>NC_138898.1:17638333-18965248 GCF_965194825.1 Balaenoptera physalus
GCAGCTTGGCAACATCAGTCAAGAGCTCTCAAAACAGTCAGACTCTTTGACCCAGAAATTCTACTTCCAGAAATATCTCCTAATAAAAGTCTGATCTGTATAAAGTTTCATTTACAAGGATGTGTGCATTAGATTTTTATCTCTGCTGTAACAAATTACCACAAATTTCATGGCTTAAAACAACACAGATTTATTACCTTGCAGTTCTGGAGGTCAGAAGTGTGAAATGTATCCTACTCGGCTAAAATCAAAGTGTCAGTAGGAATGTGTTCCTTTGGGTGGTTCTAGGGGAGAATCCATTTCCTTGCCTTTTCCAGCTTCTGGGGGTCTCCTGTGTTCCTTGGCTTGTGGCTTCATACCCCAGCTTCAAAGCCAGCAGTGTAGCATCTTCAACACTCCTCTCCCCTCCCCCTGTCTCCTCCTCTCTCCCCCTCCCTTTCCCCCTTTCTCCCTTCCCACCTTTCTTCCCCTTCCTCTTTTCTCCCCTCCCCTCCCCCTCCCCTCCCCTCCCCTCCCCCTCCCCTCCCCTCCCCCTCCCCTCCCCTCCCCTCCCCTCCCCTCCCCTCCCCTCCCCCTCCCCTCCCCTCCCCTCCCCCTCCCCTCCCCTCCCCTCCCTCTCCCCTCCCTCTCCCCTCCCCTCCCCTCCTTCTCTCCTCCCCTCCTTCTCCCCTCCCCTCCCCCTCCTCTCCCCTCCCCCTCCTCTCCCCTCCCCCTCCTCTCCCCTCCCCTCCCTCTCCCCTCCCCCTCCTCTCCCCTCCCCCTCCTCTCCCCTCCCCCACCTCTCCCCCCTCCTCCCCCTCCTCTCCCCCCTCCTCCCCCCTCCCCCTCCCCCTCCCCCTCTCCCCTTCTTTCTCCTTCCCCTTCTCTCCATCCTTTCTCTTACGATGACCCACATGATTACACTGGGTCCACCTGGATAATCCAGGCTAATCTCCCCATCTCAAGAGCCTTGACTTAATTAACTTAATCACTTAATTAGCTTTATCTGCAAAATCCCTTTGACAAGGTAAGGTAATATATTCCCAGATGCTGGGGATTAGGACATGGATATGGACATTTGTAAGGGGCAGGGGCATTGTTCTTTTTACCACAGTAGTCATCACAGCATTGCTATGATGGTGGAAGGTTAGAAACAACATAAGTGTCCCTTAGAAGAAAACGGTTACATAATCTCTTCCTCCTCATCACATATGCCACCATTAAAATGTTTATGAGAAACTACTTATAACATGGACCCTGCTGATGCTATAATATTTGGTAGAAAATTGCAAATTTGAAAAACTATTATGCTTTGCATAACATGTTAAAAGTTGAACAATTATGAACAAATAGGATTGCAAGGAAATAGTGGTTCACATTTGTTATACCTGGTAGTTGAATCATGTGCATTTATTTGTTACTTTGTAACTTTCTGCGTTTCCCTAATTTTTCTATAATAAACACATTGATTTATTAAAATCTATTGGCACTGCCAAAAAAAGAAAGAAAGAAAAGAAAGAAAAAAAAGCAGGAAAGCTAGCTAGCCAGCCTGGAGTGAGCAGAGATTGGAAAGAATGAGGAGAGGTTCAAAGGACTCTCTAGACCCTAAGCAGATGGTTGACCCAATGTTCTGATGGGTTCTAACTTCCCATTTACCTGTTAAGGTCAAGGTCTTAGGCATCTGTTGCTGTGGAGGGGTGGGGGTGAGTGATAGATGAAGGACATCATTTGATTTGCTTCCCTAACTGGAGATGATGAAATTGCTACCCAAAGCTAATAGTGTTTCTTGCCATGTGGTCTGAGATCCTGTGGTAGGAGCTTCCTGATGACAGACTGCACACCCACTGAGCACATAAAACCTCACTTAGTGGTTCCAGGCAAGGATGGCAGGACAGTACCTACAAATGGACATCTTTAGAACTGCACCAGTTGCGTTTACCTCAAATCAGTTCCACTGATGTTCATTTTTACATGCAGTTAAAGCTACTTACTAGTAACCCCGAAAGTCACTTGGTTTGTAAGGAAATTGAAAATGTGTGTTCTTGAACTAAAATTAGCTCATTAGTAGAGCTTTCTGAGGATCCGATTCATTATTCTGCTAAAAGTCTTGGCTGCCTTGCCAGTGCCAAGACTCAGACACCTTAAAAAGGTTATCAGTGGATATGCTCACTTACAAATAGTGGGAATCTCTACAGTTTTCTAAAAGGGCATTTTGTTATACAGCCTAATGTGGTCTTGGATTGGCTGTAATTTTCGATAACTCTTTTTCTTGCATTAAAATAGCTACAGAATTTCTCTTAGGTTTTACTTTTGTTCTTGTGGAATTGCTGCATTATTGCAATTTTGATGATTCTGTCCACGTCCGAGTTTAATATATCACCAAGTTCATCGTCACTTAGAAGGACAGGGAAGAGCAGATGCGCTGAGGGGTCTCTTACCTCGTCTGTTCAGGTTAGCTGTGGGCAGAAAAGTTTGGGAACCACCGAGATAGAGGACCGACTCAGGTCGTAGGAGATCAAAGTAAGATGACAAATAATGTGAATTTCCTTGAAAAATCTTTGGCGACCTTTCCTGGAAACATCGAAATGTAGGAATAAATGGCTTATTAATTACAAGCCTCTCACCTTGGTAATTAAGCAATAAAGGCCCATCAGGCAGTGTATTTGTGGGCGATTAGAGCTGGGTTCGGTGGGGTCAGAAACTTGCTGCTGAAGATTAAGTGGTTTTCACCACCTGAGAGATGCATTAATCACCTGGAGCTCCCCTACCTGCTGGATTTGGTCGCTTATTTGGAATGGCATTTAAACATTAAAGTGAGGAATATCTGTCTGTGCTGAGAGAGCTCTGGAGTCAAGGGTAGTTATTCATCAAGGACAAGCAGGGTTTCCAGATGTAATATCCTGACTCAGCATAGCATCTGCCCAAGGATCACCTCTGTGCTACTTTCTGGAGGTACAAATGGGAGAGATGCCCCAAACACTGATGACACACCCTGGGTGTCCTGCCAGATGTAAATGAGCCTTCTAAAGGATGAAGGGTGGCAATGTGGGGTAGCCGGAGCACATCAGTGTTAGAGAAACACAGCTCTGAATTTAAATACTAGCTTCTGCCTTTACCGTGAGATGTTAATTAATCTTGTAAGTTACTTAATCTTGCTGATCCTCAGTTTTCTCCTCTACAGCATGGGCATATGAATTTGCAGTAGTCAGCTCTTACTGTGTAAGAAATCAAGCACAAAATAGCAGCGTACAACAATGAGCATCTGTTTAGTTCAGGTGTGTGCAGGTTGCGTGATCCTAGCTGAGTTTGTTGACACATCCACTGGTTGACTGGGGGGGGTCAGCCGGTCTAGGTGGCTGGGCTGGTTCTGGTTTTGATGCAGTTCTGTTGATCTGCATCTGTTCTCAGGTCTCCCTTTCTTCTCTTAGGACCGGTGAGTTTGTCAGGGCTTGATCCTCAAGGTGAAGGCAGAGGCATTGAGAGTGAGTGGAAATATGCAGGACCTCTGAGGACTAGTGTCCAAACTGGCACTTCTGCCTCATCCTATCAGCCAAAGCGAGTCACAAGGCCAGGCCCAAAGGCCATGCCATTCCTTCAGTGGGAAGAATTGGAAAGTCACTTGTCCAAGGGCCGTGATAAAGGGAAGGTGGACATTTTGAGCTGATAGTAAAAACTACCACATAATTTTTTTTTTTAATACAACTGTTTTTTTGGGGGGAGGGGCATGCTCTGTGGGTGCTGGACTCAGAGTTCTGAACAAGACACTTTCTGTTGCAATTTAGAGCTTAGTGAGCAAGTCAGACATTAAGCAGATAATCTTGTACATGTGCAAAAATTAATTAGTAGCAATTATTATAAATATTACAAAGGGATAGTAAGGAATAGTAAGGAATGCTAATAGGGACTTCTAATAAGGTTCTAATGTAAAGTCTTAAGCAGAGTACCCGGCACGTGTTAGGCATTCAGTAAAGCCAGGCCCCTGTGTCCAGTTGAGTAGTGCGTGCATTGTATAAAGACTTCCAGCCGAGGTGGGGGTTAAGTGCACGCTCTGCCTAACAGGCTTTGCGTGCTGGTCTGGGGCTATGAGGCAGCCCTGCAGTAAAGGGTAGTGTCCTTCCTTCCCAGCCCCACACATCCCCCCAAGTTGATGGTGCACCACTTGTAGAAAGCTCACAAGGGCAGTTATCTTGTGTCCCACATGAGCCTAACCTGGGATCCAGAGTCTGAATGTTCTGCTGAACTGGTCATCGTGGGCCCCACCTGCCCAGGCACCTGATAGCAGGAGTTTATACATGGAGGTGTGGGAAGGTTCTGTAATAACCTAAATGGGAAAAGAATTTGAAAAAGAATGGATCCTTGTATGGGTATAACTGAATCACTTTGCTCTACGCCTGTAACTAACACATCATTGTTAATCAACTATACTCCAAAATAAAATAATTTTTTTAAAAAAAATTTAAAAAATAAAACAAAAATAACTTGATATAACCCAACATATGCCAAAAAAAAAAAAAAAGAGGGATTAGGAGAGGGCTCTGGGTAATGGCTTCTGGATCATGGTAACTGTCTTCAGAGGGGGACTTTGTGGGACCTTACATACAAGTCATGCTAGCTCAGGGCCAAGTGATGGGAGGCCTGAAGAGAGCTCACCACCGCTTGGCATCATGGAGATCTACCTCTCTGGGTGCTCTGTGGGAACCCAGTGGAGAGGAGCAGACAGAAGTGGGTTGGTAGATAGGGCGCAAGCATGGATGCTTGGCTGATATTCACGTGATCACATAGATCGTTAGGTGATTCATTTAGAGCCTTCCAAAGATGCTGTCATTTCCCAGATTTCCTGTGACTTTGATCTTTTCATTTTATTCAGCAACTATTTGTTGAACACCTGTTGGGTGCAGGGCTTTGATACACACTTTAGATACAAAGATGAGCAAGGCAGAGACTATCCCTGCCCTCAAGTGACTTGCAGACTATTGGGAAAGGAGGCACCTGATTTCATGGCGAATTATTTATTCACAGTAATTGTTACCTTATATATCTCAGGCTTAGTTCCCTCATCTTTGAAGTTGCAGTAATCATAGTCTCCTCCTAAGGTTGTTGTGAGGGTTCCATGAGCTACTCTATGTAAAGTGCTTAGCACAGCAGTAAAAGCTGAAATATTATTCTTATTCCCACGTGACTCCAGGACACTTGAAGCCTCCTGGGTTTGGCAGCTCAGACAGCTCTCTATGGGCTGGGGGGGCACCTCTGGCCCCAAGTCCCAGTTCAACATCTGGACTTCAGTTTACAGTAGTTTGAGTTCTGGCATTCAGCTTTTATTTGAGGTTCAACCCAGAAGGGCATGGAAAAAATTGGATTTATTTTTATGACAGTTCTTAGTGGAGACTGGTGATCAATCATGTGTCAAGAGGATGTTTTGAAAGGAAGCGGATTTTAGGTGGACTTGGGAAACCAAGCCCCACTTACAAAGTGAGCCGTAGTAAACACAACCCTTTTTCTCTCTGCTCCTCAGTTTTCTCACCTGTAAAGTGGAGGATAATAATACCGACCTCAGAGGGTTCTGCTGGGATTCAATGAAGTAATAGGAGTGAAAGCCCCCAGCACATGCTTGCTTGGCACCCAGTAGGCACTCAATAAATGGAAGCTCCTCCCTTTAATGTCATTGGGTGTTTGATGGAGAGCATTGCATTGACTATTTAAGCCATTTTGTCGCATCAATACTAATTAAGACAATCACAGTAATGAGCCCAAGTACCATGTATCAACGCAGACACTGCAGGCCACCAGAAAAATATATCACAACTGTAAAGCAGGCCTGGTGTTCAATAAATACTTCGCAACAGATTAATCATCGCCTACATCTGTGCAGTACTTCAGAGTTAATGAAGCAGGTTCGCTCTGGTTGGTGTAGTAAATGTTCACAACAGATAGGAGAGGTTGACATTAAGTCATTGGACAAATATCTCAGAGCACCATGAAGAATATTGTAGCTGTGAAGGAGACAGGGCTCCTGACCCAAAGAAGACTTCATGCTTGTTTGAGAAATGGGCAGATCTGTTAGTTGCTTCTCTTGAGTGTGATAGAAGAAGGAAATATACAGTGGAGGGGCACCTCACCCCCCCAGGGATCACAAAAAGCTTCTTAGTGGAGAAGATGTCAAATCCGAGTCTTAAGATGTGACTAGGAATTCTGTAGATGAAAAGGTCTGCATTAGTTAGGGTAGGCTAGACTGCAGTAACAAATAGACCCAAACATATAATGGCTTCATACATTTGAAGGTTTTTAAAATTATATTTTTAATAACAATTTTGGAATATTTTAGATTTACAGAAAAGTTGCAAAAAGGGTAAAGAGAGTTCTCATCTACTCTGCACCAAGTTTCCCCTAATGTTACCATCTCACATTCCCGTGGTACATTTTTCAGAACTAAGACATTAACATTGATAAGTTACTATTAACAAAACACCAGATTTTATTTGGATTTCACCAGTTTTTTCCCACGAATGTGCTTTTTCTGTTCTAGGGTCCAATCCAGGATACCACACTGCACTTAGTGAAGTTCACTTTTTGCTCACTCTGGGCAGGTAGACAGGACGACCAGTCCTCTGCCCAGAGGGCAGAGGCCCTGACATCCTCAGGGACCTCGGTGAACAGAGGCCCTGACATCCTCAACCCATGGCTTCTTAGGTTGTCCCGGTCATCTCCCCCCCAGCAAGCATCATGGGGGGGTGGTGCATGTGAGGTGCTTGAGGGCAGAGCCAAGTCCCGCCCGTCACTTCCACTCCCATTTCATTGGTGAAAACTCACCTTGAGATTTTGTGCTTGCTGCTCAATTTTGCTGTGAACCTAAAACTGCTCTAAAAAATAAAGCCTATTTAAAAAAAAAAAAAATCTTGGGGCCACCCATAGCCAAAATGAAGATAGAAAATATATTCTCTAGCTGAGTAGCTGCTTCCCAGCTGTAGCTATGTGGTTTGGAAGGGGAGAATGAATTTGGTAGAGAGCTAGTTGTCTATGCCACAGGAGGATATAGGAGGGTATTCGAAGCAGAAGAAATTGCATTAATAGAAGCAGAAAAAGGGCAGGTGCTGTTATTGCCATTTTGTAGGCAGGAAGTTACAGGAGTCACCCAGATGGCACAGCTGTTAAGCAGGGCTACAGCATCTCGACCCCAGGTCTGCCTTGGCACCCAGACCAAACTGTGCTTGTTCCCCTGATTCAAGAGGCCTTCAGACCAGCAGGCTGGTCGGCCGGATGAGCCACGGGGATGCGTTCCCATCTCATAAATTTCTGCAAGGGCATCCTTATCTGAAGTTTTACAACCGTTCGATGCCGGAGGAAGGCTTTTCCCCAGATTCCTTCATTCTCCCTGAGAAGAGTAAGTGATGAGAGAGGATAAGACAGGCACTCTAAGGGCCCCAAACTGATGCGCTTTTCCCACCAGGCTCCAGGCCGCATCGGTGCCCAGAGGCTCAGCCACAACTGGGCACGAGGGGGATGGCGATGCATTAGAGACAGCGTGTCTCCCTGGCATCCTCACGTGCGACGCTGGTGTCTGTTGATTTCCGGCTGGACGGAATGTAATTGCTTCCCAGGCTGACAGTGACAGATGGTGGTGTGGGGCGTACACTCCTCTGAGCGATGGGATAGGCTTGAGCACCTAGACTGCCAAAAACAGGTACTGTCAGAAAGCTGCGAGGGCGTTGCTTCTCAGCTTGAGGCCTCCCAGGCGTGGAAAGAGCACCAGGCGGGTGGGCTCAGAGCTGCTTCAGGAGCTAGCGTCTGTGTCTCTTGGGACGGGAGGGGCGGCCTAGGGATGGTCCAGGTACTGGCCTCTCTCAGTTCCGACACGAGGGCCCCAGGGCACAAGCTGTAGCTTGATCCACATTGGAGGAATGTGCCTAATTCCTCTGTGTGACCGTCAAAATGGAAATAGATGGGCTGGGCTTTTCCTCCCTTATTTTAAAAGTAATACACGTCCATTGGGAGAAATTCAGACGATGCAGAAAAGTGAAAGGAAAAAGCACAGCTGACCCCAAATGCTTCTCGCCAGACCTAACCACTTCGGAATTTTGCTCTGTTTCTGTTTCCTTACGTGGAAAAGACTGGCTGGCTGCTGGGCATACAGCCAGGTGGCACCTTTCTGCCCCCCTCCCTTGTGTTAGGGTGGCCACGTGCTTGCATTTTAGCCAGTAGTACGTGGGGTAGAAATGAGTTGTGCCACCTCTAGACCTGGCCCTTAAAATGCTCCACACCCACTGTCTTTTCTTCTGATGGCCAGAGGCAGAAGACCCAGTGGAGGATTTCAGACTCTGGGGGACAGCGGAGCCACCGATAGAAGGTGCTAGGGCTATTCAATGACCAAGCGAAGCCGGGCCTCCCTGCAGACCCATATTTGACTGTGATAGGAGAAAAAAAAGAATAAATATTTCCTGTGTTCAGTCTCTGAGGTTACAGATGTTAGTCTACCCTGAATAAAACACCTCCCAAACACTTGCTGTGGGTCCGTGCATGTGTGCACAAACACACCCACGTGTACAATAATGGAGTCATATCTTCAATTATTTTTTGCAGCCTGCTTTAATCTCTGAAAAGTGGTGTGAATATCTATCCATGATAAAGATTTATTTACTCAATCACTTTAAGATCGACATATTATTCCATTACATGTGTGTACCATCATACATGTAACTACTCCCCTATCCCTGGAATTTTAGGTTGCTTCTATCTTCTAAATTTTATGAGTGCTTCCGTTATTAACAGGCTGTACATGTCTTTGTGCACGTATCTAACTATTTCCTTAGGACATATTCCCAGAAATTGAATTACTTGACTACGTTTAAATGGTCTTTGCTCATCATAGGAGTATCTTCTTGGAGAAAAGACATTGATTTACAATTCCATCAGGAGTATGTGAGAGATGAAATTTCCCCAAATCATCAATTGCCTGAATATGAAGCTGATGAGTGAAAGCCAGTAGCTTGTTTTAATGTGTTCTTTGTTTATTGATCATTTGAGCAAGTTTTTCATGTATATTGGGCCTTATTATTACCAATTGCCTCTTCTTTATGCATTTTTTTTTCTGTTGGGGCTTTATACATTTCTTATTATTTTGTAGGAGCTATTTGCATAGTAAGGATAACATATTACTAATATGTCTTTCAAATTTATTTAGTTTTTAACATATGTTCTTTGTATTCTTTTTATAGAGAAGTTTTTAATCATTATTTCAGTCTTTCTTATTTTTAGCATTATTATACTCTCTGGAAACTAAGGCCAGAATATGAACATATTCTCTAGATTTTATAGCATTTTAATGATTTTTTTCTTTAAGCCTTTAATCTTTCTAGAATGTATTTCCATATAAAAGTGATGTAGTGGTCTGGCTTTAGTTTACTCTAGAGGCCAGGAAGGGAGACAGAACCAGGCATGTTCAAAGCACTTAGAAGAAGGTTGGGGTAGCCAGTCTGCAGCGTTGCAGGAGGACGTGTAGCACTGAGGCTGGCGGCATCGTCAGGCCAGTTCATGAGGGCGGTGGACCCGGGGGTCTACATGCTGATCCCAGGTGCCTGTGGGGCATCCACATATGCTGGTGGGGAACTCGGGTTTTGGATGAAGTTGATGCTTAAATCTCGGAGACTGGACCTTGGAATAGACTCCTGAGAAATGAGTGCGTATATCCATAAACATTCTTAGGTCAGTATGTTCATAATAGCCCCAAACTGGAAACAACCCAGGTGGTCATCAACAGGAGAATGGAAAAACAAATTGTGATATTATATCCATATAATGGAATACTACTTAGCAATAGAAAGGGACAAACTATTGGAACATTCAGTAATGTGGATTAATCTCAAAACCTTTATGTTGAACAAACCAAGCTAAACACAAGGGTGCATACTGTGTGATTCCATTTATATGATGCTCAAAACTGCTCTGATGATGATAAAAGAATCGTGCTTAATTTGTGTGTTTTAACAGGCTTATAGTTATGCAAGAGTGAGTGCAATGTTAAGAAGTCATCCTTAAAAAAAATTTCAATTCCAAAGAAACAGTGTTCCAGTATTATGGGAAGATAGTAATCTAAAAATTATTTTACACAAAATACGTTACTTGAAAAAAGCATTCATTTGGTTATGCTTATTTTAATTCAAATAAATTATTTTTAGTTTTTTTTTTTTTTTTAAAGAAAGAAATATTGCTTACCTATGAAGGTGTGGTATTACCTACGGTAGGGAACAAGGGTGCTTCCATAGTGATGGGAATAAATGGTCTCTGTATCAGTTTGGGTGGCAATTATGTAGATGTATACATGTATAGAAATTCATCAAGCTATACACTTAAGATTTGTAGATTTTACTGAATGCAAATTATAACTCAAAAGAAAAACACATCTTGGGAATGGATAAAACGTTCTACCTGATTTTACAGAGGAAGCAACTGAAGTCCATAGAGGTGAAGTGGTTTGCTCTGAGGTGATGTTTTAGAACAGGGTTGCCTGACTTCAAGGCTGCAGCCAAGTGAGGATAGAATTGTGACTTCCTTGATCAGCCATAGGATGGAGATCCAGGCCTAGGATTCACACCCCTGAGAGGGCCCGGGCCCCAGGGGGAACCACAGCCAGTTACTAGCGTCACAGTCAATGAGGCTGCAGTCCCAACAGAAATCTGCTGTGTTAAGTAGGGAAGCTGCGGCATGGAGTGCATGTCATGATGAGCTGGAAGTCCGCGCATGTTGGGCTTCAGGAGCAGAGCTCCCCTGATCTCCCTGTCCCCACGGCACATTTCACTTGGCAAAGGCAGGCAGTGTGATGAAGTATGGAGACCAGCGTTCTAACCCCACCCCGGCAAGTCCGCAAGAAACAAGTCTTGGCAAGAAACAAGCAAAAGTACACAGAGATCCAGAAGTAGAGAAGTGGCACAAGGATCTAAATATACCCTGAAAGAATTTTACACCTGGCTTCGCTGGTACACACCTGTGGGATCATTCGTGCCAGTTTTTTGTCTTCAGATGTCCCCATGGCATTCATGGAACACTGATGGTGACACTAGGACGGCCTCGTAGATATTAAATACTCACCGATGACACTTGCATTCCAGAAGTGAGTCAGACCAAATGCCCCTTCCTGCTGCTGGCTGGAATCCCAGCCCAGCCTCGGCCCTTTGCAGGGACTTAGGAACGTAGAGAGTGACTGAAGGCCTGTGCTTTTCCTCTTGAGTTTGTGGGACGAGACCAGTACCTCCTCATGGATCTCTCTAAGGAAACTAGCGCACACATTTACTGATTCCAGAGCAGTTCATTGCTAAGGTTATATTTCTGAGGAAGAAAGAGCAATTGTTACAGTCCTTAAACAAAGGCAAAAGCACACCTCATTTAGAGGCGATTGCTGCATCCCGGGGACCGCCAGCCACAGGTTAACTGCCGGCCACAGGTTAACCGCAGGGCGCTGGGGCCTATCCGGAAGCCTCCTAGACCTTTCGGTCCCTGGGAGGAAATTGCCCACAGTCTTGAAAGGGTCATTATGAAAAGAGACTGGAGGGTGCCTGGGGCAGCATGTCTGTGTTCTTCTTCCACAGAGGAGGGAGCCAGGAAAGAAGGTTTCGCTAAAGCCATTGGGATTCCGGTTAGACACTTAGAAACACTCATGGGTGGGGATGTCCTAAATGATGGTCCCTGGTCCCTGTCCCCCGAGAAGCTCACAGTCTACCGAGGGAAACAACAGATGCTCAGTTGCTCGCAACGAGAATCCAGATTGATGTGCCTGTGTGCTGCTACGTACACGTCTTGGGGTCCCAGCTGCAGGCACGTGGCACAGTGAATGGGTGAGCGAAGGAAGGTAGAGAAAGGGCTGTTTACAAAGATGAAGGCAGTGATTCTCAACTGGGGGCAATTTTGTCTCCCAGTGAACATTAGCAATGTCTGGAGACAGTTTTTGGTCACATTTTGGTCACAACTTGGGGAAGGTGCTATTGTCATCTAGTGAATAGAGGCCAGACATGTTGAGAAACATCCCACAAAGCACAAGACCAACGCTCACAGTAGGGAATTATTCAGCCCCAAATGCCAACGGAGCTGAGAAAAACCCTGCTGTAGAATAAGGTATCCACTGCCCAAACCATGAAGCAGGGGAGAGTGATTGTCCCAACTTCTCCATCCACCTGTTCTCCAGTCTAACACCCACACTTCCTATTAGCTGAACCCAACCAGAAGCAAGAGACCAAGAGAGCCCAGTGGGGCAATCTGTAGAAATTAACTTCCTCAACACTGCTTGTTGACGCCAACCTCCGTTACAAGGCAAGAAGGCCAACATTATAAGGCAAGGGGACCAGACTGAATCCCTAGCTCTACGTGCGCCCTGGTCCTCCCGAGACGGCAGCACAGGTGCCCAGCATCCCTGTGCTGTGTCCTCTTTTTTGTCTTTGCTTCCACTGATGCTCTTTTAATGTTTGCTGTCAGAATGAGGGCAGGCCCTGGGGGTGGGAGCTTTCTCTGCGTTCAGAGAAGAGAGAGCGTGCAGGATGCTGGAAGAGAGCCCCGCGATGCTGCTGAAATGTCTCATGTGGATTTTCATACAGTTCAAAAACTTCTCACCTCCCACCCGGCTTGGATGAGAAAGTAAAGAATTAAGGAGCTGCGACATTTTTCTAGCACAATGAACTTTAAAAATGGAATTGCTGTGCAGAGCAATGACTGATATTTCGGTAAACAGGCTAAGTACAACTGCACTATGGTTATTTCAGCTTTGACATTTCTTTGCATTTAGAATAGCATCGGCAGGGATGTTTGGAGACCAAGTTGTTCTCTCTTCTCAGAGCCCAGTTTATTCAAGTCAGGATTCAAAGAGCGTCAGTGGAAGGGACTGTAATGTCGGCCAAGTCCTCCATCCTCCAGGTATCATTCCATCCTCTTCCTGGTCACATACTGCCCCTCCCTTAATAAGACGCCACGAAGAAGAAAATAAGAACGCATTGGAAATCTATTAAATGAACTTATTTTTCTTAACATCTTTATTGGAGTATAAATGCTTTACAATGGTGTGTTAGTTTCTGCTGTATAACAAAGTGAATCAGCTCTACATATACATATAATCCCCATATCCCCTCCCTCTTGCGTCTCCCTCCCACCCCCCCTTTCCCACCCCTCTAGGTGGACACAAAGCACCGAGCTGACCTCCCTGTGCTGTGCGGCTGCTTCCCACTAGCTATCTATTTTACATTTGGTAGAGGGGAGAGGAAACGTAGGTTTGTTGTTCACCTAGCGAGTGCCAGGCACTCTGCTAAGTGCTTTACATAAGTTATCACTTTTGCCCAAAACAGAGCTTCCTCCAGCCACCCTTACTGCCCTGAGGCACTGGCCTCTGGGGTAACAAAAAGAAAGGTGGTAAGGACAAAATCCAGGGTGCTTTCAGATTCTCAGGGAACTTGTATAGCTTGGAATCCCCTGTGCACATCACAAAGCAGGCAATGTGACCTTAAAATTAAGCCCAGCTCAAAGGGCAGAATTTTGAAAAGTTTTATATAGATTAAATCCCTTTCTGTACTACAACAATTTTCCCAATCCCTCTGACTTTCTATCCCATCAGCATAACAACCCACAGTTCAGGATAAGCCCTGAGGACACTAAGAGTTCAGTGGAAGGACCACACATGAACACCTGACCTTTGCCTCATTCTGGAGATGTTTGTCTTCATATAGCGTTCACCCAGCAAACTCATGCCATCTTGGTGTGGACCATCCAGTCATCACTCGACATCCGCCTTCTTGGTCACAGTGATCCCAGCTCTTTCACACCAGGGATTCTGCTCAGAGTCTTAGAAAAGCTGAGCCCCAAGTTGACATGAATCTTAAGGATCCTATTTATGGCCAGCTAGCTTTGCATCAGCCACAAACTGACACTGAACAACAGCCATTATGGAGTATGGCTGGCTCATAGGTGGTTACTTCAAGTCGTAATTTAAAAGGAGAGTCACTCTCATCAAGTAATGACGGGGATGTCAGTAAATCCATGAGACATTAGTAGACACCCCGCTCCATTTGGGACTTCACTGAGTGTGTTAGTCATGGCTGCCTGCAGTTGGTCTTCGTGCCGGTCTTCTCAGGAACTGTGGAACGGATCCCGGTCCCTCCCCTTGGTGCATGTGGGTCCATTTCCCTCTTCATGGGTTCGTCAAGACCAGTAATGATAATACTAACCACCTTTCAATTAAATGCATGATTCATTTAACTGAAAGGATATTTTGTGTCTGTAACTGCTGAATGTGTTAGCCATGGCCAAGGTCTTGTGGATCAGATGAATGTCTGTCCCAGATTTCCTGAGCACTCTTGCCTAGGCGTTGCGGGATCAGAGCTGGTCAGGTAGAGAAAACGAGGTGAAGCAGACATTTCCAAGTGTTCACTATGGCAGTTCAACCATTTTGTTTGTATGACTTTTGTTTTTTAAACCAAAAGTTGCTACTTAAAGTGACCCTTCTGTACCCTAGCCATTGATTATCTGGACCCATTTGCTCTTCTAATAATGAGGAAACAGATTGGCCAACGGTTTGACCTCTGGCAACGGGGTTGGCTGGGACTGGCTACCCGAGGCTGGTTGGTGTCAGAAGAGGTGCAGTTACACCACTGACAAAGGGATGGAGACTCTAGGGGAACACTGTATCCCTAGCACCTCCAGGTATGAGACCTCCCTATGACCTGTTGGACTGTTTTGCTGGTACAGAGGCCCCTTTAACAGAGCAAAGGGTGAGGGCAGAGTAGTTACATTCAAATGAAACAACGCTGAGCATTTATGGATGTTTGGAGAACAGGGACTGTCTGCTTGTTCACTGCTGCATTCCCAGGGCATAGCACAATAACTGATATACAGTGGACACTCAGCATACAGTTGACAGAACGAACGAATCCATGAATGTGTTCTGGAACGAACACTTAAAGCAAGCCTTTGAAGGCATCGCGCAAGACCATGCAGCTTTTCCGTGGAGGAGCTGAGCTTCCAACCCCGATGTCCCTGTCTCTGTCACGCTGGGTTTCCTTTCATGTTTACAGGATGCTAGTAGCTCTCAGTTGGGAAAAGTGTCCAGCAGAGCAGAAGGGCAGAAGGAGAGGGACACATATTCCTTCTCACGTGGCTCATGGTGGTCTCAGACCCAGGTGGGGGGTAGCCCTGCCTGAATGAAGACCGTGACGTGGTTTCCTCACATACACACTGAGTAGCTTTTCCCTGGGTATGAGCAGCTGTCTTTCCTGTCATCAGGTTAGGGATGAATTGATTAAGCAGTGATGCTCATTGAACTTCTTCAAACTAACCACAACGTGCAATGCGTTTGGTAGCCAACAGCCATAGTTCTGCATCTTCATAAAAAAACTGTATGGAGAGCAGGGCCCCATGCTGCACACAGGTTCTGGGGTGAGAAAAATCCTTGGTTCTAATCTGGCTGTTCTAAGTTGTGAGATCCTCTGAGAGTTACTTCGTATCTCTGAGGTTTAATCTCCTCCTCTATATCACAGGAATAACAACCTAACTCATAGCATGGTAATGAAGCTTGAATCATCAAATGTATAAGCATTCTAGCAATCTAGTGATATTCATGGATTCCAAAAAGCAGGGTTGCATCCCCAACATTCACCTCCTGCATGACTTTTAGGACGTTACTTAGGTCCTAGCCTTAGCCTTCCCATCCGTAAATGGGAGGTGCTGATAATCCTGCCTTGTCTCACAGGCTTGTTGCAAGATTTGAGTGAGATGTGAATGAGGGAGGAGGAGATGGAAAAATTCAGCTTCAGACTCTGTCACACTTTCCTGCACTTGCAGGAGAGGACAGTGTGCCTCATGTCACTTGGGGCTGGTTTGACTCTTGGGGGCTTTTTTGCTTTAGGGCACCTTAGAGAGGTAGGGTCTACAACCGACCAGGATGGAGAAACGTTGTGATGATGTGACTTCCGTGATCTGAGTTGGGCGGGTCTCTGCCTGAGAGGAGAGTGTGAACAAACCAGACGGAAGGGTTCCCAACACAGTCCTTACTACTTAATAGATGTGTGACTTGAGACAGTTACATCACTCCTCCGGGCCTCTGTTTTATGATCTTCTCTTCTTCCGGACTTTGCTTAAACGGCATCCTCTCAGGAAAATCGTTTTATGTTAATCAGTTTTATTGTGGTAACAACAACAAAAATATCATTGGCTTATACGACAAACATTTTTTTTTCTTGCTCACATGTCCCGTAGATACGGGCCTGCTGGAGGTTGTGACCCTGCTGCACATGTTTTCTCATTCCAGAGCCCAGGCAGAAGGGCTGGCCCTCGCCTGGGACTTGCAGTTTTCATGGCAGAAGGTAGAAACAAGACACTGAGCTAATCACACAAGTGCATTCAAAGCTTCCTATTGGACATGGTATGGGTCACATCTCACATTCCATTAGCCAGAGCAAGTCACATAACAAGCCTCCTGTCTGGGGTAGGGAAGGAATACAAGTCATGGCTGGGGCCGGATAGAGAATCACCTTGGAGGGGAGGAAGTATGGGACTTTTTACAATAATGCAACTTATCACAACTTCCCTGGTGACCTTATTTAAAGTTGCCCCCGGTACCAGCACGCTTACCGTGATCTTCGTTTTATTTTTATGTGTCATCATGCTCTGTCGTCATTCTCTCTCTTTTATTTATTTATTTACTTTTAAAGTTTATTTTGTTGATGTATAATTGATTCACAATGTTGTGTTAATTTCTGCTGTACAGCAAAGTGATTCAGTTATATGTATATATACAGTCTTTTTCGTATTCTTTTTCATTATGGTTTATCACAGGATATTGAATATACTTCCCTGTGCTATACTGTAGGACCTCGTTTATACACTCTGTATATAACAGTTTGCATCTGCTAATCCCAAACTCCTAATCTGTCCCTTCCCCACCCCTCTCCCCCTTGGGAACCACATGTCTGTTCTCCATGTCTGTGAGTTTGTTTCTTTTTCATAGATAAGTTCATTTGTGTTCATAATTTTAGATTCCACATATAAGTGATATCATATGGTATTTGTCTTTTTCTTTCTGACTCACTTCACTTGGTATGATAATCTCTGGGTCCATCCATGTTGCTGCAAATGGCATTATTTCATTCTTTTTTATGGCTGAGTAGTATTCCATTGTGTGTGTGTGTGGGTGTGTGTGTATATACACACACACTACATCTTCTTTATCCATTCATCTGTTGATGGACATTTAGATTGTTTCCATGTCTTGGCTATTGTGAATAGTGTTGCTGTGAACATAGGGGTGCATGTATCTTTTTGAATTATAGTTTTGTCTGGATATATGCCCAGGAGTGGGATTGCTGGATCATATGACCACCCTGCTTTTAGTTTTCTGATGAATCTCCATACTGTTTTCCGTAGTGGCTGCACCAACTTACATTCCCACCAACAGTGTAGGAGGATTCCCTTTTCTCCACACCCTCTCCAGCATTCGTTATTTGTAGACTTTTTAATGATGGCCATTGTGACCAGTGTCAGGTGGTACCTCACTGTGGTTTTGGTTTGTATTTCTCTAATAATTAGTGGTGAAGAGCATCTTTTCATGTTTTATTTAGTTTTTTTAAAATTGTGTGTCTGTATCTGACTTCCCTAGAATGTCAGCTCCAAGAGGGCAGGAGTTTTTATCTGTGTTTCTGCAGATGTATCCTCAGAGCCTGGGACAGGAATGTAACTACTCTGAATCGATGCGTTACTCAGTGTGTCATGTGAAGACAATGCAGGACCACGAGCATCGAGTGCATCCCTGAGCATTGAATCCTCCCTTCCAGGCCCAGCGTGCTCTGCACCCATTTGATTGACATCCGTCCCCAGTTGCTCTAGTATTAGTCTCCTGAGTTCTTCTGAAGGTCACACCTGAGAACGTGTTTGTCAGTCAGCACCCACAAATGGTCTGCTGACATACTTCCCTTTGCAGATGAAATGTTAGGATAAGTGATTAGGACAGGCAGCTCCCACTCCAGAACACAATACTTTCCTAAAAATGTGCTTGAAAATTGAGTGCCCACTGTTAGATCAGTCGACATAGATTTTTTTCTTTTTTTGGTAGGGGGTAAGGAGGCCTATTTCAAGACATTTAAAAATAATAACAATCCCCCAACTACCCTCACCTTTAACATAAAATCTTCAATGTTCTGTTTCCTGCATTAAATATATCTTTGTGTTCATGTCATTGACAACTGAGTGCAAATGTGACCAGTTTAAGCCCAACGAGCGTCCAGTGGAGGCTAAACATTTACCACTTTCAGCCATGCTTAATGATTCCCATCATTGCCTGAGGTTTATGGAACCACACTTCTCATTACAAATGTGAGTGCTTCCGTAATTTCAGTTCAGTATTCTGTTTTCACATAATAATAATGAGTGACAACATGAAAAACGATTTCAAATATTCATTTATCCCAGATCTATCTTCTGAGCACCCATTAAGTCCCTGTTACTCTAATAGGCAGGTGGTACCTAGGGGTGAGTCGTAAGAACAGCCTCCCTGCCCTCGTGGAGTTTTCAAACCCTTTGGGGAGAAAATTACATCAGTGATATTGTGCAAAGGAGCGATGCAGCCAGTATTTAACTGGTGGATGACAAAAGTTGCCATCATGTGATAGCTCTGAGGTTTTTTTTTTTTAATATGTTAATGCAAAAAGCATACGTTTTGCAGAGGAAAGGTGTTTTAAGTATTGCTTCTGAACAGTATTCAAGATGGAAGACTGTCCAAAGTTGAATAAACAAAACTCAAGGACTGCCTATATGTAATTATGAATTCTCTTCTCTTCTTCCAAGAACTTTCTCTGTCTGAAAATGCCACAGGTATTTTCTTATCTTAGGTAAAGTGGCTCTAAGACCAAGGAATGCCCAGGGCTGCTCCTTCCTCCACTTCCCCTGGCTCTTGATGGCATTTTCTACTCTGTTGCCCCAGCTGGAAACCTTGACATCACCCTAGATTCTGCCTTCCATTCACCCTCCATCCAAACATTTCCCCAGGCCCATCGATTCTGCTTGAACCGTCTTCTATATACCTGGCTTCCCTCTCCAGCCCACTGCTGCTGCATCATGGAAAGAGCTCAGCTCCACCCTGGAACATTGCAGCCGCCTTCCTGTCTGAGGTCTCAACCCAGTCCTGGCTTCCAGGTGACCCTGTAAAACTCTGATCTGGCCACTTCACTCTGCTTAAAATTCTGTGGGTTAGAGAGGGAAAGCAAGAGAGTGTATGGAGAAGAGAGAATTGAAGAGTGTGTAGGAAAGGAAAAGTAAAAACGTGGGAGAGAGTAAAAGTGTGTGACAGAAAGTGTGTAGGAAGGGAGAGAGAGAAAGGAAAAGAGCATGTGTGAGAGAAAGTGAAAGTGTGAGAAAGAAAATAAAAGTGAGTGAGAGAGAAAGAAAAAGTATATATGGGAGAGAGAAAGAGAAAGGAAAATTGGAGCGAGAGAAAGGAAAAGTGTGAGAAAGTGAACGTGTGAGAGAAAGAAAGTAAAATGAGCTGAGAGAACGAAGTTGTGGAGGGAGATATAGAAAGTAAGAGTGTGTGAGAGAAAAAGAAATAAAAGTGGAAGAGAGAAAGGAACATTGTGTGGAGGGAGAGAGACAAAGGAAGAGTGTGTGAGAGAAAAAGTAAAAGTGAATGAGGGAGAGAAAGTCGGAAAAGTTGAGGGAAATTGTGGCTACAAGGATGAGAGAAAAGGAAAGAGGGAGAATGAGTGAAAAGAGGGAAACTGAGAGAGACAGACAGATTGACGTTATATCCCAGGATCACGTGTGCGCAGAGCCCCTTTCCACAGTGTTCAGCAAGCTACCAGGTCTCCTTTGCAGCTCAGTCTGGTTCTTTCCAGGCTTCTGTTTTCTCAGACCAGACTCACACAGTATCAGAAGCAAGATACATGTGCACCTGGAGTTGTGTCCTACGGAGGTTCTGTTACAAGTGGCATCGTGGCAGATCAAATTTAAAGCTTTCACAATTTATGATTTGGGGTGCAGGTGTGGTGCATTATTTAGAGATGAGTCATTTCATTATACTAGTTGCCACTATAAGGAACCTTTCCTGCTATGGGCACCCCAGCTCCTAGGTAAGGAAATGCAGATATTTGGAGGGCTACCGAGGTGGAGAAAAATAAAGAGGATAGCACCAGTCTAACCAAGTTTGACTTTCAACCCATATTTCTTAAGGAGACACTAGTTGGTTTTCTGTTTAAGCCCTACCCCAGTTAAGCTTTATGTGTAGACAGAGTTAATGGTTGAAGTCGGGGTATCGGTGCACGTGGACACTGACATGAGTATAGATGTAAAAATCTACACATGAACAGCTTGCTTTTCTACATGTTACCTTCCTTCTGTGTGTCTTCTGTTGCTATCGATTGGCTTCAGAGTGGAGGTGGGATGTAAGGGCAAGTCATTATTCTTTAGGGATGGGAGCAAGTATAAATGTCAAAGAAAAAGTGCAGTATTTAAACTATGCCACAGAAAGAAACCATGTGAAACTGGACTTACTAATGAATGCCCAAACAGAATGCATTACATAAATCTCATGCACTATCATTTTTTTAAAAAGAAAAATAGTATTCAGTGTTTCAGGCTATGTCAGTCCTTGAGACTACATTTTTTTTTTTAAAAGAGCTGATTGAATTTAAAAGGTTTGTGGTTTTATGCAAAGGGGTTTCTATAAGTAGACTACAATGATTTTTTAAAAAACTTATCATTGGCTTGTGCATGGTAATGTTTAAGTGGTCAATTTCAAATTGTTTTTGAGTCAGGAGTTCTCCCACTGCTTCATTTATTCCTTTGACGATCAGTTTCTAAGGACCTACTGTATGCCAGCTGAGTGCTCGGCATAGAGAAAACAGAAATAATTAATATATAGCCCCTGCTTTAGTGTGTATAAGCACTAGTGGTAGATTCTGACATGTCATGGAGTATTCCCAAAATGTTTACACATCCCTTGACTTTCTCCAAAAGATTACCCTACACTCTGTAGTTTAGATCTTAATTCCTGTTCATTCAAAACATGACAGGCAGAGGTATCCTTCTACAGACATGCCCTGTTGTTCATTACCTTCTCTTCATTCCTTCTGAAATATCTCTTGGACTTCTCCCTTCCTCTGTACAGGCATCCTCCCCTCACACCTGTTAAGTCAATCACCCCTTGTGCTTACGTTATACACAGGCTCCTAACAGAGTTGACTATCCCCACTCTCAACACTTCTGACCTATCTTTTTTTTTTTTTTTAAACATCTTTATTGGAGTATAATTGCTTTACAATGGTGTGTTAGTTTCTGCTTTATAACAAAGTGAATCAGCTCTACGTATACATATATCCCCATACCTCCTCCCTCTTGCGTCTCCCTCCCACCCTCCCTATCCCACTCCTCTAGGTGGTCACAAAGTACTGAGCTGATCTCCCTGTGCTATCTTTTTTTGTTCTTTAACCAAAATATAATTTCCTCTTGGTTTAGCAAAGTAAAATATTTTCTACAGAATAACTGAGAAAGGTTTAAAGAAGCAAAACTAATTAGCAATTCCACCACTCAGGATGAATCCTGATCGTAATTCATTCTATTTCCTACATTTTTTTCTCCCATGTATATATTTCCCTCCAAAATTGAGATCATGGTGTGTGAAGTTCTCAGTACACTATTTTTATAGCTGAAATAGATCAGATTGTTCTCCAGATTGTGACTGTTGCTCCAAAGCATCATATTTAGTGAAGGAATAACATTCTATTTTATGGAGAGCCTATAACTGACCTAATTAATTCCCAGATAGAGGGCTTTTTTTTTTTTTTAGGATTTCCCCAAATTTTCACTACTGTTAAATGTTTGATGAGAGACATGTATATCTTACACCATTAATTTAGTATTTGGAATAAAGGCCATGAAATTGAATGACTAAGTCAAATTATATTGAATCAGGCCATCATTGGATTTTATCATTTCTTTGTTCATCTTGGCCAATAACAAAAACAAAATGGATCCTTTGTTTATGGTTGGTCTTTCTTAGTTAATAGTGACGCTGCACATATACCATCAGTCATCTTAATGTCTTTTCTGAATGTAGATAGTCTATTTACAGAGATCTATTTATGGCCTTTGCCCATTTATAAAAACATCCCTGACTGTCTTTTACTTATTGATTTATCGAGATCTTTACATACAAAATAGAAGCATCTTGTTTCATATGTTACCAATATCACCCTACTTTTTATGTTTATTGTGTTTCATATATGCAGAAGAATTTAATTATAATGTTTATTACTAAATATGCTAATTACAAAAGTAAGTACAGGGACTTCCCTGGTGGTGCAGTGGTTAAGAATCCGCCTGCCAATGCAGGGGACACGGGTTCGATCCCTGGTCTGGGAATATCCCACATGCCATGGAGCAACTAAGCCCGTGGGCCACAACTACTGAGCCTGCGCTCTATAGCCCGCGAGCCACAACTATTGAAGCCCGCGCACCGGGAGCCTGTGCTCCGCAACAAGAGAAGCCACCACAGTGAGAAGCCCATGCACTGCAATGAAGGGTAGCCCCCACTCGCAGCAACTAGAGAAAGCCCACGCACAGCAACAAAGACCCAACGCAGCCATCAATCAATCAATCAATCAATCAATCAAAACAAAAGTAAGTACATATTCAAGTCAGGGAACTTAGAAATAGAAATGCAGAAAGGCAGCAAAACCAACCAGAGCTATGCAATTTTGTCTTTATCTTCAGTATTTTTTCTATATTATATAAACATAGTTTTATACTGTTTTTTACATTTCTGTAGCTTTTTTCATATATATATGTTTCACAATTTATTATGTTAGGAAATATTCTGTTACAATAACTTTTTTATAATTGAATAGGTTATTCTGTATAAGTCTTTATTTCACAAACATAAGAGTCTACTAATTGCCAAGCGCTGTGCTAGCATTAGGGATAGATCTGTGAACAAAATCAGCACATTCCTTGTGGTCTGGACAAAGAGTTTCAGCAGAGCTAGGTGTTACAAAGGATACATACAGCCTGTATGTCTATGTCTGTGTGTATAAAAGGCCAATGAAAATCACCTTGGGGAGTGTTGGAAAGCTAAAGGAGCTGTGTTAGAGTTCTCCAGGAAAATAGAAACAGGTGATATATATTATAAGGAATTAATTCACATGATTATAGAGACTGACAGGCTCAAGACTGGAGAGCTGATGGTATCATTCCAGTCTGAGGGCCCACAGGTTCAAAACCTAGGAAGAGCCGATGTTTCAGTTCCAGTCCAAAGGCAGGATAAAAGTGATGTCCCATCTCAAAAGCAGTCAGGTTGGAGGAATATACTCTTACTCAGGACAGGGTCAGCCTTTTTGTTCTATTCAGACCTTCAACTGATTGGCTGAGGCCCACCCACATTAGGGAGAGCAATCTGCTTTACTCAGTCTATTGATTAGAAGAATATCAAGCTCATCCAGAAACATCCTCACAAAAACACCCAGCGTAGTGCTTGATCAAATATCTGGGCACCCCATGGCCCAGTCGAGTGGACACATAAAATTAACCATCACAGGAGGTGATGGGTGTTTCACCCGGAGCCAGAAGAACAAGCATTGACCACATCAGGGAGGTACAGGTGTGCGTCCTGGGCAGTGAAAAGACCCTAAGGTGGGGATAAGCTCTGTGCATCCAAGGACCTGAAGGAAAACCAGGTGCCTCATCAGTGAGGGAGAGAGGGCATGAGTTGAGGATGGAGACACTGACAGATGCCTGGTCCTGGAAGGGCTCCAGGCCACGATGATGAATTTAGATTTTCTTCCAATACAGTGGGTAGTGTCTGGACTATTTTAAGCAGAGATGTAACATGATGTGATTTTTGTATTTAAAAAATACCTCTGGTTCCTGTGAGGAGAACACATTGGTGAACATGAACAGAGTCGAAGCAGGGAGGCCAGTGAGGCGCCTTATGCAGAGATGGTAGTGAATTCTAACTGGCACGTTAGACGAGCAGATGAAGACGTGCTTGGTGGGTTCCAGAGATTTTGGACTTGGCATTTTGCTGGCTATGGCGGGTTCAATGGAGGATGAAATCAAAGCTGACTCTGGAGTTTCTGCCTTGAGAAACAGAGGTTGGTGGTGGCCAGGGCTGGGATGGAAGCACCAGAGGTGAACAACTTGTGGAGAAGCTGGGGAGTTCATCTGGGGACCTGTGCCTGAGGGACACCCAAGGAGAGAAGGTAAGCAGACCGTGAGGCTATAGGTGAGGAGCTCAAAGAAGAGGTCTGGCCTAAAGACATCAGCTTATGAGCGAGGATGCTTCCATTTAGTGGGCACGTTCTCTGCCCCAGGACTAGCCCAGGACCTTGACATGGACTAGCTCCTTTTATCCCCGCAACAAGCTTAGGAGGTAGGCATAGTTATTGCCTCATTTTATGGGTGAAGACACTCTAGGTAGTCTACCTCCCGTGCCCTTGACTGAGACCACTTGCTGTTCTGGCTCCTCTCACCAGCACAGAATGATGTACTATAGTGGGTCTTGAACATTAAGGTGCATCGTTGTCTCTGGGAGGAGTTGCTAAAATACAGATTGCTGGGCCCCACCCCCAGAGTTTTTGATATAGTAGGTCTGGAGTAGGGCCCAAGACTCTGCATTTCTAACAAGTTCCCTTATGATACTGATAATGCTAGACCAGAAACGTCACTTTGAGAAGCACCAGTATGGAGAAAGAATAGGAATAGGCCTGAGGAAAGCCAGGGGACCCTCTTGCACTGTTGCTGGGAATGTAAAATGTAAATTGATAAAGCCAGTGGTTAATGAGAAGATATTAGGAAAGTAATAGCAAGGAAGGAGCACTGGTGATAATTAGCTTGGGAAGTAGAAAATTTCAGGAGAGAAAGGGCCAGGTATATAAAATGCTGCTGGAGTATCAGCTAAGCTAAGGACCAGAGCGTATACCTTGAATTTAGTGACAGAGGCCATTGGTGACTTTGTGAGTTCATTAGAACTTAGGGATCGAATAAAGGTTGGTATGAGTTTGGGACAGAATGGGATTTGGTGAGGAAGTGGAAATAAGTTTAAAGAACTCTTTTGGAAAGAGATTTTATTTGAGCTAGTCTATCTTTGAATTTTTATGCTATTTCCAATTTTCCATTATTATACCATTTCAGAGAGCATTGTTACACATGCATCAATGCAGATGCATATTTTTCAGATAAATTCCTAGAAATAGAGTTGCTGAGTGAAAACTTACTCCTGTTATTGAGGTTTTAGCTATAGGTATAGAATATAGAGGGCCAATCTGATCTCTAAAATTGACTGTACCACTAGTCAAGGGAGTTCCTTATTGCCCTGCCCCCTCACCAATCCCTGGCATTATTTTTCATTTTAATCCGTGACAATATCATATGCCAAAAACGTATTATTTTAATTTTCAATTCTTTGGTACTTGAGGTGGAACAGGTTTTCATGTTTGCTGGCTACTTGCATTTCTTTCTGTAAGTTACAAATTTACCTCCCTCATACATTTTTCTTTCATTTTTTTCTTGTTGATTTGTAAGAACACTTTATATATTGGCAGCATCAATCTTGGTTGGTTCTGTGTATGGGAAATATTTTCCTCTTAGGTATGTACTTTTGCATGTGTTGAGTCTTTCTCATTACAAGAAAACTTTATCTTTTATGTGATTAAGTTTATCTAATTTTTAATGGTTCTGTCTTTGCAAGCTTCCAGTGGAGAGATAAATTTCATAAATATTTACCTAAATCGTGTCATTTTAAAATTTGCTTTTGTACTACACTGAGAGTTTTATTCCATCTGGCGTTTTGGGTGGGCAAGGTAGGCTATTTTTGTATATTTAACCAATTATGCCAATACATACTATTGAATAATCCAATATCATTTTGCTGCTTTGAAATGACACCTTTAGATTCTGAATTTTTATTTATATTTGTGTTTGCTTCTAGACATTATGTTCTCTTCTCTTTGCTTCTTCTGTGACTACAGCCAACATCCCTCCCAATTAAAGAAGCATTGTTCTTTCATATCTGGTTCCTAGGGTATCTGAAATTTCTCAAGAAGCTGGTTTGAAAGTTATGCTTTTCTTTTCTTCTTTTGTTACAGTCTCATCTTCATGATGAACCCAGCAAAAAACCTTCCAGTTTGTATGCTGTTGCAGGTTTCCCCATATTTATTCGCTTAATCATTTACACGAGAAACAGAGAGTCTGTTGAAGAGAATGGTCTAGATGTTAGAAAAGAATTATGCACAGCAATGCTGGAGTTATAGGTTGATATATATATATATTTATGAAGCATCCCTCTCATGTACATGTGCTAATGAAGGTTTGAGACCCATCAGATTACCTGGAAGGCTACTAAATAATAGAAGAGATTTAAGAATGGAAACTTGGGAAACCCAACAAGTAAAACATCTGGAAGGCCCAGAAAAACAAAAAGTACTCAAAGATATGGGTATGGAAATCAGACCAGTGTTCATCTAGGAAAGCCAAAACAAGAGAGGGTTTCCCAGAGGCGAACCTAGGCAACCAGGTCCCCATTCAACAAGTAAGGCAATGGAAGGTTTTCTCAGGGAGTTAAAGGAGCAGACTGTGGGTTAACAAGTTAGAAATTGCCAATGCATAATTTGAACTCTGAGATTCAAACTCCTTTCTATCACAGATGCAGACAAGGACGCCAAAAGCTAGCTTATTACACCAGATAAGCATTGACTAACACATTTTGCATAAGGGGAAAATGTACTTAGTCAAACAAACAACAAAAAAAATCTCTGTTTAGCCATCCATTTCAAATTTTTATAGAAGATTGTGGAGGCAGCATCAATTATGCTTGGGCAAATTTAGACTAATTAATGGGTTGACTAAGATAATTATTGAAATTTGTCTATGGATGAAAAGAGGAAAGATGAACCATTTAAATTGCTTTTTGTGTGTGCCTGATGACTATTTCTGAAAGAATGAGCCTGCTGGGAAGTGTATGAAATGGGAGTGGCCCAGCTCTGTGCAGGGTATGATGATAGAGTAACAAGGCAGATGTTTTAATCAACAAACCAGGATTAATGCCTTAAAAAGTCTAATATGCATAAATACATATAACATACATCTTATAGAGGGAGATGTATAATTTACTGAGGGTCGTCGATGTGTAGGCATTCTTCCAGATGTTTTATGTGTGTGATTACCTTTCATCTATATAAAACAAAAAACAAAAACACCATGAAGAAGGTTACCATCATCCCCAACTTACAGATGAGGCTTCTGAAAGCATAGGGAAGTGAAATAGGGTTATCAGTGTACACATCCAGTAAGGGAGGAACTAAGTCCAATCCCAGGGCTCACACTCTGAGCTCTGTCTCTTCAAAGCAGTCTCCCTGTGTGGTCATTTATTTATTGCAGTGAGGGGGCCATTGCTCCAATAAGACATGGACTCTCTGAGAAATGCCTTCAAAACCAAGTGTTTGACCTCTGATGTGTCATTCTTATCTCCTTCCAGTCTCACTAAAATTTTGAAAAACATTTTCTGGATCTTCTTTTTCCCTCCTACAGACCTAAGCTTGGGCAATGTTTAAAAATTTGATCTACCTATAATGGAGGATCTTGGCTCCATGTTGAAGCAGTTCCAAAGTGGAAGGTCCAACATGCTGGGAGCCTGGATGGCCCCTTAGAACCCATCTGAGTTTGTGCCCAGGCAAGAGACAGCGGGGTTCAGTGGGGCGTGACAAGGCTTTGGATCAGGAAGACAACTGGCTTGGCCATTTACTGGCTGTGTGATCTTGGGCAGCTCATCTGCTCTTTTGATTCAGTTGGTAGAAACCCAACTCAAAAAACTTTAACCAAAATGAGAACTTTAGGGCTCATGTAATTAAAAAGTTCAAGGGCAGGATTTACCTTGTGTCTCTCTTTTATTTTGTCCTTCTCCCTCTCTCTCTCCTTCCTTTTCTCAGTCATATCATTGCTTTTCTCTTTATTATCTTCATTTGCCAAGGGGCAGAGATACTTTTAGTCACAGAAAGACAGACAGACTTCTATTGCCCTTGCTGAGATCACATACCTACCCCTTGTGCCAAGAAAGTTGGGAAGGTGATTGGCAACCCACCAGGATAAAGTGGGGAAGGAGAGTGATTCACAATTCACAAAAGCAAGGTGTGTGCAGAAGACAAAGCAGTGAACAGCTACCCACTATGGAACCATAATTTCTCATCTACAAAATGAGGTTGAGGTTTATCTTGTAAAATTAGTTGTAGGTGTTATGGATCATAAATGGGGAGTGATTGGCACATAGCAGTTATTTCGTAAATGGTTCCCATGATTTTTCAATTTTAGATCAGCCCCCAGTCCCCTCCCCCGCTCCCCCCCAAAAAAACTACAAAATCTCAAACCATTCACGGCCCATACCCATTTTTAATTTGAAGTAAACAAACTGGTCTTTGTTTAAGCACTTTTGGGTAAGTTCAGAATTATTCATTCAGTGATTTAATGAGGTTGGTCCTTGACCTAGAAATGAATCAGGGTGGAGTTCTGCCCTTGAGAACGTCCTGACCACAGTTTTCCCCAGTGGTGCTGAGATACCTTAGGTATGTCTGACCAATGGGAGAGAAGGCAGTGGGTCATAGCCAGCTGTTGGAAATTGTACATAACGTAAAGGACAATCTTTCTCTCCCATTCTGTACCAATGATGAAGGACTGTTACCAAAGGAAGTGCCTCTACACAGGGTTCTAGGTCGATGAGATGAATAAGTGGGTGCCTCATCACATGGATCATTTTACAGTATTTGCTCAGTGTTTCGTAGAGGTAAGATGAAACTGACTTTCCTTTTGACCTTTAGCGCAGGTAGTTGAGTTAATGATATCCTTTTGTTTTTGCGGGCTAATCACATGGGCCTGTAGAAGACCCTGTCTTACTTCGTTTATTTGGTCACTCCCTTTTCCCATTTCCCCCTCCCCAACCCGCACTGCCTTTTTAATGTGTTTAATGTATCTTCCTTTGTTTGTGTTCCGGGGAAAATGCATTTTATTATTTTGAGTATTTTTACATTTACACAAATAAATCATTTATAGCTTATTCTGTTTCCCCCTTTTTTCCAATCAGCAGTATATTTTTAAAATTTCATCTGAGTTAGTATTTCACCCATTACTTCTGGCCCTGGCAGTATATTCTACACTTTTCTTATCCATTCCCCCAGAATGAGTGCCCAGGTTGTCTCCAAATCACCCCCAGCATATATGACATCCTGATACACTTTTACTCATGGAGTTCTGTGAGAAGTTCTTTGGACTATAAATCAGGGTTTGAATTTCTGGAGCATAGAGTGTATTAGTTGGAATGGCTACACCGGTCTACACTCCCAGAGTTGTGGTTAAGTGTTCCTAGGTCCTCACAACTCTGCTCTTACTCAGTGGCACTTATCCAGCGTTCTTATATTTTTGTCAGTCTATTAAGTGTAAATGACAGTACATTGTTTTAATTTTCATTTATCTGATTACTACTAAATTTAAGCATCAGTCTAATGCTTATTAGCATTTTAGGTTTCCTCTTCTTTATTAATTGTCTATTCATATAACTTCTGCTTGTTTTTTGGAGGAATGATTCCTGTCTTTTCTATTAAATTTTCACAAGTTGAATTTATATTCTAGATATTATTCAGCTGTTGATTTTAGACATTGCAGGTATCTTTTCTGAATCTGTGTTCTGTCTGTTTCTACTGAACATAAATCCATAATTTTTACGTAATAAAATTCCTCAATGCTTTTGTGATGTGTGCCTTTAAGGTTTTCCAAAGTACTCCACCTTTAAATTACAAAGGTGCTCTCCTGTATTTTTTTCTGTTATCTTCATTGTTTTACTTTGCATGTTTTGGCGTTTTATCCATTTGGAATCCACCTTTGTATGTTATATTTATCTCCATAGGGTGAGACAGTATTTCTAACACGTTTACTCATCTGTCCATTGCTTATTCATTGATGTGCAATGTAACCTTTATCATATAATACATTTTTATGTTTTCAATGGTCTATCTCAGAGCTTGCTGTTCAATTCCACTATAACTATGCTGTTTTAATCTGTCTCAGTATTGGATAGGGCAAGTTTCCATGCCCCACCTTAGCTAGTCATGGATTTTTATTCTTTCTCATAAATTTTAAACTGTTTATCTAGTTCAAAAAAGAACTCAATTTGAATTTTTATGAGATTGCTTTGAGTTTATAGATTAATCTAATAAAAAACTGGCATATTGGTTATATAATTCCATTCTTTCCAAGAACATGGAATGCCTGGGTTTGTTCAGTTTTTCCATGTCCTTCATGAGATTTTTAAAAGCTGTCTTCATATAGGTCTTGTGAATTCTTGGTTAATTCTTAGATACATTATAGTCTTTGTTGCCATAGTATGATATCTTTTTTGTTATGTTTTTTAGTTATTGGTGGTATTGAAAGATGCTTTTGATTTTTCTGAGTAGATTTTGTATCTGGCTACCTAGTAAAACTTTTATTTATTCTATTATTTGTTGATTGTGTTACACTTTCTGTATGTATGATTGTATTATCTGCAAATAATGAAAATTATCTCTCTTTCCTTCTAATATTTACAGCTTAGTCTGTTGCTTTCCTCTTTCTCTGATAAACAGAACCAGTGATAGTGGGTATCTTTGTCTTGTTCCCAATCGTAAAAAGAATGTTTCTAAAGTTTCTCAAAAATATATACTATTTACTGTAAGTTTTAGGTATATAACCTATACCAAGTTAAGAATGTTATCTTTTATTCTTGGTTTGCTTAGAGTTTTTAATCAAAAGTAGAAGTTGAGCTTTATCAGTTTTTTTTTCTATCATGGGATAATTTTATGATTTTTCTCTTTGTTTATTCTGAGACTCTGCCTACTTTTCTATTAATAAAAATCACATACCTATTTCTTTGTGTGTAAAATAATCTATTATCTGCTATGAATGTACAGTCTCTAACTATACATTTTTAATTCTTTCATTTTATAGTATTTCTTCCACATATACATGGAGAGCTTAATTCACATTAATTAAAGAAGGGAATAACTTCTGTGAATGCAGGTACATAGGATCATTCAAAATTAATTTCATGTTTCTTGGTTTCCATGTCTACCAAGTATTTTCCACTTTTCTGAACTTCTTGCTTACTCTACAATACCTAAAATGGCATATTCAAAAGTTTTAAATTAATTCAGCATGTTGTAGTTTTATGTAAGTGATGCATTTCTGAGGCTCAATTCAAAAGACACAAAAGAATGTACAATAAAATGTAACTTTCCCTTCAATCTGTGTCCCTCAGCTGCACAATTCCCTTCCCTGCAAAGCAATTCCATTCCCTTAATCAAAGTATAGAGTTGATAAGTAGAGAAATATTTATGCATATGTAAGCAAATATGTACATATAACCTCCCAATACCTTTTTTTTTTTTTTTTTTTTTAGACTGACACCAAGCATTGTACATGGATGACCACAACAAAAGCAACAATGATTGCCATTACCAAACATGAAACACACTCATACTATGTCATAATATTGACATTCAGTCCAGTAATCCTCCACTGTAACAGCTCCTTTACTTTGCCGTGAAAATTGATTTGTATATTCTTTGCCTCTGAGTCCTTGTGGGATTTTTTTTCTTTTTTAATTCAGACAGAAAGTCACAAAAATTATACTCATCCTCATCAGTTCACTCAGTCCCATGTAATTAATTGTTTTTTTTATCTTGATCTTTTGTTAGCACTTTTATGAGTTCATCAGTTTTTCATCAGAGTTCTGAAAATGCTTATTCATTCAGTTCAGCAGTACAGTCAGTTACCAGAAACCTGTACATGTCAGAGTCTTTTCCATGAATTTCTTGAAGATGAAACCCTTTTATAGGAACATATTTGCAAAATCATCAGAGTACACCCAGAACTGTCTGTAAATGACAAAAGACTTAAAAATGACCACGGTAAAAGATTTGATGAAAGTTCATAATAATGCAGTTGACAAGAAAATTAGTTATTTCTGAGATATACATTTTAAAGTAATAACTAGGATTATTACTTATAACATTATACCAGAACATATAAGATTTTTAGAAATTTCATGTGATGTCTGAAACATTAATATTAACATATTTCCATACAAATACAAATATAAGATTTTTAGAAATTTCATGTAATGTCTGAAACATTTATATTAACATATTTCCATACATATTTCCATACAAATACAAATATAAGATTTTTAGAAATTTCATGTAATGTCTGAAAGATTTATATTAACATATTTCCATACAAATAACCCAATGAAAGTTTAGTATTAGTTGTTTTGTTTGCTTTTTTATACTGCAGGTTCTCATTAGGCATCAATTTTATACACATCAGTGTATACATGTCCATCCCCCAATACCTTTTTTTTTAAACAAAGATATTAATAGACCTACTGTTTAACATATTGCTTAATTCACTTATCACTATAGCTTGGAAATTATTCAATTACATAAAGAACTTTTTATGGCTATTTATCATGATATGGATGTAACTTAATGGATTGACACTTTTATGCTAATAGATGTATAACCAGTTTGCAGTCATTCGTTTGTTTGTTTTGCAGTCATTTGTTTTTATAAACATTATTTCATGTATGTGTGAGTATAGTAGTTGGAAAAATCCTTAGAATTGTTGGTCCCAAGGTGTTTGCAGATGTAATTTTCGTAGATTTGCCAAATTATCTTCTCCATAGAGATTGTATAACGTTGCCGTTTTTACAGAAAAATGTAAAAGCACTTGTTTTCTCTACGCTCTCACCAACAAAGTACATTATATATCCATTTTTAACTTCTCCAGTGTCATATTTGAAAGTTGTATCTCGTAAAATATCATTTTAAATGACTGGAATTGTAAATTAATTTGAGCATCTTTTCGGGTGTTTAAGAGTCATTTATAGTTTTCTTCCCTGGGAACTATTTCCTATGCCCTTTTTTCTGTTGGGTAGTTGTTCCTGATTTTATTGATTTGTAGTAGTCCTTAGGAAAACTATGAGCTAAAATGTATTCCAGTTTAAAGTCTGTTAACTTTGCTTTATAGTGATTTTAGCCATGCAGATTTTTTTTTTATATATATAGTACATTGTTATTAACCTTTCCTCTTATGGCTTCTAGATTTTGTGTCACACTTGCACCTTCCCCACTCCAAATTTATAAATAAACAAAAGTCTCTTCTATTACTTTTATTTTTTTTTATTATTATTTTTTTTTTAAAAGGACTTGATCATTTTTTTTTTTTTAATTTATTTATTTATGGTTGTGTTGGGTCTTCGTTTCTGTGCGAGGGCTCTCTCTAGTTGCGGCAAGCGGGGGCCACTCTTCATCGCAGTGCGCGGGCCTCTCACTATCGCGGCTTCTCTTGTTGCGGAGCACAGGCTCCAGACGCGCAGGCTCAGTAGTTGTGGCTCACGGGCCCAGTTGCTCTGCGGCATGTGGGATCTTCCCAGACCAGGGCTCGAACCTGTGTCCCCTGCATTGGCAGGCAGACTCTCAACCACTGCGCCACCAGGGAAGCCCTCTTCTATTACTTTTATACTTTCATCTTTTGCATTAAACATTTGACGCTTTGATCCATCTGAAGTTTACCTTCGTGTCAAGTGTGGATCCAGTTGCATTTTTCTTCCCCAAGTGGCCACCCAGCACTATTTACTAAATAATTTATCTCTGTTCGCATTGATTTTTATTTCACCTTTATTCTAAATCCATGGTGTATTTTTATCTGTTTCTGTATTTTTTATACATTCCTTTTGTCCACTAGTGTAGCAGAATCCTATGACTTTATTTACTGAAACTTAAAATATGCTTTAATATCTTGGAGAGCTAAGCTACCCCTCATTCCCCTCTTCACCACCACCATATGCTCTTTTTTTTTTCCCAGAGTTTGTCAGTGTTGTTCATTTCTTATATGAAAGGTAGCATCATCTTCGTGGCATTTTTATTGGGATTACATTAAATTTGAATTAACCTAGGGAGTGTTGGCACTGTATTGGGCAACTTTCTTTATATTTAAAATCTTTTATCCGAGGTGCTGGTGCCCATAGTCAGATTGTTCTTCAGTGTGTGTTAGGGGTGAGGGTAGCCTCCCCCCGCCCCGCCGCAGCAAGCACGTTGCACCTGCTTGTGATTGTGTTAATCCTGTATTTCTAAATAGCAACTTTTATTGGTACGTGTGATTTTTTCCACTTTACCGTTATCTATTAGCTTCTCACTGAGGAAGAGGATTTAGCTCTCCCTGCTCCCCCACCTAACACACACACACACAGCCTTCCCACCCACCTTCCCCATCCTTCCAATCAAATTACATACTAATTTTGGTTAGATCAACATTCAGTGTTTACAGTATTTTGACCATGTAAATGCCATTCAGAACAGAGCCATGTAGTATATTATGATTATTTTCCCTTCCTTCACAACTATGATGTTTTCCCTGAAGCTAACGTTTGCCTTGTTTATGGTTTGTTTGCTTCATTTTTATGTTTTTATTACTGATTCAGCCCAAACTCTCTGCCAGTTATCTAACGCTCTTCTCAAGATATTCAGATGCTTGTTTTTTGTTTTTTTTTTTTAAATTTCATCCTCCTACAGAAAGCTCTCCCAGAGCCTCTGGCCTGTTCTCTTCTGCTGTTTTACTCTCTCCACTTGGTACACAGCTGTCATCCTGGGATCTTCCTTCACCATCAACCCAGGGGTTCTCCGTGCTTCACTACTGTGTCACTGCTCCCATGGCCTCTGACTCCTTTTTTTCTTGTTTTATTGCCTTGTCTTGGAGGGATACTTCCTTCAGTAGCTTCCTAAGGAAGTGTGTCCAGGAGGTCAATATGTGAAGTCCTTACATAGTCAACCCTTAACTAAATGAGTGATTTGACTGGAAATAATTTCCTTCGAATGGAAGACATTGTTCCTTTGTATCCCAGCACCCAACATTGCTTTTGAGAAAACTAAAGCCATTCTGATTCCTGATTATGACCTGCTCCCTGCCCAACTTTGTTGGATGTTATCAATCTCATAATTCTAAAAATTCACAACTGCATACCTTAATGTGGATCACTTTTTATCCATTGCGGTTGGACACAGGGTACGATATTTCGTTCTGGCAATACCTGCCCTTTACTTCGAGGAAGTTTTCTTAAACATCTTTGCTAATTATTCCGTCCCTTCATTTTCTCACTTTCCTTTTCTGGAACTTTATTATTTGTTTGTTAGAACTGCTGGATTGCTGGCTACTTCTATTTTTGTTATTTTCCAGCTCTTTGGCTTTTTTGGTTCTGCTTTTCAAGAGATTTCCTCAGCTTCCTCTTCTAACCTTCCTACTGAATTTTAATACATACCACCATATTTTTAATTTCCAAGGGCTCTTTCTTGTTTTTAGAATGTTCCTTTTTTCCTAACATTTTGTTCACAGTTTTATAATATGTTCTCTTATCTCTCTGGGGATGTTAATAATAGTTTTGTTTTGTTTTTTAATTTGTCTTCACCCCTGCATAGTCCATTTCCTCCAAATTGCTTTGTTCTGCTTGTTTTTTCTTTATATTTTTGCGTTTATTGTATATAAATCATGATTCCCCAAAGCAGTTAGATCATGGGGGTTTTCTTAGTTTTTTAAAATTTTTATTGAAATATAGTTGATTTACAGCGTTGTGTTAGTTTTAGGTGTGCAGTAAAGTGATTCAGTTATACATACATATACCTATACTGATACATATATACATATATTCTTTTTTACATTCTCTTCCATTATAGGTTATTACAAGATATCGAGTATAGTTCCCTGTGCTATGCAGTAGGTCCTTGTTGGTTATCTAGTTTATATATAGTAGTGTGTATATTTTAATCCTAAACTCCTAATTTATCCCTCTCCCCCTTTGATAACCATAAGTTTGTTTTCTATGTCTATGAGTCTGTTTCTGTTTTGTAAATAGGTTCATTTGTACCCTTTTTTAAGATTCCACATGTAAGCAGTGTCATATGATATTTGTCTTGATCTTATCTCTTGTGTATGATGCATTCCGCAGATATCTGAATCTGGCGGGAAACGTTGAGACTTAGACTAAGATAAGTCTGGTAGGAAGGGGGTTGACTAGAGAGCAGTTAAAGAAATAGATATATTGAAGTTGACCACTGATTAAAGCAGGGGAAGTTAAAGAAAGGGATGGTGATTCCTGGTTTTTGGATTCACCAATATCAGAAACACACAATGAGAACAACAGTTTTAGGAGGAAACTGTTTAGTGTGGGAAATGCTGAGTTTGAGTTTTCTGTGGCATATGGCATTTTTTCACCTGGTAAAAATATAACCAATCCTGTGTGTGGTATTTTCACATAATTCCCTGGCAATGCAAAGTGCACATTCCCTAAATCCATACCCTTGAGTCCAGAACCGCAGTCAATGTGCGCCCAGCCCGAAGATGCAGAAACAATCAGTCAGTAAATTCTGAGCCTTATGGAATGCTGCTCACTTTAATTAGGATGTGGGGATATAGCATAGTGATGTGGGCATATAGTGAAAACAGCATAATATCTGACCCTGAGCGTCTATTGCCAATGGAAGACTGGTCCCATAGTGTTGGTAAAATAGAAGTTTGTACATATCACCGTGACCTACCAGAGGAGGAGAATTAGAGATAACTCCACAGGTTGGCGACTTCTGGATCTTTGTTGGAAAGTGAATAGTTTACCAAAAGGCAGTGAAGATCCAGGAGGATAATGGAGTGGAAGTATGGAAGGGTTTAATGTGGAGGGGAAGGGGATAGGGTGTGGGGAGGAGGGCAGGAAGAGGTTCTATGCTGTGGGAGATGGGAGCTAGAGGTGACAGATTTCTATCAGTGAAGTAGCCCAGATGAATAGTCTGCCATCTCTCTGTCTAACACACCATACGCTCATGATTCATGAGAGGAGTAAATGGGAACATCAAGATGTCCCTGTGGAGGCCAGTTGTCTTACCCTCTCTGTACTGAGCAATAATGTTCCCGATGATGGCACAGGTTAGTCCCCATGTGGCTTGATGTGTAATATTTTTGAGTGGCCAATTAATTCTGCTAATCACATTAGTGACAATTAGCAAGATGCTTCTCTGATTAGGGGGCTGTGGTCAAGAGGCTCTTGCACGCTTGCATTTGCTGAAAAATAAGTCCCCTCTCTGCAGAGCCTGTTAATTTCTGCTAACAGGGGACAGGAGATTTAGCCCAAAAGAACCCACCCTTTCACCCTCTCTCCAGCCACCGCTGACTCTTAAAAAAGGAGAGACAATATGATATTCAATGAATATTGCTCAGATTTCATGGAAGACTAGGAGAAGGAACCTTGATGCGTGGATGTCCTGTCAGGCACTTTGCAGCATTTCACCGGGAAGGCAGCGGAGCACGGGGATCTCACGTTAGACATCGAGCTTGAAATGTTGCTGCATTGAACCTTGGCTCTAGAATTTACTAGCTGTAGAACCTCAAGCAAATTTTTCTTTGTTTTGTGTTTTGTTTTCTGGTTTGTTTTTTTTTTTTTTTCAGTCTCTGTGCCTCACTTTCCTCATCTGTAAAATGAGGATTGTAACAGCACCCACTTCGTAGGGATATTGTGAAAATTAAATGTCAAAGCGTTTAAATGTTAGAATGATGCCTGGCACATAGTGAATGCTCAGTCACCATTTTCATTATTCAGGAATCTATTGGGAGAATCAGAATCAGCGGGCCACACTAGTGGTGGACTTCATAGGTGATGAGCTAGACCCAAATCTAGTTGTTTCGTTGTGCTCCCTACTTTGTTTCAGACATCAGTAAAGAATAAGCCATTACCTGTGAAGTCCAGGCACGGCACCCTGCGTAGTAAAGGTGCGTGGCTCTGTCTGCTTCCCTCTCTGGACTGTGTTGCAGTGAAATCAGGAGGCACATCTGTCTTGTCCCCTGATGCACCCCCAGTGCCTCGCTTGGTGCCCGGGCTATGGGCAGTGCTCAGACTTGTCGGATGAATGAAGAGATGGAAAGAGAACCGAACTTGGAAGCACACAGTCAGTTTTCAGTCCTGAATTTGTTCCTGATGAACGGGCCAGGTTGGCTAAGCTGAGCCTTACTTTCATTGTCAGCACAGTGGAGACGATTATTCCCGTTTCAGTTAAGAAAAAAAAAAGGGTGGCATGTACAAGTGTGCTAATTAGAGTAGATACATATAAGCTTATTTATTAATTGATTTGTTTTATTTTGAATGAAACTGAATACTCAGAGTTAGCACTTAATACAGTATAATTATTACTACAATTATTATTATTATTTTACCCTTGTAAATACATAAATCATATGTGAATACAAATTCACCTTATGAAAAATTAGAACAGATTAGATAATACCAAGTCTACTTCGACCTGTGGCCCTCCCCCACTGCTTCATAGGTACCATACTTATCAATATAAAAGACTTCATCCAGTGCTTTTCATGCTTACATATGTATCTGTAAAACCTATTGTCATGTTTGAGTTTTTTTAACTTAAGATATTTGATTATATTCTAGAATTCACTTTTTTTCCTATTTATCTCTGCTTCTTGGAGAATATTTCACACAAGGGATATACCGTAGTTATTTGGTCATTAGTCCATCAATAGACATTTTGGTTGGCTATCAGTTTTTTGTTTTTAAATTAATTAATTAATTTTATTTTTGGCTGCATTGGGGCTTCGTTGCGGTGCGCGGGCTTCTCATTGCGGTGGCTTGTCTTTGTTGCAGAGCATGGGCTCTAGGCACGCGGGCTCTAGAGCGCAGGCTCAGTAGTTGTGGTGCACGGGCTTAGTTGCTCCGCGGCAAGTGGGATATTCCCGGACCAGGGCTCGAACCCATGTCCCCTGCATTGGCAGGCACATTCTTAACCGCTGCACCACCAGGGAAATCCGGCTATACAGTTTTGCCATTACCAAAATAAATGCTTTAATGACCCTCCCCTAACCTGCTTCTTGGGGCACAGGGCGTTTCCCTTGGGCAACTGTATAGAGGTAATGTTTTAGATTTTGTTAGGTCTTACCAAATTGCTCTCCTAGGTGGCTCTAGCAATTGGTGCGTCCATCAGTGGTGTAAAAGAGTATTCCTCCCGTCTTTCTCAACACTTGAACTTACAGGAATATTTTCATTTCTGCCAGTCTGTTAGCCCAAAAATGGGGTCACATCTGCCCAACTAATAGGGGGATTGAGCACCTCCTCATGTGTTTTGATAGATGCTCTGTGCCTGTCCTCATTTCATCTTGAGACAACCCAGTGAGTGGACTGTCACTGTCTTCCTTTTGCTCCTGCATCACCAGAGGCCCATAAGAGTCTCAACATCCTCATAACCCACGAGGTTAATAACGGTAAAATGTCCACACACACAGGAGTGCAATGTCTCCTAGCAGGTGTGCGGAGGCAGAGTAAAGAAGGGTTGGGAGCAGAAAGTAGAATGCAAATCATGGGTGAGAATACTGGAGCTGGCTAGCCTTAGGTTCATACCTTGAGTTCCCACATTGCCAGCTGTCTGCCATTGGGTGAGTCATTTAATCTCTTGGGAAAATCAAGTTCTGACTTCTGTGAAATCAGAATAAGATTTATCTCGTGGGATTGCTGTAAGGATTAAAGATAACATTTACGGCATAGGCAGCTTTTGGAGCATTAGCTGCTCTTTTGCTTTGAAAAAGAAAAATCTGCCTGGCCTGCGGGAAGCTGTTGCTTACGAAATAGATGAATGTTGACATGCTTGGGCCCCTGCCCCCCGCCAGAGCTCTCAGGCTTCTGCCTCGTGGGGGCATTTGTTTTTGCCTTAAGCCCAGTCCAGGAAGTTGTTCCTCCCTCTGAGAGAGATTGTGAGGAATAACCGGACTGGCCCATCTTAGTGAGTCCCCATAGCCTCCTATTGATAGACAAGGTAGGCATCTGTATGCCTAGTTTACAGACGGGGTCACTGAGGCTCAGGGTGATGATGTGACTTGTGATAGTCCCTGCTGTCTATGTGGGGCCCCTGATCTGCTCCAGCTACTCCTGGTCGCCTTGGAGTGGGCACTGGGTCTTCAGCTCCCAGCCCTTTTTGAATTAAGCCCACTTCAAAACTTACCTGGCCATGGGGACCCCAAAGAGTTGCCCTCAGTCTCTTCATGCAGGGCACCATCACCTCTGGGACCTTCCCCAGTCATTGTTACTAGTCCCATCAGCCCCTGACTCTCTCAGGTACCTTCCTCAGGCTGTGAGCCCTTTTTCTCCCCCAAAGCTTAGCACTTACGGTAGCTGCCAAAACAGCTACATGTTTTTGAGTGCTTACGATGTGCCAAGGACTTTGTTGTGTGACTTTGGGGCAGGTTCATTAGCCGTCCTTTTTCCTCTGTTTTCTCATCTGCGCAGTGGGGATTGACGGCAGGGCTCGCCACACATGGGTCATGGGAAGGTTCAGTGAGATGGTGTCCGTGAGGTGTTCAGCGCCAGGTGCGTCATGAGTGCTGAACAAGCACTAACCATGGCTGATATTACCCCTTCCACCCCCACGTCCCCTGATGTTGTAGGCACGGTAATTAGCCCCATTTCACAGAGGAAGCAACCGAGGCAGTGATCACATGGCAGCCAGTAAGTAGAGAAAAAGGCGTGTGCACCAGGTACAGAGGGTAAACAGCTGCGGAGTGAGGACAAGCACGGCTCTCGGCATCTAAGTCGCTGGTGATAACGTTGACTAAGTGGCCAGGGTTGTTTGGCTGTGGTCTCCAGCACCACAGTTCTGCATCTTGTCCTCGATGTCCTTGTCATGCAAGATGCTGTCCTTGTGGAAATCCACATGCATGCTCTGCTGGTATCTGTTTGCCAGGGACTCAGAAGAACTGTCAGGGCCAGACGTGGGTGTGGTGAAAGCTCCCAAGGAGGGGGCAACAAAGGCAGCGACAGGCTCAAATAGTGTAAGATTCAAGCAAATAGAGCATGCCTGACTTTCTCCCTGATCCTCACCATTACTGGCCTGCAAGGAGGAAATGTAGGCTCCTGTCTACCCACCTTCTGTTTCCCAGGTGCGTGTAGCCCAGCCTCTCCTGACCTGTTTCCCCACTCAGGTGACCCTGCCTTCCCTCAGTGCTCTGTGTGCATCTCTGTGGAAACTGCAGACATGGTCAGAGAGGGCAGCCAGCTAGTCAGAGCATTCACAGGCTTGGCAGCATGGATGAGAAGATGGACAAGCTTCCAGCATTTGTTCAGCAGGAGAAGGCAGCTAATGCTCATGGGACATCTCAGTGCCATGCCCCGTGCACCTTCACCAGTTCACCTGCACAACAGCCATCACCCTCAGTTTACAGAAGGGATCGAGACTGAGAGATGCCACATGCCCACCCACGTGTAGGCAGGGAAGCTGGGGCAGTGAAAGCAAACACATAGAGCATTCTCCATGACCCAGAGACTATTCAGGCACCTTAGACATATATGCACTAAGGCATTTAATCCTCACAGCAACCTCTTGAGGTAGGTGCTATTATAATCACCCCCATTTTACAGATGAGGAAACTGAGGCACTAAGAGGTACCTTGCCCAAGGTGACCAAGCAGTAATGGTAGAGCCAGGATATCAACTAGAGTCCATTCTCTTAACCATCACACTCACTTATAGATACAGGCAAGTGCACATCCAAAGCCAAACTCACTGCCCTTCACGTCCCAGCCCCCAGCCTCTGCTGGTTCCAGGTAGATTGACTGACAGGCATCCCGGTGCCATCACAGCTCCCTCTTCAGAAAGGAGAACAAGACCTTCGAGAGGGACACCCGGTGAAGGGCCCAGGGCTGAGAGCTGGTAGTACCTCTTTTGATTGTCCAGCCCTGCACGGGAACACTGAGTTTGTGGAACAAGCCAGGCCGAATTCCTCTGCTTGATTTTCTGGAATCCAGTTAGGCTGGTGAATAGGCCAGTGACGTTTTCATCAATTTCTCAGCCTTCCCTTGGAACTGAGCCTGATTTCCTTGGCCTCCGGTAACGCTCCTTGCTGTTTACTGAGCAAACCAGCTCCCAGAACCAGCTCCACTTAAGCAATGCAGCCGGGCAACGTGGTGGAGGGAAGATTACAGGTATTAGAGGCCATTTAGGATCATTTAGAATCGAGCTGTTTCTGAGTAGGCAATTAATCCAGTTGCATTAAAGGAGCTGCTGGAGCTCCCGCACCTCTCCCTGCGTTAAGAGGGGGATTTGGGATGCTTCTGTTAAATGACTTTCATAGCTAGCTCTAGGGCTTAATGGGACACCGTTTGGGGAGGTGTAGTTCTGGAGGCCTCTCCCCCTAGAGCTATAGGTCTGCTTTGGGAAGGAAGAGACATCTGTCTTGGAAGGTTGCGTTTGTTCCTGGTGCCCATGGCTGGCCAGGCTCAAGCACCTCCTGGGGTCTCAGGACAGAAGTGCGGGGGCGACGGGGTGTCTGGTCTCTGGTCTGGGGAGATAATTGGGGCCCAAAGCAAGCAAATATACATCCTCAGGACCTTCTCCTTTATTTAACATGGAACTGACCTCAGCTTTGTGATCTCTTTTATAGAAGGATGTGAATGGGTGTTGGAATGGCTAGAGTTCTTCTATTCACTGAAAGCCTACTATGTGCTGAGCACTTGTGCACCCATTATATCAGCCTTAAAACAATCCTATGAGGTAGGAACTACGTACATGGAAGCTGGCGCTCAAAGAACTTAAGGAGCTTGAGACTTGAACCCATGAGCCCATGGTGGCTAACCTCATACCCCGACTTCCTCCATGTGGCCTCCCTCAGCCTTGATCCCTTCTAGAAACTGAGGGCGATGGCTCCATTCCCATCCCAAGCATGAGGCAGACAAAGGGTCACAGAGCATGGCCTTCTCTCTTCCCCCACAGCCTTGCCTATTCCCGAACCAAGTATGTACCCTGTAATTCTATCACCACTTACCATACTGCAGTGAAATTGTTACTTAGGGCATCTGTTTATCTCACCAGGCTCCCATGAGGATAAGGGACCTGTCATGATCGTCTTTCTAGCTCCAGCATCGGGCAGACAGACAAAAGCACTACTACTCAGATAACAGGTGCTTGGCTGAGTCTCTTCCCTTTTCTGTGTCTCAGTTTACCTTTCAGTAAAATCAGAGGGCTGTACTGCATGCTGAGGGCTGGGGGCGCCCCCCTCTCTGACGTGCTATGAAGGTATGTGTCTGCAGGGCTGTTGGGAGGAGAGGCAACATCTATCCAAAGACGGTCTTCTCAGAATGAGCGTGTACTGGCCGGGGACACTGGGAATCCTTGCTTCTGCGTTTAGTCTCTTACAGGTGGCATTATTCTTGAGCATCTACCCATAGTCTGGATTCCACTGATGGCCACTTGCTCTCATGGTTGGCTGCATTCCAAAATGAAAGCACCAGGAGTGGAAATCAAGAGGGCCTGGTAGCCAGGAAGCGTTCAATACATATTTGCTCAATGAGTCCCTGAGAATAGCTGTTGACTTTCTTACAAACGTTCCCTGTGGTGAGTCGGGCACATCTGCTATCCCAAAGTAAAAACCATAATCAATAAGAAGGTAATCACAATAGCCAGGACATGGAAGCAACCTAAGTGTCCATTGACAGATGAATGGCTAAAGAGGATGTGGCACATATATACAATGGAATATTACTCAGCCATAAAGAGAAACGAAATTGAGTTATTTGTAGTGAGGTGGATGAACATAGAGTCTGTCATACAGAGTGAAGTAAGTCAGAAAGAGAAAAACAAATACCGTATGCTAACACATATATATGGAATCTAAAAAAAAAAAAAGGTTCTGAAGAATCTAGGGGCAGGACAGGAGTAAAGATGCAGACGTAGAGAATGGACTTGAGGACACGGGGAAGCGGAAGGGGAAGCTGGGACGAAGTGAGAGAGTGGCATGGACATATATACACTACCAAATGTAAAATAGATAGCTAGTGGGAAGCAGCCGCATAGCACAGGGAGATCAGCTTGGTGCTTTGTGACCACCTAGAGGGGTGGGGTAGGGAGGGTAGGAGGGAGATGCAAGAGGGAGGAGATATGGGGATATACGTATACGTATAGCTGATTTGCTTTGTTATAAAGCAGAAACGAACACACCATTGTAAAGCAATTATACTCCAATAAAGATGTTTAAAAAAAATAAGAAGGTAATCCATTTATAGACGCCTCCCTTCTTTTTCACGGTCTGGTGAAGCTCTTCTTTTGACTGTTCATAATCCTTTTTAACAAAGTAGATTGCTCTTTGTCCACCACCCCATCCTCAGTAAATTTTCAATTTTCTATGATCTTTGTTCTGTTTTTCTGAATATAAAAGAAGATACACTCATTGCAAAATGCTAACATTTCGGAACATCTCAGCCTAGCTTAAACAGAAAAAGTTTTATCCTTGAAGAAAACCACTTTTGGCACTTCAGCATCTATTAATGTCTCCTTAACGTTCAGATTTTAAGTTACCGACTTTCCTAGATTCCAAAAAGATAACGTTCAAGGCAAAGGTGGATGGAATCTATATGCCACCAGCCAGGGGGCAGTAGGAGTTATACTTGGTCTTAGCTCTTAAGTTGTTTGCTGCTCTAGCAAGCATTTCTTGGGTTTTGTTTTGGGTTCGAAGGTTTGGGACATTGGGCCAGGCACCGTGTCATAGCAAAGATTCTAGGGCCATGTTTCTCCAAGTGTGTTCCAGGGATCACTGGTATCAAATTTATCTTGTAAAGTGTGTTCTTATTTTTGTTCTTAAAAGCTAGTACTTGGGCTCTACCCCAGCTCTACCAAGTCAGAAGCCGTGCTTGTGAATGCGTGCCTTGTGTTACTGCAAACTTGAATGCCTGAATCCCACCCTCTATTCCCCTTTCATTTGGCCTCAGCTGACAGCTTGAGGTGATGACTGGATAAGCCAGTGGGTCAGAAAAAAGCCTTGGTCCAAAGAAGCCTTGTTCCAAAGGGAAAGCATAGGCATTCTCAGAAACATTTAGGGGGAATACCAGATAGGTAACACAGAACTCAGGGGCTTCTGTTTTCCTTTCCCAAATTATCCTGGTTAATTCCTCTTCTTCCTACTAGTCTGATCCCAAAAGTCATCTCCCCTTCAAAGTCTTATCTAAGATCTCCAGGCTAAGGTAACTGTGCTGTCTTCAGTGCTCACACAGCAGTTTATACCTCACTCAAATACAGCACTTAACGTATTATGTTGTGATTGTCTGTGTCTGGCTCTCCCACTATGCTCTTCGTTCCTTATGGGTGGGTGCCACGTGGCCCAGTGCCTGGCTTACAGCAGGTATCAGTAACTGAAGAGTGAATGGCTGGGTCAGTTAAAGAGGGTTCATAGGCGTTCACAGGTTGGTCTCCACATGCTATAGAAGAAGGTCATCCTAGAAGGTGTGGTCTGCCTCCAAAATTATTTATCAGTGAACCACTTCCAGTTTCTCATTGGCTCTGTGGACACTGCCTCATTAGCCTATGTACAAGACCTTTCTTTTCTCAAGAGAGATGAAATCAATTAATGGCTAGAAGCAAATAGCAAGTTCATAGCCTTATAAACTCATCCAGAATCAACATAGCTCAATCTGGCAAACAGGCTTGATGTGCTCCTGGACAGTGAAGGCTTCTGGCAACATTCTCTAGCCAACAGTTCATAAAGAAATGGAGGGAAGAGAAAGCACAGAGCTGGGGAGTCGGGGAGAGGAGCTAAATAAACTCATTTCACAGTAGCTCAGGTACTAATATTTCAATAAGAAGTCTGTTCCTTGCCCAGATGGCAAACCCATCAAGTCATCTTTTGGTTCTAACAAGCTGCTCAGAAGTAAAGGTAATTTCTTCAAGATTTTAAAATTTACTTAGAGCTGGGCATCCAGAGGGTGTTTCCAAACTTGATGGTAACTGTTATCAACAGTAGGTCGTCCTTACTCCCATCCTTCCCTCCATGGTGTGGCCGTTCTTGGCTCACAGGCATCAGAAAGCTCTTGAGACGTTGGCAGTCTTGGGGCACTCTCACCGGTGCCCCAAGACTGCCAACTGAGGCTTTTCACCCTTGGGATGCCCTTCCTTACCTTGGCCAAACAGATCCTTCGACTGACTTTTTTTTGGGGGATTCTGCTCTTCTTCTTTTGAATTCAGCAGTTATATTCTACAAGCCTTTACCGAGGACCTACAAAGTGCCATACACTGTGCTAGATACTGTCTAACTCCATCTTACAGGTGAGGAAACTGGATCGGGTTATGCACTGAAACTGGAGCAAGTAAATTTAGAATAAAAAAGGTCAGTTCTGTTTTTCATGTAGAGGGTTATTAACTTATCTAAACTTCTTTCTACAAGACCTAGGCCTGGCAGGAAGCAAAAAAGGATTCAAAAAGAAAGTTGTGACTAACTGATGAGTGACAGGACCATAAATGGATAGTGGCCGGGTTTTATGAGAAAAAAAAAAAAGTAGGGCACAAAGCCAGCAGGTGAGATGCACTTTCTAAGAGCAAGAGCCCAAATATTTAAAAAACAAGACTATCTCACAAAAGTGTAGGATATATGGCCACAGTTCTGTAATGTTGAAGTGGAGACATCTAAGACTGTATAACCTTAAAATGCAATTGATTTTGTGTTCATTTTTTAGGCATTTAAAACTGTGTTCCTAGAGGAATAAGATAATAAACGTTTTAAATGACTTTTCAGGAAGTGCACATAATTGTAATAAGGGCTACTTGTAGTATTGGTCATCATGAGGGTGAAACTTGGAGTCATGTGTAACATAGATATGATCCATCTGAGACCCAGAGCCAAGAAATCCAGGCCAAGGGCATCAGAAAATTCCCTCAGCTCCAGGCAAGTGAATTTGAGTGTAAGAGCTCTTGTCTTTGACACAAAACATTTCATCATTTATTTGTTCATTCATCTAACACATAATGGGTATCTACTATATGCGGGCACTGTAAGGGGTATTGGGCATAGAGTCTTGAACATAAATAAAGACAACATGATGCTATTAGAATGTATCCAGTAGGGTTAGTTGGCTTGTTTAAGGTCTATGAAGGCTACACAAATAAATGAAATTTGGGCTGAGTTCTGAAGGGTGAGTAGGCATTAAAAGGCAAAATGCGAGAGAAATATTCTGTACAAGGATCTAAATATACAAAGGCTCGAGGCCTGGAAGAAGCGTGACACATTTCAGTAACAATAAGAAGGCCGGTTTGAGTAATGGTTCAAAATCAGAGGGCCAACAGAGCCAGATCATGGGCCTACTAGACCTTGTTAAGGATTTTGTCTCTAGCTTAAGAGTGGTGGTAAACTACTGAAGGATTTCAAGCAAGAGAGTGACATAGCTTTGCATTTTTAAGCGTGCTATATTCTATTAGCTAGAACTCGCAATTCATTTTCCATAGAAATAACTTAATAAATGGTAGTTCTGTGAAGCCAGAATAATGCTATTAGCACAATGTATCCAGCTAAACAACCTATTGAAAAGCTGGCCTTGGTTGCCAACTACCATTTATAACTTGGTTTCTATCAGAAAATGCATTCCAAAATCCAGACAACCATATTACAAACGACATTTTGGGGGACAGCCTATAATCTACGTAGACTTGTGAAAAGCCTCCAACATTTTCCACATCAAAGGTTGTTAAGAAAGGTGAATAACAGACTTCTGATTTTCTTTTTTTAAAAAATTATTTATTTATTTATTTTTATTTATTTATGGCTGTGTTGGGTCTTCGTTTCTGTGCCAGGGCTTTCTCTAGTTGTGGCAAGCGGGGGCCACTCTTCATCGCGGTGCGGGGGCCACTCTTCATCGCGGTGCGCGGGCCTCTCACTATCGCGGCCTCTCTTGTTGTGGAGCACAGGCTCCAGATGCACAGGCTCAGTCGTTGTGGCTCACGGGCTCAGTTGCTCCGCGGCATGTGGGATCTTCCCAGACCAGGGCTCGAACCCGCGTCCCCTGCATTGGCAGGCAGATTCTCAACCACTGCGCCACCAGGGAAGCCCCAGACTTCTGATTTTGAGATGGCAGAGTAAAGATCCTTCTGCCCTCTTTTGCTCTCAGACACTACCCCTCCATTAAAAAAAAAAAAAAAAAAAAAAAAAAATTTCAGAAGGAAAGGAAATGCAAGTGCTGTGGTAAAACTAAGCAGAATATATATGCTGAATAATAACTATGAGGACAGGCTGTAGTGTGCTGATCAAGGATGTGGTCAGATACTGGGAGAAGAGATCTGCGGCTGCAGACCTCAAACGGTGTCAGCAGGACGGCTTATGAGATTGGTAGTGTCCACTAAGGGGCAAAACCAATAATCTCTTTGCTGTCAATGGCAGGAATAGAGTACATAAGGGGTGGGATAATCCCTGGACACAGTTTGGCACCGTAGAGAAGCAATGAAGGAATGATTGCATAAAAAGCCAGGGTGGCACTGTGTTAGTGCATCAGGGTAGAAGAGACTGAACCTTGTGACACTGACCTTTGCTGGGTAAAATAACTAGTGTACACACCCAACACTGCACCATAAGGGATTTTACTGTGAAATAGGGAGAATTCCTGCCAGCTTAGAACACGGCCCTGCCCCACTTCTAATAAAATCTTCTACAAATAGCTAATGCAAGTAAAACTCAACTCAATCAAAGATTGGTAATAATACTTATTTAAAAAGGAACCAGTACAGGTTCTACACAAAGATAGTACAATAAAATTGAGGAAAGGAATGGGGAGAGGGCAAATAAACACATACACACACACAAACACAAACACTGCTAGAAGCTATTACCACAAATACAGTGAAAATTGGGACCAAATATATCACCATTAATTTAAAAAGAAAATTAAGCAACTACTTCTTTATACCAAAACTCAACACAGAGGAAGATCAAGCAGGTGATAAAACATGATTGTGCTTATATAGCAAAATAAAACCATCACAGAAGTGAAGGAGCCGTATTTGAAGCATTAAAAAGGAGAATGAACAGTCCTAAAAATATTAAACAGCATGAATAGGAGTGGGGAAAATGAAATGGAAACCAACAAAACATTAAAAAGCATGAGGGAGAGAACAGTAATCATGGAAGACAAAGGAGATCCAATATGCACATGTTTGGTGACACCAAAGGAACAAAGTGAAGAAATATAATGGAAAAAAATTCAAAGATAAAAAAACAAGAATATGCTCCAGAAATTAAAGGAAACTTAAACCTAGAGAGTAAAAGATCACACTGTGTTCTAAGAAAACATCATCCAGAATATTCAAAACAAAGATATATCATAGTAAAATTGATGGATTTAAAATCTAAACAAAGAGTCATTTGTTGGTACAAACAAACATGTCAAGTGACCTTTAAAGGAAAAAGAAAAGGCTTTTCCATAGAAACAGTAAATGCTAAGTGACAGTAGGGTAATATCTTTAAATGTGTCAGAGAAATAGGTTGACCCTCAAAATCCATATCCAGCCAAACTTCCATTCACATATAAATACAAGGGACTTGTATTTGGCTCTCTTTGATCTGACACACAGCAATTCCAGAACACAGCCCCCATTAACATTTCTTGTTAAATTATTAGAAGATGAACTTCAACAGATAAGTGAATGCAGTGTTCTCTGCCTAGCCTTTTTGCTGTAATTTCTCCATTCAAAAAACTCACAACTCTTGAAATTAAAATTACAGAAATGGAAATGTGGAAATTACCCAACTGACTTCCACTATGGACAGTGTTGAAAATAAGGTATTCCAAAAAGCTCCTCCTGTAGCACTTACCTATTTGTTGGAAAATCACAAGTGTGCTTTTTAAAAAGTGAATAAGTATGCTTGTGTAATTAAAGGAAATATTCAGGGACAAAAGTGAAAAGAGAGCCAAGTAAAGAGTAGCAAGCAAATGTCAAACGCTGCCTGCGCAGGGGGACTTCCCAGTAAAAAGGACCTAGACTCTGAGTTTTTAACAGCCTTAAAGACAGTTAAAAGTAGGGCCCCACCCTCAATAAAGGTCACACACTAGACATGGGTTACCCTCAGTGAACAGCTGAATAGAGGGGAAAAAAATATTTAAAGCATTTAAAGGAATAAAAGATGGCATAATGGCTCAAGAAAGCACCAAATGTTGATGAGGCATATTATAAAAAGCCTCAAATGTAATTTAGATATGAAATTACAAACACAGTGGACATGTTATGGAGGAAATGAGACATACATGAGAAGAGAATTAATGACGTGGAAGATGGAAATTATGAAAGTACTCAAAATGTACTCAGAAAGACAAAAAAAAAAAAAAAAAAGGCAAACATGGAAGAGGAGAGAAGGGACATGAAATGAGGCTGAGAGAGTCTCACAGTTATGTTCTGTAAGTGGAGCCTGGGGGAAGAGGCAGTAGTCAAAGAGGTATGGCTAAGGGCTAGAATCGATGCAAGACAACTCTCAGTTTCAAGATGCCCAGTTAATCCTAAGCTGGATGGATCAAATAAATTCTCAGAAAAAGAAAAAGAAAAAAGACTTACTACAGAAAATTTCAGAGCACCAAAAAGGTCTTCAAAGAAGTCGGGAAAAATATACAGATCACCTTATCATGCAGTGACCAATCCAAAACAGCTTTTCAACAGCAGTAATGGAAGCCAGTGAAAAATCTGCAAAGTGCAGAGGGAGAGAGATAAAAGTAAACTGTAAATCGAATACATAGTTGAAAATATGGATGAGAGAAAGGTATTCTGATAAATAAAAGACCAAGAATTGGCTGCCAATAAAATCTCGCTATAGGAAAGTCAAAAGGTTTTGGTTCAAGAAAAAGAACATCGATCCACCCTAGAAGAAAGGCCTAAATGCAAGAAAGAAAGGTGAGCCAAGAAATTGGTAGACAAAACGGGAAATTGAAATAAACATTGACTATATGAAAAAATAATAATGCTCAATTTCGTGGGTGTGTGTATAGAAAACGTGATAGAATTAAACTATTGGACAATAATAATATGTGAAGTGGGAGGGAGTTGATTGATATAAAGTACTCTGACATCTTTGGATTATTTGGGAAGTGGAGGAACTGATAATATTTGACTTTAAATGAAATATGCATAATAAAATCTGAAGTAAAAGATACAGTAGAGAGAAAATTGAATTAAAGAGAGTATAAAACACTGTTTAGAAATTGCAGGATAAGGTAAAAATACAAACTAAGATGAAAAACTAATACCAGATTTATCAGTAACCGTAATATATGTCTCTGTTGTTGTACTAAACTCACCAATTAAGAGAGACATTGTCAGGTTAAGTAGTTTGAAAAAGAAAAGAAAAAGCTACATGCTGGTGATGTAGTTTTTGAACTTTCCCCAATCCCCTCATACGAACGGACAGACAAACTCAACAAAACAAAAACCCATGGATAGTATCTACAAAATACCTAGGTGACAGGCTCTCTTCATGAATTACAAATTGTGAGTGGGGAAGGTCAAAGCACTGACGACCAGGATGGCCAGCACTGAGATATATTCGAATAAAATCTCTACACTTTGAAAGAAAAATAAATCGTTTTGCTCAGGCAAAACAGACTAAATCACATATAAAGGAAAGATCAGATTATTATCAGGCTGACAGCTACAAGACCTGCATGGTATCAGAACTATGCAGGAGGAAGGAAAGGAAAGCAATGAGGCATCCTATGGGCTTCAGGATCAAAAAGAGCCAACAGGTACCACTGGAAAGCTTGACAATCAAATTGAGAACAGCAGCGAAAACTCGGAGGGATCTTGCACACTTCAGTAGTGGATGATTACAAGGAGTCAGCAGTAAGATCTGGACCAGTCTGGACCTTGTGAACTCTCTAAAGGAACCAGGCAAAGCCCCCTCCCAGGAATAAATACTGGGACTCAGAATCTAAGTTGAGCAGCGCAGAGACAGTAGTGACAGGAAATTGAAGGTCTGGATAAAAGAGTGTGAGGAAAACAGAGCTGGGGCATCTGAGAAAAGATGCCACCATATTGGCAAATTGTCTTTGAACATTATACAAAGAAAGCAAAAGAGAGAGCTCTGTGGAGTTAGAAATTAAATTTTAAACTACTACAACCTCTTCTAAATGCTTAGAAAAACTAATTTCACATGAAAGAGAGGACAGAAGTGATTGGAATCAGAACACCTAGAGAGGTGGGATAGGGAGGGTGGGAGGGAGACGCAAGAGGGAGGGGATATGGGGATATATGTATACATATAGCTGATTCACTTTGTTATACAGCAGAAACTAACACAACATTGTAAAGCAACTATACTCCAATAAAGATGTTAAAGAAAAAAAACAACATATACAAAGTTAGTATCAAGAAAAGGAATAGCATCCCTGCAGGCAGTAAAAGCATGCCAGAGAATGTGGCACAGAGAATGTGTTCGATCCTTGGTCGGGCAACTGGATCCCTCATGCATGCTGCAACTAAGAGGTCCGCATGCTGCAACTAAGAAGCCTGCATGGCCCAACTAAAGATCCCGCATGCCGCAACAAAGATCCCGTGGAAAACTAGAGACCCGGAGCAGCATGCATAAATAAATAAATAAATAATTCAAAAATAAAATGCAGAGATAATAGGACTTGGATCTATCAGAAATTTTGCTGTTTCAGCCATCAAATTAGGGAGCAAGGACTGATACCATTACTGTTATCTGGAGACTGCTAAATACACAATATGGCGAAAAACACATGAATGATTATATGATATTCTAATTCTCTCTTACCCTTGCCTGCTTGAGAACTAGGATCTTGGTGAAGAAAGACAATACAGATGTAAGATAGGAGAGGTGAAGTAAAAACCTTGTAATCCTGAATATTTGAATCAGAGTGTTATTATGAATTCAAGAGAGATTTTATCCTGACTTCATGTGAAATAGCTGGAATTGGTAAGGCAAGGATAAACAGTGTTAAATTAGGATCAGAGGTACCAGAATGAAATGATAGATGAGACAGAGAGAGAGAGAGATGTGGGGAGGTGACAGAGAAATAAATATAGATGTGTGTATAAGCAAGAGTTAATATACATATATATTTCCAAGCTCTGTCTGCTAAGAAGACCTAGAAACAAAGGCACCCAACAGTGAACACAGATAGCACCCATATCTTGGTTTCTAAGTACCGTTCTCAGATAAAGGGAGCCAGGCCTCCTTCAAGAAGTAGTTGATGTCACAGCTGCAGCAGAGAAAATACAGGACGAAACCAGAGCACTGTAGATCCAGTGACCTAGTATTTTAACAAATAAATTGTACTGGAAAAAAAAAGGAGGGTAAGTACAATTGAGGAGGAAACCTATAGGCCAGAAGAGACTTAAGGCATATCTTTAAAAACAAACAAAAACAGGGAAAAAAATGAACTGTGGTATTTGGGGATGAACATTTGGAAGATAAAGCTGTAAATAAAAGCAGGGAGTGATTATCATAAAAGTCAGGATACTGATTACTTTTTGGGAAAAGAAAGAGGGTTTGTGACTAAGACAGGGCTTCTAAGGCGACTAGCAAATTTTGTTTTTTGACCCAAGTGCTGATATCAAGGGTATTTGCTTCAGAAACACTTATGTTGCTCTACATTTGTTTTATTCAGTTTTCTTTATTTGTACTACGTTTTACAATAAAAATATTTTATTTTTTAAGTTCCGTGCTCTTTAAGAGACACATCTCAAACATAAAGATGCAAAGAGACGAGAAAATGAACAGAATGTTTTTGGAAATAGAATAAGATATTATGGGCAAAAACTAGCCAAGAGAGAGCCGTTGTAGCTATAGTAATAAGAGGCAAAACTGACCTTAAGGCAAAAAAACGTTATTAAGAAAGAAAAAAGGAAACTATATGATGATGAAAGGATAAATTCACTAGGCAGATATAATAATTCTAAACTTGTATGCACTAAATAAAGCAGCTTAAAACATGAACTAATACTTGACTGTACTAGGAAGGAAAACGTTCAAATGCACCATCACAGTGGGAGATTTTACACGTCTCAGTAATTGATAAATTAAGCATATAAACCATTAATGAGGATTTAAAAGATTTGAATAACAAAATTTATAAGATCTAGCAGAAATATAAAGAATTTTACATTTAGAAAAGAGAATACATATCCTTTCAAACACATATGGAAAGCTTATAAAATCGATCAAATAATGACTAAAATTTTAAAACATGGCTACAAACCCACATATATTTAGACCTCTCTCTCTCTACTATAAATGTAATTACATATGTATTTTTAAAATTCCAAATAACCACACATGGATTAACAATGAAATTCTATTAAATTAACATATACTTACCTACTATACATAAAGCTGCTATAAACATTTGTATTCAGCTTTTTGTATAAATAGGGTTCATGCAGAAAGTTGAATATGAATGTTCATTATAGCTTTACTTATAACAACTAACAGCAGGAAACATCCCGGGTGTCCTTTAATAGGTGGCTGGTTACCCAGACTGTGGTACGCACACACCATGGGAACACCACTCAGCAGTGAAAGAGCATGAGCTGTTGATACATAAGACACCTGAATGAATCTCCAGAGAATGAGGCTGAGTGAAAAAATCCAGTCCCTAGAGTTTACATACTGTATGATTCCATTTATATAACATTCTTGAAACAATAATTTTTTTTCAATGGAGAATAGATTAGTGGCTGCTAGTGGTGAGAAGGGGATGCAGGTGTGACTATAAAAAGGCAACATGAGGAATCTTTGTGGTGATGGAAGTGTCCTGCATCTCGACTGCATCCATGTCAATAACCTGGCTGTGAAACTGTATCATACATTATTGTAAGATGTTAAATTGTTGGGGAGAGGGGTCAGGAAAAAGGGTATGTGAGAATCTTTCTATATTATTTATTACAAGTGTGTGTAAATCTGCAGTTATCTCAAATTTTTTAAATTTAATAGAAAACACATTAAAAAGTGTAGATTAAGGCATGTGTGGTACAGTGAAAGCAAAATTTATAGTCTTTAAACCTTATTTGTAAAAAGGCTGAAAATTTGTAAGCTAGTGTTTCAAACTAATACGTGAGAAAAAGAAACTATTAAATTAAAAGACCGGAAAAGAATGGACATAATTTACGTAAGAATAGAAATTAATGAAACAGAAAAAAAAAAAGTAAAGAAGATGGACCAAGTCAAAAGGAAGAGAAAGAAGACACACACGTGCATACACACAGAGTGTTAAAGGAAACAATGGTTAATCTACAGATGTGGTACAATTTAAAATATAAGAGACTACTGTGGATAACTTTATTCCAATTAATTTGAAAACTTAGATGAAAGGACAATTTTCAAGAGAAATAGAACACTATGACTAACTCAAAAAGAAGAACCTAAACCACGTTAATTGTGACCATTAAAGAAATGTAGACAAACACAAAACAAAATGGTAGAAATATGTCCAGAACAAAGACAGAATTCTCCAGGGAGAAACCAAGCTTTTCCAACCAGATTTTTTTTTTTTTTTGATCTAGCTATATGTTGTTTAGAGGAGTCACAATTTAAAACATAAGATTATGGAAAGGTTGAAGATTAGTGGAGAAGGGTATATCAGGAAACACTACTAAAAAAGAAAGCTTATGTTACCAGAAATAAATATAACCATATATACTGACAAATGTTCAATTCATCTTGAGGATATAACCCATTGTAAACTGGGTATGCCACTATTAATGTGGCTTCAAAAATTCAAAGCAAATGTTGGAACTGCAAGGAGAATATGACAAATACGCTATTACCCTGGGCAAAATCAACATACCCTCTCTCAGTAAGTGATATTTGAATCAGAAGAAAAGCGTTAGTATGGAGATTCAAACAACACAATTACAAAGTAGTGCTAGTAACTGGAGACTGAATTTTCTTTTCAAGCATTCATAGGAATTTAAAAAAAAAAAAATGACCATTTATTAGGCATGAATCAATTTTCAACACAAAGACTGCATTCTTTGACTATAACGTAATTAACATAAAATCAATATAAAGGTAACTTTATAAAAATCTCTATGGAACTTAAATCCCTCCTAAATTACTCAGAGATCAAAGCACAAATCACAAAGAAAATTGGAAAATATTTAGAACTGTGTAATAATGAAAATAGTATATATCAAAATGCATGAAATGGAGTTAAAGCAATGTTTAGGGAGAAATGTAACTAATGCAGTGTTCATGTTAACAAAGACTTCCAGTTGAAATTTAGTGGACTTAGCATCCCACTTCAAAGTTAGAGCAAACAAAGACTATAGAAAGGAGGAAATAATTCAAGTAAAAGCAGAAATTAATTAAGTGGAATACAAATGTGCAACAGAAAAGATTGACAAAGGGAAAGTTAGTTCTTTCATAAAAGCTAAAATAATTGACAAACCTCTGCCAAGATTAAGTAAGAAGAAAAGAGTCGTTACAAATAAACCATATTACACATGAAAAAGAAGACAATTATAAATGCCTCAGTGATATAAAAGGTAATATAATCCTTAGGGTAATCTGAAAAGAATAGGTGAAATGAACACATTTTAGAAAAATATAAAAACTGACCAAAGAAATAATAGAAAATCTAAACAGTCCTGAAAATCTGAAATTAAAGAATTTACTTGATGATCAGTAGCTAGTATCCCCACAAAGAAAACATCAGGTCCAAATGGTTTAATAGGCAAGTTTTACCAAACATTTAAGGAATACGAAATTCTAATCTTACATAAAATCTTACAGAGAAATAGCAGAAACTTTCCCTGATTGGCTTTACAGAGCAAATATAAACTTTATGCCAAAAGTGGATAAGGACACCAAGAGAAAGGAAATTATAACTTAATTCTCTCATGAGCATTCAGAAACCCAAAATTTATTTGCGAAAAATTATTAGAGTGAGCCATGTACAAAAATAACATGACGACTGAGGTGAGTTCATTTTCAGCATGGTACCTTATTATGTAGATAAAATATTATATTAAAATGAATATGAGAATTTATCAGTGTTTCTATAAATAAGAAATATTAAAATGTCGAGAACGTGTTCTATTCTGACTGGATTTCTTATATACTGCAAGTGAATCGTTAAATTGCTACAGTCAATTTGGAAAACCAGAATCATATGGTGGGACCTAATAATGCTAAAGATATGCATAACCAGCAATTCTACTCCTAAAAGCAAATTAAAAGAAATGAGAGGATAAGTACACAAAAAGACACACTGAAAAATGTTCTTGGCAGCCGTATGTCCCAAACTATTGATAGAAACTATTTAAAAATCTGTCAACATCAGGATGCATAAATTATAGTCTCTACACAAAAGTAAATCTGTACAGCAAAGAGAATGAACAAATTGTAGCCACACTGAACACGGACGTGTCTCACAGAAACATAATATTATGGGGGGGGCGGGGAAAGCTAGACATGAAAGAATACTTTCTGTATGATTCCCTAGGTATAAAAAAGATGCAAAACCGATCTGTGGAAAAAGGGGTCAGCGTAGTGGTTATCTTCATATGGGGCAGTCACTGTTTGGGGAGCAGTTCTCATGTCATGGGATGTTTTGATCCTTCATCTGGGTGCTGGTTTCATAGGTGCATGCTCTTTGAAAATTCATAAAGCTCTACACCTATGACTTGTGTACTTTTCTGTATATTATACTTCAATAAAAAGCTTACACAAAATTTCTATACCCCAGCTGCAAACAGAAAAGGTATTCAAAAATGGTAATAAAAACAATGAAAAATAACTTTCTAGGACTGAACAACATTTGTACATGATCCTTAGGAAGAAAATTATACCATTCTATTGAAAGGCATTAAACACGACCTAAACAAAGTATATTATTGGATAACAAGACTCAGTAGGTTTAAGATGTCAGTTCTTTCAAAATTAATCTATTGATGCAATGGCAATTAAAACTCCCAGTGCAACTTGACAAGTGGATTCTCTAGTATATTCAGAAGATGATATCCAAAAGGAGAAAATCATGGAGGGTTTTGTCCTCCCCATAGTGAAACCATACTATAAGTAACAGACATTAAGAGAATTGGTACTGGGATGGAAAAATGGAAACAGATAGAAAGTCCATAAATAGACCCATACATGTATAAAACTGGTTTGTAAATTGGCAGTAAAACAATCCAGTACGTAGCAGGGGGATAATTGATTTGGATGCTACGTCTCACTATGCACAGAATTAATTTCTGATGAATTAAGGACTCATATATAAAAAAGGAAACCTTCATTTTAAGAAAAATGTATAGAAAATACTTTATGCCTGTGGGTTAGAGAAAGATTTCTTAAACATTATGTAAATAGTAATATTGGTAAATTCAAATATATTTGAACTTTGAATTTTTATCCCTCAAAAGACAGTCCAAATGCATTAAAAAGATGAGCCACACACTGAGAGAAAACATTTTCAACATACAAAGCCAACAACAAATAAGTATCTAGAATATATAGTGGATCCCAGGGAATCAATAAGATACAGGTATTTACAAAGAAAAGAAAAAAATGAACAGACGTTTTATAAAATGTGAATGACCACAAGGTATTGAAAAAGTGCTCAATTCTATTATCATAGAAATGGATATTAAAAAGTACTATGTGATATGATTGCAAATCCTACATGTAAAAAAAATTTTAAGTCTGACATTGATAAACATGAGCAAGAGTGTGGAGCAATAGGGAGATTTATACACAGCTGGGAGCTAGGGGTGAATTGGTAGAACCACCGTGTATAAGATTTGGCATTTTATTGTCAAAGCTAAAGATGGATGTATTTTTCAGTATAGCAACTCCATTTGAAACTGGCTACCGAGATAAACTCTCATTCATGTATATCATGGGTTATGCACAGAATATTTTTAGTAAATTTATTTGTAAAAGCTAAAATTGGAAACAATCCAGATGGCTCATCAGTAGTAAAATGAATAAATAAACTGTGATATTTACACTCATGGGATATTATACAGCAGTGAAAATGAACAAACAATAGCTACAAATATCAAAATGGATGAATTCTTAAACTTATTGTTGAGAGATAAATGCAGATTACAATGGAATGCATTTATTATGGTTCCATCAACATAAATGTAAAAGAATTAACTTTGCAATATGTATATAAGTAGTTGACAAATTAGCACAGAATTTGGAATAGTGTTTGCCTCTAGTTGTAGAGCTTTATCAGTTGCCTCCTGAGGGATTTGCCATCATTCTCTCTCCAGCTGCCCCTGGGTTCTGCCCCTTTGTCTTAATTTCTTGCCCAAGGAGATAATGGGAAAGGTTTTACTCCATCCTTTGGAGCTGGAAAAATAGCTGCCTGTTTGGGGATCTGAGCTCCCCTGAGTTCAACATGGCACTTCCTGCATGACTGGTAAACAGCCTTCCTCCTACCATGGGTTTCTGCTGGAAGCCCCTTTTTTGTTGTTGTTTTTGGTTTTGTTTTGTTGTTAATGCTTTATAGAGTATGAATTCATGCATGTGGAAAGTAAAATGCAGATGAAATTTAATCCAACAAAGTCCCAGGAATACATTTCAAAAGAAACAATCCAGATTATTCAAGAATAATGTAGGCTACAATCTACTGTCCCTAGAAAAGGAAGGGCCCCCGAAATGCACAGTCCTGCAAATTTATTGACACCGCTGTGGTCCCACAAGCCATATAAGGGGAGTGGGTATTAGAAACAATGTGATCCTAGATTGATGCAAGATGATGGTGCTTTTGCACCCAGCACACATGTGTATTTGAGGTCTTGTCTCTTGTACATGATAAAATCTAACTAGAAACAACCTTCCTCCTCATCCCTGCTCTGTGCCGGGCACTATGCTGTGTATTTTCACACTCTCAACTTCTTGATTTTTAACAACAATGAGATATCACCTCACACCTGTCAGAATGGCTATCATCCAAAAGTCTACAAATAACAAATGTTACAGGAGAGGATGTGGAGAAAAGGGAACCCTCGTACACAGTTGGTGGGAATGTAGATTGGTGCGGCCACTATGAAAAACAGTATGGAGGTTCCTCAAAAAACTAAAAATAGAGCTACCATATGATCCAGCAGTTTCACTCCTGGGTATATATCTGGAAAAAATGAAAACACCAATTCAAAAAGATACATGCACCCCAGTGTTCATAACAGAACTGTTTGAAATAGCCAACACATGGAAGCAACCCAAGTGCCCATAAACAGACAAATGGATGAAGAAGATATGGTACACACACGCACACGCGCGCGCACACACACACACACACACACACACACACACACACACACACACGCACACAATGGAGTATTACTCAGCCATAAAAAAGAATGAAATTCTGCCATTTGCAGCAATGTGGATGGACCTAGAGAATATTATGCTTAGTGAAATAAGTCAAAGTCAAATACTGTATGATATCATTTATATGTGGAATCTAAAAAATAATACAATTGAATGTATATGTAAAACAGAAACTCACAGACATAGAAAACAAACTTGTGGTTACCAAAGGGGGAAAGGAAGTGGGGAGGGACAAATTAAGGGTATGGGATTAAGACAGACAAACTACTATGTAGAAAATAGATAGGCAACAAGGATATTATTGTATATCACAGGGAATTACAGACATTGTCTTGTAATAACTTACAATGGAATATAATCTTCAAAAAGCATACTGAATCACTATGCTTATACCTGAAACTAATCTAATATTATAATATAGATTATGCTTCAGTAAAAGAAATTCTTGGTGTTTTAGGGTAACTCTGTTGTGTAGAGGGGCTCAGAAGATGAGGTGACATGTCCCACTACAAGTGGAGGAGCTAGGTTTCTGACTGCATAGCCCATTTTCTTTTTCTTCTCAGGAATGTCTCTAATTCTGTGATCAGAGCGTCCCGGGGCTGCGGTGTCAGTGTTAATTAACACTACCAAGACCCTTGACCCCAGGAAGGAGTAGTTGAAAAGCCACAGCCGGGACAGAATTGGTTATCCTCAGAGAGACTACCCTAAGTAGGTGCTCAGCACATATTTGCTGAATAATGAGAGCCGACAGTATTTTTCCATCCCTTCAGTTTATAAAATGGGAGGTACAGCCTCCTTTTACACAGTCAGGAACTGAAGTTCAGAGTGATGTGCTTTCAGCAATATAATTAGAGATAATCAGATTATTTAAAATATATATCCTGAACTGTTTGGCAGAGTGAGATACAGTGAGTATGAATAAAGGTCAGTCCTATAACAGGCACTGAGAAAAGAATCTATAGAACACCTTATACCACGAGGCAGTTCTACTAGGAGCATATATTAAAGCAAAAGGTGTTTGGATACCATGTGAGGGTCAAGCAAGTTGTGTAGGGAACAGCCGTGTCCAGTCCAGGAGCCAGGTCTGTTAAGTCAAAATGGGCTTATGGTACCAATAACAGCAGCAGTAACAGCTGCATGGGCCCTGGAGGCAGATTGTCTGGGTTCTAGTTCCAGCTCCGCCACTTCCTAACTGTTGAACTAGCTGTGAGCAGGTTGCTTAACCTGTGTCTTAATTTACTCATCTGTAAAGCAGGGGTATTCAGGGTACCTCTGTTGGTAAGCTTGCACTGAGGATTAAAGGAGTTAATATTTTAAATCACTTAGAATAGTTCCTGGTACATAGTAAAGGCTGTTGAAGTGCTTGTCAAATAGAATTACTTTTTAAGCATCTTTCTGTATCTTCATAGCACATTTATGAGGGATACTCGTATGCCATTTTACAGATTTAGAATTCAGCACAGAGGGGTCATGTGACTAACCCTCCCTTACGTGGCTGGAATTCAAACCCAGTTGGCTTGACGCAAAAGCTGGGCTCTACCCCCAACCCCAGCCTGTCTACACGACATTTGCATTAGAATCCACACCCTAGAATACACCTTCTTTCCACTATGCAGGCACTACTAAAACAAAACCAAATGCCAAAAATGGAATTTTGAGTGTTCTACCTTAGTCTTCTTTTTTTCACATACCTAAAAGCGAAAATTAAAAAGGAAACAAAGATAGTAATACAACACACACACACACACACACAAAGGGTAATTACTGATTTTATTAAAAACATCTATCACAGAACCACATAACCATTGTTATTTCACGCCTGGGAATACAATGCACGCTATTAAGCTATTTGATGATTAACGATAGAAGCATGATTAAATATGTTAATGAAAGTGTCAGGCTGCACTGAGATGCATGCCATGCATTGGACTCCAATAGGTGGGCTACCTTTGTGACCCCTTTGTGAACTTTCTCATCACCTGGGCTTTCTAGAGGGTTAGTTATTTCCTGCTTTAAAAAAAAAAAAATCCTCTGGGTAATGAAATTCCGTCTGATCCTGGGGGCCTGGCTGGCTACCCTGGCCCCCTGCCCTCTGGCTGCTGTTGCAGCCCGTTTTCATTCTCTTCTCAGTGGAATTAGAAATTGGGGCCCTGGCTTTCTTCTACCAATTAATCTGTTTTCAGATCTAGAGGGAACAGGACAAAATACAGGCAGGAGGAAACTATATATATATATATATTTTTTTTTTTGAATTTTAGAATTTTATTTTTTTTTAATACAGCAGGTTCTTATTAGTTATCCATTTTATATATATTAGTGTATATATGTCAATCCCAATCTCCCAATTCATCCCATCATCACTCCCCCCACCCCCGCCACTTTCCCCCCTTGGTGTCCATATGTTTGAGGAGGGAACTAATATTTGTCAAGCTCAGCCATTGGCCACGCGTTGTGCTGGGCACTTCCTGTACTGAAACATTAGTTCTCATTTATCCTATCGTTATCCTCATTACTATCTTGTTTTAACAAAGAAGATGGGGGCTCAGAGATGTTAAATGACTTGGAGTGGTAGTCATTCGTGAGGCTTCTCAAATATCTTTGGTTCTCCTTCTGGGCAAATGATCAGATGACCCTTCTCTGCCGTCTTGGCTTAGGTGTAGCCGTGTGAGTATAAGTGACATGTGTCTCATCCGGGTGGAACCTTAGACAGATTACGGATCACTGTGTGCTCTTTCTCCACACCTGTTTCATCAGTTTAAGTCCACGTAATTAGGCTGAGCAGATCCCACTTCTAAACGGCCCATGGATGTATAACACAATTGAGAAATAAAGATTTGTTTGTTGTTTTCAAGCCACTAAGATTTGGAGCTTGTTTTCACTACAGCATTACCTGGCCTGCCCTAATTAATAGACCTGGTCAAGTTTCTATACCTTGGGTAGATCTGGGAGCTGGGATTTGAAAGTAGTTCTTTCTGTTTGCAAAGACCTTGCTCTTTCTACTGCTCCAGACTCTTTTAATGAGACACAGTCAGACCCTAGGATCTGGGAGGACAATCTCCTATGCTAGCCCCACCACATGAGGGACATGGAAAGGGCACAGACATAGCCCCTGGTCAGAGGCTTTCTGTGGGCCCACCAAAGATGCCAGCATGGGAAGGCATAGGGCTCAGAATTTTGGTCAGTTAAAACATATTGATTCATTCTGTAACCTTGAACCAAAATCACCTAATCTCAGTTTTTCACACGTACATTGGGAATAACATCAAATAATTCAAAGTCCCTGGCCTCCAGCGAGCCTTGGTACCAAATGAGATCCTCATTTTCTCTCGAGTCAGGAGAGATATTTTCAGGGATTATACAAGATTACTGTACAGTGTTGTTCACTGCCTTGAATGGTAAAATATCCAGAAATATCTGGAACTGGGTGGCAATAATCTGGGTTTTGGACAAAGAGAGTAGGAAAGAAGAGAAGATAGGAGGAAAAGATGCTGAGAATAAATTCAGCTGAAAAGCATCAATGTCGTCACAAGGAATTAGGTCAATAAAGAAAGGCCAAGATAGGAAATGGGATTGTGTGACTGAGAGGGTCCATAGGGCTGTGCTCAGAATGGTGTACACGGGCAGTCAGGCTTCCAGATCTGTCCCATAAACCAGTGGACTCACGGTTGGTTTGGTTTGGTTTTTTTGTTTGCAAATCTCATCAGTAAACATTTCTGTTTTCTCCATACATACATTAACTTACTGATAAATGTATATATACATCACTAGAGTAATGTATTATGTGCATTATATACACATTTTTGTGTATGTAGAACATATACCAAAAGAGAAATGCTAAAAGGATGAATAAATAAACAGAAGTGGATGATCTCATATATTCTTTCCACACCCTCCGATGGATCACTGATGGCTCACTGAGCATGGAATAGGCTATATGTAACCCTCTAATTGAGTCAACAGCTTTGTATCTTTCTGCCTGGAAGTGACTTTGTTACCACCAGTTACAGAACCCATGGGGAAGGAACACAGGGAAGCTTTTCAGCTGCCTGTTTTGATGCAACCTTTCACTGAGCTGAATGCTTTAAAAAGGACAAAGAACAAAGTAAAATATACTTTAATCAAATTCCAAGGGAAAACATAGTCAAAGGGCAAATATAACTCATGTTTCTTTTCTCTTTCCAATGTCATAGAGGATTGTGAGCCATCTGTGTCCCTTGGAAACCAGGCAGAGGGTAGACATCTTGATAAACAGAGAAGTGTTAATTTACTCATTTAAAGCAATAGTTCCAGTTGCTCATATCAAACTCACTCTCTACCTACGACCCTAAAAATCTGTCATCTCAACAAAAAACTAAAGAGTCCAATTTGTTGCATAGCCATTTAAAATAATGAAGTCATGAACTCTACCAGACGTATTTCTAAAACTTAAGAACCCCTTGATAAACAGAGCAGTATGCTTGGTGACTGAGTTGTTTGGTTGGAGATAAAACAGGGAGAGAGAAAGGGAAGAATCACCCTCAATGGAAACTTAAAAGTGATTTCCTTGGTGGGTGGAGTTAGTATTTGAATTCCATGAGATAGTATATTGTGACGACTCCCTGCCCAGCTCCCAGAATGTAGGACATGTTGAATGGATGCTGTATGAATGCATAAAGTTCACAGACATTTCTGCGTAATTTATCCCTGATGACTTGCAAAGTCTAGCAAAATATTTAAAGATTAAAAAAAAAAAAGAGGCTAGAGTAATAAAATGGAACTAAAAACTCAATAAGTTTAAAGCAAAACAAAAAACGAAGAACAAAGCATAGAAAAAGCAAGACGACATAAGATGGTAAAATATTGGATTGGCCAAAAAGTTCGTTCGGGTTTTTTCCATGACATCCTACAGAAAACCTGAACGAACTTTTTGGCCAATCAGATAATTCTTAATAGTATTCTCAGCACATGCAAATAAGCTAAATGCTCTAGTTTAAACATGAAATTGTTAACATTTGATTAGAAAACAAAAGTTATACAATTTTAAAAGAGATACACCTGAAACATAAGGCTATAGAGAGATTGAAAGTCCAATGTGGGAAAAAATATATCAGGAAAACAGTAATTAAAAAAAAAAAAGCTGGTGAAACCATATTAATGTCAGATAAAATAGACTGAAAGTAAAATGATAAATTTTTGTTTTACTAAAAGAGGGTTTGATTTACCCAGTTACAGAAGATTTTTTTAATCTGTGAGTTCCAATGACTCTAAACTTCTATGCACATAATAACATAAAAATATGTCAAGTCAAATTTGACAAAACTGCAAAGAGAAAATTTCAGATATGTCAGCTGGAGATTTTTGATAGTCCTTCATTCAGTCATTAAACACATGTTTGCTGAACATCTGTTTTATTTAAGGCTTCCTTCTAAGTGGTGAGGAGATAACAAATACATCAAAATTTCTGCTCTTCATGAAGCACACATTCTCCTGGATAGAGTAGATGATGAAAACCAATATATTTAATGTGTCAACTGTTGATAAGTGCAAGAAGGAAAAAATAGATGAGGATAAGAGGACAGAAAGTGATGGAGCAAGGGGGTTGTTGTTTATATTGTGACGAAGGTACGACTCCTTCATGAGTGACCTGAATGAAGGGAGGGAGAAAGACAAGTACATAAAGTGGATAAAAGCATTCCAAGTAGTGGAATCAACAAGTATACTGGCCCAGAAGAGGTAGAGTTCTTGGCCTGTTCTAAGAACAGCAAGGAGGCTGTGAACAGAGCATGAGAAGAATGCACGGAAATAATATCAGACACACATCTCTCTGTAATTGACAGACCAAACAGGCAAATGATTAATAAAAATAAGATATTTGCATGATTAATTAGATTAATAAGATGGAACCAGTTGAAAAATATAAAATGCTTCATCCAAAGATTAGAGAATATACATTCTTTTCAAGAACACATAAAACAGTTATAAAAACTGATAAACAGTCAATAAAGCAAGTCTCAAAATCTCTGAGTCAGTATTACACAAATTAGGTCCTCTGACCACAGTGAAATTAAGTTAGAAATACAAAGAAAAATCTAACTTTATAAATACCCATACATTTGGAAATTTAAAAGCATTCCTACAAAATAGGTCAATGACCATGTAATGAAAGAAATTGTGTAAACTACTTAGAATTGAATGATAGTGAAAATAATGCAAATAAAACGTGGTATTTGGCTAAACCCTTGTGTTGAGGGATGTTATAGCTTTAGAGTTTACAGTAATAAAGAATATCCAAATATTTGTTGATTTAAGCATTCATCTTAAGAAGATAAGAAAATAGCAACAAATTAAACCTAAGGGTAATAGAAGGAAAGAAATAATATCAATAAATATTAGAGCAGAAATTAATTAAATAGGAAAGAGAAGCTAAAACAGAGCATATTAACTAAGCTGAAACAACTACCTCTGTCCTTTTTCTCTCAAGAAAAATAGTTGGCATAAATAAATATTTGGAATGAAAGAGGATACCTAAAAATACAGCTGATACTAAAGTAATAAATACTTATAAGATTGGCAATAATCAAATAGCCTGAATTACCAAATGTTGGCCACTCTTTAGAACAACAGCAACTTTTTTTTTAAGCATTCTTCATGAGAATGTGATTTCCTACAACCACTTTGATAAACAATTTGCCATTATCTATTAAATGGAAGGTGTGCATACCATAATATCCAGTAGTTTCACTCACAGATACACAGCCTAGACTAGAGAAAGTCTTGCACATGAACTCTCAAGAGATATATACATGAACATTCAGAGCAACTTTGTTTACCATAGCTAAAAATGTGCTACTGACATAAATGTCTATGTCAGGAGAATTGAGGAGTAAATTACAGTTTATTTACATTCATATTGTCTCATCTTATAGGACAGTAAAAATGAGTGAACCAACACAAAAATGAACCACTCAATATGGATGACAGTCACAAACATAATGTTTGAGTGAAAAATAAGGTAAAGAAGAATATATATTCTTCTAATCCATATGCACAGGTTATCTTTCCATTTCTTTGTATCATCTTCAGTTTCCTTCATTAATGTTTTTTCAGTTTTCAGAGTATAGTTCTTTCACTTCCTTGGTTAAGTTTATTCCTGGGTATTTTATTATTTTTGATGTGATTTTAAACAGAATTGTTTTCTTGCTTTCTTTTTCTCATAGTTCATTATTTTGGTGGAAATGTCCCAAAATGCTTGCTTTTATGCATTTTTCTGCATGTATATGTCAATTAAAAGTTTAAATTTAAAAAATAAAGAGTAAATAGATGAAAGCAAAATTAGGTTTCATTGAGAAAATGCAAGGGTTATCTAACATTAGAAAATATGTTAATGTAATTACCATATTAATCAATCCAAATAGAAGACTAATAGATGAATAGATGCGTAAAATCATTTGCTAAAATTAAAAACCCATTGATAATAAGAAAAAACTCATAAATCTAGGAATAGAAAATAACTTTGTTAATCTGATAACGGGCATCTTCAAAAATCAGACAATAAGCATCATAATAAATAAGAAAATTGTAGAACATTACATTTAAAACCAAAAAAAACACCAAAAAACAAAACTGAGGAAGGAATGCACCAACACTATTTCTATTTAACATGATATTAGAAGCAGCCAATATGGTTAGAGAATTTTTTAAAGTATAATTACTAGAAAATTGCTAGAAAGTATGCAAAATATATATATATATCTATATAACACTTGTGTGTAACATGATTGTCTAGAGAAAAATATTATAAATTAAATTTGTAATTATAGCAAATTTTAAGTAGTAAAATATTATATCAATGTTGTTAGATTTCAGATCAGTATAAAAGTTATTTACTAAAATGATAGAAGCTGCAGAAGGATACATATATAATAGCAATAATATAGTTTTCAAACCGTCACGGTAATTCTTTGTAATTCTTAGATACATATACGTGGAAAAGAAACATGAATAACTGCATGGGAATGCTAAATCTTAATTTCAGTGTTTAAGGTGCTGGGTTTGGGGGTGTTTGGTTTATTTCGACTTGTACTTTTCCATATGTCTTAAATACTTCATACTAAAATTATTTTTAGAGCTAAGCTCCCTCTTCCTTAAGGGAGCATTGAGACCCTGGTGACAAAGCTGAAAGAGGCTCCGCACACGTTTATCAGAAACCCACTTGGGATTGGTCCGCGTACCTTTAGACAGTGGCCAGAGAATCATTTTATTTTACCTTCTCCTTGTTAATTCTTTGGCCATAAAGGTAGGATGCCACAATTGTACATGCAAAATAAGGAGAGAAGGTGCAGCTCTTCTACTTGCCTGCCCTTCCTGCTTCTTCCAGAAACTGAGTAGATGCCATGAGGTAGGGAATGTGAGTACAAATGCAGAAGGCACTGTGCTGTGACCTAGAGAACAGGGTCCAAAGGTCTGGGTTCCCAGGAAAAGTGCTGGACCTCCCACAGCACTAATCCAATGTCATAAAACAATTTGAACAAAGAAAACATGACATGGAGAATGTAACATTTTCCTGCATTATCTTTGCTGTTAAGTTTAGATAGATCACATCTGTGCTTCTCATTGTCCGCATCTATAAAAGGGAAAGTTATACCTGATAATCTTTAAGTTCTTTTCTACTCTGACAGTTTATGAGTCTAACACTCAAGGACCTTAGATTCCAGGGAGGGGAAGACAAGTTATGCACACAGTTACAGTATTAGTATGACAAAGCCCAGTGTCCAGTGAGAGGTATAAATACTTTTGGGAGATCAGAAGAGGAAGACTCACCTGTGCCTGAGGAAACAGGAAAGGCTTCTAGGAATAAACGATGCTAAATTAAACCTAATTTTTTTCTTTTTTTCCTAATCAGAGAAGGAATTTTTGCTCATTATAGGAAATTTGGGAATCACAGAAGATTGGGGACAGAGAAAAACATTTATTTCACGTGTCCATCCATTCATCCATTTAAATATTTGACTACCTGTTATGTGCCAAGTGTGAATCTAGGAACTAGGTAAAGAACAGAAAACCAAATATACAAACTGCTTGCTCTTGTGCAATTCATTTTTCAGGCTAGGGTAGGGGAAATCAGGCAAGTAAATAGTTCTGTAAATAAATGAATGAGGTAATTTTTGCAAATGACAAGTGCCAAGAAAAGAACAAAGATCGGTGTGATAGTGACACGGTGGTTGGGGAGGGTAGTATTTTTGATTGAGGTCATGAAAGGCCTCTTTGATGACACATCACTCATGAACTCGCCACTCAGAGTTAACCATTCATATCTGCTGGGTTTCCTTCCTCTGTGTATTTTCTTTCCTAGGGACTTGCCTACCCACCACCCTCCCCTTCCCTCCCATCTTAGGAAGAGGCTCTCTTTCATAGCCCCTTCATTACTCTTTAGAACTGGGGCCTCCCCATGCACTGTCATAACATCTGCAGTGAGAAAACTTGTTTCCCTAATTTTGAAAGAGATCAATAAAAACAAATTAAAATAGAGGATTAGAGGTGTCTTTTTGCCACATTGTTTTCCCAAGAACAAAAGATGTAGTGATCTCATCGTTATCTCTCCAGAGGTCTCTAAGCATAACACAAAGACATTTAGTGCAGCTTAACATGGTAATAACTCACTGCACTCTCTCATTACTCCAGGGAACCATGGGGAGGGCAAAACAGCGAGTAGATAAAAGGGTCGGGATGAGTGAGAACAACCCACGTCTCCACATTTAAAAGGTACTGTAAGTTGTATCTGGCTTAGCAGTCCTTTTTAGGGTAGGGCTTTTCCAGGAGAAAACAGGAAAGGATCAGCAGTGTTAAGGGAGTGGGGGGCAGGTGTACATGCCTAGTAAATGGGGAGTTGAGTTGGAGGGGGTGATGAAGAGGAAGAAATGAGCGAATAGTGTGAAAGCAGCTCGGACAAGGGCTAAGGGTTGCATGTAGGAGTGTGTTCGCTTACGGAAAATCAAAAAAGGATGCTGTGCTTCAGATGACAAGCAATTGGAAGAAGTGATTCCATCAAGTAAGGGGGGCAGAGGACTTCTTTCAGGAGACCCCAGAGTCATCCAGAGAACCATTGGAAGCACACTACTTCCTCCCTCTCAAGGCTCTTGTGGAGCTACATGAAATGTTTGTAAAGTCTCCAGTTCAGTGTGGGAGACCTAGTGTAACCAGATAAGTTAGGAGGTCCCCGGAGAAAGAGAACCAGGAATGGCTTTCTTGACATAAGAGAAACCATTTTGGCCTAAGCCATTTTGTGATCTAAGCCTGGTCTCAATGGTTGTCCTTGAACAGGTCTCAGTAATTAACAGTCTTTGGCTTGGTTGTGTATTGACTCAACAGCCATCAAGAGGTGAACCCAGTTTTCAGGTAACACTAAGTCTAGTATTGTGATTAGGGACATAGGTCCTGGAGTCATCACCACTGAGTTCATATCCTAGCTGGGAACCCTGTCTGAGCCCTCTGTAACATTAGGATTTCAATACCTAACTCGTAGGGTGGCCATGAGGGATCATGCACATACAGTTCTTAGCACAGAACCTAGAACTTACATAGCAAGAGCTTGCCAAATGTTAACTCGGACAGTGATAATGATGGAGAATTTCTTAGCCTAAAAACAAATCCTAAAGGTCCTCCGAGGATGGGGAGGCCCCCCCTCCTTTTGCAAATGAACAAACTGAGTCTGAGAGTAGAGTCATTGAAAGCATGGACTTACTGGGAAAATCTGCATTGAAATGTCAGCTCTGCCATTTGCTGGGTGCATGATGTAGTCACTTTGCTTCTAGACCCACAGTTTCCTCATCTGTAAAATGGAGACGTTGAGAATTATCACTGTGAGAAGTAAATGTGATATAAGCAAAGTGCTTAGTCAAGTGCCCAGGACACAGAATTTGAAACTGTACATGAAATAATGGATAAGCATTCACAAATTATGGTTGTTGATATGGCAATCATTCTTGGTGGAAGCAAGTTAATGACCAAACTAGGAGATCAATCTATTTAAATGGAATAATATCAAATAGGCAAAAATAAACAGAGATGTTTCAAGATCTGAAATATATAATTCATAAACTCAAGCTTATTAACATATTGACAAATTGATAGTAAATCATTTTAATATATAGAACTCTACACCTAAACAAAGAAAACACATTTTTTGAGCACACACAAAACAATCACAAAAAATAGAATATGTATTAGGCCATAAAAGAAGCCCGAATAAATTCTAAAGAATCCGTATCACACAGCCCATGTTCTTCAACTGTTTTACAATAAAATTAGAAATTAATAACTAAAGGACAGCTTTAAAAATCCCATGAATTTGACAACTAAATAACATGTTACTAAATAGCACTTGGGTTAAAACGGAAATCATAAAGAATCATGAAGTGAATAATAATGAAAGCAGAGCGTTTCTATATTGTACAATAGAGCAGAGCTAAAACAATACTTAAAGGAAAATCTGGAGCTTTAAATTCATTTACTAGAAAACAAAAGTTAAAAACAAATGAGCTGGATGTACAGATGGCAAAAAGCACATGAAAAGATGGTCAACATCATTAGCCATTAGGGAAATGCAAATTAAAACCAGGGGACATCACTATACACCTATCTGAATGGCTAATAAAAACAATAGTGATGGCACCAAATACTGGTGAGGATGTAAAGAAATAGGATGGCTGATACACCACTTGAGGGAAGGTAGTAAACTGGTTCAGTCACTCTGGAAAATAGTTTGTCAGTTTATTTTAAAACTAAAAATGAATATACTGTACAATTCAGCAGTTATTTAGGCATTTATCCCAGAGAAATGAAAACTTTTGTTCACACAGAAGTTTGTGTATGAATGTCCATAGCAGATTTGTTCATAACAATCCCTGTGATATTGCAATTTAAAATAGGAAACATATATTTGGTCCCCATTTCTGGCACAGAGCTCCTAAAACCTTTGGAATTTCCTAAGTGATAAGGGCACTAGAGGTGACTTTTGTTATGTGAATGAGGTGACTTTGTGCTGCACCCAAGGATGGAAGATGGTTGCCAGGGGGACGGTTGCCAGGAGAACCAACCTTGTGATTAGAGGGTTGGCACTTTCCAACCTCTGGGGAGGGGAGAGGTGCTGGAGATAGAGATCAATTGCCAATGGACAATGACTTTATCAATCATGCCTATGGAATGAAGCCTCCATAAATGTGTTTGGCCAAGTGCCTGGCACACAGAATTAAACCCATAAAAACCCCAAAGGTGGGCTTCCCTGGTGGCGCAGTGGTTGAGAATCTGCCTGCTAATGCAGGGGACACGGGTTCGAGCCCTGGTCTGGGAAGATCCCACATGCCACGGAGCAACTGGGCCCGTGAGCCACAATTACTGAGCCTGCGCGTCTGGAGCCTGTGCTCCGCAACAAGAGAGGCCGCGATGGTGAGAGGCCCGCGCACCGCGATGAAGAGTGGTCCCCACTTGCCACAACTAGAGAAAGCCCTCGCACAGAAACGAAGACTCAACACAGTCATAAATAAATAAATAAAAGAACGTGAATTTCTTTAAAAAAAAAAAAAAAAACCCCAAAGGAGAGGGTTCAGAGAGCTTCCAGGTTGTTGAACACACGGAGGTGCTGGAAGGGTGCTGAGAGGGCATGGAAGCTCCACACCCTTTCCCAGACCTTGTCTTGGGTATCAGTTCCATCCGGCTGCTTCTGAGTTGTATCCTTTTGTAATAATCCAGTAATCTATAAGTAAAATATTTCTCTGAGTTCTGTGAGCTGCTCTGGCAAATTAATCAAACTGGAGGAGGGGGTCCTGGGAACCTCTGATTTATAGCCAGTTGGTCAGAAGTACAGGTGACAACCTGGACTTAAAATGGGCAGCTGAAGTGTGTGGGGCGGGGTGAGGGGTATTCTTCTACAAGAAGAACCCTTAACCTGTGGAATCTGATGCTATCTCAGTGTAGTTGGTGTCAGAATCGAGTTGAATTGTAGGGCGCCTAGCTGGTGTCTGGACAATTACTCGGTACTATGTGGGAAACCCCCACCTCCACACGCTGGAATTGGTACCAGAACCTTTTTAACCACAAACCAGAAACTACCCAGATGTCCTTCAGTGGGTGAAATTGGTTAAACAAACAGTGGGACAGCCATACGATGAAATACTACTCAGCCGTAAAAAAGGAGCCATCTGTTAAAAGAGGCAACAGATTGGATGATTGTCAAGGGAATTACGCTAAGTGAAAAAGAAAATCTCAAAATGTTACGTGCTATGTGATTTCATTTTTATACCATTCTTGGAATCATAAAGTTATAGAGGTAGAGAACAAATTGGTGGTTGCTAAGGGTTTCAGATGGTGGGGAGGAGAGGGTAATGTGTCTGTAAAGGGTCAGCATGAGGGAGCCTTGTGAGGAGACAGTTGAAATTAGGTGGTATCAGTATTTACATGGAGCTACGCACATGACAAAATTGCATAAAATTAAGCACAGTTTCTGGTAGTGATGAGTTGGAAACAAACTGCACGTCCATCATTGGGGAGTAGATGGATAAGCTATGGAGGACGTACACCATGAAACACTGTGGAATGTGGAGAGTAATGGACTGAGGGCACATGGCAGCCTAGGCGGATGTCAAAATCAGAGTGCTGAGTGATGAAAAGGGGAAGGAGCTATAACATATTCCGACATAATTAATATGCATGCATACTAAACAATTACATGCGTTTTGTAAGAACTCATTCAAGCAAAGGAACATATGTGAAACATATAATAATGTGCGTCTATGAAGGAAAGGCAATGAGAGTGAAGAGTGTGTAAAAATACAGAAATACACAGAATAATATTTGAAGCTTGTATTAGTTTCCTATTGCTGCTGTGACAAATCAACACAGACTTAGTGGCTTAAAACAACACAAATTTATTATTCTGGAGGTCAGAAGTCTAAAATAGGTCTGCAGGGCTGTGTTGCTTCTGTAGGCTCTAAGGGAGAATCTGTTTATTTGCCTTTTCCAGTTTCTAGAGGCTGCCTGTATTCTCTGGCTTGTGGCTTCTTCCTTCATACTCAAGGCCAGCAGCACAGCATTCTCTCCTCTTTCTGACCTCTGCTTCTCTCTTATAAGGCCCCTTGAGAGTACACTGAGCTCACTCAGATAATTCAGGATAATCTTCCTTAACTTAATTTCAAGATCCTTAATCACATCCACAGTGTTTTCTTTTGCCACCTAAGATAACCTATTCACAAGTTCTGGGTATCAGGATGTGGACATCTTTGGGAGGTCATTATTTTGCCTATCACAGGAGTTTTGATTTGGAGCAAAAGATAGCAGGGGATTTGGAGGGATGTGGTCTGAGCCAGTATCTGGGAGGTGAGGACAGGAATGAATTACCTGACCAGTTTGGCTGGTGGGTCAGAAGGTTCGTACTGAGATTGAGAAGGGATTTCAGAATGCCAGGTGTATCCTCCAGGTGTGTCTGTTAGACTTCTGCCTCTCTCTCCCTGGGACACATCACAGAATAGTCCACATGGAGGTAGAGCAGGCAACCACATGTGCCTTGTGTTTTCAGCAGAATCTTCTGGCTCCCTAGAGACCAGACTCAAAGTCAGACTTTCCTCCCCTCAGGAGACCAAGTCTGTGCTATGTGAAGTGCTGGCTGGTCATGTTAACCAAAACATGAACCCATATTGATCTGTGATAGTTGGGGTTATCATTCAGCAAATATTCACTTCCTCAATCCCCACTTCCCCACTGTGGGAGGCTCAGCCCCCTTGATGTTGGGCTTGCCTAGACACTTGCTTTGGCCAATATGGTGGACACATCCAATACTGGACATGATATGAAGGAGGCCTTACGAACTCTTGCATGGGTTGGCTTGGCTCTGGTGCATCTGTTGTAGAAAGAACATGCCCTGAGTAACTGCTGCCTTTTCAGCCTGGGCCCTGGAATAAACACACATGGAGGAGGTCTGAGCCCAGCCTAGATCAGACAAGAGCTCATGGACAAATGTCTCTTGTTATAAACCAGTGACTTTGGGGGCTGTTTGTTACACAGCAACATCCCACTAGTATATGCACATATAATTTCATTTTAATCTCACAAGAATGCTACGAGATACAGATCATTAGCTTCACTTTAGATATTATAAAACTGGGGTTCAGAAAGGGTAAAAAGATTCATTCAAGGTCGTGCAGTTCGTAAATAAGTTTTAATGGGCAGGAGAGAGAGAGTGTGTAAATTTCAGGCACCTGAGCAGGAGTATTTACAGGTGGAGGGAAGATGAAGTGTGGGAAGGGCATTTGACTGATGACCCCTAAGAAAAAGCTTACATTGTGCAGAGGCAGCTTTAGAAGGGTAAATTGACATTGAAAATCCAGAGGGAAGGATGGTGACCTCTCCAGGATTCTGAGGTGAAGGATTATCATTTGGCGGCTTATGTAAGAGCCTGTGCTAGGATTGTGTGTCACAGTGTCATGGCCAGGAGCCACCTTCTATTAGAAGGATCATCCAGGAAACACCATGTATACATTTTAGCCCCTCACCTTTGCTGAGAGGTGCTCACCGAGGCCAGAGGGTGCTTCCCAAGTGAGTGAGGCAGATAATCGGGGGTAGATGGGTCTTCTAGCTTCTGTTCTCCTGCCCCTGCTCTTCTGCTGGGGTTCTCTTCTTGGTGTTTTGCCACAAGGTGGCTGGGATAAAAGACTTTTGCTTCATCACGTGCCCTTTCTCCTTGCGTAGGTGAGTCTCAAATGAGACTTGGCAGAGAATAAGCCACCTTTCACGGACAGTGGTTTTTGTTTGAAATTCTTCCTTCAATGTAATGATACTCTTGTACATTTCCAAAAAATAAATAAATAAAGTGTTGGACATCATAAGAAAGCTTGGTAGGCATTTCTGGGGCTGCTGACACAGCAGGCCTCTCCAAGGTCCAGCAGTCCTGAGCAGTGTCTACAGATAAATGTGATTCCTTGGGAGATCAAGAATGTCCTGGGGCGGGGGCTTCTCTGTTGTGGGCAGACTCCACTTTGAAAGACCTTAGATCCGAATATAAAAAGCTGAACTGTCCAACTGAAAGGGAAGGTGGTAGTTCTGGGAGAGGGGCTATCAGAGTCCAATCAGGAGATATTACTTTTGTTTGTTTGTTTGACATATTCTGGAAATAATTTGATTTACATTACAAATGGCTTCTCACCAGCATCACAGCAATGGCAGATTAGCTACACTACGGACTGTTTCCTAATTCCAGGGCCCATGTAGTTCACAGCCAGACTGTTTGTCCCAAGGAGAAGCAGTGTTCGGAATGCTAATACCTTACCTGGGCTCAGTGCTAGGTGGCTTTGAACCATCAAAGATGTTTCAGGTTTTATTCTTTATCCAGCTTTTTTTCCCTTTTCCTTTTTTTTTATAACAGACAAGGGGACTTGCCATGAATTAAGTGTAAATTGAAGTGAAGCCCAGAAGGTGCTATGGGCTCACCTTCTCCCCCCGCCCCACCCTGAAACTCTTTCTCTGGAAACTGAAACCGTGTAATTTAGAAATTGCTTCTCTCTTTCCAACCCAGTTTCCTCGGCCACAAAAGTAATTTTTAAACATTCTACAGCTTTTATTTCCAGGCTGCAATCTTGTGCTGCTGTCCATTTAATTCTTCCTGGCGTTTGAACACCTGAGCTGTTGATGTGACAGGAGGTGTGGCTGGCCGCCCTGCTCCTCGCTCAGCAACCCGCCAGGTGGCTGCATCTGGATGGGGCAGAGAGGGAAGAGCCAGGTCTGTGCCAGAGCTGGGGAGCAGAGTGCGGCCAGCTAGAACATGGGATTTGTAGGCAGGGGGTACCAAGGCAGAATGGAGCATGGGGAGAGGGAAGGTGGGAGACACCAAATGATCAAGTTCAGGCGTTGGGGTCCTGCATCTAGATCAGTCAAGGTCGAGTTCGGAGATTCATCACACCATTTACTTTAACAGAGAGGATTGCCTGTTATGAGTTGTTAACTATCGTGGTTCTCCAACTGTGCTGAGGCAGCCCAGGCCACTGCAGTGAACTCACCAAGGCACCACGTGAGGGCATTTAGAATTTTAATTTTAAATGATCACGAAAAACAGTGTCATCTGTCAGACATTGTACAAACTGCTAAGTTGAGGTGATCCACAGTTTCAACATTAGATTGGGCTACATTCCTTTCAGTGACATCATATCTTTGCCAAGCTAGCCTTCCTGTTGTTACTGAGGTGAAAAGCAAGTATTGCAGAAAAATCAACATGGCGCAGGCAACAAGAGCAGCGATTTCTAATCCGAATCCACAGTTGGAGAAGTTGTGTAGGGCTTGACAGATGCACGTATCCCATTAGTAAGCAACCGTGGTTATTTAAGAATGGAATTAACATATTTTTTCTTTTGATTTGTGCGTATTGTTTTCTCAAACCACTATTAAGTGGTTAGGCTATAAATACTTATTAAGTTCTTTGGACTAACGAATAAATGAAACTATTAGGTATTTCTTTGGTTAGGAACTCTGTGAAAAAATTACCAAAACACCAAGGTCACCATGAAAGTTTGGAAACCTCTGGTTAACTATATATAAAGAATTGGCTGGGAAACTGCAAAAGTAAAAAAGAGAACATGAAAGTATTATACCAGTATAGCAACCGTGGGAACAGGTACTGCTAGGCTTGGGGAGGGCAAGGGAACAGACTGGAATTAGAAGCATTTTAAAAATTGGAAGAGGGAGCTCTTTTTGGCTGGTGCTGGTGTCTCTGAGGTTCTGCAGTGAAGCTTGCTCTTTCAGTGCTAGAGAAACTGCAAACTAGATCCAACTGTTGTGACAGAATGAACTTCCCTGGGGGGTGAAGAAGTGATATTGGAGTGACGCCCACAGGAACAGGAAGCACTCTCTTCTTCCTCCTAGAGCCCTGCAGGCTCCCTCTATCGCCCCCTACCGGCAGAGACTAGCATAGAGCCAGGTGATGGAGCAGAGATGTGATTTATGGAATACCAGCCCCAGCATCATGAAACAGGGCGTAGAAGGGGTGTTGGAGCCGAGAGACAATGGCTTAATAACTATCCCAGGGTCCTTGGATTGCAGCTGTCATGCTCACCCTTGGCCTGAGGTCTGTGGCCCCCAGCGCATAGGTTGCCTCTTGAACCTGGGCCATATCTGACTCTTGGCTCCCCATGCATACCCCAAGCTGCTGAACGGTAGCGCCCACAGGATAGGGCTGTTGCACCAGCCCTGGTTTTACCCTGTGTTACATTCCGACCAAGTTCACTCATCCGTTCAGTGTGGGGATGTGGAGCGGGACACCCAGCCCAACGATGGGAAAGATAAGCACTTGAGAGAAGGCTTTCCCAGAACGACTAAGGTTCAAAGAATGAATGGAAGCTGGGAGAAAGGAGGGACTAGAGAGAGGAGGGAAGGGTGATAACATTCCGTCAACATGTCAGCTCTGCAGAAGTATCTTCCTGACCGTCATACCTACAGGCCCTAATGGCCATTTTTATCCAGCTTACCCCCATCGCTTTCCTTCAGAACACTTATGACAACGTGCAGTTTTGTCAGCTCACATGTTGGATTGTCATTATGATTGCTTCACTCTGTGTCCGCCACCAGATTTTAAGCTCCAGGGTAGCAGGGACCATGTCTGTTCTTGTTAACACTTTGTCCCCAACACTTAGCCTACCATTACATAGGTGCTCAATAAATATTTCAAGCTAAGCCGTGTCCAGGGAAAGAGTAAGGATTTTAGCGTAAAGAGAGAGGAAAAATCAAGAAAGATCAAGGAGCTGGTAGCAGGACCTGAAATCAAAGAAGTGAAATTTTAGACCCAACCTTCCCTGAACCCCCTAATCTCCCTTCCCTGCTTGATTTTTCTCTAGAGCGCTTACTGCCATCTGACATTCTAATTTTTTGATTATCTCATATATTATTTAATCTCCCATGTCCCACGAGAACGTAAGCCCCTTAAGGGCAGAGAGGATTTTTGTTTGCTTCACTCCTACATCTAGTGTAGTGCCTGGTACATGGTAGGAACTCAAAAATATTCATTAAGAGAATGAATTTGTCCAGTGCTTGACATTTGGCAAAGGATACTTTCATCACTCTGTTACAGCTACTTTAGTTGCTCTTCTCACTTACTTCTTAGGAATAGTGGGAGGGACCATTACTGTAGTGTGTAACACTCAGACTGGCCTGACACGTCACTGCATGGAGTGTGTATTTGCAGTGGGAGGGAGGGGATTCCTGTTCCTGTGGCATGTCCATTCGTGCAGCAGAATCTTGACGGCCATTTGCTCCTTTATTCTTGTATCTTGGACTTTAAATGTGCTGACTCCTTTGCCTGGGGCTTAACCTTCCCATTCCCTACTCTCCATTCTCCTTCCCCCCCAAACCTTGTACCTTTACCTCGTTGAATCCCATCCATCCTTTGCCGAAGGCCCCCTCCTTCAGGACAGCCTTCTTGGCCTCTAGACTCCACATTACACTGTTGGTGATTTACTTTCAAATATTTACCAGTGGAATGTTATGGATGAGTTACGGGTTAAGCTGTAACCCAGTGCTGCCAGCCTTCCCATCAGGGCCGTACTGGTTAGGGGAAGTCCCCTGGTACTCCAGTTGAGAAGCCCCTTCTCCAGAGACAACGCTACATAGCCCAGGTGTTTCTAATACCATGTCTTGATCCATAACCTTCATTTTGCTAATCAGTACACTCAATGCCAGAAATTGATTGCGGTGGTTGAAATCAGGGACCTGTCCACTAGCATAAGTATTGTAAATGGACTCTAATTGGTGAAATTGAAAGCATTCAAAATATGTGGGTTGGCCAAAATATTGTGAAAGAGCTTTCCAAATGTACATAACGTAGGAGAACCCAGTAAGGCCTCTAGCTCTTAGCCTTAGGGATGGTATCCAAGCCTTGATTCCTAAACAGTCCTGTGTTACCTGATGGGTCTGTAATGGTACCTGATTTGCCCCTAGACCAGGAGTAGGCAAGGTACAGCCCACAGCCTAGGCTATCTTTTTTTTTTTTCATGGAAAGGCATTTTATTTTAAATATATCAGTGTGTACATGTCAATCCCAAACTCCCAGTTTATCCCTATTTTTGTAAATAAACTTTCATAGAATCACAGCCATGCCCATTTGTCTACAGATTTTCTGTGTCTGCCTTTGCATTACAACAGCAGAGACAAATAGCTGAAACAGAGACTGTCTGACCCACAAAGCTTAAAATATTTACTATCTAGACTTTTAACAACAACAACAAAAAGTTTGTCAACTCCTACCTGAGAATACTGTCATAACTGCCTTAAATGAGCCTACATGCAAGATAGGAACCAGGTCACCTAAAAAGACTAAGACAGGTTGCTGAGCTTCATTGAGCTTTATGGAATGGATTGTATGACCTATTTTGTGCCTGCTTGCTAATAAACATTTGTGTAATAAATGCTCATCTGTGTAGTAGAATTTAGCCTGAGACTTGCTTTTATTATAACCTAATAATGCAGTTATGGAGGAATCATTAACCCTCACTCACCTCAGATTTCTTTGGTGGCTTCTGGTTTCTATGAAAAAGAATGTAAGGTTGTGTACGAGTCATGCTTAAATTGGCTCAGATGAGTTTCCAGCGTAAGGCTGTGTCTTTCTGACATGTGCTGCCTGGAAGCCCAGCACTTGCCCTGCAAAAGCTCCTTCAGGCTTCATCATTCCATCCTTCACAATTGTCGTGTCTGCATCCCCCTCTAGAGCATGAATCTCATGAAGGCTAGAACATGCCTGTCTCATTCCCCTGCATCCCTAATGCCTGTCCCATCTCAGAGGTCCAAGACATGTTTGTAGAAAGGAAAGAATAGATAGAGCTATATCTGAACATGCATTAATGGGACCTTGCTAACTCCAAACTACAGTTGGTTAAAAAGCATGAACCCAGCAGTCAGCTGGACTGAGAACCAGGCCAGGGGTCCACGGTCACCTGCAGGACTTCTGTTTTATCTCAGTGGCTCCCCTGCCTTGCCTCCCTTCTGGAGGTGGGAGCTGTATTTAAGGGAATACAGCTGGGTCAAGTACCATCTGGAAGCTTGGTGGACACTATCTCCTTAATTCACCTCGTAGCCCTAAAAGGCAGAAGTACCATCCCCGTGTTACACATGAGAAAAATGAGGCAAAGACGCAGATGGGCCAGGTGACTTGCTTTAGGTCCAGATGATGAGAGATCCAGCACTCCTTTTTACCATGTCTTGATGCCTCCCTGCTCAAGAGTATTTTTTCAGTATTGGGTAAGCCAACGAACAGGTGAATGACATACCTTCTCTATGACATCGCTGCAAGAGGGTGACAACAGAGTCACCTGATTCTAGTGGTCGGGGTAGGTAGGACCCAGTGACCTTGGATGGTGAGGGTACCAGTATCCCTAAGTGAAGCCTCTGGATTCCTGTCCTTGCCTACCTTCATAAGGATGTCTGTGATAATATGCAACAAATTCCTGTCCGCCAAACATGTGTAATAAATTAGAGGAGGTGGCAGAAAGGAAGCAAGAGAGTAGGTTTGGATGATGCTGAAAGAAGATGGATTTTATTTTTGTTCCTTTTACCTTTTTTCCCTTCGTGTAGCATTTCCATGCAGAAATTGCAAATTAATGGTTACATCGAACTATCTGTCAATGTATTAGTGCTCTTGCAGTATCAAATTGTGTCGGCAATAATGTTTCCAGCTGCCTAGGACTCCACTGCAATTTAATTTGAAAGGAACTCAAATTGCATCTCCAAATGGATAAAAAATTAATTTTACATACAAGCTATCCACCTCCACAGCCCCATGCCCCAAATTATCTCAATTTAGGTTCAACTTTGAATAGTACGTATGTTACAGCCAACTCCACGTGCAAAGATGAATACATAGAAAATTCATGAATTGGAAATCTGCTTTGCTGCTCCTTTGTTTTAATAAGATGTTCTGCCTTGATTAAGGTCATTAGGAGATTCTACAGCTATTGCCTTTGACAGCAGGAATGGAGGCTGGGCCCATATAAAACAAGAGGCTGGAATTCTAACTTAACCACATGATTACCTTAACAATTGGAGTATAGAGAGAGCCCTGATTCACCCCTTCACTTACTGCATTTCCCCTACAGGATGTTAAGGCCTTGATTCTGGTTTGGTCTTCAGTTATCCCCTGCTTTCTGTATTTACTCATTCTTCATTTATTAATCAGCTATATGTCCAGTTATAAAAATGAAGAGATCTAGGTGCTCACAGGTTAACAGGGGAGGTGAGCATGAACCAAACATCCAAACATTAATCTGCAATTTGGTAAGGACTATGGGAGAAGTATTAAAGAAAACATGATGATTCATTCTGCCTGGGCAGGAAAGGCTTTTGGAGAAAGTTACATAGAAAGGGTGGCATTGGAGCCTGGCCTTGAATATATTGAATAGGGATTTGCCAGTGACAGCCCAAGCAGAGGGAAGCACGGAGGTGTAAAAGGATTCAGGATGCAACACTCACTCTGCTTTAGGAATGTAGGGTTCAAAGAGTGAGCAGTGGAAAATGAGGGAGGGAATTAGGAGGTGGAAGGGTACATGTTGCAGGTTGGGCTCTGGTATTAGGTTGAAAATGGTACTTCAGTAAGATCTAACATGGGAAGGAGAGGCGTGATCAGTGATCAGAAGTGAGGAGGCCCACCCTACCTTCCAGAGGCAGCTGCAGAATAAAGAAGCTTCTGAAGATATGAGTTAGTCAATCACACACACACACATACACACTTGTCCCTAACATATGTAAGAACACAAATGGGTCTGGGACAAGATACACAGACCTGCAGCCTCTTTCCTTCTCCTTTCACCTGACTTCATCCCTCCCCACAAAGGTCTCCTCCTCCAAACAGCCACGCTCTGGTCACCCGTTGGGCCTAGGGGTACACACATGGAATAGGGTCTGACCTTGGATGGCCAAACCAAGGGAAGAGGTTCACACAAGCCCCGGAAATGAGTTTGGAGCCACTGGGACAGGGAATTCTAGGGTGTCAGGTGTCTGGAGCCCAGTCCAGAATGGGGAGCACAGGGACCAGGTAGATAGACACGTTGGCCCATTGACTCCTGCTTCAGGAGGAGGGCAGGGTCTGCAGATGGCCGGAGTGTGCTCGCCAATTCACAGGGCTCGGGACAGGGCCCTCATTGCCAAGTCTAAGGGCATAGAGACAGTGAACCCAGAGGCCAAGCCACGTTGCTTGTCCACCAGAGGAAGACTTTCCAGCTTCCCAGATAAGCCACACTCTCTTCCCACTGTATGCCATCTCTGTGGCCTGTAGGCTGTTACTCAAGAAGGTCATATGGACAGAGTCTTATCTGGAGGCAGAAACCATAGGCTCTAGGCTTGGACATATTTACACGAGGGATGTAAATTCAACAAACCAGTCTCCACTGCACACACAAGGCTTTCTCAGCAGTTTCTAACTTGTTTGTACGAACCGGAATGTAAACCTGAGACTCTCCCTGCTGTAGGCAATTACCGGAGCAGAAGCTGGGTTTGGCATCTGAGGTTTGGTGGGGGGGCGGTTATAGTGAAAGCATGAATGCCTCCATCATGCATTTTGAAAACTAGTTTCCATCATGTAGGATTTTAGGACATTCTCTTGCTTGAATTGAAAAATAGATAAGTTCACCTTAAAGACTCGGTGATGTGCTAGAGGGGACAGAACAGGGGACTGTGGAGTCAAGGGGGTCCAAGCTCAGTTCTCAAAAACAGGTCACCATCTGTTCATCTCAGTTTAAACAACATGAACTGGCCCACCAACAGACTCAGTGCCATGTGCTGGGATTGCTGGACAAACAGCACATGGTCCCTTGCAGCCTGGGAGGAATGATGTATAAAGGAACAAGCAGTTCCTAGAAAGCGTGACGGATGCTGAGTGGGCTGGATAGCTGTGCAAAGTGCCGTGGGAGTCCAGAGCTGGGGACTTAGCTGTGTGGCCCTGGGCAAGTCATGTCCCTTCGTTGGCCTCAGTTCCCTATGTCGGACAGTTGTTTTCAGCACACAACTGCCCAGCCCATAGTTACTGCTTAATAAAGAGCCACTGTCTTGCCCTTTCTTGAATGCGAGTTCTCGAACTTACAGAACACTTTCACCCACGTGTATCTAACCCACAGGGCCACCAGAGGTCTTGTCTTTTGCACTTGAACTGAGATGTCCTTGAACCTCTTAATTCCATAGCCTGAGAAAGCCCAAATCATCTCTCAAGGTGTCAGTAACACACATGGACATATCTTCCAAGTCCCCTTTGCCTCTGGTCCCTTTGTTCCCATGCGACATCTTATTTGGCCCAAGTGAGGCATGCAGATCTCAGAAGCCCCAGGAAATCAAATCACAGCCAATCATTTTGTGGTATTTTGAGGACCCTGTTGAAGACTAGGAGTCACATGAGAACAGTCCCATTGGGCTCCACCCAAAATACACCATCTTGTTCACCCCCATCCTCTCCTATTCAATCCCAGCAGCCAGGGAGTTCATTTTTCTCTTCCTCTAAAGGCTAAGCACAGCCGATCCCAATGCCCTGGGACTGCAGCATCTACTCCAAACAAGCTTCTTAAAGCATTTCTCCAAGAAGGGCCATTCTCTCTAAGAGGAATGCCCACTGTTAGGTAGAGACAATTTTCTCTCTCTCTCTACAGTTCATTTTATACACATTAACGGCCCTCTGAGATTAGCGCAATAATTTCCACTTTATAGACGAAGAAATGGAGGCTCAGAGATGCAGTGCCCTTGCCCAAGGTCACACAGCTAGTGAGGTAGCATGGTGGGCGGGGCGGGGGGGGAAGTACATCATGCATGCATGATTGAATCTCTAGCCTGTGCTTAACTACTCCCGGTGAAGAGAGTCTGACAGAAGAACTTATGGGGAATGCTGATCGTAAAAGAAGTTACGTTTCTATCGTAACAAGTGCCTAAACCTTATAGAATGAGCTTTACATATGGGGATTAAAAAAATAAAAGTTTTGTTTTTTATTATCTGTTTTGCACAAAAACATCTATTTAATTTGTGTAAAGTGTAAATAGAATATTCATAATAAAATAAACATAGCCAGTGTTATATATGGGGGTCTGGGACCAAGATCAGCACTAGGGTGAGAAGGCATGATCAGATCTGTTTTTATTTTTTTATTTTTTTTTTAACTTAAAGTATAGTTGATTTACAATGTTGTATTAGTTTCCGGTGTACAACAAAGTGATTCAGTTATATATATATATTCCTTTTCACATTCTTTTCCATTCTGGTTTATTATAAGATATTGAATATAGTTCCCTGTGCTACACAGTAGGACCTTGTTGTTTCTATGTATAATAGTGTGTATCTGCTAATCCCAAACTCCCAATCCTTTCCTCCCTGGAACCCCCTCCTCCTTGGCCACCACAAGTCTGTTCTCTGTGTCTGTGAGTCTGTTTCGTAGGTAAGTTTATTTGTGTCATATTTTAGATTCCACATATAAGTGATATCATATGATATTTGTCTTTCTCTTTCTGACTTACTTCACTTAGTGTGATAATCTCTGGGTCCATCCATGTAGCTGCAAATGGCGTTATTGCTTTCTTTTTTATGGCTGAGGAATATTCCATTGTATATATATACTACATCTTTTTTTTTTAATTAATTAATTAATTTATTTATTTTTGGCTGTGTTGGGTCTTCATTTCTGTGCGAGGGCTTTCTCTAATTGCAGCGAGCGGGGGCCACTCTTCATCACGGTGCGCGGGCCTCTCACTGTCGCGGCCTCTCTTGTTGCGGAGCACAAGCTCCAGACGCGCAGACTCAGTAGTTGTGGCTCACGGGCCTAGTTGCTCCACGGCATGTGGGATCTTCCCAGACCAGGGCTTGAAGCCGTGTTCCCTGCATGGGCAGGCAGATTCTCAACCACTGTGCTACCAGGGAAGCCCCCTACATCTTCTTTATCAATCACTCTGTCAGTGGACATTTAGGTTGTTTCCATGTCTTGGCTATTGTGAATAGTGCTGCTGTGAACATAGGGGTGCATGTATCTTTTTGAATTACAGTTTGTCTGGATATATGCCCAGGAGTGGGATTGCTGGATCAGATCTGTTTTTAGAACGATGCCCCTGGAGGGACCTGTCTGGAAAAAAGTGGAGAGGAAAGAAGGAAGGGTTGAGGACTGTTGTGGGAGGCTAGGAAAGGACGAGTTGTGTTGTCAGTGAAAGGAAGGGAAATTCCAAGGCATTGTCAATGGGTCACAGTGACCTGTTGAGGACGCTGTGCGTTGAGGATGCGATTCGATTTCTAGACTGTGCACCTCGGTGTGGTGAACTAAAGAAATGGGGCTGGTTTCTCAAGAGGAGGGGATGTGGCCAGATGAAATGTAAAGAGGTAGATCAGAAGTCCAGCATCCTTCTCAATTAGTATTTCCCCAAAGTGTTGTGTGTGCTGTTAGCGGTACCCAACGTGGTTCTTGGCGGTACCCTGATGAAGACAACTTTGCATTGTTTTACATGGTAAACATTTATTTATGGCAAGTGCTTCAGGCCTTCCCTTTAAATAGTTACGTCTTCTTTTAGATGCCTTATTTAAAAAAGAAGGAGTTTGACTTACAGAAAAATGGTAATTAAATTATACTCTAGGTGGCGAAGTCAGGAAGGCAGTGGCTGAGTGATTGGGATGAGTTGAAAGCGCTGTTCTCCCCTGTTTTAGCGGAGCCTCCACCCCACCTTCCTGACAGCCTCCTCAGAGCCCCGTGTCTTGCGTGTGTGTCTTGCAGACCCGGTGCACGGCCCGCAGAACGTGGAGATCGTGGACATCCGAGCCCGGCAGCTGACGCTGCAGTGGGAGCCCTTCGGCTACGCGGTGACCCGCTGCCACAGCTACAACCTCACGGTGCAGTACCAGTACGTGTTCAACCAGCAGCAGTACGAGGCCGAGGAGCTCATTCAGACCTCCTCCCACTACACCCTGCGGGGCCTGCGCCCCTTCATGACCATCCGGCTGCGGCTGCTGCTGTCCAACCCCGAGGGCCGGATGGAGAGTGAGGAGCTGGTGGTGCAGACGGAGGAGGATGGTGAGTGCAGCGGTGCGCATGCTCCCTCGGGAACGGGACGCCAGACCTGCTGGGGGCGGGGCCATGCCTAGCGGTTAGGAGGTTTTATTTTTCCTGCGTCTTTCATCTCTCTGTTGGTATATCAGCCCCTTTTCTAAGCTCTTCAATAAAACACCACACAGGCTGTGCAGTGCACAACTCCAAGGGGTGCTGTCCCCCTAGACAGTGGCAACGCTGTCGCAGACACTCGCTCAAGTTTGACCTTTCTACATCCCCATCTCTCTTCTCACTTTATACCACCTGCTATGCCAGCGTTTAACCACACTGATGCCTCCCGAAAGAGAAGCTGTGTATTGATAGGATTGTTGAAGCATGTTGAGTTTGGGAGTCAGACGGCTCTGGATTCTGTAAGAATAAGGATCAGAAAATACACTTAAAGAACTTGGCACACACATCGAATGCACCCAGAACCGCATATTCACCTGGGTGTCCTACAGGCGTCTTCAGAAGTACCCAGAAACGAACCGTCTCCTCTAATATACGGACTTCTCTCCCTGTGTTCCTCACGTCAATGAACTGCATCTACTAAGTCAAGATAAACACCTGAAGTCAGCCTGGGTGCCTCCATCTCTCCCTCCCCATCCCCCAGCTCCACGCCCACAAGGTTCCGATGAACTTGCTTTCTGCAGTTTCTCTTCCAGCATGCCTCTTAAGACTCCAGGAACAGAGAGCCACGTGTACTTTCTAGAACACATCTCTTTTTCCCGCCCTTGTCTCCTTGCCTATGCCACTCTGTTTCTCCTGCTCAGAATGACCTCTCCTCCACATTTGTGGGACAAACTCTATTTATAATCTTTGAAGTCTTTTCTCACGCGCTACTTCCTCCAGAAGCTTTCCCTGAGTGCCCCAAGCCAACTTGGGTGTTCCTTCTCAGACCCCTGCTGTATTTTTGCATGTAACTCCGCCACGGTGGTTATGTTATTTATGGTAGGACAGGACTTGCTGGTTCTAGGACTTATCTAAGAAACAACTTCTCTGTGGCCGTATTTCAGTTTTCCTTCCAGCCAGACTGCTTCTGGCCTCGAGGGGTGTCTTTAGTTAGTTTCCTGGCATCAGACTCATGTGGATTGGTCTGCAAATGATCGATTAAGGAAGGTTTCCCAGGGGAGACTGGGGAGGGAGTGGGGGAAGCAGGACAGGGAAGGGGAGGAAGCCCAGGTACAGCTTCAGGCCAAATCCAGGGGGCTGTGACCTGGGCCTGCAGGAGAACTCTACAGGGCAGGTTATGTGTCACTGTCGTTCCAAATCACGGCTGCCAGCCAGTGGTTAGGTCTGGAATGGGGATGGAGGATTGGGAAGTAAATTCTCAAGAACTTTTGGCTTTCTACACATGCAGACAAAAAATAGAAGGGCACAAAAATGGCATAAAGTGATTAGAAGGGATCCGGGCAGAACTCTGTCATCGTTACTGCATGAGGCAAATCCTCACACTTGACTCAAAGCAGAGCCTCTTCCGTGGCGGTCCTGTCTAGTACTCTTATTTCATATAAGCAAGTCGAAGGACCCCTGAGTGATGGCCCCTGGTGGGATCCAGACCCACATCCTCAGCGGCAGAGTCCCACAGGGAGATAGAGGAAGGAGCTCCAGCCTCTCACCTCGTCTCCCAGTTCTCACAACACCCCGTCCCGTCCTAGACCTGGAAGTTTTATCAAACCTGCCTTCATAACAAACCCTTCCTGATCCCCTTTAAATTCATCCTCACAGCCACTCTGTTCGCAGCCCCTGTAGACAGTGCTTCTAGGTAGCAGTAGCAGTGGGGACTCAAGCCTGTGTCACCTTGTTCCCCCATCTTCCTATCTTGTAATGAACCTCAGTCTTCTGTGGGTACAGCTCTCCCCAAGACCAGCTTCTCCAGAAGATCTGAGTGCCCTGTGTCCTATGAGCCTGTTCCCATCCAGCCTCCAACAGAGAGGGTCAGACATCTCATCTTGGCTTCATTTTGCAGCCCAGGACATGTGACCCTGGATTTAGCTTCTGCTGAAGCTGCCAAAACTTTCCCAAGATCTGGCTCCATTGTTTCAAAAATGTACAGCCCCTTCCTCCAGCAGGTAGAATAATGCACTCTTTGAGAAGACAGACTCTGGAGCCAGATACGCCTGGAGCAAGTTGCTTAACCTCTCTGCCTTGGTTTCTCATCTATAAAAAGGAGATAGTAATAGTACCTACCTTACAGGTTGCTGTGCTCATTAAAAAGGATGGTGTATATAGAAATTGGAATCATGCTCATCAGATTGTAAGTTTTCATTAAATGTAGCTACTACATTTGCACTAAATTAAAAAAAAAAATTTCTTGACAAAGAATCCTCTAGCACAACCAACCCAGAAGCCACCCACCCATCTCCTCAGAGCTATAGACGTCCAGTGTAACTGGTTGTAGATTATGACATCGACTTTCAAGGAGTGGCGATGTGGTCTGTGCCTGGTTGGAGAAGCAGAGTTGGGGCAAGTAGGGTGGTTTAGTGCCAAGTGTTCATGAGGGACCTGGTTGTTAGAGAGGGAGGAGCCACTGTTGAGAATGAGCATGAAAACTCAGGATGCAGAAGATGAACAGGAGGGTTTGGCCCAGGAACAGCTCAGGGCATTTTTTGCCAAGATGCTCTGCCCACCTTGGGCTGCTTTTTGAGGATTACCTACATGTGCAACAGCAAATCCCAAATCCCATCCTTAAGGCATGCCTCAGCCTCTCCCTTTCTTCTTCTCGTCCTCAGGAAAAGAAACAAGCACAAGGTCTTTATCAAAACAAATTGAGAGCCGCAAAGCTTTGAAATTACATTTTAATCAAACACCATTAATATCATATCCATTCCTTCTCTACCGAGATGTGCGGCCATTATCACAGTAAACACACCAACATTAAGACACCAGACCTCCATCTTGTAGCCCTCCTGAGGCACCACCTCAGGAACCACCGGGCTGCAGCAAAGTCTCAGAAGAGCACAGCGCCCTCTGCATGCCACGATGAGGTGCCATTTCTCCTAAAGAGGGGAGAGGCACCATCTCTGTTTGCTGGGAGCTCATTCACCTCAAGGTCGAGCTGGGGATGGAGCTCAGCTGTAGTCCATTAACCGAAACCCCCTTTGGGGAACCAAGGAGCAGCCTTGCAGATTGAGCTGACTGGACTCACGCTGCTTTCGTCTGTGCTACAAAATTGTCTTCTGGGGAATATACGGAATTTGTAATTTCATCACCCCAGTGCTTTCGTGAGCGTGTGAAGCAATCCACCGCTGGTGAGAGGAGGTCATGGCCACTGAGCCCTGTTGTTTCATCTGGGAGGTCATCGTTAATAGGAGACTAAACAGGTTCCTTATTTTCCCCCTTTTCTTCACAAATGTCTCATACAAAACCGTGACTCATTTACTGGGTGGTTACTTCTCTGCCTTCAGCCAGACCACAGCCAAGACTGTGAAATGGAATCTAGACACTCATAGGCATGTTATATTTTATACAATGACTCATACCCAAGATCTTACTTTGAAATGTTTCAAAACCATAGAAAAATTGAAAGAATAGTACGAACGAGATCTGTAAACCCTTCACTAGATTCAACATTTCTGAACACCTTGCTATCTATTTTTTCATATATATGTATGATACCTAGGTATGATATATTTGATATGGAAATATATATAAACATACATATAATATTTTTAACTCTTTGAAAGTAAGTGGCAGAAATCATGATACCTGACCCCTAAATTCTTTAGCATACATGACATGACCTAAGGATAAGAACATTCTCCTCCATACCCACAATACCATAGAATATCTAAGAAATTTAGCATTAATTTTAAAATAATCAAGTAGATAATCCACATTCATATTTCCAATAATATTAAACCTGATTTTATGTGACAAACCAGAATATGAGACATGTTTGGCAAAAGTGCTGTATGGGTTGGTGATGTATATTTCTCACTGTATCATGTCAAGAGGTACATAATGTCAGGGACCCCCTCTACTGATGTTGCTGCATTGGTCCCTTAGATAAGATGGGGACCTCCCAGTCCCTCCACAGTAAATGCAGCACCTTTTCTCTTCGTAAATTAGCTCACCTGTGCAGTGATGCTTTGAGATCCTTGAGGATTCTATTCCCCAAGAACTTTTTTTTTAATTTTATTGAAGTATAGTTGATTTACAATGTTGTGTTAATTTCTTCTGTACAGCAAAGTGACTCAGTTTTACATATATATATATTCTTTTTCACATTTGTTTCCATTATGGTTTGTCACAAGATATTGAATATATCAATAGTTCCCTGTGCTATACAGTAGGACCTTGTTGTTTATCCATCCTATATATGACAGTTTGCCTCCACTAATCTCAAACTCCCAGTCCTTCTCTCCCCTACCCCCTTCCCCCCTTGGCAACCACAAGTCTGTTCTCTATATCTGTGAGTCTGTTTTTGTTTCATAGATATGTTATGTTATCTCAGATTCCACATATAAGTGATGTCATATGGTATTTGTCTTTCTCTTTCTGACTTACTTTGCTTAGTATGATAATCTCTAGGTCCATCCGTGTTGCAGCAGATGGCATTATTTCATCCTTTTTGATAGCTGAGTAATATTCCATTTGTATGTGTATGTGTGTGTGTGTGTATCACCTTTATCCATTTGTCTGTTGATGGACACTTAGGTTGCTTCCATATCTTGACTATTGTAAATAGTGCTGCTATGAACATTGGGGTGCATGTATCTTTTTGGATTAGAGTTTCGTCTGGGTATATGCCCAGGAGTGGGATTGCTGGATCATATGGCAACTCTCTTTTTAGTTTTTTGAGGAACCTCTATACTGTTTTCCATAGTGGCTGCACCAATTTTTACATTCCCACCAACAGTGTAAGAGGGTTCCCTTTTCTCCATACCCTCTCCAGCATTTGTTATTTGTAGACTTTTTTAATGACAGCCATTCTGACTAGTGTGAGGTGGTACCTCATGGTAGTTTTGATTTGCATTTCTCTAATAATTAGTGATGTTGAGCATCTTTTCATGTGCCTATTGGCCATCTGTATGTCTTCTTTGGAGAATTGTCTATTTAAGTCTTCTGCCCATTTTTTGATTGGGTTGTTTGTTTTTTTTGTTGTTGAGTTGTATGAGCTGTTTGTATATTTTAAAAATTAAGCCCTTGTTGGTCACATCATTTGCAAATATTTTCTCCCATTCTGTAGATTGTCTTTTTGTTTTGTTTATGGTTTCCTTTGCTGTGCAAAAGCCTATAAGCTTGAGTAGGTCCCATTTGGTTTTTTGTTTGTTTTTTTAAGAGTTTTTTGATGTGGACTATTTTTAAAGTCTTTATTGAATTTGTTACAACATTGCTTCTGTTTTTTTTATGTTTTTTTGGTTTTTGGCCATGAGGCATGTGGGATCGTAGCTCCCTGACAAGGGATCAAAACCGCACCCCCTGCATTGGAAAGTGAAGTCTTAACCACTGGACCACCAGGGAAGTCCCAGGCCCCACTTGTTTTTTGTTTGTTTGTTTTTGTTTTTATTTCAACTGCCTTGGGAGACTCACCTAAGAAAACATTGGTATGATTTATGTCAGAGAATGTTTTGCCTACGATCTCTTCTAGGAGTTTTATGGTGTCATATCTTATGTGTAAGTCTTTAAGCCATTTGGAGTTAATTTTTGGTGTGAGGGTGTGTTCTAACTTCATTGATTTACGTGCAGCTGTCCAACTTTCCCAGCACTACTTGCTGAAGAGACTTTTTCCCATTTAATATTCTTGCCTCCTTTGTTGAAGATTAATTGACCGTAAGTGCGTGGTTTTATTTCTGGGCTCTCTATTCTGTTCCATTGATCCGTATGTCTGTTTTTGTGCCAGTACCACACTGTTTTGATTACTGCAGCTTTGTAGTATTGTCTGAAGTCTGGGAGGGTTATGCCTCCTGCTTTGTTCTTTTTCCTCAAGATTGCTTTGGCAGTTCCGGTTCTCCCCAAGAACTTTTGACCCAACGGTTTTAACACTCCTTGATAGTCCTCTCCTGAATCAATTATTATGCTGATATTTACAAAAGGGTGCTCTAAATCTAGCATTCCCTCTACATGTATTAATTTGCATTCTTCTTTATAAAAGAGCTTTTCTCTCCTCATTCCCCTCCCCATTTTTTTTCCCTATTGACTCATGGGTCATTTTTTTTTCCTGAATGTATTAAAATTCATTACTATCATTATTCTTTTCAATGCTCAAACTGTCTCAAATATGGCTAGTGGGAGTCCCTTCAGATTGGCTCCTAGGTCCTTTGGACATGGTCTCATTAGTCTTCCTTGCTTCTGGTGCAACAAAATATTCCAGACTCTCCTTGTAATGTCTCTGCCCCAGGCCTGGAGTTAACCACTTATCTGAGGATTTCTTGTTGTTTTCAGAGATGCATCTTAGTTGTGCTCAATGGGGTGTTATTGCCTCTAGGCTCTTCAAGAAGGTAGAGCTGGGGAATATAATTTTATCTGTTTTAAATCATGAGCTCACACTAATTCAAATCCAACACCTCAGGATTCTTTTGCACTTGCCCTCAATCCATATATATCTCTCTCCCTCCTCCCACAGTGAAAACCCCAACATTCACATATTTTTTCATTTGCTCCATGCTACAATACACACAAAGTAGTCTCAGAATTACAATACCAGTCCTCCTAACAAACAAGAAAACTACTAAATTAGGTTAAAGATTTTCTTTTTAGTTTTTCTCTCCTTGAGTAGTCACAATACCATATCCAAAAGTTCATTCTTTTCTCTGGATGGTTATATTATCAATTTGATACCCTATTAGGTTCATTTATTTCAATTTTAAGGTCTGCCTTCCCCCCATCCTTTTTTGTTTAATGTCATTGTTTCTAACATCAAAACAGTTTCTTGGTTCAAAAGTCAAAACTGTATAAAAAGGTACACTCAGAGAAGAATTGCCAGCATCTCTCTTTCACACGGTTCTTATCTGCACCTGGAGGGTAACCATTTGTATTTATTTCAGATATATCTTTCCTATAGTTCATTTTGTAAAAAAGTAAAAATTATCTTTATTTCTCTTATTTTTATATAAAAGATAGCATAGTAGGTATACTCTGCATCTTGTGTTTTTGTTCACTTAATATATCCTTGAAATCAGTCCATGTCAGCTTGTACAGATTTGTGTCATTCTTTTTTATAGCTGTGTGGGACTTTCATTATATGGATATACCATGGTTAGTTCAAGTAGGGTCCTGTGGACACTTGGTTGTTCCCATTATTTGCTATGACAAATAATACTGTATCCAGTATTGTGCATATGGTGTTTGGTATTGTGAAGATGTATTTTCATGAGAAGTTCCTGAAAGTTGGATTATTGGGGTCAGTGGGTAAATGCATATGCATTTTTGTTAGATGATGACAGATACTCCTCCATAGAAGTCCTTATCATTTTACATTTTCATCAGCAATGTAGATTTGTTTAATCTTAACACCAAACATGAAAAAGCAAACAGTATCATTTTTCTTATTTTGCAATAAGGAATGTAGATTCCCATATAATTTATAATAATTGTATAAAAATCTAATTGATTATAATTAATCATATAGTATATAATATTTTAACATAATATGCTTAATCACATATAATAATATATCCTTAATCATGTATAATACATATATTATTGCATTTAGTATAAGACATGTACTTTCATCATAGAGAAGACTGATATTTTAAGAATGAGTGCTTGTATTTTATGTGCGTTTCTAACGAGGTTAATTATCTGGTTTCTCAGGTCACATGAAGCTAGAAGGAGGTTGCATGTTGCTAGGGATATGTACTTGTACAGTAACAAGATACAGTAACAAGAGGCTGCATGTTGCTAGGGACGTGTACTTGTACAGTGAAAGATACAGTAACAAGAGGCTGCATGTTGCTAGGGACGTGTACTTGTACAGTAACAAGATGCAGTAACAAGAGGCTGCATGTTGCTAGGGATGTGTACTTGTACGGTAATAAGATGCAGTAACAAGAGGCTGCATGTTGCTAGGGATGTGTACTTGTACAGTAACAAGATGCAGCACATAAAATCTGGAAAAGAGGACAGTGAGAAGAAAAGTATGAAAAGCAATAACAACAAGGCAATAAGTAATGAAATCCGTAGTCATTTAGTTAAGGATAAAAAGCTATACACATCTTAGTAAGTGCTGAGCTATCATTTAATTAGAGCTCAGTACATTTTTAATGTTTTCAGAGATGACCTTGAGCTATCATAAAGGGTAAGGAGAAGTGCAATTACAGTTTTTGAATATGCATTATGAGCTAGGTGTTGTGCTGATATTCTTCATTCATACAGTCAGTTGCCAAATACTGTGATGTAGATGCTACTGATACTGGGTGGAAGAGAAATCTGAGGCTCTGAGAGTTTAAGGAACCTGTCTAAGGCTACTGAGTAACAAATGGCAGAGCCAATAAGTAGATTCCAAAATCTTATCTGTGCTTTTCCCCCAACCCTATCTAAGATACAATCCTATTCCTGGCCAGTATCTCCCTGAACACTCTCTCTGTTTTATCCTTTTCTGTAGAACTTATCATTATCTGAAATACTGTGTGTGTGTATGTGTGTGTTTATTGTCTGCCTGGCACATAGTAGATGCTCATTAACTATTTGTTAAACGAATGAATAGCTAATATCGAAACCCATGCCTCTTTCATGGTATCACGGGGCCCTGCTTATATATGCTAAGAAGGTTAAGACATGTATAATATATTTTATTTACACTCAAAACCAGCTGATACTGGCTTGATAGAGCTAATCATTAGCCTCTCTTCTAACCTCTGAACCCAGTGGTATCACATTCACTGCTTAAAATCAACCACGGTGGAGATATTTACACCATGGAAATCAGGAAACATATTGAGGTTTTATTTTGTTTTGTTTTCCTGGAGAGCTGGCTGTGAAACATTTACTAATACACCACTGTATAGTTCCATTAAAAAGGTATGTCTGACACCTTAAGATATAAAAATTTATCCAGAAAAAAATTACCTTTCCTCCAGCAAGACTGGAAATTACAAAGTAGAGTGAAATTGTTTAAATCTATCTTGTCTCTATAAGACTCACAGACTCCTCTGAACCATTTTCAAATTATTTCAACTTTTAAGTTAGTTCTGAGCCTCTATAATGAACAACAACCAACTAACCAACAAATATGGCACCTGGAATGGAGAGGCAAAAAATAAATAAATTAAAAAAAAAAAAAAAACCTAGACAAGACGATAGGAAGGGAAACTTGTGCTGACTGTGCAGGGCTCTGTGCTTTTACATAAACTGACTTATTACTTCTCACAACTACCCTCAAAGTTCACCATTAGCCCCACTTTTCAGATATGAAAATGGAGGGGAAGAAAGAAGAGGAAAGGATAAGACAGGAGAAGAGAGGAGAAAACTTCCCTTGATAACACTCTGTCCTCCTTTATGTTGAAATGAAAATTTCCCTTAAATTACCACCTGAGTTTTAGGCACAAGAAAACATCTGGTTTAATTACAGTGAATTTACATGAACCTACTGACAAGAAGCACAGTTAAAATTAGCAATTTTAGTGTGCTTTTTTTTTTAAAGAGAATGAAATTATAAAGTAATTAACCTTTGTTGTAGAACTCTATCAAAGGGATGGAAAGTTCCATGCTGTTAGATAGAAAAAGAAATGAAATTTTGGGGAGGGAATATGTGGATCCACTAAAGAATTATGAAGAAAAAAAAGAAGGCTAAAGCAACTTAGAAGATAAGACAAAACAGGAATCTTTCCTCAAGAAGTCTTTTCACAGTGAGTAAGATGGGGAAGAAAAAGACCTAGTTGAATCAAAAGAAAGTACAGTTAACCCTCTGTATCCGTGGGTTCCATATCTGTGGGTTCCATATCCGCAGATTGATTTCGAAATCAATGCACGGTTGGTTAAATCCTCCCACGAGGAACCCCCAGTGTGGAAGGTCAACTGTACTGCGCCGTTTTATATAAAGAATTTAGCTTCAGTGGATTTTGTTATTTTGTTATCCTGGATCCAATTCCTGTGGACACCGAGGGTCGACTGTAAGTCAGCTTCATGGAAAAGGACTTCTTGACTTGTGGAGTGGTAGTGTGATGTGGTAAAAAAAAACCCTCAGCCTGGGCTCGAGATGTGCTGATTTTTCCACTAGTAGGTGACTTTAGTTTGACTGTCTTTCAGCTTTTCTACACCCACATGTCTACCAGGTGATGGAAGAAAGGGGTGATTCAGAAAATACTTTGGAGTCAGAGGGATCTGGGCTATATCTAGGCTCCATTCACTACTTTGTTGTGTAACCTTGATTAAATTACTTGCATTCTGTACATTTTAGTGCCCCCATCTGTAAAATGGGGATGGTCATCCCACCAGTTTCTATATGGTGTCCTACATGAAAGTCTATACATAAAGCATTTAATTTACTCTCCGCCAAGAACTATATTAAGTGGTGTGTGGCCAGTACCAGACTCAGCAGACTGCTTTTTAACCGAGGGTGTGTGACTTCGAAAAACCAAACCAGTGATCTATGCAAGATTTCTGTTAGTTATGGGCAAGGGACGATCTTAAAATTACCTATAATACCTCTGTAATCCCAATTTCAAACATCTCACTCTGACCGTAGAAATGAATGGGTGTGGCAGTGTTCCAGTAGAATTTTATTTACAGAACAAGCAGCTGGTTGCATTTGGCAGTGGCCATAGCTTGTTGACCCTTGAGCCACACTCATTCCTGTAATTATTCCCTCCAATCCTTTGGCTTTAAAATCTATCCATATGCTAATGACTTCTCCAGTTGACATCTCCAGGCCAGACCTCTCCCCTGTCCTCCGGAGTCATTTATCCAAATTATCCAGTCATTTATCCTGTCAGACCTATCCACCTGCATTGCTAATCAGCCACTGGAATTAAACACGTCCACAGCTGGTGGCCTGATCATCCTTCAGCCACCACCAAACTCATTCTCCTCATGCTCTTCTCCACCTCAGTTAATGGCAACTCCATTTTATCAATGGCTCAAGTCAGACACCTTGATTCCTCACTTTTGTCACATCTAAAGCCCTGGATTGCAAACTCCAGGGAACACACCTGTTCTCTATGATTGGCGCCCCCTTGCTTTGTGCAAAGCATCCCTGTTCACTCCCCACATCCCATCCATAAGCACATTCTTTTGACTTGTCCTTCAATATATAGCAAGACCTTGATCATTTGTTACAGCCTCTAGTGCTAGCTCTTTGGTCCAAGCCACTGCAGTCTCCAACCTGGATTATTAGAAGGGTCTCCACAATGGCCTTTCAGCTTTAGCCCTGGCCCCTGCTCTGTTTTCTCAACACAGTGGCCAGAAGGATCTTATTAAACCATGAGGCAAATCACAACGTCACCCCTCTGTGCATAACCTTCCAGTGGTTTCTTGTGTTACTGAGATTAAAAGCACAAGTCCTTAGGGTGGCTCACGAGGTCCTATGTGACCACACTGATGCGGAAAACTTGGCCTCTGTGCACGGGTGCCAAATCGAATCTCAGAGTTTTGGGTGAAGTAGAAAAGACTAGCTTTACTGCTTTGCCAGGCAAAGGGGGACACAGAGGGCTCATGCCCTCCAATATCTGTGTCCCCCAATCCAGGAGGATTTGGTGAGGAGTTTTATAGCAGTAGTTCAAGGGTGGGGTTGCTGATAAGATTAGGGTGTGTGCAGGGCCTTCACTCCTTTAATCTGAGTTCAGGTAGTCTCCTCCTAATGAGCCTTTCTGGTTCCTTTAATTTGGCCTCAGGTGGTCTCTTGATGAGGTTATCAAACTGTGATCTTCTTTGGAATGAAGAATGCTAACATCTTATATTTGTTGGGGGTTTTAGTTCTGTAAAGAGCTCAAAGATATTGTTCCGTGCATCCCTTGAGGCAGAACCAGGACCCTGCCCCAAGGCTGCACTGTTGTTTCTTGACTGCTCCTCCCTTGTCTCTGTCTGCATCCCCTCCCTTCCCTGATTATTACCTGTTTGAAGCTGCCCTTTGGAACTCAGGGAAGGTCAGGGAGGCTAGACTCTGTTCCCTACAAACAAGGAACAGGGGGCACAGAAAGGCTTCTGTGCCCAGGAGCCCCAGAGGGTCCTGCCTGTTTTTTTTTTTTTTTTTTAAACTTCTAATTTTTTATTTAATTTAATTTATTTATTTATTTATGGCTGTGTTGGGTCTTCGTTTCTGTGTGAGGGCTTCCTCTAGTTGCGGCAAGTGGGGGCCACTCTTCATCGCGGTGCGCCGGCCTCTCACTATCGTGGCCTCTCTTGTTGTGGAGCACAGGCTCCAGACGCACAGGCTCAGTAATTGTGGCTCACGGGCCCAGCTGCTCCACGGTATGTGGGATCTTCCCAGACCAGGGCTCGAACCCATGTCCCCTGCATTAGCAGGCAGATTCTCAACCACTGCGCCACCAGGGAAGCCCCTGCCTGGTTTTAATACTACCACTTTTCTGGTTGCCTGTCTGACCTCATCTTCTTCTACGTCTGCCTTACTATATAAATCCAGTCACTGTTCTCAAATGTGCCAGGTGTGTCCCTGCCTCAGGACATTTGCATTTGCCATTCCTTCTGACTAGAATAATCTTCCCACAAAAAAAACAGGGCTGGTTTCTTCACCTCCTTCATGTCTTCACTCAAATGTCACCTTTTAGGCGAATCTTCCTCAGCCTTTCTATTATAAACTGGACTTTTCTAACACCAGACTCCTTGTTCCTCTTCCCTGGTCTGTGTATCTCCCTAGGATTTATCATTTGACATGCTGCCTATTTCACTCTACATTTAATTATCTCTCTTCTCCCGCTTGCATGTATACCAAAGAGACAATGATGGTTTTTTTCTATTTTTGTTTACTGGTGCTTCCAAGCACTTAGAACAGTGCCAGGTAGATAATAGACATGTGATAAATATATTATTGAATGAATGAATCATGAGAATCTCCTCAAAGACAAAATAGATTTTTAAATAATTTACCATAGAAATCAGAAGAAAATTTTAGAAAGCTGTTAAATATGCTCAGTAAGCTATGAGAAGATACGGCTTCTATGATTAGCAGTATGACACTATTCAGAGACTATAGATAGATGGAGGGACACCAAGGGAAATAGTAACAATTCTGATTTTGCAAAAGAATCAAATCGGTGATCTCCAGGCTGCACTAGAGCAGTTCTCAGAGAATGTGATGGGACCAGGGGGAGGAGCAAACACACAGAGTGTGAATCACCACAGTAGCTATGAAGGAGGTACTATTTTAATCCTCATTTTAAAGAAAGGAAACTGAGTCATTTTAAAGTAAGAAAACTGAGTCACAGAGAGGTTAGGCAACTTGCCTCAGGTTGTACAACATATAAGTGGTGAGAATGGGACATAAACCCAGGCAGTCTGGCTCAGCCCATGAAGTTAGTACTACGTTACAGGTCTGCATGATGAAAATGAGAGTTTTGATTCAAGATGGTCATCTGATCATTCTTCTTAAACTACCTTCCCAAAGGAATAGAAAAATGCCTTTCATTCTGCCCTGAGAACTTTAAGAGGATGCCATACCCATGCCAGAGGAATTAATGCAGAGCAATGTTGGGGGAGGGGGACCTACATGGAGAAAAGATGACGGAGCTGTGACTTCACTGAAAGAAACCACCCCCTCCACTGCCACCCAGTCCCTTGGGGCACAAGAAGAAGGAACTTCTAAGCCCAGTTGCATAAATACCCTCAAACTCTGCCCAAGGCTAAAGGCAAGGGTGGGCTATGGAGCTGATAGGAGTTGGGGGGTCAGGGGTTCAGGAGACTTAATGTTGAGGCATCTTTATATGCCAGTCCACAGAGCAGAGGATGAGAGCCCTTGGTCCAAGCCTGCAATGTGGTAAATCAGGAAAGCAGAGGAATTTGAGGAAAGAATATCTTTGGGAAGAGACATTCCAGTTAAAGGTAGGGGCAGTGCTCCAGGTAACTTCAGGCTGCTCCTTCAAAAACCAAAATAAGTCCTCTTTTTGAAAAGAAGCTTCCTGTTGTGTGGTCATTTCTTTTCCCTAACCTTCCCTCACCAACCCTCACCTCCAAGCAAGCGGACCCCTTATCTGGCCAAGTAATGATAGGCATATCTAAATTTTCCCTTTCCCTCTGGGTTAGAAATATTTAAAACAGGGGCTCATATAATCACTAGCAGAACATATCTCAGCCCACCAAACTAGACTGGCCTGTTCCAGCTCTTGTAAGGTTGCATAAAGAAAGGTTACTGGACATATGGAAAAATGCTGTCATTCTTATTAAAGAGGAACAATCTTTTAATGCACAGCAAATGTCCCTTAAGAATTACAGCAAGAAACAAGATTTTAAAACACAGTAAAATCCACATTCTTTACAGAATGTATAAATAAATGCTGGGTTAGAACATGTTCATGGAATGGAAATTAGTGATGTAAAGAAAGAGGTTAGTTCTCCCAGACTGGGCTTTGTAAAAGAGTTTAGCACTATTTATTATATTTATTATTTTTATTTAATAATAAACTCCATAGTGCTTAGGGATGTGTGTTTAAGGAAGAAAAACTATAATGAAAAGCAAGGTCATGATTATTAAGAAGTTAAGAGAGCCCTTACCTTTTGCAGGTATGAAGTTGTCTGTTGATAAATTAATGAGATGTGTATTTGTTTTATATGCTTGTATACTGGTTCTTTCACAGTAAAAAAAAGATAAACTGTGGATATTAAATATCCTTTTAGACCAGTAAATTTGACGTTTATGGGCTATGAAAAAGTTCCTAGCAAAATATAAATATAAAAACTTGACTAAAGGGGGAAAATGTATATAATTCTACAACAAATAGAGAAAGAGAAATAGAATCAGTAGTTTAAACTTTTCCAACAAAAACACACCAGTCCTAGATGGTCTTACAAGTGCAATCAGACAAATACTCAAGGCACTGGTAATCCCAGTCTTGCATCTATGCTTTTAGAGAGAAGAAGAAGAAGGAACACTCCTCTCCTCATTTTAGGATACCAGTTTATCCTTAATATCAATACCAGACAAGCTTATTATGAGAAAAAGGACAATTAGATTCAAATCCCCCGAACAAAATATTAACAAACAATCCAGCAGTGTATACAACTAGGAAAAAAAATGGTTTATTTTAGGAAACTAATATAATATTTGTTCAACATTAACAAATACATTACTGCAGTTCACTTCTTTAACAAAGTAAGAGAGGGCAAAAACATATCATTACTACAATAGATACAGAAAAAGCTTCAGTTAAAGCTCAGCATGACTTAAGAAGAAAATATCCTTGTATACCAGGAATAAAAAAGACCTTCTTACCCTGATAAAGGGTAACTCTAAGAAACTTACAAACACCACACCCAAGGATGAAATAATAAAATCATTTCCTTTAAAGTTGGAAAGCACACAGATGCTTATCATTGTCTCCACTAAATATTGTATCGGTGGCTTTGGTAGAAGACAAGAAAATTAAATAAATAGTTAAAAGATTTGAAAAGAACAAAACTATCATTAACTGTAGATGCTATGGTTATTTATTAGATAACCCAAAGAAATTTACACACAATTCATTAGAATTAATAAGAGAATATAGCATGTTTGACAAAAGAACGCCAACATTAAAAAATCAATTGCATTTCCATTCACCTAAAAAGTATGTGTTTTTCTTAAGATACTATTTATGATACCAATAAAAATATATGGTTTTTAGGAATAAACCTAACAAAAAGATTTCAAGATGTATAGTATATGTAAATGTATAAAGCACTGAAGGACATTAAAGAAGACCTGAGTAAGAGATACACCATGTTTATGGATAGGAAAACCCAATTTATAAAGCCATAATATATAAAGACATTAATGGTCTCCCAGTTGATCTATAATTCATGCGACTTCAATAGAAAAATGATACTTATTTTTTGGAAAATTTACAAGCTAGTCCTAAAATGTATATGCAAGGAGAAAAGACAAGAATAGTAAGACAGCCCTGAACAAAAAAATGCATATTTGCAGGCCTTGCTCTACCAGCTACAAAACTTACAAATCTTTGTTACTTAAGAAGACACGGTATTTCTAATTCAAAAAGATACATGCACCCCAATGTTCATAGTAGCATTATTTACAGTTGCCAAGGTATGGAAGCAACCTAAGTGTCCATCAACAGATGAATGGATAAAGAAGATGTGGTATATACACACAATGGAATACTATTCAGCCATAAAAAAGAATGAAATAATGCCATTTGCAGCAACATGGATGGACTTGGAGGGCATTATGCTAAGTGAAAGACAGACAAAGACAAATACTGTATGATATCACTTATAGGTAGAATCTAAAAAATACAACAAACTAGTGAATAAAACAAAAAAGAAGCAGGCTCACAGATACAGAGAACAAATTAGTGGTTACCAGTGGGGAGAGGGAACGGGGAGGGGCAATATCAGGATAGGGGGAAAAAGGGGTTATTATGGGATTATATGAAATCATGTGTGTTAAACTTTTGAAAATTGTAAAGCACTATAGAATTTAAAGAATCATTCAGTTAATAAAAACATGATATTGACACAGGAATAGTCTAATACAACAATTGAAAAAATAGAGAGAACCTAGAAATAGACCCATACATACGTGGAAATGTGATGGAAGGCAGAGGGAGTGTATGGCAGATCAGTTAAGTAAATAAAAATTTGTTTTCATTAAGCAGTGATAGGATAGAGAGGAAGAATTGAAATTAGATCCCTACCTCACGCTATACGTGAAAACACAATTACAGATGAGTTGAAGACATTTTATAAAAGGTATGACTTTAAAACTGAAGAAAGTTTAAGGGAATATTCTTATGACTTCAGGGTGGAGAAAGTATTTCTTAAATAAGAATATTTTATTTGGATTTATTATTTGTGTTTGCATTTATCTGATCCTGAGATAAGGATTCAAATGCAAGTACTTTATTTAGGAGATGGTCCAGGACACACTGGTAAGTAGAGAGAAGTGAATCAGGGAAGGGAAGAAAGCCAATAAAACATGCATTATCAAGAAAATTACCACGGGAATCACTGGGTTTTAGAGCAGTGCCACTCCACCTGTAATCCAGAGACCAGCACTGACTCATGAACTCTTTCAGGTCCTTGACAAGATAATTACAGAAAAAGAGATTAAGTATTTTAAAGGAGGAGCTTGCATTTTCTGTGTTTTTATATTTCACTTTTACTTTTTGATTTTACTTTCCTATTCTTTTTTAAAATTTTATGATAGTATCGGTCCACAGTGGGTTGAAAATAATATTAAGAAAATTAATAATAATAACGATAACAATAACAAGGGTTTCGGTATTTGAGGTAGTTTGAGAAATATTACTAGAACATCTCAGAGTTAACCCAACCAATGGTGAAGAGACCAGAATATTCATACATTAACTTCCTTTCATTGCTTGAAGAATGTTTTGGGGACATTAATTCTGGCACTTTTTGCTTACCTTGTGTGGAGACCAAGTTTGCTTCCACAGCCTTCAGTTAGAGTAGCAAGTGTTTTGCAGTGAGCATCAGGATATGGGCAGTAAGCACCCACAGCATCTGCTGCTATTTTTTTCCCAGCTTTGTTGAGGTTTATTTGATAAATAAAATTGTATATATTTAAGATCTACAACATGATGATTTGATATAGATATACATTGTGAAATGATTACCACCATCAAGCCACTAATGTTTCTTTTCCCCATACCAAAAAAAAAGAAAAACTGATAAATTTGTCCACAGCAAAATTAAGAACTGATCTTTATCCAAAGGTAACATAAAGGGATAGGGAAGACAAAAACCAAGAGAAGATTTTTATAACACACATAGCCAATAAAAGGATCCATAGCAAAGATATGCAAAGAACCTCTACAAATCAATAAGAAGAAGACAATAATGTCCAAAAAACACTAAAAGATGCTCATCCTCTTTAGAAAACAGACAAAAACAAATAAAATCTCAATGATCTATCATTTCACACTTACCAGATGGTCTAGAATATAAAAACCTTACAATACCAAGTGTTTGTAAGGATGTAGAGACGTAGGAGCTTTCAGAACATTGTTGGAGGGAGTGTACATTGCCACCACCACTTTGGAAAATCATTTGGCATTACTCAGGAAAGCTGAAGACAGATATTGCCCTTCGTCTACCTATCCTATTTCTAGGTATACCTTAGTGAAATCATATATATTTTCAACCAAATGTACAAAAATATTCATAGGAGCAATGCTGTAAGATAGCCCCATTGGGAAATAGTCTTAATGTCTGCCTATAGTAATAAATAAGAAATATAGAAAATAAATAAGACTCTATTCATAAAATTTAGAAGAATGAAATACAACTACGTGCATTAGTGGGGATGAATCTCAAAACAGCATTGAGTGACAAATGCAAATCATGCAATACAAACACTCAGTTTTATCTATATAAAGGAAACCAGGAAAAACTAAATGATATTTTGTCTTGAGATAGATGTATATACTTATAACTCCAAATAGAGAGAAGGATTAACATAAAATTCAGAATAATATGCATTTTTTTTGTTCATGGGGCGGAGAGTAGGAGACAAGAGTGTAAGGCCCAAAGGATGCTCCAGTGGTACAGCGATGTTTTATTTCTTTTTTTTTTTTTTTTTTTTGTGAAGATTATGTGTTCTGGGCTTCCCTGGTGGCGCAGTGGTTGAGAGTCTGCCTGCCACAACTGGAAGAAAGCCCTCGCACAGAAACGAAGACCCAACACAGCCATAAATAAATAAATTAATTAATTAAAAAAAAAAAGATTATGTGTTCCTCAGTATATATATATATATTTTTTTTTTTAATTAATTTATTTATTTATTTTTGGCTGTGTTGGGTCTTCGTTTCTGTGCGAGGGCTTTCTCTAGTTGTGGCAAGCGGGGACCACGCTTCATCGCGGTGCGTGGGCCTCTCACTACCGCGGCCTCTCTTGTTGCGGAGCACAGGCTCCAGACGCGCAGGCTCAGTAGTTGTGGCGCACGGGCCTAGTTCCTCCGCGGCATGTGGGATCTTCCCAGACCAGGGCTTGAACCCGTGTCCCCTGCATTAGCAGGCAGATTCTCAACCACTGCGCCACCAGGGAAGTCCTGATGTTTTATTTCTTAGATTGGATAGTGGGTACATGCATGTTCATTTCATAATTATTATTTAAATATACATTTGTTACACATAATTTTGTCTTATGTTTCATAAGAGAAACTCCTTAATGTAATGCAAAAATAATATGAACAAAAGTAATAAAATCCTAGGAATACAGTTTGTAAGAAATGAAAAAACATTTTTAACTGGGAGACCTAAAAAGAAAACATTAAGAAATGAGAATTAATACAATATTACTGGCAGGAGGACTTGTTATAAAAAAGGTGTCATTTGTCCCCCAGAGAAGTGAAGAATGCAAGGGAAATAAAGATTCTGACGGAACATTTTTGAAGTTTTGTAAAATTATTCCAGTATTCTTCTGGAAGAATACATTGGTAGTGATAGTCCAGAAAACTTTGCAAAAGAATGATGATATTTGGAAAGGACCTGTTCTACTGAATATTAAAACATGCTATATCAACACAACAGAGAGAGACTGTCACAATAGAAGCTATGACTCAATGAAATAGAGCAGAAAGCCAACAACATATGCTAGAATATAAAATAATTTAATGTGATAATAAAATGGCATTTTAAATCACTGGGGAAAGTTTTGACTGGTCAATTTATTGTCCTAAGAATATTGTAAAGAACTCCAGTGAGATTTCCATTTTGTACAGTACATAAAATTGATCCCAGATGGATTAAAATGTTAGGCTTAAAAAGAAAAAAGTTGGGAATAAAGCATAAAATAGAAAGCACAAAATACAGATGACTATTCATCTGATGTTGGGTAAAAAAGAGAATTTGCTCTGAGCTAGTATGAAAGGAGGAGCCCAGGTGGTGGTCCTAGATTGATACTCCCCATCCCAGCCTGCATCTGACACAGCCTTCTTAGTGAGCAGTACCAGCACCTCTCTGTTCAGCTCACCTTTCACCTCTTAAAGCTTCTCCAGATTCCTGACGAAGCTCCTCCTCCAGGACACTTTTGGTAGATGGTTTCACTCTCTCTTCTCAAGAAAGTAGAACCATTAGAGGACACCTCAACCTCCCTCTCCAGAGCACTTGCACATTTTCTTCCTTTTATCTCACAGAGGGAAGGATGCTCTCTTTCCACCCACCCCTGCCCTGGCATTTTCAGGACCCTACTAATATCAGTTGTTTCCTCTCTCTTTCCCATCCTTCTACCTCTTAACGTCAATTTTGGATTTTTCCTGGTTGCCTTTAATCATGCTATAACCTCTCCCTCTTTGGGAGGGGGCAGTACTTTAGCTCCGTGTCTCATTCCTGTTCCTTCTTGCATTCGCCTCCCCTTCACAGCCAAAATGTTTACTCATCTCAACACAAGTAAACATTTTGTTTGTTTACTCGCCTCACCTTCCACTCTCTTCTCCACCCATTAAAGGATGACTTATGATACCAGTGTTCTCCCTAAATTACCCTTGCTCGGTTCACAAGTAACCTTGAAGACACTACATTCAATGAGCAAACAGAAGGTTGCATCTTACCCAGCATCCACACCTGTCACTGTTAACCAATACCTTTTTGCTGCTCCCTTGGTTGCTTCAATGACAGCCCACCTTCCTGGTTTTCTGTTGCTTCTCTGAACACGGCTTCCCAGTTTCTGAGTTTCTTTGTTTTCCTTGTTAAGTTTGGAGTTCCTCTTGCCTTAGTCCTAGACTTGCTACTTTTGTTCTCCTCTGCACTCTGGCTACAAGATCTATTCCCTGCCCATGGTTTCAGTGCCTAAACATTGCTACCCACTGCCCCCACCCCACTGCTACAGCATTGCCCCCTGGGTGTCCTGTATACTTGTCCAATGAATTATGACAGAACTGAGCTTGCCAGCTTCCTTTCCAAGGCTAGTCATCCTCTAAAGCTCCCTTTCTATGAACAACCTCTGATCCACCCCATTGGTATGAGACAGAAGAGCTGGGGTTTTCCTTGACGCGTCTCTTTCCTCCATCACCACCAAATCACAGGAGCTCTCGCAAATCTCTGACACAGTCTAATTCTCTTCTACACTACCATCACCCTGGTCCAAGCTACCATCTTCTCTCCCCAGGATGGCTTTTCTCCTTCCACACTTTCCTCCACAAAGCCATCCACCGCACTCCAACACCCACCCTCCCCAGGATTGTCCTGGTAGCTTTCTACTTATCCATCGACCCTAACTTACTTTCTACTCATTATCCTGATTTGCCAGGCTAGATTTTCTCTGCTGGTTATAATTCTTCCAACACCTTATGTGTTTACCTCAAAGCCCTGATAACAACATTAAAAAACTAATTATGAGTGCAATTATTTATTTAATGTAGTCTCCCTTTCCAAAATACAAGCTTTATCAAGGATTTGACTCTATCTTTCTTTGTCCCTGGTGTATCCGTAATGTCTATCACCAAGTCCCTTGGTCGTATTAAGTATTCAATAAATATCTGTGGAAAGGATGACTACATACCTAAAAGATTTAAAAAGCAAATGAAGAACTGACCAAAACTTTTGTAACCTATGCAAAAAAAGCTTAAGTTCTTAAAAACAGATTATAAATCATGAGACAATGATGAACAGAAATGAAGAGCCATCCAGGAAAATGAGCACAGGGTATAGAGAACATGTTCGTAAAAGAATCAGTGCAAATGGCCAATTAAACTGAAAAACAAATCTGCGCTCTCCAGTATTCTAAAAAAGATACAACTACATATGCTTAATCTTTTAAATAGTCGTTGTTGTCATGGATTGGGAATTGGCATATCCTTCTGTTTGGGGAGCCCAGAATTGTGTGAACTTTCTGAAAGGCAATCTGGTAGTATGTGTCAAAAGCCTTAAAGATAAAATAGTTCATCTACTTTAGCCCAGTAAATTAATTTCCAAGAATTTATCTTAGGGACATCAGCAGAGTTGCATTCAAATACTTATTTGTAAGAATGCTCATTTCAGTGTTATTATAATCATAAAGAATTCAAACCAACTTTAATGCCCAATAATAAAGGATTGGTGACTATAATGGGGCATATCCTGCTCTAAGTAGCCATTAAAATGCATGGCCCCAAAGAACATTTAAGGATTTTTTTAAAACTGTTGTCTGTTTAGTGATAAAAGAAGGTCACAACACAATATGCACAGTAGGAGTTTAATTTTTAAAAATAAAATATGTATATGCATAGTCATGTGAAAATACTGGAAAAGTATCTCCAGTTAACAGGGATTATGAGTGATTTTGTTCTTTTCTTTTTTAAAAAATCTTTTTTTGTAGATTCTTAATATTCAACAAATTCTGTGTATCATGTCCGTAATGAGAAAAACTAAATATATTTTAATTTAACAATAGGGAACTGATTGCAACATATGGCCGTGGCTATATCTAGAGAGGCATAGCATGATGATTAAGAGTATATGCTTTGAAGCTCACAGACAGGTGTTCACTTCCCTCTTTGCAACTTAAGAGCCATATGACCTTGAGCAAGTTATTTAATTCTCTTAGCCTCAGTTCCCTTATCAGCAGAAAGGAGATAATACATACTGGGCAGAGCTGTTTTGTAGCTTAAATGAAATAATGTATGTAGAATTCTGATCACAGAGTAAGCACTTAGTAAAAATACCTGCTTTTATAATGCCAAAATATAAATAGATACTGTAATGACTTACATGAATTCATGATCCTCTAAGGGGTTATAACGGGAAGTTGGGGGAATCATTATTTTATGGTTCAGCATCTTCCAGACTGTCATAATGATGGTGGAATTCAGCAGGAGGATGCTGGCAGGAAGACTTATCTGGGTACAGAAACAGCCCAGGAAAGGTTTTGCTCATTAGGGCAAAATGCTGGCATAGGTCATTGACTCATCTATTTGTCCAACCAGCAAATGGTTATTATGCATCTACCATGTGTCAGGCATCGGAGACTCAGCAGCGAGACAAATGAGCTGCCCTCTAATTAGACTGAAGTTTCAAGGCACATAGTTCCTGGTAGATTCAGGGATTAGGAAAATATGGAAACACTTCCTGTAGCTGGGGAAAGCTTGACAGGTTTGGGAAAATGATAGTGACATTCACGTTGCATTGCTCAAATACCAAGCCTAAGGCAAGAGTCTAATTCCAGAATCCTGCTGCTGGCAGGGCTGGGACCTACAGATGTCCTCTTTACCCTGGTCAGTTTTAGTTCCAGAATAAACTTGCACAGAGCCTGCAGATGAAAAGTCATCAGCCTTCCAGAAAACTGGTTAGCCAACTATGGCCCATGGGTCAACTCCAGCCCTTGCCTGTTTCTAGAAATAAAGTTTTTTTGGAACACAGACATGCCCATTTATTTGTGGATTGTCTATGGATGTTTTTGTGCTACAGGTGCCAAAGTTGAGTAGTTATAACAGGGACTGTATGGCCCACAAAGCCTAAAATATTTATTATCTGACCCTTTGATTTTGCTGGATAATTTTGCTGACTCCTGTTCTAGCTCAATGAGGCTGGAGAAATGAGATGGGAGGCTACATCAAGTTCCTAATTTTTTCCTTCTGTAGTTCCAGGAGCTGTTCCTCTAGAGTCCATCCAAGGGGGTCCCTTTGAGGAGAAGATCTACATCCAGTGGAAACCTCCCAATGAGACCAACGGGGTCATCACGCTGTACGAGGTAAGGAGGCCCCTTTGACTGTATCACTTGGCTTGGCTTTATTCGGTTTACTTCAGCCTGAAGTTGGCAAATACCTACTGTGTGCAGAGCTCCATCAAGGGCACAAAGGTGAGTGAGACACAACTTACTGGAAGGTTTCTGATAATACAGTGGGAAAAAAACACAGGGGCATCAATTGAGCTGTCTTGCTAGCCCTAGTGACAAAGAAAATTGGGCATTGAAAGGATTATTGATCTCTTCAGCAAAGGCATTAGGACTCAAGGAGTCAGGTAGTCCTGGCACAGCTGAGCAGACCCAGGCCTGGCAAACAGTACTTGCAGTTCCTCTGGAAAATCACAACACTCACATGATTCTCATGGTACCCTTATCAGTCCCTGGGCTTCCAGAAGTATCCCAATGTCATTCTCTAACTGGGGGTACATGATTCTTGAGCTTTAACGTTGCTCTGTGGCTAAGGCATATGGTGATGCCTTGGCCACAGAGCCAAGGTGATGGTGTTGAAAGCCCTTCTCCCAGGAGTAGCAGGGTCTTATATCAGAGATGGAGCAGAATGTCCTTGGACAGGAATGCTCCCATCAAGCCAACACAATGTGGCTTCACTGAAAACTTTCAAAATTAGAATAAATGGTATAGAAGCTCATTGCAGAGCAAAAGCAAACAAACAGTAAAACTTCAATAAGGCTGATATAGGTAAATGCTAATATTGGGATATGGGTGAGATTGACTTTCTTCCCACCCCTTGTGTTCTGAGACACCACAAGATTGTTGATACAGATTATAATAAGAAAACGTAGCAATACAGAGAAAGGGCATGGAAACTGAAGCTGGAAGGATGGAGTCTGGTACCCTAGTAGTCCTACCACCATCTCAAGTGACCTTTAGCAGGTTCTTCCTCTCTTCAAGCCTCAGTTTTCTCATCTGTAAGATGGGAGAGGTTAATCGTTGCTAGGGAGTCTGAGGTGGGGAAAGGTGATAAGCATCCCAGGCTGAAATACACTATAGGCTCATGGAGGGACTAAAGACTCTCAGTGCTCATGCAGAAAGGTACACCTGTTGAGAGAGAGCTTGGGGAAGAATATCCCCGCCATAAGAGAGGATGAGCTCTGGAGAGGAAAGTCAAGGAGTATTGATGAGGGAGAAATATTCAGGGTAAATCTGATGGGCACAAATTCGCTAGAGAGACCTGGACGGACCTCAGAGCTGAGGGAAGAGAAAACTGTCTTATCATGTACAGGGTGCTGGAGAAAACACCTTCAGGAAACACCTTATCTCACTCCATCCAGCGTTCCTCAGAGGCAGAGCTGTCTAACATCTCCATCTTGGAACATGGGCTTGGGAGAAGCATCCTTCCCAGGGTTGCTGCTAAAGGAGAGGAGGTACTCATACTGATAGACCTTGCCTGGGACCCATTCAAAACCTTATTAGGGAAGAGAGGAACTGGAAACTGAACTGAAACAAAACCCAGTCATTTAAAAGCTGCACACTGTTCTTTGTAAAGCACAGGCTGCGATCATACACACTCACTCACATACACACTCACATACACACAGATGAGATAGACATCTACCCACCTGCCCTTTGTAAAGCAGAGGGAAAGGACCCAGGACTTAAGGTGTTAAGTTGCTTGGTGTTGTTATCTAAATGGCTCTCAATGCCGGATGTTGAAGACTTGGAATTCACAGGCCGGTAACATTTCAAATGGTTTGGGGGAACCAACATAGAGTACTTTACCATCTTTTATTAACATTGTTTCATAAAAGACAATTTCAAAAATATAGAAAGGACGTAATCTCAGAATAAAAGGCAGTCCTTTAAATCGAATAAATTTAGCTTTATGGGTAACTCATGACATTCTCCTTCGTTTTTCCTCATTTTGCCTTGAATTGAGGACAGCTCTGGCGTGAAAAGACCCTGGTTCTTGTACCTACCTGCCTTTGGAAACCACTGGTCTAGGCCATGTTGCAGGTAGAGTCATATCGCTACACAGATTTCTTCCACAGCAGCAGTATCCCTCTTGCTCTAATAGGATTATGCACTGCGCTGGGCTAGGAAACCCTTGATTGTGATTCCACAGTAAGAAGAAAGAAATAGATGGAGGGAGAACAAGAGTGCAGACATAACTGTGAGTCAGACACACTGAGCAGTAGCCCCCTGAAGGTGCTGCTGAACTCACGTTTGGCTGGCTGCTGCTCGAAAGCCAATACTTGAGAGACAGACGTTGGTTGGAAAGGAAAGTTTGCTCTATTCAGGAAGCTAGCAACGTGGGGAGAAGGCAGATTCATGTCCAAAAGCCAACTCCCCGCTGCCAATCAGAGGGAAGAGCTTTTAAAGGGGAGTTTTAGGGATGTATAGGCGGAGGGAGGGGGTTAAGTGCAGCAAAGCACAGTGAGCTCTGACAGTCGTCTTGGAATTGGTCATAGGGTGGTGTGATCAGCATCATAGTGATTGTTTTAAGTACAGTTAATCTTCAGTTCCGGGGTCAGTTTGTTCCCATTTCCTTGAGGTTAGTTCTCGGAATGGTGTCAGATGGAGCAGCTTATGTCATGGCTACAGTCTGGTCATCGTGTAATTAACTTCTTCCACCTGGTGAGAGTTTCAGTATCTGCAAGATAGCTTGAAGAATGTGGCTCAGAATATTATCTGTAGCCCTTGAGGAAGAACTAAAGGTCTTTGACTTTGTTTAATGGCTAAACTATTACTACTTTATTTGACTGCTTTCATTTGTTTCTGCATTTCCTCCCTTTAAATTTATTCTTTGGCTAAAGTTTTTCTCCAGACAAGAGGCAGGCGGAGGACATGGGGGGTGGTTCTGTCCTGAGAAGGCCCCATAGGGTCCTGCTCTGTTCCAAAGGTGGTCTCGTAGATGGTATGCTGTCTGGAACTCTAGGCACAAAGGTGCACACAGATTAGGACATCGCACCTTTCTTCTCACTTCTCTTTTAACCCAGTGCCTTGTGGATATTCAAAGACCAGTTGCTGGGATATTGGCATTCCCATGAGGGACTCTACTGGAAACAGCTGTGGTGAGACACCTTCAGGTAGTTTCTTGGCTGCTCCTTGGGCTGTAATACAGAGAACCAGAGCCAGAAGGCGGCCGCTGTCTGACTTGTTTGAGCATTTGAGGTTACCTTTTGGGAATATGCCAAACTTCTTGGATGACGCTGTGAAGGGACCTAAGGAGGTCATGGGCTTAGGCCTTATATTTTGACCATAAACATGGCTGTGACCATGTGTGTCACCAACCAGTGAGGCCTCAGAAGGTAAGAATGTTGACTTTTGAGGTCAGGCAGCCTAGATCTGAATCCCAGCTCTGCCACTTCCTTGCTGTGTAACCTTGGGTACATTAAGAAACTGCTCATTTATATTTATTAATAAACATAAATATATGTTTAGTACTGTGTTTGACATTTAGAAATAGCATTGAAAAATATTAGCTCTTGCCATTACATAAAAATGAGGCCACTGAGACTTGGAGAGGTGAAATGTAAAGACCAAGCTTATGCAACTCATGGGTCCTGAATTCAAGTGCAGGTGTCTTGCCCCTTATTCAGTGTGGTCCATGGACCAGCAACATTGGCTTTACCTGGGAGCTGGTTAGAAGTACAGCATCTCGGACCCCACCAGACTTCCTGAATCAGAGTCTTCATTTTCCCAAGATCCCTGGGTGATTCACATGGGCATTAAAGTTTGAGAAGCACTGCTCTAGACTGCACTATTCTTCAGAAGGTTTCAGCAGGATGGGGAGTCTCCCCCACGCTGGGCTTAACCCAGTCCTGCCTCAGGTAGTGAGCAGGAGACCTTGCTTTTTTAAAGACATTTATAACAGAACATGTGTTTATGAGGCAATTTCCAAATTTAATTAGATGAAACCAATTTGATTTTTTAAATTAGGTTCTGGTTGTAATTTCTAGAGAGAAATCCATAAATTACAAATCACCCTCTTCTGATCTCAGAAAGTACATTTTGTGGCAAGGAAAAATCAGACAACACAAATGGAAGAGAAATCCAGGATTGTCTGTGCCTTCCTATGTACGACCTTGGACTCAGCAAAGTCAAAAGCCAAATAGGAGGAAGTGAAGAAGAGTTAGAACTTTGTAAATATTGTAAAAATTGTTAAACACAGCAGGCCTAAGTAGTATGTCATATGTTAAGATTAAATTCCCTTCCCCGTGGGTCCAAGTCATAACCTGTGGGCCCACCCTTGGACAGTTCTGCCCTCCAATATCGGAATGGCTTTGATTATGTCCCATTCAGTCTCTGGGCTTCAGTCGCCTCTTTGTAATATGAAGGTGTCGGACTGTTCCAGGCTTCTACTGGGTAAAAATCAAAGGAAAAGTAAATCCATGCCAATCCCACAGAACCAGAGTTTTACACCTCATTTTGGATTTGCTCTGCTGTTGAAACCTTGCCTATGGCCAGAGACTTCAAAGGCAAAGCAGTGATGACACTTGAAGGAAAACAGCTAGTGTAAAGGCCCTGCAGTAGGAATGACTCTGGCCTGTTTGACAAGTAGGAAGGAGGTCAGAGTGACTGAAGCCTCGTGAGCACAAAGGACGATGATGAGGCCATGTGGGGAGTGGGTGGGCAGAGTCAGGTTATGCAAGGCTTCTAGAGTTCACGCTTTCTCCTGAGAGGAACAGAACACCCTAGGAGGATTTTAAGCAGAGGAGTGAAGGAATCATATTTACATTCTTAAAAACATCACCTGGCTGTTGCGTGGCTGGTGGCTGTGAGCACAGAAGCATCTCAGGGACACCTGGAAAATGTGCCAGGAGGCAAGGACATTTAACTCATCTATGATACTGCAATGAGGGCTCAACTATTTGTTGGAAGCCCTTGCATCCAGGTGGAAGAGGTGAAAACTTTGTCACATCTGCTTCTTCCTTGCTGCCTCTTTCTGGACTTTGACACCTTCCTTTCAGTCAGGAGTTCTTATCTTGAAGAGCTCCCTGGAACCATGGACTTAGATTCTGGCCTCCCATCCTTAAGGGCTGGGAGTCTAGCCCCCTACCCTGATGCCACCCCAGGGCTGTGAAACGGCCTGATTCTCCAACAGCCACGACCTCTGTCCCTGCCCACTGAAGGGGGAGCTCAGAATGCTCATCAGAGCCCGCTGAAGCCAGCCTCGCCTCTGCTGCAGCAGGACGCGTCAGATGCATAGCCCGTGGCCTCAGATCCTCGGGAATTTGTATTTTAGTGGAGATGCAGGGTGCACTTCTGTGGTCACTTCCCCAGCAGGGTGACAGACGACAGTGCATGAAGAGAGGTCACGTCTAAGGCCTCGTGCCTATGCACCAGCAGATCAGCGTCACCTGGGAGCAGGTCAGACATGCAGCATCTCGGGCCCCAGCTCATACCCACTGCATTGGAGTCTGTGTTCTAACAAGGTGACTCACATGCACGTGAACATGGGAGAAGCACTGGTGTAAGACACACCCTAAAATGTCCTAATGTGGCTCTGGAAAGCTCTGCTTGATGCAGACACTGCAGTCCTTGGATGAGTAATGTGGCTGCTACATGAACTGAGGGATATCTCTGCTCACATGGGGTCCAGAGAGCTGAGGATTTTCACCAGGGATGTGGAAAGCATGCTCTTTGCATAGACTCTTCTGGAGCCCTGCTTGGGTTTGATGGGATATCAGGGTGCCCCAATCAGGGCCTGTACGTGAAGAGGGTTGGCGTGGCCCCTTCCACTCTGACTCTGCTCTTGTGAACAACAGGACATCCTAAAAGCAGACCAGGCAACTGCAGACAGGCACGCACAGCCAGAATGCGGTCACAGGGGAAACAGTCCAGTCAAACAGTTGCCTAAAAACTCCTCAGTAAAATCATTCAGAGACAAGCTGTTCAGAGTTCATGAAAAACAATAATCAATATGTGTTTCAATTCAATTAATTGTTCTCATCTCTGTCCAAAAATAAATATCACACAGTGTGAGGGAATTGGGCCAGAAGATGTTACACTGGCAACTGGATTAACGACGTGTGAAAATATTTAAAATTCAGACATGTGAAGCTTCCCAATAAGCCTTTATGTTCAGCAGTCAAAATCACCAAGTTTCTAATTACAGTGTATAAATCTGAGAAGCTTAAAGGGAATGAGAGGACCCTAATGAGGCAGGAATGGGTGTCTTGATTATGCTAGAGTTGATTGACATTTATCCTGCAAGCTATTCTAGGCGCCTGGCGTTCAGAGTTAAATAAAACACAGACTTCGCCTCAGGAAAACAAGGTGGCATTTCTGTGCAGAAGCCCCTTTAAAAGGCAGGATTGGTTGGAGGGTCGTCAATATTTTTCCAGCATACAGACGGTTGCATTTGATCTGAACCAAAAGCATGGGCCCCAGGAATCAGCATTCCATCAGAGTGCATTGCAGGAAGGCCAGGCACGTGTTCTGAGCCGGAGAGGAGTTCTGCGCAGGACCGGTGCAGACAAGCACTGATGGAGAGAGGGGCCAGCTGCGTGATGAGCTCAGAGCAGGCTCTCAGAGAAAGGCCCGGGGGAGCTGCTGCCTCCTTTTGGATGTTCATTCTCCTCCTTTCTCTTGGCTTGGCTGTAGTGGCCTCTCAGGGCTCGCTTGCCCCAGACAGGCTTATGGCTCCAGTCCACAGAGGGTCAGTAGGGAGGATGGGATGTGGTCCTTGCTGGGCAGGAGGTAGTAGAGGCAGGAAGTGACTAGCACAGCCCAAGGCAAGAATTTGCATAATTCAAGCTGGATCTACATTAATTACGATGTACAATTTGCATAATGCAGGCGGCTAGTGGGTGTAACATGAACTAGGCTGGTAACTAGGAAAAAGGCTCTTATTTCTTTTGAATCGTTTAAGCCATAAGTATGGGAATCATCCATTCCTCCCACCTGCCACACATCAAATACTCTAGAAAGTTCCATCCAGGCCAGGTCATACGACACCACCTCCACCACCACTGTGTTCTGAGCACGAATCTGATGGCTGGACCACTTCAGAACCTCCCTGCCGATCCCCCATCCACACTTCCCCTATTCCACTTCCCCACATTGCAGCCAGACAGAGCATCTTGAAAAGTAAATTCAGTCCTGTTACTTCCCTGCTTTGGCTTCATCTCAACTTTAGAGCCCCGGATGATCTGGCCCCTCTAACTTCATCTCCTGCCTCTCTTCCCACTGTTTTCTGTGCACCAGCCCCTCTGGCTTTCTGACACTTGCTCCAGCTCATCCAGTTCTTTGCAGCCTATGTGACTTTGTGAATGCTGTCCCTTCTGCCTATAACACTTTTTACTTTATGTTTCTTGGGGCTGGTCCTTTCCTATTCTTCACCTCCAAGAGGCTTTTTCCCTGGACTGTCCATTTTATCCAGCAATTTGCTTATTTCTCTCATACCATTTTTACAATCTGCACTTACTTTGTGTGCTGTAGCATCATCTAGTCTCCTGCCAGACTTTTAGCCCCATAAGGGTATGGGCCATGTGATGGTTATTTTATGTGTCAACTTGGCTGGGCCACGGTGCCCAGATACGAGGTCAAACATTATTCTGGACGTTTCTGTGATGGTGTTTTTGGATGAGATTAACATTTAAGCCAGTGGACTTTGAGTAAAGCAGATTGCCCTCCATAGTGTGGGTGGGCCTCACTATGGAGGCCCTCTGAGTTGAAGCTCAGAATAGAACAAAAGACTGAGCTCCCCTGAGCAAGACGGAATTCTGCCCACAGACGACCTTCAGAACTGAACTGTGAGACTAGCTCTTTCCTGGTTCTCCAGCCTGGTGGAGAACTGATCTTGAACCGACACTGGCCATATTTATTTTTGCTTTTTAGTGTGTCCTCAGGACCTAAAAGAAAAGTTTGCACATCATATGTGCTCAATACATATTCCTTATATGAGTGTGTAGATTTGTACTTTATCTTAATAAGGGGTAATGGTGAAATTTTGTCTAACAAGTTTAGTGGTTCTCAAGCCTGGCTGAAAATTAGAATCATACCTTGAGAGCCCCAAAACTTATCATAAATACATAGGTAGGTGGATACATAAATAGATGGATGGATGGATGACTGAATGTTTAGGTATCATTGTATTCCAAATCAATCAGAATCTCTGGAGGGGAAGTTCTATCCATGTGGAGTTTTTTTTTTTTTTAAGTGCTTTGGGAAATTTTAGTGCACATCCAAGGTTGGGAAGCAGCATTACATAACATGAATCCAGTCAATCCACTTTGATATGTTATCCTAGCTAAATACCTGCTAAATAAACAGAGTCATGACTCTGGCTTTACCCTGCCTTCATTTTCACTCTTCTGGAATACAACATTGTCTGATGTTACACTATAGCCAGCTCACAGTCATGCATATGCAGATGCTAGGCACTAATTATGTTAAGGCTCAAATTCAAGAAGCATTGGCTTTTTTTTCCCTCAAGTTCGCTAAACAGTTTGTGGAATAATTGAAGACACACAAGGCCAGATCAGTCCGTCAATATCCCTTTGCATTTCATGAATGGCATCTTGCAGCTCTGAAGGCAGAATCCACCATAGACTTTACCTTACAAATACTTTTCCCTCTCCTTTTACAGTAGAAGTTAGTTCTGTTGCTTATTTGTGAGATTTTTAAAAAAGGCATACGCACACACAAAGCTTCATAGATTTGCCCAGAGGCTTTCCCTAAGTCTTAAAAGTCAGAGCCCTGGGATGTCAAGGAGCCATTTTTCCTAACCCTCAGCCCATTACGCAACCTCCATAGGATGTTCCTCTTCCAGAGACTTGAAAAATGCAGGGATCCCTGGGTAGATGCTATATACAGGTCTGCTGGGCTGACAGGCTGGTTGACAGGTGTTTCAGTAGAAACAGCTCTGGGTTGAAAGGAATGATTTCTGGCACTCTCTGAGTCTGGAAGGAAAGGAAGTTGCGTTCTGATGTGAGTAAGTTGCATTTATGTAAGTGGGACCATTAGAGCTGCCTGTCATCCACTTTTAGCATACCAAGAATGCCTATATATTTGCCTCGGGGTGTTTCTTTCTTTTTTTTCTTTTTTTTTTTTTTTTTTTATTCCAACGCAGGTATTTGTGATAGAGCCAGGTAATGTGACAGTAGGAATCAACAGATGCATAGCACTTGTTACCTAAAGAACAGCAAATCATGTTCTCCTGGCAATAAAAACGTTTTCACAATAAACATTAGTCATTCAACTTAGCTGTGAGAAAGCAGTAGAAGTTACTGCATGGAAAATATTCCCACAGTGAGCACACGTGGATCAGTATATTTGTCTTGGTGTATGTGTTTATAAGCATGCAGGTTTGTGAGTGTATGTAGCTGTAACATGGCACGTGTATGCACATATGTATTTGTTTGTTCACATGTGCGTGTGAAGCCTCTACCCTGGGGCTGTACCCATAGTCTCCATTGCATCCTTGGAATTGCTCTCCTTTTTTTGGAGAGTTAACTATAGTAGATTTCAGAGGCACAGGGCTATGTCTGTTTTCTCCTTGCCTGGAGAAACTCCAGGTCACTTCCTATCCGTGTCATAGGAATGTCTCGATGGGCTCCCAGCTGTTGCTCAGGAACTTCTGCCGTAATTCCTCTCCAGAGCTTTGGCTAAAGGAAAATTTTGAATTAAAAAAAAACCCTGCAGGTTAAATTTAATCCTGTGCATTTACAGTTGTCCTAAGAGAGTGGAGGGAGGCAAATGAAAGGGTAGCTCTGCATTTGGCCAGCCGGACTCTCCTTCACGTTCCTTACGTGGGAGGGAAACTGCGTTTTGATGCACTGTGCACCCGGAGGACTTTGTGAGGAGTGGCCTGTACACACAGCCACGTGCCTACTGATGGAACCCTGTCTTTGGCTACCTGGTCCTCTCAATAAACTATGCCCAAAGGTGGTGTTTAAGCTGCCAAGTGTCTCTTTAAACATCAGAAGTTGTTCTCTTTTCATCTCAGTTGTTTTACCTTATTACTCCTGTTGGATTTCCACCTGGACAGGGCAGTGTGGCATGGATTTGGCGCTTTTAACTGGCTGGCTCTTTCCTTTCTGTTTTGGTCAGAACAGCTCTTTGTTTGGGACTAAAAAATGAAGGGGGGTTGTGAGTATTCATCTATCATCAGGGCATTTGGAACCTTCATCCTGAAGTCTCTGGAGGCTGGAATTCAAATTTAGGATTCAGAGATTATCCTTTCATGGGTCTCAGAAGATGGCAGGTGGATTTCTTCCCCTCACTCTGATCCTCTTCTTTGGCTACTTTTTCTTCATTCTTCACCAAGAGAAGAGTAGTAGTTCCTTAAACTTTACACCCAAGTATGGGACGTTGGCCTATATCATTATGGACTCAATGTATGCATTCATGCATAGCAGGTCTTTTTCAGAGCCCTTCAAAATATATGTCATAAAAATCACCATTGCTTTGCTTTCTTGGTGTCCCTTTTATTTTATGCATTGTTTTAGCATACGTGTATCATTGCAAGTCAAATAGTGAATTATGCTATTAGGAAATTTAAGGTCGACTTTTAGCTTGCGATAGCCAAGTAATATATTTGAGTGAGTCCCTTTTCCTACCTGGTCCTTGGTCTCTATATCTCTGACCTAGGAGAATTGGACCCGTTAGATTCAAAGGATCCTTCCTACTTTGACCTACCACTCAGGTGTCCAAAATTGAATTAATCTTACTCTTTGTTTCATGAAATACTTTCCTCATTGGTCTGGGCATGACCCCTTTTTGTATTTATTCATTATTTCATTTTGCAATTACACACCAGCTACCGAGACAACCAGAACTTTGACAGTATCTTATAGACTTACGAACTCCTCCCACCCCAACCTACTGACTCCTCCCACTAACCTGAATGTTATATACAATTCCTTTGTATTTCATATAGCTTTACTATTCATATACGTTCCTTAAAGGCATATTATTTTGTTTTGTTAGTCTTTTAACTTCAATAAAGGATTTTCTGTTGTATATAATCTTTTAGCATTTTTATCCCATATTATGTTGCCAACAGTCATCCCTTTGATGAGTGCGGCTGCAGCATGCTCATCTTGACTGCTGTATAATATTCCATTGTGTGCAGGTAGTACCACACATTTATTCATAAGCCCTTGATGGGCATCAGGGTTACTTCTAGGATGTTGCCCTTATCAACTGTGGAGATATGAGCATCCTTGTACATATCTCCTGTTGCATATGTGCAAGATTTTCTTTTGAGTTTATATCCAGAGACTAAGTCATATGGTAAATTAATGTTCAACTTTACAAAAAGAAAGGGGAATTATTTTCCAAACTAGTGTCAACGATTTACCCTCATGTCAGCAAAGTATAAGAGCTTCTACGATTCCAAATCCTCTCCAGTATTGGTCTGGTCAAGATTCTTAATTTTGATCAGTTAAATAGGTATAAAATGACATCTTTTTGTTGTCTTGCTTCGTATTCCCTCAGTCATTAACAAGGTTGAATATCTTTTCAAATATTTGCTACTCATTTGTATTTACTTTTTGTGGGAGGTATATTCATGTATTTTGCCCATTCTCTACTGGATTATCTGCCCTGATCTTATTGATATGTAGTCTTTCTTTATATACTTTTTATACTATTTTGTCAGTTATGTGTATAACTTGCCATTTTTACTTCCTGTAAGGTATCTTTTGATAACAGAAGCCCTTAATTATAATGTAGTCAATTTTATCAGTCTTCGCTTATCTAATTAGCACATTCTGTGTCCTTAAGTAACTATTCCCCAAACCAAGGTGAGAAGGATGATTCCTTATATTTCTACTAAAAACTGTATAGTTTTGTTTTCTAAATATAAGTCCTTTGTTTATCCACAGTTAATTTTTGTGTATGGTGTGAGATCAGGTGCAAAATTCATTTTTTCCTCTGTGGATAAATACTTTCCCCAGGTCCTTTTAATAATAGCCCTCCTTTTCCTTGTTCTACCAGGCCGTATCTGACATATGCCGAAGTTCCTTATATGCATTCATCTGTTTCTGAGCTTTCTGTTCCAGTGGCCACCATCTATAACAACCACACTCAGTCAGAGTTATTAGAGCTTCACAGTTAATCCTGATCTCTAACAGAGCTCGTCCCTCCTCCTCATTCTTCTTTAGAAATATCTTGGATATTCTTGCCCTTGGCTCTTTCATTTTAGAATTTAGTTATCCAATTTAATGACAGCCCCTGTTGTAGTTTTGATTAGAATTACATGGAATATATGAAACAACATGGTGGGTAATTTACATCTTTACAGTCTTAAATCTCTTTATATTTATGTAAGTTTTTGTTACTGTCTTCCAAAATTTTATTACATTACCTGTAGAGATAATGCATTTCACATTAAATCCCAATTGCTAACTTAGGTCTCAAAGACCTTGCACCTTGGATTCTCTTTTCCTCTTTAGTCTGGTCTCACTGGCCTTCTTTAACATCCTCCAACAAGTCAAGCTCCCTCCTGCCTCAGGCTCATTGCACGTGGAGTTCTTCGTTGACAGAAAGCTCTTCCACCTCCTTGCAATAGCCAACTCATTCTCATACTACAGGGATCAGCGAGTATGCTTTCCTCAGAGAGGCCCTGCCTAACAGTGTTAAAGCAGGACTCTACCCGCTCTCCATTATTCTCTATCACTGCTGCCATTTCCTGAATAACATGTGTCACAATTCATAGTTATCGTGTATTTAATTATAAATGTATCTCCCTATATTGTAAGCGCCATGAAGGCAGGATCCACATATATATTACTCACCACTGGAGAACCCAGTGCCTTACGCACTGCCTGGAAAACAGCAGGCGAAATATGTCTATCTATGTCTGTGTCTATGTCTATATCTATATCTATATCTATATAAATGAATGAAGATTGGAGAGGTTTCCTTTGATGGTAGGAGTACAGTGATAGTTATGAGTCAGTTTGCATCAGTTAGCCTACAGATATGACCTGACATGACCATGTAAAATTGTAAGATTATGCCCTAAGGCCTATAATAATTTATAATAGGCCACATGAGGTTCCAATGACCAATAAGTTTACATTACACTCATAGAACTCAGCTGATAATGGTAAACTTGTCAAGGTTAGGGATCCTATTTTTAACAGTTGCATCTCAGGTACCTTAAACAGTACCTGGCATAAAGTAGGTACTCAGTAGGTATTTGTTTAATGAATAAAACTGTATTCCAAACTTGAATCAAGGTTAAGGCAACAGCTGCAATAGATATTGAAATATCTAATTCCTTATGATTTCTTGATTTTTAAAGGGAATTTATTCTTTGTTAATGTTAGTGACATTACAACAACAGTACATGGTGTTAGATAGATGGGGGGTGGAAAGTCACCCCCGATTCCCACTCCCTCACAGACCAACCATTTTCACAAGGGTTTATTTTTTTTCTAGCCCTTATGCAGTGACATCTTTTGCATGATTATGACCACGCTGCAAAACTTGGGTTTTCACTATGTCAAACATTTTCCAGTTTCAATATAATCTACTTAACTATCCCATTTAATGGCTCTCTGCTCCCCTGAGCATATAGGCCATATTTTACTTTCTAATCATTCTATTTTGGGGTATGTTGATTGATCTTCCCAGAATGTAAGACACAATTTTTAGCATAGGGTAAGAGGGACCTGGATCTTTTTAAAGAGCTGGTTAGCAATGTTCGAACTTCTGCTTTCCTTTTCCTTCTCAGTAGGTTTGTCAGTAACAATCAGAGCCAGTCACATGCCTTCCATTGATTGCAGAACTGTGCTCAAAATAATAGCTCTCTCTGTTCAATAGGAATGGATCTAAGGGAGCAGAGTAGAACAATATATACAAATTCAGATAGAAATCTATAAACCCAGAGTTAGAAGCGGTGATCATATTTTCCTCCTTATTTTAGAATTTAAGTCTCCATTTGCTTATTTCTTAACAAACGGAGGTGAATATGGGGTATGTGTGTGCTCCCACTCTTCCCTAATGCCATCCCTGTGATAGGCATCCACAGTCGATCAGGGTACACTCTTCCATTGAACTCTGACATGGCCTCAGCATCCCTCTTAATGTGGCATTCTAGGTGGTCATGGTGTCATTTGTGATGCTTAACTGCCATCTTTGTCCTTTCCCACCTTCTGTGTAAAAGTGCTCTCTGCAGTTCTGGAAGGCAGTTCTTTTTAATAACTGTGGGACTGCCTGGACTAAGGGGCCAGTGCTCTGGAGTCCTTCCTGAGGAAGGTGCCAGAGGTGAGAAAGTCTGCACTAGAACAACTTATCTAGAGAGTTTTCATGACTGTGTCTAAAACACAGAGCCACAGGAAGACAGGAGCATGTGTAGAGGTTTCAGGACCTTACTGGAACTTTCCCTAAGGACCTTGTATATATAACCAGCTCTGTGTGCTCCCCGCCAACACATGTGTTCTGTAATCTTAGCCTTCCCCAGCCATTTTTTATAACAATATTACAGAAAGTTTGGATATCAGAGAAAAAAAATCACCTGTAATCTCTCCCTGTAGCACAATTATTTTGCCTTGTATTTTTTTTAAATTTATTTTTGACTGCATTGGGTCTTCCTTGCTGCACACGGGCTTTCTCTAGTTGCGGCGAGTGGGGGCTACATTTTGTTGTAGTACGCGGGCTTCTCATTGCGGTGGCTTCTCTTGTTGCAGAGCACGGGCTCTACGCACACAGGCTTCAGTAGTTATGGCACGTGGGCTCAGTAGTTGTGGCTCACAGGCTCTAGAGCACAGGCTCAGTAGTTGTGGCGCACAGGCTTAGTTGGTCTGCGGCATGTGGGATCGTCCCAGAACAGGGCTCGAACCCATGTCCCCTGCATTGGCAGGCAGATTCTTAACCACTGTGCCACCAGGGAAGTCCTTTGCCTTGTGTTTTATCTTTGTTAATCTGCATACATCTTTTGCCTAACTATAATTACATAAAATTTGCTATCATAATTTTTTATTAAGCATTTTATCACAACCATGATGCTTTTATAGCACCATGGAAACAGCTTATCTTTTCTAATGATTGCATAATTGTCCATTGAGTGTATATGCCCTAATTTACTTATCCATTTCCCTCTTTTTTTCCATATTTCTGACAACACTGTAATGAACCTCATGCTTATGGTGATGGTATATCATGATGGAAGAAACATGGCCTTCCGATCAGATTGACCTGGATCTAAAATCCTGGTTCTAACGTTACCTGGATGGAAGACTTTGGGGGCACATTAACCACTCTGAAGTTGCGTTACTGTATATGCTTAAATTTTAAAAAATGCATGTAGGAGAAGTAATATCAAGCCTATAATTCGAGAATATCATAAGAATTAGATGTATGTTGCCAGTAGCCATTCAATGTCATGGCTGGTTTTCTTTCCCCTCTTTTTGGTGTATTTCTATTTTAGACATTCACCCACATGAAATTACAGGGTTGAATAGAATGAAGACTTTTGTAACTCTTGATACATATTGGCAAATTGTCCTCCAACTGGATTGCAGCAGTGTGCGTGTGTGCTTTGAGTCCCACGTTGAGCCAGTCACCGTGTCTGAGAAGCAGGCCTTTGGCAGCCCAGCAGAGGTTTATGTCAGCTTTCCTGATCCCCTCAGAGCAGGCTGATGTGTGAAGAGCTCATCGCACATGTTGGCAGAGCCATTTGCACTCTCCAAGGATGTGCTGGAAACGCTTTGGGCTCATCAATTTATTGTTCACTACTCCTCCCCTTTGCCTTCAATAGCAAGTACAGTGCCTGGCTTCCAAAAGTCTCCCAGAAGGTCCTCGGGACTCCGCCAGAGCTCTGAACTGGGGGACTCAAAGCTAGTCCCTGTAGGCTCCGCCACTGCTACACTACCCGGCATGCCCTCTCATGGCCTCTGTTAGCTCATCTGTAAAAGAGAAAGTTGAGGCAGTTGGCTTCTAAGGCTGAACCACTCAGTGTGTTCTTCTGTCATCAGCATCATCTGGGAGCTCTTTAGAAATGTGCCATCTTGGGCTCCACCCCAGATCTGCTGCATCAGAGTCTGCATTGTTATAAGATCCCTGGGTGATCCCATACCCATTAAATCATGACAAGTACAGCACTAAATTATCTTCTGCCCAAGATTTGCTATCATGCTAGGAACATTTGCTGGGAGCCTCAGTTTTAGAACCCTGCTCTCCCTGCCCTATGCCTGCACTAGCTCAGGATTTCCCTAACCTGCCGTGAGGTTCTTCCCCTGCTTAGTTACATCTGTGGACCTAGATGCCAGTTCTTATGGGTCAGGGTCATAACAACCAATACCTTCTTCCTTGAGGTGACCAAAACCATTTTTGATGAAACACAGACCTTACTAGTCACTCCACTGTTTAAAATCCAGCTGTAGATCCCAGTGGCTCTCAAGATAGAATCTGAACTCTTCTTTAACCTGACTAATAGGTCCCTCTATGAATGACCTAGCCCTGGCTGGCCTCCCTGGCATCCTTCCCCTTTTTTTCATACCCACCTCCCCAGATCCATAGGCTTTACCTAACAGCCACATCACACTTCCCCTGTTCTTGTCTTCCTCTGTCCAGGATGCTCTTTCCCAGTACCTGCTTTCTTGCTTTTAAAGGCTGTGCATCCTTCAGCACCCTCGAGGGCTCAAGAATCCTTTCAGGAACACTGTTTTTCTGAAACACCTGGTTTAGAGGTTCCTTCTTGTTGTGTTATAATAGCATCTATTGCCCTATACTGTGATCGTTTATTTCTACATATGTCTACCACTAGGCTCAGAATTCATAGACTTCTAAGAACGTATTTTGTTCCCTGTTGAGTTTCCAGGAGCTGGCCTGTGGCAGGTCTTCCATGAATGGCAGTGGCCAGTGGTGCAGCTACCTCCCCTTCCTTCCCACAGGTCTCTCCATCCCGCTCTACCTGCTCTCTGGCTCAGGAGATTGACTCTCAGGCATCACTGACCTGCCTTGCCTTCTCGCCTTCAGTTCAGCAAAGAGAGTGCCCTGCTACAGATAGAAAGGGCAGGCAGGGGCGGGAAAGAGGGGTCATTACTGCTCCAGCAACCTCAGGGAGGGTCACAGCTTTTCTCCAGGTGACCTTTCAGGTTCTTGAACTGCTCTCTCCCTTACTAAATCCCCCTCACAGCCTATGGCCTTGCTCCCATCACCTCTCCTACAGTGTAAATAGTTCCTTCATTAAACTCTGCTTGGATTACCCATCTGTTTGTTCGCTAGGACCCCAGTGAGACCCCTGGACCATTTATCATTACCGTGGACCACTCAGGGCGCTTGTCATCATGGACTTTATCTCAAGCCTCACAGCCCTTCCAAGTGAGGATCTCTATCCCTACTAACACCGAGGCTTAAAGAAGCAATATAACTTGCCTGAGATCACCTAACTAGTAATTAGGTGATAACTAGTAATTAGTAATTCCTGCCAGGTTTGATTCCAAAGCCTGTCCGCTAAACTCGTTAGCCACTGTGCTTTCTCCAAAGGCACTCGATAAATGATCGTGAAATGGATCTGAATTTCCCAGTCTTGCTCAGTCCACCTGACTGGGGTGGTCCTGAGCTGGTAGATGGGGGTTAAAGAGGCAGCCTTGGCACTAAAGGGGGGACTGAAGTCTGGAACCAGCCTTGGCCTAGAAACCCTCCATGTTGTGTCTTCCAACTAGAGCTGTCACAGCCTTGAGGCATGGTGCTCAGTCAGTATTGATGGGCTGGCTGACACAGGGAGGCGGGTGGGGGAAAGCAGGTGCACCCAGCTTGGGAGGAGGACAGAGGTGGCTTCATCATCATGCTTTTTATTTGCAAATCCCGTTCAACTTGAACATTTCTGCAGCTGAACAGAGGTATTCAAAGCCCTGCCCCTCCCCGTCTTATGCAGCTGAATGGCCTGCATGACCCAGTGGCTTTTGGGGGTGTGGTTCTGACATGAATTTCTGACACAAATATGCACCATCTGGTATGTCAGTATCAAAAGAAAACTGCAGAAGGAAAATTAAGATAATATTTTTCAATACTGGAAAAAGTTTTCCATTCCAAATCAATTTTGAAAAAAAAAAATCTTTTCAAACATCTAGCAATGTCAGAATAGGCAGGGCTCTCTATAAAGCAACCATGACGTTTTATGAAGTTTCACATTTTCAAATCAATTATTATCTTTAAATATAAAAGGACACCTGTCCTGGGCCCCAGGATGATGATTTCTGTAATCATAATGTTGACAGGAGAGCCCAGTGACCATGTTCAATTTGAAGTTTCAGTCACTGTGGAGCAGATCCAGCCCCTGATATTTTATGATGCTCAAGGCAGTGCTTCTCCAACTAGAGTCTCTGGAATGCTGCAGCATGGGGTACCCACACGTTTATGCTTCAAGGTATACAAGTTCTTCAGTTCGAGGAACACAGAAAGGATGAAAGGCCTTTTCCTTTTTCTTTCATCCTCTACTTCTGTGGTACTTTTTACCCTTAATGAATCGTTGTTCTGTAGGAAGTACTTAATAGACAGTTCTAGAAAGGAAGAAAGGGGAGAAGGGAGAACAAGAGGAAGATCAGACCTGACAGTCCATATCAGCTGCTTTCAGACCTGGCTTTCAAACCCTGGAGTTTTGCAGAGACAGGGAGGTCCAAGTCCTCCTCAAAGCTATTGAATCAGAAACTTTAGGGGCAGCGCCAGGCAATACATATAATTGGAGCCCATAAAAGTCCCTTGTGCAGCCGGATTTGAGAGCCACTGCAGTCTCTATGAACTTTCCCCTGCCCCCTACATGGCCCTGGTTGGGGTCTCAGCTTCTCCAAGACTCCTGTCTCCATCACCTGCTAGATCTTCCTGTGCTTGGTCATCTTTCTCCAAGCTCCACCCTCCACATCAGCCGTCAGAGTCACCAATCAAACACGCAGGCCAGCGAACATGGACAACCTTCCACCAGCAGAACATAGCGTGAGCTCCTTACTGTAGCACCTGGGATGCTCCCTGTCCCCCATGACCTCTTTCGTCTCCTTTCTGGACGTCTCCTGCTTCTAACTCAATATTCCAGCAGCTCCAAACTATTTATTGGTAGCTCTTTACCGAAGCTGCTCTTGACCTCTTTTCCTTTGTGCACTTTGATACTCCACCTTCAGGGCCCCTCTGCTTTACCCACTTCCTGTTTGCTGGAGTGATGCTTGCTCCCCAGTCATCTCAATCACGACCTCCTTTTGAGATTTCCTCTCAGCTCCTCCAGCTGGTTTAGACACTCCCTGTACAGCATTCTGGAGTATATTTGTCATTGCGCTGTAGTGATGTGTGGCTGTCACTAGACCTCAAGGCAAGGACTTTGTCTTATTCACCAATGTTTCCCCAACATCTGTAACAGTACCTAACACATAATGTACGCTCAAGGGATGTTTGACAAATGCATCACTTTACTGAGCCTTTCTTCTCCCTCTCTCCCCTCTCCCACCAAAACCAACCTATTGAATTTTAGCTGCAGCACTAAGTTACTTAATGTCAGAGAAATATGGAAAAGGAAGAGTGCCTCACATTTTCTTTTGCTGTGTTCTCATCTAGTCCTTGTCTGTTTGCCTAAATCCATCCTCTTTCATGCACATATCACAGACCTGCCCCTCTCTTTAACTTAGGATTCTTACTAGAACCATCTCCCTGTGTAATATCTTGATGCCATCCTCGATTCCCTCCTGTATTCTTGTCTTGGGAAGAAAGATGTTGCTACAGACCGTTTTACATGTGTCCTCACCTGAAAAAAAAATATGCCCGTGGCGGCAATGGCAAAGTCTCTTTCACCATGCCCAGGAGCGCTGCAATTTGCTGTAATTGCACTGCACTTGGTGTGATCTGATGGCTGTCGCATCATTCCCATAGACACTGAATCCAATGACACCAGTTAATCATGCCAGAACTTCAGTCACGTGCGTAAATGAGAAAATCATCCCCAAATTAGGCCCTGAGTAGGTCAACTTGCTTGCTGTTTGAGGCTTTTTAGACACAGATTTCCCCCTCTACCAACTTGCAGACTCCATTGGACCAGTGTACTCAGCTCGAGAGTGAGATGGAAGTATGAGCCGTTAATGATTAACCCTAGTGTTTTTCGTGAGGGTCTCAGGAATCCACCCGTGGGAGACATATATCCTGACCTATAGGAGTCTTAGGGTGGCAACACCCTTGGTGTAACCTTGAAAGCTGCAATTCTGGCTTTGTTAAGTCTCCATCAGTAAATTGAGAGTGTTTGCACAGAGAAAGTGCACCTGTGACTTTGGATTCCAGCTGAGGAAAGCAAGGTTTTCTTTGTTGAGGTTTGGAAAAGCCTGGGTGTCCAAAGTCACTGATAGAGCAGCAACAAAAATATTTTCTGGGGCAAAAAAAAACACTTTTAGGTTGATCCCTCCCACATCTCCAAAACATTTGGTTAGTTCAGCAGATGGGAAATGAACTGAGATCCATACAGGGCTGTTAAAGTCAGAGTTTAGCACAAACCTTAAATTTGTAATCAAAAGTTAGTGGTTTATATTTGTAAAATGTAATAATAGTAACAGAGAAAGAAAACACTTCCCGTTACTCAGAATCTCACGTTGTTCTTTTTTCCAGGGTTCCTTCTGGTCCCTGTCTATGTATATATGAAATTTTTACGTAGTTGTAATTACTGCATCTCTGTAGTTTTTAATGCTTTTTCCCTCACTGAAAAGTATCTCATAGTTACAACATTATTAGCATTTTAATGGCTGCATAATGTCCCATCAAGTGGCATGACCACTATTTACTTAACCGCACCGTCTATGACATTCACACAGTCTCTGGTATTTCTCCAGTATAAATGAGGCTTCAAAAAACAGCTTCAGGGACTTCCTTGGTGGTACAGTGGTTAAGATTCCACCTGCCAATGCAGGGAACACAGGTTTGAGCCCTGGTCCAGGAAGATCCCACATGCTGCAGAGCCGCTAAGCCCTTGCGCCACAGCTACTGAGCCTGTGCTCTAGGGCCCGTGAGCCACAACTACTGAGCCTGCGTGCCGCAACTACCGAGCCTGCGCGCCGCAACTACTGAAGCCTGTGCACCTAGAGCCCGTGCTCCGCAACAAGAGAAGCCACCGCAATGAGAAGCCCACGCACCGCGACAAAGAGTAGCCCCCGCTCGCCACAACTAGAGAAAGCCCGTGCACAGCAATGAAGACCGAACACAGCCAAAAATAAATTAATTAATTAATTAAAAAAAAAACAAACTTAAAAAATAAACAGCTTCATGTATTTGCTTTTTCCTTTTACATTATTTCCTTTAGATATATTTCCAGAATTATAATTATGTCAACGAGCAGAGCCACTTGATATTTTTCTGGGTTACACTGCCCCCTTTAGTGGTGGATCATATCAACCTACACTCTGGTCAAAAGGGCTGTCGGCCCAGAGGCCTCAGCTGGAAAGAGGCTGAGGCCAGCGAGGTGCCTGGAACAGGGTGAGCTCTGCAGGGTAGGAGAGACTGAGGGTGCTGTAGAAGGGACAGTGGATTAGGAACCATGTAAATAGGAGAGACCCAGTCTGACTTGGCCACAGCCCCTGGGTGACGTTGAGTAAGTCATTCTTTGGGGCCTGGACCTGGCCTGTATGTGGGAAGCAGAATTACGACTCTCGCCTGTTGGTAACCCAGTCATTGCCTGTGCTGGGGAGAGGAAGAACCTGACGTAAAAGTACCTGGCACGAAATGAGCCCATCTCTGATTCCCTTTCCACTCTGCTTCTCCTCCACACACGACACAATCCATCAGCAGTCTTCAAAGTGCCCCTTCAGTGTGTTAAGGAAATCTGCCCTCATTACCACCCTAGTTGCCGCCACCACCATCTCTTGTCCCAACTACAATAATTACCTAGCTGTTCTTCTTGCCTCCATGCTTGGCCCACACCCAAGAGTCCATTCTCCACGGATCGACCAGAGTGGTGTTTTTAAAATGCCACTTGGTTCATGTTACTCTCCCGCCTGAAAGCCATCAAAGGAAATGGTGGTGCAGTCAGCAAGCCAGCACACTCCCGAAGCCCTCCAGCACCTCCCCACACACATGATTTATTTGTAGGCTTATTGGAAACACATCACCAATAGGTTAACCAAACCCAGGTGAACCTGGACGGCACCCAGGAGCTTCTGTCCCTTCTTTGTGAACACAGTGGGGAAGAGACCTAGCATGCCACACAGTTGAATCAAGTTCTTGCTCAGAGGACATCTGCTGGACATTAAATGTCAGTTCTTCTTTGGTTGTGAAGGATGAAGGGACCTGAAAACTGACTCAATGATGGTGTATTAGTTTCTGAGGGCTGCCATAGCAAATTGCCACAAACTGTTGGCTTAAAACAAGAGAGGTTTATTCCCTCACAGTTCTAGAGGCTAGAAGTCCAAAATCAAGATGACGGCAGGGTTGGTTCCTTCTGGAGGGTCTGAGGGAGAACCTGTTGCATGCCTCTCTCCTCACTTCTGGTGGTGACCAGTAATCCTCGGCATTCGCTGGTTTGGGGTTGCATAACTCCAGTCTCTGCCTCCGTCCTCATATGGCCTTCTCCCCTCTGTGTCTCATTCTCCCTTTGTCTTCCTCTGGTAAGGACAACTGCTGTTGGATTTAGGGCTCACCCTAATCCAGGATGATCTCATCTCGAGATCCTTGATTTAATTACATCTGCGAAGACCCTTTCTTTCAATAAGTTCACATTCACAGGTGCCAGGCAGACATCTCTTTTGGGAGGACTACCACTCAGCCCACTACAGATGGCAGGTCCTTTGAGAAAGTATGGAGTAGGGAGAGCTTTCTGGAATACCATATGTAGATGTCTCTAGAAGAGCAGGGCAGTCTGCAGCTCATTTTCCAGGAAAATGATATATAATCAGACTCTTCACTTTTTGAGATTTCATACATGGGTGGGGTCTGTCTACCTGACTCCAGGGAGAATCAGAATAAAGGGCATTTCTGGGTCTACCAGGAGCAAAGACCTGGGCTAATTCTGACCCAAATCTGGGAGAGCCAGGTATGGCCTGGGGCAGGATTGGATGTTCAAATTCAGCAAAAAGCAACAGCAAAATCCTCCTGGAGGAGGAAACACTTCTCTAATCAAGGTCAATTACTGCTCTCAGGGTCCCTTCAGCCTTTGCCAGGAAGCTCCTCTACAGCTGCCCCGCTTTGACTCAGCAGCCAGCAGCCTTCACGCCAGTCACCATTTCCCAAAACGCCCCACACATCATAAAATGTAGGAGGTCCTAGACGCATGCCAGGGAGAGGCTGGTTCTAGAATCAAACTCCTGCCAGTTTATTGGGGCACTTCACACTATGGGGACAGACCATGACAGACCAGAGCCCTCCCCCCGCATCAAAAGGTGGGGACTTGGAAAAATACCTCAGTGCCTCGGGCATCAGTAACCACGCCCACTGGGTCAGGTTCGTGAGCAAAGCTGAGCTGCAAGGCTAGTTGAAACCTTTGTGAGCTAAGCCTAATGGGCAAAGAGAAAGAGAATATCAGCAGTGATTTCCTGGGAGAAGGAGATGGTGGTGAATCATTTCTCCTTGATGCTTTGTTTGCTCTCTCGCTCTCTGGGTTTTCTGCTGTTTCTAACAAGCGTGCATTTTGTTCGTAATCTGAGCAAAGAATAATCATTTGCATGGAGTGGGGGGAGTGTGAACATGCCAGAATAGAGCACAAGAGCTCTCAGACATTTCTCTAAGTGGAAGCTAGCACAGCCTTCCATGGTCACGGTAACTCCAGACTTCAGATATGAGAGGAATTGGACGGTCGTATTCAGACCCTCAGATAAATGTATTCACATCACAACTCACTTTTCCTTAGCAAAAGTGTGCCTGTTAGTAACAAAGCCACCTGTAATAGCTGAAGACACACACACTCACACAGCACCCCTGTACTCGTTGCTTGGGACTGCCATAACAAAGTACCACAAATTAGGGGGCTTTAAACAACAGCAGTGTATTCTCTCACAGTTCTAGAGGCTGGAATTCCAACATCAAGGTGTTGACAGGACCATGTTCCCTCTGAAGTCTCTAGCAGAGAATCTGTCCTGTGCCTGTTCCTTAGCTCCTGGTGTTGCTGGCAGTCCTTGGCATTCCTTGGCTTGTAGCCGCATCATCCAGTCTCCACAGTGATCTTCTCCCTGTGTGTCTGTGTCTCTTCGCTTTTTATAAGGACACCCGTCATATCGGATCGGGTCCCACCTTAAAGATGTCATCTTGACTTAATTACATCTCCAAAATCTTATTTGCAAATAAGGTCAGATGCACAGCTAGAAGGGGTTAGGACTTTGACATATCTTTTTGGAGAGACACAATTCACCTACAACAAACCACTAACCCAGTCTATCTTCCAGGCTCACTCTGAGGCCTGCCCCACCAGACAATGGGTATAATTACTCGAGAAACCGCCTTTCCCTCAGACCTCCCACATACACCCTGCAGTCAGCACACCTGTGGTTGCTTCTTCTCTGTCACTGAGCTACAGACTGAGGTGAGCCCCCCCCACCAGCGACATGGTCATGATTACATTTTACACAGACACACGTGGATTTGCACGGCCAGTTACCCTGCAAAACCACATACACTGCCCATGCTTAGGCAGCAAGAGAGCCGCCAGCATCCAGTTCCAATCCAAGCAAAGCAGCCCCTTCCCCTCAGGAGGGCAGAGAGGGGGATGGTTCTTTGCCAGTGCATCCACCTGTCGCATCTTAGACCCCAGCCCCCTCGCACACCTCCGCTCTGTTGGTCCTCAGCTGACCCTCCACTTCCAGAAGAGGGACCAGAGGGTGAGGTGGCCACATCTGGGGGTGGGGGGACCTGGAGGAGAGGAAGTTGGAGGAGAGGGGCCGGGGGGAGAGGGTGTCAAGCTTCCAGTTCAAGAGTCTACAGCATCAACCTCTAAACCACATGCCGGGGGCTGAGACGGGGAGGAGGGGTGTCTTGGGATGAGGCTAAGTTCTGAGGGAGGAGAGGGTCTAAAACAGAGCTATGCTAAAACAGGAGAAACCCTAGATATACACCCCTCCCCACGCCCACCCCCCGACCTGGCCCTTTCCTGCTGTCCCTGCCCTTTGCCGGCACCTGGCAGCTCCTTCCTCCTCCACTCGATGCGGAGTTGCTGTTGTGCTCAGGCAAATCATGTGCACGTGCAGCTGGGCTTGGACTTGATTCCAGCCTGAGCATGCCGGGCTGGACCTTTGGCTGTGACACACATTGGAGAGGGTGGACCCGCGTGAGCAGTTGTAACGCTGAAACATAGGGGGGCCTGGTGCCCACACATGATACAAGCACACACAGAGTCACACCCGTGTACGGTCACAGCAAAACCCAGCCTCACTACAGCCATCACAATCTCTCCCTGTAGGCAGCACCCCATGGGATGTCATATTCATTCTTTCATTTGCTCACTCACTTACTCAGTATTTATTGAGCAGCTACTACGTGCCAGGCACTGTCGTAGGCCATTGGGCTATATCACTGGACCAAACAGACACAAATCTGTCTCCTCCTGGACCTGATGTTTGAGTCATAATAGGAGGCAGCCCTTGTGAAGGCCTGGGGAGCCTTTGTCAAAGGCAAGAGGAGGCAGATTAGAGTTTTGTTTTGTTTTTTTTAATTTTAATATCTTTATTGGAGTATAATCAGATTAGAGTTTTTAATGGCCTCTGCCTCCACCTACCCCAGGGCCACATGGCGATGTCCCCCAGCCAGGACAGCCCTTCCCATGATGGGGCTGGGGTATGTGCCCTGAGAGCGACTTCCCTGACTTGGCGTGCTGCTCCTGGCTGCCAGACCCCTCGCCCTGTCTGAGCCTCAGGCTCTTTTTTTCCGAGTGGCCCACTCCTGACAGTCTAGGAGTCCTGCTTCCCCCTCCAGGTAATTTGCATGCCTACGTTCTGATCTGATTTGGACACTGATTCTGAGGGCAAGCTGATAGCCACATTCCTCTCATTTTTCATTTTATCAGCTACAAACTGCACACATTGATCGCGGGCTAGGTTAATTTCTCCCTATGTATTTGTTAACCATTTGTACATTATTTCTGAAACACTGTTTTCTAACTCGGGGTCTTCACTGTGGAGGCAGAGACCTAAGGGGGAAACACACGATCAGTTTTGGGGTCCTAATTCTGGGTCTAAACTAGACTCTCGTCTTCTCTGCTCTGTTGTGTTAGAACGACACCTTCCAATAGAAGAACAATGGGAGCCATGGGTATAATGTAATTGTTTCTAGTAGCCGTGTTAAAAAAAAAAAAGAAACTAAAAAGAAACAGAAAAAAAAATTTTAATTTTAGTAATATGTTTTCCTAACCCAGTAGGTCCAAAATAGTATCATTTTAACATGTAGTCAATATAAAAATATTGAGATATTTTACACTCTTTTTTATGCACAGTTTGAAACACAGTATATGTTTTCCACCTATAGCACATTTCAATCTGTACTGTCCACACTTCAAGTGCCCAATAGCCAATTTTCAGTTTCCTCACTTGTACAATGGGAATATGAATGCCTGTTCTATATCACTGTGAGGATAAAATGAGTTCGTATATGAGAACTCCTGGAACATTGTAGGGGATCAATAAATGTCAAGACTTCCCTCACCTCCATATTATTCATCCATTTTGAGTGTGTTGGGCAGGAACTAATGTTTGCCTCAAAATATAAATGAGCTTTTAAAACATAATAGGTTGTCCATTATTTTGGACAATCTATTGTCCATTAATCAATAGATTGTCTATTGACAAAACAACGCTTGTCCATTATTTTGTGCTACTTTGTTATTTTTCTCCAGCTGTTATTTTCTTCTTATTTAATCTCTGAAAGGTCCAGGAAGCTCACTCTCTGTGGTAGTTTGAATTGCATCCCCCCAAGAAAGATATGTTGAAGTCCTAACCTTTAGTACCTATGAATGTGACTTTATTTGGAAATAGGGCCTGTGCAGATGTAATTAAATTAAGGTGAGGTGGTACTGGATTAGGGTGGACCTAATCCAGTGACTGTTGTCCTGGGGAGAAGAGGGAAGTTTGGACACAGAGACACACACGGGGAGACCACGTGACAACAAAGGAAGAAATTGGGGTGATGTATCTACAAGTCAAGGAATGTTACGGTTTGTTGGCAACCATTAGAAGGATCCTCTTCTAGAGACTTCAGAAGGAGCATGGCCCTGCCCATCTTGATTTCAGAGTCTAGAGTCCCGAACTCTCAGAAGATAAATATCTGTTGCGGGAGTCATCCAGGTTACGGTAATTTGTTACTGTAGCCCAAGGAAACTAACACACTCTCAATGAACTTCTTCCGCTTCCTCTCCCTCCCATTCATTCCTCAACCCACTGCACTTGGACTTTTGACTCCATCACTCATTAATACAGTGCTGTCGAGGTCACCCTGCCCTTGACATCACCATAGGCCATGACCTGAAAGCCTGGCTGCCCTGAGGTCCTTTGCCACTGGTCTAGGATATTAGAGATGCAAGATCAGGGAAGCTGGCCAGTCTCCATGATTTTGAGCTCCATGTGGCCTACTGGGACGGTGCATCTTTAGAACTCAGTGCCTTATCTGCACAAAGCCGAGATTTCTTCTAGAAGCACACCCAAGAAATGAGTCTGACCAGAGAAATCTCCAAAGACTTAAGGATGGGTTTGCACTCAGGCTGAGCCTTGAAGAATGGCCAGGTAGCTTGTTTGTTCCAAAACAGGAGAAGGGATAAAGGGACAGCCCTGCCCTTTTTGTGTGTTTTCAGGGAAGAAAAAAACAAGGGGTGTCCGGGAACTAAGGAGGAATCTTCATGAGGAGGAGCACAGGTGTTTGGGGTGGGGGTAAGATCCCAGAGGGCCAGGTTATGGACGGCCTGGGACATGGGGTTGCCTGCGGATTGTGTCATACCCAGTGTTGGTAAGATTTACTAGGAATTTGCTGATCCAAGCTTGAGCCTCATTCAAAAATACAAGACTCCATACTGTAATACAAGGTGCCCAGCCCTCCTTCAGGACAAAATTTGGTAGGGCTATGGAACAGGGCCCTTTGCTTTGTGATGTTTTACCATTTCTTTTTTTTTTTTTTAACTGTAGCTTCTGAGGCATTCGGGTAAACTGTAGGCTCTGGTGACCATTTTGTTTTCTTTTTCACTCTAGCATAAACGCCATTACATCCCTAAGACTCTAAGTGAAAGAAAGAAGAAGTACACCCACCATCCCAGGGCCCAAAAAATCAAGCTGTTTTAAGTCCTCGCCCACATGTAGGAAGAATTTTTTTCATACTTCTTATTAAACTGTAGATATGATCTGATAACATACTTTCTTCCACTTAGTGTTATGTCAAAACCCATTTACCCCCCCCCCCATGTTGCTAGTCTTTATCACTATCTTATTCAGTGACTATGTAATATTTCATCAAGTTGATGGGCCCTAATTTACTTACCCATTCCCCTAGTATTGGACACCGTTGCTCTGATACAGATAACACTATTATCTCTATAACCAGTGGATCAAAAGCTGACAAAGCAGATACAGGCAGAGTCAGGCATGAATTATGCATAGGATCAGGTCGCAGGCAGTTTCTTCTGTTTAACTTAGGGGCAGCAAATAGAAGACCAGTGGGTCCTGGGGGGTGGGGCAAGGAGCTGAAGGACATGGTGAATGAGAGGGGACTTTCAAAGACAAATAATGGGATTTGACGAGGTTGGGAAGTATGTTAGTTTTCTGTGGCTTTTGTAACAAATTACCACAAACATCATGGCTTAAAAACAGCAGACATTTATTCTCTCACAGTTCTGGAACCTGAAGTCCAAAATCAAGGTATTGGCAGGGTTGGATCCTTCTGAAGGCTCTGGGAAGAATCTGCTCCATGCGTCTCTCCTAGCTCCTGGTGACCGCCCACAATCCTTGCATTCTCCAGTTTGTATTCGTGTAACTCCAGTCTCTGCCTTCATCCTCACGTGGTCTTCTCCGCCGTGTGTCTTACACCCCTCTCTTCTTTCACAAGGATTCTTGTCGTTGGATTTAGGACCCACTCTGATCCAGGTCAATCTCATCTTGAAATCCTTAACCTGGAAACATGTGCAAAGACCCAATTTCCAAATAAGGTCACAGTTCCAGCTTCCCAGTGGACATATCTTTTAGGGGTCATCATTCAACCCACTATAGGAAGAGAAGGCATTTAAATTCATGAACACAATTGTACATTGTGGGGTCGTGTTACCTGTATGTCTGCTTGTCTTTATTCAACAATATGTTAGGAATATCGTTCCATACCAAAGTGTAGAGATCCCCCAGGTTCATTTTCATTGACTGCTGAGTACTACATAGTATGCAGGTCACTACATGTACACTTATCACATTTTTCTTAATCTTGTGAATTAATAATATTTCGTCATTATAAATAAGGGTAGAGATGAATGTTCTCATGAATGCATCTTAAGCACATGTGCAGTTTGTCCAAGATATATAACTAGTTGTCTTAACACCGTACCTTTCCTCTTTAAACTTATTTATAGATATATATGTGTGATATATATATATATGTGTGTGCTTATATGTATTAATATATATGTATGTATATGTATAATAACATTTATTGAACATTTATCAATACTAAGTGTCAGATGTCAGGCCCTATGGTAACATTTTTATACACTATTTTATTTTATTATATCAAAAGCATTTGAGGAAGACTATTGTTACTCTATTTTTCATCCACTACATAGGAGAAGAATACTTTACAGAAAAGTTAAGCAACTTCCCTATAATCCCATTGCTAGAAGAGGCAGGGCTGGGATTTGAACCTAGCACCCAACCATTTAACCACTAACCTCTACGGTTGCCCTTTACCCTGAATTTTATACACACACACATACACAGATATACATATATATATATATATAATCCTGTTCTATGTTTGGAATCTATTCCATTGTATTGTCTCTTGGTCTATTCTGCACTATCACTATACAGTTGTTGTTGTTTTTTTTTTTTTAATTAATTAATTAATTTATTTTTGGCTGCATTGGGTCTTCATTGCTGCGCACGGGCTTTCTCTAGTTGTGGCGAGCCGGGACTACTGTTTGTTGCGGTGCACGGGCTTCTCATTGCGGTAGCTTTTCTTGTTGCAGAGCACGGGCTCTAGGCTCACGGGCTTCAGTAGTTGTGGTGTGCAGGCTCAGTAGTTGTGGCTCGCAGGCTTAGCTGCTCCGCAGCATGTGGGATCCTCCGGACCAGGGCTCGAACCCATGTCCCCTGCATTGGCAGGCAGATTCTTAACCACTGCGCCACCAGGGAAGTCCCACACCATATGGGTTTTTTTTTTTTTTTTCACACACACACAGTGTATTTTATTTTTACAAGAGATAAATAGACTGACACCAAGCATTGTACATGGATGACCACAACAAAAGCAACAATGATTGCAATTACCAAACATGAAACACACTCATACTATGTCATAATATTGACATTCAGTCCAGTAATCCTCCACTGTAACAGCTCCTTTACTTTGCAGTGAAAATTGATTTGTATATTCTTTGCCTCTGAGTCCTTGTGAGATTTTTTTTTTTTAATTCAGACAGAAAGTCACAAAAATTATACTCATCCTCATCAGTTCACTCAGTCCTATGTAATTAATTTTTTTTTTCATCTTGATCTTTTGTTAGCACTTTTATGAGTTCATCAGTTTTTCATTGGAGTTCTGAAAATGCTTATTCATTCAGTTCAGCAGTACAGTCAGTTACCAGAAACCTGTACTTGTCAGAGTCTTTTCCATGAATTTCTTGAAGATGTAACCCTTTTATAGGAACATATTTGCAAAATCATCAGAGTACACCCAGAACTGTCTGTAAATGACAAAAGACTTAAAAATGACCACGGTTAAAGATTTGATGAAAGTTCATAATAATGCAGTTGACAAGAAAATTAGTTATTTCTGAGATATACATTTTAAAGTAATAACTAGGATTATTACTTATAACATTATACCAGAACATATAAGATTTTTAGAAATTTCATGTAATGTCTGAAACATTTATATTAACATATTTCCATACATATTTCCATACAAATACAAATATAAGATTTTTAGAAATTTCATGTAATGTCTGAAACATTTATATTAACATATTTCCATACAAATAACCCAATGAAAGTTTAGTATTAGTTGTTTTGTTTGTTTTTTTATACTGCAGGTTCTTATTAGGCATCAATTTTATACACATCAGTGTATACATGTCAATCCCAGTCGCCCAATTCAGCACACCACCATCCCCACCTCACTGCAGTTTTCCCCCCTTGGTGTCCATATGTCCATTCTCTACATCTGTATCTCAACTTCTGCCCTGCAAACTGGCTCATCTGTACCATTTTTCTAGGTTCCACATACATGCATTAATATACGATATTTGTTTTTCTCTTTCTGACTTATTGCACTCTGTATGACACACTCTAGATCCATCCACGTCTCAACAAATGACTCAATTTCGTTCCTTTTTATGGCTGAGTAATATTCCATTGTATATATGTACCACAACTTCTTTATCCATTCGTCTGTTGATGGGCATTTAGGTTGCTTCCATGACCTGGCTATTGTAAATAGTGCTGCAATGGACATTCGGGTGCATGTGTCTTTTTGAATTACAGTTTTCTCTGGGTATATGCCCAGTAGTGGGATTGCTGGGTCATATGGTAATTCTATTTTTAGTTTTTTAAGGAACCTCCATATTGTTCTCCATAGTGGCTGTATCAATTTACATTCCCACCAACGGTGCAAGAGGTTTCCCTTTTCTCCACACCCTCTCCAGCATTTGTTGTTTGTAGATTTTCTGATGATGCCCATTCTAACAGGAGTGAGGTGATACCTCATTGTAGTTTTGATTTGCATTTCTCTAATAATTAGTGATGTTGAGCATCTTTTCATGTGCTTCGTGGCCGTCTGTATGTCTTCTTTGGAGAAATGTCTATTTAGGTCTTCTGCCCATTTTTGGATTGGGGTGTTTGTTTCTTTAATATTGAGCTGAATGAGCTGTTTATATATTTTGGAGATTAATCCTTTGTCCGTTGATTCATTTGCAAATATTTTCTCCCATTCTGAGGGTTGTCTTTTCGTCTTGTTTATGGTTTCCTTTGCTGTGCAAAAGCTTTGAAGTTTCATTAGGTCCCACTTGTTTATTTTTGTTTTTATTTCCCTTACTCTAGGAGGTGGATCAAAAAAGATCTTGCTGTGATTTATGTCAAAGAGTGTTCTTCCTATGTTTTCCTCTAAGAGTTTTATAGTGTCCAGCCTTATACTTAGGTCTCTAATCCATTTTGAGTTTATTTTTGTGTATGGTGTTAGGGAGTATTCTAATTTCATTCTTTTACATGTAGCTGTCCAGTTTTCCCAACACCACTTATTGAAGACACTGTCTTTTCTCCATTGTATATCTTTGCCTCCTTTGTCATAGATTAGTTGACCATAGGTGCGTGGGTCAATCTCTGGGCTTTCTATCTTGTTCCATTGATCTATGTTTCTGTTTTTGTGCCAGTACCATATTGTCTTGATTACTGTAGCTTTGTCGTATAGTCTGAAGTCAGGGAGTCTGATTCCTCCAGCTCCATTTTTTTCCTTCAAGACTGCTTTGGCTATTCGGGGTCTTTTGTGTCTCCATACAAATTTTAAGATGATTTGTTCTAGCTCCGTAAAAAATGCCATTGGTAATTTGATAGGGATTGCATTGAATCTGTAGATTGCTTTGGGTAGTATACTCATTTTCACAGTGTTGATTCTTCCAATCCAAGAACATGGTATATCTCTCCATCTGTTCGTATCATCTTTAATTTCTTTCTTCAGTGTCTTATAGTTTTATGCATACAGGTCTTTTGTCTCCCTACGTGGGTTTATTCCTAGGTATTTTATTCTTTTTGTTGCAGTGGTAAATGGGAGTGTTTCCATAATTTCTCTTTCAGAGTTTTCATCATTAGTGTATAGGAATGCAAGAGATTTCTGTGCATTAATTCTGTATCCTGCAACTTTGCCATATTCATTAATTAGCTCTAGCAGTTTTCTGGTGGCAGTTTTAGGATTCTCTATGTATAGTATCATGTCATCCGCAAACAGTGACAGTTTTACTTCTTCTTTTCCAATTTGTATTCCTTTTATTTCTTTTTCTTCTCTGATTGCCATGGCTAGGACTTCCAGAACTATGTTGAATAATAGTGGTGAGAGTGGACATCCTTGTCTCGTTCCTGATCTTAGAGGAAATGCTTTCAGTTTTTCACCATTGAGAATGATGTTTGCTGTGGGTTTGTCATATATGGCCTTTATTATGTTGAGGTAGGTTCCCTCTATGCCCACTTTCTGGAGAGTTTTTATCAGAAATGGGTGTTGAATTTTGTCAAAAGCTTTTTCTGCATCTATTGAGATGATCATATGGTTTTTATTCTTCAATTTGTTAATATGGTGTATCACATTGATTGATTTGCATATATTGAAGAATCCTTGCATTCCTGGGATAAATCCCACTTGATCGTGGTGTATGATCCTTTTAATGTGTTGTTGGATTCTGTTTGCTAGTATTTTGTTGAGGATTTTCGCATCTATATTTATCAGTGATATTGGTCTGTAATTTTCGTTTTTTGTAGTGTCTTTGTCTGGTTTTGGTATCAGGGTGATGGTGGCCTCATAGAATGAGTTTGGGAGTGTTCCTTCCTCTGCAATTTTTTGGAAGAGTTTGAGAAGGATGGGTGTTAGCTCTTCTCTAAATGTTTGATAGAATTCACCTGTGAAGCCATCTGGTCCTGGACTTTTGTTTGTTGGAAGATTTTAAATCACAGTTTCAATTTCATTACTTGTGATTGGTCTGTTCATATTTTCTGTTTCTTCCTGGTTCAGTCTTGGAAGGTTATACCTTTCTAAAAATGTGTCCATTTCTTCCAGGTTGTCCATTTTATTGGCATAAAGTTGCTTGTAGTAGTCTCTTAGGATGCTTTGTATTTCTGCGGTGTCTGTTTTAACTTCTCCTTTTTCATTTCTGATTTTATTGATTTGAGTCCTCTCCCTCTTTTTCTTGATGAGTCTGGCTAATGGCTTATCAATTTCGTTTATCTTCTCAAAGAACCAACTTTTAGTTTTATTGATCTTTGATATTGTTTTCTTTGTTTCTATTTCATTTATTTCTGCTCTGATCTTTATGATTTCTTTCCTTCTGCTAAATTTGGGTTTTGTTTGTTCTTCTTTCTCTAGTTTCTTTAGGTGTAAGGTTAGATTGTTTACTTGAGATTTTTCTTGTTTCTTTAGGTAGGCTTGTATAGCTATAAACTTCCCTCTTAGAACTGCTTTTGCTGCATCCCATAGGTTTTGGGTCGTCGTGTTTTCATCGTCATTTGTCTCTAGGTATTTTTTTATTTCCTCTTTGATTTCTTCAGTGATCTCTTGGTTATTTAGTAACGTATTGTTTAGCCTCCATGTGTTTGTCTTTTTTACGTTTTTTTCCCTGTAATTCACTTCTAATCTCATAGCGTTGTGGTCAGAAAAGATGCTTGATATGATTTCAGTTTTCTTAAATTTACTGAGGCTTGATTTGTGACCCAAGATGTGATCTATCCTGGAGAATGTTCCGTGCGCACTTGAGAAGAACGTGTAATCTGCTGTTTTTGGATGGAATGTCCTATATATATCAATTAAATCTAACTGGTCTATTGTGTCATTTAAAGCTTCTGTTTCCTTATTTATTTTCATGTTGGATGATCTGTCCATTCGTGTAAGTGAGGTGTTAAAGTCCCCCACTGTTTTTGTGTTACTGTCTATTTTCTCTTTTATAGCTGTTAACAGTTGCCTTATGTATTGAGGTGCTCCTATGTTGGGTGCGTATATATTTATAATTGTTGTATCTTCTTCTTGGATTGATCCCTTGATCGTTATGTAGTGTCCTTCCTTGTCTCTTGTAACATTCTTTATTTTAAAGTCTATTTTATCTGATATGAGTATAGCTACTCCAGCTTTCTTTTGATTTCCATTTGCATGGAATAACTTTTTCCATCCCCTCACTTTCAGTCTGTGTGTGTCCCTAGGTCTGAAGTGGGTCTCTTGTAGACAGCATGTATATGGGTCCTGTTTTTGTATCCATTCAGCAAGCCTGTGTCTTTTGGTTGGAGAACTTAATCCATTCACGTTTAAGGTAATTATCGATATGTATGTTCCTATGACCATTTTTTAAAGTGTTTTGGGTTTGTTTTTGTAGATCCTTTTCTTCTCTTGTGTTTCCCTTTAGAGAAGTTCCTTTAGCATTTGTTGTAGAGCTGGTTTGGTGGTGCTGAATTCTCTTAGCCTTTGCTTGTCTGTAAAGCTTTTGATTTCTCCATCCAATCTGAATGAGATCCTTGCCGGGTAGAGTACTCTTGGTTGTAGGTTCTTCCCTTTCATCACTTTAAGTATATCATGCCACTCCCTTCTGGCTTGTAGACTTTTTGCTGAGAAATCAGCTGTTAACCTTATGGGAGTTCCCTTGTATGTTATTTGTCGTTTTTCCCTTGTTGCTTTCAGTAATTTTTCTTTGTCTTTAATTTTTGTCACTTTGATTACTATGTGTCTTGGCGTGTTTCTCCTTGGGTTTATCCTGTATGGGACTCGCTGTGCTTCCTGGACTTGGGTGGCTATTTCCTTTCCCATGTTAGGGAAGTTTTCTACTATAATCTCTTCAAATATTTTCTCTGGTCCTTTCTCTCTTCTCCTTCTGGGACCCCTATAATGCAAATGTTGTTGTGTTTAATGTTGTCCCAGAGGTCTCTTAGGCTGTCTTCATTTCTTTACATTCTTTTTTCTTTATTCTGTTCCATGGCAGTGAATTCCACCATTCTGTCTTCCAGGTCACTTATCCGTTCTTCTGCCTCAGTTATTCTGCTATTGATTCCTTCTAGTGTAGTTTTCATTTCAGTTATTGTATTGTTCATCTCTGTTTGTTTGTTCTTTAATTCTTCTAGGTCTTTGTTAAACATTTCTTGCATCTTCTCGATCTTTGCCTCCATTGTTTTTCCGAGGTCCTGGATCATCTTCACTATCATTATTCTGAATTCTTTTTCTGGAAAGTTGCCTATCTCCACTTCATTTAGTTGTTTTTCTGGGGTTTTATCTTGTCCCTTCATCTGGTACATAGCCCTCTGCCTTTTCATCTTGTCTCTCTCTCTCTGTGAATGTGGGTTTTGTTCCACAGGCTGCAGGATTGTAGTTCTTCTTGCTTCTGCTTCGAGTGAGTTTTGGTACTTTGTGTCTTTCAAACAATTTATTTATTTAATTTATGCTGTCAGATTTATTGGCATAAAGTTGTTCATAGTGTTCCCTTTTTATTTTTAATATCTCAGAGATATATAGTGATGTGTCCTCTCTCATTCTTGATATTAATGATTTGTATCTTTCCTCTTTCATGGTTTGTCTGGCTAGAAGTTTGTCATTTTTTTTGTTTTTTTTTGGTTTTTTTTTTTTTTTAAGAATCAGCTTTTGATTTTATCGCTTGTCTCCACTGGTTTTCTGTTTTCAATTTCATTGACTTCTCTTTATTCTTTGTTCTGCTTCCTTTATATTTAATCTGCCCTTCTTCTAGTTTTTTAATGTTCAGCTTAAATTTTTGATATGAGAACTTTCTTATATTCTAATACAGACAATTTAATGCTGTACATTTCTGTTTAAGTACAGCTTTCACTGTCTCCCCCTATTCCACATAGTTGAGCATACTATGTTTTCATTTTCAATCAATTCAGTATTCTTTAGCTTCCCTAGTGATTTATTCTTTAACCCATGGAAAGAATTTGGAAGTGTTTATTGTGTTTTACAAATATTGGGGGACTTTCAGGTATCTTTCTGTTACTGATTTTTAGTTTAAATCCACTGTGATCAGAAAACACATTTTCTATGTTTGCAGTTCTTTTATATTTGCTGAGATTTGTTTTATAGACTAGTATTGGGTTGGCCAAAAAGTGCCTTCGGTTTTTAAGTAAAAAATAAAAGACACAGTTTTCATTTTCACCCAGAACTTTATTGAGCAACATATTCACCCATTTATTCCACTTCCTTCTGCCATTTTCCAGGCAACTTCATAATTCCATCTTTCCAAAACTTTTTATGTTTTTGAACAAAGAACTGTTCCAGGTGCCTTTTACAGTCTTTCAGGGAATTAAAATGTTTTCCATTATGAGAATTTTGTAAGGACCTAAATAAATGGAAACCTGAAGGTGCAATGTCTGGTGTAATTGGTGGATAAATCAGAACTTCCCAGCCAAGCTGTAATAATTTTTGCCTGGTCATGAAAGAAACATGCAGTCTTGCATTATCCTGATGGAAAATTATGCGTTTTCTGCTGACTAATTCCGGACACTTTTCTTTGAGTGCCGCTTTCAGTTTGTCTAATTGGGAGCAGTACTTGTTGGAATTAATCATTTGGTTTTCTGGAAGGAGCTCATAATAGAGGACTCCCTTTCAATCCCACCATATACCCATCACCTTCTTTGTATGAAGACTGGCCTTTGGTGTAGTTGGTGGTGGTTCATTTTGCTTGCCCCACGATCTCTTCTGTTCCAAATTATCGTGCAGTATCCACTTTTCATGCCTTGTCACAATTTGTTTTAAAAATGGAACGTTTTCGTTATGTTTAAGTAGAGAATCACATGCAGAAATACTGTCAAGAAGGTTTTTTTCGCTTAACTTCCGTGGAACCCAAACATCAAAGTGATTCACATAACCAAGCTGGTGCCAGTGATTTTCAGTTCTTGATTTGGATATTTTGAGAATGTTGGCTATCTCCTGCATGGTATAACATTGATTGTTCTCAGTTAATGTCTTGATTTGATTGCTATCAACTTCAACTGGTCTACCTGACCGTGGAGCATCATCCAGTGAGAAATCTCTAGCACAGAACTTTGCAAAACACTTTTGACACGTTCATTCAGTCACAGCACCTTCTCTATACACTGCACAAATTTTTTTGGCATTTTGGTTGCGTTTTTACCTTTCCTGAAATAATAAAGCATAATATGCTGAAAATGTTGCTTTTTTTCTTCCATCTTCAATATTAAAATGGCTACACAAAAATTCACCAGTTTTGATAAGTCTTTTTTTGTTTTTATTTTTCATTTATTTTTCTAAATTTTTATTTATTTACTTTTTCCTTAACATCTTTATTGGAGTGTAAGTGCTTTACAATGGTGTATTTGTTTCTGCCTTATAACAAAGTGAATCAGCTATACATATACATACATCCCCATATCTCCTCCCTCTTGTCTCTCCCTCCCACCCTCCCTATCCTACCCCTCTAGGTGGTCACAAAGCACCAAGCTGATATCCCTGTGCTATGTGGCTGCTTCCCACTAGCTATCTATTTTACGTTTGGTAGTGTATCTATGTCCATGCCATTCTCTCACTTCATCCCAGCTTACCCGTCCCCCTCCCCATGTCCTGAAGGCCATTCTCTATATCTGCGTGATAAGTCTTTTTAAATGCATGCTGATATTACAGCTGTCACATGCAATCTAACAAAATTGTTTGGAATGAAGTTAAAGACAAGTAAATGCTACTAGAGCCATCTTACAGAAAAAACTGAAGAAACCTTTTGGCCAACCCAATATACGGTCTACTGTGGTGAATGTGCCAGGTGCACATGAAAAGAATATATATTTTGCAACTGTTAGGTATAGTGTTTTAGAAATGCTAATTAGGTCAAGTTGGTTTATAGTTTCACTCAGATGTTCTCTAGTTTTAGTGATTTTCTTCTACTGTTCTATCCATTACAAGGAGAGGAGTATTGATGTGTCCAACTATACTTGTGGATTTGTATATTTCTCTTTTCAGTTCTGTCAGCTTTTGTTTTATGTATTTTTGTTGGTGGATGTAGTTTTCTTTAGTTTTATGTAGCTCTGTTGTTAGGTGCATTTTTAAGTGTTTTTATATTTCTATTTTTAATTGATTTTACTAGCTGTGGGCTCATCCCATCCTATTATCTGTTTGCTTTCCAACAAATTCAATCTTAAATATATCTTTTGAGTCTACTTCTTTCTTTTTCTTTTTTAATTCCTCCTTCTCCTCTCCTTAACTCAGATTTTCATGCTGTTTTTTTTTTCGTTTTGAATTAACTGCCTTCAATAATTTATTTTCATTCTTTTTGTATGTAATGAATCAATGAAATATGCAGTTTTGGTAGCATGTTTTTGTATGAAGTATACTAGGTATTGCTCTTTTCTGAAATTCCTGGTATAAACTGTGGTTTTGATTTTTTCTTTGAATTAAATTTTGATTAGATTTTTTAAAATTTCCAAATGGTTTGGGTTTTTGTTTCTTTGTTTCCATTTTTGTAATTTCTTCCTAAATTTATTGAGTTGACAGAGACTGTAGTCAGCTTTGTTTTTAAAATTAAACAAGTTTTCTTTTAACCCAAATACATAAAAATATGACTGTGAAAGCAGTCATAAACAATAGGTAACAAATATGTATGGTCATATTCCAATAAAACTTTACTTATAAAAACTAGGGAAGGTAGTGTTTGGCCCATGAGCTGTGGCAAACCCTGATCTGAAGGGCCCAATAAAACACTAACTTGCATTATTAGTTCTCCTATTTCCTTCTGAAACTAAACCAGAAAACAAAACAAAATACAGTCACAAATGACTTAAGGCTGTTTCACCTTTCAAATATTTATCTTCCAACAACATATTGGTACTTTTGTAACACATAAAATTGTTAATTCATCCATTTTTATGAATACTACATTCAATTTGACATTATTCCTGATTTGGTTCCAATTTTTTATTGCAATATTATAACTCCATCTTAGGACAGTAATGTTAGTACCCTTAGATTTAATGGATCTATCAGTTATCATCTTTTTCCCTATCATGTTATTGTTGTATTGTAAGATAAATTGGTCTATTATCAGATTTAACTCTCTGGCCACCCATGTATAGTCACTATATAATTTTCTCTTAACAGGAAAGAAATTCAGACTGGATTTAATACAAAGGGACTGGTTTCCTGTCTAAGGGAGGGTTGGTTCTTTTGGAGGGATCATTCTTGATGTGCCTTGCAGATTCTCCATTTCCTAATTCTTTTGCCAAGAGAATAGTTTTTCCTTAAGTTTATCAAGAAAACTTCATCTTACATGATAACCAGACTTCTTCAAATAAAATATATTTATATTTAATGTTTCACTGAATTCAAATTCAATCTTTGTCACTTATTACGTGCTCATATACAGTTTGGATCCACTTTGGAAAACCTGTTCTGTTCCACTGAATTATTATCTGGGCCAATAACATACTATTTTATTTAATAGTGACTTTATTATAAGTTTAATAAAGGAAAATGGTGATTCCACCTTTTTTATGTTTTTTTTTTAATTCCACTTAATTCCATATAAGTGATAACCATGCAGTATTTGTCTTTCTCTGGTTTTTTTGCCTGGCTTATTTTACTTAGCTTAATTCCCCCCCAGGTTCATCCATAATGTTGCAAATGGTGGGATTTCCTTCTTATTTTAAGGTTGAATAATATTCCATTCTGTGTGTGTGGATATATATATATTTTCTTCTTTGTCCATTTTTCCATCAGCAGACACATTGTTTCCATACCTTGGCTATTGTGAATAATACTGCAGTGAACATGGGAGTACAGATATTTCTTCAAGATAATTATTTTATTTCCTTTGGATATTTACACAGTAGTGAGATTTCTGGGTCATATGATAGTTCTATTTTTAATTTCTTGAGGAATTGCCATACTGTTTTCCATAGTGGCTCTACAGTTTACACTCCCACCAACACTGTACAAAGGTTCCCTTTTCTCCACATCTTCACCAGCATTTGCTATCTCTTGTCTTTTTGATAACAGCTATCCTGATAGGTGTGAGGTGATATCTCATTGTGGGTTGGACTTTCATTTCCTTGATAATTAGTGATGTTGAGCACCTTTTTATGTACCTGTTGACCATAAGAATACCTTCTTCAGTAAAATGTGTATCCCAGTCTTTAGCGCATTTTTAAATTAGATTATTTGTTTTGTTTGTTTGTTTTTTGCTGTTGAGTTATAAGAGTTCCTTATATATTAACCCCTTATCAGATTTGTGGCCTGCAAATTTTTTTTGGTGGAGTCGTTAGGGTTCTCTATACATAAGATTGTGTCATTTGCAAACAAAGACCATATTACTTCTTCCTTTATGATTTGGATGCCTTTTATTTTTCTTGCCTAATTGCTCTGGCTAGGACTTCCAGTAGTATGTTGAATAAAAGTGGTGAGAGTGAGCATTCTTGTCTTTTTCCTGATCTTAGAGGAAGAGCTTTCAGCTTTTCACTGTTGAATATAATGTTAGCTATGAGGCTTGTCATATATGGCCTTTATTATGTTGAGGTACATTTTTTCTATACCTAATTCCTTCAGAGTTTTTATCATGAAAGGATGGTGAATTTTGTTAAATGTTTTTCTGTATCTACTGAGACAATCGTATGATTTTTATCCTTCATTTTGTTAATTTGGTACACCACATTTATTGATTTGTGTATGTTGAAACATCCTTGCATCCCAGGGATAAATTCACTTTGATCATTGTGTATTGACCCTCTTAATGTACTGTTGAATTCAGTTTGCTAATATTTTCTTGAGGATTTTTGCATCTATGTTCATCAGATATATTGGCCTGTAATTTTCTTTTCCGGTAGTGTCCTTGTATGGCTTTGGTATCAGGGTAATGCTACTCTAGCAAAATGAGTTTGAAAGTGTTCCCTCTTCTTCAGTTTTTTGGAAGAGTTTGAGAAGGATTGGTATTAATTCTTCTTTAAATGTTTAGTAGAATTCACCATTGAAGCCATCTGATCCTGGACTTCTATTTGTTGGGAAGTTTTTGATTACTGATTCAATCTCTACTAGTAATTGGTCTGTTCAGATTCTCTGTTTCTTCATGATTCACTTTTGTTAGGTTGCATGTTTCTAGGAACTTGTCCATTTCTTTTAGGTTATCTAATTTGTTGGCATAAGTTGTTCATAGTAGTTTCTTCTGAACCTCAGTATTTCTTTGTTATAAGTTTTAAGGCCTCCTCTTTCATTTCCAATTTTATTTGAGTCTTCTCTTTTCTTAGTTTGTCTAGTTAAAAGTTTGTCAATTTTGTTCATCTTTTCAAAAAACTAGTTCTTAGTTTCATTGATTTTTTTCTATTGTCTTTCTAGTCTCCATTTCTTGGTTTCTTAGACATATAGTCTTCCATATAAACTTTAAAATAATTTGGTAATTAACTTTAAGAATTAAAGTCATAAAAATTCTGAATGAAATTATGGTCCATTAATGTATTAGTTTAGGAAGGACTGATATATTTATTGAGTTTTCTCATTCATACATATGGTATTTCAGTTTGTTCAGGTCATGTTTTCATGTCTTCAATAAAGTTTATTGGTTTTCTTTTTTTCAATATAGATCCAGAACCATTCCTGTCAAATGTATTCTTACTTGTCTCATATTATTTTAGTCTCTTTTATGAAAGGACTTTCTGCTTATTATTGCTATTGATTTTTGTGTATTTAGATCAGTTCTAGACAAATTAGCAGCTCCTGTATAAATTTCAGTAGTTTTTATAATAGTCTCTCATATTTTCTAAGTTTACTGTCACGTCATTTGCAGATAGATACAATTTTGTCCCTTCTTTATCAGTATTCTTCCTGATTGAGTATTTCACTTCTTGACTAAGTGCATTGGCTTAAACCATCAAAACAACATTAAATAGAAATGGAGATGGTGTGCCTGCCTATCTTCTTCCTGATTTTAAAAGAAATGACTTCCGTATTTTACCCTTTAATATGAGGTTTACTGAGGTTTATTTTATTTTAAACAGCCTTTATTATATTTAAGAAATGCCAATCAATTCCTATTTTAGAGTTTTTGTCAGGATGTCTACTGGATTTTATCAAATGTATCTTGGCTTACATATCAATGACGACTTCCTCTGTGACAAATGCCAAGAAATTGCAACTCAAATTTGCTTAAGCAAAAAGTGAATGCAGGGACTTCCCTGGTGGCACAGTGGTTAAGAATCTGCCTGCCAATGTAGGGGACACAGGTTCGAGCCCTGCTCCAGGAAGATCCCACATGCCGCGGAGCAACTAAGCCTGTGTGCCACAACTACTGAGCCTGCGCTCTAGAGCCCACGAGCCACAACTACTGAGCCCGTGTGCCACAACTACTCAAGCCCGTGCGCCTAGAGCCCATGCTCTGCAACAAGAGAAGCCACCGCAATGAGAAGCCCACGTATTGCAATGAAGAGTAGCCCCTGCTCGCCACAACTAGAGAGAGCCCACTCACAACAATGAAGACCCAATGCAGCCAAATAAATAAATTAATTAAAAAAAAATTTTTTTTAAATGAATGCATTGGCTTTTTTTTTTCTGGTCCCTTTAAAAAATTTTTTTTTATTACAGTATAGTTGATTTACAGTGTTGTGTTAGTTTCAGGTGTACAGTGAAGTGTATCAGTTATACATATTTATATCTCCACTCTTTTTTAGAGTTTTTTCCCATATAGGTCATTACAGAGTACTGAGTAGAGCTCCCTATGCTCTACAGTAGGTCCTTATTAGTTATCTGTGTTATATATAGTTTATAACTAAAAATGCTCAGGATGAAGTTGACTTGAGGCCAGCCTGATATCAGGGCTGAAACTGTGTCACCAGATCTGGTAACTCTTACAGACTCTCCCCCTGTGACCACTTGATAGGCTGTAACAACTCTGAAACTCAGGTATTTAGCTTCAAATCCAGTGCTGGGGAAGTAATAGGTATTCCTAGGATTCCAGAAAGTATCTTATTTCTTCTCACTGGCTTTGGGAGGGCCATAGGCTTGCCCCTGAGTCAGAACATCATTATCACTAGGGTCATGTGATGTGCTGATTGGCTCATGTGTAGAGCACAGGCTCCACTCTTGAACTGAGTAGAATCCCATCCAATACTCATTCACTGAGAGGAGAGGAGCAGGTGCATCCCCAGAGGAAAGCTTTGGTTTCAGTTACCAGAAAAAGAGAAAACAAATACCAGGAGGCACAATACCAGATGTCACTTCAGCATCTATTGATTCAATCATATGGCTCTTCCCATTAATTTCTGGTTGTAATACATTGTCTTGATATACTTGTTGGTGATAAACCATCCTTGGAATCATCCTTGCTTAGTCATGGCTTATCCTTTTGATGCACTGATTGATTCCATTTGCTTAAAACTTTCCATCTGTATTTGTAAGTAAAATTGATGGCTGGTTTTATTTTTTGCATTATATGTACCATGACTGGGCATTAAGATTATGTTTAAAAAAAAAAAAGATTATGTTTGATACAAAATGTGAATGAGAATGTCTTCTTCATTTTTATATGGACTGAAATAATTTAAATATTATTAGGATTATGGTTTTTTTTAAAAAGCTAGATTTTAAAAATCAGATGGGAAAAAGATCTAGGCCTGCATGTATTTTTTAACATCTTTATTGGAGTATAATTGCTTTATAACTGATACGGTTTTTACAAGAGATATTTAAGTAACTTTCTTAGACTCTTCCATGGTTTTCTACTCCTTGGTTGAATTTAATTCTTTTTTCCTAGAAATAGCATCAAAAAATTTTTTGCTTTAGAGTTATGCATAATAATCTCTTTAAAATTATAAATGCATTGAATCTCTTTCCTATTTATGGTTATACTGCCTTTTCTAGTATTTTGTATTATACTTTATCTTTCTTTCTTCACCAAATGTGCATATGTTTTTTGAAGGGCCAGCTTCGGGATTTTATTTATATACATAGTTTTTCCTTTTTTATGATGTTATTTTCACCCCTCATATTCTCCTGATTTCATTTGGTTTGTTTTGTTACTTTTTTCCAGTTCATAAATTTGAAATTCTTGGATCATTGTACTTTGAGTATAGCTTTACCTGCTGCCACATGTTTTGGCATAAAACAGCCTCTTTTATTTTAAATTCATTAGTTTCTCGGTAACTTATAATTTCCATTTGGAGCTCCTGTTTGATCTAAGGTCTGAGTATTTAGGATAAAGTTTCTTAACTTCTAAGAAATTAAGGTTTTCATTTTAATATGATTAGATTATGACTAGACATATATGACCTATAAAAAATTACTTCTGATAAAATTTATTATGACTTTCTTTTCAACCAAGTAATCATATATATATTCTTTCCTTACATCATATACATGTATATATGATGTAAGGAAAGAATGTAAATTCATAGAACTTCAAGTTCTTTAAGTGCATAAGTGTTCTGCATGATACATTATATATTTGCATATGTGTACATATGTAAGCATATATATAATTTTATTAATTAATCCTGTATGTGCTGCAAAGTTGTATATTTTATCTGTCAAATTCTGAAAAAAATCTATATGAATAGATGGTCTCATATAGGTGAAAAATGGAAATAATGACAAAAAATATAGTTTTTGGTCTAAGACAAATAAGTGAATGAATGTTGGAGAGTGTGTGGGTGTGAGATCTTCACTCAGTCATTCAGGGACCCAGGTTCTTTCTACTTGGTTGTCTCTATCGTCCTGTAGGGCATCAAGTCATCCGCAGGATCTGGCGGGCAGACAAGGAAAGAGAGAGGGGGATGGATTCTACATGAGGTTTTATGAGCTGGACCTAGGAGTGGCATACTTCCACCCACTTTCCATCACCAGAACTCAGGCATATGCCACAGCTAAGTGCGTAGCTTTCTCTAGCTGTGTGGCCAGGAGAAGAATGGAGCTTGGCAAACATCTAGCTAGCATCACCGCATCTTGTCCTCGGGTGGAGAATAGCACTGAATATGGATGTAGGGGAAGAAGCTCAGTGGAGCCCAGGGCCCCTATTGATCTGGGGATCACCATGAGGTTCCAAACTGAGTTTGGAAAATTGAGCTTTTCTTGCAAACTGGGGAAAAAGCCTAGAGGACCCAGAAGGGTGAGAAGGTGGAGTCCCATACACTGGAGACGAAAGAGCCTGGTGTTGCCTTAGGTACAAAGGCATCAGGATAACTCCCTGCACCATCAATTGTGAGACTAGGTCACCTGTCCCAACCAGGCTGCTTTGGATGTGGCCGGGCCAGAAGGTTAAAGACATCAGTACTGGGAGTGAATGAGGGGGGAGCTGGTGTGAGGAGGAGAGTGGTGGTGAGAGGGCTGAGGCACATAGGTCCCTTTTCTGTGGGACTTTTTTATGGTTCCAGTCACTGAATAGGGTAATCTTGTCCCAAGATATCACTTAAGATGTTCGCATATTAAAGGGAGCAATTGAAGATTGAAAGTCTTCAGGACAGAGGGGACCTTCAGTTTGGCAGAGGAGTAAGACATGGAGATCACCTTCCTCCCCACAAATACATCAGAAATACATCTACATGTGGAACAACTCCTACAGAACACCTACTGAATGCTGGCAGAATAACTTAGACTTCCCAAAAGGCAAGAAACTCCCCACATACCTGGGTAGGGCAAAAGAAAAAAGAAAAAACAGATACAAAAGAATAGGGATGGGACCTGCACCTCTGGGAGGGAGCTGTGAAAGAGGAAAAGTTTCCACACACTAGGAAGCCCATTCACTGGCAGAGACGGGGGTGGCGGGAAGAAAGCTTCGGAGCCACAGAGGAGAGCGCAGCAACAGGGGTGCAGAGGGCAGAGCGGAGAGATTCCCGCACAGTGGATAGGTGCCGACCAGCACTCACCAGCCCGAGAGGCTTGTCTGCTCACCTGCCGGGGCGGGCAGGGGCTGGGAGCTGAGGCTCGGGCTTCGGAGGTCAGATCCCAGGGAGAGGACTGGGGTTGGCTGTGTGAACAGAGCCCGAAGGGGGCTAGTGCGCCACAGCTAGATGGGAGGGAGTCCAGGGAAAAACCTGGAACTGCCTAAGAGGCAAGAGACCATTGTCTTGGAGTGCATGAGGAGAGGGGATTCAGAGCACCACCTAAACGAGCTCCAGAGATGGGCACAAGCTGCGGCTATCAGCGCGGACACCAGAGATGGGCATGAAACGCTAAGGCTGCTGTTGCAGCCACCAAGAAGCCTGTGTGCCAGTACAGGTCACTCTCCACATCTCCCCTCCCGGGAGCCTGTACAGTCCGCCACTGCCAGGGTCCTGTGATCCAGGGACAACTTCCCCAGGAGAACACACAGCATGCCTCAGGCTGTTGCAATGTCATGCTGGCCTCTGCCACCACAGGCTCGCCCTGTATTCCGTACCCCTCCCTCCCCCTGGCCTGAGGGAGCCAGAGCCCCCTAATCAGCTGCTACTTTAACCCCGTCCTGTCTGGGCGGGGAACAGATGCCCTCAGGTGACCTACACACAGAGGTGGGGCTAAAACCAAAGCTGAACCCCAGGAGCTGTGCGAACAAAGAAGAGAAAGGGAAATCTCTCCCAGCAGCCTCAGGAGCAGCGGATTAAATCTCCACAATCAACTTGATGTACCCTGCATCTGTGGAATACCTGAATAGACAACAAATCATCCCAAAATTGAGGTGGTGGACTTTGGGAGCAACCGTAGACTTAGGGTTTGCTTTCTGCATCTAATTTGTTTCTGGTTTTATGTTTATCTTAGTTTAATATTTAGAGCTTATTATTATCACTGGTAGATTTGTTTATTGATTTGGTTGCTCTCTTCATTTTTATATATATATATATTTTTTTTTTCCTTTTTCTCTATTTGTGAGTGTATATGCATATGCTTCTTTGTGTGATTTTGTCTGTATAGCTTTGCTTTTAACATTTGTCCTAGGGTTCTCTCTGTTTTCTTTTTAGTATAGATTTTAGTGCTTCTTATCATTAGTGGATTTGTTTTTTGGTATGGTTGCTCTCTCTTTCTGTCTTTTTTTTTATTACTTTTTAAAATTTTGAATAATTTTTTTAACGTTTTATTTTAATAACTTTATTTCCTTCCTTCCTCCCTTTCTTTCTGTTTTCTCCCTTTTCTTCTGAGCTGTGTGGATGACAGGGTCTTGGTTCTCTGGCCTGGTGTCAGGCCTGAGCCTCTGAGGTGGGAGAGCCGAGTTCAGGACATTGGTCCACCGGAGGTCTCCCAGTTCCACATACTATCAAATGGCGGAAGCTCTCCCAGAGATCTCCATCTCAACACTAAGACCCAGCTCCACTCAATGACCAGCAAGATACAGTGCTGAACACCCTATGCCAAACAACTAGCAGGACAGTAACACAACCCCACCCATTACCAGAGAGGCTGCTTTAAATTGTAATAAGTTCACAGACACCCCAAAACACACCACCAGATGCGATCCTGCCCACCAGAAAGACAAGATACAGCCTCATCCACCAGAACACAGGCACCAGTTCCCTCCACCAGGAAGCCACCGCAACCCACTGAACAGACCAAAACAACCCACTGGGGGCAGACCAAAAACAATGGGAACTACGAACCTGCAGCCAGCAGAAAGGAGGCCCCAAACACAGTAAGTTAAGCAAAATGGAAAGACAGAGAAATATGCAGCAGATGAATGAGCAAGGTAAAAACCCACCAGACCAAACAAATGAAGAGGAAATAGGCAGTCTACCTGAAAAAGAATTCAGAGTAATGATAATAAAGATGATCGAAAATCTTGGAAATAGAATGGAGAAAATACAAGAAACATTTAACAATGACCTAGAAGAACTAAAGAGCAAATAAACAGGGATGAACAACACAATAAAAGAAATTTAAAATTCTCTAGAAGGAATCAATAGCAGAATAACTGAGGAAGAAGAACGGATAAGTGATGTGGAGGATAAAATAGTGGAAATAACTATCGCAGAGCACAATAAAGAAAAGGATGAAAAGAATTAAGGACAGTCTCAGAGACCTCTGGGACAGCATTAAATTCACCAACATTCAAATTATAGGGGTCCCAGAAAAAGAAGAGAAAAAGAAAGGGACTGAGAAAATATTTAAAGAGATTATAGTTGAAAACTCCCCTAATATGGGAAAGGAATTAGTCAAGTCCAGGAAGTGCAGAGAGTCCCATACAGGATAAATCCAAGGAGAAACACACCAAGACATATTAATCAAACTATCAAAAATTAAATAAAAAGAAAAAAATATTAAAAGCAGCAAGGGAAAAGCAACAAATAACATACAGGGGAATCCCCATAAGGTTAACAGCTGATCTTTCAGCAGAAACACTGCTAGCCAGAAGGGAGTGGCAGGACATATTTAAAGTGATGAAAGGGAAAAACCTACAACCAAGATTGCTCTACCCAGCAAAGATCTCATTCAGATTCGCTGGAGAAATTAAAACCTTTACAGACAACAAAAGCTCAGAGAATTCAGCACCACCAAACCAGCATTACAACAGCTGCTAAAGGAACTTCTCTAGGCAGGAAACACAACAGAAGGAAAAGACCCACAAAAACAAACCCAAAACAATTAAGAAAATGGTAATAGGACCATATATCAATAATTACCTTCAATGTAAATGGATTAAATGCTCCAACCAAAGGACATAGACTGGCTGAATAGATACAAAAACAAGACCTGTATATATGCTGTCTACCAAAGACCCACTTCAGATCTAGGAACACGTACACACTGAAAGTGAGGAGATGGAAAAAGATACTCCATGCAAGTGGAAATCAAAAGAAAGCTGGAGTAGCAATTCTCATATCAGACAAAATAGACTTTAAAATAAAGACTACAAGAGACAAAGAAGGACACTATATAATGATCAAGGGATCAATCCAAGAAGAAGATATAACAAGTATAAATATTTATGCACCTCAATACATAAGGCAAATGCTAACAGCCATAAAAGGGGAAATCGACAGTAACACAATAAGAGTAGGGACTTTGACACTCCACTTTCATCAACAGACAGATCATCCAAAATGAAAACAAACAAGGAAACACAAGCTTTAAATGATACATTAAACAAGATGCACTTAATTGATATTTATAGGACATTCCATCCAAAAACAACAGAATACACTTTCTTCTCAAGTGCTCATGGAATATTCTCCAGGAGAGATCATATCCTGGGTCACAAATCAAGCCTTGGTAAACTTAAGAAAATTGAAATCATCAAGTATCTTTTCTGACCACAATGCTATGAGACTAGATATCAATTACAGGAAAAATCTGTAAAAAATACAACCACATGGAGGCTAAACAATACACTACTAAATAACCAAGAGATCACTGAAGAAATCAAAGAGGAAATCAAAAAATACCTAGAAACAAATGACAAAACATGACGACCCAAAGCCTATAGAATGCAGCAAAAGCAGTTCTAAGAGGGAAGTTTATAGCAATAGAATCCTACCTCAGGAAACAAGAAACATCTCAAATAACCTAATCTTACACCTAAAGCAATTAGAGAAAGAAGAACAAAAAACTTCCTAAGTTAGCAGAAGGAAAGAAAGCATAAAGATCAGATCAGAAATAAATGAAAACAAAATGAAGGAAACAGTAGCAAAATAATTAAAACTAAAAGTTGGTTCTTTGAGAAGATAAACTAAATTGATAAACCATTAGCCAGACTTATCAAGAAAAGGAGAAGACTCAAATCAATAGAATTAGAAATGAAAAAGAAGTAACAACTGACACTGCAGAAATACAAAGGATCATGAGGGATTACTACAAGCAACTATATGCCAATAAAATGGACAACCTGGAAGAAATAGACAAATTCTTAGAAAAGCACAACCTTCTGAGACTGAACCAGGAAGAAATAGAAAATATAAACAGAGCAATCACAAGCACTGTAATTGAAACTGTGATTAAAAATCTTCCAACAAACAAAAGCCCAGGACCAGATGACTTCACAGGTGAATTCTATCAAACATATAGAGAAGAGCTAACACCTATCCTCAAACTCTTCCAAAATATAGCAGAGGGAGGAACACTTCCAAACTCATTCTACAAGGCCACCATCACCCTGATACCCAAAACCAGATGAAGATGCCACAAAAAAAGAAAACTACAAGCCAATATCGCTTACGAACATAGATTCAAAAATCCTCACAAAATACTAGCAAACAGAATCCAACAGCACATTAAAAGGATCATACACCATGATCAAGAGGGGTTTATCCCAGGAATGCAAGGATTCTTCAATATACGTAAATCAATCAATGTGATAAACCATATTAACAAATTGAAGGAGAAAAACTATATGATCATCTCAATAGATGCAGAAAAAGCTTTTGACAAAATTCAACACCCATTTACGATAAAAACCCTCCAGAAAGTAGGCATAGAGCGAACTTACCTCAACATAATAAAGGCCATATATGACAAACCCACAGGCACCATCGTTCTCAATCGTGAAAAACTGAAACCGTTTCCACTAAGATCAGGAACAAGACAAGGTTGCCCACTTTCACCACTGTTATTCAATATACTTTTGGAAGTTTTAGCCACAGCAATCAGAGAAGAAAAAGAAATAAAAGGAATCCAAATCAGAAAAGAAGAAGTAAAACTGTCACTTTGCAGATGACATGATACTATACATAAAGAATCCTAAAGATGCTACCAGAAAACTACTAGAGCTAATCAATGAATTTGGTAGAGTAGCAGGGTACAAAATTAATGCACAGAAATCTCTTGCATTCCTATACACTAATGATGAAAAATCTAAAAGAAAAATTAAGGAAACACTCCCATTTACCACTGCAAAGAAAAGAATAAAATACCTAGGAATAAGCCTACCTAAGGAGACAAAAGACCTGTATGCAGAAAACTGTAAGATACTGATGAAAGAAATTAAGGATGATACAAACATATGGAGACATATACCACGTTCTTAGGTTGGAAGAATCAACATTGTGAAAATGAATATATTACCCAAAGCAATCTACAGATTCAACACAATCCCTATCAAACTACCACTGGCATTTTTCACAGAACTAGAACCAAAAATTTCACAATTTGTATGGAAACACAAAAGACCCCGAATAGCCAAAGCAATCTTGAGAAAGAAAAACAGAGCTGGAGGAATCAGGCTCCTTGACTTCAGACTGTACTACAGAGTACAGTAATGGAGCCAGTATGGTACTGGCACAAAAAGAGAAATATAGATCAATGGAACAGGTTAGAAAGCCCAGAGATAAACCCATGCACTTACGGTCACCTTATCTTTGATAAAGGAAGCAAGAATATACAATGGAGAAAAGACAGTGTCTTCAATAAGTGGTGCTGGGAAAACTGGACAGCTACATGTACAAGAATGAAATTGGAACACTTCCTAACACCATACACAAAAATAAACTCAAAATGGATTAGAGACATATATGTAAGGCCAGACACTATCAAACTCTTAGAGGAAAACATAGGCAGAACACTCTATGACATAAATCACAGCAAGATCCTTTTTGATCCACCTCCTAGAGAAATGGAAATAAAAACAAAAATAAACAAATGGGACCTAATGAAACTTAAAAGCTTTTGCACAGCAAAGGAAACCATAAACAAGACGAAAAGACAACCCTCAGAATGGGAGAAAATATTTGTAAACGAAGCAACTGGCAAAGGATTAATCTCCAAAATATACAAGCAGCTCATGCAGCTCAATACCAAAAAAACAAACAACCCAATCCAAAAATGCACAGAAGACCTAAATAGACATTTCTCCAAGAAGATATACAGATTGCCAACAAACACATGAAAGGATGTTCAACATCACTAATCATTAGAGAAATGCAAATCAAAACCACAATGAGGTATCACCTCACACCAGTCAGAATGGCCATCATCAAAATATCTACAAACAATAAATGCTGGAGAGGGTGTGAAGAAAAGGGAACCCTCTTGCACTGTTGGTGGGAATGTAAATTGATACAGCCACTATGGAGAACAGTATGGAGATTCCTTAAAGAACTAAAAATAGAACTACCATATGACCCAGGAATCCCACCACTGACATATACCTTGAGAAAAGCATAATTCAAAAAGAATCATGTACCACAGTGTTCATTGCAGCTCTATTTACAATAGCCAGGACATGGAAGCAACGTAAGCATCCATTGACAGATGAATGGATAAAGAAGATGTGGCACATATGTACAATGGAATATTACTCAGCCATGAAAAGAAACGAAATTGAGTTATTTGTAGTGAGGTGGACGGATCTAGAGTCTGTCATACTGAGTGAAGTAAGTCAGAAAGAGAAAAACAAATACCGTATGCTAACACATATATATGGAATCTAAAAAAAATACGGTTATGAAGAACCTAGGGGCAGGACAGGAATAAAGAGGCAGACATAGAGAATGGACTTGAGGACACGGGGAGGGGGAAGGGTAAGCTGGGATGAAGTGAGAGAGTGGCATGGACATATATACTCTACCAAATGTAAAATAGATAGCTAGTGGGAAGCAGCCGCATAGCACAGGGAGATCAGCTCGGTGCTATGTGACCACCTAGAAGGGTGGGATAGGGAGGGTGGGAGGGAGACGCAAGAGGGAGGAGATATGGATCTATATGTATATGTAAAGCTGATTCACTTTGTTATAAAGCAGAAACTAACACACCATTGTAAAGCAATTATACTCCAATAAAGATGTTAAAAAAAAAGTCTTCAGGACAGAAAGGAATTAATATCTCTACTATTAAAATTTAACCCTAGGCCACAATGCTTTAATCCCACAGGTCCCAAAAATGTTATCCACAAACCATGTCACCAGTCACTCACGTGTTGTTAGTAGATGTAGCCATCTAGCCAGCACTTGAGAAAGGTCATTGTTTGTGATACACTCATCATTACAAGTCCAGCATAGGCTTAAAACAAACACTTGTGCTAACAAAGCTAAGCATTGTGGTATCACTTACAATTGTGAAAATATGAAACTACTGAAAAATCAAGAAATAGAAACTTGTTAGGTAAATTACGGTACTTGGCATGATGGAATATTTCAGAGTCATCAAAAATGTTTATTAGGAAGTTTAAGAATTGAGGATGCAGGTTTTATATAATAAAATAACAAAAGCAGAATGAAAATTGTTTATCTGGAATGATGGAAACTATGTAAAAATGAATAGGAAAAAGGAAAAAAGTAGAAGAGATGCGTAAAAAAGTAAAAGAGATGCGTAAAAATATTTAGAGTGGCTGCTCGGATAATAGGACCAAGGCTTTTTATATTCTTTCTTCTTTTATGTGTTTTCCAAATACCCTAAGTATTGCATTTAGGATAATGAAACAAACATCTTTTTAAAAACTGTGTCATTGCTGGAGCTGCTTATTTTCACCATTCATGAAGTGAAATGTGGTTGCATTTCTTTCAAAACTCACATATTCATGCATGAACACACATAAGCACATGTGCAGACAGACAGACACACACACACACACACGCGCGTGCGCGCTGCAGTCCTTCTGAGACAGCCAAGACCCAAGGCAGCATGAATAGCAGATGTTCTTGCAAGTTCCTGAAGACCAAATGCCTTATAATCCACACTGTGCATTATTATCTCTTTTGCTTTGTTGGAAACCAGATTGTTGAGTCCCCTTCTCTCTTGTTCTCGCTCCCTTTCCCTCTCTCTCTCTCTGCCCCCCTGTCTCTCTGTCATAAAGGCTGCATATTAATGGATATAGGCCATTGGGTCGGACTCAGTTCCATTCAGAACTGACTCAGTACTGTTGCCAACCCCCTTTTTTACTGCTCTATCTTCCATGAGAAAATAAGCCATCTTTCTGAGAATGAGCATGTAAATTTCTTTGCATTTTTCACAAATATGTTGGTTGTGTGCTTGCCTCCAGCCTCTTGGGCCCAATTATCTGAAAATAGACCGTCATCTGTTTTAGCCCAGCCTTGTTTAGTTGCAAATAATAGAAACCTACTCCACCTGGCTTAATCAAGAGAGGAAGATTTGCTGGAAAGGTACAAGGATAACTCACAAATCTCAAGTCAGTGAAGCTTTGGGGAACTAAAACCTACAACAGTAATGGACGCAGCAGCTGGTTCTGTCTCTCTCCATCCTTCTCTCCTTCTCCCTTCACAGCTTCTCTGCTTCGTCTGCAAACCTGCTTCATTCTCACCACTGATCACTTTTCTCTGTGCTCCCCCCCACTCCTTCGCATGGCAGAATGTACCATTCTAGCCCTTTATAACTGTTTTTAGCTTGATTCGAATCACAGGGACCCAGTTCCAAATTCTCAGGACAGAGAGTCTGATTGATAGGCCAGTTGTCCACCAACTGTGACCAGTGGGACAGATCGAAGGCTCTAGACAGCAAAGGACTCCTGCTGCCCAGCCAGTCAAGAGCAGTAGGTATGAAGTATTTCAAATGGGATCTTAAAAAGTGACACTGGGATAGTCCATTCCAGTGGCTTCGGGTTTGTTCCGGTGATCTGCCTCCACTCCTGCCTGCTCATCAGGCTGACTGTGACAGCAATGGTGCCTGGGATTTGAACATCCTTTAGTTAAGCCTGTGCTGGGCACATCCATTGCAGCGTGTGATCCTCACAGCAACACTACTAACCCCATTTTATAGGACGGGCTTGGGGCTTGGAAAGAATGATGACGTGTCCAAGTTCACACATGTGCACCATCTGCAGAGATGATGTTTGAATGCAGTTCTAATTTAGTCCAGGCTTCTTCTCACACCCCATGGCTGCCTTTGTTTGTTATTGTGTGTGCGTGTTCTCATCTGTAAAATAGTGGTTAAGAAATAATCCTCGTATTTTCCTTCCTGGATTGTTATTACGGTGAGATGGATTGGGTAGAAATATTTTGAAAACTACAGAATATGATACAAATATTACTATCACTTTACTTACCTAGCTCCCTACTACCCTGCCAAGGTTTACATTAAGTGATGGCTTTATGTGGCAAAACTTCCCTTGTGTATTGTCTGTTAGGGGATATTCAGAAGGGATAATGGGCAGAGTGGGGGGGGGGGGGAAGAGACTAAATCAAATAAGCTTCTGAGATATTAGGCCAGCGACGCATTAACATGTCAACCCTGATAGAAGTTTTTGGTTTGTTTGTTTTTTTTAAAATAAAAGTTGGGTGCTTTTTTAAATCATCTTAACATTTTTAGTTATTCCAAGTTGAAATCTGAATCATCAAAACTGCTTCTCCCCTGTATTTCTGTCCTGGTAAAAAGTAGATCCACCATCCACAAGCCAGAATCCTGAAAGCACCTTGTACTCCACCCTCTTCCTCAAACCTTACATCCAACCGACCACCAAATACCTACTCCCTCAGTATAGGTCCATCATCTAAAATCCAAATCATCCCTTGCCCCAGCTATATAAATAGCCCTATACTGTTTGGCTGCCTTACTTAATTTATCCTCCTAGATTGCTACCAACTTTCTAAGATGTGCATTTGTTCGCATTGCCTCTACCTGCTCAGACCCCTCCAGTGGTTCCCATTCTCTAAAACCCAAGCACTTAGTGTGACTTGCAGGGCCCTTACTTTCTCTTCTCAAGCATCAGAATGCATGGAATGCCCTGAATGTACCATGAGCTTCCAGTTCTGGCCTTTGCAAAGACAGATCGTTCATCTTCTCTCTTCACTGTATAGTCTTCCTTATCCGGTAGGTTGTGACTTCTTTTTTTTTTTTACATTAATTAATTAATTAATTAATTTTTGGCTGTGTTGGGTTTTCGTTTCTGTGCGTGGGCTTTCTCTAGTTGGGGCAAGCGGGGGCTACTCTTCATCGCGGTGCGCGGGCTTCTCATTGTCGTGGCTTCTCTTGTTGCGAAGCACAAGCTCTAGACGCGCAGGCTCAGTAGTTGTGCCTCACGGGCTTAGTTGCTCCACGGCATGTGGGATCTTCCCAGACCAGGGCTCGAACCCGTGTCCCCTGCATTAGCAGGCAGACTCCCAACCACTGCGCCACCAGGGAAGCCCTAGGTTTTGACTTCTTGAGAGCATCTTTTCTGACCCTCTTAGAGAGGGGGTAGTCCTATCCTCATCTGGACTCCTCTGGGCTCCCCTAGTTTTGCAAACACCTTTACACTGTCCCTTCTGACAACACATAGCAGTGATTTAAATATCATCTCCTCTCCAGACTTGAGCTCCTTGAAGACAGAAATTACAATAGCTGTACTTGTATCTGTAGGACCTAGCACAGGTCCTAGAAAAAGATGAGTTCTCAATAAAAATGAATTAATCAATCAACTGTGCCCATCTAAAATCAAGCTTCCTTAGAGGAAAAGAAACCGTATTAAAGCCCCATTTAATTCTAACAAAGATGGCCCTGAATCAGACACTAGAAGAGTTTTACCTTCAAAGTCAATGGTCAGTTTTGTTGCATTGCTGTCTCTTTAATGAAGAGAAAAATGTAATCCAGCCTTGGAAATGTGCATGACTCTGACTAGGGTTAAAGACAATATGATATATCTTAGGACCATGTCAAATGTTGATGTGGGCAGTACTGATGGGTGCATTCCAAAGTGGACTGAGGCTATTTCTTGTCTTCCTGGAATGACCATCTGGATTCAAATGTTAATGTTCAATCCAATTTGTTGCTAAGGCAACCAAGTTACAGGCCATCTTCAATTTACAAAAGGTGATATTGCCAAAGTCATTTTGTAAGTCAGATATTTGAAAAATACACTACATTTTCCATGACGAAAAGTGATGTAAATGGTGGCTAGAACCTGCTGAATTGTATTTAACCCATATTGTTGCATTACTTGTACAAGAGGAGTCAGTAAAAATATCCCGTATCTCTCAGGTCACGGCAACAGTCTTAAAGCGATCTGGCTGCACACCCAAGAGCTAGGGGAAAAGCAGCTCCTCTTCAATGTTCCCCACAACTAGTCTGAGCCCTCAGGATACCCTGTGTCTAGTCCAGAAATTCTAAAACCTGGTTCAGCATCCGGATTACCTGGAAAGGATTTCATTTTCATTAAAAGAGTCATTGGTTCAACTTCAGACCCATCCCATTAAAATCAGAATCCATAGTGGGTTCCAGGAATATATACATATTTTTTAAAGCCCACCCCCCCCACCCCCAGTGATTCTGGTGCTATTTGTGAACTGCTAACCAGACTTCTTGGATAGCACTGCCATTTTTCCTCCTCTGATTTGGTACTGGGGGTAGCATCTCATATCACAGCCCAAGGTCCACTGTCATCCTGTTTTGTAACCTGCATTTTCCATGTCATAATATACTCATCATTTTCATATCTCATAAGTACACTTTTATATCATTTTAATGACTACATAATACTCCATCATTAAGATGTGCATAATTTATGTAACAAGCTTCTGTTACTGGATATTTTTTCACAGTTATAATCAATGCTGTGATGAAGATTCTTACGCATAAATCTTCCCACACATAAATGACCATTCTGTTAGCATATTATGGGCATTATTGCTTAATTCTTTTTGCCAATATAATATGAAAGGAAGAATATCTCACTATTTTAATTTTGTTTCATTTTGCTAACCACAAGTTAATTAGATTTATACATGTCTGATGGCTGTTTTTATTTATCTGTTGTTTTATTAAGGAATGGCCCTTTCATCTATGCGAAAAGATTTTTTTACAATACATATACACAACTTGAAGGAGTGAACCACAGAACATGGGCCTTCAAATTAGATTAAATTGGGTCACTTCCTACTACTTTGCTATTTTCTAGTTATTTAACACAGAGTAAATTAACTATATTTCCCAAGCTTCAGTTTCCTCATGTATAAAATGGAGATACTAGTACCTATTTTCTAGGACTGTTGTGATTTTGATGAGGAATGAAAGTGCTCAACAAAATAACTGGTAGAAAGTGTTCAATAAATATTGCCTTTCATATATACTTGTTTTACAAAATCAGGACCATATATATTTATTTTTTTCTGTCTTGTGTTTAAATGAATAATTATTTTTATTCATTCAATGAATACTTACTTAAATATACGCTGTGTGTCCGGCATTGTCCTAGGCACAAAAATAGCAGTTGAAAAATAGAATTTCTGTTCAATAAGCCATTAAATGTATAGCATACTAAATGGTGATAAAACTATAGAAAAAAGAAAGCTAAAGAGGATATGGCATGCCAGGTGTCTATGTGAGAAATCTTCAAAGGTGGCATCTGAGCAGAGATGTGATGGAAGGCAAATGTCTATCTGGAGGATAGACTGTTCCAGGCAGAGGTAACAGCAAGTGCAGAGGGTCTTATGAGGGAGCATGGCTGGTGCATTCTAAGAATTATAAGACCTGTATGGTTGGAATAAGTGAGTGAGGTAAAGAGTGGAAGAAAAGATTTGACTTTTTTTAAAAGGACCACTTTGTGTGCTTTGCTGAGAATAGGGTGAAGGAGAATAAGAGTAGAAGTAGGAATACTGATTAGGAGGCAGTTGCAATAATACAAGTGAAAGGTGGTGTCTTAGATGAAGGTAGGACAGAATGATGAGAAGTGGTGGAATTCCAGATCTATTTTGAAGGTAAAGCCAGTAGAGTTTGGAAATAAGCTAGATTTAAGATGTAAGGGGAAAAGAAGAAAGGAATCAAAGATGACTCCCAGTGTTTTGGACTGGGTAAACAGGAGGATGAAGTTGCCATTGACTGAGATGGGAAAGACAATAGAAGGAACATAATTCGGGGAAGAGGTTAGGTTTAGATTTTAGGGTATGTTAAGTTTCAGATTAATGTTAGATATTTGGGGTGAGATGTCAAGTAGGCAGTTGACATCTGAAGTTCAGGGAAGAAATTCAGTGTGGAAATGTTAATTGGGGAGTCAGCCTATAGATGACTAATTATAGTAGCCTATAATTCACAGCTGTGAAACTGGAGGAGATCACAGTATCGATTAAATAAAGAGATCTTGGCATTGAGCTTCAGGACAGTTGGCTTTTGGAGCTGGAGAATTTGAGGCAGAATAATTAAATGAGACTGAGAAAGATCAGCCAATGAGGTAAGAGGTTCAACAGAGACCAGGGTCCAGGAAGTCAAGTGAAAAAAGTTATTCAAGGAGAGAGGGATGAACTGGGTGAAAAGCTGTTTGTAGTTCCTATAAGCTAAGGACTGAGAATTGGCCATTGGATTCAGCCATGTGGAGGTCACTGGTGACTTAACATGAGCAGTTTCTATAGAATGGAGAGTAGTGAAACCTGATTGCAAAGGGTCCTTGGCAGAACAGGAGGAGAGGAATGGGGTAAAATGAGTGAAGAGGGGAACAGAGACATGAGAGAATAGCTGGAGGTGATCTCTGGTCAAAAGGGGAGAGTTCTGTGTATTTTTAATAACAGGAAAAATATTAGAGCTGATGCAAATGATCCAATGGAAAGGGAAAAATTAATCCTGTAGAGGTGAACTTTGCTGTTGAAATATCTTTTGGCAAGAGGGGACTCATGCACGTGTGGAGCTGGCCTTAGACATGGCATAGACTGTTCTTCCAAATAGAAGGGGAGTCAGAGTAGGGGCAGTTAAGCTGACATACGCCATGGTTAGAGCTGTGGAACTTCCATTTTCTCAGTGAAATAGGAAGCACAGTTATTAGCTAAGAGGGAGGAGAGAGCGGAGGTGTTGGAAGTTTGATGAGATTCTATAAAGCAGAGAATGGTTTGAGAATCCAAGAAAGTGACTGGGATAGGAGATATCAAAGGATCTCCAAGAAATACTAAGAGATCACTTGAAGTTAGAGGACAGGGGTTATAATGAGAGCAGTTAGCGTAGTTCAGTGTTTTTCTCACTTTTGTTCGGCCGACTCAGAGTAGGTGGGAATTTGGATTACTTAATGTTAATGTTAGTTAATGTTTTGACAAATGAGTATAATGAAGGAAGAAGGGACAAGAACATTTTGAACATTACCAACTGTCAATACATTTATATCATCATAAATCTAATGGTTTCAGAGGATTCCATAAAATGAACTCAACCTAATTTAGCTGATCTCCTCATCTTGGACATTTAGTTTTCCTAGTCACTCATGATCACAAATAATGGTTCAATGAATTCCCTTTTATATCAACCTTTGCTTGTATTTTCAGTTCTTTCTTTTGAAAATAGTGTTGCTAAACAAACAGGATAATAATCGGGATACTTTCCGCTGTAAGTAACAGAAAAGCGAACTCAAAATGGCTTAAACAATAAGGAAATGTGTTACATCATATAACAAGGGATCCTGTGGTATCCTAAGCTTTGGAATTGCTTTATTCATTATTTTAAAGACATCACCATGGACCCAGAGTTTTCTGCTCTGTCAACTCCAGTGTGCCAGCTTTGTCCTTCAGGCAGACTGTCCTCATAGTCAGAAAATAGCTGCCATGATCTCACACATCACATGTGGACATGACAATATCTGTGAGCAAATGTTCTTTTTATAAGTGAGCAAATGTTCCCAGAGGCTCAAAGTAAACCTCTCCTCTCATCTCATTGGCCAGAGCTTGGTTACATGCCCATATATAAACCAATCACTAGTGAAGGAAATAGAGTTTTCAAGATTAACAGATTATTCAGTGTTTATCCCTGAAATGGGTATAGGGCCCCCTTTACTGAGTTCATGGCCTTATAGAAAAGTTCAGATACCCAGCCCGATCAGTCTTTGCCAGAATGGAAGAAGAGAGGGCAGAGAGGAAGATGAACATTACATAAATGTGTCTTGTGCTTAGAAGATATGTATCTTTATGGTTTTTAAAGGTATATTATCAGATTTCCTATCAGTCTTGTACTCATTTTTTTGTCCTCATTCCAACTTTGAGGAGTTTAACTTTTTTAACTGACTTGTAACATCGTCACAGCCTTGGTGCATTTTTACCCTCCTGCTTATCATTTGGGAGCAGTCCTACCCTACTGGGCACCCTGCAGCTTGTAGTCACAGCTGTAGTCTTCCCTGACTCTTCCAGTGGGATTCTATTGATGTCTTCCCACCTTTACTTACCTGGCACTTGGGAATGTAGTCAGTTCTGATGTAACGTGACTTACGTATCCCTAAATATTACTGTGCTATGCAAAATTGCAAAATAAAAACCGCAAGGATTAATGGAAAGTTGGGGTTAGGGACATAACACTCAGAAACTTTATCAGTAACAATAAAAACCCCACAAAAAAACATAGGAACCTAGTAAAAAATAGTAGCATAGTTTTACACATGTTAAATGGTTATGAAATACACAGCTACTACCACACGTGATACTTTACCTTGAAAAAGATGAAGCTTGTGAGTTATTGCAGGATGGTGGAAGGAAGGTCATCTGAAATCAGAGGGGAAGTTGGAACAGCAGATGTGGCTGATAACCTGCCGTGAATGAAGGATGCAGGCCGGTGTCTGAGGCATGTGTGTGTGCATTTTGTGTATTCCTACATGATTCGGTTCATTTGGGTACAGTTTTCTGCATCACCTAGTGTTTCTCTTATGCATAATGACACATAATCAAACACTTGTGTTATATTCAAAATTTTCCCTAATACGGAAGTTTGCATTTTCAAAACAAGTGTGATAGAGCTGACTATACTGAATTTGCCATCCGTGTCCCTTTCGAGCCACGTGCCTCTGCATCCCACCTCATGAAAGTTCATCAAAGTTCCTTACATGTGGATGGTACCCTCTCCAAGTTTCCAAGGCCCATACAGGCTTTTTGCTGTCATTCTGTTGTGAAGCCCAGAATCTCTGGGGTTATGAAGAGAACTAAGCAGCTGTGATTGTGTTGCAATTTTTCTAGACCCCAAACCTACTTCTGTCTGACTCTGTAGCATCTCTCTTCTTTCTATGCCAAGCCAAGTGACTGTAGATCACCACAAAGTGGCAGTTAAGTTTTTAAAGGTAAATATGTGGGCTAAGATGATTTTTAATCAAGTGGAATTTTTTTTTTTTTAAAAAGCATCCAAAGAAAGATTAGTAAACGTCGTCCACTAGAAAAAAATGTCAACCTCTATTTACTTATCAAAAACATATTATTTTACTTTTTTCCCCTTTTCTTGAAATATGCTGACAGCCCTCTTACCTTTCAGGTCCTTAGTTGACTCACAGCTAGACAGAGGGAGGGAACCAAGACATTTCACACAAGGCCTCAGAAGAGGTAGGGGAAGAAACGTTTTTCTGTGTTAGAACTGAATGAGTATAAGTAAGATAGCCTTGGTTGGAATTAGCTGCAATGGAAGCAAGATAAGAGGGAAAATGTAGAGCCTGTTGGGAACAAATGAGCCATGAGGGTGGAGAGGTGGCATCAGATGTAAGAGTGGGATAGAGCCACTGGGAAGCAAGAGAGGGGATGGGCAGGTGGAAGGGGCAGGACATAGTGTGGTGGCGAGGGCAGGATGCCCCACTCTGGCCGTCTCCCATCAGGACAGGAAGAGCGCAGCCCAGTGGAGCCCTGGGCAATCTGTTGTTGACACATGTAGGACATCAGACAATTAGAAGCTTTTCTGTTGAGGAGAGCCTAGACGGTATCATCAATAATTAACATGCTTATGCTCAGCGTCTAAAAGAAATCCAATGGCATTTCGTTGTGCGACAGGGCATTTAAATTGTTTTTCAACATGTGTATGACTTGCTCAGTGATACCCAAGGGCAAGACATACCAGGTTTATTGTACTTTACTGAAATCAAACGAAACATCTCAACTTCCACCAGTGTGGCTGGCAGCTCATCCAAGTCCATTTTTGTTGCATTTCCCTCCTCTCATCCTTTAGGATCTTAAAAGAACCTCAGGCTGACCCACTTACTACAGCAAGGTCCAAGAAGGGCTCTGGTCTTTGGTCCCTCTGGGTTGCCTCTGAGACCTGAGTTGTCTGGGTCCTACGTGCCCTGGGACCTTTGCTGGCAGTGTCCTCCCAGCTCACCAAGTTTGGCAACCAGGACACCGATCAGGGCTGAGATATTCCTGAGTCTGCTGAGCTTGGTGCTCAGAATATCTTCATTCTAGCATTAGGGGATCACATGTGTATCTTTGCAGCTCAGATAGTCCTGCTCCAGCCTTCCAGGCTTTTGCACTTGTGTTCAGGGTCACCCCTGAGTCCCTTTCCACTTCTGGCTGCAGCATGAGTGTATCCTCTTCCCTCTCTGTGAAGTATAGTTAAGGGGTATTAAATAGAAACTTTTCATTCCTCTCTGATTGAGGGAACTCTGAACTCACACTCAAAAGGACAATTGCTTTCAATTCTTCTTTTAAAGATTTCATAGTAACCCCCTTCTCTTTTCCTTGCCCCAAACCCAAATACCTCTTAATTTATGATAAGACAGCCTACTATGTATTATTCCATTTATTTATAATTGTGACCCTTAAAAGTGGGTATTATTCTTACCTTAAAAGTAATGGGAAAAGCTAAGTAGTTTGCTTAGGGTCAATTACAATGCAGGAGTAATTTTAAATAAAAAAACATTTTCAAACTCAGGCATGACTCTACAACTCAATTTCTTACCCCTACACGGCAACCTCCTGGTCAGTACTTGAGATAGTCCCTTTGGTTAATTTTTTTTCCCCATGTAAAACAACAAACATCTATTATCTGACGCAGTTTATGAAGGTCAGAAATGTGAGAGCTGAGTGGTTCTGACTCAGGGGTCATAAGGTTGCAGTCCAGATGTCAGGGGGGCTGTATCATCTGAAGGCTTGACTGGGGCTTGGAGGATGTGTTTTCAAGATGGTGTCCTACATGGCTGTAAGCAGGAGGCCTCAGTTAAGATCATCACATGGACCTCTTCTCACAGCATGGCAGGTAGATTCTACCAGAGCGAGTGATGCAGGAAAGGGAGAAATCACAATCTGTTTTATGACCTAGGCTTGGAGGTGGGAGGAGATTACACATGAGTGTGATTACCCAGAGATAGAGACCACTGGGGGCCAACTTGGAAGCTGACTATCTCAGGATGTTTACTTTGGTTCATTTTAGTACTATATGTATTTGCCACACCAGGGTGAAAAATGATTCCTGGTTTATATTTTTTAATTAACTAATGTATTAATTTATATTTTCCATTAATTTTCCCAACTGAAGTGGTGGAGAGGTGGATAATTTCAGAGGCACAACCCACCAATTAATTGCATTCCATCTCTCATTATGCAGTTCATTCATCAACTGTTTATTGTTCCCCTACTATGTGCCACTGTACTAGCTGCCTGGATACAATAAGTAGGTAAACAAATGCTCTCCCAACTCCCTTAGAGCTGTCAGTCAAGCAGGGGAGAAAGCTATTAAATGAATAATCACACAAATGCATAGATCACTGCAAAATGGGATGAGTGCTATGAAACAAGGGTATAAGTTGCTATGGAAACATACAAATTATGGGGATCTGATTTAGTTTGAAAATCAGGGAAGGGCCTATAGCAGGGTTTCTTGACCTCAGAACAGTTGATGTTTTGGACTGGATAATTGTTTGCTTTGGGGGCTGTCCTGTGCATTGTAGGATGTTAGCCGCATCCCTAACCTTCATCTATTACATGTCCTCCACAGCTCCCCTAGTTGTGATGACCAAAAATGGCTCCAGATATTTCCAAAGGTTCCCCGAGGACAAAATCTCCTCCAGTTAAGAACCACTGATTTATAGGAAGTTTCCAAATGAAAAGTATTAGGGGGAGGGGCATTTCAGGGGAAAGAATGTGGATGTTAGTGAAATTTTTTTGTTGACAGGAAATAAAACATTCTGGTTTCCTAATTCTCGTTCTCAATTTTAAATTCAGATCGGACTCTTTCCTGTATGACAGGTTGGTGCCCTTTAAACAGAAGTTCACACTCTGTAGCCAGCCTGCTTGTGCTGAATAAGGTGTCCCCATATAATTGCCAAGGAAAAGACAGGTCTGGCCTGAAGCTCTTTTCCAAAACGTATTTTAACTTATTGAATCTCTGGGCTAGCTAAAGTTGTTTGGCCTTCAGCCTGCTGGTTTATATCACTGCCCGAAGCAAGGTATTATCACTCAGAAATACATGGCCTCACTTTTATTGGAAAGCTATTTATAGGTACTGCTTATACTCTATATGAATATGTTTAATGTGGAAGGAGTATATAACCAGGCCGGGTATAAAGTCAGATTATTTTCGCCAAGACTTGGCTTATTTCAATGCTGAACAGACAAGAATTAGCTGTGTGTTTAGAATCCTGAAATCTTGAGTGAAAAAGAAACTTAGAGGATCTTATGGGGAAAGCATGGTTTTTGAACACAGGCACTTCTGGGTCAGATTTGGCCTCAGCTTTATGATCTTGAACACATAAAATAGCTTCAGTTTCCTCATATGTAATGAAGATAATAATTTCTTACCTCACAGGTTTGTTATGAAGATATGGAAGAGTAAAGCAATGTCTGGCATACGATAGATGTTCAATACATGAAATGCCCCTCTTGACCTTTAGATTATCCTCTCAGCATCCCCAAGAGATGGTCCCCTGGAAAACTGGGAGCTAGGCTATCCACATGTCTTCCCTTCCCTTCCACATCCATAAAATCATCCTATTCCCCCAATTTTATCTCCATGTTTTAGTTAGGCCACCATAATTTGTTTGGACTCTTGCAGTGATTTTCTAATTAGACGACTATAGCCACAGGTGAAGACTAATCATGTCACCCCTTGATTGCTACTTTTTATTGGTCCCACAGGCTCCAAAGTGGGATTAGTTCAGGCTTCAGACTAGGATTCTGGCTCACCTCTCCAGTCATCTCTCTTAGGTCCTGCCTTTCATCCTGTTCTCTAGCAATGCCAATCTTCTGACAAGAGTCCTATGTGCTGTTTCATATCCTCATGCCATTTTAGAAGTTGTTTCCTTGGATAGAGATTCATCCCTCTCCCACCCTTATCCACGCATCAGAGTTTTACTGATCCATCCTCAAGGACTAGCTACCTGCCATAGCATCTTCTGACCTCCCACCGGTCTCCCCTCCAGCACCTCTTCGGTTTGACACAACCTCGTGTACGTTTCTACTCTGACGTGTGTCACACCTCATTGATTTAAGTATTTGTTTATGCATCTGTCTTCTCCACAGCAGCATGAATTACTAGAAAGCAAGAAACCATATCTTATTAACCTTTGTGTTCCCAGCTATTATCACTGACCCTGTACTGGTCCATATTCCATAAGCACGTGATAAATGAATCCACATTTAGCTGGAATCCCCACCGTGATGGGAACTCCCAACATTTCAAGGCAGCAACCTGATTTTGACCCTGTGTCCCATGTCAAACCCAGATTGATAAGACTTCCATCTATATTGTCATATGTACCTCTCTACCTGCCTCCATCCACTGATCCTACTTAGGAAGAATACATATAATCCCTTAAGGTGGCTGCCATTTGATTATTAGAATGCAGCCAACATCAAACAGCAACAAAATTTCTTCTTCTTAAAGGATTCTTCGAATTATTCCTGGTGTGATATGATGTCCACTGTCCTCACCTTACCTCCCTGATCAGGATCTGTTGTGGTCACCATGTCTAGAACTAAACTCAGGATGCTTGATGGATTCTGACAGCATGGAGAGCCTTTGTCCTAAATATGATATTGTGGCAAGAAAAGGATAAAATAGAATATGCTTGCATTTATTCTTATATTTTTAAATATTTATTTATTTATTTATTTGTACGTACGTATTTTGGCTGCGCCAGGTCTTGGTTGCGGCATGCAGGATCTTTGTTGCAGCACGCGGGATCTTTTAGTTACGGCATGTGGACTTCTTAGTTGTGACATGCGAACTCTTAGTTGCGGCCTGTGGGATCCAGTTCCCCGACCAGGGATTGAGCCCAGACCCCCTGCATTGGGAGCACGCAGTCTTACCCACTGGACCACCAGGGAAGTCCTTATAATAGTTGTAATAGTAGCTAACATTATTGAGTTCTTACCACATACCAGACACTGCAGGACCAAAGGTATAAGATGGGTTAGCCTCTCTTTAGTCCCTGAGCTCAACTGTTTAACTGTACTCTTGTTCTCTCAGATACACCAGCTGTCTGGTGAGTCATTGCTTCAAGGTCATCAGCCAAAAATCAAACAAAAGGGTTGGTTTTTATCTAATAGTTTAGGAGCATCCTTCTACCCATCTGGCAAAAATAAAGCTGCATGAGCTCACGGTGCTTCCAGTCACTTGAGACACTAATTAATTGAGCACCTAGACAAGGCGCCAAGGAGGGCAGAAGGTGCGCCCTCAAAAATCACTGCTGAATGCATCATTCAAGGGTCACTCAGATCGGAGACCCCATATTCCATTTCTCCATTGGTGCTCCTTTGGTTTTCAGAACGGCTCGTTTCAGATGTCCTGTGCGCCATCCAAACTGCTAGTATTTTAAACCACCCAACTTTAATTATACTTATCACTCACATGTATTGAATGCCTTTTAGACCCTGGGAATTGCATTTCACTCTTCACATGCGTGATCTTGCCTAGTGCTTCCAACTACCCTGCAAGCAGATAAATTTTTCAGTCGAGGAAACTGAAGTTCAGGGAGCTTAACTCACTTGGCCCAATACACAGAGCTTTTACTTAGCAGAGCGTTAGGATTTGGACCTAGACATAACTCCAGTGCTCAAACTCCTAAACATCACACCACACTGCCTCCTGAGTCACTTTATTGTCATACTGAAGGGGTAGGTGGGGATCCCATGAGCAATACGCAGCTGGAAGCCTGGGTCAAGAGAAAACTTCAAGAACACCTGTGGGTGAGACCATTTACGCATGGCGGGAATGGGGACAAGACAACTGGAATAGCAGTTACCGTCCTACTGGATTTCATCTGGGTGCCATGCCCACACTCTCTGGCTCCTCTGATACCCACCGTAGTACCCCAGTTATCCCTTCACCCCACCCTGCTGTTTTTCTGTATACTTGATTGCCATCATGTGTGGCATCGTTTGTTCTGCCTTATCCCCCATATACAACCTTTTCCTAAGCTCTAGAAGCATCCATTTGTCCAAGCATTTTTCCTCTCACCTTTGCTCCTAGACATATTTGATTGAAATCCTGCCTCCCTTCTCTTCTGGACAGACCTGGCACCCCTCCCCCCATGACACTCCCCACCTGGCCCAGGCAGTCCATCCTTCTGAAACCCACTTCTTACATCCCAGTTCCAAGATTGCTCCGTCTTGTCCACAAGGACCATGAGCGCTATTACCGAGTGTTGTCCGAGGAACCGGAAGTAGCCTGCCAACGGTGTACCCACGCAGGAGGCACTGTGGACCTCGGGTATCAGAAACATTTGTATGCTTTAGAACACGCTCCAGTCCAGGGAGACAGAAAAGCCATTTCTCCTAGTCAGAAAATATCCCTGAACCCCAGGACCCTGGCAAAGGCCAACTCAGGCCCAGAGTCCATCAAAACTTCAATTTTGTCAAAATCTCCTATATAAGAGGCCATTTTACGTGCTATTAAACAGAACAGTGCAGCTCGCCAGTAAAAAATCATCTGCAATAACAGCCCATTAAAAGCTTTCCTTTAATATGGAACTTTCTAATTAATGTAAATGGGGTGCAAAGCTTGGAAAAGCTGAGTTGATTCTAATGTTCAGAAAGTAGGTAAAATAAGAAAGGGTCTTATTTCTCATTAGCCATCTATTAGGGAATCTAATGAAATCTTTATGGCTTGGATGTATTACCAAAAAAAGTTACAATTGCTTTGTTTCCTGCCTCATTTCTCTGCCACCTTTCTCTATAAATATTGCTGTGCTACACATTAGATTGGGGAAAATAGAAGTCTGCATGGATTTTGTGTCTGACTCCGTAAGGTTCTCAGAGTGCTGGAGATGGAAGGCAGCACAGTCATGATTAACTCTAGTTTCCAGATTTCTCAGTTGGAAACTGAGGCCCAAAGAGAGTTGAAGACTAATGTAGCCATTGACTTCCTTCCCCCCGCCTCCCTCTTTGGTCCTTCCTTCCTTCCTTCCTCTTTCCCTCCCTCCTTCTCTTCCACCACTTCCTCCCTTCCTTTTGCTCTCATTGAACTATTTATCAAACACTCTATCCATCAGGTTAGGCTGGGTTACACTACAATAACGAGCAAACCCCACATCTCAAAAGTGTAAACATCAAACGTCTTTCAACCGTACTGTGTGATAGAACATCAGCATTTCAACTCTCACCTGCATGGCGTGGTCCATTATGGGTCCACAGGGGAACAGAGTCACTCAGGGACCCAGGATGATGGAACAGCAGTCATCATGCCAGAGGGAAGAGAGAAAGTGGGCTCTGGCTCTTAAAGCCTCTACCTGGATATAACAGGTGACTTCTGCTCACGTTTCGTTGTGCAGAGTCCGTTTGGCCATGCCCAACTTCAAAGGGATCCAGGAAGTAGTATCCTACAGTGAATCCAAAGGCTCCTCCTGTGAGCCAACTCATAGAATAACCTGTGATATCAAAATGAGTGAGAAATAGAAGAGCTCAGAGTCCAGTAGGAGAACGAAAAAACAAACACATTCAAGACAGAGCGTGGTAAGTGGTGTGAGAGGCTGTACCCGCAGCCCGAGGACCAAGTAGGCTCACTCTCTCCCTACTTTGCCGACCTTCTCATGGGGCTTTGCTGCAGCTTGTCATGTAACCACCTTCCTCTTTCTTATTGGGGTCCAGTATCCAGGAGGGAAACCCATGCTCAGATCCTGTTCCCTAGGTACCTGTCCTCAGTTTTACAGACCCTCGATGCAGGGGCTTAGGAGAAGGGGAACCATGTGAGACCAACCAGCCCAGGCAGGCCTGGGGCTAAGGGAAGCGAGGAGCCCAAGGAGGGGATGCCCAGGTTCCAAGGCAGCATCATGGGTGCCGGCTACACCTGACATCGTCATAACCTGCTGCTCCGTACCTTTTTGCCTCGCAGTGCCAGGGAGTCAGGCATTTTAGGTTCTGTCATCTGGAGGAGGTGGCAGAGTGATTTAGAGCAGGGATCCGGACCCCTCAGGGAGCTGGAGAGTGGGCTGGGGAAACTGAGGCAGGAACCCGGCAGACGGCATCCCTGAAGTCGAAGCTTTTCCTTTTTTTTGGGGGGGGGGGTTATTTATTTATTTATTTATGGCTATGTTGGGTCTTCGTTTCTGTGCGAGGGCTTTCTCTAGTTGCGGCGAGCGGGGGCCACTCCTCATCGCGGTGCGCGGGCCTCTCACTATCGCGGCCTCTCTTGTTGCGGAGCACAGGCTCCAGACACGCAGGCTCAGTAGTTGTGGCTCACGGGCCCAGCTGCTCTGCGGCATGTGGGATCTTCCCAGACCAGGGCTCGAACTTGTGTCCCCCGCATTGGCAGGCGGACTCCCAACCACTGTGCCACCAGGGAAGCCCGAAGCTTTTCCTTAATCAGCCTGCAGTTAGCACTTTGGCCCCAGACCTCTCTGCTGAAGTCGGACTTAAGTTCTTAGAGGACTGCTGACCACACATTCTCACCCTTGGGCAGGGCTGACAGCGGAACTCAGGGGAGCAAGGGGTTAAACCTTAGGAAGGAAGAGAGTCCTTGGCTTTGGTGGGTGCACATGGATAGCCAGACATCGTTCACTTTATGTCCCTCTGCAACAGGCCTTTTAAAGCCCAGACAGAATGATGTGGCTGGCTTCGTAATCATGTTCCAATCAGCTTTACAGAATTGTGCAATTGATTATCCTGCTGGCCTCACACAGGCTTTAGAGCGAGGCAGAGGGGCACCTTAATTCTTTGTTTAGTTCCATAGACTGATTTGAGGAGACTTTAGCTTTTCCACCCATCCCCAAGAGGAAGGGAGTTCAAATTACCTTGAAATTACAATTTAGAGCTGTCAAGCCTTGGCCAGTCTGTTTCATTTTCCCGATCACCCAGCCGGGGCCAAGGCCGAGAAAGGAGGTACCTGGCATATTAACTCCTCTTTAGGTACATGAAGAAGGGGAGTGAGGGAGCGTGAGCTCAGGGTGCCCCACGCGGGCTCAGGCGGCTCCGGGAACGACAGAGTGAGAGGATCTGGGAAGCATGGCTGTGGTCTCCCAAATTTGGGTCCGGTAGTACTAGGTCTCCCCACAAGATGGTGTGATTGGGGTGTCAGAGTCAATTGAACAGAATATAGTTTTCCTTTGTTTTCGTTTTCTGTTTTGATGAAATAGTTGGGATTTTTAGATCGCTGCAGGAAAATGAATAGAGCTTGGTGATGCGTGTTTCACCAGCCTAGGGGTTCAGAGAAGTCTTCCTGCAATACAGGGGCCTGACGTGGGTCTTGAGCAATGACCAGGAATTAGTCAGTTGGAGAAAAGTGGGAACTCCATTAGAGATGGAGGGGGCACCATATGCCAAAGCCCAGAGGCACTTTACTAGGATGAGAAGAGTGAGGGAAAGAATGGTGGGCATGAGACTATGGAGGTCTGACACACTAAAGAGATTAGAGTCTAAAGGCAGAGGCAAAGGCTTTGCGGGTTAAAAATAAAATACAGGATTCCAAGTGGAAAAGTAGAGGTGTGGATGGCACAGCAGAAGCACAAATTGTGGAGTGGTCATTGTGGAGACTTGCTGGAGCAAGTTGACTTAATATCACATCTGTCAACTCATGTCTGGAATTCACAAGGAATTTCTTCTTCCTCTAAATTACCTAGTTAATTATTAAGCAGTGACAGTCGTGTTATAATGGCTGGTAGGTAGTGAGTGCTTATTATACATCAGGACTCTTCTAAGAGTTTTGCATGAGTTATGTAATCTTTTCACAGTCCTATGAGGTGAATATCATTAGTATCCCCATTGTGCAGGTGACAAAACTAAGTCTCAAGGAGTTAATCAATTTGCAGAAGGTCCCAGAGCCAGTAAGTGGTGGGAATGAGGTTCAAACATAGGCAGTCTGAACCTAGAGCCTATGACTTAATCACTATGCTGTGATGCCTCCTGTGATCTTAAGAAAATAGAACCCACCATTCCTTCCTTCATTCAACAGATATTCACTAAGTGAAGACATACGACAGGCTTAGTGCTAAGTGTTGAGAGGACAGGGTTGAGCAAGGTGGCAAGTTACGTCATCACATGGGGCATCAGCCTGGTGGGGACACAGGAAGTCAGTGACCAATTAATGATCAAGAGAATATCAGGTTGCAAAGAAAAAGTAAAATAGGGCATCAGGAGAGGAAATACCAGAGCTTGAAAGCATCTTCAATGCCAGATGAAGGAATGGAAGCCAAGAAAAGGAGAGTGATGTGCTCAGAGTCATACAGTAAATTGGCATCAGGTTTGAGAAAAGAATCCAAGACCCCTAATATATTCAGTAGCTACTTAATCTCATGCCTGCTCTATGCCTTCCACTGTTCTGGGCACCAGAACAAGACGGCCACGGTCCCTCCCCTCACAGACCTTACATTCTTTCCCAGTGCTCTGCTGCCTGGGTATCTGAAGCTTTGCAATACACACTTTATTTCATCAATTGTTGATTCTACTAAAAAATGTCCTCCGCTTTATTTCTCCTATGCTCAGCTCATGGCAGGAAAATCTGAATAGGAGTATTTCCTTCTTTGCATAGCCCAGATTCCCCTGCCATGAGTAAAACATTTGGAGAAGTAAGGGTCAGGGGCCTATGCCTTCCTCCAACTTCCCAAAGAGGGGAAATCTTAACAATTATATAAAATAAGATGTTTCCTACCTACCACACCATTCCTTTGAGGCAATCAACAAGTACAGAGTTGATTATCTTGTTTGAATGGGGGGAACAGAGAAAGGGGCCCAGAAGAGCAAAGAGACTTTGGCTAATACTTCAAAGCTTTTCCCTCAGGTGTATAATGACTTTTCTTTCCTTCTCTTCTGCTCAGCCAAGGCAAAAGGCACTGGACCCTGGCTGAGCCTACAGCTTCACAGATGCCCTGCTGAGGTCCCCCAGCCCTAAGACTACATAGGGCAGGCTGCTAAGGCAGAAAATAAGGGATTCCTGTAGATCTAATTCCTACTGTTGTGGTGCAGCAGGGCACTGCAGATCCAGTGAAGGGAAGTCTATTTCAGCATCCTTCTTTGGATATAGAATAATTCATATCCTGTCTCTAAGAGCTTGGTCCCTTTCCCTACACCTTGACCTCTCTATTGTATATATTACTCATTTAATCTTCACAACCACCCTACAAGATAGGTACCAGTATACAAACAAAGAAACTGAGGCACAGAAACTTTAAGCTACTTTCCTAAGGTGACACAGCTAATCAGTAGAAGACTTGCTATTTAAATTCAGGGGGTTTGGCTCCAGAGTCTGGATTCTTAAGCTGTGAGATATACCGTGTCTGCCACTCCTTCTATTCTGCCCTCACCCCTGCTGCTGACACTATCCTACTGCTAGTAAGGCCCCTAGTACTACTTCAGTACTATTAGTTAAGACAATACTATTTTACTTCTGCTTCTCTACAGATGCTGCTATAGGATTTGTAATACTAACACTGCTGGTCCTGCCTGTATTACTATTATCGAAAATAATAACATTACTGCTGCCACTTCTGCTTTTTCTCCTCCTCCACTTCTTCCTCCTTTGCCTCCAAAACCCCCAGTATTTATTGCCCTGATTCCAGATCTTCTCCACGCCTTCTACAGGCATTATATACAGACGGGAAATTGGGGCACAGAGGTAGGAAATGTTTCATGTGTAGTCACAAGACTGACAAGGCACAGCACAGGATTGTAGGTCTGGGTCATTTATTTCAAGTCCAGTGTCCTTTCAAAGTGATACCAAGAACTTGCAGCTGAGGACCTGCTAGTATTTAGAACCTCTCTGTGCCAGGGATGGTCTATGGAGCACCTGGGAATGTGTTAGAAATGCGGAATCTCAGGCCCCACCCCAGGCCTGCTGAAGCAGAGGCTGGTTTGGTGGCGTGTTAAAGCTTGCAAAGCACTGAAAACGCCTACAAATCCGTGATGACGTTGAATCCTTACAACCCCATAGGAAATAGAGCAGACAGTGCTCTTCCCTCTTGGGTCGGGCAAGTGGTTCAGAGCCATGGGTGTGAACTCAGAAACGTGAGTGTGAACAGCAAGCTAGGATGGCACCTTTCTTTCTCTGGGGGCCAAGATAAAGCTGTGAGAGGCAGGGATCTGCAGGGAGACATGTGGAGCCGGCCGAACAGGTATCAGAGGTGAATCTGCATTTGTGGCCTTTGTACACTAATTTATGGAAGAATATTTGTTGGTATTTTAAATAACCTGGTGGGGGTGGTGTGTGTGTGTGTGTGTGTGTGTGTGCACGTGTGTACATGGGTGTGTAGTGGGACGTATAATGGGGGACAGTAGACCAACACCTGCCCTGGGGAACCATGGTTTGGGCATCTCTTCCCCCTGGGAACGCTAGACTTGGGTTCCATGCCTGAGGATTTCTGGCCTTAGTGCATACCCTGAGCCCTGGTGTGCCGTGAGCCCTGAGCTCACAGATAGATCTCCTTGGCTTTCTCCTCCGTGTGCAACTCCGCCCTGCGCCCGACTGCTGTCACCCATCACTGTTTCCGGTGAAGGCTGTTAAGCACAGGTGAGGGATGTTTACCGTTAGTGCCCTTGGAAGCTTTCCCTCCATGGCCTTGTGTACAGTGAAATGCAGGGCTTTGCTGAGAAGGAAACACAGGGGTAAGAATGGCATTCATCCAAGGTATCAAAGGAAGGTGGTAATTGCAGAACGAACCCAGAGACAAGCAGCTCACAGCCTTGCTTCCTCTCTTACTCTGTGTCTTCTCTTTATAGGGGTCCAAATAATCACCGTTGTGTTCTTTCTTTAAAAAGGAAAATACGATAACGTCACTCTCTGGTTTAATTCCTGAGTTGGTTTCCCACTGCTTTTGTCCTAAAGCATGAACCCCTTATCTTGTCTTCTAAGGCCCTTCACTATCTGACCCCAACTCACCACTGTGTCTCATTGCCCCTGCCATATCCTCCACTGCACAGAATTTCTCATCATTCCTCAAACTCCCTGGGCTTTTGTGACTCGTGGTCTTTCCTCGGGCTGTTCCTTCTGTCTGGAATTCTTTGCCCCAATCTGCTCTGAAGCTTCTACTCCCATTTTGTATCATAAGCAATGCCAGCATCTGTCTAACACCAAAGTCTGGGCTCCTAACCCTTGTACCTCCTGAGACTTGCCTTTCACCAGGGGCTAGTGAAAGAGTGAGGTTCTCTGATTGGGGTGAGGGTTAGGGCTCCGTGTGAATTCCCCCCAGAGAGCAGCCAGGTCTGTGCCCAGGAGCACCTTGGCGTGTCTGTTCCAGACAGGCAGCTGGACTGTCTGGTGGACGAAATGGAACAAAAAACAAATCTACATAATGGAGCCATTGATCACTGTCACAACACGCAACCAGCTGTGGCCTGGAGAGAATATGTTTTTCGGAGATGTTCTCCTGGAGAAAGAGTATTCGTTGATATGAGGCTCTTAAGAATATGGTGAGGGTTAGTCAGTGTGAGGAAGATTCTTTCCTGGTGACATTTCGGAGATGGTTTTGCACAGAATCAAATTAAAAATGTCTCTCCGTCTGCTCTTGGAACTTGGGATTGCTTTTCTTCCCTGTAGGGTGGGAGCATTCCGTCTCCCATCCGGCAGTCTCCTATCTTTTCAGCCCGTTCATCACAGTTTTCTAGTGGAATGGGGGATGCAGTTTTCCCCATCCATTGTGATAGTTTGCTGTTGGCAAAATCCAGTCTCTAGATTCTGGAACTATTTTAATTTTTATAGCTTTCACACTTCTCTTTCATAATATTTCACAATCTTTACACCCATGCTGCTTTATTTGTTGCTGCTGTTGTCTGCTTGTTTATTTAATTCTGAGTGCTTGCACTTTGAGAGCAATGTTGAATTGTGGTCTGAGCAGCGCCCTCCCCTTTCCATGGGTCTGACTTTTATGGGACTGTCCTGACTCCTTCACCATTTAGTGTGAAGTTGGCTATTCATCTCTCTAAGCCTTCATCCTGATTTCCTTTATAGCACCTATCACTCACTTTAAAAACAAAAATGTTTTCAGTCAACTGTTTCCTTGGTTACCACCTGTATCCCTCACTTGAATGTAACCTCCATGTGGGCAGGCACTTTGCCTGGCTCCCATTGTATCCCCTGGCACACGGTGGGTACACAGTAAATGATCATGGATATAATACATGATTTTCCCCTCCCATTAAGAAAGCCTTCTTTCTTTCCTAGATTACAAATACATTGCTTTTTCTATGTAAATTGATGTTGAATTTTATCAAATACGTTTTGACGTCTTTGGGGGTAAACTTCGACCTATGGATAAAATTAATGACTTTAGGAGAAACTTAATTGTATTAATTCTTGAATTTCTGGAATAGGTTCTTCTTGGTAGTAGTATATTATTCAAATATATATATATATATTTATAAAATACAAACATACATACATATATGCTGGTCTGTAGGTTTGGTTTGATTTGGTTATTGATTTGGTTTTGTTATAGTTCTGCTCTCTGTCAGCCTCTGGTCTTACTAACTTCTTAAATGAGGCTACCAGCCATGAGCTCAACCCCAGAAAGAGATTAACAGTCCCACAAGCAATGTTCAAAACTGCCCATTAACTCTCACTCTAGCAAGATTCTGTATTATCATTTTAAATTCTCCCTACTACTTAGGAAAGTAAACCTAGATATGTAAATTTGCATGTACTTGATTTCTAGTAAGATTGAATCTCTTGTCTCCCTACTGATATGTATCTTTGTGAATTTCCTATTCATGTCATTTATCATTTGTTTCCTGTTTGCATGTTCATCCTTTTATTGATTTGTAAGAACTTTTTCTATATTAAGGACATTGACTTACTCTGCTGTATCTATTTATATAGTTCCCATTTTGTTCGTTTCTCTTTTAATAGTATTGATGGTAGATTTTAACATTTTCATTTTTTTATTTTTCCCCCCAATATTTAGTGATTGATTGATTGATTGATTAACATCTTTATTGGAGTATAATTGCTTTACAATGGTGTGTAAGTTTCTGCTTTATAAAAAGTGAATCAGCTCTACATATACATATATCCCCATATTTCCTCCCTCTTGTGTCTCCCTCCCACCCTCCCTATCCCACCCTTCTAGGTGGACACAGAGCACCGAGCTGATCTCCCTGTGCTATGCGGCTGCTTCCCACAAGCTATCTATTTTACATTTGGTAGTGTATATATGTCCATGCCACTCTCCCACTTTGTCCCAGCTTACCCTTCCCCCTCCCTGTGTCCTCAAACCCATTCTCTACATCTGTGTCTTTATTCCTGTTCTGTCCTGCCCCTAGGTTCGTTAGAACCTTTCTTTTTTTTTTTTAAACATCTTTACTAGAGCATAATTGCTTTACAGTGGTGTGTTAGTTTCTGCTTTATAACAAAGAGAATCAGCTATACATATACATATGTCCCCATATCTCTTCCCTCTTGCATCTCCCTCCCTCCCACCCTCTCTATCCCAACCCTCTAGGTGGTCACAGAGCACCAAGCTGATCTCCCTGTGCTATGCGGCTGCTTCCCACTAGCTATTTTACGTTTGGTAGTGTGTATATGTCCATGCCACTCTCTCACTTCGTCCCAGCTTACCCTTCCCCCTCCCCATGTCCTCAAGTCCATTCTCTAGTAGGCCTGCGTCTCTATTCCTGTCCTGCCCCTAGGTTCTTCATGACCTTTTTTTTTTTTTTTTAGATTCCATATATATGTGTTAGCATATGGTATTTGTTTTTCTCTTTCTGACTTACTTCACACTGTATGACAGACTCTAGGTCCATCCACCTCACTACAAATAACCCAATTTCGTTTCTTTTTATGGCTGAGTAATATTCCATTGTATATATGTGCCACATCTTCCTTATCCATTCATCTGTCAATGGACACTTAGGTTGTTTTCATGTTCTGGCTATTGTAAATAGAGCTGCAATGAAACATTGTGGTACATGATTCTTTTTGAATTATGGTTTTCTCAGGGTATATGCCCAGATTGCTGGGTCATATGGTAGTTTTATTTTTAGTTTTTTAAGGAACCTCCACACTGTTCTCCATAGTGGCTGTATCAATTTACATTCCCACCAGCAGTGCAAGAGGGTTCCCTTTTCTCCACACCCTCTCCAACATTTATTGTTTCTAGATTTTTTGATGGTGGCCGTTCTGACTGGTGTGAAATGATATCTCATTGTAGTTTTGATTTGCATTTCTCTAATAATTAGTGATGTTGAGCAGCTTTTCATGTGCTTCTTGGCCATCTGTATATCTTCTTTGGAGAATGGTCTTCTGCCCATTTTTGGATTGGGTTGTTTGTTTCTTTAATATTGAGCTGCATGAGCTGTTTATATATTTTGGAGATTAATCCTTTGTCCGTTGATTCGTTTGCAAATATTTTCTCCCATTCTGAGGGTTGTCTTTTCATCTTGTTTATGGTTTCCTTTGCTGTGCAATAGCTTTTAAGTTTCATTAGGTCCCATTTGTTTACTTTTGTTTTTATTTACATTTTTCTAGGAGGTGGATCAAAAAGGATCTTGCTGTGATTTATGTCATAGAGTGTTCTGCCTATGTTTTCCTCTAAGAGTTTTATAGTGTCTGGCCTTACATTTAGGTCTTTAATCCATTTTGAGTTTATTTTTGTGTATGGTGTTAGGGAGTGTTCTAATTTCATTCTTTTACATGTAGCTGTCCAGTTTTCCCAGCACCACTTATTGAAGATGCTGTCTTTTATCCATTGTATATTCTTGCCTCTTTTATCAAAAATAAGGTGGCCATATGTGCATGGGTTTATCTCTGGGCTTTCTGTCCTGTTCCATTGATCTATATTTCTGTTTCTGTGCCAGTACCATACTGTCTTGATTACTGTAGCTTTGTAGTATAGTCTGAAGGCTGGGAGCCTGATTCCTCCAGCTCCGTTTTTCTTTCTCAAGATTTCTTTGGCTATTTGGAGTCTTTTGTTTTTCCATACAAATTGTGAAATTTTTTGTTCTAGTTCTGTGAAAAATGCCACTGATAGTTTGATAGGGATTGCGTTGAATCTGTAGATTGCTTTGGGTAGTAGAGTCATTTTCACAATGTTGATTCTTCCAATCCAAGAACATGGTGTATCTCTCCATCTCTTTATATCATCTTCAGTTTCCCTCATCAGTGTCTTATAGTTTTCTGCATACAGGTCTTTTGTCTCCTTAGGTAGGTTTATTCCTAGGTATTTTATTCTTTTTGTTGCAGTGGTAAACGGGAGTGTTTCCTTAATTTCTCTTTCAGATTTTTCATCATTAGTGTATAGGAATGCAAGAGATTTCTGTGCATTAATTTTGTATGCTGTTACTTTACCAAATTCATTGATTAGCTCTAGTATTTTTCTGGTAGCATCTTTAGGATTCTTTATGTATAGTATCATGTCATCTGCAAACAGTGACAGCTTTACTTCTTCTTTTCCAGTTTAGATTCCTTTTATTTCTTTTTCTTCTCTGATTGCTGTGGCTAAAACTTCCAAAACTATGTTGAATAATAGTGGTGAGAGTGGACAACCTTGTCTTGTTCCTGATCTTAGAGGAAATGGTTTCAGTTTTTCACCATTGAGAATGATGTTGGCTATGGGTTTTTCATATATGGCCTTTATTATGTTGAGGTAAGTTCCCTCTTTGCCTACTTTCTGGAAGGTTTTTATCATAAATGGGTGTTGAAGATTTTAACATTTTTAAAACCCTGATTTTAAACTCTCTCTCTTTTTTTAAGGTACCTTTTCTTTACTTAGTTGCATGTTTAAAAAATCCAGACCAGAGATCAAACAACTAGCCACCTTTATTTATTCCTAATTACTTTATGATTTCATTTATTTTAAATTTGACTACTTAATTGAGGGAGGTTTCTCGTTGTCCACAGATCATACCCAGCCTTCTCTTTGAACCTCAAAGCACAGCAGACCCTGCCTCTGTAAGGTTTATGAGGGAAAATAAACAGGTGCTGAGAGTGAGACAGATGGGGCAGGGTAGTACAGGGATGCTCTGTACTGAGGAAAGCTGCAGGATTTCCTGGGGCTGGACAGAAGATGCATATCCTGTGAGATCATCACATTCTTGTTCAGATGTGATGGACTGGGGTGAGGCAAGTGAGGTGCCCAGGGCACAGGATTTAAGGAGGTGCTTACTCTTGGGTGCAGACTTGCAATAGCTTGCAATTCTGCTTCCTGGGCTATTACTTGTACCGCTATATCCTCACCCCCACCATGCTCTTGGTGAGAGCAGCTCTCCAAACAGGGGCACTGGAGCCCCCCACCACCCCTAAGGTACCCCTCTGGCCTCAGCTCAGAATCCTCCCTGGGTACTGCATGACGCATGCTATGATGTGGCCTCACTGTCATCCTTGGTCTGCAGTTCCTTCCATCATGGGTTTCATGAAAGGTGTAGGGTGGTGCCATGAGCTCTGAACTTGGAATCAAGTGGTGTGCATGTGAGATCTGACCTCTCGCCTCCTGGTGATGGCACATCCATGGCTTTGTTCTCCCCATACTCTGTCATGTGGTGTCACCGGCCTGCCACCTAGAACCATGGTCAAGGTCAAGTTGGGTCTGTACTTTGCAAATGTCAAAGCTCTGTACATATGTCCATAATTTCTATTATTGCTCCTGCAACTTAATATTGGCATCAGCCGGTTCATTTCACATCAGAGGACGCTGCTGCTGGCCAGTGTTAGCATCAAAGCTGTAAGAAGCATTGACACAGCAGAGAGGTCATTTGGGGACATGACAATCAAAAAGGAGTGAATGCTTTTCCCTCTAAGAGTTCCTGTCAGTGGCAGAGTCCTGCAAGTTTACAAGTGAAAATCTAAATATTTAGGAAGCCTAAGCCCCTGCCTGAAAATAAAGATTAAAAATGAATATTTATGAGCTAATAGTTCTGTAATTCTGTCTTTGAATGTTTCCTTTGGTGACACATACAAGCCTATTGTCTCCTGCTCTTTGGGCAGGAGCCAGAGCCCAGCTGGGGAGTGTATCACTAGCTCTGTGACCTAGATGAAATCACTCACCCTCTCTGAGCCTGTCTCCTCAGCAGTAAATTAAAATAGTAATACTTACAGTGCAAATTAAATAATACAACATATACTGGGAGCCTAGGATAGTGTCAGGCACATAGTAGGTGTTCAAAAACTTTGAGTGTCCTCTATGTGTTCTTCCTTGGCTGGGATCACTATCATTTTTTTCTTACCAGAATGTGTCTGAAGACTCAGTGTTTCTTCCAGTTTTTTTTTTTTTATCATGGTAAAATACACATAACAAAATTTACCATCTTAACCATGTTTGAATGTACAGTTCTTTGGTGAAATACATTCACTACATTGTGCAACCTCACCACCATCCATTTCCAGAATGCTTTTCATTCTTGTAAAACTGAAACTCTCTACCCGTTAAATGATAATTCTCCATGCACTCACCCCCTCACCCCCTGGCCACTGCCATTCTACTTTCTGTCTATGAATTTGACTACTCTAGGGACCTCATATAAGCGGTTCCACACAATATTTGCCTTTTTGTGACTGGCTAAGAAAAGTTAGCATAATGTCCTCAGTGTTCACCCACGTTGTAGCGTGTGTCAGAACTTCCTTCCTTTCTAGGGCTGAATAACGATCCATTGCATGTATAGACCACGTTTTGCTTATCCATTCATTCATCAGTGCACTTATGTTGCTTCCACGTAAGTCTCAGTGCTTTTTTTGTATTCTATTTAGACGTCCTCTAAATTGAATTAAGAACCCTTTATCAAAATGGAGCAGACCCTCTCTCCTTTTTACCAAAATTCCCGACTTGCTTTTTCTTTCCAGTCCTGAATTTCTGTTTCCTGACCAACTCTCTTGCTGATCTGTCTGTCATTATCTTTCTTCAGTTGGGAACATAGCCAAGATCTGAGGGAGCTTCTCATCGTTGAAGGTTGGACTCACTATTCCTTCACTGCATCTTGGATTTGTAGGGAAGTAGAGGATCTTTGGAGCCTCCTGGTGCCAGGTCTGTCAACTATCCTCCTTCTCCAAAAGCCTGAAGACAAACTGCACCAAAATCCCAGCAGTATGGCAGGCTTGCCAGAAATGCTGGTACCCTGGCCACGTTCTAGACAAACTCACTTGGAACCTCAGCTTTGACCGCCCCTATCTGATTCTCCCAGGGTGACCCTCGCCTTGCTTTCTGGTCCACCTAGGCAGGGGTAGGATGACTCAAGCCCAGCAGCTCACCTCCACACAGCTGTCAGCGCCTTCCTTGAGGAAAGGACCGATTCTGGAACTTACGAGCCAGTGCGATTGAGGCTCCTGACTCTCTTTCCCTCAAACCAGGGGCTAGGCTAGAATTTCAGGAACTGGGCTTGGCATTTTGGGGCTGGAAGAGAGACGTGGGCACTGAAACTGAGGCTTATTCATTCATTCACTGTATATCGGTTGGCCAAAAAGTTCGTTCAGGTTTTCCGGTTACATCTTACAGAAAAACCCAAACGGACTTTTTGGCCAGCCCAATATTTATTGAGGGTCTATTCTGTGCCCTTGTGCTAGGGCCACTGCCGTGGACATAGCAGATATGATCCCTGTTTGCCTATTGCTTAGAGTCTGGCTGGAGTGGCAGGTATTAATCAGAGAAGTAAACAAATAAATGTGAAGCTGCGTATGTAAGATGGGCTATGAAGATTTGCTTCCAAGGTGGTTTTAGGAGAGGATTTGAAGTAGAGTGTCAATTGCTTTTTCTTAGTGTACTCTCTGTAAGTGGTACCTGGGCTGTAGATGTTTAGACTGTAGTGGAAAGGTGGTAGAAGAAGCCATGTGAGACATAAGACTGGGTCATCAGTGCTTAGGTCCTGAGTCACAAACAAAATATTGGCCGGTGGTGGTGTCTTTTTAATGTCCTTACTCCTTCACTGTCCAATGGTACAGTGCTGTGCAGAGGGAACAGCATGGGCACAAGCCCTAAGGTGGGAGATGCAGGGCCAGTACCTGTAGGGAGAAGGCTAGTGTATCCGAATGCAAGGTCAAGGGGGCGTGTGCTCATTGAGGTGGCAAGGGAGCGACAGTAGCACCAGACCATGCCGGATCTGTGGGCCGCGGTGTAGATACTTGTTTTATCCTACGAGCAATGGAAAACCACTGATGGACTTTAACATTTTCACGGTAATAATAGGGGATGCCTTTACTGAGTGCTTACTATGTCCCAGACACTGTTCTAAGGGCTTTATGGTATTATCTCAATGATTTCCTCAATCAGACCTATGAGACAGGGACTTCATTATCCCCATTTAACAGATGAGGAAATCTAGGTACCAGGAAGCTAAGCAACTTGTCCGAAGTCTCACAGCTAGTAAGTGGCAAAGTCTACCTTCTTAACCACTGCAGAAAGCTGTCTCCCGCTTTGAGAAGAGGTGAGTAGGAGCTAGTATTCTTTTGGGGAATAGCAGGATAAACCCAGCCTCCTGAGGGAATGCCCAGTCCTCTGCCATAGACGTGGCCAGGCAGGGACATGTAGTGTGCCTGTGTGTACATGTGGCTCAAGGGGAAGACTTGACACCTGGCACAGGGGTCGGCCCTGTCACTGGCCCTTATCTGGAGCTGGTGCCCGAGAACTCTGGCAAGGCAGAGAAGCCCTTATCGGCCCACATAGCTGCCTCTTGGGCAGTTTCCCATGGGGGATTACGTGGCAGCAAACATTCAGTTTAAATGGCACCGACATTCAGTTCTGCTTCCTGCACAGGCTGTTCTGCACTGGGGAACACCAGGTGCCCCCTTGAATGAATATGGTCTGGAGTGTGCACTTTGGATGAATCCATGGCTCATAGCGGGCGGGGTGCGGGACTTGGGACGGGGTGGTATGGACTATAGATGCAGATTGAGAAGGGGACACAGAGGCAGCTGCTGAGCTAAGGGAGCCACATTCTTTGGGCTGTTTGCTGAGGGAAGAGCATGGTAAGGATGGGAAATCCAAATGAGCTGATTATTTAGATGAGATCTTCTCATCAGGGAAATATACTTTTAAGGAACCAAAGTCCATCAAGATAGTTCAGATTGGCTTTACAGACAATCCTGGGCAGTGGATGAGGAATGATTTGGTGTCATGGACATGTAACTGGAGAGTCAGGCACCCAGCTTTCTCTCTTTCCTTCTCTTCTCCATTGTCTTTGCCTCCTGCTTCCTTTGGTCTGTCTGCCTCCATCCTCCTTTCTACACACTGACTTCTCTCTTGGCTTGGTTGTTGATTTCCCTGCCACGTGTTTGGAAGAGTGTATTTCTGCGGCCTGCAATGGGACTAACTCCGGCCGCCACCAACTCTGGGCCTTTGAGCTCCAACCCACCCTTTTGGCTCAGCGCAGTCTCTATCCTCCGAGCAGCTGAAGGCAGGTTGGCAGGTGTGTCCGTGGCACACGGACTCCATTGACTCAGAAATGGCAGCTATGGTTCAGGGAACTGGGGGAGTAGCTTTTAACACACAGCTTCAGGATGGAGAGGGCATGGGACATTATTAAAATTCTTCAGGGGCCCCCAGACTGAGAGACAGGTAGGGTAACCCCCTTCTAAGGGTCCCGTGTATTGTTGGAGCATTCTTATAGTTCCCGATTCTTTCTTTGGAGGCAAAATCTGAGCCCCTGGATTGTTTGTCATTGAAGGAAAGAGCCAGATGTAGAGGCGGTAACTGATGGAAGACTCCCCCGCCCCTCACCCAGGTTAGGCAGCCCAAGGCAGTATGGCTGAGTAGCTCCATCAGCCCATCCGAGGCTGGCAACGAACCTAGCACTACAGTGATAAGACGAGAAGCTAGACAGAACAGGTCTCCATGGGAGTGTTTCTATGTTTGTATTCAGAGTACTTCAAAGAGTATTTCAGTTGCTATTACTGTAGCAAATGTCTTTCATGCAAATTTTGATATCTTTCGATGAAGAAGGCTTCATCTGAATCAATGGAATGATTCTTTCCGCCTCCTCCATGAAACACCCAGTGCCTTTTAGGCGCACACCTTGTACATGCTGCTCTCATACCTTGTACATGCTGCAGAGAGAGTCTTTAAGTTGCCTTCTTCACACTTGAAGGATTTGTGAGTTCTGCGTCTCGATGGGAGGCTGGAATGCCAGGAGTGGACCTCGTAAAGAGTTTGTGTTACTTTAAATATTAGCCCAGCAGGATACCTTGTCTCGGAAGCTGTGCTGGGCTCCTGGCCCTGATCCCTCTACTTGAAGACCAGTGGGTTTCAAGATCTCAGGCTTCATGGGAAGCTAAAACTAAGGACTATACTTGTCAAAGCTTTGGGGTCACTGCCTTCAGAGAGCACTGCTTATAATAACCTTTGACATCTTTAAATCAGCTCCACATTCCTGGGATCCAGCTTGGGGATGGCCATGCCAGGTGGGCAGTGGTCATCTTCCTAGACACCTCTTCAACATCCCGAATTTGTGTTCATTTTTCCTGCCCAGGGCCTAGGGCACGTTCCCTGTTCTCCCGACTCACCCAGCAGGGGCCCTCGAAGGAAGCCTACTTGGGGGTTATTGCACTAAGCAGCTGACAAGGAGGCAGGGTCCAAGGGCTGGGCCTCTGCAGTACCCTGTGGAGCCAGAGGGCGTGGTGGTAGGACCAAGGCACCAGCCTGTCCTCCCAGGTGCCCAGGGCCCAGAGAGTTGGCCGAGGAGTCCCAGGGAGTCACGGGTCCCTGTGTCTCTGGCCTGAGTTAGAAAAGTCATTAATCACCATGACAGACAGAGAATTCAGTCAGTACAGCCAGTCCTCACCACCAGGTCTGTCTCAGGGGCTGAGTCCCAGCCTGATGCTACTCATGACCTACAGTGGCCTCCACACCACCTGGACCAAAAGCCTCAGCCTTGCAGGGACTCACAGAGGGTCTACACGGCCCCATTCACCACTCTCGCCCTATCTCCCATCCTTCCCTCCTTTGCACACTGGCCTCCAGCCACACTGGCCTTCTTGCTGTTCCTCAGATCAACCAGACATGATCCCTATTTGGGGCCTGTCCTCAAGCTGTTCTCTCTGCCTGGAAATCTCTTCTCTTGGGTACCCACTTAGCGAACTCTCTTAACTCTGCAAAGTCCTTTCTCAAATCTTACTTTCTCAATGGGACCTGCCCAAAGGTTAATATCACAACCTGTATCACTCTCCCCCAGCACTCCCGCACCCCTTACTCTGCTGTTGTTTGTTTTCTTTTTGTTTCTTTTCCATGACACTTATCATCTGCTAACATATTAAATAACTGACATATGTATTATGTGTTTTGTAATTTTCTCCCCTCCTCTCACTGCCCTGCCAACTAGAAGGTAAACTCAAGGAGGGCAGGGATTTGTGTTTGTTTGTTTACTGACATATCTCAAATGCCTAAGATAATGGCTAGTTTATATGACCGCTCAATACATAATTGTGTGTGTGTGTGTCTTTTTTTTTTTTTTTAAGTGTTGGAAAAAGAACAATTTTAGGGCAAATCTGAGATACACACAGACACATATATACACACTTGTTATATATCAGAAAGCTCTAAAAGTGTATATTTACAAATCGAATTTTCTAAGTTTTATATATTTAAAATTATATACATACAAATCTAACGGGTTTTTTTTGGGTTTTTTTTAAGTTTTGAATTTAATTTATATTTTTATACAGCAGGTTCTTATTAGTCATCCATTTTATACACATCAGTGTATACATGTCAATCCCAATCTCCCAGTTCATCACACCACCACCACCACCACCACCCCTGCCGCTTACCCCTCTTGGTGTCCATACGTTTGTTCTCTACATCTGTGTCTCAACTTCTGCCCTGTAAACCGGTTCATCTGTACCACTTTTCTAGGCTCCACATACATGTGTTAATATACGATATTTGTTTTTCTCTTTCTGACTTACTTCACTCTATATGACAGTCTCTAGATCCATCCACGTCACAACAAATGACTCAATCTTGTTCCTTTTTATGGCTGAGTAATATTGTATTGTATATATATACCACATCTTCTTTATCCATTCGTCTGTCGATGGGCATTTAGGTTGCTTCCATGACCCTGGCTATTGTAAATAGTGCTGCAATGAACATTGGAGTGCATGTGTCTTTTTGAATTATGGTTTTCTCTGGGTATATGCCCAGTAGTGGGATTGCTGGATCATATGGTAATTCTATTTTTAGTTTTTTAAGGAACCTCCATACTGTTCTCCATAGGGGCTGTATCTATTTACATTCCCACCAAGAGTGCAAGAGGGTTCCCTTTTCTCCACACCCTCTCCAGCATTTGTTGTTTGTAGATTTTCTGATGATGCCCATTCTAACTGGTGTGAGGTGATAGCTCATTGTAGTTTTGATTTACATTTCTCTAATAATTAGTGATGTTGAGCAGCTTTTCATGTGCTTCTTGGCCATTTGTATGTCTTCTTTGGAGAAATGTCTATTTAGGTCTTCTGCCCATTTTTGGATTGGGTTATTTGTTTCTTTAATATTGAGCTACATGATAATAATAAATAAATAATAATAATAAAATGAATAAATAAAAATAAATAAATAAATAAAAATAATAAATAAATAATATTTATATATTTTGCAGATTAATCGTTTGTCCGTTGATTCATTTGCAAATATTTTCTCCCATTCTGAGGGTTGTCTTTTCGTCTTGTTTATGGTTTCCTTTACTGTGCAAAAGCTTTGAAGTTTCATTAGGTCCCATTTGTTTATTTTTGTTTTTATTTCCATTACTCTAGGAGGTGGATCAAAAAAGATCTGGCTGTGATTTATGTCAAAGAGTGTTGTTCCTATGTTTTCCTCTAAGAGTTTTATAGTGTCCAGTCTTACATTTAGGTCTCGAACCCATTTTGAGTTTATTTTTGTATATGGTGTTAGGGAGCATTCTAATTTCATTCTTTTACATGTAGCTGTCCAGTTTTCCCAGCACCACTTATTGAAGACGCTGTCTTTTCTCCATTGTATATCCTTGCCTCCTTTGTCATAGATTAGTTGACTATAGGTGCGTGGGTTTATCTCTGGGCTTTCTATCTTGTTCCATTGATCTATGTTTCTGTTTTTGTGCTAGTACCATATTGTCTTGATTACTGTAGCTTTGTTGTATTGTCTGAAGTCAGGGAGTCTGATTCCTCCAGCTCCGTTTTTTTCCCTCAAGACTGCTTTGGCTATTAGGGGTCTTTTGTGTCTCCATACAAATTTTAAGATGTTTTGTTCTAGTTCTGTAAAAAATGCCATTGGTAATTTGATAGGGATTGGTAATTTGATAGGGATTGCATAGATTGCTTTGGGTAGTATAGTCATTTTCGCAATATTGATTCTTCCAATCCAAGAACATGGTATATCTCTCCATCTGTTGGTATCATCTTTAATTTCTTTCATCAGTGTCTTATAGTTTTCTGCATACAGGTCTTTTGTCTCCCTAGGTAGGTTTATACCTAGGTATTTTATTCTTTTTGTTGCAATGATAAATGGAAGTGTTTCCTAATTTCTCTTTCAGGTTTTTCATCATTAGTGCATAGGAATGCAAGAGATTTCTGTGCATTAATTTTTTATCCTGCAACTTTACCAAATTCATTGATTAGCTCTAGTAGTTTTCTGATGGCATTTTTAGGATCCTCTATGTATAGTATCATCTCATCTGCAAACAGAGACAGTTTTACTTCTTCTTTTCCAATTTGTATTCCTTTTATTTCTTTTTCTTCTCTGATTCCCATGGCTAGGACTTCCAAAATTATGTTGAATAATAGTGGTGAGAGTGGACATCCTTGTCTCGTTCCTGATCTTAGAGGAAATGGTTTCAGTTTTTCACGATTGAGAAATGATGTTTGTTGTGGGTTTGTCATATATGGCCTTTATTATGTTGAGGTAGGTTCCCTCTATGCCCACTTTCTGGAGAGTTTTTATCAGAAATGGGTGTTGAATTTTGTCAAAAGCTTTTTCTGCATCTATTGAGATGATCATATGGTTTTTATTCTTCAATTTGTTAATATGGTGTATCACATTGATTGATTTGCATATATTGAAGAATCCTTGCATCCCTGGGATAAATCCCACTTGATCGTGGTGTATGATCCTTTTAATGTGTTGTTGGATTCTGTTTGCTAGTATTTTGTTGAGGATTTTTGCATCTATATTCATGAGTGATATTGGTCTGTAATTTTCTTTTTTTGTAGTATCTTTGTCTGGTTTTGGTATCAGGGTGATGTTGGCCTCATAGAATGAGTTTGGGAGTGTTCCTTCCTCTGCAAGTTTTTGGAAGAGTTTGAGAAGGATGGGTGTTAGCTCTTCTCTGAATGTTTGATAGAATTCACCTGTGAAGCCATCTGGTCCTGGACTTTTGTTTGTTGGAAGATTTTTAATCACAGTTTCAATTTCATTACTTGTGATTGGTCTGTTCATATTTTCTATTTCTTCCAGGTTCAGTCTTGGAAGGTTATACCTTTCTAAGAATTTGTCCATTTCTTCCAGGTTGTCCATTTTATTGGCATAGAGTTGCTTGTAGTCGTCTCTTAGGATGCTTTGTATTTCTGCGGTGTCTGTTGTAACTTCTCCTTTTCCACTTCTAATTTTATTGATTTGAGTCCTCTCCCTCTTTTTCTTGATGAGTCTGGCTAATGGTTTATCAATTTTGTTTATCTTCTCAAAGAACCAGCTTTTAGTTTTATTGATCTTTACTATTGTTTTCTTTGTTTCTATTTCATTTATCTCTGCTCTGATCTTTATGATTTCTTTCCTTCTGCTAACTTTGGGTTTTGTTTGTTCTTCTTTCTCTAGTTCCTTTAGGTGTCAGGTTAGATTGTTTATTTGAGATTTTTCTTGTTTCTTGAGGTAGGCTTGTATAACTATAAACTTCCCTCTTTGAACTGCTTCTGCTGCATCCCATAGGTTTTGGATCATCGTGTTTGCATTGTCATTTGTCTCTAGGTATTTTTTGATTTCCTCTTTGATTTCTTCAGTGATCTCTTGGTTATTTAGTAATGTATTGTTTAGCCTCCATGTGTTTGTGTTTTTTACATTTTTTTCCCTGTAATTTATTTCTAATCTCATAGCGTTGTGGTCAGAAGAGATGCTTGATATGATTTCAATTTTCTTAAATTTACTGAGGCTTGATTTGTGACCCAAGATGTGATCTATCCTGGAGAATGTTCCGTGCGCACTTGAGAAGAACGTGTAATCTGCTCTTTCTGGATGGAATGTCCTATAAATATCAATTAAATCTATCTGGTCTATTGTGTCATTTAAAGCTTCTGTTTCCTTATTTATTTTCATTTTGGATGATCTGTCCATTGGTGTAAGTGAGGTGTTAAAGTCCCCCACTGTTATTGTGTTACTGTCGATTTCCTCTTTTATAGCTGTTAGCAGTTGCCTTATGTATTGAGGTGCTCCTATGTTGGGTGCATATATATTTATAATTGTTATATCTTCTTCTTGGATTGATCCCTTGATCATTATGTAGTGTCCTTCCTTGTCTCTTATAACATTCTTTATTTTAAAGTCTATTTTATCTGATATGAGTATTGCTACTCCATCTTTCTTTTGATTTCCATTTGCATGGAATATCTTTTTCCATCCCCTCACTTTCAGTCTGTATGTGTCCCTAGGTCTGAAGTGGGTCTCTTGTAAACAGCATATATATGGGTCTTGTTTTTGTATCCATTCAGCGAGCCTGTGTCTTTTGGTTGGAGCGTTTAATCCATTCACGTTTAAGGTAATTATCGATATGTATGTTGCTATGACCATTTTCTTAATTGTTTTGGGTTTGTTTTTTGTAGGTCCTTTTCTTCTCTTGTGTTTCCCACGTAGAGAAGTTCCTTTAGCATTTGTTGTAGAGCTGGTTTGGTGGTGCTGAATTCTCTTAGGTTTTGCTTGTCTGTAAAGCTTTTGATTTCTCCATCGAATCTGAATTAGATCCTTGCCGGGTAGAGTAATCTTGGTTGTAGGTTCTTCCCTTTCATCACTTTAAATATGTCCTGCCACTCCCTTCTGGCTTGTAGAGTTTCTGCTGAGAAATCAGCTGTTAACCTTATGGGAGTTCCCTTGTATGTTATTTGTCGTTTTTCCCTTGCTGCTTTCAATAATTTTTCTTTGTCTTTAATTTTTGCCAGTTTGATTACTATGTGTCTTGGCATGTTTCTGCTTGGGTTTATCCTGTATGGGACTCGCTGTGCTTCCTGGACTTGGGTGGCTATTTCCTTTCCCATGTTAGGGAAGTTTTCGACTATAATCCCTTCAGATATTTTCTCTGGTCCTTTCTCTCTCTCTTCTCCTTCTGGGACCCCTATTATGCGAATGTTGTTGTGTTTAATGTTGTCCCAGAGGTCTCTTAGGCTCTCTTCATTTCTTTTCATTCTTTTTTCTTAATTCTGTTCTGCAGCAATGAATTCTACCATTCTGTCTTCCAGCTTACTTATCCGTTCTTCTGCCTCAGTTATTCTGCTATTGATTTCTTCTAGTGTAGTTTTCATTTCAGTTATTGTATTGTTCATCTCTGTTTGTTTGTTCTTTAATTCTTCTAGGTCTTTGTTAAACATTTCTTGCATCTTCTCGATCTTTGCCTCCATTGTTTTTCCGAGGTCCTGGACCATCTTCACTATCATTATTCTGAATTCTTTTTCTGGAAGGTTGCCTATCTCCACTTCATTTAGTTGTTTTCTGGGGTTTTATCTTTTTCCTTCATCTGGTACATAGCCCTCTGCCTTTTCATCTTGTCTCTCTTTCTGTGAATGTGGTTTTTGTTCCACAGGCTGCAGGATTGTAGTTCTTCTTGCTTCTGCTGTCTGTCCTCTGGTGGATGAGCTCAATACATAATTGTTAACTCAAGTTGAATGAATCTTTGGTTTAACTATAATACCCTGAAAGACCCTCTCTAATGTTGTAAATTCAGGTCTAACTGGACCATTTGATGATATCCTACAAAGTTCTAGGCATTTCCAAGGGTTCTTATATACATGGACACATTTCAGATTCACAGTGAGCCTTTCCTCTTGATGATGTAACTGAGTCTTGTTAGAAGTCACCCAGCTGCTAAGCATCACAGCTGTAAAACAGCCCCATGCACCCAGGATCATGTCCACAGTGTTAAGTCTTCCAGAATTCAGAGTTTTTCTTTTTGTTCTCCTTGAGACTTGACTGATAAGATTCAAAACAATTGCTTTCCATCCCGAACTCCCTCCCAAGTGAAAGGTAGGGGAGGGGTTATATCTATAAAGAAACACAAGAATTCGAGAAGTACACTTTACTATGAGGCAAGAAAAGAAAGGCAGAATCCCAAAGCCAATTTCCCTTCCAGCCTGCAGCTTGGCATCTCCCTACAGTGGGTGGCCAATGAAGCACAGCTCTGGAAGACCAGGCAGTCAGATGTCCACCACATAGGTTTTACTCTCCATCCCCAGCTGAGGACACCAAGTCATTGTCTTTGCAGTAAACCCCGCTCACGTGTGCCATGTAGAGTCGGTGGAATCAGAGGGAGAGCAGAGTGACTAGGAGGGACTGAGGTCCCTGTCTCCAAAGGCATTCTAGATGATTCCCCAGTGACCCCTAGCATTGCCTCTAGGGCATGTGTCACTCAGATGGGACACAAGGAAGAACTGGGTAGAGATGGTTGTCAGTGACAAGTTAGAACTCCTTGGGCGCCACAGGTGCAGAGATGGATCCTACTGGCCACTACGAAGGATCAGGCTGGGAAGGGCAGACGGTGCCAGAGTCTCTGGGGAGCTGGGACATCGGATCTGCATCTTCATCTGCAGAGGGCATGGGCTTTTAAAAGGGGGAGAAGCCACCTTAGCCCACACTTAGCAACCTCTCAGTTCTGGGGTAGACTGCAGGGGTGGGGTGGGTGGGGTTGGAACATGTGACATGTGTCTCTGCAGAGATAATAAGCCTGGGTACCACCCCCTGCCAGTGAGCATCCACAGGAGGGAAGAGAAGCCTGGTCGAGGCGTCAGGAGACCTGGGCTGCCCCTCAAGGGTGTCATCTGGCCCTTCGGCATCAATTCTGTGTCCAGTAGGGGAGGGGAGGTGTTGAAGCTGTGGTCCACAAGTTCCTGCTGCCATTGGCTGGGCTGTGGCCAGGCTGAAGGACAGCATCCTGGTCTCTTATGTGATAGCTTGGTGGAATCCCCTGAGGCAGGAGAGAGGACCTGGGCAGGATAGCAAGCATCCTGGAGCTGCCTGCAGGCTGGGGAGGAGCCTAACTCCTGGGCCCCACCCCCCACGTGGGAGGGAACAGTGTGTTGGAAGCACCAGTTCAACTTGGTTCTTAGCATCCGTGCCACACTCGGCACTACCAGATGCGTTCCCACAAAACCTGCCTCGTTTTGTCCACTCACCAATCCTCATTTTACAGATAGGAACCCAAAGTTCAGTGCTGTTACTACTTGTTCTAGACCATGCATTCTTAACAAGCGTGCTATTGCCCCCAAGAGGTGAAAATTTGTTCTTGGGGTGGGGGTGGTGAAAAAAATCTTCCTCTTCATATGCATTTCACACTATAGTAAAGTACCAAAACAGTTATGCAGGTATGTGTAGAGTCCGTATACAGCTAGGCAACATACCTGTAGAATTAAAATTTTATGGGGAAAATTTTGCTAGTGACTCTTGACTATTAAGCGCTTGATCTGTGGCTAATCCGAATCAAGATGTGCAGGAAGTATAAACTACACACCGATTTCAACCAGTAGGAAAACAGAATGTAAAATATCTCATTAATAATGGTGTGTTGATTATATGTTGAAATAATAACATTGTGGATATCTTAGTTTAAGTGAAATATATTATTAAAATAAATATCACCTATTTCTTTAAAAATTTTTTTTCGGGGCTTCCCTGGCGGTGCAGTGGTTAAGAATCCACCTGCCAATGCAGGGGACGCGGGTTCAAGCCCTGGTCCGGGAGGATCCCACATGCCGCGGAGCAACTAAGCCTGTGCGCCACAACTACTGAGCCTGCGCTCTGGAGCCTGTGAGTCACAACTGCTGAGCTCACATGCCGCAACTGCTGAAGCCCGCATGCCTAGAGCCCGTGCTCTGCAACAAGAGGAGCCACCACAATGAGAAGCCCGTGCACCGCAACGAAGAGTAGCCCCCGGTCTCTGCAACTAGAGAAAGCCTGCGCACAGCAACGAAGACCCAACGCAGCCAAAAATAAAAATAAATAAATTTATAAAAAAAAAAAAAAAAAAAAAAAAAAAATTTTAATTTTAAAGAAATATAAATTATTTCTTAGGAAGTATAAAATTACAGATGTGGCTCACATTCTATTTCTAGTGGGCAGTGCTGTTCCAGACAACCATCTGTTAAGAGGAAGCATCAGGATTTGCACCTAGGTTTTCTGGTTCCCTCCCAAGCTGTTTCGTAATCCCACAGCTGCCTTCTCAGAGATCTACCTGCTGTGTGACCCTAGATGTGCCTCTTAACCTCTCTGAGCCTTGGTTTCTCCTGACTGTTTGTAAATGGAAAAGCTCCCATTGGCTGTTAGGTTCTATTCTAGACCCAGCTGAGAGCCTGGGGTCACCACAGAATAGGAGGTTCCTAATGACCTATCTCACCAGAAATGACAGTTCCATAAATAGCAACGTCACCTGCTGTGTGTAGGCTTCTGGGGAAATACCACATTTGCAAGATTAGAAGGGGAGCTTCTCACCTGAGACCAAGAGAAAAGAGTGTTAGAATAAAAGATCATTTTAATGAAAAAGGGAGAAAAACAAAAGCTTTCATCTCTTGTGGGGAGGAGGAGATACAACCAAAAAAAAAAAAAATAGACTTTCACAAAGCCTTCCCATAATAATAGGGGCTAATAATACATCTTACAAATGCTGTTCTGCTAGATGGAACTGATGCTCAGATCTCCAATATGCCCACCCTTTTTCCCCCCTTTCCTAATGCCTAATTTAGGGGAGGTGGGAGAGAAAAATCAATTCTATTTTAATTTCATGAGAAAAATCCTGAATGAAGGAAAAATGTGATGGAGTGAAACTTCAGCCTGCAGCCCCCTGCTGACCCAGAATGTGTGATTATGTGATCAATGGATTTCTCCAAGGAAAGGCTGCGCAAATCTGCCCCCTGCCTTCACCTCCTGAAAAGGAGGCCGGAAGTTCCAAGCTAGAAGGAGGAAGGCTCTGGGGGGCGTGGAAAATTCAGTCAGGTAGCAGCCCACTGGGCTCCCTCCAATCTCCAAATTTACTTCCACCCCAGCTCTCCTTAACTTTGGCATCCCTGTCCCCAGCTCTCTAACCAGGAGCTCTCCCTGTCCTTCCAAACTCCAGGTGTGTCCTCTCACTCCAGCTGACCTTTTGCCAAACAGGTTTCCCCCAGAAGTTTCTGGTCTCCCAGCCCCTGGAAGCAAGACTGGCCACTCATCATGGCACTGAGGCACTCTTCAGAGCACTGAGGTTAGTTAAGCAGGTGGATTCTAGATTCCCACTGCCTGAGTTCCAGGTCTGGCTCTGCCACTTACTACCTGTGAGAACCCTGCAAAATTACTTATTCGCCCCATGCCTCAGTTTCCTCATCTGTAAAATGGGGAGAATAATGGTACCAGACTCAAAAACTTATGGTGATTAAATGAGTCATTCATGGACAGTGCTTGGCATGGCTCCTGGCAGAGTTGAATGGCAATAAGTATTAACTCATATTGTTATTGCAATGAACTTCTACAAGGAAGTGAGAAGCAGAGGGTTGAGCCTTTGACTTCTGACCTGTGGTCCCATGATTCCAGACTAGCCAATCAATGTGACTTAGCAAACATTTATTTTTGTTCTTTCTTTTCTAAAATATTTAATTTTAAAATACTTTCAGACTTACAGAAAAATTGCAAAATTAGTGCAGTTCTCACATATGCATCATCCTTTAATGTTAGCATCACACATGGCCACAGTGAAATGCATGAAACCAGGAAATTAACATTGATGAATATTTTAAACTACAATATGTGAATGCTGTAATCTACAGACCTTATTTAAGTTTTACTTTGTTTTCCCACTGATGTCCTATTTCCAATCCAGGATCCTACATTGATTGCAATTATTATTATTTTGCCTTCGTTTCCCCCTAGTCTGGGACGGCCCCTCAGTCTTTGTCTTTTGTGACCTTGGCACTTTTGAAGAGTACTGGTCAGTCATTGTGTAGACTGTTCTTTAATTCAAGTTATGCGTTTTTGGCAAAACTACCACATAAAGGATATTCCTTCCTCCAGAGCCTCTTATCAGGAGGCACCTGATGTCCATATTTCTCATTACTAGAGTTGTTAACTTTGATCACTTGGTTAAGAAGCTAGCATGTATTTATTGAGCATCTACTGTGTTTCCTTTTGGGGCTACAAAAGTGAATAAAATGGTGTCCATGCTTTCAAGAAACTCTCAAGTCTAATGGACAAATGATGTTCTACTTACTATTGCTGTGTGACAAACCACCCCCAAATTTAGTGGCATCAAACAACAACCTTATAATGCTCACAGGTTCTGTGGGTCAGGAATTTGAAAAAGCCTGGCTTGTTTCAGCCCCATGACATCTAGGGGCTCAGCCAAGAAGACTCAAATGGCCGGGAGTGACTAGTCAGCTGAGAACAGGAATCATCTGGAGGCTTGCACACTTCAGTCTGGCGCCTGGACAGTAGGACTCAAAGACTTGATTCAGCTGGGCCTCTTCATGTGCCCTGTGCTTCCTCACAGCATGGCCATCCCACAGGCTTAAACTTCTTACACAACAGTTTACATGCTGTAGACTTGAGCAACCCCTGTGAACAGGTCAGAAGCTGCATAGCCTTTTTTTTTTTTATAAATTTCTTTATTTTATTTCTTTATTTCTTTATTTATTTTTTAAACATCTTTATTGGAGTATAATTGCTTTACAATGGTGTGTTAGTTTCTGCTTTATAACAAAGTGAATCAGTTATACATATACATATATCCCCATATCTCTTCCCTCTTGCATCTCCCTCCCTCCCACCCTCCCTATCCCACCCCTCTAGGTGGTCACAAAGCACTGAGCTGATCTCCCTGTGCTATGTGGCTGCTTCCCACTAGCTATCTATTTTACATTTGGTAGTGTATATATGTCCATGCCACTCTCTCACCCTGTCACATCTTACCCCTCCCCCTCCCCATATCCTCAAGTCCATTCTCTAGGAGGTCTGTGTCTTTATTCTCGTCTTGCCCCTAGGTTCTTCATGACCTTTTTTTTTTTTTCCTTAGATTCAATATGTATGTGTTAGCATACTGTATTTGTTTTTCTCTTTCTGACTTACTTCACTCTGTATAACAGACTCTAACTCCATCCACCTCACTACAAATAACTCAATTTCATTTCTTTTTATGGCTGAGTAATATTCCATTGTATATATGTGCCACATCTTCTTGATCCATTCATCCGATGATGGACACTTAGGTTGCTTCCATGTCCTGGCTATTGTAAATAGAGCTGCAATGAACATTTTGGTACATGACTCTTTTTGAATTATGGTTTTCTCAGGGTATATGCCCAGTAGTGGGATTGCTGGGTCGTATGGTAGTTCTATTTTTAGTTTTTTAAGGAACCTCCATACTGTTCTCCATAGTGGCTGTATCAATTTACATTCCCACCAACAGTGCAAGAGTGTTCCCTTTTCTCCACACCCTCTCCAGCATTTATTGTTTCTAGGTTTTTTGATGATGGCCATTCTGACTGGTGTGAGATGATATCTCATTGTAGTTTTGATTTGCATTTCTCTAATGATTAATGATGTTGAGCATTCTTTCATGTGTCTGTTGGCAATCTGTATATCTTCTTTGGAGAAATGTCTATTTAGGTCTTCTGCCCATTTTTGGATTGGGTTGTTTGTTTTTTTGTTATTTATTTATTTTTGGCTGCATTGGGTCTTCATTGCTGCCCGTGGGCTTTCTCTAGTTGCAGCGAGCAGGGGCAACTCTTGGCTGCAGTGCGCAGGCTTCTTGTTGCGGTGGTTGCTCTTGTTGCAGAGCACGGGCTCTATGTGCGAGGGCTTCAGTAGTTGTGGCACACGGGCTCAGTAGTTGTGGCTCACAGGCTCAGTAGTTGTGGCACACAGGCTTAGTTGCTCCGCGGCATGTGGGATCTTCCCGGACCAGGGCTCGAACCCGTGTCCCCTGCATTGGCAGGCGGATTCTTAACCAGTGCACCACCAGGGAAGCCCTGCATTGCCTTTTATGATCCAGTCTCAGAAGCCACACAGCACCATTTCCTCCACACTCTGTTGGTCAGAGCGGTCACAAGTTCTCCTAGACTCAAGAGGGAGACATAAGTTCTACCCCTTGGTGGGAGGGCTATCCAGGATGTGTGGCCATTTTTAAAAAGCACCAAAAATGGGAAAGCACTGAAGGGCCTTTCTACTTATACAGATGTGGAAACTCAGACCCAAGAGGACAAGAGCTTCAGCAACTTAGGCCTCGTTAATTATTAAATACATAATTTAATTGAGTCATGGACCCAGCTGCAGGGATGCTTGGTAAGTTCCTCTGTGGGGAGGCAGGCCCAGAGCCTTAGAGCCTGACGGTTGCCGATACCCACAGCCAATGGTCCCCCTGGCAACTGGTCACATACATGCACAGAGGGCTAAGGGCAAAGTGGCAGCTCTGGGTGGAAAATGCTGGACTTTGGCATCAGAATGACTTCATTTCAAACCCAGCTGTACCACATTCTAAGTGTATTACATTTTCATTATTAATCCTCATTTATTTGCAAACCTCATTGACTTCTACTCTGTGCCAAGCTGGGTGTTGGCAGTTATAGCAATGAATAAATAGCATCCAGGCCTTGCCCTCATTGAAAGATTTCCCCAGGCTGTCTCTGCCAGAAAGGCCATTGGTGGGGCTGCAGGGTTCCAGGGAGCAGGGTCAAGGGATTATTCAACTTCTCTCTCATCTCCATGCCCAAAGCCAACCGGAGAGGAATTGGTCACGCAACTTAGCAACTTAACCAGGTTAAACTCAGCAGCACAGCAGTCAGCTGAGTGTGAAGTTGGAAGGCAAGCAGCTTACACTTAGAAACCTGAGAAATATTGCAATGCAGAGTAAAAGCAATTGGGAATATCACTAGACAAACTTATTAAGCAAAAAGACTTCTATGAAAATAATAAAATCGTAGCACCCAGGACACCCCAGCACGAGATTAAAAGCTGAAAGGAGGTTTAAGCTTCACATTATTAAGCTGCGTTATGACAGTTTAGGAAGAAAAAGCTTACAGCCATCAGAGTTGATGGTGGCCCCGTTACGGGAATCTGACAGCATCTTTGAAATTCAGAGCAGTTTGAAAGAGTGAAACTGTCAGAATATCCCTCCCCTGTTGGGGAGAGAAGGGGAGAGGAGGAGACGGAGAAGTAGCCCAGTGGTGAGGCTTGGAGGGGCTGAGATGCTAGTAGGGGGATCGTGTATTGACAGAAAGACACCACCTGAAGTCTGCCTGGGATCTGAGGGGCAGGGTGGTGATTCAGGGAAGAGAGTGGGGCGTGCATGGTAAGCACTCAATACATGTTAATTCTTGTTATTATCACCTACTGGCCAACCTTTCAGTTTCAGTTGCTGGGTGGTGAATACTAATGACTCTGGACCAGCTATATTCGGAGCTTGCTTTCTCCTAGTGTTTGATCCCAGAGCCACCAGGAAACCATCTGAAAGCAGAGAACAGGATATTGATTGGAAATCAGCAAAAGCCAAGTTGGGCAAACATCTTTCATCCCTGGCGACCAAGGGAGTCCACACAAGACTAGAACAAGCTCCCTGCAGGGCGACAGCAGGACTTTTGTGCCCAGCAAATTGCAGGCATCATTCCCTGTGCTGGCAGCACCTGGAAAGGAGCATAGCCCAGGCAGACGCTGGCCCAGCCAGCCCAGCCCACAGTCTGGGCCCCTGACTTTGGAGCTCAGCCTTAGGAACCAGAGAAGCCTGGCAGGGCCTACCCAGAGATTTGTGCCCCATCCGATAGTTAGTAGAGCGCTTTGGCTGGTGAGGTTACAAAATGTATCCTAGTAACGCAGTTCTTGGTATGTGGTGGATCTAGGTTTCAATAAGGTTCTGCAAGGCTAACATCCAATGGTCTCCCCTCCCCGACTCTTCTCATTCCTGAATGTCAGCAACGTCGGAAGGATCAGGCTGGTGGACATTCACAGATCTTCCCCAGTAGTTCCCTGAAAAGACTCATCCCCCTTTGGGCCCGGTGCCACGTGTGGGCTCTACCTCATTCCTACATCTCTAGGGACCTTACCCTTCCCCAGCCAGAACTCAACAGCTCTTAGATTCACCCCCTTCTCTCCATCCCCTCAGCTTCCTGTCCGAACCAGGCCTTCTTTGTCACCTGTCCTCTGGATGAGAGCCAGGCCCTGACTGTTCCTCCAGTCAGTTCAGAACCCCGTACCCTCGCCAGCGAAGGTGCCTCTGCAAATTCAACATGCATGAGCATCACCTAGAGAGCTTGTTAAAATGCAGATTCCTGGGGTTGGGCAGATTCCTGGGGTTTTGTCTATAGACCACAATTTTAGTAGCACTATTCTTAAATACGGGTATGATGCTGTATCCCTCCCATTTAATGACTCTATACTGCCCTCAAGATAAAATCCAAGCACTTGAACATTCACATAAAGACTTCCATGACCTGACCTCAACACAGGACTGTCACAAACTGTCGCATGGGTTGTACACTATACCACCAAGGGGATGAAACCCACTAAGCTACCTCCTGTATCTGTCAGGAGGGCTATGGCTAGGCATTAAGAAAGGCATATTTTTTCCTTCTCACAACGGTACTTTCAGCTCACTGAAGTACAGGGGACTGGGATTGGGGAGTGGGGAGCAGCCTCTGCCTAGAGAAATGCCTTTTGCTTATTTGCACAAAAGCACTCATAGGTCGGTAGCCATCCTGCCCAAGGGCATCTCTCTGGCCTCCTCTTCCTTCACTCTCTGACTCCCATCACTTCCCCTCATCCCCTCTCCCACCCCCTTCATCTGGCTAACACCTTCACACTCTATGGTGAAGACTTCTGGACCCCAGAAGCCTTCTCTATTAGATGCTCCCAAGAACCATTTTCCCTTCCTTCAAAGCAGTAATCTACACGTGCCCTTATGGCTCTTTCCTATGGTCATGCCCATCTCCTGCACTGGACTGTAGGTTTCTGAAGGCTCTCCAGTTCTTAGCACAGGGTCAAGTCCACAGCTCACTGAATATTTGTTGTAGATTCTATTCTGCAGCCACAGAGACCTCACAGGTACCAAAACCCAGCATGCCACATTTTGTTGTGGTTTCTTAAACATTTTATTTTGAAATAATTCTAAATTTACCCCCCAAAAAGTTGCAAAAATAGTACAGGGAGTTCCGTACCCTTCACACAACTTCCCGGAATGTTAACATCTTCCCTAGCCGTGGTATGTTTATCAAAACTGAGACTTCGCAGGGGCGTCCCTGGTGGCGCAGTGGTTAGGAATCCGCCTGCCAATGCAGGGGACATGGGTTCAAGCCCTGGTCCGGGAGGATCCCACGTGCTGTGGAGCAACTAAGCCCGTGCGCCACAACTACTGAGCCTGCGCTCTAGAGCCCGCGAGCCACAACTACTGAGCCTGCATGCCACAACTACTGAAGCCCACGTGCCTAGAGCCCCTGCTCCGCAACAAGGAGAAGCCACCACAATAAGAAGTCCGCACACTGCAACGAAGAGTAGCCCCCGCTCGCCGCAACTAGAGAAAGCCCTCGCTCAGCAATGAAGACCCAATGCAGCCAAAAATAAATAAATTAATTAATTAAAAACAAAACAAAAACAAAAACTGAGACTTCACATCTGTGCATTACTATTGACTGAACTCCAAACAGTTTTTTTTTTTTCCAGATTTCCCAAGTTTTTCCCTAGGTGTTTTTTTCTCCTTCTAGGTTCCCACATACCATTCAGGTGTCGTGTCTCCTTATTCTCCTCGAATCTATGACAGTTTCTCGGGCTTTTCTTGTCTTTATGACTCTGACGTTTTTTAAGAGTGATGTCCATTACTCCGTCTGGGCTAGTCTCATATTGTCTTGTGAATGGACGGAGGTGCTGGGGAAGAAGACCACAGATGGAATGTGTGCTTCTCATCACATACCAGGGAGCCCTTGATCTCAACGTGACTTACCATTGGCAACGTTGACCTTGATCCCTTGGTTAAGCCCTTGTCTGCCAGATCTTTTCGCTTTAAAGCTACATTTTTCCCTTTTCCATCATAAGTCACTAGCTCCAGCCCACACTCAAGGAGAGAGAAATTAGGCTCCACCTTCTGGGAGGAGGGTTATCAAAGAACTTGTGGTCTTATTACATTTGGGGAGAGATAAGGTTATGCAGGTATTCCATTTCTCCTTCATTTCACCCACCAACTTTAGCATTCATTAGTGAATCCTGCCTTCAGCAACTATCACTGTGATATGCCAATGGTGAGTTTCCAGTTCCTTCCAGCATGCTGTTCTAGGATACTTTTCCTTGGCATGTGCCATATTTCATAGTTCTTCTGCTTAATCGCCTTTGTGCTTTAGGGCTCAGATCCAGCATTCTCAGCCCTGGCTGCCCAATCAAATCTCCTGGAGAACTTTAAAAATGTACTGATGTCCAGGTCTTTGTAGCCAAAACGTTCGATTCAGTTAGTGTGGAGTGGGTGCAGGCATTGGTACTTTTTAAAAGGTCTTCAGGGCATATGCTTTGGAGTCCAGGCTGGGGACCATCAGCCTAGCCCAACGCTCTTGCAGCTTCTCTGGGATGCCCTCCTCACTCTCTCTGGCAGAAGCAGTTACTCCCAGATCTGTGTTCCCAAAGGCTTTGGTTACCTGCAGTATCTACCAATGCCTCTGCTGGTCCCCAAAGTCAGGAACTGGGTCTTCTTCACCAGTGTTTCTCAAGAGCTCAGAACAGAGTCCAGCACAGAGTTGGTTCTTGGTGAACATCTGTTGACGGAGAGAATGATTCAGTCACAACGGAAGCAAAAGCAGTAGTTGTCTGTGCACAGAAGTGGCAAGTCCCTGCACTCCCTCACTGGCTCAACAGTGTTAGAAACCCAGGAACAGCAATATGTGTGTTGGTCATAATCATTTTTCTGCTGTTATTCTAGTCCTCAGCTCTCTAGGAAATACAAGGGCCCCGTGGCCAAGAAGTCACTGGTATGTACATTGCAGCCATCTGTGCATTCACACTGTTCTTCAGAAGGAAACATGTTCACATTTTATCTTTAAATTGTCAGCGAACCAAAGCATCAACACTACACTTCTAACAAGAGGAGATTACCTTGAACTGGTCTCCTTTTATACATTTGCCTTGGAAGTCAAGAAGATGGAAAAGACCACGCCTGTAAACACTTTTACAATAGGTAAAAAAAAGAGGGACAAAAGATTTTAACCAGTTGTTCTGAGTTTCAAAAAAATTAACCTTTATCCATTGAACTGACCAAGTCAATCTATTTTACCTGTAGCCTTGTTAAAACTCTGCTATCTTGAGACTTCCAGAAAATGGACGGGAAACCATTTGGAGAAAGTCAGGAGTAGATGGAATGGATAACATAGGGTACTGAACCCTCCCTCCCCCAAAAGGTTTAGGATGAAGACACCACATGTATAGTAGCAAGAGGAGAGGGTGCTAAGCTATAGAGGGCGCTTCTGGAGCTTCAAGCTGTAGGTGGGCAGGTCTTGACCCAGTTTATGCCATCAACACTGACAATTGATGCCATTGTGGGTTTCCTCAATATGGGGTCATCTGTTAGGGCATGAGCTCTTTGAATAGCAATCAGGTCCTTCCAGGGCATCCCTGTGTTTCCAAATAGACTTACCCAGGTTCTTGCTGCATCGTGGTACCCACTGTGGTGAAACGGAGGCATCAGAGAACACTTCACGAATGGTGGCTCACCATCTGTCCTTCCAGCAAGCACACAGAGCTGTCCTCACCCTGGCTCGCACTTTGACCATGTCACCTCTCTCGGCCTCAGTTTCCTCAGCTGAGGAATGGGAATAACCATAAAGACTCCACACCATTTTTTTTTTTTAAGGATTAAATGAGATGATTTTTATGTGAGTCCCTCTTCACAGTGCCTGGCACAGAGTAAGTGCTCCAAAATGGTGTTTTTTTTCATGACTGCATCTTCTGACAACCTGCTTCTGAGTCCTGGCCACTTCCCTCAGCTCTACTTTATCTCCTATCTTCCCTTAACCACCATCCACCATCCATCTCATCCTCAGGCCCAGAAACTTGTCACCTGCTCTCTTTGAACGTGGAACCTCTGTGGTCTAACCCTGTACCTGGCCCAGTGCCTGGAGCAGAGCCTGGCTCAATCTAAGCACGTTCAATATGCAAGTAAGCCCTTCCTGATGGGCTCTTTGAGGGAAATTGTTTTCTGTTCTCCCCGCCTGTCTTGCCCCCTCCTCGTCAGCCCACGGTGGAAGGGCTGCCTGTTCTTCCCAAGATGTTCCCTGGTCCATGGCAGCTGGAGCCTTGATGCACAGGCTAAGGTCACTCATGGACTCCCCCCTGGGGCCTTACTTCTGAACAAAGGGGCTGCCTTCCAGGAGTAAAGAAGCTGCAGGTCATTCTGCAATATAAATCAAAACAGAAACTGGAATTAAAAGGAGTATTTTACCCTTCAAGAGCCCAAGACTCTGGGAGGTTAAGCAAATTGCTCAAGCCACATAACCTGGTTTGATCATTCATTCATTTATCCAAGGGGAAAAATGCGGAGCAAAAACCACATAAGATCTTTGCTCTCTTAGAGCTTAAAGTCTAGTCCAGGGCTCAGCAGACTCTTTCTATACAGGGCCAGAGAGTAAATATGTTAGACTCTGTGGGCTGTGGAGTTACAGCTCCCTAATTCTGCCTTTGTAGCGTGTCAGCAGCTGTCACAGACAGTACAGATATAATGGTGTGGCTGTGTTCTGGTCAGATTTTGTTTATGAAAACAGACGATGAGCCAGATCTGGCTTTCAGGCTTTACTTTTTCAGCTCCTGGGCTGATGGAAAAGGGACTCATCAATGAAATAATTTCATGGTTCAGTATAAAAGTAGTGGTTCAAAGGAGAGCCGTGTAACTCTGGGAACATAAAATGGGAGGACCTGGAAGTCAGGGAAGGTGCTCATGAAAAGTGTCATTTTACTTGCGATCTGAGGATAAGGAGTCATTAACAAGGTGAAGGGAAGGAAAAAAGTGTCTGAGCTGGCAGAATAGCTGGTGCAAAAGCTCTGTGGCGAAAGGGACCATGGATCTTTTCAGACACTGAAATAAGGCCTGGGATGCAAGATAGAAGGGCAGGAGGGGACTTCCCTGGTGGTCCAGTGGATAAGCCTCCACACTCCCAATGCAGGGGGCCTGGGTTCCGTCCCTGGTCAGGGAACTAGATTCCACATGCATACTGCAACTAAGAGTCCGCATGCCACAATTAAGACCTGGCGCAGCCAAAATAAGTAAATAATAAATAATTTTTTTAAAAAAGATAGAAGGGCAGGAGAGGCCAGCTCATGCAGTGCGGTGATGGAGAACCACAGGGTAAGAATGTGGTCCTAATCCCGAAAGCTATGGGAAACCATTGCTCTTTTGATTCTGAGGGGTGATTGGATTCTTGTTATGAAGTGCTCACTCTGGCTTGTGGCTGGGGACCCCACTGAGAGCGACCAGGAGAGACTGGGGTGGCCCTGAGCACTTCATTGCAGCCAGAGCCCCATCCCTGGAGCCCAGGGCTGATATGCAGCTCAGCACTCTTTCCCCTACTACCTCCTTATTTTATGTTTGCTATTCTAACAGATCTTCCTCTCTCTCCACTTCCAAATGAAGAGTCACATTGCAGGATGCACTTTACGGTCCCGGCTCCATCCCATTCAATTTTTCTCACCTTCCTTCTTTCCCTCCCCAGCCCGATCCCACACTAACTTCGTAAAACTTGCAGGTTAAATTTTTCAAAGACTGTTTCTGACAGAGCAGTGGGAATTAGATTTGGTGAAGCCCTTCATAAAAAATTGAAGACACGCTATATTAACATACATTGATTTATTCATAGTGTTTCATTACAAGTAAGTGAGGATCCTGTAATAGCGGGAAAGGTTAGGAGAGCAGGGGAGCACAGTATATTATATTGACAGCTAGGTGGAAATTGAGTCGCTTTTGGATTGAATTTGGAGCACAGAAAAGGAATTGGCTAGTAAATAAGGCATGAATTTTACCACCCATTGTCTGTATATCAATGTAGTTGCCATCAGCCCAGGCAGGGGACGGGGGCAGAATTTCAAAAGGATGCTCCAGCACGTCTTCTCCCCTGGTGGCCTGGGTTAGCAGACACAGGCAGAGCTCTCCGAACATCTGCCTTCTTCTGCCACTGGGGAGAACTGGAATCCAGCTGCACACAGCTCTCCTGTTTGCTCACCACTATCTAGTCAACACTGGACTTTTCTTGGTTCTCCCAAGCCTTTTCCCACCCGAGGTCTTTGCCTGGTTAGTTCCCTCTGCCTAGAATCTAGAGTGCCCCTTCCTCTGCTCTGACTCTGTATCACCCCCAGGTATTAGTTCAGTTCTCCCCTGAGATGCCTCCCTGAGCACTTCGTCTTAGTTTGGCATTTCTCAGAAGCAGAGCCTGAGACAAGGATTTGAGCACGAGCAGATTGTTAAGTGTGGGAAGTACTAGGGAGTGGGGAAGGGAAAGAAGGTAGCCAACGATGGGTGTGTTTTCCAGTCAACTACCTATGGAGGCACGTGGAGTGGCATCCCTCGGGGAAATCCCAGGGATGCTGCAGGGGTATCACAAGAGGAGCCGTGGAATGTATTTATCAACTCGCATTAATCCAGTCTCCAGGGATGTGAATTAACCAGCACTTTCTGTGAGTACCCAGGGAAAAAGCCCTCAAACAAAGAGAGGCAGATGTTTGCAGTGCTTGCCTTTGAGAAGGGCTGGAGTAGGCGGGGTGACCAGAGGGAACACTGTGACCAGGCCCCCCCCAGGGATCTGCTAGATGGGTGCCCCTGCCAGCTCTGCTAGCACAATGGCCAGTTCCTTCAGTTCTGTGCATTTCTCCTCCCGGGCTCACCGCGCTTCAGACAAAGTCTGGCCTCTGTCCTCGACATGTGGCATCAATTGCTACACTGCACTGCTCCTGCTTCATAGGGGAGAGAGAAGTTACTGCTTTCTCCAGAACATTTGGTGCCCTAGCCAGGAACAGCCAACTGCTTATTTTTGAAGTAAAGTTGGTATATTACCTTTTCTGCCTGGGTTTGGCCTTCCTGACAAGCATGGGACATTCCTGACAAAAGACAAAGTGATGTGAAGTGGCTGTGTAGTTGACTTACCTCGTTCTGGAACAGAAGACCTTGAGGACAGGGCCTAGCTTGTGTTCATTGCATTCATTTGCTAGGGCATGGGAGCACACAGTGCAGGTCCTGGAATAGTACAGGAGTATGCGGGGAATGGTTGTGGAGGAGCAAATGAGTGAATGAATGAATGAAACCCAACAGATCTGGGTTTAGTCTTGGGTCAGTGATAGGACACCGAATAACCTTGACAATGCCTGATCTATGGCTGCATGTGACAGCCGCATGAATCTCACACAGGACGTTGAGAGAAAGAAGCCGACACTAAAGAGTACACTCTCTATGATTCCATTTATATAAAGTTCAAAGCCAGGCAGAGCTAGTCTACGCTGTTAGAAATCAGGGTAGAGGGTATCCGTGCTGGGGGGAGGAGGGAAAGGATTGGAAGGGGACGTAAGGGGAAAATCTCGGGTCTGGTAATGTTGTGTCTCTTGATTGGGTATGGTTAGATGGTCCTTTCCAGTTAGTAAAAGTTCACTGAGCTGTATAATTTTCTGTATATGTATTATACTCTAATAAAACACTTTTAATAGAACAAACTAGATAAACAAAAAAACCCTGAGTTTGCCTCTTTAACAACTGTGTAATTTAGAAATGTGGTTCTCAGAGTGTGATCCTTGGGGGCCAGTGCCAGGGATGCCAGCTGTTTTGTTACATTCACAGCAGGATAAGTGCAGAAGTTGAGAGTGAGCATCTAGAAACTTTTTAGGGCCTTGACATTGCTGTGACACCCATATGTGTGGTCAGTGGACACGTCTCCTTGCACGTAATGTAGAACAGTGTGGTTATTGCCAGACTCACATGATGAGTCACGTGTGATGTGGTCTTTGGATCATTATGGGTCTGCAGTGGACTGGGAAACAGAACTGGGTCTTCACCACAGATATTTCGAAAAGCGCTGGTTTAATACAAATTGTTGCCGGTTGAGCCTCAGTTTCTCCAACATTAAAATGAGAATAAATATTCTGACGTCCGCAAGGTTTTAGGGAAGACAAACTAGATAATGCACAAGAAAGCACCAGAGAGCACCACGTGGAGTAGGGGGATGCATGAGCTGCATTTTTAACTAGGCTTCCAGATAATTCTTATCAGGATGCTACACTTGGACACTGCTCTGTGGCCACATTGTCCAATGTGATGGCCAGTAGCCACACGGGGATCCCTGAGCTTTTGAAATGTGGCTAGTCCAAATGGAGATGCACCATGTGGTAAAATAGATACTTGATTTCTAAGACCTAATATGAATAAAAGAATATAAAATATTTCATTAATTTTTTATGTTGATTGCAGGTTGAAATGATAACATTTTACATCTACTGGGTTTAACAAAATGTATTACTAAAATTAATTTTACTTTATGTTCTTACTTTTTTTTCCTTTAATGTGACTGTTAGAGAATTGAAAATTACGTATGTGGCTTAAATTTTATTTCTATTGGATAGCAATGCTCCAGAGTATCAGCCATGGAGTATTGGGAGGCTGGGATCATCTGTAAGGTAGATGCGAACGGCAGAAGTGCTGGCCAAGCTCACACGCCTTGTGCTTTCCTCCCCTGATGTTCCTCCATATGGACTCCGCCCAGCTTCTGGGGTGAGGCACTGATATGTTTGTTTGCTGGCTCCTTGTACAGATCAATTACAAGGCCGTGGGCTCATTGGACCCGAGCGCCGACCTCTCCAGCCAGAGGGGCAAAGTGTTCAAGCTTCGGAATGAAACCCACCACCTCTTTGTGGGTCTGTACCCCGGGACCACCTACTCCTTCACCATCAAGGCCAGCACAGCAAAGGGCTTTGGGCCCCCTGTTACCACCAGGATCGCCACCAAAATTTCAGGTATCTGTCCTAGAAAGGGGAAAGGAAGGAAGGTGGTGGTGGTGGTTTTTTTCCATTCCTAATATTCCTGGGAGTGAAAAAGGGCAGAGCCAACCGTCACCATGTGACTTTGGAGCAACGAGGACATTGCAGTCCCTTGTGTGTCACTGCTGTAATCTCATGAAGAAAACCTAATCCATGAACTTCCTAAAGTATAAAAAAATACATCAGTTAGACTAGACCAGAGGGAATGCTGAGTGATTCACCAAATAATTTATCTAGCACACAGTTGCCTTAAATAGTACATTTTCCCCTTACAAATTGGTCTGTAAAAATGTGATTGATTTTCAGGAGTATTCCTTTTGGCAGTGCAGGGCACAGCACAGGTTCTCATGAAACGTCTGATGAATGAATGAACAAACAAATAAGTGAATGACTGTTACAGAGCCATAGCAGTCCAGGATGTCACCTGCCATCACCAGTAGGGTGCCCTCCCCCACCAGACAGCATCAGAGCAGAATTATCTCAGACCCCTTTTCTACAATTTACATTTTTTCAGAATACACATGCAGTTCTGGTCTGCATCCATATTTTACATAGATACAGACCCACTGTGTTTTTTGTAGCTTAATGTTTCCACTTATCCTTAAACCATAAGCATCTTCCATGTTGCTACATTGCTTTCATTATAATGTTCTGTCAAGTGGATGGACGTAATTTAATTAAAGATTCCCCTGTGGTTGGATATATTTGGTGCTTCCATGTTTTTATAAAATAACGCTTCAATAAACATGTTACAGAATAAAGTTTAATTTCTTGGCTTGGATTATGACTTTAGGATTAAGTTCCAGAAATTGAAATACTGAATTAAAACCGATGTGGGTTTAATAGCTCTTAATACAAATGGCTAAATTACCTTCCCAAGGGATTAGATTTAGTTACACTTCTATCAGAAGGGAGGGTCTCAGGAAGAAAAAGAAAGATAAGAGGAACTAGTTCATCACTGCTGTAATTTGCATTTGCATTTTAAATATGGTTAGGGTTGACTCTGCATTCACATCTTTAAGTACTTATATTTCCTGCATTTATCTGTTTATTTCGTATGGAACTTCTTGATTCATGAGGGTTACCAGCCACGTCATTGCTACCCTTCTCCAGACTCTTCTGTACCTTGAAGGAGCATACGGGCAGGTTGGAAGTCAGGGCCTCCTTTGCTGAAAGCCTGGGATGCCATGTGACTCTCATCCTACCCTTCCCCAAACACCTCCCTTCTAGGCATCCTGAGTGTCTTGAGGGAGGTGATGAGAGGGGTTTCGGACCTTCACTGATCTCCCTTCTCCCTGTTCTCTGTCCAGCTCCATCGATGCCTGAATATGACACAGACACCCCACTGAATGAAACAGACACGACCATCACAGTGATGCTGAAGCCCGCTCAGTCTCGGGGAGCCCCTGTCAGGTGAGGAGGGTTCTTAACCTGGCGTTTGCCATTTTCCTTCTCTGCACCGTGCACGCCTCCAGCTGAATGATGTCACTGGCAATGCCCATGGGCAAGACTGGCCAGGAGCAAGGCTTCCTGGAGGAAAAGGGTCCCAGCCCCAAGCCCCGTTCAGAGGGGGCTACTGAGCCAGGAGCCCTGTCTCCCTACCGTGGGCCACTGGGACTGGTTTAGCGGGGATGTGCTGATGGGGACCTGAGGAGGGCTGGGAGAGAACTTTCTGGAACACACCTATGGTAAATGTATTTAGTCCGGTTGGAGGCCCAGAAACACAGTATCCTGGCAAGATCACCTTTACGTGTCCAACTGCCATTAACAGACAGGCAGACAGATTCACTGAATGCTAAAAACAACCTGCTCAGAGATTACAAATGGGACACGACCTCAGGGCTGGTCCAGTTTATGGCCTTGGTGTTCCACAGGGGACTGGAATTCAGAGTCATACTGCTGACTTTAACGAGAGGCTGCTGGAGTCCAGGAGTGTACCTACAGCCCAGGCAGTGAAAGCATCTCAGTAGCTAAGCTGATCCCATGGAAGTCCATGGGCTCACGGCTGTCAGGAAGGTGGTCATCTCTTTTAAATAAGCTACACTATGTACAAGGGCAGCAGCTCCGATGTTGACTGCTGGCTTTTGCTCAGATCTCAAGGGACTACAGACCCTGAAAGCCAAGCAAGAGTGTAGGGTAGAACAGCTTTCAAATTAGCTCAGTTCAGTTCAACGAGCATGCATGGAGTATTTTATATGCCAGGAATGGAGCAGCGTACAGGGGATGAAAACGATTCACTTATTCATTCGTTCGATAAACGTTTCTTGAGCACTCACTCCGTGTCAGGCACTGTTTAAGTGCTTGGGACAGGCTAGTGAACTAGCTGTGTATAACTCATGCTCTAAAGAAAGTCAGACTCTAGTTGGGGAGACAGAAATGTGAAAACATAACTGCACTACAGTGCATGCTTGTGGAGATGCACATAGGCCATTACAAGAGCTCACAGGAGAGAAGTCCCAGAGGAGGTGACACTGAGCTATATCTTAAATGTTGTCTAAGATTTCACCAGAGTGGTAATAGGGTCCAGCATGAACGAAGGCATGGAGGAAAGAGGAAGCTTGCCATCGTGGGGAGCAACCAGGAATCATTAAATTTGCCTTAGCATAAAGGTCAAGGCAGGAGTGGTGGGGTGGGAACAAGGGCCATGTTTGAGAAGCTCAGCCTTGTTTGAGGGGCCCTGGGAGCCACTGAAGAGCCACATGCAGTGTCTCTTTTATGATACTGTCGGCTGGGAGACCAGCCGGGAAGGAGGCTATTGAGATGGTCTAGTTACCTGTTTGCCAACCTGGGTCCAACTCTACCCAGGAATTACAGGCACTGGAGCAGATAGAATCAGCTGCCAGTTTGGAAGTTCCCATCTATTCTATAGACTTTGGAAAGTGTTCTATCCTAAGTAAGGTGGGTCTTCAGGCCTTCAAACAGGTGTGGATAGAGGTTGTGGGCACCTGAACTAAGAACGTTTGCCTTATATTCCACACATAGGTCGTTCCAGGACTGTCCTACCTGTGGTGAGCCAGAGCGATGGTGGCTCTGACATCACACAGGGAGTTGTTGAGTTACTGTGTTTCTTCCTGTTACTCTTATGCCACATTGTCGTTTACTTCCCTCTGTACACTGAGATACATTTTCCTCCTTTTCAGATGAAGAGACTGAGGCTCAGAAAGGCGCAAGGGCACACAGACAGGGAGTAGGAAGGCTGAGCTTGAACGCAGGTCCTCCAGGTGTCCAATCACACATTCCATCTTGGCCACCCATGTCTCACTCCCCTTCACAGCTCTTACCTCTGTCATACAGCAGCATTGGGCATGTTTCAGAGTCTCAGAAAGCTTCCCAGATGGCAAGAGTCTGGCCCAGAAAAGAGGAGCCCAGTATTGTACAAGTTAACAGCTGACCCAGGGTCAGAGGCCAGATCTGCCCTAAAACCCAGGACCTTTCTATGGTAGACCCAAGTGTCACCTTTCATTGCGACAAGCCTACAAAACTGTCAGCAAAAGAACCTGGTCAGCTGGCACCCCACTGTGTGGCTTCTTGGTGGCTGTGGGTTCAGCCCAGCTTCCCACAGTCTTCTGGCTGCTGTGTGGGGTAATGAAAAGGATGTGAGTTCGGTGGCAGTGAACCTGGGTTCAAATGCTGATCTGATGTTGCTGTGTGACCTTGGGCAAGATACTTAATCTCTCTGAACCTCAGTTTTCCTTATCTGGAAAGAATAGACTGGAGATATTTCACCAAAGCTTAATGAGATGTCCATGTGAGCCAAAGCAGCGCAGGCTGTCAGAGAGTTAGTTCCTTTGTTAGCTTTGCTTCTTCTCTGTGGAACTTAGGAAGTTCTGTTCAAAATGGTTTTTGCAAATCCACCCCACTATAGGGTCACAGTGTTGCCTGCTTCCTTCCTGTTCAGATTTCCAAAGCTGTTCAAGACCCTGATTTCAGGGTGGGGAAGGAGGTGCTTTGCTTTTTCCTTAAGAGCCCCTAACTTCTTTCTGGCACAGATTCAGAAAAATGTCTTTTCTAATTGTCCTGAGAAATAAGTAATCTGTGTCCTTCCTAGTGATAGGAATAACGTTAATTTTTGTACAGAGGATCAGGGACCCATCCTCAGGATGAATCAGATTATATGTCTGTGAACCTCTGAAAACTCCTCAAAGTCAGCTGAACACAGATGGGAGTAATTATCACCATGTTTTATTGGGCAACTCCTATGATCCAAGAATTTAATCTTCTACTAACCTATGAGTAGTACTATTATCTCCCTGTTTGAAATGAGGAAACTAAAGTTCAGGGTCACAGAGCCTGTAAGTGATGAAGCCAGGACTCGTACCCAGGCCTGCCTGACTCCAGAGACCAGCAAATTGGTCTTCTGCGCATCCCAAACCAATGTTCTTGGGAAAGCTTTTCTAGCCTCCACAGAGAGAAGCCCCTTACACTTTCCATCTGAGCTAACAGACTTAGTTTGCACATCTGTTTAATGAGCTCATGCATCCTAAGACCACAGTAAATTAGTAGGTGGGAATGGAAATGCCCCAGTAGCGATGAGAAATGACAGTTGGCAGGGAGCGAAAAACAGGGCAACTCTACAAAACCAACACAGGGACTCAAGAAACAAGGAGGTCCACATGCTGTAGCCCCTGCTGCCCCTCACAGCCACGGGTATTCATTTGTTGTTCCTGGTTCACCCTAAAAAATGTACCATTAGGTCCCACATCTTCAAGTTAAAAGAGCCAGCTAGCTTCCATTTGATGAGCGTGCACCGGCCGAGTGCCTGTCACTGTATGTAAACTATTTGCATCCTCACAGCATTGCCATAATAGCCTCCCCATTGTGCAGATATGGAAACTGAGATACATGGAAGCTAAGTGCATTGACCCAAGCCATAAAAAAAGCAAGTGGTGCAGGCAGAACTTAAACCCCGTTCAGCCGCCCCTAAGCCAACACTCACATCTCTCTATCCATGCCACCTCCGTAGGAGAAAGTCATACGTGATGTATTTTGGTGACATTTCCATCGGAAAAAAATTTAAAATAAGTGTCACTGTTCAAAGGGGCAATGCCTGGTGTCTGGAAAAGTCTGGCTGCTTTTCTTCTCAAGGCTCTAGATCACTGAGGGTGGGTAGACAGTCAGTTTCTGGAGTTATTTTCGGACTGTTGCTTGGGCATTTGCCAAGAAGGGAAGAGACTAATCAGTGCCAGCCAACAAGGCTTCCGGGACAACCGCAGTGACAGCAGTGGAATATCACAGTAGACTTCAGTTACTTTAACCCTTTGTCACCTTGAACTCTGGGCACTGGAGTGCCCCGTGGGAGGCAGCTGACCATTAAGTCATTCAACAAATATTTATTGAGCAGGAACGGAGGTAAGCAATGAGGATATAGCAGGAAGCAAGGGAGACACACACCTGTCCTCCTGAAGCTTATCATCCAGTAAGTGTACATGTGAACGGGGCAGGGAGGGGACCATTAAGCCATTAAGGAAACAGAATGATGAAAGCGGCAAAACAAGATAACATGAAGCCAGTAGAGACAGTGCCTGTATTGACTGAGAGGAGGAGTAGATGGGCACCACCCAGGCAAGCGGACCAGTGTGGAGTCCTGCAGGCAGGGGAAGCACGAGCCTTGAGAAAACAGCAAACGCACTCTGTGACCCCAGGACACTAAGAGCTCTCTAGATGCACGGGGTCAAGGATGCCCGGAATCGTGTTTTATACTTGATAGTTCCTTTAATTCCATTGTAGCATCTGATCGTCACTTACCCAGTGGGTAAGCTGCACAGGAAATACCCTCTCCATTTTAGAGGAGAAGCGGAAATCTAAGATGTTAAGTGATTGGCCCAGGGTCACGGAGCTCATTACACGTAGAGCCAGTCCACGGACCTAGCTTCCTGCCTCTGAGTTCACTGTTCTGAGTTCCTCGTGCCTGGGATGTCAAATGATGACCGGGTGACCTTCTGGTGGGATGCTGTTGATTGAACCTCTTCCACCTGGGGAATGAGGGGCAGACAAGACAGTTCTGGTTGTGTGGGCGCAGCCAGTAACTTGTGAAGCCCAGCTTAACTCTCTCTGGGTGGAGGGTCCTTAACTCTCTCTGGGTGGAAGGTCCTTAACTCTCTCTGGGTGGAGGGTCTTCCTCTTCTCCAACAGACTCACACCTGAGCCCCAGCCTCCAGGCCACGCCCACACAGGCTGTTCTTCCTCCTCCTGCCAGTAATGCTCTGACCCTGGTTGAGCCAAACTCCAGCCCCTGCTGTACTGCTTGCTGCCGCTCTGAAGCCCTGTGGCTCTGACTCTGACTGGTTGGTAGGACTGAGCATGCAGGGAGGCGGGGAGGCGGGGAGGGAAGATTGCCGTGCGGGGCTCCTGCACCCTCATCGCTCCAGCCAAACCACCTTGGCAGTGTGGCCTCTTTTTCTAATACTCTGCAATGGAGATTTATTGCTTTTGCATTGCTTTCCCCAGGCCTTCAAAGATTTATTGGTTTTTAAGTGACAGAATCCCAGAATTGCTTAAAAGATCAATCAAAGAGTGACTAGAATCTAATATTCAGCTCGGCACACGCCAAGCCTTCTTCCCCCACACCGCACCTGTCATGCTGATGTAACTGTAGTAACCTTCATCAGAAAGTAACTCGGCCGTGAATTAATCACCCATAATGCAGTGCCTGAAGGGAAGCCCAGGGCAGAGCCCCAGATTCTGTAGCAGACCCTCCTCTGTATCCCCAGCGGGCTTCCTTGGAGATGCCTTCCCCACCCCAGCCCCTGCTCTCTCCTTCCCATCCTGTCAGTCCCTGGGAGCTCTGGGATTAGCTCTTTCCTCTCCCTCTGCCACTCTCCACCCCGCTCTCCTGACCTGCCAGGGCGGCTTTCTGGTTGACCTGTCATAAGTTCCTCTTTCTTTTTTTTTTTTTTTTTATGTCTGAAACATTTATATTAACATATTTCCATGCAAATAACCCAATGAAAGTTTAGTATTAGTTGTTTTAAGTTCCTCTTTCTTCAATCCCTCCCCCACCCAGCTGCTGGAGGACTGGTCTTTTGGAAGCACAGATTGGATCAAGTTAACTTCCCTGCTTAAAATTCTTAAATGGGTCACTGGCTTCCTACCGCATTATGTTCAAGCTTCTTAGCATGGAATTCAAGGCCCATCTGAATCTGGTTCTAACCTTCGTTTCTGATTCCGTTTCCTTTTACTCTGTCCCTTTAGCAGGTTTTACTCAACAGCGCCATGTACGCTTCCTTCATCATTCTTTCATGAGCTTCTAATTGTGTTATACATTTGTTTGTATGTTTTCTTTGGTTTCGTTTCTTGCATGCCCCTCACTAGACTGTGAGCTCCGGGCAACCTGGAAGTTTGACACTAATGGATTCCTTTCCCTGGGACAGGGTCTGACTTTTGCAGGTAGTCCAAAAAACAAACAAACAAACAAACAAAACAGAAAAAAACAACAGCTAAGTAAGTAAGGAATTCAGCCAATCTGGTGGTACCTGGAAGATACCAGGGTACTGGGACAGTAGAGATGCACTTTACAGGCCCTGCCTTTACCTGCCTCCTTTTCTCTGAGAGCTCAGTCCAATAGAAATGCCTGCGTTGATGGAAATGTCCTATATCTGCTGTCTGATAGAGTCATCACTAACCACACGTGGCTATTAAGCACTTGAAATAGGACTAGTGCGACGGAGGAACTGATCTTTAAAATTTTTATTTTCATTAATTTAAATATAAAGAGTCACACATGCTAGTGGCTACCGTTTGGATGTGCAGGTCTATAGGTAAGATAAACAGAAAAAGAAACAATGCGGCTGAGCTTATGTACTTGGTTGGAGGTTCGTATGAGAGTTCAGTGCGGAGGCATCCATCGTTAGCCTGGTGGGCTCAGGGGCCAGGAGGCCTTCCTGGAGGCAGTATTGCCTGAGACCTGCCAGAGGAGGGGGAGCTTGGCCCAGGAGGAAGCGACATGTGCAGGAGCTGAGGTAGAGGAGCTGCATGTTGTGTTCGGGAAACAGTGGGCCGGGGCACAGAGATGAGGAGAGAGGCAAAGAAGCGAGCAGAAGCTAGGTAAAGGTCTTCACTTGGGATTTGGACTTTGTCCTGAAGGGTGTGGGGAACATTGGCAGGCAGACGCCCAACTTTTTGTTCTCCTCTAAGCAGTCAAGCCCTTGTCTGTGCCATTCTCTCTGCCAAGCACGGCATCCTCCACCTCCCCAACATCCAGGTCAAATCTGCCGCATCCAGGACCACCTCCCATCCTGCAGCAGGATGCATCCGCTCTGCCTTGGGCTCCCACGCTGCCCTGTCCCCTCCCCTGCGGGAGACTTGCAGTTTCAGTCTCTACCAGCCTGTGACCTCTTTGGGGGCAGGAACTGGGGTCCCCCAGGCTCAGACCTGAGATCTCTCATGTTCTTCCTGCCACAGCTGACTTCCCAGTTGGATACACTGGAACAGCAGAAGCTCCTAGAATGAGATCCCCTTATGCAATTGACTTATCTGATGGCTTAGGGTCAGATTCTTAATTTCTCTGAACCTCAGGCTGCTTGTTGGTAAAATGGGAATACCCATGTCACAGATTGTTTTAAAGGTCAAAGAAGCTAAAATATGTAAAGTGTCATTGGTAGTTGTTCAGTTTGCTCCTGGCGTTGGCCAAGCTGTTGAGACAGGGGGTGGCTGCCTGCCTTGGGGGGCCCTGGCAAGATTATTCTCTGAGTCCCGCTGCAGCTGATGCCTGTGTGCTAGGTGCCCTTTACCACTGAGTAAGAGTCACTGCAAGATTGTGCTGGCGTGCATGTGACGTGTCAGGGCATGTGCACTTGTCTCCAAGGGTGTCACAAAATCCTCACAACGATTCTCAGAAATGGATTCTCAGCTTTGAGCACCTTTCAGAAACACCAAATCAAGCAGGCAGGGCTAGGAGGTCTCAACCACTGAAGGGCCAGCAAAGCAAGGACTAAGAGCAGTGCCCTCTGCTTGAGGGAGATGCCACTTGGTGTTGTGAAATCAAAGTGAACAGATCCAGAGCCCCTCGGGAAGGGGTGTGGAGACTCGCATGAGCTCCCTGAACTGAGACCTTATAAATACTGGCACCAGAGTGGGTACATGGAGTCAGAACCGAGCAGGAGAGGTGAGACCAGATCCTAGGAGATGAGTCATGTTTATCTGTTCACTCATTCATTTGTTTATCAATTCATTAACTAACTCAGTCAATAAATATCTACTTTGAATTTCAGCAAACCACCCCATGCCAGACACCGTGCTGAGCACTGGAGACCCAGAAATGAGCTAAACAGGCCCACACGCTGCTGACCTCCTAATGGCAGGTACAGCTCTGAACTAACAGTGCCACGGACGCTCATGACAGACTGTTAACAGCTGTAGCCCATTCTCATGGGGTCCATGTCACCTCCCCATCCCACCTCTGATTTCAGCTGTGGCTAAGCTGGATAGTTTCGTGCAAAGTTATAGGATCCCACCTCCAGCACCATCACCCACCCTTTTTCTTCTGCCTTTTGGCCCTAATTCTTTCTCCAAAGCCCCATGGATCTGGCTTAGTCTGAGCAAGCTGGTACAGCTCAGGAATGCAAATAATTTAGTGCTACAGGGGAACTCTCAGCCAATGTGGGATGAGAATCCAGGCATCAGAGCCTTGCCTCCCATCCTTTGGAAGGACCATTCTGAGGTGCATGCCACACGGTTCCTCACACATCCCCAGTAGGACGGAGCCCCGGGTTCCCACAATGGGAGCCTGCTCGACAGTGCACACTTTGTTGGTTTTTCTTCCTTCTGTGTCTCACTTTTTCCTATAAGGGGTGGATCAGCCCCAGATGGGGCGGTCAAGAGATAGCGTGAGAGAAACTGGAAGGAGGACAGTAGGACTGCAGTGGGGAGAAAATGCAAGAGAGGACGGCACGTGATGAGGTTGGATGTGAAAGAGCCAGGTAACCCGGGGCTGTTATTACCGTGGCAAGGACTTTTACACTAAGAGCAATGAGGCATCAGAGAAAGGATCATAAGCAAGTGAACAGTATGAGCCATCTTTTTTAAAAGGTCTTTCTGGCATCGGTGTGGAGAACAGATCAGAGAGGACAAGGGCGGTTCAGAAGGAATAGATGGGATCAGTTATAGTTGTCCCAATGAGAAATGAAGGTGATGGAGGTCCAGTAGTTGAGGAGGTAACAGGGGCGAGCCTTGGCGATGACTTCTCTGTGGGGCGGGGGGTGGGTATAAAGGACAGACATTGTCCAGGGTGGCTCCCAGGTTTCTAGATTGGTTAATGGGATGGATGATGGTGCCATTCTCTGAGCGAAGGAACACAGAGTGAGGGAAAGGTCTATGAGGATACTTTATCCAGGAGAGGCCAACGGTGGTAAAGGTGGTCTGGGAACTGAAAGGGAGAGTTACGAACCAACTGGGCACGGACAGGCTGGGACCAGATGCATGGTTTGGCGAGCCGTGGGGACCTCTGGGGGACCTTCTCCAAGGTCAGTTAGGACTTGTGGCTCGCTTTCCTGGGCTGCTTGAGACATAGTGCACAGAGGGTGCAGCTCTAGCTTGGAGGGCCAGGGGTATGTCACACTGAATACTAGGAGACAGTGTGACATGGCAGATGGCTTCTAAGGTCACTGCACGTTCTCTTCACTGCCTGATGAGAATCTATGATCCAGCTGAGTTTGACAGGTACAGCTAGTTAAGACTAGAAATTCTGAAATACAGAGTGATGAGCTACAGTACGAACTGGAGATCCAGCCAGCTTTTAAAGAAAGAAGAAAGTTTGTTGGGAAGTAAAGGAAACAATTGCCAGATTTCCTGCAGGATTCCTTTAATAACTGTGAAGCCCAGAGTGGGGTCACGTGAAGCAACCACAGGAGGGTTTTGCTGGTCCATGGAGCCGCAGTGAGCAAAACTGGCATCACGACCATCTGATTCTCAGATATCAGCATGTGATGGTGTCCTACCAAGGTAGGGGAAATGAAAATTCAGAGGACTTATTAACATGGGGCAGCCTGAGGAGTTCATGAGCCCCCATCCACGTTGGTAGAGATGAGAAACTGCAATTACATTTAGATGTTCTTTCTGTAAACATCACTCGTTTCACTTAGTTCCCCAGCTCTCGGGGCTGCCTCTGCCGGGGTCTGGAGATGAAGGGTACTATGATGTGGGGAGATGGGAAAGGGGCACTCCCCTATCAACTGTGAGATGTAGCTCTGCAAGTAATAGCACTTGTTGCCAAGTCTCACAGCCTGCTGGGATTTCATCACACCGGATTAGGAAAGAGGAGGAGCCACGTACAAGAAGAAGCAACCCGAAATAAGGAAAAATGGGATAAATGCTACTGCAGAGCTATACCCACTGGGGCTGTCCCACACTCTAAATGTGGCAGCTGATGGGACGTGTAACTCTGATTCAAGAGACTTGTAACTACTACCAGTGAAACTACCAAGGGGACTCCCAAGTGTGGCACAGAGCTGCACTCAGAAAGATCATCCAGGAAAACAAAAGGGAAGAAGGGTGAAACCCAAATAATTTAGTTGGGTTTGCATTCACTTCAGCACATCCTGACTGCATTGCAGGTCTTCTTTGTTGAGCCCCTCAAACAACCCAGCTTCCCAAGAATTGGCTCTGGTATTAAATGATGCTGGAACATGTTCCTTAGGCTCAAACCAAGGAGGAAAAAACAGGTATTTCAGGAGGAATATTTTAAATGGAGCAGGCGCTGTTGCTGAAACATGAAGAACGAAGGAGTGTTCTATTTTGGACCGTCTGCCATCTGGACAGATGGAGACAGAGACTGTTACTGGTGTGAGGGAAAGGAGAGTGTGGTCGTCATGTTCACCTCCTACCATAGGACTATTTAAGTTCCCAAAACCTGGAGTGCTGGAGAGGCATCAGAGCAGGGGGTTTAGATTTGGGAATCATTAACATCCAGGTGGTGTTTGAAGCATGGGAGGAGTGGATGAGCTTATCCAGGAAGAGGGTAGACTAACAAGACAGAGCTCGGTGAAACTCTGTCAACGAACCACACAGGAGATGGAGGAGGAGTGGCCAGAGAGGTAGAAGAAAAACCAGGGCAGAGTTAAAACATGAAAGCCAAAGGAAGAATAATTTAAAGAAAAGGAGAATGGTTGACATGTTGTGATTTGATTTTCTCTAAGAGCTCCAAGCAGCTCTTACAGTAGAAAAGAAGGAAGACACATAACTTAACCCAGGACTCGGGAAAAGGAAGATGATGATATCAACCAAAGTGCTTAAAAGTGGACCATATGGTCCAGGCTTGATTAAAAATGCCTGTGAAGGTAGATGTGCAAATAGTGGAGATACTGAGGGCCAGGCGACCTCAATGCTGTTGAAGAATCTGTGCCGAGGGTCCAAAGCTGGGAGAGGCTGGAAAGGCAAGATATTGATATTTAGATAATAAGATGATCGAAGCTTCAGTAATGGAATGCTGCTATGGGATAATATGGCTCTGGGTGTGACTGTGTTGGCAGAGATGGTAGATGGATGGTAATGGATTCAAGGTGAAGCCAAGTATTTTAAAGAACAAAGAGGCCAGGCTATGGATGGTAGGGCTGTCTAAGTAGATGTAGTTCTTATAATGCTAAACTTCCCACCGTGAGGAACTGGTGAGACCCTTCACAAGAGCACCAGTGACTCTGCGTGATGCTTCTCCTGGGTTTCACTTTTTCTCCCACTGGTTTTCTGCTGACCTTCACTTCTCACACTGTTCTGGGCCCTGTGACCGTTTGCATCACTGCTTTGCCTCAGATCTTGCACAGCTGATCACGGATGGCTCTCAGTTTCTCTATCTGCCATCATCCAAAGGTCAGACTTTCAAGTTGGCCTCCATCAAGTGCATTTCCCTAGCCCAGTCTCTTGATGTTCTTCTGAGCTAGTGCGTGGATCTGTGCCACGTTAGAATCCAAGGGGGTTTCCTCTCATCCAAAAAGCATTCTGCACGATGCTCGCTCCTGCTGCCTGCGGGTACTCAGACTTGCCTCCTTTCAGCAGCAGTGGGAGAGGGGATCCTGAAAGCCCTGGCTTTTTAATAGGAATAGAACTACTTAAAGGTTAGAGTCTCCACCATTAGGCAGAAGAAATTTGTACTTATCCCCTTTCACAGTACAACCCATCCTTTTCGTGCCTGGCCACAGCTGCTTGGGGTTTGCTGTTTAACTAGTGCATTTCCACTTGGGTGTAGGCTCACCAAGCATCTTATAAAGGTTATAAATGTATTAAGTAAATATTTATGGCCAGGGCAGCGGGGTTGCAGCGCCAGTAGCACAAGGAGGAGTCAAGGGCAAAACTTCAGACCTACACAGTCCGATCCTGTAGCCACAGCTATGTGAGGCTATTTAAATTTAAATTAGAATTAAACAAAATTAAAACTTCAGTTCATTAGTTGCACTATCCACATTTCAAGTCCTCAATAGGCAGATGTGGCTAGTGGTTACCATATTGAACAGCACTTCCATCATCACAGAAAATTCTATTTGACTGCATTGCTCTAGACTCTGGGAGGGCTGGTAGAAAGAGGTCAGGGCCCATATTTGGTTTCAAACAGGCTATTATATTAATGTAGGCATTTGAAGCCATAGGTAAAGGCCAGGAATCCTGTCATGAGAAATAAGAAATATAATGGGGGCTTCAAAGGCAGAAAATATAAGTCTCACCAAAAGCCAGAGGAGACCTTTGACTGGGCTGACTTGCTGCTGAGACCCCTGACCTACTGCACTGGATTTCCCAAATTCCATTGCGTCACCCTTGCCTGGGATAAAGTCTGGGAAATGGTCTAACCCCAGAGTTTTCAAACTTTATTGACTATCAGAATCACCAAGAGACCTAGTAAATATGGAGACCCCTGCCCATCCCTAGGGGTAATGAAATTGGTCCTGAGAATCTGCATTTTGAACAAGCTCCCAGATGACGATGGTCCTGCTGGTCTTGAACCACAACTTGAGTACCACCGGTTTAGCCTATAGGTAGACTCAGGTTTGGAGAAAAGAGACTGTAACAGGAAACCAAGTATTATCCTCTGTGGTGCCAGTTGTTTGTTCATTCTCATGATATGGGGAAGCAATTCTTTTACATTTTATTGTAGAGTTGCCCCTGTGGGTTTCACAGCTTTTGGAACTCTTATGTCTTTTTTGGTGTGTGTTTCAGCATGCACATCAACAGTTTTAGCTTGTAGGAGCTGAGCTAGGATTCCTGCCGGCTTATTTCTCTATCCCTGTTCACATGGGGGCTAAAAACATACCCCTGTTTTCTTATGGTGACGACAATGACTGGTGTCTGAAATACATGCTGTGTTGTTGCATGCTGATAGCATATCTGAATATATCACTTCTGTGCAGATTTTGGGGCTTAGGTAGAAGATGAATGCTGGGTGAGACTGAGAGTCAGTCTCTGAACAAATCTGTATTCTTTCATGGAAGGCTAAAGCAGCCTGGGAGAAACAAATCCATTTCCAACTTTCACTCTATAAAAAGTTCCGTATTTTCTTAGATCAGACAAAATATATTGAGTGCCAAAATGCTGCAGCAATATGGGCGCGTCACTCAGCTGGCTTGGGATCTGTATGCATTGTCCCCCCGGGCCAGTTTTGATTATGTTCTTTTTCCTTTTATTACAGTCAGCAAATCTGAATTTGCTATTGTGGGGAGAGCAGGAAGAAGAGAAAAAAAAATGAAGGTTTTTAACCTTCAGAAAACTCAGAGGTTCAGTCTGAATAAGCACAAAAACTTTTCCGTGTGCCTCTGAATTCCTTGAATTTGCAGAACTGCCCAGAATCCCAAGAGAACTACCTTCCACAGAGGATTCGGGCCCCACTTGGAGCTAAAAGGCAGAGCTGAAGTTAAGAGAGAGGATCAGAATTAGGGAAAGTGGGAATAGGAATCAGTGGGGAAAAAAAGGAATTTGGTCCCCATCCAGGCTAAGTTTCAGCCTATTGTTCAGTTTCTTCAATTCAAAGCCACCTGCTTCCCACGGCTCTCAGATAACGTCTCCCCTGCCAGGACACCCTTTTCCTGCTTAATTGAAGTTAGTTTCCAAGAATAGTTGTCCAAAGCAGTTCCCAATGGTGGGAATGTTTTGAAAGTCACAATAGGAGTTGAAGTTTTTGGTTGCAGATGTCTACACATGAGCCAGATGTTCAAAAGGCATCACGTGGTCTGCAACAGCCTTCACATTTCCAAAGCCAGGAGTTCTCTCAGTGGCCTCTGTGACTCACAAATGGCTCCTTTGAAACTGTCACCGTCTCTCCATTCGAGGACCTGTAATACCACCAGTGTGAAGGGAAACAATCACTTCCATTTAGGTTTAGAGCAATGTGTTTCCCAGGCTTAATTATACCACAGGTATATAAATTACAGAAACATGTTAATGCTCCCATGATTAAAATTATAGAGTGCCTAATTGAAAAAGCATAAACTGAATTGAAGAATTCCTAATTATAGTTTGCTTTGAGGTGTTAATTTCCTCCATAACGAATGCATAATTTCTTGGAACCTAAACAGGTAGCCTCTTGTGTCAGCACGTAGGCTGCAGACAGATGGGCTAGGGTTGTAATCTTTCAGTTCAGCAAGTTGACAAGGGAGGCTTAGTTCTGGGGGAGAGCATTGAAAGGGTGCTTGGGGAGGAGGTAGAACTGGTGAAGTTGGCAAACCAAGGTCTACCTAGTGGGCATCTGGACCAAGGAAAGATGAGGAGCCCTTGGAAAACTTTTTCCACCTGCTTTTCTCTTCCTTCTTCAAAGTCTCAACACTTATCCCAGTTAGTTTTTTGTGCCTGTAAGACAGTGGTTCTCAAAATTTGGTCCTGGACCAATGTTATTATCTGCATTTGTATTTTTGTTTGCATTTTTGTTAGAAATGCAAATACTCAGGCCCCTCCCCCTGACCTGCTGAATCAGGAACTCTGGGGATGGAGCCCATCTGGCTGTTTTAACAAGGCCCCCGGAAGATTCTGATACATGCCAGAGTTTGAGAAGCACAGTTCTGAGGAGTTGGGTCCCAGACAGCCAAAGTCACATCCAGCTGAGCTTTCTTGAGCTCCTTCTCTGGATCAGAACCTGTGATTGGTGACTTCCCAAGCATCATTTCATTTTATACTCCCAACATCACACTGAAGTAGACAAAAATGCTCCCCCTTTCTCAGGTGAGAAAACTGAGTTCCAGAGAAGTTGGCTTGCGCAGCTCATATCTTTGAGAGCTGTAGGCCTTGTCTGTAAGCTTTTATGGAGACTCAGATGCATTACATTGTCCCTTTTTTTCATTGTTGTTACATAGTTTTCATCAATATCTTTACTGATCAATGGGTTTTCTAAGCAGTGTAGAGCTGGAGGCTGAACTGCTGCTGAGAATGACTTCCAGGTGAGCCACGACTTTGCTAATGTTGAGTCTGATTGTAGGACGAGGAAGGGGGCTCCTAAGTATTTGTAGTAATTGCTATTAATGGCATAGATTGTTAGTATGCATTCTTTCTGAATAGTGATGTGAATTCTAAGTATAAAAGGCCACAGCTCAAAAAGATACTCCTTGATTTTTGGAAGGAACTCCCCCTGCATAGTGACCCAAGCAGCTGTGAGTCCCCTATTAGGGACTTTGGGGATCAGACGAAGTAAGACACACTCTATCTCCATCTCCTCTGTACAGGCATCTTGGCATCAGGGAGTGTGTGTGTGTGTGTGTGTGTGTGTGTGTGTGTGTGTGTGTGTGTGTGTGTGTGTATTTGCTTGTGGTAGGTTTTAGCCAATCCATACAATAAACAAGTTTATTGTTTCAGCCATCTGAAACAATAAACTTAATGTTTGAGGTTTATATCACTCCATCAGGTTTTTGTGCAATTCTTAGCCATTCCCATATGGTTGAAAATTTGGGTCATTTCCAGTTATTTGTTGTTATAAATAACCCAGCAATAAATATATTTATTCATGCTTTTCTTTTGGTATTGTATCTTTAGATAGGAAAAAATCCCCACGAGTGGAATTACTGAAATGAGTAAAATGGAACTAAAATACATTGAGTGCCTACACTTATATGTCAGGCACTGACAGCCAATTCATATATATTAACCTTTTTCATTCTTTAACTAAAAAACCTCAAAGTAACAAGCGCACATAGTTGGGAAATGAAATAGTCAAACCCTTCTCTGCTCCACATTTTTCAACCCCCTAGTCCTGTGCCCCAGAGGCAACTGCATTTTAATTCTTTGCCATTTCTTCTGGGAATTGGCAATGTCACTACATAATGTGCTATTTTAAAGTTACTGATTACAGACGTTATCTATTTACTTCCCGCTCTTATAAATGAAAATTTGTCTGTCTTGAATCATCCAGCTTGCCCATGTAGTTATACCACTAGTTTTAGTTAAATAAATACACAATAGCTAATTTTATAATTTGACAAAAGCAGGCTACTTCAGTGTCAAGTGATATACTATTTTTATTGTAGTATTGTATGATTAACTTAAAGCTCACTATGTACTAGAGACTATTTTAAGTCCTTTATCTATATTAACTCAGTTAATTCTCATCAAAACTCTATGAGGTAACAACAAATTGTATCCCTGTTTTAAGATGGGGAATTGAAGTACTGAAAGGTTAAGTAACTTCCCAAGATCATGCAGCTAGTAAGTTGCTAATCTGGGATTTGAACATGACAGTTTGGCTTTAAAGCCTGACTCTTAACCACTATGCTATACTTCCTCTCATTATTCTTCCTATTTTGTGCAGTGTGTTTTTTAACATTCATCATAGAATGTACAAGTATTCTATTTTATGCAGGCACTACCTTTATTATACTATTAATACATTTTTCTTCCAACAGAGCTCTACCATTTCAGATTTACTATTAAATACTCTTTTTTTCTTTGATTTTCTTGGTGCTTTTTGGTCATTTTGTTCTATTTTCTGGAAAAATAACCATCCTTGTCTAGCATTTGTTTAAAACTTCAGCAACCATGGCTTTTCCTTTTAAGAGCTATTTACTGTTGTCTGATTTTATTTTTCTCGTAGTGTCACTTCTTGTTTTTGGAAGCAGTCATTTCTCTTCTGAGGATAATGTTTTGATTTGGAGAGTGATAAAGGTTTTGCTGACTCCTATATTATCTCTATTTCCTCTGGAGTCATTTTTTCCCCATTTGCATTGACTACTGTCTTTCATGTTGGGGCATTTCTCACCGAACTGGTGAGCTTTGGTAGTCAGTGTTTAAAAGTAAGGTGTTGTAAAAGTTGACCAGAAGTGCTGTTTTGGGGGGGTGAAGGCATTCAAACTCTCCAGAGATGAAACCTCCTATCTCCTGCCTGAGGGGTAGGGGGTAGATATGTAGAGGCCCATGTTCCAGGGTTTGATGGTTTCAGGTATAGACTTTTGATCAACACCCCTATTTTCAGCCCCTCATTTCACTTTCACGTCCTCCACATTTTATTGCCACAAGACCAAAGTCTCACTTGAGATCCATTGGGCAAATCAACTCCATTTTTATTCACATCTCTTTATGATTTGACTTTCTTTATCCTGCCGCAACAGATAGCACTCTTCTGACCATTTTCAGTCTTCCAGAATTTTGTTGAACCCTCTCATCCACTAATGGCCCCTCTCCTGTTCTTTCTTTCCTTGCAGATTTATATGCTTTTTCATCTTTTACCATCATGTTAGTGGGGGGTCTCAGGAGAGAGAGGAGGTAAATGGAGTGCATTAAATTTTCCACTTTTAACTAGAAGTTTACTTACATTGTTATCTAATCCAGTTCTCACAATAATCATTTATGGGACATTATTATTGTCTTCAGATTTCCAATATCATTTAAATATTTAAAGGAAGGTCATACAACTAGTAAGATTCAGAGCCAAAATTCAAATTTGATGCAGATTTTTAGAATCTATGCTCTTTCTACTTCCAGGTCATAAAGGTGTTTATGAGTCTTGAAAGCCTTTGCCAAATTATTTCCCCAATTTGATGAATCAGTTTACAGTGCTGCTGGAATTATATAATCCTACCTGTTCTACCATAACTTCACTGAGATGGCATTTTTTTTTAAATTAATTAATTAATTTATTTATTTTTGGCTGTGTTGGGTCTTCGTTTCTATGCCAGGGCGTTCTCTAGTTGCGGCGAGCGGGGGCCACTCTTCATCGCGGTGCGCGGACCTCTCACTATCGCGGCCTCTCTTGTTGCGGAGCACAGGCTCCAGACGCGCAGGCTCAGTAATTGTGGCTCACGGGCCCAGTTGCTCCGCGGCATGTGGGATCTTCCCAGACCAGGGCTCGAACCCGTGTCCCCTGTATTGGCAGGAGGATTCTCAACCACTGCACCACCAGGGAAGCCCCGAGATGGCATATTATAATTTACATTTACTTTGATAGTTTAATGGGTTTTAAATGGGAACATATTATCATTTTGATCTGAATTCCTCGGTGTACTGGCAAAGCAGAATTTTTTCCCTATGTTTTATACTGTTGACGTTTCTTTTTTGTGAGTTATCTTTTTAACATTCTTTAACCATTTACCTATAGCAGTGACGGTGGTTCTTGACCAGAGTTAATTTGCCCCCAGAGGCAATGTCTGGAGTTAACTTTGGTTGTTACAACTTGGGACTAGGGGCTGCTACTGGCATCTAGTTAGTGAATAGAGAGAGACCAGGGGTCCTGCTAAACATCCAACAGTGTACAGGACAGCCCCCTACAACTAAGATCATCCAGCTAAAATTCTAATAGTGCCGAGAGTGAGAAACCCTTGAGGATCTTGATAGCGCTTCTGTTTTTTTTTTTTTTCAATGTATGATTAGATCAGAGATGCTCAATCTTTTTGGCCCCAAGACCCCTTTACATTGTTAAAAAATAATGAAGTCCCAAAGAGCTTTTGTTCTTGTGGCTTTTGTCTAACAATATCAATATGCTCTATTAGAAATTAAAGCTACATTTTAAACATATTTTTAAAAAATAATAGTAAACTCATTACATATTAATATAAACAATGTATATTTTTTAAAACAATCAAATTAGGGAGAAGAGGTGCACTGTTCACATTTTTGCAAATATTTTTAATATTTTTAAGACCGACTTGTAGAAGATAACTGGATTTAATATTTTTGAGACTGGCTTGTAGAAGATAACTGGATTCTCATATCAGTTATGTATCAATTTATGTTGCCCATTGAATGGATATTTTATCCTTTATCCTTGATATTTTGTCCTTATTTTGTAACATTATGCATTGGTTATTTGAAAAAATTCACTGAACCATAAAAATCATCCAAATGTTGACACATTTCCTTATACAACATCAAAGTATTATATTTGCTAATATCACCACCAAATCTCATCAGTAAAGTTTTCAAGTATTGGGAACCTAAGTTCACAGTGACAGACAACAAGTTTTCCAAATTATAATTGTCACCTGAAGCTCAGTTATGAACAAATACCATCAGTGTCCCTTAAAGTGACAGATAAAATTCATTTATTTTGGAGGTGTTTATCAAATATCCAAATGTGAATAACCACAATTTGTTATTCTTTCAAGAAAAAAAAAATGGTGCTTCATTAAAAATGTGACTAGTTTAGCATGTAACTCAAACAATCACAGAAATGTTTTTCCTTAAGAAACCATAGTACTTCAGTAAGCAGAAGACATGATTTAGGCTTACTTCCTATTGTGTCACATGAATATTAAAAAGCTGTATACTCAACGGTTGAAATGAACACTTTTTACTGCTTCATCCAGGACATTCTTAAGCAAAACTGGCATTTTTGGTTTTTCATAGCAAATTTTTATGTGGTGGTGACAAATACAATGACAAGTACAGTTGGGTACCACTGCTGGTAAAACCAGCAGTTTTACTCACTATTGCCTTTGCATTCAGTGCAAATATCAACAGAGTGGAAGAGGCAAATAAAGTTGTAGTATACTATTAAAATCATTTTGACATTGCAGAACCACTGAAAGGGTCATAGGACTTAAGCTTTTGTTCATTTGGGTTTTGTCTATCATTATCAATATGCTCTATTAGAAATTAAAGGTACATTTTAAACATACAATAATTTAAAAAAATAATAGTAAAGGCATTCACAGACCACACTTTGAGAACTGCTATATTAGATTGATTATATTGTATCCAAGGGTCTCTTTGCCTCACATCACAAATTCAGGGCAAGGCTTCCACAGGAGGGTCTCTGAAACGTGTTGTATATAAGAACATCCAGTGAGCTTGTGCACAGTTCATATTTCCAAGCCCTACATCGAGAAATTCTTAGTAGGGCTCTGGAATTCACAGGCGATGCTGTTGTTAGATGGAGACCTGGCACCTACAGTTCTCCACACATAGGTGATTTGTATTCCTGCAGATAACCTCATCAGTGGGTTACATTTTCCCATAGGAAAAATCCTCTAATTGGTGTTACTATTCTTCTATAGCATTTATTTGCCCCATCTAGCACTAATATGCCAGTTATTATGATTAGTTTAATGGTTAATTAATAATCATTCCATTTAGATTTTTAGAGCTTAGAACGTCTTTTTGAGGACAATTGATTTCAGATGGTCTTATAAAAAAGTGCTCAGAGGGAGGAGATATGGGGATATATATATATGTATAGCTGATTCACTTTGTTATAAAGCAGAAATTAGCACACCATTGTAAAGCAATTATACCCCAATAAAGACGTTAAAATAAATAAATAAATAAAATAGGGAAAAAAAAATGCTCAGAGGATTTTCGCCACTTTCCTTTCCTTAAGCAAATGTCTTTGTTGCAAGTAGAGAATCCAAGGCACCCTATTGATTACTGTTTTAAAAACAGCCGCTGTAGCAGCTTCCTCTGTAAAAGCATCATTATGGGTTTTAATCGTGAAGTTTGGAGACTGACTCCCTATCAGAGCTAGCCTTGTTCAACTTTATTTTTTTTTCTTTGCTCCTTTCACAACATAAAATGACTTTAGAAAACAACAATGACATTTCAACTGAGAACTTGGCAGGAGGGTAAAGGGGTTGCTTCCCAGGACATCTGAGGAAGAAGGCAGTATTGGGAGACCTGGGGTGAGGAAAACAGCCTGGCTTTCCACTGGGGGACATAAAAAGCTTCAGAATGTTTATTAAAAAACAAAACAAAATAAAAAAGGAAGATTTTCAGTTCCCCAAAGTGGTTTGGTTTTTTTTTTTCACTTTATGGCTTTTCAAAATTTAATATGTAAATGTATTAATCTGAAATCTTTTAAAATGAAGATTCTGATTCAGTAGATCTGGCATGGGGCCTGAGATTCTGTGTTTCCAGCACATTCCTAGGTGATGAGGATGCCGTTGGTTCATGGACCAGTGCGTAACAAGGTCTTACAGCATTCTGCTTCTCCTGGCAGTCGTTGATAGGCACTGTTTGCCCTAAACATTGTTTATTACTTAAGTCTGCGTAAGCTGTTTTAAAGTTTTTGTTCAAATGAGCCATTAACATTAGCTAATAGAGCTATTGGTCAGTGGTGATTATAAATGCTTCTTTATACGTTAACTGTATCCTTGATTGATTGAAATGATACTTTGCAACATGAACCTGAAAAAGAACACTCTGAAGTTAGGTAGGGGTGGAGTATATTTACTAAAAATTCCGAAGTCACGTTACTCAGCGAGGCAGAAGTGTATTCGGCATGGATCATGCCGTGTCACCCATGTGCAGAAATCCATTTGTCAACTAAAGATACGATACTACAGCTAGTTGTAGTACATTATATTAAATGATCATTTTCAAAGTTCTTTCATATTCCTCATTATCTCTGATCCTCATTCATCATACCGAGGTAGTGAATATAAGTATGACTTTATTGTATCATTTCATTTAAAATAGTTTAATTTAGATTCCTGACAAAAATAAGCTTATAGAAATTATAGAAAAAATTTAAAAAAGGAAAAAGTCATTATGATCCATCATAAAATATTAACATTTGGGATGGGTTTTTCTCATTTTTCTTTACCAAATTAAAAAATTAAGTTGAACGTAATTTTGATCCTCCCTTACAATGTTGCATCCTACTTTTGCCACGTATCGTAATAGCAATTATATTATCATTTTAACATTTTAATGATGTTTATTGGGTACATCTTATTTTATTTCTCCGAATTGTCAGCAGATCCTCTCCACATTTATTGAATACTTCTTCAGTACTGCTGACTTGTGATGCTGACTTGTGATGCTACCTCTGTGTGTTTGTGTGTGTGTGTTTGTGGGTATCCCACTATATTCTTGGTTTGCCTACACTGTTCCATTAGGTCTTTCTCTTAATTGATCACTGTGTCTGCACCACCCATTTTAACTGTAGCTTTAGAAAACATTTTAATATCTGGCCCTCCTAATGATTCTTGTTGTTCCAACTGTTCTTAGCTATTTTCACCCACTTCTGTTTTCCTGTGAATTTTAAAATCACTTTGTCATGTTCCCTAAATAATCCCCAATGGAATTTAGTTTTAATTGATTTAAAACTCTTACTTAATCCCAAATGGTTACATGAGCATGAACTTTTCCACACTGAAAGAGGGCAAGCCTATCCACCCAAATCTTCACTATTTCTCAAGAAATCTGCCTCAATTCCTCCATGTAGATGACATCAAGAGCTACTTTGTTAAAATTGTGGTATTTTCTGTTATCTTTCCACCATTATGTCTGCTAACTGGGTTTTGCTGGTATTTAGGGAAACCTTGTGTGAGAGTGTGTGTGTGTGTGTGTGTGTGTGTGTGTGTGTGTGTTATCCATCTCATTTGCTGAAACCTCTTGTGAGTTTCTTTAATTAAATTTTAGTATCTAGTTTACCAGTCTAATAATCACATCATCTGTGCATAATGAAAATTTTGTGTTCTCCTTTACAGTTGTAATATCTCTTATTTTGGTTTTGTGTTTTGTTGCATTGGGTAGAGCTTTTTGGGCAGTGTTTGGGTAGAGCTTTGTGTTACTGCAACCTCCAAGACTTATCCTCCAGTAAATTTTTCTTATGTGTGATGTTAGTGGTAGGTTTGAAATAGCTATTTTTAAACATCATAATAAAAAATATCTCTATTGCATCATTTATCTTTGTGCCTTTTTAAATCAGAAATGGATATTAAATTTTATCAAATGCCTTTTTAGCATCTATTCGTATGATAATGTTGGTTTTCTACTTGGACTTATTTATGTGTTATTTTCCTAGATTTTTTTTATTACTAAATCTGTCTGTGTACCTGAGGTAAATGACCTACTTATGGGGAACCAATTTAATAGCATATTAAAAGAATAATTTGTAACAATTTGAGACTCTCTCCCTCTTTTTCTGTCTTATGTAATTGCTTATATAACATGGAAATTATCAGTTGTTGAAAGATTGAAAGAAATCATTGGAAAAGCCATCTGGCTCCAGTGTTGTTTATTCTAATTTTCTTTTTTATGGAATGCTTAATTAATTTATTGTCTTTCTCTTTTGTTTAATAATGGCTTTTCAGATTCTGAAAACAGGTTTTGTCCTATCCCATAGGCATTACACATCATTGTTCTCATTGTAATAGTTCTAAAGTATATGAAATTGTGGTTTTGATTTCCTATTTGATATGAGAGTTACTTAGGAAAGTTCTTATTTTCCCCAATCGGAAGTTTTTATTTGTTTAGAATTTTGGTTTAATAACATCTGGTTCCATCTCATTATACAGAGGTAATATAGTGTATGCCTTTCCATATACAGAGAATTTATTGATTTTTGTGAATGCCCCTTGACATTTTGGTCCTCCATCCCAAATATGATCACTTAAGTATTAAAATATTATTTCCTTCTCTATCATATTTTCTGGGAGTAGCTTTCATAATTTTTTGTTTTATTTTTATTCATAAATTCAGACCTTTCAAATGTATACATACACAGCCTTTTTCTTTTCTCTTTTGTGAGTTGTTCTGTTGTTAAGCTGAAAAAGATCTTTGCCGCTCCAGATTATTTTTTTTCGAATTTCAGATCTACAGGCTGTTACAAGAATAGCACAATAAACATCCCTATATCCTTCTCCCAGATTCACCAGTTGTAAATATTCTGTCAATTTACTTTATGTCTCTTCTCCTGATCTCTGAAAGGCTTGCTAGGTTAGTTGTAGTAATCATGACTCTTTAAAGCCTCCGGTTTGTATATCCTCAGAAAAAGGTCAGCCTTCTACATATCCACAGTGCAGTCATCACACTCAGGAAACTGAGTGCAGTATCCAGTCAAGAATCACACATTGCATTTGACTGCCGTAGTCATCTTGAAATTTTTCAGTAAACAAATTAAATTTTGAACCGTTTGAATATAATGTGGTTTGTCATACATGGTGAAGTCTTAAATTTGGTGTGCTTTTTTCTCATAATTATGGAATTGTCCCAACACTATTTATTGATAAAATTTTCTCTTTTCCACTGCCTTGCATTGCCTCTATTTCTATATATAAAATTCGCACACACACATACACACACACACACACACACACACCTCTTTCGTTTTCTTTTAATCGTACTCCAATACCCATGGTTTAATTATTTTAACTTCATAATATACTCTAATATCTAGTAGTGGTTTTTCACTCACATTCCTCTGTTTAAAAAATAAGTGCTGAACTATATTTCCTACTTTAAACAAACAAACCAAAATAATCCCGTTGACATTGTTAGAATTTCAAAATTGAGGTCATCTACATCTTCGGGCCTTCAAATTGTCACCTAACTGACCTCCTATTTTATACTATTTGCTTTTTCCCAAAGAAAAGAACATCAATTTGGCAAGAATTGACATCTTTACAATATGTGATGCTTTCATCCAGGGCTTTAGCATTTCTGTCTATTTATTCATCTTTAGTTCAGCACAATTGTTTAACATCCACTGTGCCAAGCCCTGTGCTAGGGACTGGAGATATTCTCTTATATCACTCAGGAGAGTTTTTTTTTCTTTTCCTTTCCCAAGTCAGGCCTGTACATGTCTTATTTGTGTTATCCTTACCTATTTTTTAAAGGATTCTATTCTAAAAGGGTTTTTCCCTTACCTCTTCTAGCTTGTTTTTCATGTTGTACAGTTTATTTATCTCTATCTTCTATCAAACCACTTTACTGAATTCTTTTATTAATTTTAAAAGTCTTTCACTTGATTCTCTTCGACATATTAGGTCACAGTCATATTATCTACAAATGATGATAAATTGCTTTCCTCTCTAAAATGTGTATCTCCTGTTTTGTGTCTTATTGCATTGGCCAGAATTATCGCATTTTAGATACAAGTTCTAGAGGTGAAATGACTTGCTCAGCATGTCAGACAGAGCTAGTGAGTGGTAAAGCCAGAACTAAAACCTCAACCTTGCTTTTTTGGTGCAGTAAAGGTCACTAAAATAAGGCCATCCATCTAAATATAACTGGCCCCATATCTATCCAGTTGCTTTTTCCTAAAAGGAAGGTTGACATTTGCAGTGCTTTCAGTCCTCTCTTTAAATGACTTAACCTCTTAGGTGCATACACACACACACACACACACACACACACACACACACACACACACACACACACAGAGTGGGCATGATGATGATAAATGATATGGAGAAAAATTAAGCAGTGAAGTGTAACAGGGTATAATGTGGTTGGAGTTGCTGTTTTATTTTATTTTTTTAATATATAATTTTTAAAATATTTATTTATTTATTTTGGCAGCACTGGGTCTTAGTTGCAGCACGCGGGATCTTTGTTGCAGCACGTGGGATCTTTAGTTGCAGCATGTGGGATCTTTTAGTTGCGGCATGCGGACTCTTAGCTGCGGTATGCATGCGGGATCTAGTTCCCCGACCTGAGACCGAACTTGGGCCCCCTGCATTGGGAGCACGGAGTCTTACCCACCGGACCACCAGGGATGTCCCAAGGTTGGTATTTTAAATACAGTGATCATGTAAGACTTCTCCAGCAGAGGTGAAGAAGCAAGCCTTCCAAGGGTTATGTATATCTGAGGGAAGAGCATTCCAGGCATCAAGGATAGTAAATGTGATGGCCTTGAGATGGGAACATGCCTATAGGGTATTCAAAGGAATAGCAAAGAGGCCTCATAACAGAGGGCCTTGGAGACACTGTAAAGATGCTGCCTTTTACTCTACATAAGGTGGGAGGCATAGCGGGGCTTTGAGCACAGGAGTGTCATGACCTGAGTCATGTTTTTAAAGGGTCACTCCAGCCACTGTTTTGAGATTGTTGGGAGCAAGATTGGAAGCAGGAAGACCAGTTGGTAGGCTATGGCAATAATCCAATCAAGAGATCATGAGGTCTTGGTAGGGTAGTAGCTGTGGAGGTGATGGAAGTGGTCAGATTCTGGATATGTATTGAAATTAGCACCACGGGAGTTGCTTATGTACGGTATTGTGAATGAGAGAGGACCAGTGATTAAGAGAAAATACATGAGGGCTAAGTCTTCTGCATTATGGTTTAAAATATATCTCCACCCCAGTAAGTACATGCTCAATTAAAGCTAGTTATACTTCTTTTAAATATTTGAGAAGAAGATATGGCACTCTAGCCATCATCAGTTGGTTGTCTGGTTTCTCCTTTTAAGGTTTCTTTTGATTTTATCTGATAATAATTAAAACTTAATTTGAACTCTTCAGTTGAATTGTTATGGCCCCTTTACACAACATATGTTTCTTCCTTTAAATTTCTACTCAAAATCCACTTTTGTTGAATTTATTAAGTGCAGTTCAATCACAGGAGAAGAGTCCAAATGGAAAACAAGGCAAATCTTTGTGGTCTAATTTGATAACACTGTAATAATAATGCATGCAGCAGTTGTTTTGGCTCCAGCCAACTTTTAGAAAAAGCACTTTACTCTGTAGAAAGAATGTTCTAGACACACTATCTCATTTAACCCTCACACTATCCTGTAAGCACCCCTCTTCTCAGAATCTTTCCCTGGCCAAGTTCCTCCTTCTGCCCTCCCCATATTGAATTGTACTGAACAGTTAATATCTGTCTCCCCCATCTCAGTTCTGAGCTCCCAGTGCCCAGGGGCCATATTACATTCAAATTTTAACCTGCTACACTGTAGTCACACAATAAATATCTGATGAATAAATGAATAAGTACATGAAAGACAGAGTGGGCAGTAGATCACACAGCTAGTCAGAAGCCAGGGAAAGATGCACATGCACATATTCTGATGCTAAACTGCAAATGTATTCCTCTCCCCATTTCCTTGCCTCCTCTAATGGCTATTGTGACTAAGCAAATCGTGAACAAAAACAGGAATTCCCAGAGCCTTGGAGAAAAGGTTGGCTAAGTAAGACATATCATTGTAAATTTCAGTTTCATAGTTCCAAGTGACCTTTAATGTGCGGAATGTAATTGCAAAGCTAGATTCTGTTGGGGATTACAAAGCTCACACTTGTTTCTTAGCCCATCTTGTACAATAATGCCATAAATTTATTATAGCATTTCTGTATTAAAATGTGTGCATCATTGAATACTAAAGCACAGACTCTTTTGAAGGGAGAAAGAACATCCAAGATTACTCAGTCCGTTTCCCTCATTTCTTTAAGAGCTTTATTGAGCTATAATTTGCATACCATAAAATTCAGTCAGTTTTAAGTGTACAATTCAATGATTTTCAGTAAATTTGTAGGGTTGTGCAACCATCACCACAGTCCCATTTTAGAAAATTTTCATCACACCATAAAATACCCTGTGCCTGAGTGCAGTTGATTCCTGTTCACACCTGCAGTCCCAGGCAAACACTAATCTGATTAATGTCTCTATAAATTTGCATTTTCTTGACATTTCATGTGAATGGAGTCATACAGTATATATAGTGTTTTTCATCTGGCTTCTCTCATTTAGCATAATATTTTTGACCCTCATCCATACTGTAGAATATATTAGTGAATTGTTTCTTTTATTGCTGAATAATATTTCATTATATGGATATACCACATATTGTTCATCTGTTCACCACTTGATAGACATTTAGATTGTTTTAGTGTTTTGACTATTATGAATAATACTGTTATTAACATTTGTATACAAGTTTATATATAGACATACATAGATAAGTATTTATGAATGGAATAGCTGAGTGAATGGTAGCTTTATGTTTACCTTTTTAAGGAACTTCCAGACTATTTTCCAAAGTGACTGCACCATTTGCCTTTCCCACAGCAATGTGTGACAGTTCCAGTTTTCCAACACCCTTGCCAACACTTGCAATTGTCTCTTTTACTGATAGCTGTTCTAAGTGGGGAGGGGGGTAGTTTCTCATTGTGGTTTTTTTTTTTAATTGTTGTTGTCTTATTTTCTTTTGTTCTTTTTTGTTTTTATTTAAAAAATTTTTTTTATTGAAGTATAGTTGTTTTACAATATTATTTTAGTTTCAGGTATACAGCATAGTGATTCAGTATTTTTACAGATTGTACTCCATTAAAAGTTATTATAAGATAATGGCTGTGATTCCTTGTGCTGTACAATATATCCTTGTTGCTTATCTATTTTATACATAGTAATTTGTATGTCTTAACCCCATACCCCTAATTTGCCCCTCCCCCCTTGCCTCTTCCCTTTGGTAACCACTAGTTTGTTTTCTGTATCTGTGAGTCTGTTTCTTTTTTGCATATATATTCGTTAGTATTATTTTTTAGATTCCACATATAAGTTTGATTCCTTCTTTATATCTTTAGTTGTGGAAAATCTTTTCTGCTAGTCTTCAGGTCATTCTCATAGATAGCTACTCTGTAAACAGTTGTAATTTTGGTGTGCCCATGGGAGGAGGTGAGCTCAGCGTCTTCCGACACCACCATCTTGGCCACACCTCTTAAGGTTGACCATCTTTTCATGAGTTTATAAACCACTTGTATTTTATCGTTAGTGACATGTCTAGTCAAATCTTTTGCCAATTTTTAAATTGGGTTGTTAGTGTATTTATTATTGAGTTGTATTGTGTCATTATATATGTTAGATATGTCATCATACCTGACATACCTTGCATACGTTGCAAATATTTTCTCTCAATATGTAGCTTGTCTTTTCATTGGTTTAATAGTGTCTTTTGAAGTCAAATTTTTTTTAAAAAATCTGATAACATCCAATTTATCAGATGCTTGTTTTTTTGAAAAGTCTTCTTAGATTCTGATAGAGATTGCTTTAAATCTATAGATAAATTTGATGAGAATTGCCATCTTAACAATATTGACTATTTCAGTCCATAAACAGGGACTGTCTCTTCATTTATTTAGATCTTCTTCATTTTTTTCAGCAGTTTTTTTACTTTTCAATGTCTAAGTATTTCACATCTTTTGTTTAGATTTATTTTTAGGTATTCTTTTTGATACTATTGTGAATAGAATTGTTTACTTAATTTCATTTTCAGATTGTCCTTTCCTAGTGATAAAGATAATTCATTTTTGTATATTGGTCTTGTATCTTGTGACCTTATTGAAATTGTTTTATTTCAAGTTGTGTGTGTGTGTATATTGTTTAGAATTTTCTACATACAGAATAATGTCACCTACAAGTAAAAAGTTTTACTTCTTCCTTTCAGATCTGGGTACCTTTAATTAATGAATTAACTAGTTTCACTGGCTAGAATCTCTAGTACAATGCCTTATTTCATTGGCTTGACTCTCTAGTACAATGTTAAACAGATGTCCTTGTCTTATTCCTGATTTTAAAGGGAAAGCATTCGATCTTTTACCCTTGAGTATGATGTTAGTTTTATGTATTTTGTAGATGGACTTACCAAATTCAGAAAGTTTTTTTTTTTTTCCTATTCCTAGTTTGTTAGTACTTTTTATCATAAATATGCCTTGGATTTTTTTCACATATTTTTTCTGAACCTGTTGAAATTATCATGATGTTTCTTCCCTTTATTTGAAAAATATGGTGTATTGCATTAATTGATTCTGGATATTAAATCAACCTTGCATTCCTGGAATAAATCTCACTTAGTCATGATGTACAATCTTTTTCATATGTTGCTAGATTTAGTTTGCTAATATTTGGTTAAATATTTTTTAGATCTATATTCATGAAGGATAATGCTGTAGTTTACTTTCACTGTAATGTATTACTCTGGTTTTGATATCAGGGCCTCACAGAATGAGTCAGGATGAATTTCCTATTTTCTGGATATCAGAACTATTTATTGTTTTAATATTTGCCATATGGGCTGGGGCTTTTTGAGGGAAGAATTTAATTACTAATTCAATTATTTTACTGGTTATGAGTATATTGAAATTTTCTATTTTTTCATGAGTCAGTTTTGGCCAGTTGTCTTTCTACGAATTTATCTATTTCATCTATGCTGTCTATTATTTGGCATAAAGTTTTTCATAGCATTCCCTTATAATTTTTAAAATTTCTATAGGCTCAGTAGTGATGCCTCCTCTTTCATCCTTGATTTTGTTAGTTTATGTCATAGCTCTTTGTCTTTGGGTCACTGTAGAGAAAGAGTTACCAATTATGTTGATCTTTTCAAAAACCAACTTTTGTTTCATTGATTTTTCACTCTTATTTTTATGTCTTCTATTACATTGATTTTCACTCTAATTTTTATTCTTGTTTCCTTTCTGCCTATTTAGAGTTTAGTCTGCTCTTATTTTTCTACTGTCTTAAGGTAGATACTTAGATTAATGATTTGAGATCTTTATTCTTTTCTAACATAGTTATTTAAAGCTATAAATTTTCCTGCAGTCACTACTAAAATTGTTATTGTTGCCAATACTGTTCAGTTTAATCATTGCTCTTTGGAGAGAGAATGTGCTGAGCTCCTCACTCCACCATTCAAGAAGGCCCACACCCTGATTTTTAAATATGAGGAAGTTGAGGCATATAGAGGTTATTTTAGGTTGGGTTCTTCCAGAAACAGACTCAGGGATGCTGGGTGGGCTTCCACTCCCTACTCTGGGCCACCATGGCTTCCCCCATCATGTACAGATGCCTGCTTGCTCTGCCCTGTCTAATGGCTTTAGGACTGAACCATCTGGGAGGGAACTAGAGCAGGGCAGTTCAGAAATCTTGAACTGTACTTATAAGTTTTGAGGTTGGTTGTAGTGTTGATGAGTTAATTGTGAAACTATTTTGTGTGTGTCATGTGACAATGTATATGAGTAAAATATTGATATTGAAAATGAGGGTTCTTGGTGTAGGAATTTGGAAAAACAAATATGGGAAAGGTAAAGAAGAATCTTGTATTACTGGATTTGAATTGGCAATACCAGTATGAACTAATCAGTATGAACTTATGATGTTTAAAAAGGTATTTCACGACAAGGTCCTACTGTATAGCACAGGGAACTATATTCAATATCTTGTAATAACCTATAATGGGAAAGAATCTGAAAAAGAATTCACACACACATATGTATGAGTGAATCACTTTGCTGCACATCTGAAGCTAACACAAAATTGTAAATCAACTATACTTCAATTAAAAACTGTATTCCTTAATTCTGTCCAGTTAAAGGGCATAGAAGCAATTGTTTAACAGTACAGTGAGTTTACTTGGTGCCCAGAAGTGCCTGATTATGGTTCCAGGGAAGGAGGACACAGGTGAACCTCGAACATCTTGTGGTGCCTGCAAGCAAGGGTGTGCTCAGTGATCAATGGGGCCACCAAAGGATGTGCGAGCTGCCTGAAGGGGCTTCCACTGGACTTAAAACTATTTTTATTTTACCCTTACTTAGATATTTTATAGGAGAAGTCACTGTGATTGATGGAATGTTACCATATGCCTCAGCAGAGTTGGGCTGAAAACAAAGGTTGAAAAATACTTTGCCTAACTGGATCTCTGCTTTTATGCAAGTCCCATGCGGTCATTGGTCATAGGTGCCCTGTAGGGGAACTGTTGGTGCCCATACAGATCCCCTCATCTCCCCTTTCCTGCAATGTGCCCATCCTCCAGATTCTATGTGCTTTGATGCAAATGGCCCTTGACCGTGACCATCTTTGAAGGGTTGCCGTTAGGCTACCAGAGCCACCTTGTTTGACCCACAAAGTTGGGAGTACCTGGGAGTTTGTCTCTGCAGAAGGGTCCATAACCAATAACTGATTGGTATCAGAGGCTCAAACACCCTTGGCTTGAGATAAGACAAACTGTGGGGTACAATTTATGCTCCAGAGCTCCCTATGGGATCAGATTGAGTCTGGGACCTTGCCTTGAAATCATATTCTTACTTAGCTTCTGCCCTCTTCTCTCCTCCTCCCTCACTCCCTTACTGGTTTCTCCCGGGACCACTTCTTTAACAGATTATTTGCATTGAAACTTTGGCTGAGGGTCTGTTTCTAGAAGCACTTGAACTAAGACAAACCTATTTCTGGGAGAACATTGGCTCAAATATGCCACTTTCTGAAGTTGGGCAGCATACCCTCCGTCTGTCTGCTGACTTCAACATTCTGAATGGATATAGCCTCTGGCTGGAAACATCTTCCCTGGATATAGAAAAGGTGCCACAGGATGTGTCTATGATGGAGGCATGGGTCTGATAGGTCCCTGGTGCCCCTCAGTGGTACCTGGTCACAGAAGCATGAGTCATCATCTAAACCATTAATTCGGAAAGCAGAGGAGGCATGAGGATCCAGTGGCAGGGTTCTTCCAAAGCCTGCAGAGGTTCCTGCAGGTTTTGCTCTTAAAGGCATCTAAGGCTATTGACCTCTACAAGCTGGGGTCTTGGACTTGGGACCAGAGTTGAGTATTCTTGTCTCAGGAGACACTGAAACTAAAATATAGAAGTTGCTGGCAAGCCTGGTGTCTGAAAAGTCAGGGAGGAGAGGGGAGGGGGGTATCAGTCACTGTAGAAAGAGGATGAACAATGGACATTGACAGTGAGGGAACCAAAGCTAAGGAGGTGAAAGAGTTACAAATGCCCCTTGGCCTTATGCATTGAGGTGAGGTTGCAGCCTAGCTTTCAGGGTCCTGAAAGAAGAGACCCTTATAATAAATTATGCAGAAAATGTGGTCATAAATGTCCACCTTCTCATTGGGAGAAATAGAGAAGGTATCACAGGAGGGGGAGATGTATGAGTAAATGTTGTATGTTGTGAGGTAAGCGTAGAAAAGAATAAGTTATTCTCGTGCTATCAGGAATTTTCTACTTGAAAAAATCCTGTCTCTTTACAAATGATCCTGAATAGTTTATTCTAACCACTTATTTTGCACTAGAGATAATGACCTGCGGGGGTGGGGGAGTGGGTAGTCTCATTTAGGTATGATTTAATCATCACCAGCGAGCTGAAAAGAGCTTCGATAAATATATTTTCAAGAGAATGATGATGAGAATGAAGTTACCTCAGAAACAAAAATAATGCCCCCTCTCTCGTTTTTCTCCCACCGCTTCCTACAGTATGTATTTCAGGGACAGGAAAGTCGCATAACTTGCTTGGCCATTTCTTACCTCCTTCCCCTTAGTCAGAGCTCCCAGATCTTTGAGAAAGGCTGCATTCCCTGGCAAAAAAAGATTTATGTGACGAAATGGTTTACAGCTTTCTGGCTGCAATTGTAGATTTGCCTCTGAATGGACAGACTACAGACACAGTGGGCCTCAGGAAGCTGCTGGGTGTGCTCTGGCACATTGATCCCAATTGTATGTGAACCATATGTTGACAACACGGTTTAACCCAAAAAATATCCTTTGCTAGTCTGTGATTTCAGACGAGGCTGGGTGGAATAGAGCTATGCAATTTCAGCTGCCAAGCAAAAAAAAACAAAAAAATGCTTGGAAGGCCCTCTGCACATTTTGTTGGCTTATGGAAGAAGAAGGAAGGTAGAGAAAAAGAAAGGATACTGAACTGACTGTGAGTCTGGATTTCTACTTTTGCTGCAGTTTGACACCCGTGCGGCACTCAGCCTCTCAGCCTCAGCTTCCTCATCTGTAATCTGGCTGCTGAGTTTGGTTGAATTGACAAGTGAGTCCTCAATAATCAGATTGGTGGGGAGGAGGGGGCAGTGGGGTCGCAGGCTGACCCCTGGAGAGATGATTTGCCTCTCTCTGTAGCCCTTGGCAGCATTCACGTGTCAGAGCTCAGTGAAGACCCCACTGCTTGGCTGTCCATGACTGCAGAATCTCATGCCACTCATGGGCAGCCCTCGGGCCAGCCTCGTGACTCTTCTATTTTTTTTTTTTATTTTTTTTATTGTTTGGCTGAGTTGGGTCTTCGTTGCTGCGCGGGCTTTCTCTCTCTAGTTGCAGCAAGCGGGGGCTACTCTTCGTGGCAGTGCACGAGCCTCTCACTGCGGTGGCCTCTCCCGTTGCGGAGCACGGGCTCTAGGCTCATGGGCTCTAGAGCGCAGGCTCAGTAGTTGTGGCGCACGGGCTTAGTTGCTCCACGGCATGTGGGATCTTCCCAGACCAGGACTCGAACCTGTGTCCCCTGCACTGGCAGGCAGACTCTGAACAGCTGTGCCACCAGGGAAGCCCCTTTGTGACTCTTCTTGATCCATCCCATTATCGGAGGGACAGGGACAACAGAATGATTCTAGGGAGTGGAATCCAGCCCCACTGAAGCTCCCAAGGTTTTGGGGTAAGGATGACAGAAGGATTCAAGGGTGGCATGAAGAGTTCTGGGCTGAGAAACAGAGGCAGAGGTCTTCTCATGTGGGTTGGATTAACCCAAGTGGTGATTAGGGATAGGCTGGGCCTCAGGGGAAAGCAGGGACCCACAGCTCTTTTCAACGTCCTGCTTCTAGGGATGAAGCTGTTGGTCCCTCCCGACCTGGTCAAGAGGGCAGGAGGGCTGGATGGGTTGAGTGCCCCCCAAGCCCAGTGTAGAGTATTGTAGGTGCTATTGCAAGTGTGGACAGGTGAACCCAAGAGACTGTTGCTCCTTTTCTCTTAATTCCTTTTTGCCCTTCCCCTCATAGACTAGAGTCACATGAGTAACGGACCCTCAGCAAGTAGTCCTTAGCACACTAGCCAGATTCAATTTTACTCGAGATTCTTGTTACATGTAAAGTAATACAGGTCCTGAAAACTGGCATAGGTGCTCCTCCACTCTCACCCCATGACCTCAGTTTGGGACTTGGGTCTTTGTGCTGTTTTTCAGGGACTGTTTTGAGCTTAACTGTCCTGATAACCATAGTGATGGTACCATTGAAAAGGACCTCAGAGTTGAGGATAGGATGAATATTAAAGTCGTAATTTAATTTAATTATTTGTGGACTTCAGTTTTATGTACACATACGGATGTCTCACACACACACAAATACATACACACACTTTGGGCTGTTGGAGACACTCACTCAGATTTCATACACACTTATTTAGGTGTCCAAACACTCAGGTTCACATTTGTCTGGATGTTACACCCGCTCATTCAGAGAGTATACACGTTCGCTCAGCTTTCAGACACCCAGGTCCTACAGATCCTCATGTGGACATCGTTCACACTCAGATGTAGTTCGTGCTCCCAGAGAGGTTGGCCGCATTCACTCACATGCACTCTGGGCTGTTGAGTTCTTGTTCAGATGTGCACAGCAGATAGCAGGCATCTCACTGAGCTGTTGCTCCCCTCCACTCACGTATCACTCATCCAGGGGCGGCACTCGCATGCCCATTTGTTTCCCATCCGCATTGCTGACCATCCCCATGCTCAAGGAGATCCAGGGGAAGACTTGACCTATTGATTGTGTCATGTTTCCTTGGGTCAGTCCCTCTGTAGCCTTTTTTCCCTAATTAAATAATCCTGTACCTCTGTCTTCACCAAGTTGTGCTTCTTAACCAAGTGCCTTTAGATGAGTAGTCTGACCGAAGAATGGTAGCACTCACCACGTTCCATTTTTATAAACCATGTGTTCGTTCACTGTGCCATCTTTAAATGATTGGTTTGAGGCCATTGCTGCAGTCACTTCATTAATTTGCAAAAGTTCCTGGAGGTACTCTTGGGATAATTGGCTTAAATCATGAGTCCCAGAGATATGTGCAGTAAAGATCTTCTAAAAAAAAGCATTTATTCAAGAGAACTACAAACTGTGGGCATTTGAAGAGATAGTAAAATGTTATCAGAATTCACAAAATTTAGGATAACTTTTATAAAAGGAGCCTACACATTTGGCATACAGTTGGTGTTTTAAAAAGGCTCGGTCATCTCTCTTCACACATTAACACCTTCTTACAGTCCTTCTAAGTTGAAGGGAATGTGTGAGATCACTAGACAGGAGCTCAGAAGAATCACTGTTTATCTTGATTAGGGTTTCTGCATCCTGTCAGGTTGGGTTTCATGCTTATTTTCAATTTTAGTTCAATTTGGTCCATTTGAACAAGCATTCACTGATCACTATATAGGTGTCAGGCAACCTGCTGAGCAGTATGTGGATGGAGGAGAGTGATACAGAGATAACTAAGCCACAACTTCCACTGCCTAAAAGGTCACAGTCTAGACCTAGAAACAGCAGTTCCATGCTTATGTTATTGCTGTCCCGAGCAGATAGCCATTAATGAGCAGTGGGGGAGCCGAGTAGGGGGAAAGTCATTCAGATCTGGAGGATCTATACTGGCTTCATAGAGGAGATGAAAGATAGGCTTAGCCTTTAGAGAAAGGCTTCCACAGGCAGAAGTTGAATGAGAGGGCATTGCAGATGGAGGAAACACGAACTGGTGATGGCATAGGCTGGGATCCAAAGGAGGTTTGTGCAATAGCATGGGGTCCGCAGCAGCTGCAATGAGGGGTTTACCATAAGACTCTCTGAGGGGTAGACTAGAAGCCAGACACAAAGTGCCCCAAAGGTCAGGATGAGGAGTCTCGATTGTCTCATTTGAATAATGGAGAAGCTATGAAAGTGCTTGAAGAGGGACAATGTTTATGTTTAGGAAGGTCAGTGGATTGACTGGTGAGTTGATCCAATCAGTTAGAGGCAAAGAGACTAGCTGAGTTCAGCTAAGAGGTGGGGAAGTGCCTAACCTCAACAATTTGATGGGAGGAGAAAAAAAGGGAGGGGCAGGTTCAGATGGCTGATGTCAAGTCAACAGAGCTTGTTGATTAAAGCAGAGTGCAAACCAAGGATGCAGGAAATGAGAATGAGCCCCGTATTCAAGATCTGGCCACTTGATGAGCAATGCTACCCTCACTAAGGAAAGAAATGTAGAAGGAGGAGCATACAGGTTCGTAGGGGTTGAAACTGAGTTGCATTTTTGGACATATGCAGTGTGAGCTGGCTTTGGAACATCTAAATGGAAATCTGTTTCTACAAAGCAGCGGGTTTGTAAGTCTGAAGCTCAGGAGGGAGGTTTAAGTTGCAGATAGAAGTGACGATGATAAGTAAAAGTTCATCCCTCCAGGCAGTTGCTCATCTGCCTCTCCTCTTTCCTGTCCAGTGTTTATCAGCTGGTTGTCAAGGAGGAGCGACTTCAGAAGTCACGGAGGGCAGCTGACATCATTGAGTGCTTTTCGGTGCCGGTGAGCTATAGGAATGCCTCCAGCCTCGATTCTCTACACTACTTTGCTGCTGAATTGAAGCCTGCCAACCTGCCTGTCACCCAGCCATTTACAGTGGGTGACAACAAGACATACAATGGCTACTGGAACCCACCTCTTTCCCCTCTGAAAAGCTACAGCATCTACTTCCAGGCACTCAGCAAAGCAAATGGAGTAAGTATGGCCACATGGAGGCCATTTCTTGCCTTGTTTTTCCATTCTTAAATGAGAAGGCAGCATGGCTTTAGAGCAGAGGTTGACAAACTAAGGCCCGTGGACCAAATCATCCTGACCCATGCCTTTTTTTGTGAGTAAAGAGTTGTTGTTGGTTTTTTGTTTTTTGTTTTGAATACAGTGACACCTATTCATTTCCATGGTCTGTAACTGCGTTGATGCTACAGCAGTACACTTGAGTAGTTGAGACAGACTCTATGCTGCATAAAGCCTAAAATATTTACTGTATGGCCCTTCACAGAAAAAAATTCTGAGACCCCTGTAATAGAGGATAGAAAGGTGTTTCACTTGGGCAAATCATATGCAGATCTGAGTCTTAATTTCCTCATCTATAAAAGAATACCTATAAATTTGATATCTATTAATGCACTAAACATGTTTTAGTTAATCAGTGACTGCTAACCCCTTTGTCATTACCGTTAGTCACATTAGAAAATATTTTTCTCCCAAAGACAAGGTAACCTTTTTGTGTCAAATATTTTTTTGGTTACTGAGGAGTGCCAGTCATAACATTACAAAATCACAGGGCTGTAAAGGATCTGAAAGGTCATCCAATATCTCCCTCCCTCCCCCTACGTACAAAACAGTGCTTCAGTCAATATTACAATATCACAGTTAACTGATGTTAATGATTATTCTTTTTTTTAAATTGAAGTATAGTTGATTTACAATGTTGTGTTACTTTCTGGTGTACAGCAGAGTGATTCAGTTGTATATACATATTCTTTTTCATTATGGTTTATTACAGGATATTGTAAATAGTTCCCTGCACTATACAGTAGTACCTTGTTGTTTATCTGTCTTATATATAGTTATGTATCTGTTAATCCCAAACTCCTCCAACCCCTTTCCTCTTTGGTAACCATAAGTTTGTTTTCTATGTCTATGGGTCTATTTCTGTTTTGTAAATAAGTTGATTTGTATCATTTTTTTAGATTCCACATATAAGTAGTATCATATGATATTTGTCTTTCTCTTTCTGACTTACTTCACTTAGTATGATAACCTCTAGGTCCATCCATGTTGCTGCAAATGGCATTATTTCATTCTTTTTTATGGCTGAGTAGTATTCCATTGTGTGTGTATATATATATATATATATATATATATATATATATATATATATATACACATACATACATATATACCACATCTTCTTTATCCATTCAAATGATGAACATTTAGGTTGCTTCCATGTCTTGGCTATTGTAAATAGTGCTGCTATCAACATTAGGATGCAGGTATCTTTCTGAATTAAGGTTTTGTCTGGATATATGCCCAGGAGTGGGATTGCTGGATCATATGGCAACTCTATTTTTAGTTTTTTAAGGAACCTCCATACTGTTCTCCATAGTGGCTGCACCAATTTACATTCCCACAAACAGGGTAGGAGGGTTCCCTTTTCTCTACATGCTCTCCAGCATTTATTTGGTGATGTTAGTACTTATTCTTGAATACCTCCAATGACAGAGAACTCACTTCTTTATGTGGTAACTTTGCTGATCTTTATGGAGGCTGTGGCTCTAAGAAAGCTTTTTTTTAACTGACTTAAATATATCGTTTATTGTAGCTTCTACCCATTGCTCTTGATCCATACTTTTAGGTCCCAGTAGAACCAGTGCAATCACCTTCTCAGGTGGTATTTTTTTTCAGTTACATAAGAACTTTTCCACCATTCACTTCCCCTCTATACACACACACCCATCTGGTCTTATGTTCTGCAAGCTAACTAACTATCTTTAAGTTCCTCTTATACTCAAGTATTTTCCATCTAGGCTGCTTTTGTGGACATGTTTCAGGTTGCCATATTTCATCCAACAAATAGATAATGAACAGTGACATTTGCTAGACCCGATAGTTCATATTAAGATTATGTAGTATGTGCCCTCAAAGAGCTTCTATAAATGTAAGGGAATCTTATGTGCCATTTTCCACAGTGTTTCGCTCACTGGAGAAGGGAAAGCTGAGACAGAAGCAAGATTTGGTGAAGTTCTTACAGAACAGCCTGTGGCCAAGGTAGTCTAGTCTGTCAGTGGCAGTCATTACCTTATGGGAAACCTGGATTGAGAAACTAATTAACATTTAAAATGTCCACCTACCCATTTAGATTCCACATTAGTATTTCAGTTCTGCATTCATTACTGGTTCAAGCAACATTCCTCACAGAGTATAAAACTACAAAAAGAAACCAGACTGCCTTCCACCTGTACATCTGGTCTTCCCTCTGCATGCACCACTCTGAGGTATTGAGGAGGAAGACATAAAGGTGGCCAGAAGCATCTGGGAGCTCATCTTGTTCTTGGTTCTCTGCATCCCATATGAGCCAGTTTCTTGGTTCAGCACAGCCCTGAGAAGGGATGGCCTTCCCTGCTCTTGGCAGCATATCAACTGGTGTTGTTGGGTTTCCATGCTGTGGAGCAGAGTCGTAGCTTCATTCAGTTCACCTGCTATCACATTCCTACCAAGATTCTCCTGAAAACCCAGCAACAGACCAAGTCTGTAGAACCAGGAAACTGGAAAATGGACCCCAGGAGAGATTTCCCCAACCTGAGCATGGTAGGTCCTAGAAGAACAGCAGATGAGGCAGGAGACTTCGTATAATAGAAACCGTTTTCAAGACATGCGGTTTTGCCATTGGGAAAAAGTCACCCCACTGTGAAGCTACCTCATCTAAGAAGCAGTGTCTACTACTGCTTCCGAGAGAAACAAAGCCATTTAATGACTCATGCCTCTGATCCCACCCCATGTGTACACCCATTTGGGAACTAAGGTTTGCTGTAATGGAACACGAGCAGGGATGGAACTGGATGGGTGCTTATGCCAGGTGTCTTGAGGGTGTAGTCGGCCTCACAGGAACAGAGAGGACAAAGCTGTGGGAGCTGGTACTCAGAGCATTGTATTTTTTCTAGCAAGAGAAAAACCACACACCATTTCAAATTACTGTGTAGTATTAAGTTTTACCGAAAAGAGTTGGGTGAAACGGACACAGGAGCAGGAAAGTCATTCTCGGTCTAACACATCTCTGCTTGGCCCCCTCAGATTTCGCCATATCATAAAGGGCAGAAGACAGTGCAGTTAAGCCTGGAGGATTTTTGAGGAGAAAATGTTATAACCCACAAATTTCTTATCAGCCAGGTTGTTGTTCTTGTGTAAATGCATCAGAAAGACATTCTCACCATCCTGAGGGTCCCACAGGTCCTGCTTCTAATAAATCATTCAAAGAGCAACTGACCAAGCAATGAATCAAAATAAAGAAATCAAGAATAGGGAAATATGAAATAAAAAGACCCACAGTGAGCATGGAAACTAATTAAATATCACATTAATGCTAAATAATTGCTCTAAACATGTTACAGAGAGGTTAATATTAAAAGCAATTACTTAAAGAAAAGATGTATAATGTAAAAAGTTAACAGTTGTGATCTGGGTCTGTAATTCACTCTTATGTCAACAAAAACTAAGGAAGAGTTGGAGGATTGATGAATGTAAATAAAAACCTGCTAATTTTCCCACTTTAGACAGGATGGAATAGCTAATGACTATTTTAATTTTGATACTAAGATTTTTTTTAAGTATACTTTTTTGGAACATAAAGGCAGCCTTCCAATCTATCATAGAAAAGCCAGAAGACAACAATCTGCAAAGAAAAGGGGGAGAAATAAAGGAAACTATAAGTAAACATGAAAATCAGCAAGTATAAAGCAAGCCGGAAAACAGAAGCACTATATTTTTTTTAAGTGATGCTTTACTCCCTTCATAAAGGGGTAAAATGTCTTGAGTCAAGTAAAAACCAGAATTCAGCAAATCTATATCACTAGAAGATCAAAAACAAAGGTTAGGGCAAAGTTATATTACGTTTAAAAAATTAAAGGAAAGCAGAAATGGCCATTTGTTGCAGGATGGTTGTGGGCAAGGTTGAATGATTTACTGTCAGTCAGTTTCATTGCTTCCAATCCCATCTACAAGTTTCAGTCAAAACAGGGTAAGAGAATTTTAGGGTTCAGATATATTTATTCTGTGAATAGTAAAGATGTTTTTTCAGCTTAGCAGAGTGGCTAAATATTCAGCCTTTACAAAAAGACTGCCTATACACAAAACCCTAGTAACTGTGTGACTTTTAAGTAACCTATTAAAAGAGTTAGATGTGATTGATTAATTAATTAAGGAAACACCTAGCAAGCGCACACTCTATGTTCCCCCCACCCCCTAAAAAAGGCACCTTTTTTGAGTGCTGGGAATAAAGCAGTAAGCCAAACAGACAAAAACTCCCTGCCCTCATAGCATTTACATTCTAGTAGGGGAGAGACCAAAAATAAATAAGTAAAATAATGTGTCAAATAATTAGTCATTAGGTTTAGAAATGTGGAGGTCACTCATTAAATCTTGACTATTATTAGGATGGGAGTAAAGACATTTTGTAAACTCTACAGTGAACTATGTAAATGTGGAGTAATTTAATCCAGCCCCGTGAACACCATGGAGAGTCCGAGTATGATGTCCATTATGAAGCATGGTCCGCAGAGGCCTCGCACGCACTTTCATGAAGTGTGAGTTGTTCACAGGCGCTTGCGTTTGGAATTCTGATCAGATTAGTATTGGGTTGGCCCAAAAGCTCGTTCGGGTTTTTCCGTAGCAACTTATGGAAAAACCCAAACGAGCTTTTGGGCCAACCCAGTATCCCATTAACCCATTTATGCTTTCTTACAGATAACAAGGTCAGTCGCACCTGTTGAAGCACTGTCTTTGGTGCTGAATTCTCAGCATCTGTCTTTCTTGCGAATCAGGCCATACTGTAACTATTTGTTGTGGATACAACAATATTACAGATCTATAGCGGTTAAGAATTGGATGATTTTGAGGTGTCATCTAATCTACACCAGAAGCCAACATAGAAATCTCTAATAAAGTGTTCTTGGCAAGGCATTATATAGCCTCAGCTTGACCACTGCAATTCTTTGGAGGGAAAGAGTTGATTTCCTTTGTTGAACAAGAAAAATTGTTAGAACTTTCTCCTTTCTATAAAGCCAAATTCTGTCCCCTTAACTCTCTACTCTTGGACACTTGTATTGATTGGAACAAATCAAATCATTCTTTACCATGTCAGCCTTTTGGAGAAAATACGACAGTATCAACTACCATCTCTGGCCACCCAGGCCATCTCTCATTGATATTTAATATGCAATTACTTCTATTTCTCATATGGCATGATTTCTGTATCTCTTTCATCCTGTTTATTCTGTTCTCTCATAGACAGACTCCTTTTTTCCAATGCCTTCCTTAAAAAGGGGTAATCAGAACCTAGCATTGTACTCCAGATATAGTTAGACCATTCCTGCTACATTTCAACTACCCCTCCTCTCTTGACCATTTTCTAAGACATTATTTCTCATACATTCCAAGATATTTTTTTCACTTCAGGGACCTCTTGCAGGCTGCTATATTATCCACGTCTCTCTTCTTCATTCTTTGAAGAACTAGTACATACTCAGTTTTCAGGCCTCATCTTCAATGTCATATCCTTTGGGAACTTTCCAATCATATTATCTAAGAGCCATCCACACCAATACTCACTATATGTTAACCTGTTCTTTTTATTTACGACATTGTGCATATTTTTTTAACATCTTTATTGGAGTATAATTGCTTAACAGTGGTGTGTTAGTTCCTGCTGTATGACAAAGTGAGTCAGCCATACGTATACATATATCCCCATATCCCCTCCCTCTGGTGTCTCCCTCCCAGCTTCCCTATCCCACCCCTCTAGGTGGTCACAAGGCATGGAGCTGATCGCCCTGTGCTATGCGGCCGCTTCCCACTAGCTATCTATTTTACATTTGGTAGTGTATATATGTCACTGCCACTCTCTCACTTCATCCCAGCTTACTCTTCCCCCTCCCTGTGTCCTAAAGTCCATTCTCTACATCTGCGTCTCTATTCCTGTCCTGCCCCTAGGTTCTTCAGAACCATTTTGCTTCTTTTTTTTTAGTTTCCATATATATGTGTTAGCATACGGTATGTGTTTTTCTCTTTCTGAGTTACTTCACTCTGTATGACAGACTTTGGTCCATCCACCTCACTACAAATAACTCAATTTCATTTCTTTTTATGGCTGAGTAATAATCCATTGTATATATGTGCCACATCTTCTTTATCCATTCATCTGTCAGTGCACACTTAGGTTGCTTCCATGTCCTGGCTATTGTAAATAGTGCTGCAAAGAACATTGTGGTACATGACTCTTTTTGAATTATGGTTTTCTCAGGGTATATGCACAGTAGTGGGATTGCTGGGTCGTATGGTAGTTCTATTTTTAGTTTTTTAAGGAACCTCCTTACTGTTCTCCATAGTGGCTGTATCAATTTACATTCCCACCAACAGTGCAAGAGGGTTCCCTTTTCTCCACACCTCTCCAGCATTTATTGTTTGTAGATTTTTTGATAATGACCATTCTGACCCATGTGAGGTGATACTTCACTGTAGTTCTGATTTGCATTTCTCTAATGATTAGTAATGTTGAGCATCCTTTCATGCGTTTGTTGGCAATGTGTATATCTTCTTTGGAGAAATGTCTATTCAGGTCTTCTGCACATTTTTGGGCTGGGTTGTTTGTTCTTTTCGTATTCACCTGCATGAGCTGCTTGTATATTTTGGAGATTAATCCTTTGTCAATTGCATCATTTGCAAATATTTTCTCCCATTCTGTGGGTTGTCTTTTCATCTGTTTATGGTTTCCTTTGCTGTGCAAAAGCTTTTAAGTTTCATTAGGTCCCATTTGTTCATTTCTGTTTTTATTTCCATTTCTCTAGGAGGTGGGTCAAAAAGGATCTTGCTGTGATTTAGGTCATAGAGTGTTCTGCCGATGTTTTCCTCTAAGAGTTTTATATTATCTGGCCTTACATTTAGGTCTTTAATCATTTTGAGTTTATTTTTGTGTATGGTGTTAGGGAGTGTTCTAATTTCATTCTTTCACATGTAGCTGTCCAGTTTTCCCAGCACCACTTATTGAAGAAGCTGTCTTTTCTCCATTGTATATTCTTGCCTCCTTTATCAAAGATAAGGTGACCATATGTGCGTGGGTTTATCTCTGGGCTTTGTATCCTGTTCCATTGATCTATATTTCTGTTTTTGTGCCAGTACCGTACTGGCTCGATTACTATAGCTTTGTAGTATAGTCTGAGGTCCGAGAACCTGATTCCTCCAGCTCCATTTTTCTTTCTCAAGATTGCTTTGGCTATTCGGGGTCTTTTGTGTTTCCATACAAATTGTGAAATTTTTTGTTCTAGTTTTGTGAAAAATGCCATTGGTAGTTTGATAGGGATTGCGCTGAATCTGTAGATCGCTTTGGGTAGTATAGTCGTTTTCACAATGTTGATTCTTCCAATCCAAGAACATGGTATATCTCTCCATCTGTTTGTATCACCTTTAATTTCTTTCCTCAGTGTCTTATAGTTTTCTGCATACAGGTCTTTTGTCTCCTTAGGTAGGTTTATTCCTAGGTATTTTATTCTTTTTGTTGCAATGGTAAATGGGAGTGTTTCCTTAATTTCTCTTTCAGATTTTTTATCATTAGTGTATAAGAATGCAGGAGATTTCTGTGCATTAATTTCATATCCTGCTATTTTACCAAATTCATTGATTAGTTCTAGTAGTTTTCTGGCAACATCTTTAGGATTCTCTATGTATAATATCGTGTCATCTGCAAACAGTGACAGTTTTACTTCTTTTCCGATTTGGATTCCTTTTAGTTCTTTTTCTTCTCTGATTGCTGTGGCTAAAACTTCCGAAACTATATTGAATAATAGTGGTGAGTGGGCAACCTTGTCTTGTTCCTGATCTTAGTGGAAACGGTTTCAGTTTTTCACCATTGAGAACAATGTTGGTTGTGGGTTTGTCATATATTGCCTTTATTATGTTGAGGTAAGTTCCCTCTATGCCTACTTTCTGGAGGTTTTTTTTTTTTTTTTTTAAATAGTCGCGTTTTGTTTTTTTTTTAATAGCTACTTTATTTATTTATTTTTATTTTTAGCTGTGTTGGGTCTTCGTTTCATGCGAGGACTTTCTCTAGTTGCGGCAGGCGGGGGCCACTCTTCATCGTGGTGCGGAGGCCACTCTTCATCGCGGTGCGTGGGCCTCTCACTATTGCGGCCCCTCCCGTTGCGGGGCACAGGCTCCAGACGCGCAGGCTCAGCAGTTGTGGCTCACAGGCCCAGTTGCTCCGTGGCATGTGGGATCTTCCCAGACCAGGGCTCGAACCCGTGTCCCCTGCATTAGCAGGCAGATTCTCAACCACTGCGCCACCAGGGAAGCCCTCTGGAGGGTTTTTACCCTAAATGGTGTTGAATTTTGTCGAAAGCTTTTTCTGCATCTGTTGAGATGATCATATTTTTTTTTCCTTCAATTTGTTAATATGGTTTATCACGTTGATTGATTTACGTATATTGAAGAATCCTCGCATTCCTGGGATAAACCCCACTTGATAATGGTGTATGATCCTTTTAATGTGCTGTTGGATTCTGTTTGTTAGTATTTTGTTGAGGATTTTTGCATCTATGTTTATCAGTGATATTGGCCTGTAGTTTTCTTTATTTTGTGACATCTTTGTCTGGTTTTGGTATCAGGGTGATGGTGGCCTCATAGAATGAGTTTGGGAGCGCTCCTCCCTCTGCTATATTTTGGAAGATTTTGAGAAGGAAAGATGTTAGCTCTTCTCTAAATGTTTGATAGAATTCTCCTGTGAAGCCATCTGGTCCTGGGCTTTTGTTTGTTGGAAGGTTTTTAATCACAGTTTCAATTTCAGTGCTTGTGATTGGTCTGTTCATATTTTCTATTTCTTCCTGTTTCAGTCTCGGCAGGTTGTGCATTTCTAAGAATCTGTCCATTTCTTCCAGGTTGTCCATTTTATTGGCATAGAGTTGCTTGTAGTAATCTCTTGTGATCTTTTGTATTTCTGCAGTGTCAGTGGTTACTTCTCCTTTTTCATTTCTAATTCTATTGATTTGAGTCTTCTCCCTTTTTCTCTTGATGAGTCTGGCTAATGGTTTATCAATTTTGTTTAAACCAGCTTTTAGTTTCATTGATTTTTGCTATTGTTTCCTTCATTTCTTTTTCATTTATTTCTGATCTGATCTTTATGCTTTCTTTCCTTCTGCTAACTTTGGGTGTTTTTTGTTCTTCTTTCTCTAATTGCTTTAGGTGTAAGGTTATATTGTTTATTTGAGATGTTTCTTGTTTCTTGAGGTAGGATTGTATTGCTATAAACTTCCCTCTTAGAACTGCTTTTGCTGCATCCCATAGGTTTTGCATTGTCGTTTTTTCACTGTCTTTTGTTTCTAGATATTTTTTAATTTCCTCTTTGATTTCTTCAGTGATCTCTTGTTTATTTAGTACTGTATTGTTTAGCATCCATGTGTTTGTATTTTTTATAGATTTTTTTCCTGTAATTGATATATAGTCTCATTGTGTTGTGGTCAGAAAAGATACTTGATATGATTTCAATTTTCTTAAATTTACCAAGGTTTGATTTGTGACCCAAGATATGATCTGTCCTGGAGAATGTTCCATGAGTACTTGAGAAATAACTGTATTCTGTTTTTTTTTTGGTTGGAATGTCCTATAAGTATCAATTAAGTCCATCTTGTTTAATGTGTCATTTAAAGCTTGTGTTTCCTTATTTATTTTCATTTTCGATGATCTGTCCATTGGTGAAAGCGGGGTATTAAAGTCCCCTACTATGATTGTGTTACTGTCAATTTCCCCTTTTATGGCTGTTAGCATTTGCCTTGTGTATTGAGGTGCTCCTATGTTGGGTTTATAAATATTTACAATTACTATATCTTTTTCTTGGATTGATCCCTTGATCATTATGTAGTGTCCTTCTTTGTCTCTTGTAATAGTCTTTATTTTAAAGTCTATTTTTTCTGATATGAGAATTGCTACTCCACCTTTCTTTTGTTTTCCATTTGTATGGAATATCTTTTTCCATCCCCTCACTTTCAGTCTGTATATGTCCCTAGGTCTGAAATGGGTCTCTTTTAGACAGCATACATACGGGTCTTGTTTTTGTATCCATTCAGCCAGTCTGTGTCTTTTGGTTGGAGCATGTAATCCATTTACATTTAAGGTAATTATTGATATGTATGTTCCTATTACCATTTTCTTAATTGTTTTGGGTTTGTTTTTGTGGGTCTTTTCATTCTCTTGTGTTGCCTGCCTAGAGAAGTTCCTTTAGCATTTGTTGTAAAGCTGGTTTGGTGGTGCTGAATTCTCTTAGCTTTTGCTTGTCTGTAAAGGTTTTAATTTCTCCATCGAATCTGAATGAGATCCTTTCTGGATAGAGTAATCTTGGTTTTAGGTTTTTCCCTTTCATCACTTTAAATATGTCCTGCCACTCTCTTCTGCCTTGCAGAGTTTCTGCTGAAAGATCTGCTGTTGACCTTATGGGGATTCCCCTGTATGTTATTTGTTGCTTTTCCCTCGCTGCTTTTAATATTTTTCTTTGTATTTAATTTTTGATAGTTTGAATAATAATGTGTTTTGGCATGTTTCTCCTTGGATTTATCCTGTATGGGACTCTCTGCGCCTCCTGGACTTGATTGACTGTTTCCTTTCCCCTATTAGGGAAGTTTTCAACTATAATCTCTTCCAGTATTTTCTCAGTCCCTTTCTTTTTCTCTTCTTCTTCTGGGGCCCCTATAATTCGAATGTTGGTGCATTTAATGTTGTCCTAGAGGTCTCTAAAACTGTCCTCAATTCTTTTCATTCTTTTTTCTTTTTTCTGCTCTGCAATAGTTATTTCCACTATTTTCTCTTCCAGGTCACTTATCCGTTCTTCTGCCTCAGTTATTCTGCTATTGATTCCTTCTAGAGAATTTTTAATTTCATTTATTGTGTTGTTCATCATTGTTTGTTTGCTCTTTAATTCTTCTAAGTCCTTGTTAAACGTTTCTTGTATTTTCTCCATTCTATTTCCAAGATTTTGGATCATCTTTACTATCATTACTCTGAATTCTTTTTCAGGTAGACTGCCTATTTCCTCTTCATTTGTTTGGTCTGGTGGGTTTTTACTTTGCTCCTTTATTTGCTGCGTATTTCTCTGTCTTATCATTTTGCTTAACTTACTGTGTTTGTGGTGTCCTTTTCGCAGGCTGCTGGTTCATAGTTCCCGTTGTTTTTGGTTTCTGCCCCCAGTGGGTAAGGTTGTTGTAGGTTTCCTGGTGGAGGGGACTGGTGCCTTCTGGTGCCTTTGTTCTGGTGGAGGAGGCTGGATCTTGTCTTTCTGGTGGGCAGGCCACATCCGGTGGTGTGTTTTGGGGTGTCTGTGAACTTATTATGATTTTAGGCAGCCTCTCTGCTAATGGGTGGGGTTGTGTTCCTGTCTTGCTGGTTGTTTGGCATGGGGTGTCCAGCACTGTAGCTTGCTGGTCGTTTAGTGGAGTTTGGTCTTAACGTTGAGATGGAGATCTCTGGGAGAGCTCTCGCTGATTGATATTATGTGGGGCCGGGAGGTCTCTGGTGGCCCAGTGTCCTGAGCTCCGGTTTCCCACCTCAGAAGCTCAGGCCTGACACCCAGCCAGAGCACCAAGACCCTTACATGTAAATGGGTTAAATTCTCCAATCCAAAGGCACAGGGTGGTTGGCCTTCCACGCTCCACTCGGTCCTCCAGCTGGGCCTTGTCCATCGGGCCTGGTTGATATGGAGACCCTGCTTTGGATCCAGGTCCAGCTGCATTCCCTAGCGTCTAGAAGAAGTAGCTGACGCCCCTATCTTCCCTTATCCCTGCCGCAGCTCATCACGATCCTGTAGTGCCTGAGGCTCCGCCCCTCATCCATTGTGCATATTTTTAATTGCACTTGTTTTTTGCAGTGCATGCCTCTCTCATTAGAGTTCCAGGAGGCAGGAACTCTTGTTTGCTGCTGTATTCTCCCTACTGAGTACAATATTTAACACACAGTAGAGACTCAGTCATCATTTGATGAATGAATGAATGAGAGTACAGACTGTTTCTTGTTGTCTGTGAGTCTCAGTTCCCTCACTTATAAAATTGAAATAGTAATACACACTTCGCACAACCATTCTGAGGAGGATTAAATGAGAAACGATCTTGAATACTGAAAGGCACAAATTAAGTGTGAGTAAAGTCTGAATTTCCATTCAGTGTAGCGTGAGATACGGCTCTGGGCTATTTTCCTCATAGAAGGATGAGCCATAAAGGACCTTCCTTCCATCATAGCAGTAATACTTTCCACAGCTGTCTCATTTCACAAGCTCCAGGCTCCTGGGAAGCCTTGATTTCCTCCAGATCTTCCAAATGGTACCCAGAGTAGTTGTCTCAGTTGTAAACAGCGGGTGGGTGCAGTTTGCATCGTTTCTTTCCCACTCTTCCCAGAATGAGGTCTGCTGAGTCTACTGTTCTCTGCATCCCCACCACCATTAGCCACGATTGTGAAGTTGAAAGGACCATAATTAACGGTTGTATGCAAAACAAGTGTGGCGAATTCATGCAAATATCCATCAGAAGCCACCCTTTGTTGGGCAGTGCTGTTGTGCCTGTTCTATTTATGCGGAGGGAAGACTCCTTCCTATATCCTTTTCATCATGTGGGGGCACATTTAACCTGCATGATGCCTCCTCCAAATGGTGAGCTAAATAAGAGAAGTGAGAAGTAGAAGGGTGACCACTCTCTGTGTTTCATTTCCTCTTGCAGCTCCTGAATTCAGTTGCCTCTTAAGAACAGTTGGAAGGCAGATGCTATTTTGAATGAGTCCTCGTGTTTGCAGCATAATCACATTATAATAGTTGGGACGATCTAGGTAGAGCTGGGTTAGGGAAAATTCTGTGTCTCTGAATGAATTGGAAGAAAACATATTTAGTTGTGTCCAAGCCCTGTGAAAATAATATTTGCACATGGATGGGTTTACTGAGGCATGGTTGGGTAGACAGAACTGAAAGTCAGGCATCAGACAGACTTGGCTTTGAATTATGGCTGTTCCCATGTATGTGAACTTGAGCTGATTTCTTAACATCTCATGATACCTAATGAGATTAATGATATACCTCTCCCAAACTTGGGGAGAGCAAATGAGACAATGCATATAAGGCATCCGTCACAGTTGTTGTAGTTCTAGTTCTCTTTTCCTTTTTGCTGCTTTCCTGAAGCTCCTCTCTTGAGGGAGGGGAGGGTTGAAGCACCCTTACCTGGTACATTCCAATTTGTCCTGTAGACTCCGCATAGAAGCACATCACTTCCTAGGGGGACCTCAGGAACCATGTCTGTGTGGCACCTGTTGACTGCCTTAATTCACCCATGACTCAGTTGCTTTGTAACCCCACCCCAAGCTTTATTTTTCTTAGTTTAACTTTTCATATGTGGTTCCAAGCCTGACATCTGTTCCTGTTGAATCTTTTGATATAATTGATTTTGTCTTTGGAGAATGATCTTGCCCCTCCCAACCCCATTTCCTGATTCTGTTTTTACTTTAGTGACTGTTCACATGAAAAAAGCTCAGATGGGCTATGGAATGAGAAGATGCAGGAATCCCAAGCTCAAATGAGTTAGAGTTAAGACCACACAGGAGATCACATGGCTTGGGTCTGAGGTATTCCAGAGGGAGTTTATAAGAAAACTCCTATATTGGTTAGGATAAACTAATTTATGCTGTAGTAACAAGCAACCATGAAATCTCAGTGTATTCCAGAAAAAATATTTTCCACCCTTTCTACATGTGCACAATGGGCCAGCAGAAGGGCTCTGCTTATCCTAGTTACTGAGGGACTTAAGTTGGAAAGTCCATCTTGACATGTGCTTCCATAATCACCAAGGCAGGGAAAGAAATGTGGCAAACAAGGCAATGGTTCTAAAAAGTTTCCACACAAAATGAGACATAGCACTTTCCATTGGCCAAGACTAGTCATGCAGCCATGCTTAACTTCAAAAAGGAATGAGGCAGTGCCTTCCAACTGTGTGCCCAGGGGGAGAACTGGGATATTTGAGAACATCCCTAAGGACCACCACACTTCCCCATTATACCCTAAGCTTTTCCTTCAAATTCTCATAATACCCAGACTCACTCTTGAAGCACCTGTGCAGTTTCTATCACAGATCCTGAGAACTTTCTATTTTTGAGCACCTGATGCATCCCACACACTAAGCAAGGTGTTTTCATGTATACTACCTCATGATTGGTCTCACAAAGTGACTCCTTTGAAATCAGTGCATGCATGGACTGCCAGAAGCACCATGAAATCTCATAGCATCTCAGTTACTTCATCCTGATGGAGGGATTTCAGTAACAGCTTTCGCTTTACCTCCATGGAGATGTGGTCAAGAAATGTCTAACGCTCCCTGTGACACTGTTCCACTTTACAAGACTGTAGTTCTTCAAAGTCTACCATGCAGTGTGGTTGAGAGGCATTGGAAAACCTTAGATCTCTCCTACCCATCAGTAGCTGAGCCAAGGTAGCAGAAAACTGTGAATCAAAGGCCTCCATACAGCCTTTTTCTGACTTGTTGCCATAGTCCTACGTTAGGAACATATTTCTGGGTTTTATTAGCTCTGCGAAAATGGAAAGGAAAACTGAGAAATGGACATTTAGAACCCAGGGTTATCATCACACCTTTCTGTAACCATTTTGGAAAACTTTGGCCTGCTAAGTGTCCCCTCCCAGTTCTTGTCTGTCCCCAGAGCCTGGGTGCCGTGCCCCATCTACCTGCCCAGGCCTCCTTCCCAGTCCTCAGTGGATTTTGTCTCCTGGGGATCACCCAGCCCCTTGGGTATGTCTCCCTCCAGGGCTGCATTCTACCCTTTGAGCCTTATCACTTGCTCTTGAAAGCTCTGAATTTCTGCTGAATCCCTGTTAGGTCTCAAAATTCTCTTTCCAGGTAGAGAGAAATTCTCTGAGTGTCACCTTGTACAAATACCAAGATGAGCTCTCCCAGGTTGCTTTTTCACTCACTTACAGTTCCTACAGATTTTATTATCATGGTATGAGAGCTGAGGGACCAAGAACATTTTCCTTTCAATGAAAATATACTTTAAACTCATTTGGAGAAGGAAATGAAGGTTACCCAAATGTTGACAGCTGATAATCTTGTCAGCCTGGGCCTTGAGGCATCAATGCTGCAGACCCCCATCCCTAAAAAGTTCAGTTTCCATATAGCAGGGTTTCTGCCTTCATCAGGCCCCTTCCAAACTGAGGGTCTCCATGAACTTCAGCCCAGTTGGCTCCCAAATAGTGAAAAAGTGGGAAAACCTCTGAATTTGGAAACTGGATCCATGAGCTTAAGCCATTTTATAGCTACATGAACTGAATATTGACCCTAAACTTCAGTTTCCCCATCTGTCAAATGGGGATGAGATATGCCCTCCCAAACTCACTGGGGTCTTTGTGAGGAGTAAACAATAGGTGTGATAACTCTTTGCACATTCCTAAGCACCTTTCAAAGGAAGGTGTTGCTAACATGAATATGTGTTTGAGTACAAATTCAGCGTAGGTGTGTATATACATATATACATCCATACACATAAACATTTTAGCGTGTGTGTGTATGTACATGTACATATGAATATGCATATATACATATTCAGTTAAAATAAAAAGTTTATTTAGCTCAAGAATCTTAGTGGTAGAAAGGTTATCATTGTGCCAGAGTTATATTGGCTTGGCCAAAAAGTTCGTTTGGGTTTTTCCACAAGATGTTATGGAAAAACCCAAACGAACTTTTTGGCCAACCCAATAGTATAGGTGGTTAATGAAATAGAACATTACCTACACCTCTTGGGCTTCCTGGAAGCCAAGGCAAAAAGGGGCATGCGGCAGGTTCTCTTACTTGAGAGAAAGAAGTATACCTATTTTTCATCAAAGACACTAGAAGAGGTATGTATCATATATATCGTTACATAAGGGGCCTTGAGGAGATACCAATCAATATCATAATATCATTTTTGCTGAAACATTCCATTATTTCCTTCTTATTTCCTTCCTTTCCACCAATGTTGTCATACAGTAGTAAACTGGAATTTAATGGAGCCATTTACATGCAAAGATTCTCTTTCTTGTGCTGTACAACAGCATTAATGCTATAAATTAATGCCATTAAATAAGATGAATGGATCTCAAAGTTTCTTTCCCCTCAGCATTTTTTATGACTATGTTTAGTATGGGGTCTTTCCTATTGCATAGATTGGCACTAACTATCTGTGATCTTAGGCAAGTGATTTAGACTCTCTGAGTCTCATTCTCATTCAGAAAATTTCAATGCCCATAGTATCAACTTTTTAAAAATGTTTGTAAATTGTTTAATGAGAAGATGCATTTTAATTATTATTTACTTATTTATTTTTGGCTGTGTTGGGTCTTCGTTTCTGTGTGAGGGCTTCCTCTAGCTGCGGCAAGTGGGGGCCACTCTTCATCGCGGTGCGCGGGCCTCACTATCGTGACCTTTCGTTGCGGAGCACAGGCTCCAGACGCGCAGGCTCAGTAGTTGTGGCTCACGGGCCTAGTTGCTCTGCGGCATGTGGGATCTTCCCAGACCAGGGCTCGAACCCGTGTCCCCTGCATTAGCAGGCAGATTCTCAACCACTGCGCCACCAGGGAAGCCCAGATGCATTTTAAAATGCTATCACGGTGGTTGGTGGTCAATAAACACTCAGTGTCAGCTATCATTATTAGAATATCATAGATGATAAGTATGAAGCAGAATGTGGGAGTTCACTGAGGAAAGAAAAAGCAAAATCTATGGGTGCACAAACATTTTTAACCCATCGATCAAATTTGAATAGACGGTGGATAGGGTACACTAAGAGGAAATTCAGGAAGGAGAAGCAAAATCAGTGAAATCCAGGGTGTGCAAAGATATCAGCTGACATGCTGGATGCATCGAGGAGAGAGAGGGAGTGAGATTCCAAAGGAAGGTCAGGAATGTTGTGCTTATAGAAAGACAGTTTCAGAAGTGAGGCAGTTCTTCTGCAGGCCCTTCCTGGAGGCTAAATTTTGGTCAACTTCCATCTTTTACATCATGGACCCCAACTTTGCAAACTCATAAACTCAATTTATCAGGATATAGCGTTGAGAGGAGATTCAAATAAAACAAACGTACAAGAGAATGGTGGAAATAGTAGGCAGTTCTTTTTTAAAATAATTCCTTCCCTCCAAAAACATCCCTAAGTGTTTCCTATCTCAGAAGTCTGGGTTGCCCATGATACCTCACGTTCTATATCCAGTTGTCACCAAGTCCTACTGATTCTACACTCTAAAATTCTCTCCAATCCATGTACTTTTCTTATCTCCAGCGCCACCATCCTCATTCTGAATACCATCATCTCTTGCCTAAGAAACCTCAACAGCCGCCCCCTGCACCAAGCTGGTCTTCTCACATCCACTCTTACTTGCCTCAAACCCATTCTCCAACCACAGCAAGCATGATACTATATGTATCTTCATTTAACAGATGAGTAAGCCAAAACTCAGAGAGGCTATTGAAGCACATTCCAGAAGCAAGAGACTGACCTGGGTTCGAACCTGTACATGTAAAAATGCTGTTAGTTGGTCCTGTGCAATTAGTGTCATGCTTTGTGCTGAGTCGTAACCCCACAAAGTGGAACCTGGCTAGACTGAGACCAGCAGGAGCCCCTAAAAGACCCCCAATCCCCCCACATCCACATGTTTCTCTTTCTCCCACCAAACGTGTCCAGCTTCAATGCCCTGCTCAATCTTGAAACACCTGCTGGCCCTGTCGTTAACATCAACAAATAATGAGCTGTACTAATAACAATTATCATAATAAATTGGCCTTTGATTACATCTGTCACCTGAGAATTTCAAAGACTTTACAAACATCAATTAGTAATTATAGCTAAAAGGATCACTCACGGAGAGCAGGGATCATTAAGGTCAGATAAGAGCTGTGCAGGGAGGCATGAAGGACAGCTCTGGCTTAGGCTGGTTTAGACCTGAGAGTCACCAGTCCCTGGTGGCAGGTCTAAGCCTCTCTCCATCAGGCTCAGAGGAGCCACAGTTCTGACATCCCAATTAGGGGACAGTTTGTACAGCTGCTCCATCAAAGTCCTGGTGCTGAGGAATGGGAAGCATGAAATGTAGTTTTGGAAGGGAGCTTATAGATTGTGCAGTTCCTTTCTTTGTGCAGAATAAGAAACTGAAGTCCGGAGTAGAAAAGTGATTTGCCCAAGGTCAAAGCCATGTCTTGAATCTAGTCTCCTGTACCTTGTCCGTATTTGTTTACTCTGCAAAATTAGGACCATGCTCTCCTCTGTAGGGAGATATTGATTGATTGATGATGATGATGGTGATAAAAATCCAACAATCATTTACTAAGGGCTTGCTCTGAGTCAGTGAGGGGATACACAGATAAATAAGATACAGTCCCTGCCCTCAGGGAACCCACAATGCAATGGAAAAGACAATCATGAAAACAAATGTGTACAATAAACTATATCAGTAATCACATTGGCAGAATACCCAGTCTACAGCTGGAAGCCTGGAGGTGGAAAGGATCAGGAAGCATCTCATATAAAAAGTAACATTTGAGCTGAATATTGAAAGATAAGTGGGCATCTCCCACACAGACAATAGGGCAGAGGACAGGGTGTGTCCTGCAAAGGGAGAACCTGGGCAGAAGCCCAAAGCTTGGGAATTCTGTGATACACTTGGGGAGATTTGGTGTGATTGGTTCTGGGCTTATAGAGAGAAGGCCTGAGAGAGACAGAGAGCAGATAATGGCTGGCCTCACATGCCATGCTAAAAAACTTGGGATTTATTCTGTTGAAGACAGGGAAAATGATCTTGGCAATAACACAATTATTGACAAGAAACAAACACAATATATTGTGCTTTCTCTGCCCCAACATCAGTTTATTACAATAATAAAGCCATGCATGTATACTTCTTTGCATCTTTCAGGTATTTGTGCACTCGAAGTTTTGTGCAACCCAATGAGATGTGCAGAGGATATTGCTACATTCTATAAATGAGGGCCCTGTAACTCAGAAAGATTAAGTAATTTACCCAAGGTCCACTCAACCAATGAGAAATGAAACTAGAATTTGAATGTTTAACTTCATTTTTTATGGCACATATAATATGTGCTAGGCACTGTACCATCAATGAAAAAGATGGGCAAGTCTCTTGCTTTCATGGTCTTTACATCTGGTGGGGAGCATGGAAAGTGACAATTAGTAAACATACAAATAAATAATTTCATCTTGTGATGGGTGAGAAAAGAGTGATATGACAGAGGGCAACTGGAGAGTGTGGCAACTGAGTGGAACCATCAGGGAAGGCAACTTTGAGGAGGTGACAGATAATAGAACTCAAATGATGAAGATGTGAAGGTCTCAAGGCATTCCAGGCAGAGGGAACAGCAAATGCAAAGGTCCTGAGGATGAAATAAATTCAGCAGATTCAGGAATTATAAACAGGATCAACAGGAAGGGGGAAGGTGGTAAGAAGCTAGTCAGAAGAGATACCAGTGTTGGTTTATGCAGGGTGATGAAGATAAGGGGATTTTACCCTTAATCCACTGGGAAACCGTAGGAGAGTTTTAAACAGGGAGTAGTGGGATTTGACTTAGGTAATTACAAGGTGATCTGGGTCACAAGGGGAGGCATTAATTATCAGAGTCAAGAAAGGCTGTGGATAAAATGGACCAGAAGCTACAGTAGCCATCCAGGCAAGAGATGGTGGCGGTTTAGACCAAGGTGGTGAGAGCTGAGGCCAAGATCACATGATGAATTCAGAATATGGAAAAATATTTATTCTCTCCCTTTAAAATCATGTTAATATGGAAAATTTCAAACATATACAAAAATAAACAGGATAATAGACTCATTTTATATGCCCCTCACTCAGCTTCAACAATGATCAACCCATGGCCAATCTTTTTTTTCCTCTCTATCCCAACTAACTCTCTCTGCTCCTCCAAATATTTTAAACTTCTTATTTCAGTGTAATGTTGATCTTACAGAAAAGCGTCAAGAATAGTATGAAGAGCTTTCACAAACTCTCCTCCCCAATTCCCTCATTACTCACAGTGTACCATATTTGCTTTACCATTCCATTCTCTCTCTCTCTGTCTCCCCTTCCCCTCTGCCCCATCTGTCTATTTGTCTGTTGATCAATCTATCAATTGATCTATCATATCTCTATACCTAAATGCTTCAATGTACATTTCCAATACAATACAATATAATTACCAGGAAATTAATGTTGATGTGATACTGTTAGCCCCAATTTTCCCAATTGTCTCCATTATGTCCTTTACATAAAAATTCTTTTTAATCTAATTCACAATCACATGTTGCATTTAGTTGTCATATCTTTAGATTCCTTGTATCTCAGTCTTTCATTGGCTTTCCTGACCTAGACTCTTGAAAATTACAGGCCAGTTATTTTGTAGAAGGTCCCTAACATTGGGTTTGCCTGAGGTTTGCTCACGATTAGATTCATGATGAATCTGATGCTTCTTTGGCAGGAATACCACAGAAATGACGTTGAGTTTTCGGTGCATCATATCAGGAGATGCGTAATATCCATGTATTCCATTACTGGGATGTTAACTTTAGTCACTTAAAGTGTTGTTCATCTAGGTTTTCTCCATCATAAAGTTACTGTTTCTCTTTAATGTATATATATCTTATAAGGATATAATTCTAGGCTACGTAAACATCCTGTTAGCCATCAAAATTTCATCCCTTAGTTTCAGCATTTGATGATTCTTGTCTACCTCAATTATTGGTAAGATGTTTTACCAAATGATGATTATCTAATTCCATCATTCTTTCTACATGCATTAGTTGACATCTTTTGTGAGGATGAGCTCTCCTTTGTCTCATTCTTAATTAATTAATTTATTTCTAGTAGTAAAGACTCATAGATTCTTATTTTATTCAGTAGGTTATAAGCGATTGCCATCATTATTTTTAATGCTCAAATTATCCCAGTCTTAGCTAGTGGGAGCCCCATGCAAATTGGTTCCAATGTCCTTCATTTTTTCTTCTCTTTAAAAAAAATTTTGCCGACTTTTAATTATGTAAAAACCATACAGATATCTTTTGATTATTGCTTTTATATGTATACATTTTTCAAAGTAGAAGGATGGAATATATTTTATTTAACAGGTTTAGCTTGATCTCTCAATTCAAACATTTAAGTAAATAGTATGTGGCTTCCATTTTTCCCTCTGCCTAAGCCCTGCAAATATAAGGAGTGTGCCTTCAGGGAAGTGTACCTATGTCCTTCTGACATGTCTCCATCAGTTCATGAAGACTTATTTTCTTTCTGGCACAATATATTGTGCTTTCTCTGCCCCAACCCTGTTATGGGGAATGGTACTTAGAAACCAACATCTGGGAACTAGTGGGTGTCATTGCTAATGGATATCATTGCTTTTAGGCTCTATAAGTGGACATAAACACAAGATATGCATATATCTGTATATTTTCATCTATCTATCTATCTCTGTATTAAAAACCAAAAATTCATAATGATACCCCAATTCCAGTTCAACGTCAGAAGACTCATTCTAGTCTTTACCCTCCCCCTCATATTTTAACTTGTTTCTCTGACAATGAGAAACTTGCCTTTTATTATTCTCAATACATGTACTTATTTGTTCAACCCTAGACTACCCAGAGAGTATTTTCAGAATTATTAACCTATACCACTTTGTAAAACAAATCCATTAACTAAGGTTCAACATATGCTTATAGTTCTTTCTGTCTTTAATCTGAGGCTGTATAAAATATTTTGTTCAAAATAGTTCTTTTTGATTGAATTCTTTTTTTATTTCCCTAGGGAATGGTTATATATTTATTGGAAATACAGTTCGGTTTATTTGTTTCTCTTTGTTTCTAATTTTGGGTTCACTCTCCCCATCCTTATTGATGTTTTTGGGTATATAAAATATTATAACATAGTTCCAAAAGCCTAATCTGTACAAAAAAGTGCATACAAAAAAATACACACCATTTATTTGACCCCATTTCCACTATCCCCTATGGGAAATTACTGTCATTAGTTTCTTATAATTTTTTTGCGAAGTTAAAAGGTTCATGTATATTTTATTTCCCCTTCTACTTATAGAAAAGATAATACACTATTGATACCTGGAAATCACTTTATATTAGTTCATAAAGGTCTTCCTCAATCTTTTTTACAGCTGCATAGTATTCCACTATGTAGATGTATCTTAATTTATTCAATCACTCTTATGTGTGGACAGATAGATTGTTTCCAATATTTTTGAACTGCAAATATTGCTGCAATAAAGTATTGTGTACATATATGTTTTTTCATATTGTTGGAGATGTGTCTTCAGGGTACATTCCTAGAAGAAGGATTGTTGGGTCAAAAGGTGGACAAATATGTAGTTTTGGTAGCTGTTTCTAAGTTTCCTTCCTTAAAGCTTGAATCAGTTTCCATTCCCTCCAGCAATGTTTCAAATTATCTGTTTCTCCACAGCCTCACCAATAGGTTGTGTAGTCTAGCTTTAATTTTTTTGTCAAAGTTATACACACGAAATTGTATCTCAATATAGTTTTAATTCCCTTTCTCTTATAAAAAATGAAGTTGACATCATTTCATATATTTAGGAGACATTTTTATATAATTTCGGAACTACATGTGTATGTCTTTTGCCCATTTTTCTATCAGGATTTTTACCTTTTTCCCCTCAGTTTTTAAGAGCTATTTATATATCAGGGATATTAACTCTCTATCTGTGATATATGTTGCAATTTTCTAGTCTTTGCTTATAATGTTTTTGCCACACCAAAAAAAGAATGTAGTCAAATGCATCAATTTTTTAAAAATTACATCCAGACTTTGAGTCATAGTGAAAAAGCCTTTTCTTACACCAAGGTTATAAAGGAATTCACCCATGTTTGCTTCTAGAACTTGTATAGTTTAAATATTTTTTACATTTAAATTTCTGATGTTTGGTGTTTGTTTTGGGCATGGTGTAAAGTATGTATCTAATTTTATCTTTCTTCCCAAATGTCTATTTAGTTGTCCTAGCAACATTTAAAAAGTCCATCTTTGCCCCAATAATTTGAGATGCCACGTTTCTCATATTTTAAATTTTCATATGTTCTTGTGTCTTTTTTTGGAAAATCCAGAAATTCTCTTCCACTCACCTGTTTGACTATTTATGTGCTAGTACCTCACAGTTTTAATTATAAAGGCTCTATGCCTTGATATCTGATAGGGCAAGTCCCCCCACCTGGATTTTCTCTTCCAGTGATTTCCTAGTTCTTCTTGTGTGTTCATTTTTTCGTATAAGTAGTGTTAACTTGTCCAGCTCCAGAAAAAGCCTATTGGTAATTTTACTGGGATTGCATTAAATTTATACATTAATTAGGGTGAACTGACATCTTTAAGATGTTGAATTATTTTAGCTGAGAACAGAAGATGTCTTTCTGTTCAAGTCTGCTTTTGTGTCTTTCAGGAGTGTTGTAAAGTTTTCTTCATATAGATTTTGCAGTTCTTGCTAAGTTTAATGTCAAGTATTTAATCTTTGTTGCCATTGTGTATGGGATTTGCTGCCATATCTGCTGACTGAGGTTGGTTGTGTTTGTGGTTGCTATTCACTTTGTATGTTAATTTTATATCCTGCTACCTTTTATCATTGAGTCTCTAAGGATTTTCAGATATACTGTTATATCATCTCCAAACAGATATTCTAAAGTTTATTTTCCAATTTGTATGCCTCTAATTGATTTCTTTTATCCAATTGCACTGGCTAAAACTTCCAGTATGATATGAAGGAGTAGTGGAAATAGGGGGCATTCTACTCTTGTTCTTGGTATTAGTGAGAATGCCTTTACTAGAGTCCCATTAAGTAAGATGATGGTGTTAGAACTCGGATATATATTTTTATCACATTATGAAAATATTAATTCCTAGTTTCTTGGATTTTTTTTCTTTTAATCAGGAATGGGTATTAAATTTTGTCAAATGCTTTTTCTGCATGAATAGAGATAGTATGACTTTTCCTTTGATCCATTAATATGGTATACTATATGAATGGACTTCTTAACATCCAACCAACCTTGCATTTCTAGAATACATTCCACTTGATCATGGCATTTTATTTTTCTCAATGCAGTGTTGGATTCTGTTCACCAACATGTTATGTAATAGTTTTACACATTCAAAAGTAAAATTCATCTATAATTTCTCCCCTTCTCCCCTCCTTTTCTTTTTTTGGTATTCTCTTCCCCAGGTTTAGGTATCAGTGTTTTGCTGGTTTCATTTAAAAATGAGAATGTTTTTCTTCATTTTACATGCTGCAGAAAAATTTATGTCAGTACTATCTTGTCTTTAAAAGTCTGATAGAAATTCCCTATGGAAACATTTCAGCATGGTGTTTTTCTTTTTTTTTTTTTTTTAAGATTTATTTATTGATTTATTGATTGATTGATTACTATGTTGGGTCTTCGTTTCTGTGCTAGGGCTTTCTCTAGCTGCGGTGAGCGGGGGCCACTCTTCATCGCGGTGTGCGGGCCTCTCACCGTCGTGGCCTCTCCCGTTGCAGCGCACAGGCTCCAGACGCGCAGGCTCAGCAGTTGTGGCTCACGGGCCCAGTCGCTCCGCGGCATGTGGGATCCTCCCAGACCAGGGCTTGAACCCGTGTCCCCTGCATTAGCAGGCAGATTCTCAACCACTGCGCCACCAGGGAAGCCCTGCATGGTGTTTTTCTTATGGGGTAGTTCTTTAATATCTTCCTCTATTTATTCTGTGAAATTAGATCTGTTGTTTTTGTTTTTATTTGTAATAAAATCTATTTTATAAGCTATATTTTCCTAGGAAATAATCATTTCCATTTAGCTTTTCAAAATTATTTTCAGAGTAGTAGTAGTCTAATTTTAAGAAGTTTCTTCTTTTTCAATGGTTATTTCCCTGTTGTCATTTCTTCTTTTGTACATTGGTGCTTCCTCTCTTTTTTCTTTTTTCTAGTAGTTTTCTCTTCTCTATTTCAATAATTTCTGCTTTTGCCTTTATTATTCCCTACTATGGTCCTATTTTTGCTCATTTTTTTGTTTCGTTTCTAGATGTTTGTGCTGGAAATTTAATTAATTTAGTTAATTTTTTTCATTCTTTCATTTTACTGATGTACTTTAATCTAGTCACTGCTTTACATGATTTTTGTAGATTCCAATATGTAGAGTTTTCACTATTTTGTTTAAAAATATTTAAATTTTTGTTCACAACTTCCCTTTCACCTAGAAGTTGCCCAAAAGAAATTATTTTGTAAATTTCTAGGTGGAAGGACCTACTTGGTTTTTTTATATTCTTAAAAATTTCTCATCTTATTATATTGTAACCATAGAATGTTTCTTGTAATATTTCTGATCTATTCAACATAGCAATGCTTTCTTAATTAGCTAACATATGGTAAGTTTTTCTGAATGCTTCATAAGCTCATAAGAAGAAGATTTTTCTCTATAATCAGGCTGTAGGGTTTGACACAGATCCACAAGATCTGCCTAATTATTTTAGCTCTTCTGTATCCTTGCCTATTTTTTTGCCACTTGATCTGTCTTATACTGACAGTAGTCTTCTATTATTCTTGTATCTCCTATAGTTTCTGCTTCATAAAGGTGATCATTGTGGCTTTTGGTTCATAGATATTCATGCCTGTTATATTTCTTGTTAATCGTGGGTTTAGCATTAAAAAGTGTTCTTTGTTATATTTTATGCTTTTTAAATTGCATTTTACTCTGTCTGATATCAGGATCACTGATACGGCTTTCTTTCTTTTTTTTTTGCTCCCATTCCTTTATTGTTGCCTTTCATAATTACTTTGTTTTAGGTTTGACCTTTATATATAGCAGATAGTTAGGTCTCACTTTATGAGACATTTTGAAATATTTTTCATGTAATTATATGAGTTTAAACCCATTCACATGTGTTGATGTGACTGATATGTTTGGTCTCAACTCTGTCATGTGTTCTTTATATCATAATTTACTGTATTCGTTTTGTAATACTTACCAATATGTTTTCCTTACCCTTTTATTTTAAAATTTCTTTTGATATTTAGAAAGGTTTGTATTTTTGTTCTAGTAGTTATCTTTGTTCTTATACTTTTCAATACATTTTATCCTCTCTTTTCTTATTTAACCTCTTGCTGGCAGCATGTTTTCCAGCATTTTTGAGGTGTAATTAGCAAATAAAAATTGTATATATTTGAGGTGTACCACGTGATGGGGTTTTTGGTTGATTTGTTTGTTTTGGGTTCTTTGTGAAGTACAGTTGATTTATAATATTATATTAGTTTCAGGTGTACAGCACAGTGATTGAGTATTTTTGAAGATTATACACCATTATAACTTATTACAAGATAATGGCTGTAATTCCCTCTATTGTACAATATATCCTTGTTGCTTATCTACTTTATACATAGTAGTTTGTATCTGGTAATCCCATACCCCTAATTTGTACCTTCCCCCTTCCTTCCACTGTGAAATGATCACCATGATCACCATGATGAAGTTCTCACAGTTACCACTGTGTATGGTAAGAACACTGAAGATCTACTCTCTTAGCAAATTTCAAGTTTGACAAACAGTAATATACAAATCTCCAGAACTTATTCATCCTATGCAACTCTTGGATCAACATCTCCCCATTTCTTCTGCACTTTAGCTGCTGCATCCACTACTCTCTGATTTTATAAGTTCGACTTTATCAGATTCCACATGTAAGTGAAATCATGCATTACTTGTCCTTCTGTGTCTGGCTTATTTCACTTAGCCTAATGTCCTCCAGGTTCATCCATGTTGTTGCAAATGACAGGTTCTCCTTCTTTTTAGAATAATAGTCCATCGTCTGTATCTACCACATTTTCTTCTCCCTGGTCCTAGCTGCCTCCAGACCATTTAGCCATGCCGATCCCCTCTGTTTTCTGGTTGGGACAAAAAAGAAATGGGCCTCTTGAGCAGCATCTTACATAGCTGGGGAGGTGGGTCACTCATGATGTTCTCCTTTCCCCCATGGGGTCTCTCTTGGCACTGAGCTGTGCCACTTTGGGGGACAGATGACACATGTAAAGTGAAACTGTTCTTTTTACCCTCCTCAATGCTTTTATTATAAGAGTTTTTGCTCGAGTGGGGTGCTGGGACCTCTCTTCTGGACTTTCAAGTTCCCACAAAGGCACTCTCATCCATGGGTGTCAAAATTATGTTTCTGGGGGATGATGAGTGTGAAAATTTACTCTGCCATCTTGCAGACATCATTGCTTTGTCATTGTTTGATGGTACCCACTGACTTGCATCTACTGCCTGTACAACAATCAGAGTGAACTTACTCTGCTCTCCTCTTTCCCTATTTCTTCTCTTTCTCATTTTTACTTGCATTATTTTTACAAGAAAATAAAACATTTATATATTCTGCTTTCAACCATGTCCCTACCTTGTTTTAGTCTTAGATTTACAATTAAATATATTAAACGCTTTCCATCAGTCCTTTTGCCAAAATTTCTTCAGTCATCTCTTTGTTGAGTGAAGTTTATCCTCTGGCATATTTCTCAAGAAAGACTCATGAGTACAGGAATCTCTGAGTGATTGCATGTTGCAAGTTATTTTTCTATAGCTTTGATAATTGAAAGATACTTGGCTAGCTATAAAATCCTTGGTTCATAATTTCTTTCTTTGAGTTCTTGAAAATGCTGCTCCAAATTTCTCGGCCTTGTATGTTGCTTTGGAGACATCTCATGGCAGCCTAATCCTCTTGCCCTTGTAAATTGTTTGATCCTTTTTGCCTGGAGTCCTTGAGACTTTTCTTTTTTTTTAAGTTAAACAGTTTTGCTAGGATCTTGAAATTGATCTTTCAGGTCTTTGAGTCCTTTCAATACGTAGGCTCAGGTCATCTCTTAATACCAGACATTTTCCTCAGATTGTTGTTATAAATCTTTGCTTATTTAATTACTTAATCTGTCTTCTCAGGGATTTCAAGTAGACGTATATTGGATCTTCTTTGTCTTCTCTTTAAGCCACTTTTTCACTGACACATGTTACATTTTTCTCTATATCATTTTCATTCCCTTGGCTGTCGTTCTCTTTCTTCGATGCCCCTTATTAAAAATTTCCTTTGGGGACTTCCCTAGTGGTGCAGTGGTTAAGAATCCACCTGCCAATGCAGGGGACACGGGTTCAAGCCCTGGTCCGGGAAGATCCCACATGCATCCCACGGAGCAGTGAAGCCCGTGTGCCACAACTGCTGAGCCTGCACTCTAGAGCCCACAAGCCACAACTACTGAGCCTGTGTGCCACAACTACTGAAGCCCGCACACCTAGAGCCCGTGCTCTGCAAAAAGAGAAGGCACCGCGATGAGAAGCCCATGCACCACAATGAAGAGTAGCCCCCGCTCGCCACAACTAGAGAAAGCCCGCACGCAGCAACGAAGACCCAACAAAGCCAAAAAAAATTTTTTAATTAAAAAAAAATTTCCTTTGGACACCTTGTAATTTAATAATTTAATCTTCATTTCTGATCACTTTTGGTTTTGTTTTCTTTTTTTTTTGCCTCTGAGTTCAATCAGTTATTTTTTCCTAGTTCTTTTATGTTTCACTTATTAATCTTTGCATTTCTAATTCAAAGTTGTTTGAGGAAATTTAATTCAGTTTGGAGTATTATTGTGTTACAGATTCTTTTCTTTTCTGGTTTGTAATTTTTTTGGAGGGGGTATATATTTCTATCAGTTGGGATGTTTTGATTTTTATTTTCTGTTCTCTTTGTATAGAAGCTTTATTTGGCTTCTTCCATTTATGCATTTTGTAGATTTGAGGTTCAGAAACACACTATTCCGATAAGGTAGTGAAGTATGTTTGTTTTAAGGTATGACTGAGTTTTTTGTATCATGGGGGATGGGTGGTTATGTGCTCTCTGACTTGTCACTGTTGCTCTTCTCTTTTAATGTACAGAGTCTTAAAATTCCCCCTTTTGCCTCTTTCCCTTTCATCATCCGATCTCCCAAGGACACTTCTCCCTTCTTTTTACCCTATTTTCCCCCATAAGTGATACCTATGGAAGATTACCACCTTGAATTTTGTGTGCTTTCAGGTTGTTTTCACATAGTCATTTCCTTATTCTAGCAGGATTCTCTTTCAGAATTTTCACAAGTAGGAACTTGGTCTTTCTGAAGATCGTTTTATAAAATCTTACAGCCTCTACTACCTTACCTTTTTTCTTTTTCATGTTGTTTTTCGGTACAGCCCTGGCTCTCCACAAAGGCTTGTGTTGAGATCCTTAGAAATAGTTCATTCAACTGCAATGCTTGTTCTTCTACTAACAGGGACTATGAAGTTTTGAAGGTTCTATATATTTTTTTAAATTTATTTATTTTATTTATTCTTTTTTTTTTTTTTTGGTCTGTGTTGGGTCTTCGTTGCAGCACGCGGGCTTTCTCTAGTTGGGGTGAGCGGGGGCTACTCTTCGTTGTGGTGCGTGGGCTTCTCACTGCGGTGGCTTCTCTTGTTGCGGAGCATAGGCTCTAGGCATGCAGGCTTCAGTAGTTGTAGCACGTGGGCTCAGTAGTTGTGGCTCGCAAGCTCTAGAGCGCAGGCTCAGTAGTTGTGGCTCACGGGCTTAGTTGCTCCTCAGCATGTGGGATCTTCCCGGACCAGGGCTGGAACCCGTGTACCCTGCATGGGCAGGTGGATTCTTAACCACTGTGCCACCAGGGAAGCCCCTCTATGTATTTTAATGATGTTGAGGTTGTGAGTTTTGTATAGCTTTATTTTTTTCTTGTTTTCCTGTTTTGTTTTTTTGAAGGATATGTGGAGAGATTTGATTTTAGATGGTTATCATTTTCTTCAACTACTAAGAGCCAGCAGGAATTGACTGGATTGGTTGTGGGAAATTATGGAACTAGAAGAATTCAAGGATGACTCCTAGGTTTTTTACTTAAATCAACCGAGTAGATAATGGTAACATTTCCTGAAATGAGGAAAACTGGTGTGTGTATAAGGCCTGGAGTAGAAGTGAAGAGAGTAACAGAATTATCTTTTGGAGGTTTGTAAATTTGTTATGAGTATATGGATATATGAGCCTGGATCTCTGGAATACCATTGTTAGAAATAGAAATTTGAGCATTACAAGGGTTCGGTACTTAAAGCCTTGTAACTAAATGTAATCTCTTAGTGAGAAAATTGGGATACAGATGAAAGAGGATATAAAATGAGACCACTCCAGTGTTTGGAGGTCAAGCAGATGATAAATGTCTAGCCAAATAAAATAAAATTTAAATTTAAAAAAGGGGATTAGGAACAGACAGTGAGGTAGGAGAAAAACCTAGAGAGTAAAGTGACCTAAAAGGCAAGAGGAGAAAAAGAGTCAAAGAGAAAGTGTCAGTTGCAACTAATATTGATGAGAAATTAAGGAAGATGGGGTTGGAGCAGTGACCTTTAGCGTTGACCATATGAAAGTCTTTGTCGACCTGATGAGAGCAATCAGATTAAGGTGAGTTCCAGGGTGCTGGTGAGGTAAGACAATCAAGTCTGCATCTAGAGAGAGAACACAGAATATTTTCAGAGCTTGAGTTTAATCGGGAGTTTTCTGAATGGGCTTGCATGTTACTTGGGAGTTTCGTCCCTTAGAGTCGGGCTCAGGGCCCTGGCTATTGCCTGAAGCAGAGCCTAGTGCCTTCCAGGAAGATCTGATAGGGTTGGTGATGAACATGTATCCAGTTAGAAGAGCATGCCACCAAGAGCCAGCTCTCCTGCATCCTGCAGCTTTACTTTGCCTTTTGCTGGTGACTGAAGATCTGCGGATTACAGCATGCATGCTCATTAGGGAGTTATATCTCAGAGGGTACTCTGGCCCTTTCATGCCTTAAAAGGCACTCCTCACTCATTTTTTTCCAGAGGCTGAGCCTGCCAGGTGACCTAGTCGTAATGGTTCTGGGCTGCTCAGTTTCCAGGGCCTCTCTGCTTCCCTTTTCTATCCCTGGCTTTCTGATTGCTCAGGGTCCTGTTTCAAGTCAAAACAGAATTCCTTCATACAAATTGCTTGGCCTGTTTTTCAAAATATGGCTGTGCTCCACATCACTGTGCCTGTGAACAAGCCAAGAAAGCAGGGCATCTGACCTCAGTGGCAAAAACGTATTTGCCAACAGACACCTCAGAAAAGAAGGCCATTTACTTCAAGGTTACTGTGTTTGGCTTACTCTCTGTGTAACCTTGGGAAATTTTATGTAATCTTGTTTCATTAGAGAAAAAAAAAAAAGGGAGCATTGTGGTATTCATCACATAGCCTTGCTACAAGAATGAAAAATAAAATGTTCGAAATAGGTACCTTAAGAAAAGAGAACCTTCCTATTTTTTTTTTTTTTCTTAGTGATGCTTTCAGGGACTGACATGCTAAGTGGATGAGCCACACCGAGGCCAAACAACAGCTTAGGGATCAGGGCAATGGAAGAGCATCACAGGAAATTGGGCTGCAGAGAGACTAGACTGGGGACCCAGTGGGTATCATCAATACCAGAAGCATGGGGCAGGGTGAGGTGGTGGGAGGACTCTGGGACCAAGCAGAGCCAAAATATGCTTTCCAAAGGTTTGGGGGGAACAGGATCTCTGCGGCCAGGTTCTCCCTCCTGGGCCAAGCCACTACCATCATCTACACCACCACACTCTCCCCACCAACTAGTTTCTCTTGCACCGGAAGTCTATTCTCTATACCACAGCCTCTACATTTTGGAAAATGAAAGTCTGAAAATTTTATTCTTCCTACTCATAACTGGAAGCAACCTTAGAATATCCCACCTACTCTACCAAAGTAGCCTACTCCATCCCTTTCTCTGTCATTTGATTGGTGGGAAAATTGAGCCACAGAGAGGGGCAGTGAGTTGCTCAGTATTGCACAGCACTGGCAGATCCTTGAGTAGAAGCAGGTCTCAACAGAAGCACAACAGTTAGGGCATTATATTCTATCCCACAGTGATATATTCCTGTGTGCAGATTTGCAAGTCTAGAGTGGGAAATGGAATGTGAGTGAGGTTAAAATAATGGGGACATGAAATTGTATTGCACTGTGGAGATGGAACGGAAAATATACCAAATGCTTTTCCTTTTCCCAAAGGCTAACATAATCTTGGCACAAGGAAAGTACTCATTTCCTTTTTACGGAACCGATTGGGAACTTTGAGTTAATGCCCACAGGCCAGACTTCCCAAATGATCAAATGCAGAATTTCAAGCATGTTCCTGACTTGCTTGCTAACAATTCAATCACGAAGAAGGCCAAGAGAGTGACTCAGGACTTTGTTATTCTGTACTTGATTCTAACCAACAAAGACAAATTGGTTATGGAATTAAAGATGTCAGGAACTTGGGAGAAAGCAGATATGTCAGAGTCATGTTTGTGAGAGCCAAGGGTAGTTAAACATAATCAGATGCGTGCTCTAGATGATAGAAAATAGTTTAATAGATTCGGGTGGAGGAGGTGGTATTGGGAAATGGCTCACTTTCAGGCATGCAACTGTGGAACGGAAGATGATTCTAAGGAGAATTAGAAAGTTCTACAAATGACTCAATGAGGAAGAAGGCAGTAGAATAAACCATTGTGGCTATGCAATATTCCCTTTAATGTGACACATTTTAAAGCGAACTTTCCCTCGGAAGACACATTAGCCTTCACCTTTGTGGAGAGAAAGTGACCCAGAAGGAGCATGATGGGTATTAGTTCAAAGGACTCAAATTCTTATCGTATGAGGAATTGTTGACGAGAAGAAGGTTAATGAACTTGAGAACTGTCTTTCAATATCAAGACATCTTTCCTACACAAGCAAAGGCATACTTTCTGTCGTCTGCAGAACAGAATCAAGACCATTGGGGAGTCATACTTGGGTTTAATAGGAGTGACAATTCCTAGCATTTGGAGGTGTGCATGGATAAAATAGACTCTGCTGTAGACATTATCATTGCTTCTCTTCTTGGTGCCTGGAGGACTCCATTTCCTACCTCACTAAAGTCAGGCATGGCCCTGTGAGTGGCTCTAGCTGATGAAACCTGAGTCAAAAGTGTTACTTCTGATAGTTGCCAGTGCTTAACTCTTCATCATGCTTTTCTCCTGCCTCAGTGAACACTGAAGCATTGTGTTAAAATGGAGGTACCTGCCTTGGTCTTTGAGTGACTACAATGATTAGAGTATCCCCTAACCACCACCATTACCTCCCCCTCAGACCCAGCCATACACATACATTGGACATGTAGCTTGAGTGGAAAATAAACCTTTGCTGTTTTTAGCCCCTGAATTTCATGGGTTTTATTACTTCTGCATAATCCTGACTAGCCCAGTGTCTTCAAGATGAAGTGGTTCCTTACGTGTGAGCATTAGCAAGATAGGCATTGGGTTCTTGAGCCTCACACACTTGCATTCTTTGCTTTTTTTTTTTTTAACATCTTTATTGGAGTGTAATTGCTTTACAATGGTGTGTTAGTTTCTGCTTTATAACAAAGTGAATCAGCTATACATACACATATGTTCCCATATCTCCTCCCCCTTGCATCTCCCTCCCTCCCACCCTCCCTATCCCACGCCTGTAGGTGGTCACAAAGCACCGAGCTGATCTCCCTGTGCTATGCGGCTGCTTCCCACTAGCCATCTATTTTACGTTTGGTAGTGTATATATGTCCATGCCACTCTCTCACCCTGTCACATCTCACCCCTCCCCCTCCCCATATCCTCAAGTCCATTCTCTAGTAGGTCTGTGTCTTTTTTCCCATCTTGCCCCTAGGTTCTTCATGACCTTTTTTTGTTTGTTTTTTTCTTAGATTCCATATATATGTGTTAGCATATGGTATTTGTTTTGCAGTTCTGTTTACAATAGCCAGGAAATGGAAGCAACCTAAGTGTCCATCAACAGATGAATGGATAAAGAATATGTGGCACATATATACAGTGGAATATTACTCAGCCATAAAAAGAAACGAAATTGAGTTATTTGTAGTGAGGTGGATGGACCTAGAGTCTGTCATACAGAGTGAAGTAAGTCAGAAAGAGAAAAGCATTCTTTGCTTTTTATTTTCCTTTGCTACACAATATTCAGACTCTTACTGGGGGTATAACTTAGTCAACTGGAATGTTCAACTGGTTCCACGACCTCCTAGGATATGATCCCAGTAACGCAGGCTAAAATGATTCTCTTGCTAAGCACACGCTTCTGTATCTCAACTGCATGCCCAGCAATATCATAAATTTCTGGATCCTGTTCACTTGGGGAGCAGCCAACAGCAACAAGATAGCTCACCAAGCAAAGATTCTGTTGCCACGCAAACACACCCACACAACATGATCTATGAAAACTGTAAGGTGTCTACCAGAGATCTCTGGGGCAAAGTAACTTTTTGAACATGAATTTTGCAGTTTGTTTCTTATACATTCATATTGACTGGGCTATTCCTAAGTGTCTGTGTCAGTGTATGCATCTAGGTGCATTATATACTTTTAACTGAGCTTTGCAAGGATGCCCTTGATACCATCTACTAACCCATGCAACTGAGTGAAGCACACACATGCCACAGTGTACCCACTTAGTGTTATGGTTAAAGTTGTTCTGTGCTGGGCAGTATTTATGCATTGGTTCTGTCTGGGGAAGAAGCTTATAAGGTGATGGGAGCCAGGAAGTGAAAGTAACAAAATATGTACCTAGCATGAAAAGAAATGAGATAGAATTAAAAGGTGATTCCAATGGTAGAAAAACTAGAAGGGACAAATTTTAAATTATAATTAAAAATACATATGCATGCCTATATATGCAAATATGTATATGTATATTTTATATGTATTAAAAAGCCAAACCCACGACAAATTAACTGAAGTCTCACTTTTGTTGTTCACAGGAGACCAAAATCAACTGTGTTCGTCTGGCGACGAAAGGTATGTTGGCATGCCCTGTCTGTCTTCAGCCATTTAAGTACTTCTCCCTCTAGCCACACAGGGAAATTTTAGGCAACAATGGCTAAAAATAACAAGAAAGAATTGTTATTTTCATTGGAGTCATTTGCATCTAGGTATTAATATATACTTACGGTATATATTAATAACACAGTGCCTAAAGCATAGGAAGAGCTCAAAACATATTTGTTTAGTCAATGGATGGCTGGATGGATGGACGAACTAGTACATTAATCAGTGGCGTGGTAAATATAAATTTACTCAAATAGTCTTCTGCTATAGATTTTCATTGTATTTGGGTCTGTGTTTGGGTATTTTTTTTGCATGTCAGTTAGACCTATCTTCTGGTTTTGCACTTTATTCAATTGGCGCATGGCTTTCAAAAACGAGGTGATTAGTGTTAGTGCCTTCGGTAATGAGAAAACAAACACTGCATCGTTATGTAGTTGGCATTTTCAACACTAATCCCCAAAACTAAGGCAGCATTGTTCAGGCTCATCACTTTTTGTTTCCCTAATTATAACTGAATTGCCTGGCTCTTTCAATTGGTACATGTTTCTGTTTATTATTCTTTAAAAACAAAATCAATGAATGGTTTGTTATCATTTAACCTATTACAAGGTTGAATGGTTAGAAATCAGGTTTATCTTTTTGTTACAGAATTGATACTTGAAACAGCTATCCTCCCTGTATAAACACACCAAAATTGGGCAATTGCATTCTGTTCCCTGCATTTATTGACAGCATATATAGTTTCATAGATTGCTTCCACAGCGATGATAAGTGTAAATATAAGTAAACATACAGCCATAGATATAAACTATAGACAAAGACAATGACTCAAGTATGTATACACATATGTGAGGATATACACGCAGGCACACACATACAGAGGAAAATGCACACATGTCAGGGAGGGGAAGAGACAAGAGACGGGGCGGGGGGGGAGAGAGGAATATTTTATGATTATTTGGCAAAATATGCAGCGAGACCTATCACACATCACTTTTATAACTTTGAAGAAAATCACATCAATTTGTAGGCAGAAAAGGGAAGCTGCAGGAGGAAGAAGACAGGAGCACTAAGGGCTCACTGTGATAAGAATTCACTCTGGCTTCACATACGTCATGAGAGGTCGACATGTCCCTAACGTGTTCTCTCTCGAGAACCCAGGCTACCAGACAGAAATAGATAAAATACTCCTTGTGAGGCAAGGAGAATTGATGGCCTGCAAACAAAAGTGACACAAATGATGGGCCTTGGCAGACCTCTCCACTGAAGAAAACAGATAATCTAGAAAGAAGAGCCTCATCAGTTGGCTAGCACTAAAGCTCTGGTCTCAAGCTGGACAGCTGGGTGTCTGCAGCATCCCCCCAGGAGGGGGCAGGACACACACAGAGAAACCTTCGCCGTGACGGTGCTCTGTGGCTCCCACTAGCTTTTGACCCCTAGACAAGGGAGGGATTGATGCCATTGCTCTCCCCTGCCGGAGGTGTGGGATTCTAAGGACACCCTCTGGGACATAAGCCCTCCTAAAGGGGAGTTTGTTGGATCGTATTTTCTGAACTGGGAATTGGGAACATGTGATGGGACAGGCAAAGGTATACGTGGGGACTTCGAGAGAGAATATTTAAAAGTATATGTTGCTGGCAATGTCAGGACCCACTGTCCTGATAGATATAGAGCCCACCATGCCACACTTCTCCAGAGTTTCATTGCTGATCTGCAGGATTACAGTGGCCTTTAAAGAACTGGAACAGAAGAACTCTCTACCTCTTCTTAGCATAAGGATTTCTCTTCTTGTCTGATGTTTAGGTTACAGTCTTCCTTTAGTGCAGTGTGTTGTGTACACACGCCAGGTGTGGCGTGGGAAAGGATAGGAATGCATTAATGAGTATGAATGCCCAGCTGGCCATGCCCAGGCAGGGCTCAGAGGAGTCGGGAGTAAGTGGATTCCAAGCTTCCACACCCTTGTTTTCCAGTGAGGGCCGTCACTCCACCCAGGAGAAGCAGGCTCTAGCAGCACTTGGCAGTGGGGCAGAGGGCTGGATAATGCAGAATGCCCGTCTCCCATGGGTCAGGGAAAGCTGTGTTTGGCTATGTCTACTCTGTACCCTTGGAGCATCCAGGGTCAACTAAAAGAGAACCCTATCTGAATTCACGCACTGCCCATGAGGACTTGGTATCAAGGATCTAAGTCCAGGAATCAACATTTGACCCATCCCTTTCCTGATGATGTGAATCAAATTTCCCTTTTTATGGGTTCGCTGAAAATACTGGTTTTTTTAATAGAGAGAATACGATGGTGGGAATCCTGCAGGCAGTGGGGGTATGTGAAGTCCCAGCGGCAGATTCCATGGGCCACCTGTCTCCCTACAGGCTCCTCCACCTCTCTGTCATCCTGGCACCTTCTTCATGGGTCTGCCAGTGGCCAGCCAGCCTCTGGAGTAAGATCACACGGGCAGGCTTGAGGCCAGTGCTGTGGCGATGAAGCAACTTGCTGATGTCCTGTCCCTGACCCTGGTGACTCCAGACAGCATCTGTGGTCAGCTGTGTGGGTCCCGGGGAACTGGAGGGCTGCCACTCTGAATGGAACAGCCTGGAGCTGTTCAGGGTCATTCTGACCTGACCGGACGCCCAGGGCATCTTCTATTAAATACAGTCCTTGGCTCTAGCGTGCAGCTCTAACCCTTGTCTGTCTGTAAGGTCACTGTTAGTCACCCAAGCTCTAATTAAATGCTGCCCAGTTTTGAGGTTTGCAAAGCAAGGGACCTGGGTTAGTTTTCGGCGACTGCAGAGTCCCACAAACTAAGTGGCTTAAACAACAAAATTTATTGTCTTACGTTTCTGGAGGCTAGAAGTCCAAGACCAAGATGTCAGCAGGGTTGGCTCCTTTGAGAGCTGTGAGGGAGAGTCTGTTACATGCCTTTCTTCCAGCTTCTGGTGGTTTTCTGGCCATCTTAGAACTATCACCCCGATCTCTGTCTTCTTCACATCTTCCTCTGTGTGTATCTGTCCAAATTCTCCCTTTTTATAAGGACACTGATCGTATTGGATTGGGGGGCCCACCTTACTCCAGTATGACCTCATCCTAACTTAACTAATTACCTCTACAAGGACCTTATTACCAAATAAGGTCACAGTCTAAGGTTAGGACATTAACATAAGAATTTGGGGGGAACACAGTTCAATCCATAACCGGCCCCATGCAGTTAGGGGCAGTGTCCAGTGGTTCCCATTGAAGCCTCTGACTCTTTACCATTCACAACGTGATCCCAATAGCTTTTAGGGATGTGCAAGGAGCCAGAACGGGCCCTGCCAGAGGGGGCCCCGGAGGTGGGCTGAGGTCCAGATGTGGCTCCTGTTCCTTCCGGAAGCTGAGCGAGGCTGCCTCATGCAGAGGAGCTGCATGTTCTGTGGAAGGAGCCCAGGGCAGGGGGTACACACAGTGGGCCACCCCTACACACCAGATGCTGGGTCCGTGGCAGCAGGACCCTTCCCAGACCCCACATGATGGTGGAGCATCAGGTGCTGGGCAGGGCCAGGCCTCCTGGGACAGGCACCAGCACTGCTGTTTGAGAGGAGTCCTGATGAGGAACTGCTCGGGCCTGACCAGTAATTTCCCAGTCACATTGTGCCATGGCAGGAAGTTCCTGGCACATAGTTGACCCTCAGAAAATGCCTGCTGAAGTAGGAAATGCATTTGGAGTCCGCATTTCACTGCAGCAAGGCTCAGAGACTCTGGGGGTCTCACTCCATCTTCTCAAACCTCAGCAGCACCATATTTAAAGTGATCCCCATCTACCCATTCACACGACAATTTTTGAACGTACCTACTGCCAGTGGTTTGCCGATAAACCTGCTCTTTGTGAAAGAAAAGCCCTTATTTGTAATCTTCGTCCATTTCCAGGGTGTAAATATACCCACAAATCCAATATCAAGTTACCAATGTTTAACAACTGGCTTACGAGAAAGTCCTGAATGTTCAGCGGCATTTCTTCTGCAGTGAGCAGATGCAAGCCAGCTCCAGCACACCGAGACCTCGACCCACTAGTTTGTTATGAGGATCAAATGATATCATCAACATAAACGTGGTTTTATTTACTGCAAATTGTTTTGGAAATTTTAGAAAATCATGATCGATGACCATTATTTCTCTCATGCGGTCAGCTCACTCACTGAGCACCTGCGAGCCAGGTACCTTGTAAGGACCCAGGGGTTTTGTGATGCACCAGCAGGCGTGCTTCTGGTCCTCAAGAAGCTCACAGTCTAGGGCAGAAACAGACACTAAGTGAAGGATTGTAACAGACAGTGGTGGAGTTATGATTGTGGTCAGTGCCTCTAAAGAGAAGTGAGAGGTACTGAGTGAGGTCTGATGGCAGCAGAGCTAAAGCCCTAGGCACTAATGAGTGTGTGTTCCTGGGACACCCCCTGGGGCTCCCTCCCCTGGGATGGGTGCAGCGTGAGAGACTTTGTGCCCCCTCATCCCATCACCACCCCTTCTCAGCTAACACTGGGAATTGAGTCGTGGCACAGAGCAAGGGTGGCATTTGAGAAGCCAGCGGACTCAGGACCTCACCCTGTGAGAGGAGCCACACCCTTGGCCCAGACTCCACGGGAAGAGCCAAGTCCCCTGTGTTTAGAGAGCATCTGGCCGGTGGATTCACACACCACCAGGGGGCAGTATTTATTTGTAGAGCCAGGGCAGAACCTCCCGCTGAAGGCGCTGCTAAGGGACCGTGGGGTGGAAGTTTGGTATTAGCTGGTGGAAGGGTTAGTTCTGGGGTTAGGACAGGCCCCTCTCAGAAGGCTGGAAGGCAGTCTTTCTCATTGATATGGAGGCGCGGGGGCATGGTGCACCATCCCAGAGTCACATCTTCTGTACCTTGTTCCTCAGCCAGGGGTTGGCTGTTAACGCTGACTGGAGATTCAGAGGAATCAGAACAGGAGTTCAGCTGTAGTGGGGAAGAGGAATTTGTCAGTGAGCAGATAAAGAAGAATGGTAGCATTTTAAGACAGATTCCCGAGAAGCAGAGCCTGAGGCAGGGATTTGGGTGCATGGGATGTACTGAGGGAGAGCTCTTGGAAGAAATCTGTAAGTGCAAGAGGGAAAAAGCTGAGTAAGAATCTCTTGTCAGATAAAGTTAAATCTAGGCTAGATCCGGGGGGTAGAGTGTAAAGTTCTCCAAAGTTGTTTTGCTTTGAGGCAAGAAACCAGGACTCCTCCCCCATACCAATCAGCCCTTGGCATTTTCCCTTCCCTTCCCCTTCTCCTTCCCCTCAGGAGATCTCTCAGGTAGCTCCAGAGGAAGTGGCACCTCTGAGCCTTGCACAAGTCTCTGGAGAGAGTCACAGGGATGAGTCCTTAGACCCCCCCACACACAGGAGCTGGTGGATGTCACACCAATCTGTAAAGGGGATCTGGGTGTGGCACCAACAGTGTTGACCACAGGGCTCTTATTATATGGAGGATGTTACATCTTCAGGTTGAGGATAGCAAAAAGCTAATGGAACTGCCTCAAGTTCAAGATCTAAAAGAACATTTCAGAAGCCCTTTGCTTGGCAGACTCTAGCTCCGGGAGTCTGCTCAGAGCTATGTAGAGAAAACTACAGTCAATGAGTAAATAGACATTAAGTTTTGGTTTGGAAACAGAGAACTTTGATTCAGACTTTGAAGGGAGGGCAGTCAGGGAGAAAAAAAGATCCGTTTAAAAGTTAGGTTTTGTTCTTGTAGTTAAAACAGAAACTGTGAGAAAGGACAAGTAAGAGGGAGGTGGACTTAGACCCGTTCAATACTGTTCACTCTCCATTTGGAAGACGGGGGACGGGCTCATTGTAGGAACCAGGTTGAAGAGATAAGCAGAACATGCCTGGGAAAATGGAGCTTGTGAAAACTTGGGGTGGGAGACCTAAACTTCCAAGGTGCTGAAATTTGAGTGAGAGACAGCTCTTTCCAGGCAAGCTGATCATCCTGTCTGCAGAGGATGCCCAGGGTTGCAGTGGCTGAAAGAGGTACCCAGTATCTCAATTCACGCCCTTCTGGCTGGGCCAGAGCAGGCCATGGGGGAAATGGAACTGAACACAGAGGCTCAGTTCTGGAACCAGATTGGTCCGTTCCCCTTCCAGAAGCTGTGTGCAGTTCCATCCAAGCCCTCCTGCCTACACATTCTCCTACCTAATTCTTCCCCGCCTCCTTCCATGCACTCATTCACTTTGCTACTTTCTTCCTGCCCACAGGCCCTGCCTCCACCAGACTTGGCTGCATGATCTGGCCCCTTCCTACCCTCCAGCTTCATCCAGGCTTCTATCCTCTTACTCACTCCACTCCAGCACACTGCTCTTCTTTCAAGCTCCTTCCAACCTCAGGACTGTTGCCGAAATATCGGCTTCCCTGTGCACTGATGCCAAACAAATACGGAGACAGAGATTTTGGAGGAAGAGGGAGATGGCTTTATTGTTCTGCCAGGCAGAAGGGAAGACACAGCAGGCTAGCGCCTCAAGAACTGTGTGTGTCCCCCCCACCCCAAACAGAGAAGATTTTATATGTGGGGCTCGCAGTCCGGGGTATATGATAAGGATCAAAGTAGTGAAGGTCTTGCATTCTTCTTCCTGCATTATTTCAAAACAGTCACAGCTGGCATCAGGCAGCCAGGTAATTGAGTCCATTTGTCTCTGGGTTATCGGCCTGCGACCTTTTTTCTGAAATGCAAATGCTACAAGGGGTGATTTGCTACAAGGGAGTGCAGGATGTAATTCACATACTGTTAAAGAGTAATAGGTTAGCTTTGTGAGGTACAAATCTAGTTACAGACACTACAGATTAGTAACAGTTAAAAACTAGGAGTGATTAACTCTTTCAGGCCATGTTGTTTCTTCTCTAGCCTGTTCACTGTTCCCTTTACTTTCCTTGTTCTCAGGAGAGGGAAAACTTTATTTCTATTTTTGCTGCATTAAGACCTTTGCTCATCCTGCCCCCTCTGCCTGAAATTACCTGGTTTAACAGATGTACATCTTTCAGATTGCAGCTTCAATCCCGCCTCCTCAGAAAGACCATCCTAACCTCCAGTCTAATGTGTATCCCCAAAGTTTTCCACTCTCATTATACCCTGTACTTTTTTTCATAGCATTCATCATGACTTATAAATATATATATATTTTTGGCTTACATGTTGAATGTCTGTCTCCCAGCTAGATTCTAAGTGAAGTAAGTGAAAGGATTGTGCCTATTTTGAGCCATGTTGTGTCCCCAGATCCTAGCAAACATTAGTGCTCAATAATATATGTTGAATGAACAAATAGATAAATGAATGGACTGATCAATCAATTAATCAGTCAATTAATGTATGGATCAATGGCTAGATGGCTGGCTGGCTGCCTGGATGAGGTCTTCCATGACCTCATTTTTTTAAATACAAGCTACTTGTCAAAATGTTCTCTTGGGGACTTCCCTGGTGGTCCCATGGTTAAGAATCCTCCTGCCAATGCAGGAGACACGGGTTCGAGCCCTGGTCCGGGAAGATCCCACATGCTGCGGAGCAACTAAGCCTGTGCACCACAACTACTGAAGCCTGCGCGCTCTAGGGCCCACGTGTGGCAACTACTGAGACCACGTGTTGCAACTACTGAAACCTGTGCACCTGTGCTCCGCAACAAGAGAAGCCACTGCAGTGAGAAGCCTGCGCACCGCAACAAAGACCCAACGCGGCCAAAAAAAATAAATAAAATTTAAAAAATATTTTTTAAATGTCCTCTTGGAAGGTAGGAATAAAAGTGGTAGAGGCAGGGATTAGCTACATGATCTACAATCCCCACTAACAAAAAGACCAGCCAGGCTCCGCTTGATTGCCTGTTGTGACAGGGACCTCACTACTCCCCCAGGGAGGTCGTCCCACCATTGGACACTTCAGTTGAAGGAAACCTCAACATCAGGGGTCCAAATTGACTCCCTATTATTTCTGCCATTCAGTCTTTGGGGCCACATAAATCTGCCTTTTCTCCTTCCAGAAAATAAAATTTGCCTCCTCGGACTTGTTCCCCCCACCCCAGGTGGGGTCAGTCAGGTCCTTGCTTGTCCACTGTCTTCCCATTGGAACCTCTCTGGCCGCCTGCAGGCAGCCTCACTCCCATCTTTGGCGCCAGCCGGCAAGCTAACACAGCTGGCTCTGCAGACTCCCGCTGGGTGTGCCCAAGTGGCAGCTGGAAAAATCAGCTTTGATTTGATTTGCAAACTGAGCCCAGTCATTGAGACAGAATAAATCCGGAAACCCATAAAGCCATTTGCAGAGTTGCTTTGCAGAAGAAAGTCACAGTTTTAATCTCGTAAACACTCTCTATAAGGATCCCATTAAAACAACCCCCTCGGAGTAGGTGCTGAAAGCTGAACTCCAGAATAATGAAGCATGAGATAAGGGGCCAGTGTCACCCATAGTCCCGTGCTGCCTGGTGGTATTGATGGACCAAAACCACTGTCTCGGGTAACAAGAGGGTGGGTAATAGTCTTTGGTAAATGTGGCTTCTTTTTATAATGGCTAAGCCTGAGGTAGGTTTCATCCAGCATTTTCTCTCCTCTCTTCCTAATGGATTCTCACCCCTGAAGGGACAATAAATAACCATTCTCCAGTGAGATGCCCTCATTTCACACGTGCTAAGACTGGGGCCCAGAAGGGGAGTGATGTGTCCCTATGTGTCCCTGGCTTTTTTGGTTACAAGAATAACCTGCCACAGGTTATGTGAGAAGCCAAGCAAGATGCAGGAATTGTCTGCTACCAGATAGGAAATACCCACTGCCTGCCCTCCCTGCTCCCATTGATCCAGTTCTATATGGAAGATTCTGTCTTGTATAAAGCTTCCTCGAGAGGTTGCCTGGAATGATGGGAAATCAGAGACACCTAGTTTCAAATCGCACATCCAAAATTTAGCTGTGTAACCTTGAACGAGCCACAACCTCTGGGAGTCCATCCCATCACTTTTAGGCCTAAGATCATTAGTTCTTTCCCCTGTTAATTTGGGATAATGCACATAAAAGGTCAAGAACATCACAGGTGATACAGCTTGCACGTCCTTTCTTCCTTCTTCTGGGTCTTGTCTTATATGAGACCTGGAGACCCAGGTCTACTAGGCACACGTCCTCTCTCTGCTCTTCCCCAAGGAAGAAGGCCAAAGCCTGGACTGTAGTCGCTTCTCATACAGTTGTACAAACCAGGTATTTATCACATGGACTCAGGCTAGATTTAAAGTGCAGAAACTGAGAGGGGACAGGAATGATGCTGGCCTTGGCTCTTAGCATTTATCCTCTTCATCTACAGGCCATTGTGTTTAGATGAGCTCCTACACAGCAATAATATATTTGCATTGACCTGAGTATAAGATTTTGCTCATGCACTTGCTAACCTTTGACTATGGCACTTTTCCCTTTCTCATCATCTGCCCAGCAATTTCAGGAGGGATCCAGAATCACAGGGTGCTCAAATCTAGCTATGGCAGCTGGAAGTAGGGGCTATAATGAAGGATCACTTGTGAGAGGCTAGGCTATAGTGAGCGAGTCTGTTGGAAAACTCTTGGTTATTGTTCAGTCCTTAGAAGTCCTACCAGACTTTCAGAGGAGAAAGCCCAGGCGTGTGTTTTGGGGTTAGGGCAGGGGAGTGCTACTCCTCTCTAGCCAAGCCCCACGAGATGAATTTTCCATGCTTGGGGTTCTCAGAATTACTTGAGTGTAACACGGTCTCTTTGTCCCTTGGGCCTCTTTGCTCTCAACCAGCATCTTCTAGACCTTAAGATGCCAATGCAGTACTGTGGATTTCCTTGAAGGTTATGTGACAAGATGGAATAAGAGGATTATATCATGAGTATACTGTAAAAGAACCTAAAGAAGACCTTTAAATATCACAACCCTTTAACATTTTTCTTGCTACAATAGCTGGAACATCTCTCTAGTCTTCTCTGTCCTCGCCCTACTCCCTATTCTCTAGATTTGCTCCGGCCACCACCCCGTAACACACACACGTGCACACCTTCTCCACACCCCACTGACAAAGCTGGTACAACAGAGTCCAGAAAACAAAAGCCAAGACCAATACTTGTCCTTCAAGCATATCCCTGGGGAGCCCTATTTCATCCCTCTAAACTAGAAATGAGAATTATCTACTTAAGACCTGAGACGCCCAAGTTGACTTTAGCTCAGATCTGATATCCCAAAGTCATTGCATCTTATGAAGGGAATAGTAGGCCTTTTAAAATCAGGGGTCAAGGAAAGGGAGAAAATGTGGGTAGGCTGGAGCCAAAGGATAGAAATAAAAAGCATAAAGCTCCCATTGGAGCTTTCTCTGATGGGGTTTCAATGTAGTGTTGGGAGTGTTAGCAAAAATTAACCACCTACTGTGTGCAAGTCATAGGGCTGTGTGTTCACATGAGTCTACAATGCAATGATAGAAGTAAAGCCTGGCATTTATTATGCACTAAATAAATAGTGGTCATCATTATTACCCTTACTTAAGAAATGAAGCAGTGTAAGCTCAGATGGGTTAAATAAAGAGCTTAAGGTCCCTCGGAATTGTTGCTCAGATCTAACTCCAAAGCTCATGGCATTTCCATGGCACCATTTTGAATCTTGTCAGTACCACAGACTGGGTGAGATTCTATGAGCCACTGTCAGGGTCCTCTGTCTCCTATTTGTTAACCCCTTCCCATCCCTCTTTTCCAGTAACAGCTGATAATAGAACCTTTAGGGTGTGATGATGGGTCTTTGGCCTGTCTTCAGCAGTATTCAAGCTAAGTCCTGGGATCTGGAGCAGAAGGTGAGGTGCCTCAAGGAGCCCTCAGCTTTACTTCCACGATGTACTGAAGCTAATAAATCAAGAAATTAATTTGTCTTCAAGGTTATCTGATCCAGGGCCATCTTTAGCCTATCAGCATCTCTTTGCATTCAACCTTCATTGCTTTAGAAGGGAAAAAAAACCAGAAAGCAAGTCTGAGGCACTCAGTATTCAGACCTCCTTCTTCTTTGCATGGTCCCAATGTTTTTGTTAATGGCTGACATATATACATATGAACAAGCTCTGGAAGCTGTGAAGAGAGAAAGATCATGAATCCTCCAGTAAAAAAATCCACATTGTAGGCAGACCAGATGACAGAGGAGAAAGCAAAAGGGACTTCCATCTTTTGTTCTGCTGGATTAGTCAGGATAAGCTAGGATTTGCTGCAACAACAAATTAATACCTAAATCTCAGTAGTTCAATGCCACAAAGGTTTCTTTGTTGTTATGCCATCTAGAATATAAGTGGCCTCAAAGGACCCCATAGCAGGGGAGAAATAAGTATGGAAGTAGTAACCTGGATCTTAAATACTTCACTTGGAAATAACTCATGTGACTTCCACTTACATGACCTTGATGAGACTAGAATTCTTCCACATGCCTTAAGGAGAGATGGGCCAGGCACCAGTAAACACCAGTTATCTCTAGCACTAAATATATGGGTCCTTTTCCTATTTCTACTTCCTTTGTGTCCTGCTGGGACCCATGGTCCATCACTTAACTTCTCCTACTCCACCCACTGGGAAGACTTCTCCCCCTCCCAGCACCTGTCCAGATACACCTCTGTTCCTACCCCGCATAGCTGAGCATTCCTGCTAAACAGTTGTAGCCATAAATTGTAGGGTGGGGAGGCTCCCCTGGGCCTCCCAGCCAAACTAAGGCTTTAACTCTTTTTCATTTAATCCTCGAAAGAACTTCATGAGATACTTACTGTTATCCCCATTTTATAGGTAGAGAAATTGAAACTCCAAAATGTGTGTAATTTTCCAAGTGACACAGCTAGTAAATGAAAAATACTAAACTAGAATTTCATTTATCCATTTAGTTTTGAGTGCAACTTAATATTGATATGTGGTCCCTCATCTCCTAGAGGTTAAGAAGTTTGTCTTTGGATTTGGACAGTCTTTGACTCCAGGTTAGAAAAGGTACTTAACTGCTCTGTGTCTCAGTTTCCCCACCTATGAAACAATGACAATAACACCACTTACTTCACGGGGCTAATTAAGAATTTAATGAGCTAATGCACATCAAGTGCTTAGTGCAATGCCTGGCTAATAATAAGCACTCAACAAATAGTAAGTAGTGGGAGAGCCAACCAAGAGTAATTATATCAATACACTATGATAAGGGCTATGATGAAGGTAAATTCAGGATGCTGTGGAAGGACAGAGAAGAGAAACATAAGTCAATTTAGGGTGTACCTTCTCAGGTATGTGGTCACTGAGACAAAGTTTTGAAAGAAGAGTGACAATTATCATATGGAACAAGGCCGGAGAGTAAGACAGGGAGGTCTTCTGAGCTGAGGAATTTGCACATGCAGATCACTGGAGGCAAGAGAGGTGGCCACTGAACTTGAATGGGACAGGGTTCCTTTGAACCATGGCTAGAATGCCAGTGTGACCACAGGAGGCTCGGGGGGATCAGAGGTGAGGCTGGAGTGGTAAGCTAGGCCAGGACACTGAGGTCTCTGCATTAGCCCCATGGCACATAGAGGAGCAATGATTGTCCTGAGACAGTGCGAGCCCTTGGAGGTGCTTAGCAGGCTGCCTTTGTCATGAAGGCTACCCTAATTACAGCTCAGAAACTGGACCAGAGAACGGAGACTGAGGCAAGGATAAGGCTAGAGCAGGGGAGAACAGGTAGGAGGCTGCTGAAAGAGGCCAGATGGGAATTTGAGTCACCTCTTCTCTCAGCCTTCTATTCCTTTTTCTGGCATGCCAGGCCAACAGTCTTTGTCTTGCCTACCTCAAAAGGTTGGGGGCAAATTTAATAAAAACGTGCGCTTAGAACAGGGGTTGGCAAACTTTTCTGTGAAGTGCCAGATAGTGACTTTCGGTTTTTCAGGCCATATGGTCTCTGCCACTACTTCTCAACTTTGTCATAGTAGCACAAAAGCAGCCATAGATAATGCATGTAAAACGAGCATGGCTGTGTTCCAATAAAACTTTATTTATGGACACCGAAATTTGAATTTTATATAATTTTCATGTGTCACAAAATATTACTCTTCTTTTTATTTTTTTTTTCTCAACCATTAAAAAGTGTAAAAACCATTCTTCACCGGTGGGCACACAGAAAACAGTGGGTGGCCGGATTTGGCCTACCAGCTATGGTAGTTTTCTGTAAAACTAGAACGTGGTTTGAAAATGGTGAAGTTGGACTTCGAATGTGGTTTGAAAATGGTGACGTTCCCCATACCTTTGAGGGAGGAGTATTATGATTACTGTTGACTGGTGGTTACAGTTTGACGTATTTCACAGCTGTTGGTAAAGCTTGCCATTTGTGTGAATTTTTGAAATTATGTATTTCCTATTTATCAATTGGTCTGGGATGTCCTACCCCTCTCTCCATTTTGTATAAGGACTTTATACAATTTTGTTGATGAATCACTAGAGAAACATGCAGACTTTGACGGGGCCTAGGACACCTTCCTGCTTTTTGATTCAGTTCCTTTCGAGAGGCAAGTAGTGGGTTCAAAAGGACAGAACATTGAAGTCGTACAAACCAGGATCCGAATACTGCCTCTGCCAGTTCATAGTTCTGTGACCTTGAGCAAGTTATATCAATTTTCTGATTCATCCTTCCTTCCTGCCTTCATTCATTTATTCAACAGATATACCCTGAGTACCTATTGTGCCAGCTCCAGCACAATGCCACAGCAGGACACTAGTAAATGACGAGTAAATGACAGTGACTGATTAAGGAGACTCAGAATTGCGGGGGTGGCAGCCACTTAAGATACAGTGAGGTTATTGCTTGGAGAAGGGAAGACCAGGGTGTTGGGGGAAGACAGAGGAAGGGCATCTGGCCCGTATATGGTGAGTCTCCCAGAGAGAAGGATCTCTGAACCGACACCTGGAGGATGAACAGTCGTCATCCAGGTGAAGAGGCAGGAAGGGGGTATTTCCACACCAAGTGACCAGCCTAGGTAAGGCCTACCAACAGGGAGGTGGGCCGGGGGGGCGCTGTTGATGGTGGAAAGGAGTTTACTGTGCTCGGGGCAGGGCACAGAGTGCGGTGGTGGGAGTGGAGAGAGGCTGGAGGGACAGGCAGGGAACTCATCCCTGACGGTCTGTGAACTGGGTTAAGGAGGTTGAAGTTGACCTGGAGCACAGCAGGGTCACTGATGCGTTTCGATGGAAGGATGGAGAATGGACTGAAGGGAACAGGACGGGAGGCGGGAGGACCAGCAGGGGCTGCTTCAGTAACCCAAGCGAAACAGGAGGATGGCTTGAACGGAGTGGAGATGAAATTGGAGAGAAGGGGGCAGCTTCAGTACCTTTTCTGGAGTAGAATTAAGAAGGCATGCCAAGTGATCCGAAGTGGGAGGTCAGTAAAAAGGAGAGGTAAAGGACGACTCCCAGGCTCGTAGACGGCGTGGCTACACGGATGGTGGCGCCATTTACTAAGAAAGGGAAGACGGGGAGAAGATGTCTGGGTGGAAAGGCGATGGGTTCGTTTATAATAATACTGACCTTTCTGGGTTGTTCTAAGTCTTAGAAACATTGTATGTGAGGTAGCTGGCAGAGTCCCTGGCATGTCCTGGGTGCTTGATAAATGGTGACTCTTATTCTTATTTCATTTAAAAAAAATCTATTTCAGGGCCTGTTTTGTTAGATCATGATGTTCTTTTGCTGTTTAGTGTGAGCTCTTCAGAGCCACGAGAATTGCAGTTTTGTTCACCGTACTGCACGTGTTCATGTGTGTTTCTTTCTCTCCTTCTCTTCTGCATGCTGCCTGGGGACTGGCTTCCTTGTGGTCAGCACCAATGGGCAGCGCCCAGGTGACCCCGGGGACTCCACTCTGCCTCCTCACCACAGGTGATCACCAGAGCCCTGGGCGGGGGGGAGGGGAGTGAGAGCAGCCTGTGCTCAGTGGTCCCTGCAGGCCAGGTGCACCGGAGAGGAACTGGCAGTCCCTCCACCCCACCCACACATCCACCCACCCAGCCATCCCTCCACCCCCCCATCCTTCCATCCCTCCCTCCCTCTCTCCCTCTATCCATCCATCCATCTATTCATCCATTCACCCATTCTACTAATGCATACAAAGTACCTACTATGTGCCAGGCACTGCTCTAAGCATTGAGGTATATAGTGATGAGCAAAGGAAAACATATTCCTATACCTTTGGGGGAGGGGAAAGAGCCATTAGTCCAAAAAAACCAAAAAACTACACAAATAAATGGACAACTGCATCTGTGAGTCATGCTACAAAGAAGAGATGTGTGGTGTCCAAAATAAACCAGCAAACATACCTGGAGCTTGGAATGATTCCCAGGGGAAGTGACAGCTGAGCTGTGGTCTGAGGTCGGGGGAAAATTGACCTACCTTCTCTGTGCTTAGATCTGGCTATGACCCCCCCCTCCCCACCATCTGCCATTTGTCTTGGACAGGTCACTTCAGTATGATGATCCCCACTTCTCCTCTCTGTTAAGTAAGAGTAATAATGCTTCCCTCTTAGGGAGCACCGTTTTCTTATAGACTTTGCACATGCAGAGTCTTCCGCAGCTGTATCCTGAGATGAAACAAGATAATGAATATGAAAAAGGATGCTATGGGAACACCCAGTCTAAATAAATAGCGTAGGAATTTATTTGAAGCAAATACCAGCCCCTTCCCTGTAGCACATTGTATTTCAATCTCATTTCATATAAACTTCCGCTGTTCTTCAAAGATTGGGATGCAGAACCCATCAGAGGCTGACGCCCATCATGGAGCCCCAGAGACAGAAGAGACCCTGCTGACATAGAGATCTCTACTGCGGGGGGTCCCTCCTGGTCAGTGGAGGTTTCTTAGAGATTTCAAATCTTTAACTGGCGCCCCTCTCAAAGTTCTTGCTCAGACAGCGGTCTCCTCTCTGCTAGTCCCTGACTGGTCAGTTTGTCATGGTGGGAGAGGGGGTACATCATGCAAGGGTGACATGAATCCAGCCATCCAGGACCTCATGGTCCACTTCTGTGCACCCCCTTTCCCAAACTCGGAAACTTCACTGCTCATGATTGTCTTAGGCTGGGCTTCCCAGACACAGAGCCTGAGAGGGGGATTCTTGTGCAAGTTATTCACTGATGAGTATTCTCAGAAGAAAGAAAGTGAGGGAGATGGGATAGGGCCGGGGAAGAAGCCAAGGGAGGATGTGGAGACTGTGTCAGCTGAGCCCACGGGGGCTCTGGAGTGTGGACTCTGTCACAGGGGTGTCCCCACTTTGAGGCAAGGGGGCCAGCATTTGTGCCGCTGTGTCAGTTCAGCCATTGCCCGTGTCCTGGCGAGGCGACTTCACTTTGCCTTATGGCAGTTCTGCAGGGAAGGAGGTGTCTGTGAGCTCTTAGCAGCCAGCACCCCCCCACAGCTGGAGATTAGTGCACCAGCCCAGGAAAGGAGAGCTGAGCAGAGCCTTCACAGCATTCACGACAGCCAAGTTCTGTCCCCGCCTTTGTGCCTGTCATCAAGCCCCCTAGCTCAGCATGTCACCATCAACGCCCTAGGAATGCCATCTCAGCCACTCCCTAGTTATATGACCTCAAGTAAGTTGCACAGCCTTTGTTTCACCTGCAAAATGAATCGTCACACCTCCTGCAGAGTCATACTCAAGATTACATTAGGTGACCCTAGAGAGGTACCTGCCCTCTCGGCCTTCATCAAATGTCAGGCTCCTACCCCATCCCATCAAAGGCCCCCAGCCTCCCCAAAGGAGGTGGCAGTTGCGGACGGATGCACAGTGACAGTGAGAAGAGAGTGGGTCCTACCACATGCCCCCCACCCAGTGTACCAAGAAAACAGCGCTTCTCCGGAGGGTGCAAGCAGCTCCCTTCCTGCTGGGCCATTGTTCTCCGGGCTCTCTTCAAGTCCGCAGTCCTGTAATGTTTTCTTTAAACAGAGTCAATCCCATATCAGGCACATTTGTTTTACCTCTTGCCTTCTGAGGCATCTGAATGCTCCCTCTCTGACAGGTTTATTTCATGGTGTTGCATTTACTTCCACGCCTTTCTCAGCCTCATTTGATGGGTGAGGTGCCCTCGAGTATTTCGAGCAGGCTGTCCCTTTCCAAGGGCATTTTTGTTAATGCTCATCCCCTGGTAGCAGTAACGGCTGATGTGAATAATAACCACCCGGGTCTGAGTAACAGAGACGTTAGACTGTGAATACAAGCAGCCTCTTCGCATCAGCACCAACTCAGAGGACTGTGGAAGCCGGTTGTGGAGCAAGGGGGCAGGCTGGCTTTCGGAGTGAGCGGAGGCTGAGTGCAAGTATCAGCTCGGCCGCTTATTTGCAAGTCTTTGCTCTAGTCTGGGCTTCATTCTCTTCATCAGGGGAAGCAAGGTTACCAACACCCCTGGCCATCGTTAACGGTGAGAGCTGTGTGTGATAACTCCGACTAGTTCTTCAGGTCTTTCTGACTTACTGGCTTTTCCTTCAAGGAATTCACGCTCTAGGGTAGGGTTTCTCAGCCTCAGCACTAGTGACGTTTGGGGACAGATAAGTCCTAGTTGTGGGAGGCTGTCCTGTGCATTGTAGGATGTTTAGCAAATCCCTAAACCCATTAGATGCCAGGAGCACTTGATTACCCAACTAGGACAGCAAGTACATCTCCTGACACAGTCAGATATCCCCTGGGGGGCAAAAGCACCCCCTGTTGAAAACCTCCAGAGTTGCACTGTGTTCAGTAGATACAGAATCTCAGCCATGTATGTATTTTGAAATTTTTTTAGAGTCACATTACAGTAAAAAGTAACAGGTGAAATTCATTTTAATAAATTTTATTTAACCCAATGTCTACAAAATATTATCATTTTAACATGTAATCAATATTTTAAAATTACTAATGAAAGATATGTTGCATTATTTTTTTTAGCACTAAGTCTTTGAAATCTGGTGTGAATTTTATACTTACAGCACTTTGCAATTCAGATGCTACATTTTAAACAGTTAATAATGAAGTAGAATCCTAAAAAGATAAACATTGTGTTTAACAAAATATACTTGACAGTGTTCCCGTGTTAAAATTTAAATTAGTGGAGATAAATTTTAAAATTCAGTTCCTCCTTCACACTAGACGCATTTCAAGTGCTCAGTAACCACGTGTGGCTTAGTGGCTATCACCTTGGACAGCGCAGATGTAGAGGTAATTAGGAATTTAGGATTAGCAGATACAAACTACTGTATATAAAACAGATAAACAACAAGGTCCTACTATCTAGCGTAGGGAACTATATTCAATATCTTGTAAAATGACCTATAATGGAAAAGAATCTGAAAAAAGAATATATATATTGATATAAAACTGAATCACTTTGCTCTACACCAGAAACTAACACAACATTGTAAATCAACTATACTTCAATTTTTAAAAATTAAAAAAACCCAACAAAATGGCTTGACCATCTGTGAGCCTAGTTGGTAGACAGAAGCGTAGATGCACAGAGTGCAGAGGGTCAGTAAATGTTCGGTTCTTTTTATTCCATTTAGACACACCCCCAGGCGACATTCAACAATATCTGGAAATGTATTTGGTTGTCACAACTGGGTATGAGGTGTTACTGACATGTAGTGGGTAGAGGCCAGGGATGCTTCCATCGAAAAAAATAAGGTAAAACCTCTTATGGTCAGGGTTGGGTGTTTTTCTATAGTGGGATGACTTGAAGCTGCAGTGAACAGATGACTAGTTATTTAACATTTCAGCTGAAGGACCAGGTGGACCCCAGACCCACCCACCATCACTGAAAAGAGTGCTTTTCTAGCCCCTGCAATAGCTTGTCCAGGCCTCCAGGGGGCGCTCTGGGAGACTGAGCCCAGTAGGAGACGGGCAGCACCCAATCTGGAGGCTAGAATGGATGCACCGAATGGATGCACCGAAAGTCAGCCAGGCAGCTCTGCTCCGGTCTGAACCCGCAGGCTGGCCCATCGTCACTGCCTTGCCCATGCTGAGTGCCCATTGTCCATTCTCCCTGGGGAGGAGGGCTTTGGGACAAGCCCTCACGTGGAGCCCAAACTGTTCCTTAAAACTGGGGAGCTTTGGCAAATCACTCAGCCTTTCTGAGCCTTGGTTTCCTTATCTATGATGTAGTAAGGATGAGTCCCTGCCCTGCCAGGCTCAGTCATGACCAGGGTCAGCAGACAAAGTGGATGCATTTCCAGCAGGGCTCCTGGCTTGAGAGGGTGCCAGGTACAACTCCACTCTATCATTCCCTCCTTTGCACTTCAGGTTAAAACTCTCTATTGTTATTTTCCTGGCAATTCTTTAAATCAGGGCCTTGCCACAGTGACAGGATTCAGGTCATAATACGCTCTCTGGGGCTGCCTTGCAGCTAACTGCCTCTAAAGCAACTTTGCCAGGGATGTCTTGTAAATCTTGGATCCAGGTAGAAAGAGTTTGAGCCTTTGGGGCAAGGCTGTGTGGCTGAGAGCAGATGGGGAAGCAGCAGGGCAGCCTTAGGGAAGGCCCAGCAGGATGCCTGGTGCCCCTGGCAGGCTTGGACATCCTGGGGAGTGAGCGACCCTCCCAGGGAGGTTCTGCCCTCTGGCAGGGGTTGATGGATGGTGTGAGAAGCGGAGCTAGAGGCAGGAGGACCAGATGAAGCTCTCTGGAAAAGACTTAAACCTGTACACCCACCATGATGGGGCTGTGCTTGGCGGAGAGAGGTGGAAGACAGGCAGTGGGAGCGCAGCCTGCCAGGCTGGCTGGAGAGAGGTGGCAGCTCTGGGGGACCGTGGCACCCGGGGTGTTCAACATGATGATGAAAAGAACAATAAAATAGTAAATATGTGTTACATCCTTCTTAACGTCCCGTGGAATGTGCTGAGGGTTTCATATTATTAATGTACTGAGACTTCCCAACAACTCTACCATGTAGGGCACCATTAGCATTCTCATTTTATAGATAAGGAAACTGTATTTTATGGATAAGAAATCTGAGGCTCTGGTGACTGAAAATCACGCAACTCGGAAATGATGAAACGGGATTTGAACGTAGGTCTCTGGAAAGTCTGTGATCGTGCCCGCTGTGCTCTGTGCCCATGGCCAATATTAGTGAACACCCATTACACGCCTGGGACCGAGGACTACCATGACCCAGGCCTGTGCCTCAAAAACTATGTCACAGACTAGCTGTGGGGCTTTGAGCCTCAGGGAGATTACACAGTTTGCCCCGTTTCCTTGTCTGCAAAATGGGGGCACTAATAATTGCTAGTTGTTGAGAGGAATACGTGAGAAATAAACTTCAAGTGCTTAGACTTGTGCTGTCATTGTTATCCTAAACCCATTTTACAGGTGAGGAAACTGAGGTCCAGAGAGGAGGGAAGCAGAGAATCTGGCTAGTGGTGACATTCAGGCAGGTGGCTGGGCCAGAACTATGGCCCAGCCTGAGAAACACAGAGGATGGGGGTGAGAGGTAAGAACCCACCAGAGCCCCAGGCCTGAGGCACCTAAAGTGCCAAGCAGGAGTCACAAACCAGGGCTCATTAGGGAATTGGGACATACGAGGTGGGAGGCTGGACACAGCAGCGCAGCAACCCCAGCTGCAGAGATGGCCCAAAGCAAGAGCAGGTTGGAGAGTGAGGCAGCACAATGCTGAAGTCCCTTAGACCTGGGCATCCTCCGGTTCCCCTTGACGGAGGCTTCAGTTGGTCCCAGAGCGCAGTCCGGGGCTGCACCTGCAGAATAGGGGCGGAATGCCTGAAGAACAGCTGGAGGTCAGGGAGGCAGGTGACGATCAGGAGCCAGGTGGTCACTGCAGAACCTCCTCAGTTTTTCCGTTTGGCTGCTCAAGTGGCTGCAGGCAGACTTTATGGAGCAGGGAAGGAGTCTAGTACTCAGTCAAGTGCACCAGAGTGTCACCTTTGTCAATAGTCTTACAGCAGATGTTCACAGCCTGACAGACACCAGGGTCTTGGAACATCATTCTGACTGCCAGCTTCTGCTACCACTCTCCCAATGGACTCAGAAGACAATGCAGAAGAGGAAGGCATCTTGCTGGGGTGCCCTATCCCCTGTGGAGTGTTCTCCTGTAGCATGTGAATGTCTGTGCTTCCTATAAAGCAAGCATCCAAGCAAGGAGCATATAGGAGACTGAGGCTCTCACTACGCCTTTTTCTCTCTTGTGATATTCTCCTTGGACCAAGGAGAAATCAGTCTCCAGTCTGCTATCCAAACTGCCATTAAATTCAGATTCAGAAACCCAGCGTCATCCTTGACCTCTCTCTCCCCATCTTTAATATTCAGTTAGTCATCAGATCTGTCCGATATTGCCTCCAAAATCTCTCTTGCATCTCTCCCTTCTCGCTCACTGCTGCGACTCATGTTTGAGATTCATAAAGTCTTCATCAGGTTAGTGTAACAGCTTCCAAAGTGGTCTCCCTGTCATCACGCTGGTCCTTTCCGACGTACGCTCCACAGAAGCCAAGTGATCACCCCGAAATAAGAGTCTGATCCTGACTAAGATGCTGCCAAGGCTCCCTTCGTGCTCGGGGACAATTAGCCTGAAGCAAAAGCCCTTCGCTCTCTAGTCGCTGACCCTTCCCCATCTCCCCACCTCTATTTCCTCCTTGGTGCCCAGTGCCACACGCACACTGGTTATGTACGTAGGACCTGCCTTATCACACTCTGCTCCCTTTGCTGGATGATCTCCCTGCATGGTCTGCCTTACTCACCCCCTGGAATCAAATTCAGACAGCGTGATCTCTGCAAAGCCTTCCCAGATCCCCACTGTCTCAGGCTGCACCTGAAGAAGATGGTCAACTGGCCAGGCCAGTGGGCACCGAGGACACCCCCTCAGCCCTGCGTGGGGTTCCTCTCCAACAGGGCACGCATTCTCATTACAAGCGCTTGTCTTGGCACTGTCTGGTTTCTGTCACCTCTTTCCCTCTGCCCAGCACATATATAGTGGTCATTTACCTGGCCCCACGCACGAGTGGACTAATAAAGGAGCAGGTAGTTAACATTGATAGAGTACGTGCCAGGCATGGCACACGCCCCGCCCCACCTTCGGCCTCCACCCTGTGATGCTTCAAGCCCTCCATCTACCATTTTGTTAGGTTTATTGTGAGTCACTGAGCACTGGTTTTCAGTCCAGTATTTGAACTCCATGCAGCCCCATCTGCCCAGCTTCCTAGAGACTGATTCTCCGGAGTCTTTGAATAGGATTCCCCCAAATCCACTGGTCCAGCCCTGCAGAGCCCAGTAACCAGCCTGGACCCGCATGGTGCTGACCCAGGAGAGGTCAGGCTGGGGTCAGGAATCATGGGCATCACAGAGAGACCTGTCCCCAGACTCTGTGTCTGTGTGAGCTAGAACCGACCCTGCAAACATTCCGGACCTCAGCTTTTTCCCTCTATCATCTGCTAATAGCAGAGCTGCTTTTCTATCCATCCTTTGGGGAGGGGGGTAGATCAGCTTTTAGTACAGAACACGGTGATTCAGTGTTTCTGCTTTCAAAAGCCAAGGGGCAAAGGCTGGAAGAAAGAAAACATGTTCATGGTGGATTTGGCCGGAATCTCAACAATCGATGCGGCTCCCACTGCTGGGTTTATTACCCTCACTCAGCTGCGTTGCACTAATCTGAATTCTGTGCTGCGTGTTCTCTCTCATCCTGCTCTCATGCTTTCACTAATCCCTGCTATAGATTTCTCTCTCTCCCTCCCACAAGGCTTCTCTCCTTTCCAGGCACCCTGATACTTGCTGTAAGCTGCATATTCCAGAGGTATGATCTGGGCAGAGCTGCCCCGGCTGGGCAAATCTTCTCTTCCCCTCCCCATTCCTGCCCCTTTGTGGCAGGTACCATGGTCACCCCTTAGGGGATCAATTTGGCCGAAATCAGTTGGAATGAATTGGATTATGTTTCTGAGTAAGAGCCTTAGGGACACCTTGGCCCCTGGTACATCTTGCTGTGCTGTTCAGACAAATAAAGCCAGGACCTGCTGTCCTTCCAGAAGCCTCCTGTTCCGCTCAGCCCATGACCAAGCAGGAGTCTCCCATCCCTCTTCCTGTGTGCTCTCCGTTTGACCCCATTCGTGTTTGAATTTACTTAGTGCAATGCTAAGACCTCCCTCCCATTTGCAGCCCCTTCCCAGGCTGCTTGAATCATGACTCAGCGTAATCTGGGGTTATGGGTTGAATTGTGTCCCTCACAAAAGATGTGTTGAAGGAGAACTAACCCCCAGTTCCTGTGAAGGTGATCTTATTTAGAAAGAAGGTCTTTGCAGATATAATTAGTTCAGATGAAGTCATGAAGGTGGACCCAAATCCAGTATGACTGGTGTCCTTACAAGAAAAGGAAAACATCAGGTGAAGACAGAGACACACAAGGAGAACCTGTGTGACGACAGAGGCGGAGATTGGAGTGATGCATCTACAGGCCAAGGAGTGCCAAGGGTTGCCAGCAGATGCCAGCAGCTAGGAGCGGCGAGGAAAGATTCTACCCAGCCTCAGAGGGGGCATGGCCCTGCTGACACATTGATGTCAAACTTCCAGCCTCTAAATTTCTGTTGTTTAAGCCACCCAGGTTGTGGTAATTTATTACAACCCTAGGAAACTAATACACTTGGAAATGCGCTTGGAAATCCTGAGCGTCAGGCAGCAGGCGGGGTCCACCTTCCAGAGCCGTGCCTTTACAGCAAACAGACCTCAAGGCGGCCAAGACCAAGAGCCAACATCCCAGAGAATCCCTCTGGCCCCCCCTGCCCCCCGCTGTGGGGTCTCCGAGTTGGCTGGACTCTGCAGTTGTCTCTCAGCGGGGCTCCCCTGTGTGGCCCTGACCCTCCCCTCTGTGATCTGCCTCCTGCATTTCAATAGTTTTAGCATCTGCTGCTGGTCACGCCCCGCCCTTGGCCTCTGCCTCGCCAACCAGGCTGTTTCCCATTGTCCTGGCATCATTTGACCTGCAGGCCATCCCTGGTAGGCTTTTGTGCTGCCTCTACACTGACTGCTCCTGTGAAGACTTCCCTTGTTCCACAGCTGCCCAGGACTGCTCTGAACTCCGCAGGAAGAATTAACAAGCCATTCAGTGTGACCATTTGCTCTCTCACAGCGGCTGCCAGAGAAAGTCTAAAGGGACTATCACTTTGCCGCCGGGCCTCCGAAAGCGTGTGTGTTCTCTCTCACGTCTGCTCTTCAGACTGAATCCTTAATCCCCAGCGCAGGCCCTGGGTACTCCTCACTCCCGCAGCTAAGCAACTTTGAGCCCGCTGGGCTCCAGGCTCAACACACAAGTTCTGCAAGCAGGGAGCCGGCACTGTCGGCCCTGAGCTGACTCGGCCTCTCCATCCTCATCCGTGGGGCAGGCTTCTTCTGGACCACAGGGAGCCAGGGTGGGGAAGGGAGGGAGATGGCCACTGGGTGGTCCACAACGTGTCCCACACCACCGATGCCATACGGACATCAAGCTTGTAGTCTAGTTTTGCCTAAGCAGAGTCATACACTCCCTTCGCTGTACAGACCTCACATGGAGCTTTGATGTTCAGCTTGCACACTTGTCTCCGCCACTACATAGCGAGTTCTCAGACAGCAGGGTGGTCTCCTAATCACCTTGCATGCCCAGCACCTGGCTGTACCCACATCATCATTGTAATCCCAGCACCACTCACATCAGGCAATAGCTAGGACTTTTCCCCTGTGGCCAAGGGTTGAATGGGTGCTAAGGAGGCCAAGGGAATGGGTGTAGTCCATTTGGAGGTCACGTAGCTTTGCCCACGTCCATGGTTGTGGGCAAAGTTTTATTTCTGGCCAAGTCCAAGCATAGCTCTAAGCATATGTTGACCCCTCACCGTGGGTGCAGACTGACCAACAGACGCTCCTAAACCTCAGCCACAGGCTGGCTCCTGATCACTCCTTCAGATCTGACTCCAACTTCAGCCACATCCCAGGTCTTTAACCCTAATTGTGGCCTGACACCTAAGCCAGTTGACGAAGCGCACCCACCTCTGGCTTCTTAGAAGTGCCACCCCCAACTCTAGCCAGAGCTCACGGTCCTAGTCTGGCCACAAGCTAGGGTCCAACACTCATGCTCCAGGCCTCCCCTGGGTACAAGAGGGAGCAGCTGAGACCAAGTAGAAAGGGCTTCTCAGCCCACCGACAGTGAAGGCCTTGAAAGGGGCATGCCTTCCAAGGGATGTGTCAATAATGACAACAGCTGGCATCAGCTGGCCATGACTGCTCTTAAATAAGCCTATTATGCTAAATCCCAAATGCACGAAAAATTCTTAGAATAAAGGAGTTGACTTGCACCCAGAAGAGATGCACCGCTAGGATCTTATATGGCCACTTGCCTACTGTCTGTAACATGACTGAATTAGAATTTGACCTACACTGAGCATTTGCTATGTAAAACAAGGTCCACCTGGAAACACAGATCCGGGAGACGCATGGAACCAAGCAGAATCAGAATTTGAGGAGCAATTTATTTGAGTGGCTGGAGTGCTTTCGAACAATCAGTTAAAGCTATTCCCATCCACAGGGTGCTAACCTCCATTTAAGACTGAAAAAAAAGGGCAACTCTGTCAGCAATATTTAGCAGTTTTAGTTGTATCGGTTGTGATGAAGTCAATTCCAACCTCTTAGGACTGGCTAGGTAATGTTGCTGGAGTCTGGGATATTAGAAATCTGTATCTACTTTACACTTAACTCAGTACTTGTTAAGTGGTCTTCCCCAGCAAGGGTAGAGCTATCTTTGAAGAACCTGAGTCTCTGTAGTGTTTTCTAGCTACTTGACATTGATTTTAAGTTAAATCTTGGCTAAAAGCAATTACTGTCATATGATGAATTGAGGCAATTTATTTATTACTTGAGAAACATCCTAGGTGATGTCACTTGGAAGAATGATGGAATTATCCTTCTCAAGTAGTCCATTATCAACCAGATCTAGTGAAGGAGGCACTGTTCTGAGGTGTCGGGGAGGTAGTCAACAATTTTTAAAAATTAGTCATCGTGAGATCAAAGAAGGAGTATTGGAAATAAAGCAGAAAACAGTCGCCTAAACTTGAGCTTGCTTGTCTCCCTGTGGGATTATATGGGATTCTTTGATTGCTAAATATCAAGAAAGATATTACAGAGAAAGCCCAGAGATTAATAATAAAACTAAACTCAATGTATGAAGGGCTTGGAGATGGTGGTTAATGTACAAGGAAAGTGAAAAGGATGAGGGAACTTAAGTTAAAAAGGTCAAGTTTAAATATCATTTGAGCAAAGTCTGTATAATTTGGCCCATATAACAAGATTCACATGACATGTTCATCAATCCCTTAGGTATTAGAATGTGATATATTGGTGGGAGGGCATGAGGGGAGATAATCTTCAAGAAAAGCAGTTATGAAATAGAACTGCATGATACAGCAGGTGGCAAACTCAGCAGGGACAGCCGTAAATACAAAGATGCCTTAGTCTGGCTGATCGAGATAAGATTCTAGATCCCCTAAGGATGCCCTAAAGAACCAGTCTGATTCTTTCTTCCAGATTTTTGAGGAAAGACAACCAGATTTCTTTGTTGAACAATCCCTTCCCCTGTTTATTGAAGAAGTGGCAGAATAGTATAGTGCTTTAAAGAGAATAAACTCTGTACCAGACTGCCGGGGTTCAAACCCCATCTCTGCCACTTGCTTCTGTTATTTAGTCTCTCTGAGCCTCAGTTTCCCCATCTCTGAAATGGGTATAATTATAGAACCTGCTTTGTAGGGTTGTAGTGAGGATTAAAAGGGATAGCATATGGGAAGGGCTTAACATGGCAACCTGGCTTGTAGTAAAATCTCCAAATGTGTTTAAACTCTATTATTAATAATACGGCTGTTTCACATGCGGTCAGGTATCCTGACTCTGCCGTTACCATCTTCTGGATACAATTTAACACCTGGCTGTCCTGAAAACCAGTCACAGTTTCTGCAGCTTGGGCTTGACTTTGTTGCAGTGAAGACACAGAACTGGACATTCCTCCCGATTTACAAGTCCAGACATCTCTCAAAAGTGGCAGTGAGGTGCACCTAGCATCATGTGTTCATAGGAAGCCCATGCTGGCCCTTGGCCCATTTGGCCTCACATCCATCCCTTGCTTTCCCTCTGCTGTGCGGGTAACCCTCGTAGGCTGTGTTTCCTGGGCCCCATGTCAACTGGTGTCTGGGTGTGGCCAATAGGAGACAGGAATTGTAACATGAGAGGAAGGAGAAGCCTTCTCTCTCTTGGCCTCAGGCCCCTTCTTTGGCAGTGACCGTGTCCCCTCTGTGGCTCCAGTTCTCCCATAGGTCTACTGGAGTTCCAGCTTCTGTTGGGTGGCCCCGACCTCTAGGCTCTGTTGAACCTCTGTCTCTCTAGTCTGGGCTGGGTAATGGCTCCTGAGGTTGCTACCCACTGGGTTGCCTCACCATCCTCTCCTGACCCCTGGGTACCAATTCTCTAGTAAATTTGCTCCATTTTAAATGTTTGGAGCAGTTTCCCTTTTTCTGGTTGGATGCTGACTGATGTGGAGCCTGGGCTGCTTTCTAGTAATGAGTCCCTCCTTTAGTAAATGGTAAGGAAGAAAATCTGATTTAATCATCCAGTCTATATTTTTTCCTGTATCAACATCACACTTCCTTGTGTGAAATATATGGACTCTACATTTCTCCATTAAAAAAAAAAAGGTCAACAACAGCATTTGTTTCTCCCCAGGCTTCTCGCACCCCTTCTGTTTGCTACAGTTTCAGTCCTCAAAGACTGCCAAAGTAGTTCATGATCACAATTACAAATGCTCTCAATGCCTTGGGATGCAATTGGTAACGTCTGGAGGCTTGAATCTAATGAAGTATCCAGATGCTTTCCTACCAACTTCTTTCCTATCTTGGACTTCAATTCCATCTTAAAAATAGCCTACCATTCTGAGAATTCACTTCCAGGAAAAGCAAGAAGGGATATGGTACATACCTGACTTTAGAAGAGCCAGAGACTTGCCCAGCTACCTCATCTTCTCCCTGGTGCCTCCTCATGGCAAAACTCCCCAATAATCAGAGATACCTGCAATGTTCAAAACCTTCACTGGCATAGAGGTAGCAGCTCAGAGTCAGGATTTCAGAGGTTTCCTCTACTGGGTGCCAGATGCATGTAAAGCCAAAGTAAAGACAGAAAAACTCTTCAACAAAAGAAGTCATTAAATAGATGGGCGTAAACTGCCAGCACAGTAGATGTGGGGATAAATGCCCTTGGATAGCTAAGAGGCAACTGTGTGTTTGAAACACTGTAGCTTTTAGGAATTGTGTCCCTGAGAGCCAGCTTCCTTTCTTTGTCATCAACAATCATCACCAGCATGGGTTATGCGACCTCTGGGATTTGCTTGGTTTTAACAGTTACAATTAGATGTTGTTTATCTGCAACTTCTATTTTTGCTCCGTTATCTTTACAGGGGAAATTCTCTGAAGTAAAGCTATAGAATTAGGGTTGTAGCCAGTGAGAGTACTTTGAGAAAGAATTATTAATCCTTTGTTGCCAAATTATGTTATTGCTGCCATTAAGTCATCCAGTCGGAAGCCTGATACCGGCCTTGCCTGTAGGAGGAAAGACAAGTGCATCACTCTGGGGTCTCTGCCTGCCTTCATCCTAAGGTTTAGATGAACCTGGGCAGCAGGTTGCCAGGAGGCAGCACCCACGGTGCACCCGCATTTGACAGACACAAGAATCCCTGCTACCACCTGGAACCAGTTCCAAGGTCATGCCATCATTATGCCACATATGTGAGCAGATTCTCAGAGTTTATTAAGCGTTTTTACCTCCGTTTTTACATTTGATCCCTAGGAAGGCCCTGTGAACTTGTCATTTACTCCCTGTTTTACAAATGAGGATATCAAATCACATTGTCATTAACAGCTTTGATCAAGGTCACACAGCTAGTTAGGGTGGAGTCTGGGTGCAAGCTCATATATTTCTAATTTGAAACCCATTGGTTTTAACCAATCTCATAAAACCATAGCATTTCATCATCAAAAGGGGTATAAGAGGTCACGTAGTCCCTTCTGCTTGCTGGGGAGCACAGCGAGTGCCCAGACAGTGCATTTCATTGTTGGTGACACATTCTTCTGCCATTGTGGGTAACTTGGGGGTTTGGGGGGTAGAGCCCCACTAGAGTCCCGTGGATCTAAGGATGACAGGGAGAATCTCTCTCACTCAGAGCATGGGTATCACTGTAATAAAGGGATGCTGGGTTGAGGTGGAAGGTGGGGTCAATAAGCAGAGAAGAAAGGTCAGCATCTCATGCAAGTGAGGTATTGAGGGCTTGGTTACGCATCCAGGAAGCCCAGGAGGTAAGAGCAGGTGGAGACAGAGTGGGCGGTCTGAAATAGGACCTGGGAACCACGACTGCTTTCGTGCTCCTCGCGACATCATAACACTGTATCAAAAAGGGCTGGGCTTTAGCCTCATCTGGGTGGCATTTCCACATTAAAACCTTTCCTTGTGTTGGCCCCTAATCTACCCTTGTCACTCCTACCGGTTTGTATTAGCTCTGCTCTTTAAAATTAAAGGGACCAAATCGATTCCGTCTTCCACGATGGCCTTTCAACATTTTTAAGGCAAGAATTCAGTCTCATATGAATCTTCCCTTCTCTAGGGCCAAAAAATCCCGATTCTGACTGCCACTCCTCCAAAGTCAATGATGTCTGGATTTTTATGTGCACCAGAATCACCTAGCGACCTTGTAAAATGCAGGAGCTGATTCAGCAGATCTGGTGTGGAGACCGAGAGCCTGCATCTGTAACAAGTTCCCAGATGATGTTGAGGCTTCTGGTCACTGGACCACACTTTGAGTGTCAAGCCTCTTGGCCTGTCTTCACCCTGAAGGTCCTCTAGGGGTTAGGGTCCACACATGAACAAGCCTCACCAGAGTGGTCTGACTAGTGCAGAGAAGAACAGAGAAGCATTGTCCTTATTGGGTCTCAGGAGTCCCTGGGGAATATAAACTGGGATGGTTGTTTGGTACCATAGGAGGAGGCTGGGGGTTGAGGGGGGAACATGGTACCTGGGCCCCATATATCGAGGAAGAGAGGCAGGCTTCAAAAGGCTAAGAGCCCTGCCTTGGATGCCAGGTTACCATATGCAACAGTCGATAGGTAGCACATTGAGAGCCAGATGTGCACGCTGGGCTGGAGCTAGGAGGGGACTAGATTCTAAGCCACCGTAGCTTTCGCGCGAAGAGTCAAGGGCAGGGGGCAGCAGCAGCTGCTTTGAGAGAACTGTCTCAACCTTTGGGAGTGCTCAGAGCATGGAAGGCACAGCTGGCTGGGGTGTAAGGCTGGGCATGCAACCTCGTATTGGAAACAGCAGTCTCCTGTCAGTGCAGACTGAGTTCACAAGATTATTTTTGATGACTGCATCACACAGGGGACTCAGGTAGAGCCTTGAAGCTACTCCAAATGGATAAATGTACCACCTGGTGCCTACTCGCTAATTCTGGTTTACTTGGACTGTTCTTAGGTTGGCTCCCAGAGGAGGGCAGAGATGAAGAGGATGCATGCAAATCCCCCCCCTTTCTCTCCATTCTCAGACTTCTAGTTCCCGCTTAGTAGACAGAAGTCGCCCAGGGCCAGAGACAGAGCTTTTTAGGGACCGGGGACTGATACTATGTTTAACTCTCATGAAAAGGGTGGGTTTAGGGCAGGAGTAATGCAGTTACCATATTACTAATGGGCTTCCAGACCCCTTGGATTTCCAGTCAGATGGCCAACTCTCTAGGTGGACCCAGGGCTGGCATTTCCTTAACAGTAGCTCCATCAAGGACAGTTCATTGTAATGATAAGGGGATGAGCCTTGCACACAGAATCCCAGCTCTGAAACTCACCAGTTATATGGCTTTGGACAAGTCACTTCACCCATTTGTGAAGTTTCCTAATCTAAATAAAAGGGAAAATAAAACTAGCATCTTCTGTGTTAAGTTTTGTGAGAGTTAAATGACTTCATATATGAAAAGGGCTTATTAGCACATTTTTTGGCACCCAGTAATGCACTGATACGTTTAGGCTAAATTTTAAAAAGTAGTAGTAATTGAGCTTCTGTTTGATGAGGTGCTCAGTACCTGCCTGAAAGAGCTGGTTGCATTGCTAGGAGGCCCCATCATCAGCGAACCCTGATGTGCTTCCCTGTAGGTCCTGTTGCAGGTTCTCATCTGCACTTACGACATGAGCCCCGTGGACAAGCTCGTGACTCTGCAGCAGGAGCAGAACTAGCCCATCCGTCGCTGCCCCTCTCTTCTTCCTCTCAGACGTAGGAGCCACACGTCGGTGCTGTCTGGCCTTTGGTCCCAGAGCCAGTTGCTCAACACCTGTGTCACCTTTGAACACTGTCGGCACACTTCCGTTAGGAACAGAGGCACACATCTCTAGTGGCTAGAGCCAGTGCCCTTAAAAGGATGCTGAAGTGAAACTAGAATTTACCACGTCCCAGGGCAATTCCTGTATCTGGAGTCTAGTTGGACCAACCAAGCATGGCTCCTCCTAATAACCTCACCGTACAGGGTCTGGGATTTCAGCTGGGATGCCTGTTTGCTGAACTCATGGAATTTGTCTAAACTGCTGGGCTGTGGCCTTTCAGATGGCCTCTCTGAATGTCTAGGATGTTCCTCTGTGACCCTCGGGTGTGTTCCACTGTTGATTCATGGTGATCACTGAAGGTTCTTCTGTTTAGGAACATCTTGCTATTTACTTGGGAAAGGTTTTCTAATACTCATCCAAGATCTTCACTTTCCTTTGGGTAGGGAGCTTGATTCTATCCTAGAAGTAGCATTTGACACAGCTGATTACTCCCTCCCTTGAAACACTGTCTTCCCCTGGCTCTGGGACACTATACTCTCCTGGGTATTTTCTTACGTGTCTGGCCACTCCTTCTCTGTCTCCTATGCAGGCTTATCTTCCTCTTCACACTCACTAAATACTACAGACTCTCAAGTCTCTATCTAGGCCTGCTTTTTCATCCACTCTTTTTTTTTTTTTTTTTAACATGTTTATTACAGTATAATTGCTTTACAATGGTGTGTTAGTTTCTGTTTTATAACAAAGTGAATCAGTTATACATATACATATGTCCCCATATCTCTTCCCTCTTGAATCTCCCTCCCTCCCACCCTCCCTATCCCACCCCTCTATGTGGTCACAAACCACCAAGCTGATCTCCCTGTGCTGCGCGGCTGCTTCCCACTAGCTATCTATTTTACGTTTGGTAGTGTATATATGTCCATGCCACTCTCTCACTTCGTCCCAACTTCCCCTTCCCCCTCCCTGTGTCCTCAAGTCCATTCTCTAGTAGGTCTGCATCTTTATTCCCATCTTGCCCCTAGGTTCTTCATGACCATTTTATTTTCTTTAGATTCCATATACATGTGTTAGCATACGGTATTTGTTTTTCTCTTTCTGACTTACTTCACTCTGTATGACAGACTCTAGGTCCATCCACCTCACTACAAATAACTCAGTTTCATTCCTTTTTATGGCTGAGTAATATTCCATTGTATATATGTGCCACATCTTCTTTATCCACTCATCTGTTGATGGACACTTCGGTTGCTTCCATATCCTGGCTATTGTAAATAGAGCTACAGTGAACATTGTGGTACATGACTCTTTTTGAATTGTGGTTTTCTCAGGGTATATGCCCAGTAGTGGGATTGCTGGGTCATACGGTAGTTCTATTTTTAGTTTTTTAAGGAACCTCCATACTGTTCTCCATAGTGGCTGTATCAATTTACATTCCCACCAACAGTGCAAGAGGGTTCCCTTTTCTCCATACCCTCTCCAGCATTTACTGTTTGTAGATTTTTTTTTTTTTTTATAATGTAGTATTAATGTGGTGTCTTTATTTATTTATTTATTTATTTATTTATTTATTTATGGCTGTGTTGGGTCTTCGTTTCTGTGCGAGGGCTTTCTCTAGTTGCGGCAAGTGGGGGCCACTCCTCATCGCGGCGCGCGGGCCTCTCACCATCGCGGCCTCTCCTGTTGCGGAGCACAGGCTCCAGACGCGCAGGCTCAGCAGTTGTGGCTCACGGGCCCAGCCGCTCCGCGGCACGTGGGATCCTCCCAGGCCAGGGCTCGAACCCGTGTCCCCTGCATTGGCAGGCAAATTCTCAACCACTGCGCCACCAGGGAAGCCCTGTAGATTTTTTGATGATGGCCATTCTGACTGGTGTGAAATGATATCTCATTGTAGTTTTGATTTGCCTTTCTCTAATGATTAATGCATGTTGAGCATTCTTTCATGTGTCTGTTGGCCATCTGTATATCTTCTTTGGAGAAATGTCTATTTAGGTCTTCTGCCCATTTTTGGATTGGGTTGTTTGTTTTTTTGATATTGAGCTGCATGAGCTGCTTGTAAATTTTGGAGATACATTTGTCAGTTGCTTTGTCAGTTGCTTCATTTGCAAATATTTTCTCCCATTCTGAGGGCTGTCTTTTCGTCTTTTTTATGGTTTCCTTTGCTGTGCAAAAGCTTTTAAGTTTCATTAGGTCCCATTTGTTTATTTTTGTTTTTATTTCCATTTCTCTATGAGGTGGGTCAAAAAGGATCTTGCTGTGATTTATGTCATAGAGTGTTCTGTGTTTTCCTCTAAGAGTTTGATAGTGTCTGGCCTTACATTTAGGTCTTTAATCCATTTTGAGTTTATTTTTGTGTATGGTGTTAGGGAGTGTTCTAATTTCATTCTTTTACATGTAGCTGTCCAGTTTTCCCAGCACCACTTATTGAAGAGGCTGTCTTTTCTCCACTGTATATGCTTGTCTCCTTTATCAAAGATAAGGTAACCATATGTGCGTGGGTTTATCTCTGGGCTTTCTATCCTGTTCCATTGATCTACTTTTCTGTTTCTATGCCAGTACCATACTGTCTTGATTACTGTAGCTTTGTAGTATAGTCTGAAGTCAGGGAGCCTGATTCCTCCAGCTCCGTTTTTCTTTCTCAAGATTGCTTTGGCTATTCGGGGTCCTTTGTGTTTCCATACAGATTGTGAAATTTTTTGTTCTAGTTCTGTGAAAAATGCCATTGGTAGTTTGATAGGTATTGCATTGAATCTGTAGATTGCTTTGAGTAGTATAGTTATTTTCACAATGTTGATTCTTCCAATCCAAGAACATGGTGTATCTATCTCTCCATCTATTTGTATCATCTTTAATTTCTTTCATCAGTGTCTTATAATTTTCTGCATACAGGTCTTTTGTCTCCTTAGGTAGGTTTCTTCCTAGATATTTTATTCTTTTTGTTGCAGTGGTAAATGGGAGTGTTTTCTTAATTTCACTTTCAGATTTTTCATCATTAGTGTATAGGAATGCAAGAGTTTTCTGTGCATTAATTTTGTATCCTGCTACTTTACCAAAGTCATTGATTAGCTCTAGTAGTTTTCTGGTAGCATCTTTAAGATTCTCTATGTATAGTATCATGTCATCTGCAAACAGTGATAACTTTACTTCTTCTTTTCCAATTTGGATTCCTTTAATTTCTTTTTCTTCTCTGACTGCTGTGGCTAAAACTTCCAAAAGTATGTTGAATAATAGTGGTGAGAGTGGGCAACCTTGTCTTGTTCCTGATCTTAGTGGAAATGGTTTCAGTTTTTCACTATTGAGAACGATGTTGGCCGTGGGTTTGTCATATATGGCCTATATTATGTTGAGGAAAGTTCCCTCTATGCCTACTTTCTGGAGGGTTTTTATCATAAATGGGTGTTGAATTTTGTCGAAAGCTTTCTCTGCATCTATTGAGATGATCATATGGTTTCTCTCCTTCAATTTGTTAACATGGTGTATCACGTTGATTGATTTGCGTATATTGAAGAAGCCTTGCATTCCTGGGATAAACCCCACTTGATCATAGTGTATGATCCTTTTAATGTGGTGTTGGATTCTGTTTGCTAGTATTTTGTTGAGGATTTTTGCATCTATGTTCATCAGTGATATTGGCCTGTAGTTTTCTTTCTTTGTGACATCTTTGTCTGGTTTTGGTATCAGAGTGATGGTGGCCTCGTAGAATGAGTTTGGGAGTGTTCCTCCCTCTGCTATGTTTTGGAAGAGTTTGAGAAGGATAGGTGTTAGCTCTTCTCTAAATGTTTGATACAATTCGCCTGAGAAGCCATCTGGTCCTGGGCTTTTGTTTGTTGGAAGATTTTTAACCACAGTTTCAGTTTCAGTGCTTGTGATTGGTCTGTTCATATTTTCTATTTCTTCCTGGTTCAGTCTCGGAAGGTTGTGCATTTTTAAGAATTTGTCCATTTCTTCCAGGTTGTCCATTTTATTGGCATAGAGTTGCTTGTAGTAATCTCTCATAATCCTCTGTATTTCTGCAGTGTCAGTTGTTACTTCTCCTTTTTCATTTCTAATTCTATTGATTTGAGTCTTCTCCCTTTTTTTCTTGATAAGTCTGGCTAATGGTTTATCAATTTTGTTTATCTTCTCAAAGAACCAGCTTTTAGTTTTATTGATCTTTGCCATCATTTCCTTCATTTCTTTTTCATTTATTTCTGATCTGATCTTTATGATTTCTTTCCTTCTGCTAACTTTGGGGTTTTTTGTTCTTCTTTCTCTAATTGCTTTAGGTGTGAGGTTAGGTTCTTTATTTGAGATGTTTCTTGTTTCTTAAGGTAGGATTGTATTGCTATACACTTGCCTCTTAGAACTGCTTTTGCTGCATCCCATAGGTTTTGGGTCATCATGTTTTCATTGTCATTTGTTGCTAGGTATTTTTTGATTTCCTCTTGGATTTCTTCAGTGAACTCTTGGTTATTAAGCAGTGTGTTGTTTAGCCTCCATGTGTTTGTATTTCTTACAGATTTTTTCCTGTAATTGATATCTAGTCTCATAGCGTTGTGGTCGGAAAAGACACTTGATACAACTTCAATTTTCTTAAACTTACCAAGGCTTGATTTGTGACCCAAGATATGATCTATCCTGGAGAATGTTCCATGAGCACTTGAGAAGAATGTGTATTGTGTTGTTTTTGGATGGAATGTCCTATAACTATCAATTAAGTCCATCTTGTTTAATGTATCATTTAAAGCTTGTGTTTCCTTATTTATTTTCATTTTGGATGATCTGTCCATTGGTGAAAGTGGGGTGTTAAAGTCCCCCACTATTATTGTGTTACTGTCGATTTCCCCTTTTATGGCTGTTAGTATTCGCCTTATGTATTGAGGTGCTCCTATGTTGGGTGCATAAATGTTTACAGTTGTTATGTCTTCTTCTTGGATTGATCCCTTGATCATTATGTAGTGTCCTTCTTTGTCTCTTGTAATACTCTTTGTTTTAAAGTCTATTTTGTCTGATATGAGAATTGCTACTCCAGCTTTCTTTTGATTTCCATTTGCATGGAATATCTTTTTCCATCCCCTCACTTTCAGTCTGTATGTGTCCCTTGGTCTGAAGTGGGTCTCTTTTAGACAGCATATATACGGGTCTTGTTTTTTTATCCATTCAGCCAATCTATGTCTTTTGGTTGGAGCATTTAATCCATTTACATTTAAGGTAATTATAGATATGTATGTTCCTATTACCATTTTCTTAATTGTTTTGGCTTTATTATTGTAGGTCTTTTCCTTCTCTTGTGCTTCCTGCCTAGAGAAGTTGCTTTACCATTTATTGTAAAGCTGGTTTGGTGGTGCTGAATTCTCTTAGCTTTTGCTTGTCTGTAAAGGTTTTAATTTCTCCATCAAATCTGAATGAGACCCTTGCTGGGTAATCTTGGTTGTAGGTTTTTCTCCTTCATCACTTTAAATATGTCCTGCCACTCCCTTCTGGCTTGCAGAGTTTCTGCTGAAAGATCAGCTGTTAACCTTATGGGGATTCCCTTATGTGTTATTTGTTGTTTTTCCCTTGCTGCTTTTAATGTTTGTTCTTTGTATTTAATTTTTGATAGTTTGATTAATATGTGTCTTGGCGTGTTTCTCCTTGGATTTATCCTGTATGGGACTCTCTGTGCTTCCTGGACTTGATTAACTATTTCCTTTCCCATATTAGGGAAGTTTTCAACTATAATCTCTTCAAATATTTTCTCAATCCCTTTCTTTTTCTCTTCTTCTTCTGGGACCCCTATCATTCGAATGTTGGTGCATTTAATGTTGTCCCAGTGGTCTCTGAGACTGTCCTCAGTTCTTTTCATTCTTTTTTCTTTATTCTGCTCTGCAGTAGTTATTCCCACTATTTTATCTTCCAGGTCACTTATCTGTTCTTCTGCCTCAGTTATTCTGCTATTGATCCCTTCTAGAGAATTTTTAATTTCATTTATTGTGTTGTTCATCACTGTTTGTTTGCTCTTTAGTTCTTCTAGGTCCTTGTTAAATGTTTTTTGTATTTTCTCCATTCTATTTTCATGATTTTGGATCATCTTTACTATCATTATTCTGAATTCTTTTTCAGGTAGACTGCTTATTTCCTCTTCATTTGTTAGGTCTGGTAGGTTTTTGCCTTGCTCCTTCATCTGCTGTGTGTTTCTCTGTCTTCTTATTTTGCTTAACTGTGTTTGGGGTCTCCTTTTCGCAGGCTGCAGGTTCATAGTTCCCGTTGTTTTTGGTGTCTGTCCCCAGTGGCTAAGGTTGGTTCAATGTGTTGTGTAGGCTTCCTAGTGGAGGGGACTAGTGCCTGTGTTCTGGTGGATGAGGCTGGATCTTGTCTTTCTGGTGGGCACGTCCATGTCTGGTGGTGTGTTTTGGGTTGTCTGTGGCCTTACTGTGATTTTAGGCAGCCTCTCTACTAATGGATGGGGTTGTGTTCCTGTCTTGCTAGTTGTTTGGCATAGGGTGTCCAGCACTGTAGCTTGCTGGTCGTTGAGTGGATCTGGGTCTTGGCGTTGAGATGGAGATCTCTGGGAGATTTTCGCCATTTGATATTACGTGGAGTTGGGAGGTCTCTTGTAGACCAGTGTCCTGAACTTGGCCCTCCCACCCCAGAGGCACAGCCCTGATGCCTGGCTGGAGCACCAAGAGCCTGTCCTCCACACGGCTCAGAATAACAGGGAGGAAAAAAAGAAAGAAAGAAAAAAGAAGATAAAATAAAATAAAGTTATTAAAATAAAAAATAGGTATTAAGAAAAAAATTTTTTTAAGTAATAAAATAAAAAACGGACAGACAGAACCCTAGGACAAATGGTAAAGCAAAGCTATACAGACAAAGTCACACACAGAAGCATACGCATATACACTTACAAAAAGAGAAAAAGGGAAAGAAATATATATATCGTTGCTCCCAAAGTCCACCTCCTCAATTTGGGATGATTCGTTGTCTATTCAGGTATTCCACAGATGCAGGTATCTCAAGTTGATTGTGGAGCTTTAATCCTCTGCTCCTGAGGCTGCTGGGAGACATTTCCCTTTCTCTTCTTTGTTCGTACAGCTCCCGGGGTTCAGCTTTGGATTTGGCCCCGCCTCTGCGTGTAGGTCGCCTGAGGGCGTCTGGTCTTCGCTCACACAGAACAGGGTTAAAGGAGCAGCTGCTTCGGGGGCTCTGGCTCACTCAGGTGGGGGGAAGGAGCGGTACGGAGGAGGCGGGGCGAGCCTGTGGCGGCAGAGGCCGGCGTGACGTTGCAGCGGCCTGAGGCGCACCGTGCGTTCTCCCCAGGAAGTTGTCCCCGGATCACGGGACCCTGGCAGTGGCGGGCTGCACCGGCTCCCGGGAGGGGCGGTGTGGAGAGTGACCTGTGCTCGCACACAGGCTTTTTGGTGGCGGCAGCAGCAGCCCCAGCGTCTCACGCCCGTCTCTGGGGTCCGCGCTGATAGCCGCGGCTCGCGCCCGTCTGTGGAGCTCGTTTAGGCGGCGCTCTGAATCCCCTCTCCTCGCGCACCGTGAAACAAAGAGGCAAGAAAAAGTCTCTTGTCTCTTCGGCAGCTCCAGACCTTTTCCCGGACTCCCTCCCGGCTGGCGCACTAGCCCCTTCAGGCTGTGTTCACGCCGCCAACCCCAGTCCTCTCCCTGCGATCCAACCGAAGCCCGAGCCTCAGCTCCCAGCCCCGCCCACCCCGCCGGGGGAGCAGACAAGCCTCTCGGGCTGGTGAGTGCTGCTCGGCGCCGAGCCTCTGTGCGGGAATCTCTCCACTTTGCCCTCCGCACCCCTGTGGCTGCGCTCTCCCCCGTGGCTCCAAAGCTTCCCCCCTCCGCCACCCACAGTCTCCGCCCGCGAAGGGGCTTCCTAGTGCGTGGAAACCTTTCCTCCTTCACGGCTGCCTCCCACTGGTGCAGGTCCCGTCCCTATTCTTTTGTCTCTGTTGTTTCTTTTTCCTTTTGCCCTACCCAGGTACATGGGGAGTTTCTTGCCTTTTGGGAGGTCTGAGGTCTTCTGCCAGCGTTCAGTAGGTGTTCTGTAGGAGTTGTTCCACGTGTAGGTGTATTTCTGATGTATATGTGGGGAGGAAGGTGATCTCCGTGTCTTACTCTTCCGCCATCTTGAAGCTCCTCTCATGCACTCTTCATTCTCTCTCTGGGTGACTTCATCAGCCCCCATGCTTCAAATACCATCTATGTGCATATGACTCACCCATTTTTACTTCCCGCTTAGCCGCCTTTAAGAGCTTCAGACCTGCATTTTTAACTGCCTACTTTCCTATAGTATCTCACAAGCTCAAATTGCCCCAGACACACATATTTTCCTTCTAACTCTATTCCTTTTTGTTTCTTGAACCTTTAAACATCACCTTATCTACCTTGTTATGGTCATCCTCAAGAATTCATTTCTCTTTCCCTAATGCCCTGTATCCCGTCCATCACCCGGTTTTATTTATATCTATTTCAGGTAATTATCTCTTTTATTGCATCTTTCCATCTTCACGACCATCACCAGAGTTCAAGCAACTATTATCTCCCATCTGGATGACTATAATAGTTTGAAAATGCATCTCTCCAATCCACTTTGGCTTCTCAAAGAAACTGGAACGGTCCGTTGGAAATACAAATCTGACCATATCATACCTCTATAAACAGCACTTAAATGACTCCCTGTGTTTCTTGGGGTAAAAAACAAAAGCTCGCACTGTGCCCTATAACGTCCTGCACGGACGGGCCCCTGCCGCCCTCGCCAGCTGCTCTCACCATGCTCTCCCTGCCTTCTCGCCCTCATTACGCCACAGTTCTTTCATATATTGAATGCACCAGGCTCCTTGCCTCCATCAGACGGCCTTAGCCAGTGCTGTTTCCCCTGCCACCACTGTGTGCTTTTCTCGTGGTGCTCTATTTGCCTAGTTATAGCCTGTCCTCCCTTGGAGCCCACCCCATGGGCCACTTCCTCCCAGAAGTGATTCATTTCCCAGTTGTGTGTCATGTGCCTCTCTATTGACAGAGTTGAAAGCTTCCTCTTATTGATTCTTTATTAACTCTGTTCCCTCAACCCCACTCACCACTCATTGTAGGCTCTTTGAGGGCAGGGACTGTGCCTGTTTTGCTCACCATTGTATTACTAAATGCCCAGCATACAGTGGGTACTTGTGATTATTCGTTGAAGGAATGAAGTGTGAATCTCATTAGAACAAGCTAATAACAGTGTTCCCAGGGTAATAGGATCCTCTCCATGGCTTTGCCTTTGTGCCCCCAGTCTCTAGAAGAGGATCTCCTAGCAGGCATTAAGTAAAGTTTAGCCATTACTACATCAGTGAGTGAATGCTCCAGAGCCAACACTTCCTCCAAAGCCAAATAAAAAGACTCTGACACTGTTGAGGAAATTATGGTCTGAGGTGCTCAACCTCCTTTATGCTTAGTCATGTTCTGTGTCTGGGGGACTAGACATATCTCAGAAATCTTGTCTCCAAACGTGAAAATGGGGGCTACTCGGGACTTGCCTGCACTCTGGAATGTGAGACCCGCCTTCCTATGAGGTTGGCCAACTCCGCCAGGAATTCTCTGGCTGTAAATAGGCAGAGCCTGCTCAGACCATCCTGTGATTTGATGAGCTGGGTTTGTCTCTAGCTGGTGAGGGGACCTGAATAAAATCCCTTCTTTGTAAGTCCTTCCAGGAGAAGGATCTCTGACCCTGTTGATAGCATAGTTGGGCACACAGAACATGGATGCTTAGTAGCGAATTAATGAATGCTTGAATGAATAAATGAAGCAAACGACTGTGGTCCACTAGCCTTTGTGTCGTTCAGCCATCATCTGTAAACCAGCGATGGGGAGGAGGGAGACCTGTGCTAGACACTGGCTTTAGAGAGATTACTAGAATGCACTCTCTGCTCTTGAAGGCTTGCCATTCCCACTAGGGAGACTTGACTAAGTAAACCTAGTTTTTCTAAGTTACAAGAGAGTCTGGGGAAAATGCTGTGGTAAAGGAAACACTTGACGCTCTTAATCAGGAAGAGGGGATGTGCCGGAGGACTGGTCTGAAACATCCATGAGTTTGGAGAATCAAAATCATAGCTTATGGGCATTAACATCCCTTCAACTCAGCTGAGTTCTGTGAACACATGGCTGAAAAAAAGGAGAAACTCAATCTGGTTTCATGAGAACAAATGTGTGTGGGCAGAGATGTCATCCCTTCAGCTAAACATTAAACCACCACAAACGTTAAGGTAACACCAATTATGAGCCAGATCCTGTGCTAACATGAGGAAACAAAGATAAAGGACGCTTCCTCTTGCCCCCGAGGAGCTTGCAGACCACTGGAGAAGACAGATGGGGAAACAAATCACTAATAACATCAGCACATTGAGATCTGTACCAAGTGGTACAGAGTGTTATCAGAATTTGGAGAAGACAGAGAGGATTGCTCCTGGGGCAACCAGGGAAGGTGGTGTCACTGGTAATGAATGAGCTGATTCTGATGTGGTAGAAAAGTAGGGATGGGTCAGGGAAAGGATGCTTTGGATTTAAGCTGCCTCACATAAACATGGCATCATTGGGAAGAATTCACGGAGGTGCTGGTCCAGGACCACACTCTAGAAGGTTCACACAGGTTCCTGGGATGAGAAGTTGCCTCTGTCCCTGGTACACTGCATGAAGAGGCCGGGCTTAGGCATTCTTTGGCTCCTTACTTTTGCTATGGCATTAGCCAAGTGGTTGTCTGGGAGGAGAAGGATTGAGGGACTGTTGGACAGGAAAGTCGAATTCAGGGCTTCTGACTTTTGAGACCTAGACTTACAGAAAACCTGTGGAATCCTGGCCCTGAGCTTTATCAGCCGTGTGACTTTTAGCAACTTCCCTTTGTTTTCTCATCTATAAAATGGAAAAATCAATATATACTTTAGGGAATATTTGCAAGGATTGGCCAAGCCGGATCCACAAAACGGCCCAGCACAGGGCAGAGGATATAGTAAGTGTCCAGTTCTCAGTCTTCCTTGATGTGGAATCGAGTCAGTGTGTCAGTAGCTGGCAGAGCACATAGCATCAGCATTAAATCCAAAAATGGAATTAGCGGATATAAGCGTTTTCTGAACCCAAGGCAATTCCCTTTAATCCCCACCATTTGTTTCACATAAGGCACAAAATAAAAAAGTAATGTTTTTATCTTTAAAAATCCAGTGCTTTTAATTGTGTTACCCTTACACAAAGCTGTTGTTTTCGCCATTTACCTGAAAGAATTAAGTAGGATTTGGAATAATTCCATGAACCTAAGATTCAAACCATAGTTCCATGGTTTGATCCTAGGGACAAACCAGTATGAGGGATAAAATTCTCTGCTTGATCTCATGGGAGGATAAGGGTTACCCTTATATCCAGCACAGTGGTTGTGTAACCTTGGGCAAGTCAATTTCTCTGCATCTCAATTTCTTCCTCTACAAAAAAGGCTATCATAATAATAATTATATAATAATAATAGTTCAACATCTCAAGGAATTAATCCTCAAAAGGGTTAAATGGGTCAATGTGTATAATGCCCTCAGCACAGTGCCTGGCATATCGTTAGTACTCAGTGAATGGAACCTGTTGTTATTACGATTGCGTCTCGTCACGTATGTGAGGCTTTTCAGTTATCTTTCTTCTTCCCCTTTCCCTCCAAGGTGCCTCCACGCAGAATCCCAACAGCGTGGAGCCGGAGAAGCAGGTGGACAGTACTGTGAAGATGGCCGGCGTGGTCGCCGGCCTCCTCATGTTCATCATCATTCTCCTGGGCGTCATGCTGACCATCAAAAGGAGGTGAGTTTCGGTTGCAGCCCTGCAGACCCTGCCAAGCCCAGGGGGCCCCGACACTGCCATATGGCCAAGTCCTTTCCCTGCTGATCGCTTCTGAGCAGGGACCTTCTGATACAACCGTTGAGGTCCTGAAATTTGGGGCCAATGGTGGCTCATGGTGTTGGTGTCTGAAGGGCATGTGCTATCTGCTTGGCGAGCAGCCCCAAGATGGCAAGTTTCTTGCGGGGCAGGGGTTCCTTGGAGTCCCATGGGATTCCATGTATGACGCTTCTCAGAGATGGCTGCTCTGTTGTGATTGGTCACGTCATCGAGATTACAGGGGAGCCCTGGGAACACGGGTGAGCCCACAGATACAGATGCAGGAAAGCAATGCTTCGTTCCTTTCACCTTCATTCATCCTTGACTTTTCTTTGGTCAAGCGGCAGCATCCCAAGGGATTGATGCATCCTCGGCATCAAAGGGATAGAGCCACCTCTGATGGTGTGACAGCCCTGAGGGAAGGCTCCTTCCTACTCCGCATCCCATAGAACCTTCCCAGCTGAACTGTTGCTGCTTGTCACCTCTCAGCAGGATGTCCTCCTGGCCCCTCTGGTCAGCGAGCACTGTTATCTCCTGTTGCGTGCATTGCTCATGAAAGCCAGGGTCCAGGTTCTTTCCTGATCCCCCAAATTCATTACATCGACATCTTCTGTTTGTCAGACATGCGGGAGGCTTGAAGACATCACAGAGGTGTTGCAGAGAGGGAGAGGAAATAGTCATCAGGGAAAGTTGAAGAATATCAGCTCTCACTGTCCCTGGGGTACACGATTGATTATTCCTCCAAACAGGGGGTCCTCCTGCCTACTGTACCTTAGCCACCATGTCCCCGTGCCTACTGCCCGTCTCAATTTCAATGCCAGGATTCCAGCCTTGGTCTCCACCCTCCCACTCCCCAGGCTGCCAAAGCAAACAAAACACTTAACTACATTATAATGATATGTGCTGCAACCTGCCCTGCCCCCAATATAAAGAGACGTTTTAGTCCATTCTTCAACCAACTACTAACTCCTCAGCCTGAAGCTCTGGGCTTGGTTACTCACAGAGTTCAGGACAAGCCCAGTAATGAGGACCGGGACTTGCTTTCATCCCTGAGACAAAAACAGCTTGTGAAACTTGTTCCCACCAGAACAAAGGGACAGAATGCCCCAAAGACAAATTCCAGCTTCTACTCTAAGGAGTCCCATGAATATAAATGCATGAAGTAAACAAATGAAGACAGTGTCCTTATTTCCAGCCATCAGTTTCGCTCTACAAGTAGTCGGCCTTCTTTTAGCCATTCTGGCACCGGAATGTCTCTGTGTGTCTCATGGTTCTGTTCAGAATCAGCCAGGACCCCGTTTGGCCAGGACATCTTATTGGTAGGACCTGTTCTTTCTGGACATCTTTGTTCTGTAGGATAATTCCTTTCCTCAGGCTCCCAGCAGAATGACTGAAGAGTTTCGGTTCTCGTCCAGCTACTGATTTTCTGGTTGGAGCGGCTAGGGAGGAGGGAAGGTCCATGATCATACTGGGGGTCAAGAGCCCTCAGCGCCGTCACCATCATCCATAAAGCGAGGCCACGTTTTATGTTTGTGACAAGCCAGCTGCTGTTGGATGAGGCCGAACATGAGGTTTGATTTCTCTGGGGGTGAGTGAGCACATCGCACATGTAAGGTCATTGACACGTTCTCGGAGTCGCAGACGCTTTAGAGACACAGGTGAGTTTGGGCCAGTCTCCCTGAAAAAAGTAACCAATTTAATAGAATTGCATTCCTCTTTGATAGACCCTGAATGTTCTCATTCTTCGCCACTGATTTGTAAGTCAGATATGCTCTTCCAATTTTGCTCTTTCTAAAGCCTGGCTTAACCCACGTCACCATTGTCTGTGAGCTTGTGAAGAAATTTCACTTCCCTCTCAACAGCTATTTCTGAAACGTGTGACTTTCTGGGAGGGAGGAAAGGGCTTTCTGTTTTCAGGCTGGCAGCAAGGATAAAGTGAGCCCTTTGTGTGGTTTTATCCTCTTCTATCTTCATCATCTCTCACCTCTATGAAAACCATCCGTCAGACCCAACCCACAGACATCACGTGATCACCATTTCTTTCCAAGGGGCAAAACTCAGATGTAGTGGCAGGGGGCAGGGAGTAGGGGGTGCTGATCAGTGTTTGCATATACAGTATCTTTGGGAGAAAATAAGACATTTTTCTGGCCTAGTTGATGGTAATATTTTACAAATAGGTATAGGGGAAGGAAAGTGGAGGAGCAGAGGAGGGGAGGGGAGAGGAGAGAAGAGTAGGGGATGGGTCAGAGGGAGAAAAAGAGAAATTAAACATCAGCCTGCGCTCTTTCCACTAACCCTTAGTGTCTTCTGATGTCTAGAGGTGCCCCCACCAAAGGACAGGGAAGAGCTTAATGGGCTCCTTTCCCTCTTCTTATCCCAACCCCATATATAAATATGGGGAAAACTTCACTGGTCAGTTGCGTCTGTCACTAACTTACTTACTGCTCACCAGAATGATGTCCACAGCCACCTAAAAGGAATAGATACGAAAGGAAAAGAAACTCCCAGATAACAGGCGAATCATCACAACTCAGGATCCTAGTGTCAGCACCTCTTCAGTGTCCCTTTGTGACCTAGAGTTAGTTCCTGCATCTAGCAGCTCTCAGGAGTCGAATGCCTGCCACACTGCCTGCACTGGCTTGCGCTGGGTCTTCTCCCTGACCTCCACAGACATGGCCGTGGCGGCTCCCTGTTTCCTCTGCTCCCAATGGATTCAGCTGTCTCAGAGTCTTCCCCAGAGCTGCAGGCACATGTCTCCAGTCCACTTAAGATGCCCCTAGTTTCTCCATACAGGCCTTGAAGCGTCCCTGTCACTCTCCAAAGAGAGTCTTTCTCTTACTGTTAGGTGTTTTGTGTGTGTGTGTGTGTGTGTGTGTGTGTGTGTGTGTGTGTGTGTGTGTGTGTGTGTGTGTGTGTTGTACTGAACTAGAAAGCTGGCCCAGAAAGGGCTAGAGATACAGAGGACCAAGGCAAGGGTTTAGTGAAAGAAGCTAAATCAATTTACATTCAGAAAGGAGTGTAAGAGAAAGGAAGAGAGAGAGAGAGAGAGAGAGAAATATATCAGCATAGCCCAAGGAAAGTTTTGTTGTTGTTTGGCTGTTTTATAATGGGTGGAGGGGATCTTGAAAAATGCAAGGTTGCAGAAGGGCATATAAGACGCTGGTGAGCAATTCAAACAGAATTCCCTTACAGTTTGAAAAAGATGCAAATTAAACTTTAGACTTCTTTTAATAGTACCTTTGGCTGTTTGGACTGGGCTTCTTTGAACGCAGGACCATAGAGAATCAGGGCTACATGGAGATATGGAGGATTGCATGAGCATTATAAGAAGGGGATCTGGAGCCCCTTCCGACAGAGTTAACAGCCAGTGTGGTTATAGCCAAGCTCATTGCAAAACAGTCCTTCTTATGCTGTCACTGGATAATGGCTCCATCTTTTTCTCCTGGCTCTATTGATCACATCTAGACCTCAGAACATTCTAAAATGGGTTCCTGCATGCCATTATGTAATGGAACGTTCCTCCTTTTCATGAACACCCTGTTGAGTCCTGAAAAAGAGAAAAGCTCTCATCACTGCAGTCCCGTTCATCTTCTTCCCTGACCTCCTCCCTTTAGAATTATCGAACATCCTCTGCCAAAGGAATGGGCAGCCAAGGCATTGTAAGGCCACCTCTCTGGTCCCTTGGCTTAACACCATAGGGCCCTGGGTGCCTTCAATGCAAATTAAGGTGGAAAGCTCAAGCCTTAGTGCCTTCACTAGTGTATCTTGATGTTTGAAGGTGTTTCTTGGCCACTCACATATGGGAAGTTTGACATTTTAATGTTTGTTCATGGGATATGGACATATGTGCATGTGCCTACAAGCTTCCTGTCATCCAGTTTATTCCCTGGGACACGCTTCCTGAAATCTGAGCATGGTCCTCCAAGGCTTAAGGCATAGCAATGCACTTTTGAATGGGGAAACACTGGAGCCAGCTTAAGCAGAATTCTTTGGTAACAGTATATCTCTACCCCAAGACTTGTCTGTATCCTACATTAACCTCACCATCCCTTCTTACTTTTCAAATGCAAACTAGGCAACTTTTAGAGAGACAGTTTCAAAGTCCTTCGCCGCACATAGTTCCATCCACCCCCATCTCCTCTTCTCCTCTCCCTGCCCAGCTCTTCCTGGTCCAGCCTGAGCTTCCTGCCAACCACGCTTTGCCTGTCCAAACAGTAACTCTTCCAAGAGTATATTTGGAGTGTCTTGAGTTTGAGATATGAGAGTCTACTTTGAGAGAAATGTGCATCTCTTGGTGTACCTTGCTTCTCTGTGATTTGTGTCTGCCCTCCAGTGGCTCCAAGTCTAATGGGTATAGACATCTCGTTAGCTGTGTACTGGGAAGCAGAAAAACTGGATCCGAATCTCTACAGCCCCATTTATCTGCTGCTAACCTTGGAGAAGCAACTTAACAAAGCTCAACCTTTGCTTTCTCAACTGTGAGATGCAGCCAATCTCATGTAGCTGTTCTGAGGATCAAATGAGCTAATGGCTGGGACAGGCTTTACTTCCTGTACCTGCTTACGTACAGGTGATGCATCTATTGCATAATATCAACAGGGACATTCATCTCACACATGACCATCAAGTGTACCAAGCCAGCTCCAAACCCATCACTAATATGTTCAAAGGCAGCGCTGCAGTCAGCACACACACTCTGACCTAATTTGTTCATTTTCCATTTGAACTGCTGCCACACTCTGATTTTAATCCTACAAATAATCATAGAGGGTAGGACTGTTGATACTCCTCTGTTTTTTGAGAAGAGGAAACTGAGGTTCAAAAAAGGTTTTTATGAGTTAGCCAAGGTCTTGGGCGGAGTTGAAATGCAGACCCAGGGTCTGTGACTCCAGACCCCTTGCTGTTAACTTCTGTTCTATCAGTCTATGCAGACCGGTAGAAAATAAGTGAATCCTGGAATAGGACACAAGTGACCCAGATTCAGGTATCATTTTCTACTGTTCTCTGCATTGGTACATGCTATTTCCCTGAATCAAATGTCCAGACATTCCTCTTCACCTGCAAGTCTCCTACTACTCTCTAACTCTCAGCCCCAAGTTCTTCCAAGTAGGATTCCTCCAAGTATTACCTCTTCCTTGAAGTCTTCCCACAAGCCCTCCATCCCAGGAAGGTTCAATGATCCTCCCCCACATGCAGCCATTGTGCCACATGCATAGACCTTCAGCTGTGTATTTATCACACAACATGGTGGTTGTAGTTCTGCTGGACTGAAAACGGAAATGGCTTGGGAGGGCAGGTCCTCTGCTTTGGCCCATTCTTGCCAGAGCTCAACTGCCCTGTATCATCTGCTCCTGGACATCTACCCTCAAAGTTTTTATGGTCAAAGACAAAATCATCACCAACGTATTTCCAATCATGTGTCCCCATCTTAGTGAGAGGTACTACCTCTCATTCCATCAGCAAACTAATGGGATTCCATCACCCCAGTACTTTTGAACTTGCATCTTTACATTCTCTTGGTCGCATCCTCTCCCCTCCCCCTCTCCACCGCCTCTTCCCTGGTGCAAGCCTCTATAGCTTTGTTCTATGAGTCTCTTCGCCAGCCTTCCTGACTCTGGCCCCACCTCTCCAACCCATCTTCCACACTGTAGCCAAAGTGATGTTTGAAAAATGAAACTTGTACTCCCAAACCTGCATTCTAGAATCCTTCAATGGCTTTTCCTTCCCTATAACAGCGGTTCGTAGGGTGGAAATAAGGCAAGAAACACATACTTAAGTCATCTGGAGAGCCTTGTCAAGCTACGCTGTCCCCTTGCTCACAATGATTCTGGCAGATTTCCTGAAGTCTCACCCCACTCCTGTACCTTTGCTTGTAAAGTTTCCTCCTCTTTCAATGCCTATGTTCCTCATTTCCATGTGACCAGATACTACCCATGTTTAAGGTCTAATTTAAAAGACACCTTCTCCAATAATCCCTTCTGACCTTCAGTGTAGACACAATCTCTTCACCGTCTGGATCCCCTCCATGAGGATCCATGTTGTGTTCTGTCTTATGTTTGTTGTTTGTATTCACATCTTATCTTCTCCACTGGACCATCAACTGTCTGTTCTGATTCATCCTCATCACAAATGTGCCTTGCAGATACTTGGGATTCCCTAAAAATGTGTTGAATCCCAGTAAAATCAGAACAGATGGGGCCCAGGATTGCACTCCATCTCTTGGGCAAGAAAGCTTCACTCAGAACGCGGATCCAAATATCAGTGTTAAGCATCAGGGGTAAACCCAGCCCTGAGGGGTGCGGAGGAGGGTCAGGCTGGAAGGGCAGTATGTGAAAGATGTACCATGGTCTGAGACTCAGAGAACACACTATCTCTCCAGGAAAAAAAATAATGAGGCAGTAGGAAAAGCTAACTACTGGGTAAGCTAAAGAGGCAGGGCAACTATTAGATTGTACTGTGCTACAGGTCACAAAACTGACACATGTAGAACTTAAAGAAATTGCCCCAAATCACGTAGCTAGTAAGTGGAAGAGCTGGGTCTGAAACCTGGCCAATCTGATCAGAGTCTACACTCTTAACACCGTCTAACCTGGATGAAATGTGAAACAGGATTTGCAGGTATGCTGAATTGTGTGACATAATTTTAAATGGTTCGTTGAGGTGGGAAAGCAGCCCCAAATAAATGTATTGATATTATCTTGTTTTGTCCACCCCATTCTCAACTGCTCCTTACTCCACACCCTGAAAAGTGAATCCTTCTTCTGTTTGCACTCACTAGGGGAGCCACTCAAGCTAGAGCCTTGGCAGTCCTCTTCAAAATGCTCACATGTAATCACCTATTGCTTTTGTGTTCTAGCCACCTTTCACATCACCTCTTCTCCTTCCTCATAGCCATTGCAGTATCGGCCCCTAACATCTCTTGCTTTGACCCTTACAGCAGCTTTCATGACCCCAGTGCATCTCCCCTCCCACTTTTTGCTCACACTCCTGCCAGAATCATCCATCTAGAAAAATATTTGCCCACTTGGCTCTTTGAGTTCTCCCTGTGACCTAAGTTCTCCCTGTGAGAGTAAGCTCCTCAGACTCTTTGGGAACTAGACCCTGCCAGCATCTTGACATTCCCACCTTGATAACCCCCCACCCATTCCGTAAACACATATCCATCAGCCTGGAAATACCCTCCCTCCTACTCCATCTGGGTGTTCCTGGACTTTACAACTCCGGCATCATAGACTCTAAACCAAATTACCTCTCCCCAACCACCACCCCTTACCCTCAAATATGGTCCCATAGCTCCCTGAGCTGCCACTTCATACCATTTATCACTCTAGAAGATAATAACATAGTAGTTATTAATGCAGGCTCTTTAAGTTAGACTTCTTGGATTCTAATCCTTGCCATGCTGCTTACCAACTATATAAACTTGGGCAAGTTACTTAACTTCTCTGAGCTTCACTTTCCTCATCTGTAAAACATAGATAATAATGCTTCTAGTGAGGATTAAATACAATAGTCCACATAATGTACTGAGAACAGCATCTGACACATAAGTGACCTCCTACTATCTAAATGGTGGCTATTATTATCATCTATTTTATAAGTTTTTTGTTTGGCTCTCCCATGAGACATATTGGCTGGATCAAGATGGCATTTCTCTTTCAATCTCTGATAGTTGGAAGACACAGTCATATAATAGGTCCTTAAAAAGTTTTGGCTGTGATAGAAAGATGGATGAGTGGATGACGGATTGATTGTTGGATGAATGAATAGATGAGTGCATGGATGATTTGATGAGTGTGTGGGGTTATGGGATAGATGGATAAGTAGATGTATAGATTGTTAAGTGGATGGAGGGATGGAGGGATGGAGAGGTGGATGGATGGATGGAAGAGTGAATGGGTAGGTTTATGAACTAGATGGACAGGGAGATGGTCAAATGGATGGTTAAATAGGCAACTGAGTCTTGTTTAAGTAGTATGAAACAAAGGGAAGCTATACCTCAAGTCATTCTTGTCAGCCAGCTGAAAAGATTCCACGGTACGTGATTTATTAAGTTTGGGTTTTTTTCTTTTTTTTTCTAAGCACAGCCGTCTTCCTGCTCAGGATCTTTGGTCTCAGGCAATCTGTTACTTGCAATATCACTGTATCCTTGTAAATTTAGACCTTCAGTAAATCTTCAAACCTGAGAGAAAGGACACATGTATACTCTGTTTTGATCACAGAGTAAAGAACTGCAATCCTTGCCCTGGAAGACTTTGCAATTTAATTTGGAAAACATATTCAATTAATAGAAGCTTGTCAGGTGCCATCATTCTGGAGTTGCCTTGAAGCTGAGTCAGGGATAGCACTGGCTTTTGGTGACATCCAGGATAACTCAGCTACTTGGCAGAGGTGAGTTGAAGGTTAAGGAAGCATGTTGGAATGAGGAGGTGGCCCAGGCAGAGGTGACTCCTGAAAATTGAGAGCAGAAAACCAGAGGGCCCAGAATGTCGAGACCCAAGAGTGTAGCCTGGGGCTGCTGACTGTGAGAAAATCCTGGCTCAGGATGGAGGCTTTGCAATTGGTCCCAGAATACACAAAATATTAGACCTAGTGAGGGGTGACGTCTTAGAGCCTCAGATTCCTCGACTAAAAATGAGAAGACTAGTACCAGCTCCATAGGGCCAGGGGGAGGATTAAAAGAGATAAGGCTTGTGGCATCTCAGTGCCTGACCCACTGTGTTGCCCAACATATATCTATATTCTTTCTTCCTCGAAGCCAGCACAGGCTAGTGGTCCAGCACATGAGCTTTAGAGCCATGTTGCTATCAAATCCAGTTACTAACTGTGTGATCTTAGGCAAGTTACTTAACCTTCTTTGCCTCAGTTTCCTCATCTGTGAAGTGGGGATGATAATAATACGTATCTCTCAGGATGGTTGTGAGGAATACACAAGTTAATGTATGATAAGAGCCTACAACAGTGTGTGGCACGTAGTAAGTGCTACATAAGTATTTGTTCTTATTTTATTACTAATTTTTAAAAATTTTATTACTATTTTTAATATTCCTAAGTAGGTGAACACTTTGTTCCTGGTCACCAGAGTGAGAAGCAGCAAACCTTTTATCTGTGGATAAGGGGGGAACATAAACTCCCCTTTATTGAGGCCTACTGTATTTCAGATGTTTAATATATTCTAATATTAAATTAGATTAATGTATTTTACTTAAAATACTTCGTGTATTACATACCATATATAATTGGAAAGTAATTTAGATTAGTATAATGTTAATGCCCACCCTGACTCTTGGGAATAGATCATTATTGCCCCCAACGTTGAGATGGAGAAACTGAGGCTCAGAGATACAGCGACTTGCTCGAGGCCATGCAGTCAGCAAGTGGTGGTTCTGGGATGCTAAGACTTATCATATTTCCACTCCTCAAAGCTGTTTAAGCTGGCAGTTATCCATGCCATTCACCTTGGTACACAGATCAGGAAACAGAGATCCAGGCAGAGGCATCGACTTGCCCAAGATGTCACAGAGAGCAAGGAAAGAGCTGAGATCAGAACACTGGCCTCTCCATTCTCAGCCCAGTGTTCTTGACAATATGGAAAACAGACATGTCTGTGAGTCTTCATCAAATGGGTCCTGAGCTTTCTGCCCCTGAGGAATCACATTCCCAGGCTCTGGACCACAGAGCCAGCAATGAAGAAGAGGAATGGTCACCTTACAGTGCCAACCTGTTATGGTTGGTGGAGGGGCTTGGATGATTTATCTGGGCTGTTCCAGATCCCACCCATCAGTTAGAAGTTCTTCACCCCTTTCATCATCTGGGGCCACTGTTCATTTGGCCAAAGATACTGCACAGTTTTGTGAGTAACCAGCTCTTGCTGCACAATGGTTCACTTTCCCCAGCTCAGCCTCCCAAGGAGGCACGGGGCTTCCCTTCTGCCATGGTGTCTTAGCTCTCAGATGTCACTTTCCTTCTGGATCTATGGACTTTGTCTCTCCTGATAAATGAAAGAAAGCCTAGAGATGGCCCTGCCTTGGGGACTTTGGCCAGTTCCTACTTAAGAGGGGGAAATGTGGGGCTCTGAGGACATGTTCCCACCCTGTGGATATAAAGACCGCATCTTCCTGTGCCAACCAAACTGGATAACAGTTGCAATTAACCAAATAACTCAAGAAGGAAGCAAATTATTCTTGCCCACTCAGATGGATATTTGGGGACCTGAATTATTCAGCAATTTTTCTCAATCCACAAATGTATCAGTTATTGTCAGTGGAGCTAAGTCTGTAAAATAAAAATGTTCCTATTTATTTTTCTACAAAATACGAAAAGTTATAACAAAGGGAGTATCACGGACTTGTTTTTCTTTTATTGTTCAGAAGCCAAGAGCTAGAAGAGACATCAGAGATATATTGCAGGCAGTGATTTTTCAACCATTCTTTTGAAGAGTGGAATTCTGAGTCATGTGAAATCTTACACGCCAATTTATGAAACAGATTGAAATGGAGAAGCTCCGAATGTGGTGGATGGCAGAGAAGCAGCAGCCCTCCCTCCGTACCCCCCTCCCCATTACAATGATGCTGCTCTGCAGGACCCTGGGAACACGGTTTGAAAATTAGTGATTCAGTTCAACTCACCTGAGGCTCATATAAGAAAATGCAGGCACAGAGAGTTTATTCAAGTTGTAGTCTGTTCAAACTGAAGTTTGGAATTCCTTTCTTTTAGTGCAGTGCTCTTTCATGATGAAGTTTGAATGTTGTTCTGGTTTTCTCCTGATAATGTAACAAACTACTTCCCAAAATGTAGTGACTTAAAAATAAGCCATGAAAGTTAGTGATCTGTTTTTCTCACGAATCCGTACTTTGGTCAGGGTTTGAAGGGAATGACTTATTTCTGGTCTGTGATATCAAGGGTCTCAGTTGGCGTAAGCCAGTTGGCTGGGGCGGGAACAGCCCGAGGTTGGCTGGATGTCTCTTTCTGTTCATACAGGCTTAGGGCCTCTCTGTGTGTGGTTTCTTCACACGGTCCCTTCAGACCACAGCAAGCTCAGGATACTTAGACTTCTTACATGGAGGTTCAGGGTTCCAAGTGAGAGTTCCAAAGACCCAGAAAGAGCTGCAAGGCTTCTATCTGTCCTATCCTAGAAAGTTCCAGAATGTAACTCCACCCACATTCTGTTGGTCACCCAGGGCCAACCCTGATTCTGTGTGGGAGAGCGCTAACATGGGCATGAGTGCTGGAAAGTTTGGATCGTTGGGGAACCATCTTGGATGCTGGCTACACAATTTCCTTTCTTTTGGTGTGACGTTACTAAATAGATTCTGATGTGATTTGACTGAAAACAGAGAAGATAAAAGTCATTATGGTTTTCCTTAGATCTTGGGAGCACTGTCATGTGGAAGAGTGGTAAACTAGTTCTAGAATGCCACAGAAATCTGACCCAAGACCCAAAAGTTATAATTATAAGGAAGCTAGTTTTACTTAACCGTAAGAAAGAATTTTCAAACGACTAAAACAACCAAATGCGATGTGGCTTCCTCTGCATGAGTAGTGAGTTTCTCCATCATAGGAGAGGTCTTTCTTCTACCGCTGAAAGTATCTGATTCTTGGGGACGATGACTAGTTGAGAAACCTGCATCTCCTTGAGCTTAGGGATGCTGAAATACTATGTGCATTTCTAAGAACCAAGATTTCCTATAAATCTAATTCTTGTTTGTTTGTCTTTTCTTTTCCCCCCTTTTTTGGACATTTCCATCATCTGACTGCCCATCAATATATAGAAGAAATGCTTATTCCTACTCCTATTACTTGTAAGTATCGATCTGGGGTGACTTTGCTTTGTGCCCTGTAAGGCAACCTGTAGCATGCATTTCCTGCACCAACCGTCTGTTGGTTTCTCATACTCACTTCTGTCTAAGCCATCTGTAGCCTCAAAGTTTTTATTTTGCCTAGATGTTTTCCATTTGAAAATGCACTGTCCATGTTGAAAATGTTCATGTCTGTTATGTTTCTGCCATATTGGATCTTTTCCCCTGTTTTTGGAGATGTGAAGGGCTGTTTCTCCTTTGTCAGTGTAATTCTCTAGTTAGAAATCCTCAAATTCCAGCAAGAGGAAAACCTAATCCTCCTGCAGGATTTGCACACATAAAACAAAATCACTGATCTCGGCAACTTCAAAGCCCATTTATGCCTACTTGGGGAATGTGTAGCCCTAGGGGCTCAAAGATTAGAAGGAAATTCATTGGCTGTTTCCACTATTTCAGAAAGTCTACAGGGAATCGTGGCTTTATCTAGAATCAGCTTCACAGGTGACAGAAATATACGTGGTCTTTGTTTGGGACTGGAATTATCTCAGTCTGATGTTTATCATTAGTTATGTCATGCTATCAGTGCATTTTGTTGGTAGTTATAGATGGCTGATTGCCTAACAATTCTTTCTAAATAAAGATGATGATTTTTCTTATTACAAAACCAGACCTTTTCACAACATGAGGGTAATGGAGAAAAACTCCATAAATAGATCCTTGGTAATGAAGGTGCCACTGAATTAGTTTCACATTTCTAATAGGCATTTTCCATATTTGAAAACTGAGGTCCAGAGAAGTGTGTGAAATCAAGCTCCAGTTAGCAAAAGAGTGGGATTAAAACTCAGAATGCCTCACTCCTTGTGAAGTCCGTTATCCATCATTCCATGTCTTCCTCCACCCCTGGCAAACCCAGCTTTGTGAGAGGGACCATATCTGTTAGTGATCATCTGCTGAAACCTTCACAGATGAGGATGGAGCCAGCAGAAGCCTCCCCACCCCTCTGCTCAGTGTTTGGGTCCCTGGTCAATAGGTCCACGCAGTGAGCAGATGAGATTCTGGTATCGCCACCCTCATGTTATATAGGAACCAATGAACCCCGCCAACCAACACTGAAAATGCCAGAAAACTTGCTTCATTTGTTCATTCATTTATTTGACAAATAGGCATTGAACATGCACATTATGTTCCAGACACTGTGGATGGAGAGATGGCCAGGACTTTGAGCCTCCCCCTCACAGTACACAAGCCTATCAGAGAGACTAGCCTAACATCAAGTATTGATACTTGAAATCTCGGTGGAGATGCACCAACGTGTACCGTGGAATAGGGGCACTTAGTCGGATGATCAGTTTTTTAGTGGAACAGAGGATAGTTATCAGTGCTTTTAGAGATGGATTTATCCAGTACTGAAGAAATAAGAATTCTGAGCAGGGAAAACAGCATGTGCAAAAGGCAGAGAGGTATGAGGCAGTGTGGGCTGTTGTTGCTGTGGTGGAGTCATGCAGCTCTGGATTCAAGTCACATCTCTGTCACTCACCAGTTATGTGGCCTTGAGCAAGATTTCTGAACTTTTTCAGCCTCATTCCTCTCAACCCTAAAATAGGGGTAAGAGTGCCTAACTCGTAGGGAATGAGGGATTTTGTAAGGTGCCTTGCAAAAAAATTAGCACTCATGAAATGTTAGTTTCTTTCTTTCCCCTTTCAGAAAACATAAGGAGTCAGGGCAGTAGTGGTGGCCCCTGGGGGCTCCTCTGGTCTTCTAGAGGTTCTCATGGCATCAGTGTTCCACAGTAGGTGTGGGCATGCAATGCCTTCTGGGCAACTCACCCCCTCAGTCTGTTAGCCAGTGTACATAGCACTCTCTGGTTGCCCACTTGGTACCATTCTCTGTGCTGGACCCTGTGGTGGAATCAAAGATGAACAATGTGGAGATATAGATATGCAAGTCCTTGTAGTTCAAGTTGCGTGATAAACAGGGGTCTTCCAATGGGTGCAGACTTGGAGTTCTAAGTGACAGATCCTAGATTGTGACACTCATGCCAGCTCAGGAGCTGGCCATGGTTAAAGATTCAGAGGGGGAGAAGAACTGGCGAAGCAGACAGCAAGGTAGGAGGAGCACCATAAGAGCCAAGCGAAGTCCATTGCAGAAGGAGGACCTGACAACGGCAGATGCTGCAGAGAGATGGAAGTGGAGGGCTTGGGCATGGCCCTTGCCCATCAGAAGTCACTTGTGTAGGTCACGGGGTAGCCTTGAGGGAGGAAGCCAGCCTGCCTAGGGCCCATGAGGTAGATAACTTCTTCTTAACCACTGGCCCCTAAAACAGAGGAGAAACATGAGACTGGCCACCTGAAGGGCCAGAAAGTCCTGGGCACGTGTATACGTAGCGGAGCCTGTGCAGAAGAGAGAGCTAAGGATGCTGGAGGTGGGGTGCCTCGAGAAGGGAAGGTCTGGAGGCAAAGTGTTTGGGGACAGGGAGCCAAGGACGGGATGTGTGACAGGTCTTGTGAAACCATAGGAGGGAGGGATGCATGTAGATAGAGAAGGGGGAACAGAAGGGAAATGAGGACCCCTACGGTCTGCAGATTCAAAACTCCACTCCTCCACGTCTTAGGTAGAGACCCTGAGTGGGTGCTTTAAACCCTTTCTACTCAAAAGTGTTGTCCATAGACCAGCACTGGCATCACATGGGAGCTTGTTAGAACTGCAGCACCTGGTGGCCCAGCTCAGACCTCCTGAACCTGCATTGTAACAAGATTCCCAATTCATTCATGGGCACATTAAAGTCTGAGAAGCACAGACTTACCCAGTCTCAGTTGTTTCATCTATAAAATAGGAAAAATAATACCATCCTCGCAGGGGTTAAGGCGTCACCTCATCCCTCTAAAAGCCTCCAAATCTTCCATGAAAGAGAAAACCTCCAACACACTTTGGCTGAACAGTCTTTTCCATGGAATCCATATTTATTCATTCAACAAGTATTTGCGGGGTTCCCACTTATGTGCCAGGCACTGGTCAAGGTTCTGGGATATAAGAGTTAGCTCAACAAACAAAAATCCCCGCCCACATGAAGATTTTTAGTGGGGGAGATAGAAAATAAACAACATACGTAAGAAAAGTAGTATAGGTATTATGTAATGGCCAAGAGAGATAAGGAGAAAAAATAGATAAACCGGGGAAAGAGGATGTAAAGTGTAGGTGGGGGAGGGACAGAGGAATTTTTTTTTCAAAACCAAGAGGCCGTCAATGGCTCTCCCCCATTGAAAGGTCCCATACACGAGACCAAGGGTCCACAAACATTTTCTGTAAGGAGCCAGTAGTACATATTTTTGGCTTTATGGGTTCTCTGTTGCATCTACTCAACTCTGATGTTGTAACATGAAAATAGCCATAGACAATATGTAAATGTTTGAGCATGGGTGTGTTCCAATAAAACTTTATTTAAAACAATCAGACAGTGGGCCAGATTTGTCCTGAGGGCCATAGTCTTCCTATCCCTGCCCTAGACTTTTGAGATAGGGAGAGGATGGGGTTCAAGATTCATCCTGCTTTATGAGCTCCTACAATGTGCTGCACCATGTGTTAGCCACTGCAGACACAAAGGTGAATGCAGGGCAGCTGAACCAGCCTAGAAGGAGGCAGAAGTTGAAAACAATTACTAGCTGGTAGCTATGATGTACAGCGTTCATCTAATGCTCACAGCAAGCCCTGCGAGATACATGTTATCGTGTTGAGTGTATTTAGACGTTGAGACTGAGATTTCAGGACTTGTGTACATCGCACAGCCAGGAGGTGGCAGGGCTGGGGTGTTAATCCAGGACCACATACCCCCAAGCCCTGCCCATCCTTCTCACTAGACCTTCAGGGCTCCTGCCTGGACCATGTGCTTGGAGAGCCCATATCCAGGCTGCGGGAGAGCCAGGATTTGAGTGCAAGTGTGTCTGCCTCTACAGCCTCAGTTCTGTGCAGGGACATCTGTGCCTTGCTTGGGACAAGAAGTGGTAGCTATTCCTGGCTGGCAAGGATGCCCTTGAGGCAATCCTGTCTTTGCTGTCCTGGGGACTTGCCATGTGGTCAGAGCTGAGAGCACAGGGCAGCCAGATCAGTGGTAGCCAAGGGGATAGAGTAAGGGGTGACCAAAAGAATGCTAATGACATGGATAAGTAGAGCTACAGGTAGAAGGCACTTTGGGACCCAGGGACAGAGGAGTCTAGAATGGGGTCCTTCACGGTCCAGTACACATTTTAAAAATTAAAATAATGTGGGTTTTGGTGTCAGACTTAGATCACAATTCTAGGTCTGCCTCTTCTGTCAGACTGTTCAGACCTTGAGCAATCATGGAACCACTCTGAGCCTCAGTTTCTTCATCTGCAAATGGTGATAACAACTGTAACTTCCCAGCATTTTCATGAGGGGTAATGAGCGGGTGTATCTGCAGAGTGGCTGACACAAAGTAGGTATTTTATAAATAGCAGCTATTATTCCTCACCTCCTGAGCTGACAAAAATGCTTCTCTAGAATTCCTTTTTACCTTTCTGTAGTAAAAGCAGCACCCAACAACTTCACTGTCTGCTTTCTGAAAGGATATTAAGAGTTGGTGTATGTTCATGGGTTAATTTACCTCCAGGCAGGTGATGGGCACAGTAATTGTTTTGAACAGAGACATTTTAGTGTAGTTCTTGAAAAGGCACTAAGACGTTTACCAACCATTCTGGCAGAGAGAGAGTACTTAACTATTTCACTTCACCTGTGTGCGTGTCGCAGAGGCGGGGTCCTCCTGGGCTGGTCCCTGTGTGCAAACACTCCAGAACACTTGGGCTTTTCACATCCATCCTATTTCTCTCCATTCCAGCATATTTAAATCCTACACCTCTTCTTCAAGGTCCGTGTCATACATTACTCCCACTGAAAGACTTCTCTGATTCTTTCCACCTGCAGGAATGTCCCTTTGTCCAATTCTCACCGCAGTCACTTTGTTATCATGGGCAGGAGCAAATGTGTCTTAAGGATGTTTCTTTTTCATTGCAGTGTTCCCCATGGTGCCCTAGCACACACAGTGAACCCCCAGTAAATGTATGTGGAATGAGTGAAAGAACAAGATGAAATTGACATAACAGCTAAAGTCAACAGATGATCTGTTCTTAAAAAAAAAGAAAAAAAAGTAACAATTTTTAGATAATTCCAGACCCTGTACCTTCCTTGCTTCCGTGGCTTTAAGGCAACCTTTGCTCCTGTTCAGCATCTGTGACCTGAACAAGCCACTTCACTTTTTCTAGGTCTCAGTTTCCTAATTTGTAAAGTGGAGATTAAAAATGCATTCCTCACAGAGACCTTGCAAGGATTCAATGAGGCAAAGTTTGGAAAATGCCTAGCACTTAGTAGGTTTTCAACCAAAGTAAGAAACTGCCTTCTTTTCTGAAATGCATACACCTTTTCACATCAGAGGCTGTTGGAAATCAAATATCATTGCCTTAATACATTTAAAGAGGAATTTGAAATGATGATATCAAGAGAGACTCAAAAAGCATTTTATGTAATTCGTCAGTCACTTCAAATAAAAATGAAGAAAAATAGGAATAGAAGGAAGCCATTTAAAGATGATAAGTATCAGTTACCAAAAGCTGACAGCAAATATGGTGACAGGTGAAAATAGAACGCATTACCATAAAGGCAAGTCAAAGACGGCTGCCCTACTGCTGCTCTTCAGCCAAGGGGAAGACCTTGTGAGAATTCTGATTCCTGGGCCCCACCCCCAGATCGGCTCAGTTCCTTTGGAAGTGTGGCCTGGGAATCTGAATTTTACACACAACTCAGTTTAATATTTTGGATGCTGACTTTGAGAACAACTCCTCTCCTGATCCTCACATCAGCCTGATGTAACTGTCCCTTTCTCAGTGTCCCACCTCTGTACCTGCAGTGCCCTTTTCCTGGAATGCCTACCCACCTTCCATGCCTGGAAAATTCTAGTATCTTTATTTGTTTTTAATTTTATTGAAGTATAGTTGATTTACAATGTTGTGTTGATTTCTTCTGTATAGCAAATGTCTCAGTTGTACATATATATATATATATATATTCTTTTTCATATTCTTTTCCATTATAGTTTGTCACAGGATACTGAATATAGTTCCCTGTGCTATACAGTAGGACCTTGTTGTTTATCCATCCTATATTAATAGTTTGCCTCTGTGAGTCCCAAACTCCCAGTCTATCGCTCCCCAGCCCCTCTCCCCCTTGGCAACCACCAGGCTGTTCTCTATGTCTGTGAGTCTGTTTTTGTTTTGTAGATATGTTGATTTGTATCATATTTTAGATTCCACATATAAGCGATATCATACGGTATTTGTCTTTCTCTGTCTGACTTACTTCACTTAGTATGATAATCTCTAGGTCTATCCATGTTGCTGCAAATGGCATTATTTCATTCTTTTTGATGGCTGAGTAATATTCTATTGTATATATGTACCATATCTTCTTTATTCATTCATCTGTAGATGGACATTTAGGTTGTTTCCATGTCTTGGCTATTGTGAATAGTGCTGCTGTGAACATAGGGGTGCATGTATCTTTTCGAATTATAGTTTGTCTAGGTATGTGCCCAGGAGTGGGATTGCTGGATCATATGGTAATTCTATTTTTCGTTTTTTGAGGAACCTCCATACTGTTTTCCATAGTGGCCACACTAGTATCTTTATTTTTTTTTATTTTTTATTTTTTTAACATCTTTATTGGAGTGTAATTGCTTTACAGTGGTGTGTTAGTTTCTGCTGTATAACAAAGTGAATCAGCTATACGTATACATATATCCCCATATCCCCTCCCTCTTGCATCTCTCTCCCACCCTCCCTATCCCACCCCTCTAGGTGGTCACAAAGCACCAAGCTGATCTCCCTGTGCTGTGCGGCTGCTTCCCACTAGCTATCTATTTTACATTTGGTAGTGTATATATGTCCATACCACTCTCTCACTTTGTCCCAGCTTACCCTTCCCCCTCCCCATGTCCTCTCTACGTCTGTGTCTTTATTCCTGTCCTGCCCCTAGTTTCTTCAGAACCGTTTTTTTTTTTTTGGCTGCGTTGGGTCTTTGTTGCCGTGCACGGGCTTTCTCTAGTTGCAGCAAGTGGGACTACTCTTTGTTGCAGTGTGCGGGTTCTCATTGCGGTGGCTTCTCTTGTTGCGGAGCACGGGCTCTAGGCATGTGGGCTTCAGTAGTTGCGGCGTGTGAGCTCAGTAGTTGCGGTGCGCGGGTTCTAGAGCGCAGGCTCAGTAGTTGTGGCACACAGGCTTAGCTGCTCTGCGGCATGTGGGATCTTCCCGGACCAGGGATGGAACCTGTGTCCCCTGCATTGGCAGGCGGATTCTCAACCACTGCACCACCAGGGAAGTCCTGAAAGGTGTGTGATTCTAAATGCTTCTATTCTATAAATACATCTGAGCTTTATAAAGAAGTTAAAAGAGTGGGGGAATTCTCTGCTGACAGAGAGGCATGACCTAGTGAAATAGGGTTGGAAAGAGAAGTTTCTGTGGACAGTGTTGTGATGTGCTACTCAGATTTCCCTTCAAGAATGGACTTACCCCACCCCCACCCCAGTTGCTAGAACTACTGCTGGCAGACAACTCTTGGATAACAGCCTCCTTTGGAACTTCTTGATCTTCAGAGCTGCCTCACCCAAGGTCATCCAATAGCTGGTCAATAGCTGACTTTTACAGGGGTGTAAAAATCAGTCCAGTGTCAGAGCTTCCCATGGGGCTGGCTTAAACCATCACTGCAGCTACATCTCCATTCAGCTTCCCCTTCTACCCACTTTTCCTCCTTTCCCTCCCTTTCTCTCCCTTTCCCCTCCCCTCTCTTCCCCTACTCTCCCCTCCCCTCCTCTTCCTTTCTCTCCCCTAACCTCCCCTCCCTTCCCTTTCCTGCCCTTCTCTCCCCTTCCCTTCCACAGATGTTGTCTCCAGAAGCTCCTCCTAACATATCCCCTACATGTCAATCTCTGTCTCAGAGTCGAATTTCCAGGAACCCAACCTGTGACACCCCCATTCAATTTGGTCACTGGAGACAAGTTAATCTGAGTATGTGTATGCCCCCCGCCCGCCCTTGAACATGCATACTTCATTGCCTACGGACACTTTGTATACAAACTAATTGGGTCACCACTTTGTTAACCACTGATGATAAGTAAACTCTAAAAAGTCCTTCCTTAGGCAATCATTCATTCATAGGCATTTGCTCCTCACCCGTGCCTTTGCTGGGCAGGAGGGCTGTGAGCATCTAAATACACAGCTCCTGCCTGGGGGAGCTCACGGTGTATCCCAGAAGAGTGTAGTAAGATCCTGTTGCTGAACCAGCCAGAGGAGAGAACTAGGGTCACAAGTGCCCAGCCACAGTGCCCCCTTAAAAATGTGTCACCAAGGCAGGAACGGATTTAGTTCTGAAAGCACTTGCCTTCAGCAAACGTCCCCAAACTGAGAATGACTCTTGCAGCTAGGGCTGTAGCGAAGATGGAATGCTGAGATGCACAAAGTGGAAAATGCCTTTCTAAGTGTTTTGGCAGAGTGCTTTTAATGGAAGGAAGTGCTTTAGTTATAGCTTTGCAATGTTGATGATGGTGATAATGATTACATCTTGTTTGTATATACAGCTTTATCTCTTCCAAAGTGCTTTCCCACTTATTACCTAGTTGTCTGGTTGGGCTTGGAGGTACTTAGCAAGATAGCAGACAGGTTTAAAGGCCTGCCGTGTAGGAAAGAGCCCTGGGCATTCTGGCTCCACAGTTTCAGTTAAGTCACTTAACTCCATCTCAACCTCAGTTTCTCATCTGTAAAATGGGGGTAATAACGCCTGCATTTCAGAACAGCCGTGATGTTTAAATGACATACTCTTTCATTCACGAGCATCTATTGAGCAATTCCTTTGTGCTGAGCACTGAGCTAGGTGTTAAGTGTTTAAAAAGAAATACCTTTCTCTCAAGGAGCTTAAAAGGTGACTTGGACATGTTAACAAACAGTTATAAAATAATGTTGTAAATACATGAAAGAGGAGCAGTGAAGACATGACAAAGAAAAGGAAGTCACTGATTCAGCTTGGAGGAAAGATACCATGGGCTAAAGGGCCAAAAAGGATGCCTGGTATAGGGCAGAGGCAGATGTTTCACTGAAGAAATAACACATTCACCTACTTTTCTCCTTGGCCTCATTATCTTGAAATACACACACACACACACACACACACACACACATTTTATAGCTAGGTAGGTGACATGCTAGGAAAAACTTGGAAAGTAAAAAAAAAAAAAAAAAAAAGGAGGAAGAAAGTACTGGAGTAGGAAGGGGAAGGTTTGAATCCCAGTTCCACTGCTTAGCAGCTATGAGTCCTAAGCACTCCAGGTCTCAGTTTCCCATCTGTAAAATGGGAATGATAGTGCTCAATTCATGGAATTATCTTAAGAAATTAAAAAATATAATGTACATGCCATTTTGTTTTCATTTCACTTGCATTTCATTAGATTGTCATCTATCAAATGGTAGAACTAAGCTAGAACGTAGCAGTGGTTGGATGTGTCGGGGATGGGGGAAGATAGAGTTTTCTAACTTCCAAACGTAAGTTAATGAAAGAAGAATTTGCCAAATAGAATGAAGTAGGGTAATTGTAGATGATGGTTCTTAAACTTACAGAAATTCTCCTCTGAGCAATTGGATAGGACACCCCTCCTCCTGGTTTCCATCCCTGCTGATTTCAGTGAGGGATCAGAGTCAGCTCATGATTCTGGCAAAAAACCCACACAGGTAGACAATGTCATTTTAACACAAGAAGATTTTATAGGCCAGTGAGAAGAGAAAAGGCTGGAGTTGAAACTAGAAGGGCTGTCACAATATTTCTAAATATAGGGGCTGTGGGACAGGCTTGTCCTTTATGATGTGGCTGCCAAAACCTGCCTTAAAAGAGGCATGGGGGCTTCCCTGGTGGCGCAGTGGTTAAGAATCTGCCTGCCAATGCAGGGGACACGGGTTCGAGCCCTGGTCTGGGAAGATCCCACATGCCACGGAGCAACTAGGCCCGTGAGCCACAACTACTGAGCCTGCGCGTCTGGAGCCTGTGCTCCGCAACAAGAGAGCCCGCAATAGTGAAGAGGCCCGCGCACTGCGATGAAGAGTGGCCCCCGCTTGCCGCAACTAGAGAAAGCCCTCGCACAGAAACGAAGACCCAACACAGCCAAAAAAAAAAAAAAAAAAAAAAAAAAAAAAAAAATATATATATATATATATAAATAAAGAAGATTACTATTAAAAGAGGCATGGTTCTCCAAATGGAGAAGAAGCTACTCTACTCTGGACAGTCTCTTCGAGAATGTTGCCTCCTTCCTGGGAACAGAGCTCAGAGGAACTGGAGTATGTTTAAGGAGAGCAGTCAAAGAGGGAGGGGAGCACAGGCCAGAACCTATAAAGAAAGAGGGCTTCCCTGGTGGCGCAGTGGTTGAGAGTCTGCCTGCCAATGCAGGGGACACGGGTTCGAGCCCTGGTCTGGGTAGATCCCACATGCCGCGGAGCAACTAAGCCCGTGAGCCACAATTGCTGAGCCTGCGCGTCTGGAGCCTGTGCTCCGCAACAAGAGAGGCCGCGATAGTGAGAGGCCCGCGCACCGCGATGAAGAGTGGCCCCCGCTCGCCGCAACTGGAGAAAGCCCTCGCACAGAAACGAAGACCCAACACAGCCATAAATTAATTAATTAATTAATTTTAAAAAATATTAGAGAACTGATTTCACTGGTCTCAAGTGGTACCTAGACACTTTAAAAGTTCCCCAGATTATTCTAATATGAAACTATTGTTGAGAACCACTCATATGGGAGAGTTTGAGAATCCGGGGTCCTGGAAGATAGGCATTTGGAAGATTAGCATGAGGGCTTAGTCTGGCCACCTAACCCAGAACCTCAGATGAGAGTTTGACCCCACGGGATCATCAAATAGACACACGTCTGGTTAAAATGTTGGAACCTGAGTGTGGAGGGCCGAGTCTGTAGAAGATAACACGCTATTTGATGGCACCACTTCCTCCCTATAGATATTGAGGTAGACAGTCCTTATGCTGTTCCTAAGTATGTAGAAGCCATTTAATAAATGGCGAAAATGCCCCAGGCGCACTTAAAAATAGCATTTAATTTCTCATAACAATTACTCCTCATACTGGCGTATGGTGGAGTAAAGACCCCTCAGCCACAATCAATCTCCTGAGAAATATTTGTTCATTAGCATTCTCTTCATTAATGAAACCTCAGGAAGCTCAATACTTCCTATGAAATCTTTTTATCAGAATTAAGGAACATTGGGTGAGCTTCTTTCTGGGGCAATTTTTTTGTTTGTTTAAATTTTTATTGAAATATAGTTGATTTACAATATTATGTTAGTTTCAGGTGTACAGAAGAGTGATTCAGTTATACATATATATAAATATATATATTCTTTTTTTACATTCTCTTCCATTGTAGCTTATTACAAGATATTGAGTAGAGTTCCGTGTGCTACACAGTAGGTCCTAGTTGGTTACCTATTTCATATATAGTAGTGTGTATATTTTAATCCCAAACTCCTAATTTATCCCGTCCCCTCCCCTTTGGTATCTACAAGTTTGTTTTTGATGTCTGTGAGTCTATTTCTGTTTTGTAAATAAGTTCATTTCTGGAGCAATTTTTCCATTCAATGCCTCTGAACCACTGTGCAGAAAATTCTAAGTGGGAATTATTGGGCATATTACAGCCACCCATGTTTTTTAAGGGGAAAAATTGAAAGATTAGTGTGGCCAATACCCTGTTTTTACTGGGAGGGTTTAATTTTTTTAAAAATTTTTATTGGAGTATAGTTGCTTTACAATATTGTGTTAGTTTATACTGTACAGCAAAGTGAATCAGCTATATGTATACATATACCCCTTCTTTTTTGGATTTCCTTCTCATTTAGGTCACCACAGAGCACTGAGTAGATGGGAGGATTTAATTTTTGTAAAGAGTGAAAATATGGTTTTATTAAGGTTATAAACCAAGTTGAAGCCTCAGGATTAAAGAAGGCTTGTTTTGTTTTGGAAAACAGCTTAATGACAGTGCACTTTTCTAGAAACGGAGAAAAGCTAAGACTGCCTATACTTTATTTTACTTTTTTCTTGCTTCCCTGTGTCATTTATTATCTGGGCATCTACTGATGAGAGAGAGAACTTCTGGTGAAAAATCTAACCTCAGATATGGTTGATGTGGGATTTCATACATTCTTTTGTCTTATCTTTGCTTTACACAGCAAAACTACCGTGAAAATGTGGGATCTAAGGTTTTTCCAGGAGATCCATGGCTGATTCAAAGTGTATACATCCACTATATTGCCATGCAGGTGTCTTCCGGCCATCTAGGTTGGGGGCAATTTGCTCAAGAAATCATACTTCTGTAATCTCATCTCCCACTCCTTAAGGGTTTTAAACAACACTTTGCATTAGCTCTGAATGGTGAGGAAAATCATACTTAAAACCTAGGAGCAGCGCTGTAGTGAAAGAGCGTGGACTGCACTTGGATTTGAATCCTGGACCCTGCTACTTTCTAACCTCACTTCTCTGAGCCTCTGTTTCTGCATCTTATAAAAGCGGGACAATAATACCAAATTTGGAGGGTTGCTGTGGGGATTTACCAGGATCACATAAGATAATACAATGCATGTACAACATCTGGTTCTGTGTCTGGTACCTTGTAGATGCTCGGTACATTGTAGTTATTATTATTATTGCATTTTGTTTTCTATTATTATGTCCACTCATGCTTCTGCAGTTTACAAAGTACTTTCATGTAGATATCTCATGAAATTTTTGAGTCACTCCAGTGAGGAAATGTCATTTTAAGTGTAAGGACATGAAGGCTCACCAAATTGACCAGGGCACAGGCTACCTAAAGAAAGAAATCCATGGAACAGAGAGTTGCCAGTTACTGGTGCTGTGTTCTTATCATGGGTTGGGAGGTGGGTGTGACGAGAATTCGGAAGGAGGTTACTTTATAAGGCAGCAAAACTGATAAGAATTATACCCTCTCAGACCTGGTGAGATAAAAGATGAATAAGGTCCAGAGTGGTCCCTACCTGAAAGTGTATAACCATTGCTCCAAATTGTAATGCGGGGGGCGGGGGGAAACCTGTACCAAGCACTTCATTCCATTTAATACACTCACTGTATAAAAGGGACAAGAGTCAAACAGGAACAGGATCATGCATCTTTTTACAATCGTACGACTTTTATATCCTGCACTGGAGAAAAAAGGACCGAGATTAAAGAGAGGATGGGGTTAGGGCTGTTTTTGTGACTTTTTTTAAAAATAGGCCTCTTGAGTCTCGCTTTTAATTTTACAGAGCAACCTTTTGTCTCTTAACATGTTTTTGTTTAAAATGTCTTATAAATAGGGTTGTGCCATGGAGAGGATTTTATTCAAATTCAGCTATGCCAGACATAGAGAAATAATTTTATTTAAAAATGTACCCAATGATTATGATATTTAATATGACAACAGGTGTCGGGTTTCATTTTCTGAACAGTGAAGGTTTGAAGGCTTTTTTTCCCCCTTCTTTCTTTAAGAATAAATGTGCAATAGTATTTTAGAATCAGCTTGTGGATGTCTGCAAGAAATCCTACTGGGTTTTTTTTGATTGGGCTTGCATTGAATCTGTAGATCAGTTTGGTGAGATCTGTCATCTTAACAATATTGAGCCATCTGGCCCAGGAACATGGTATGTCTCTTCATTTGTGTGGGTCTACTTTGGTTTCTTTCATCACCGTCTTGTAGTTTTTGGCATGCAGGTCCCATGCATATTTTGGTGGATTTATACCTGAATGTTTCTTCTGTGTGTGTGCTATTGTAAATGGTACTGTTCTTTTTATTTCATATTCGAATTGCTCGTTGTTAATATATAGTAATGAGACTGACTTTTGTATATAAAAAATAAATATACATAGAAACAACCAAAAAAGACAAGAAAAGAGAGGTCTCGGGTGGAGAAATAGTAACTTACTTCACAAACACAAGGCTGCTGCATGAAAGATGGAGTAAGCTAACCCAGGCCAGGTACTTAGCAAAGTACCCAACACATGTTCAAAGTGTTCGTTCTTGCCTTCTCATGTTCTGTATTGCTCTAAAAGCCAGACTCTGTTCAGAGGAGGTTATGGGACTTATATTTGTGTGATAGTTAAGATGTTAAGACTTCGTTTTAAGCACACCTGGGTTTGGGTCTGGCTCTGCCATATACTAGCTATGTAGTCCTGAGCATGTTTCTCCCCTTCTCTGGTCTTCTGTTTCCTACACTGCAATATGAGGATGCTACAAGATAAGGCGGTAGCCCCACTGTGCCAGGGCACACGGTGCCTGGCGCCTAGCAAATGCTCAGGGAGCATTAGCTATTCTCATTGTTTTAGTTGTTAAGTTTACAAGGAGGAAGATGCTGGAGAAGCATGAAGAAGAACTTTCTAACAATGCCTGTCCAACAGTAGAACAGGTTGAATGTGACATAGTGAGCCTCCCATCACCGGAGGATGGACCACCCCCTGTATAAGATGCCACAGGGGAAGTCAGGCTTCCCGAGGATTTTCCCCTGGGTTGAGGAATTATGATACCATCATCACCCCCACCTTCGCCCATGGTGGCATTAGAAGCAAGTGGTAGCCATTCTGGGTCTCCCCAGAGTCACCTAAGACACTTGACCCATAGACACAAAGAGCTTGGAGCAGAAGACAGAAACAGTACCCGTGAAAAAAACAAATGCAGACCAGACATACCTTTCCATCAGCTGCAGTTTATGACTGCACACTAAATTCAGCTGCTTTCTTTAGGAGGCTGGTGTTGAGATCCATCACCTCCAGCCCAGTGCCATCCATACTGGCTTTCCCCAGGAGTACAGACAGACCAGGCACCTTCCTAGTGTTCACTAATTAATTTATCTCATGCTTGTGATTTTACAGTGCTTAAGTGCTGGAGCATTTCTGTCTATTCTTCTCCCCGCAAAGCACCTCACATTGCATCAAGACCATGAATCTCCATCGCAAACGCCATCTGTCTTGGGCAGCCAGCTGGCTGTCTGTCGTCTTGCTGGCACTGCCTCTTACAGCCAGAGTAACACATCCATTCATTTATCCTTAATGACATTTTGACATTCCAATCAATTCATCAGATGTTCCTTCTGCAAGACTTCTCCCCCACGGCCAGGCCAGGGTTCCAGGCCACTCTCGATGCATAATGCATGAGACCAGTGCACTGCTCAGTACCCTCTGACGGACGGACACATCTGCTATTCGAAAACTGTGTGTTCCTAACAGCCCTGGCTCCCTGAGTGATCCACGCCGCTGCCTTCAGAGCCATTTTCTTCTATGCTTCCAGCTGGCTGAGCTCAGAGGAAACTGTCCAGTTCAAGGAGATATGTTCTAGTTCAGAAACATACATGCAACAGTGCTATGGGGGGTTGGGAGAGTAAGAGTGTGCCAAACCCCTGCCTTACTCCAGGATTTAGAGTAGCCTGAATTCCACTAATTCAGGTGGAAGATGGAACTATGACAAAGCTAACATCTTGAATTTCATTACCCTGCTGCTACTTAAAAATAATGATCGTAAAGACATTCTGATAACAATAATGGATATCAAAGAAGAAAGGAAAATTATCCTTAATACCTTCAATCTAACACATCAGCTTAGATATACTTTCTCCTAGTGATAATCACAATGTAGACACAGTTTTATTTTCCAGGTTTTTATTTTTTTAACTTAATGTGATCCAGTTAGCACTTTTCTATGTTGTTACATAGTAATCATTTTTAATGGCACTCCATCATTTTAATAGCTGTATAATATTCCATCCAGGGGACACACCATAATTTACTGAACAGGCCCCCCCATAGTTAGACAGTCATGAGGCTGTAACCGATCGTTTGCTGTCCAAGAGAAGAAACAGAGCAGGCTGTGGGAGCGAGCAGGGCTCTGCAGGCTGAGGAATGGGGGTCTCAAATCCCACCTGGTCCATTTACCTGTTTTAGGAGTTTAGGATTAACCCACTGGGCCTCGGATTCCTCATATATAAAAGAAAAGAAATAATCACCACTTCATAGTGTTGCTGTGAGGATTACAGAAGGTAATCTTTGAAGGTACCTAACACATGGTAGTCTTTACTAACTGGTAAACTATTACGTTCATATGTATATACCAGTGGTTCTCAATCAGGCAGAGGGCAGTTCTGCCCACCCCCCGCCCCTGGGACATTGGGCAATGTCTGAAGACATTTTTGATTGTCACAGCTGGGAATGGGAGGAGCCACTGGAACCTGTTAGGTGGAGGCCAAGGATGCAGCTGAATATCCTGCAGTGCACAGCCTGCACAGCAAAGAGTTATCCTGCCCAAAATGTCAGTAGTGCCACCGTTGAGAACGCCTGGCATATACGAAGCTGGGTTTTCCAGCATTATCTACATAATATATGTATTCTCCTTTTTTACTATTATTTTATTAGGATAAAGTCCCAGAAAAATGGGAATCCTCGATTAAAGGGTATATTATGCTTACTGGCAGTTTTAGGAGAAATGGGATGGGGTGGGTGATGGGAATAAGGTTTCAGGTGACCAATGGTGAAAAGACAGCAGATAAATAGCACGTGTTCCCCAATGGGGCAGGAGATGACATCCCACAGACCAGTAGTTCTCCAAGGATAGTCCCAGCATCTCCTAGGGAGTTGGAAATGCAAATTTTCAGGCCTTAACCTCGTACTCACCAAATCAGAAACTCTGAGAGTAGAGCCCAACAATCCCTGTTTTAACATGCTTCCTAGGTGCTTCGGATGTACCCTCAGGTTTGAGAATCACTGCCATGCACCACCTGCAGCAAAAGGCCAACTTGTAGAATAGCAAGCAGGACCCGTTCAAGTCCAACACTTTGTGCAGAAGTAGATTAAAAGTGTCAAGCCTAAGTCGTGAGGATGCTCAAATATGGAATGGAGCAATGATAAATGAATTAAAAGTGCCATCCATCCATGCATTTCATCAGTAAACAGTTTTAAAGCTTTTACAACATGGTGCCAAGTGCTGAACTAGGTGCTAGAGGAAATACAAATATGAACTAATGTGCATTATGCAAATTGTTATGATGAGGGGCGATGAGAGTGGGCAGGCAAACGACTAGGATATAAAACAGAAGTAAGGCATGTCCTGTAAGGGAGAGGTCGGAAAATGCCTCCTGGAAGAAGTGGTGTTTGAGATGGAACTTGAAGGATTTGTGATTATCCGTTAATACAGTAATTCAACAAGTGTGTACTGAGTACCTGCTTGTGCCCAAAACTGCGCAAGGCCCTATCTGTGCAAGGCTCTATCTGCACAAGGTGAACAAGGCCGGCAGGGACCTTGCCCCTGCGGTTACAGTCTAGCAGGGGAGATAACCATGGAGACTGACCATCTGGCAGGCAGGAGTGATTTCTGGATGGGGAGTGAAGGTCTGGGGTGGGCTGGGGGTAAAAGAGAGAGCATCCCGGGAGCCCTGGGCTGAGATCTGAGAAGAGGTGCGGGTACAGGGCTGTGAAATGCAGAGCGAGGTTGGCTGAGCTGGGGAAAGAACACAGAGCCTCGGTGATCACGAGAGACTGCTTGGAAGAGGTTCCTTGGGATAAACTTTGGAAGGTGAGAGCCATCAGTTCACCCATGCACAGGCTAGATGTGAAAAGCAGGCAGACCATCGACGGGTGTCCAAGAGGGCATAAGAAACAAGAGGCAGGGCTTCCCTGGTGGCGCAGTGGTTGAGAATCCGCCTGCCAATGCAGGGGACACGGGTTCGAGCCCTGGTCTGGGAAGATCCCACATGCCGCGGAGCGGCTAGGCCCATGAGCCACAACTACTGAGCCTGCGCGTCTGGAGCCTGTGCTCCGCAACAAGAGAGGCCGCGATAGTGAGAGGCCCGCGCACCGCGATGAAGAGTGGCCCCCGCTTGCCGCAACTGGAGAAAGCCCTCGCACAGAAACGAAGACCCAACACAGCCAAAAATAAAGAAAGAAAGAAAGAAAATTAAAAAAAAAGAAAGAAAAGAAACAAGAGGCAGAGTTCAGCTCAGCCTCAGCTCAGAGACTAATCCTCATATAGGGACCTAGAAGGGGCTTCCTGAAGAGGCGATGAGTCCTTGTCTCTGGGGTTGGACAGTCACGGGGGTGGAGAGGGGGACATCCACTTGCTGGGGGTGTTGCAAGGGGTCTCCCAGCTGGGGTGGGAGAATGACTTCCCAGCCCAGAGAATCCAAGATTCTGTAACTTGTAATGGCCTGAAACTGAGGGTCAGAGAGTGACTGGGAGAAAAGTATCTGTCCAAGTATCTGGCTTGGTTTATGGTCGAATAAGCACAAGGTATGGATGGATCAAAAGGGACAAAGGAAGAAAAAGTATTCAGTAGTCACCTTGGTTCCCTGGCGTGCTCATCTCAGGGAGTAGATCAAACACCAAGTTAAAATTAAAATAAAGCAAGGAAGAAGGAATGCTGATGGCCAGTATGAAGAAGGGGGAGAAAAAGCAATAGCATTTGCTGAGTGTCTGTTATAGGCCAAAGACCATGCTAGGGAATTAACACATATTATTTCTAATCATCCTAGTAACTGTGAAATAGGGCTTATCAAATACTTTCTACACATGAGTCTCATAGAGACAGAGACACAGTCCTGATCACACAGCTGGTTAGAACCAGGTTAGCCTGGGGCCAAGGTCCGTGATATTTCCACAACACCAAGAACAGAGGGCATTTCGCCTAGCCCAGCAGTTCAGAGCCCAGTGGTCTGAAAGCATTCAGGGAAGTTCCCACTGTCTGTGCCATAGATTCTGTCCTCATGTTCCTTTGAAGCATTTATTTCCTTCCCATTGCCTAATATTTAACAAACACTTACATGGAGCTTGTTTGGTAGGTGACAGATCCTATTGTAAGTACTATAATATTTATAAGTCAGCATCTACTGCAAATGGTTGTTGTGAGAATTCACAATAATTATCCCTATTTAACAGATGAGGAAACTGAGTTATAAAGAGGCTAAGTAAGTGTCCAAGGCTATGTAGCCAGTAAACGGTGGAGCCAGGATTTGGACTCAGGCAGTCTTGTTCCAGAGCCGATGCTGTTCCCACTAGGCTCTGCTTGAGGATCTAAGGGGTAGTGTGGCCGTGTACCCAGCAGCAGGAGGGCCTTGCATCTGCCTTAGGTCCTCTGCTATGCAGATTCCCCTGCCCTGCTCCAGAGGATGGTCAGACTGGGTCTGACTCTGTCCTTAGTGGAAAGAGAGCCCATCCAGGCAAGGAAGACAGAGAGGCAACCACAGGCTGAGGAGAGAAGCGGAGGCAGGTAGAGGCACAGACATGGAGAGCAAGACAGCAGAGGGATGGAGGTGTCAGAGGCGGTGGCCAAGGTCCCTTGACCTTTTGAATTGTGATAAGATGTGCTACTGTTGCTTCTGTAACTTTGCCATTCTGGTGGAAGCATGGAGAAGCCCCAAGGCTATAGTAGGGTGATGGGGGTAGGAGAGGAAGGACCCACCAGTTATCTTCCAGGATTGGTACCCAACAGAGGTAACGAGCAGACAGGATGTGTAATGCCTAAAGGATGTGAGTGGATGCGAATGTCAGCTTTCTGGTCGCATATATGTGCTTATATGTGTCACTGTGTGTTTGCCTGGAGAGGCAAGGAGCCAGCTGAGAAAGCTTTGGGACAAGGGTATACATGTGTGGGTCCTTGGCTTAGCGTGACATAACAAGGAATCTTAAAGAACATTCAGAGGCCTGACTGCCTGAGTTTGAATCCCAGCTCTATCTCTTTTTTTTATTTTTTTATTTTTGGCTGCGCTGGGTCTTCATTGCTGCCCGCGGGCTTTCTCTAGTTGCAGTGAGTGGGGGGCTACTCTTCGTTGCAGTGCGTGGGCTTCTCATTGCGGTGGCTTCTCTTGTTGTGGAGCACGGGCTCTAGGCGTGCAGGCTACAGTAGTTGTGGTGCGCAGGCTCAGTAGTTGTGGCTCACAGGCTTAGTTGCTCTGCGGCATGTGGGATCTTCCCGGACCAGGGCTTGAACCCGTGTCCCCTGCATTGGCAGGCGGATTCTTAACCACTGTGCCAGCAGGGAAGCCCCCAGCTCTATCTCTTAAAGCATGTGTGGCTTTCGGTGAGTTACTTCAACTCTGCCTCATTCTTTCATCTACAAAATCGGGTTAGTAATACTATCAATCTCCTAGAGTTATTAAGAGAATTCAAGAAGTTAATACATTGTGTTTGTGATAGCCTTAAATAGTGCCTGGGAAGGAATAAGTGCTATATGTGTGTTTATTAAATAAATACAGTAAATTTAGGATTTATTGTTTCATGGTCATTGTATTCATTTTGTAGAACTGCCACAACAAGGTGATGGTTTAAAACAACTAAATGTATTCTCTCACAGTTCTGGAGGCTGGAAGCCTGAAATCAAGGTGTCAATGGGGGTCAGGCTCCCTTTGAGGCTCTGAGTAGAATCCTTCTTGCCTCTTCGTAGTTGCTGGTGATGGCTGTAAAATCCTCAGCATTCCTTGGCTTGCAGCTGCCTCGCTCCATTCTCTGCCTCTGTCCTTACACAGCCCTCTCCCCGTGCGTCTCTGTCCAAATTCCCCTCTCCTTGTAAGAACACCAGTCATACTGGATTAGGGCCACCTTAACTGGATTACATCTGTAAAGACCCTCTTTCCAAGCCTGCATTGGCCACCAATTTTGCGTCTAGAAAACTTGAGAACAATTGTGGGTTTTCCCTTTTTTCTCTGTATTATAAATATTTTAGTAGGATTTTGGGAGAAGTTTTAGAAACCGCTATCTTATTAAGGAAACACTTCATAATTTTTCATATTTTTCTAAAGTTGTATCTCCTTTTTAACTTGAGGTTGCTGAGAATGGATATGAGTGAACAAAACGAATAGTAATGACTTTTTTCCTGTCATATTAGTAAAATATTTCTAAAGTAAAATATCTAATTCTGTAAAGAGGCAATAAAATTTTTGAGATTATTTAAAAAAAAAAAAAGACCCTATTTCCAAATAAGGTCGCATTCACAGGTACCAGAGGTTAGGACTTCAGTATATCTTTTAGGGGAACACAGTTCAACTGGTAACAGTCATTTAAGAAGCATCAGTTCTTGCTGTGGTTCTCAGATGCCAGCTCCCCCCTATATTGAAGTCAATACCAGAAAGTGGAAACGGTGTGTCCCTGGTAACTCGGTGAGGTATTTGGAGACCTGGGGCTGGCACCCAGGTGTCCTGCCTCCTGGTCCTGGTCCTCCACTGTGATAGGGACTCTTCACTAATTCAGATCAGCTGAAGAGTGGGCTCTCAACAATGGGGATATCACACTTCAGCATGCATGAGGATTGCCTGGAGTGCTTATTACGCATCTGGAGTTTCTAATTCATGGGTCGGGGTGGGGCTGGAGAAACTGCATTTCTAGTATGTTCCCAGGTGAAGCCGATACTGCTGGTCCAGAGACTACTTGGAGAATCAGTGTTCTACATCGGTGGTGCTTAAGCTCGGTGGCACATGACGACCACCTGGAGAGCTTCTAAAAACCCAAATGCCCAGGCTGCACCCTAGACCAATTAAATTAGAATCTCATCAGTAATTTTTAAAGCTCCCCAAATGATTTGTGCAGCCAAGGTTGAGAAGCACAGCTGTAGAATACATCAAAGAATGTTTTTAGAGAAAAGCCATTCTTCAGGGTATCTATTTTAGAGGATTCATATTTAATAAATAATGAGGCCATTTAAATCAACATGGCTGTTTCCTATATTTAAAAGATAACCAGAGAGCATTTATTGAGTGCTTACCGTGTACCATGCACTGGGGAAAATGCTTTGGTAACTGCACACCATTTAATCTTCGCAAACACTTTCCCTTCCCTGGGAGCATTGCTGCTACCTGCAGTTCTATAGACAGGAGGAAACTGACATGCAAAGCCATGCGTAACTTGCAAGAACTCACACAGCTAGTCTGAGATGGAGCCAGGTTTTGATGCCAGGCTGTCTGGCACCAAAGTTGATGTTAACTGCTGTGCCATCCTACCTCCTGAAAGAAGAGAAAGTGGCGTGTTCTCCTTTTAATCCTGCACTTTTCCGTATCCTCGTTTACACTGTCAACTCTGCTGTGCGGTAGCCCAGCCTCTGCCTCCATTACAGTTATTCTGAGTCAGTGGAGCTTGGATTAATGACGTTTTGCTGCATTCATAAGGGGTTAGAATTGTTACCATGGACTGAACTTGCACTTCTGGTTTTATCCCGAAAGGAGAGGTAGAGGAACGTTGGAACAGGTATCCTGAGCTGGCAGGCAGAAAGCAAGGTTAGGGTCCTGTGGCTTCCACTGATATGCTGCATGACTTGTCTAAGCCCCTCCTCTGTCTGGCCTCAGTTTCTTTTACAAAATAAGAGAATGGTGCAGTTCCCTTCCAGTTTCTGATGTATGAATTTAATTAGAGAGTCAATCATGTCAGCATAGAAGTGGCTGTCCGGGCTTCAAAGAGCACAATGCCGGCTTTTAATAGGAGTAGAGTTTCAGCAGTGTTTTCTTTGTCTACCTCCTATGGACTAAGATATCTCTCTGGCTCCAGGGTTCCAACCTTTGTGTTTTCCCAGGAAAGTCTGTCCAGAGATGCCAATGGAGGATGGGTCGGGGAAAACCCTGTGGAGAAAGGAAAGAGCGCCTGGTCAGTGTCTCCCCTGGAAAGTGGGCATGGCTCTTCACATCCAGGGAAGAGCCCTGTGGAACCAACACTCTCCCTCAGTTGTCCGGGTCTCCTGTTCTCCACCCACATATTCAAGGGTTTTGCAGGATCCAGATGCTGGAATCCCTACCACCTCTTTCCTAGGTAGTTTCTGTGTCTCTCCGTGAACTCCTCCAATAATGAAGGGCTCATTACTTCCACAAGCCTAAACAGAGCAGGGGTCATGTCTGGCTTTTCACATCATGTTCTCCTGCTGTCTTAACAGCCACTTCTGTCTAACCACCTACAAAGTAGGTGCTCATTAAATATTTTTCCAACCAATTAATGTGCAAAGAGAAATAAACTACTAACTTTAGGGAGGAGGCAAAGACTTCTAAGAGTAGGGGGGCCTTTGAGTTGGCCCCTAAAAGGTGAAGAGAAGGTTGCCAAAGAAGAAAACGTGGGAAGGGCAATTCGGCACTAGGCACTTCCAGAAGAGACCCGAGCAGTTCTACTTTGCTAGAAATGTCTTCCTTGTGTCAAGCCAATGTGGTGGTTCTAATTCTGACCCCTGGGGCCACACAGAGCCAGATGTCACGTGTGTGAAGAGAGCATTCCAGAATATTCCCTCTCCATGAGAAACATCCCTGTTTCAGACACTCTTCCTTCTCCTCTCGTAGCGTGATTCCAGAACCTTTCACAGCCCTTACAGTCCTCTCCGTGGAGCCATTCCACCTGCCACCCTCCCTTATCAAGAGTGGTGCTCAGGATAAACCACGGATGTCATGGTCCATCATGGGGACATCCCTGGCCACCTACCCTCGCTCAGCTAACCAGCAAAAGTTGGGGGGACCTCCAAGTGATCTGTTAGAAGGAAGAATACCACCAGCCACGCCACATTGTCCCAACCTGTCAGAAGCAGGGAACTTCGGATTGCTGTGTCTTAAAACATTCTTCAGCTCTAGAGGTGACCCAGCAGAGGAACAGATAGGCTTGTACAATGCTGTCTTTTGAACAGCTCTTGGTACACCCTGCTGGTGAAATTGTGTGACCCAATTGGCAGGAATCTCAGAACAACTGCAGGAAAAAGTTCCAAGTTCGGGAAGTCGCAAGTGCTTGAGTCTTGAGGGATCTGAGGACGGCATGAGTTATGCGACCATCCCATATATCATGTGACTATCTTATATGAGGTTTTTTAAAAAACATTCTATAGCTATGGCTATTCTGTGGGCTCTGAGGGAAAAAGAAGTCTCTGACTTCTGTGAACATTCCATCAATTCTTCAAACACCCCAGGAAGGAAATGCTAAGTTGTTAGACAAAAATAATTCATTAACTGGAAGTATTTCAGGTCACAAACTAATTTCATGCAGCTTTTTCTTCCTCTTTCCTTGCATATATCTTTTTTTTAAGTGGTTATAATTTGTACTCAGAGTAGGATGACAGTCTTTTCTACACTTCAGATTGTAGACTTTTAAACATAAATTTGCACAACAAATTTATTGAGCACTGGCTGTGTGCCAGACACTCAGCAAAAAATTGGAGTAGGTACAGGAAGTCCAAAGAGGTTCACCCAAGAGGTTCTTGCCTTCCTGGGTAGGAGGGTTGAATCACTGCAATTGGATTAGTCAAGTGCTTAGCTGACATGGCAACGAGGCCCTCCTTGATCTCCTGACAGGGTTCAAACCAGCTATTTGCTGCTCTCCCCTAGCTGTATGTATTTTTCCTTCTTGGATTTCATCACCTTTGTGATTTTGTATCGATTTATGTATTTACCTGTTTAGTGCCTGTCTTTGCCACTAGTGTCTGTGTTCTGTGAAGGTCAAGATCATGTCCAATGTTTGACACTATGAACTTCTTACATCTAGCAGAGACTGGCACATGTAGGTCCTAAGTATATTTGTGTTCAATGGGAGAGTCAACCCGGAAGAGAAAACCACACATCTGTTTAGGGAGCAAGAGGAAACCTCAAAGAAGATGTGATATTTGAATGCCACTGAGCCTTGAAGGATGAAGGGGAGGTGGCCCGGGGAGAAGAATGGGGGCACACTGAGGAGTAAGGAGTATTGCGGAATGGTTAGGACAGGAAGAAGAGGTAGTTGGTGTTTCCTAAAAGGAGACACGTGTGGGAAATAAGGCTGCGTTGAAGCCTGGAGCCATAGGTCTTGTCTGCCCCACTCACAAGTTTGGGATGTTCCCCTCTTTTCAGGAAAAAGAGGGAGGGGGATCAACTAAACTCTATGACTATAGGAATGAATATGATTTTTCCTAAATTACTAAGAGGGTTTTTTAGTGATTAAATTTTGAATAAGATCCCAGAAGTACGGTTTTGTGTTTTATTTCCTTCCACATCCCTTCCATTTCCATTTTGTAGCTGAAGCACCTGTCTACATAGTTTAAAATTTCACATAGCATCATCGTCACCATGAAAACACAGTGTCAACCATGGGTGAAAAACTAAGGATGTAAAAACCTGAGATTTTTACCACTCAGTTGTCCAGTTTTTAAATATCTATGTTTTAGAGAGGCTCCATTAAAAAAAATTTTTTATCCAGGGGTTCAGAGCTACCCAAACATTTCTGTAAAATGCCGTTTTTCATAGATGGAGCAAGACCTTTTTTTTTTTTTTATTCCTTTGGAAACCAGTGATTTGTGCCTAAGACAACTCTTTCCATATTATCTTACCCTGAATAGAATGAGATTGGTTGGGAGTTCTGCCCTAAGGAAATATCAAAGCCTCCAGTACATGCTCATTTATAGTTTGAAAGTTAATTCTCTTATTGGATGTCCTTTTATTTCCTGCTGGGGCAGTGTGAGCAGAACTCAGATGGAGGCAGAGGGTCTGCTGTATATCTTTTCAAATTTATGATTAAGAAGGTCACATATACATTTTTAAAAAATAAATTTATTTATTTTATTTATTTATTTTTGGCTGTGTTGGGTCTTCGTTGCTGTTTGAGGGCTTTCTCTAGTTGCGGCGAGCGGGGGCTGCTCTTCGTTGTGGTGCGCGGGCTTCTCATTGCAGTAGCTTCTCTTGTTGCGGAGCACGGGCTCTAGAGCACAGGCTCAGTAGTTGTGGCGCACGGGCTTAGTTGCTCCGCGGCATGTGGGATCCTCCCGGACCAGGGCGCGAACCCGTGTCCCCTGCATTGGCATGCGGATTCGTAACCACTGCGCCACCAGGGAAGCTCCACATATACATTTTGAAACACACTCCTTTTTGATAATAAATGAAGAATAAAACTTTGAAATGTCATCAGTAGCAGAATTACTCGTTTTTCTTTCATTTGCGTTCCCCCTGCCGGCTGGCCGATTGCCTGCCAATGGTGTGGGAAAAGGCGCAAGTGACCGAATGCTTCATTTCTTGTTGTTTTTCTGTCTGCCTGGAATAGTTTCACTAGTGGAGCAGCATGTCTGTGGCCAAAGCATTTTAACCAAAAGATGCACTTCTGTTCCTGAGCGCCCTTCTTTCCCCCGGCAAATTTAAAAAAAAACAAAACAAAAACAAAAAAGAAGAGGAATTCCATTTTAGGCTGCATTTGTCTTCAAATAGACAAAAGCTCTTCTCTTCCTGGATCCAGATTCACTCTCCGCTCTTCTCTACTCTGCTGTCTGCTTACAGAGCAAGATCTAAATGGGTGCCATGCCTTTGGCTTCCAGTTGGGTTCAGCTAATGTGAGCCACTCTAGGAGGTCAGATAGGGGAGGGAGGATGTAGTCAGGGAATCTGTGCCTCTGGGTCCCTCCCTGTGGGGGTCATTCAGGACTGGCTGGATCCCTTGGGAGAAGTTCACTGCTTCTCTACAGGTGGCCTCCTCTTCACAATGCCTTTTGGGTTCTAGTTGCTGCTTCCTCTTGCTTGTCCCTCTGGACCCACAGGTGATAAACAGCTCTCCTGTCACTGTATTATACCTTGGGTTCCCCTTATACCCTTCTCACTTTGTCAATAGTCCTTTTATACATTTTCTCTCCTCACTTGAGTGTGCCATCTGCCATTCTTCTGTGCAGTCTACAGCTAGATCAACTCCATGTGAAGGAAAATACCATCAAACTAGAAGTGATCCTAGATGAAAACCTCTAAAATACTTCTAAGTCTAGGTTTACCCTTGCATTTAATACCTCCTCTGACAGGGGGATCATTACCTCTTGAAACTGCCTGTTTCATTATCAGATGGGCTCACCTTTGGATATTTCCTAGGTGGTGCTGAATTTGACCTCTCTGGGACATCACGGAAACATGTCCTTTCCGTGTTGAAATAGGAGTGACCAAGATTGGATTGGAAGCCAAGTCCTGTGAAAAATGGAGCAAGAGACCTGGAAGAATTTACCCTCCAGATATTTAATGTGCAACCCATAGCCTTGCATATCATAGGAATAAAATTACTATATTTAGATACATAAATGTTGGGTAAACTCAGAGGGACCAGGTTGTTTATTTAGAAATATTTGAAAAACTGTCATATGCAAGTGGGGTTAGTCATATTTTTATATCTCTGGCAATAAATCTGAGACCCAGTAGTTGACATTTAAAGGGAGTAGATTTCAAATCCATACAAAGAACTTTTTAACCTTCAGCCTCCCAGTGAGGTGCCAAAGTCTCCATCACTTGATACAATCCAGGGGGGATGGGATTCCACAGCGGGACTGTTGGAGAGAGCATTCCAGCAGTGGAATGCAGTTGGACCAGTGGTGATGATACAAAAACAAGAATAGCAGCTGCCACGTGTTAAACATTCACTGTGTGCCAGGCACTGTGCTCCCAACACATTATCTCACTTAATCCTCATTTAATCCCTATGAGGTTGGCCTGTTAAGTTCAGAACTTACTGAGGTTGAGGAACTTGCCCTGTATCATGCAGCCACAGGCTATGGAGGTAGGATATGGACCCAGGTCTGCCTGATGCCAAAGCTGATGGTTTCAACCTCCAGTGGTTGGTGTCAGAATCACCTGGGGAACTTGGTGGCCCGGCAAAGATCTAGTGCCTGTCTTGCTTGTATGAATCTAGGATCTGTGTGCTTTTTCAGCTCTCTAAGTGATCCTGATTTACACGAGTTTGAACATCACTGCTGTACTTTGTCATCATCACCATCGTCGTCGTCATCATCATCATTCCAAGTGCCCATCTGGTTCTGAGGGTCACTGTGGGAATAACTGTGCATCAAGTTCTGCTTTAACCTTTATCCTTTTGAGCTATAAGACTAACTCACCTCCACCCTTACCCGCTGCCCACACCAGCCCCTACTTCAATCTACCTTTGTTTGGTGAGCTATTTCACGAGCTCAATCCCTAAGAAAGGCCAGACTCCATTCTGAATCTCATTCAGAGCCATGGGAACAGAAAGGTCCCCCTGCCTCTTCTTCTCTTTCAAGGGAGAGTAAGGAAAGTGTTGGGCAAATCTCATTATTTCCCATTTTAAGCTCAAGTAAAGAGCACACCCATTGCTGAGGATGAGGCAGGATAAATGTCATATTTCTGAGCAAATGGAGGCCTTTAACAGTTTCAGGAAGACTTAGGTTTATTCCACCTTGACCTTGGAGGACCTGCCTTGACTCTGTTTCTGGAAAATGGACCAGGTTTGGGGGTTGAGGATGATGGGTGGGGAAAAAGAACAGTCTGATCTTCCAGTGCTTGGATGCAACTGTCACCATCTGACTGTGATTTTTGTTCCCCTTGCACATGTCCCAAAGGAAGCTGGCCAAGAAGCAGAAGGAGACACAGAGTGGAGCGCAGAGGGAGATGGGGCCCGTGGCCTCGGCCGACAAACCCGCCACCAAGCTCAGCACCAGCCGCAACGACGAAGGCTTCTCCTCTAGCTCACAGGACGTTAATGGATTCAGTAAGTTGAGCCAGCTAAGGGGAAGGGGACATCCGTACCAGCTTGACCCTGGTACCTCTGCTGTTGACCCCTCACAATGTCAGGTGCTATAGGACATGGAGTCTGGCTGCTTCCCTGGGATGGTCCAGGATGAAGGTGCTCCCTGGCAAAGACATGGGGCCGCCCATCCTGGGGTGAAAAGGAGAATTTCAGAACCTCAAAGCAGATGGAAATGAGGGCAAGCCATCTTAACTGCTGCTTGTGTACACAGAGGCAGGTTAAAACTAACAATAGTAAAAAAAAAAAGAAGAAGGAAGGCATGGTTATGCCCTTAGGGAGAAAAATATGCCAAGCTGAACTGAGTGTCTTACAGTTATCAAAACAATGCTGCAATAAACCACATAAAGTAGATGAGTTATAGGTTATCACGGTCTCCATTTCTCAGCTTATGAAACTGAGGCTCAGACTTCTCCAAAGTCCCATGGCTGATGAGTAACTTATCCAGAACTGGAAGCCGTGCCTTCCAAGCCTTGGCCAGTTTCAAGACACAGCTAGTGATCCAAGTGGCATTTAGTCAAGAGCAGCGGTGTCCTCATGCAGAGTTAATACAGGATCCCAAGCTAGTAGTAGTGGCTACAATTTCAGGGTTCACCCCATCCAAAGGAGAACGTCAAGACTAGTAAACTAAAGCTAGTTTAGTTTAGTCTGATCTTGGGGATCAGACTCAAGAGTGCTGACTTTTGCTCTTAACTTTCTGAAAGCCAGTTCTTTTTCTGAATTGCGTAGAAATGCTAGATTCCCCAGCCTCTGCTCCAAAGTGGGGAAAGCAGGAAATCTAAAGGAATATGAGCAGAGACAAATGTTCCCCCTACACTGTGCCAGTGGCAAAGGGATGAAATCGTATTTTGTAAAAATCACTTAGATAAGGTCAATTTGGGATGACGGGGATCTATGAGAGGATGAAGAAAGAAAGGAAACCAGTATTTACAGACCACCTTTGTCTGCACCACAGCCTTGTGAGATGCTTAGTATGACTGTTCCCATTTTATAGATGATGCATCCAGAGCTCAGTGTTTGGCTGACCTACCCACAGTTACACAGCTGCTTCCTGATGGATCCAGGATCCAAGGGTACCTCGGACCCATGATTCCTAACCTCAAGTGTACCACAGCACCTACCTGAGGCAGTTTTCAAAATACGCATATCTGAGCCCCACACCTTACCTGCTGAATCAGAATCTCCTGGGGCAAGGGGAGTGGGGTGGGGACTCAGGATGTGGATCTTGTAAAAGCCACGCAGGGGGTTCTTATAGGCACCCTGTTAAGAAGGCTGAACTTGGAAAGAGGCAGCAGCTATTTTCAAATATTGACGTGCTACCTTGGGAAAGAGAGATTTTGTTTTAAACCTACAGAGACTGAAAAAATAGTAAAATGAATACTCATGTAGTCTTTACCTAGATTCACCAGTTGTTTACATTTTGCAGTATTTGCTCTCTCTCTCTTATATACACACAGACACTATATGTATACATACATTACACATATATAATTTTATGAACCATTTAGCAGTAAGTTTTAGACATCATGACACTCCCCCTCCAGAGAATTCAGCATGTGTTTCCTGAGAACTAGGAGAGCTCTTCAGCATAACCACAATGAAATTATTTTACCCAAGAAATACAACCTTGTTTCAATCTCTGATAGACCAGAGTCCATAGCTGAATTTCCCCCATGGCCCTAAAATGTTCTCTCTTATTGTTACTATCTTTTGATCCAGGATCCAGTCAAGGTGCTCACTTTATATTTGGCCACCACGTCTCCCATCACCTTTCTATCTACAACAATCCTCCCACCTTTCATTTTCCTTTCAGGATGCTGACATCTTTTAAAAGTCTAGGCCAGTTGTCCACAGAATGTTCCACAGTCCAGATTCGTCTGATTTTTTTCATCATGATCACATTCAGGTTAAACATTCTGGCAAAAATGCTGCACAGGTCACGTTGTGTACGTACTTCCCTTTGCATCATTTCAATAGACGCGTGCTATCGCTTTGCCCACTCTTGGTGATGCTAAGTTTGAATACTTCTTAAGGTTGAGAAATGGCTTTTAAAGACGAAGCCTAACAGCACATACTGATTATTTCATGAGTAAATATTTAACTTCTCTTTTCCTCAGAGAGCAGAGCAAGTTTGCAGTCTGCCTAAACACAAAGTCAGTTCTTAATCCGTTCTCCACCCAGGTGAATTTCTGGGACTCATACATTCCCTTGGGTCCAGGAAAAGAGGATGCCGACAGAGGGAAGGAGAGGTGGAAAGAGGGTAGCAAGGAACTGGGCTTGGTTTGTTCTTAAAGGCGCATCCTGAGCACCGCCCCACCCCAAGCCTCTGGCCCTGTTAACTTGTCACTGACTCTCCTGCTTTTGTCCTGAGGCAAGGAAGTTCATTAGCAAGTCTAGCTGATGGCACTGCTGGCCAAGTGGTACCTATTCACCCAAAACCTTTCCTGTCCAGGCCAGGCTCTTGTGCACCTGTTTTTCCATTTCCATTTTTGTAAAAATGTCCTGGGAGGACTCTGAATGCCAAAGAGATATGGTCAAAGACACGTGACAAACATCATGACCCCAAAATTGTAGGTATTTGATCTTAAGCTTTCTGATTTCAAATGAAAACCTGGGTAACACCAATTTCTTGGATTTCAAGGGGAAACATCACCTCCATTTTCCCCATGGGCTAATAAAACTTAGACTCTTAAGATAAAAGCGCCCAAGACTGAGGTAGATTGGCCAGCCAGAGAGGAAGAAGCAGCATATCCAATAAAATCTAATCAGATGTTTTAAAGTCCAGACACAATCTTTCCAAGATTGATATATGTGTGTTTTACATTTATATACACACGTATACATGCACACAGACATAACACGCATACCCAGACATGTGTATATGTATATTGTATGTACATTCATTTTAATGCTATTGCTTTTAAAAAGACAGAAAAAATTCAATTGATGTTACACTCAATTATTAAGAAATTTTGCATTTGTTTGAATCAGTAAATATTTTAGGATTCTATCTATGCATCTGGTGTCCTCAGGCTAGAGCCACAAACATGCCCTGGGGATTCTTTTGAATGCCCTGGAATGCATCAGGTACCTTTTAAAATGCTCTATGGAATCACTGGGGTGTGATTTGAGGGGAAAAAAATGTAAGTAATGCTTACACTGGAGATGTAGAAATTGCTTCTGCAATCACCCTGATGTATGTAAAATTGAATCCATTTTCGTGGCATTAGGGAAGTGACTGTCTGACTTCTCCATCGGGTCTTTAGGAGAGCCTGAGATTATTTGCAAATGTTGAAGCATTGCTAGAGGCAGAGCACAAGAATAGATGTCACATTGGAAAAGATTACAGAAGAACCTGCCCTGAGCAATTATTTCATTATTGAACAGGTGGACCCTGGCCTAATTCAACCTTTGCATCCAACTGTGTGGGTTTGTTTTCCTGGGTTTTCGATTCCAAGTGACCGCTAAGTTCTGCAACATCCATTCCATCAAGCCTCCCAATTTTGTATAGGACCAGTGACCTCTGGGATGCAGGGGTGAGGGGGCTTTGTCAGGTATGGGCTGTTGCTCTGGAGTGCTGTGGCATTCTTGAAAAAGGAGTGCCTGTCAGCAGTGTGCATTGTTTTCAGTTTAAAGAAATGCTGGCTTTTATTAAGTAATCTGATTTTGATCTTACTGCCTTGTGTACCTGCTTGTTATTTTTTTCTGAGATCTTTTGCTCCCTGGGATCATTTTCTGGGTCTTTCTTCTGCTGCTTTCTTTTTACATTCCTGCTTAAATCTTCTTTATGTCTTTTGTTCATAGTCTCATCCTCTCCTTGTTTATTTTAGTCCAAATCAAAATGCTTCAAAACAAATTGCTGTTGAATTCTGTGATACGGGGCTTGGCTGTCTACCCTTCATGTAATAGCATTTGACAGACTCGCTTGCCCATTGGGTACTGTTAGTAAACTCCATCTTCATTTTTTTGCTTCCATTCTATTCAATGGTTTCACGTCTGGTGTGTGAAGGCAGTTTATCTCTAAGGAGCATCACATGCTGGGCCATCAAGCTCTCTGCTAAATAAAGAAGCAGGCACCGTTGAGGGCTTGGAGGTGAGATTTAGTGGCCATTTTCGCAGTGCTTAGTACGTGCCTGTCCCTGTCCTGAGTCCCGAGCACAGTTTGGGGAGGGGTGTAATTACAAAAATGAATAAAACAAGGCATTGTCTCAAAAATAATAAATGTTCCTACTTTTAAGTTTTTCATAGTTTACAGAAGTCCTTTTGCAAAAACCTGGAGCCATAGATCCTTATTCCTGCACCATGAAAGAGCTGGTAGGTTTCTTACTACCCCCATTCTACAGATGAGGAAACTGAGGTTCAGAGAGACTCCATGCTGCAAATCATACAGGCATTTGCAGAGTCATAATAAGGATTTGTCTCTCCTGACATCAGTTAGGTTTTGTCCACTTAGTTCTTCAAAGAATTTAGAAAAACATCCATAAAAGTACCTACAATAAAACAGCTGTATGAGAAGTAAATAATCAGGATCAGGAAAACATAAATGAAGACAAGAGGGTCAAGACCAGGTTATTTTAAAATATAACTCCATTATATGAAAACGTAATCTAAATATGCAGGCTGGCAACCTTCAAATTCCACTTTGGCTCTGGGCTTTCTAGTAACAAAAGCCCAAATAGGAAGATCACTTTTATTGGCATCTACAATGTGCTAGACTGTATGCTTTATATAAATCCCATTCTTAAGCCTCCTAGGAACCCTATAAATTAGGTATTATTCCCATTTCATAAGTGAAGAAACTGAGTTTCAGAGAATTGGAGTAGATAAACCCAAAGTCCCACACACATAGAGTGGGGATGGGATTGGAAGCCAAAACAGGGTTATCGGACTCCAGAATCCATGTTCCCTCTCCTGCACCAGGAATGTAGCTCTGACCACTCACTGGTCTCATTGTATGAGGCTGCTGACGGCTCCTCCCCTTTTCTACCACGTGGGCAGAAGCTGCTACCACCACAGTGTCCTGCAACGAGCCTGTGGCTGGATACTGGCATGGAGCCAATCAGATTCCCACACGGTGCCAGGCTCTGTGATAAGCATGTTCAAATCTGGCATCTTACTCTGTCCTCACAGTAACCCTCTCTAGTTGGTATGTTTGTTAGCAAACCCATTGTACAGTAGAGGAAACTGGTGCTCTGAGATATTAAAAGATCTTCCTCAGGTCCCGTAATGAATAGATAGTGAGATTTGGACCCATGTTCTACTTTCTAAACCAAGCGTCTTGTCTTTCCTCCAACCTTACGCTTTCTCTCCATCACAAAGCAGGGTGAAGGAAAGAAAGGAGATCAGCGTGAATAGCCTTGCTAGCTGATAGGACAGAGCCTTCTCTGGGTTCCTCTATCCACTTCAGGGCCCCAAATGCCTGTCACAGGAAGGTAGCTGCCCAGTAATCCAGAAAGGACCTGTGAGAATTGTCCCACCAGGGGAGATTCTTCAGAAGTGGGACTGTAGACCAGATGGTCCCATCCCATCCTCGGGCATTCCTGAGCTGGTCCAAGCCCTGTATAGGTATAGAGAGAGATGAGCAAGAGAGAGAGATTGCAGCCTGGTGTGGGAGACTCATGGTCCCACAATGAGCATCTCTGCACAACCCAAATATGTATGTATGTATATATGAATGATGGACCTGGAATTCATCTAAGATCTTCTAGCTCCAAGGCCATATCTGGTTCCAGCTCTTCTGGTACTGGATTCTGTCTTCTTTTAAGGTGAAATCTGCTCTCTGTAACTTCCATCCATTCATTCCTGATTTTGCACACAAAGTATGGGTTGGTCAGCAACCAGACGCTGGCCCTTGTCTGCCCTCTGGTGTCCCAGAAGGTAATGAAATCAGTCTTTCTCTTCCTGCAGCTCCCAGCCTCACCCCCAGCTATTGGACTGCAGCCAGCTGTGTGCCCTGCAGGTCCTGCCCTCAGGCTCAGCGGCCCTCACATCAGCTATCAACCTTCTTCAGTACACATTTCTGTTTTCCAATCTGTTCAAAATCTTGATTGGCGCATCTGTCTCCATTTAGTCCATGTCTATGGAGTGTGTGGTTTCCAAGTCTACCCTGGGCCGAACTACTGGAAGTTCAGGGGGCTGCCACCACCCTCACTCACTTTTCCAAACCTGGGTTCAGAACTCACTGCTCACGTTTGAATTAACCTCCAAATGTCCATCACATATCTGTCTCACGCAGAGTTCATGGCTTCCAGCTCGGGGTTTGAGGGTCTCAAGTAAAGACTTTCTGTTTCATCTGCGCTGTGTCTTCTTGTTAGATTTGACCCTGTTATCCCAGTGTACTGAGAGATTTTTGATTTCTAGCTGGGTTAGCCAAGGAGCTCACTTAATCCTCCCAGTTTGGGGCCTCGAATTACAGTAGTTATTAGATTATTAATATTCATCATACCAGCTATTATCTATTGAGCATTCATTATGAGCCCATTTCCAGCTGAGTGTTTTATATGCATTATCTTATCTCATTGGTATGTTGGGAGGATTGAATAAGTGTTATGATTATCCCTGATGGTTTACAGGTGAGGAAACTGAGGGTTAAATACTAAGGATCTTGCCTAAGCCTTCATAGTTTGAAATGGCAGATTTTTAAGCTGGAACTTAAACCTGGGTCTGTGTGACACCCCTAAGCCTACAGCCAAGATCATTCCACTACACTGCCTTCTGTAAGATAGACGGTATTATTCCCATTTTATAGAGAAGGAAACTGAAGTGTGCCGTTTCAGCAAACATTGAGTCATTTGCTCCAAGTGTGGTCCCCAGACCAGCAGCGTCAGCACCACCTGGGAACTCTTTGGAAGCAAATTCTTGGGCCCCACCCCAGACCTACTGAGCCCCAAGCTCTGCGGGTGGGGCTCAGCAGTCACTGTCTTTAACAAGCCTTCCAGGTAATGCTGACGCACATTCAAGTCTGAGAATCGCTGGCTAGTAGTAAAGCCCAGGACTATCAGACTCCAAAGCCCTAGTTCTTCTATGTGCGAAATTATCTCTGATAGTACAGTTAGACACCCTGAGAGAGAAAGGCTGATTTTCCCTTTCTCAGGGTGGATGCACCAAGAAGAGGGGCTGCCTGGAGATGCTGGACCTGAAGGCTGCTAAAGCTCGTTTATAGCTGAGGGTCCCTAAACCCAGGGCTCCTTTCACAACCCTCTCTGGAACTTTCTGTCCTTTTGTCTGAATGGCAAACAACCCGAGAGTCAGAATGGAAGGAGTGGAAATTTACAAGGAAGAGCAGTCATGAGTCCCACAGTGAAGCCATGAGCTCGACAGAACATCATGAAGAGGAATTTTTTAAAATGCACGAAGTTCTGTTTGAAGGGACAGTTATATTTTCTGGTGGCTCCAGGATTAAACGGAATCTAGGAGAAGAAGTGAATGTTACAAGCTTGCCACCTCCAGTTTTATTGAATATTTTATAGAGATTATTGAATATTTTGCAATCATCCTCTTGGCTGACAGATTAAAGGACACACTTATTAAGTTCCTGGCAACCCAAAGTGGAATGGTATTGCTTATTCCTTGGAAATGCAAAATGGAAATTTAAGTGGCCTTGAGAAAGTAAACAAATTGTCCATCCCAAGCATTAAAGAGTTAAACTAAGATAAGTGTCAGAGAAGGATATTAGACTCCAAAAGGAGACATAGTAGACCATCAAAACTAAGAATTACCTTAGACACCGTCTGATCCAACTTCCTCATCTTAAAGATGAAGAACTGAGTCCCTGAGAAGTCCCTGGTTATGGGAATAACTGAGGTGTTCCTTTAAATATTCATTGACTGCCAACTATATGCTAAGCAGGGTAGGGATTGTAAAGATAAATAAGACATAGTCTCTGCCTTCAAGGCTATTACTGTCCTCCAAGAGGAGATTCGTAAGTGGATTAGTTTCAATAAATGCGATAAGTGATAGAGAAAAGGCATGTGTGGTGCCCCAGGAACACTGATCAGAGGCTCAGCAGGTGATTAATTCTGCCTAAGTGAGTTAGACAGTACTGTCTATGTGAGGAAATGGATTTTGATTTGAAGAAAGTGCAAGAAAAAGATTGTCCCAGAGAGAAGGGACAAAGGCTTGGAGGTGTAAGGGGTATGGTGAGCTTGAGGAAGGGGCCTTAAAATACAAGGTGCTTTGTTCTGAAAGCATATGGCCAGAGATATGTCTGGAACAGTGGCTAGAACCTGCCCGAGAAGGAACTTACATTTGTAGCCTACTTAAATTCGCTTTCCAGGAGGGGCAACCTATTTGGAAATTAGAGTGATCCCAGTGTCAGGTGCCCTTGCATGTTGTTGGAACCTGGCCTCATATTCTCTTTGATTTGTGTAGATTCAGCTTTCCATTATAAATAAGTAGGGGTAGCATTTTATCAGCTACAGACCTTTACTTTCATTGTGAGCTGGCCCATTCTTCCTCAATACCCTTTCAAAGAGACCTCAGTAAAGCTACAAAGCTGAACTTGTTTTTGACAATTTATTCTAGGCCACTACATCTTGAGAAGAAAATAGAATTGTTCTATACACCTCACAGGTGGTCCTGAATTGCAACAGGGCACTTAGGAAGTGCTTGTTAAAGTAATCAAGGATAAAGAAGTGATGTTGAAAATGTAAATATATAGTTGCTAGGTAGCAGAATAAACTGAGCTTAGAGACTAGGTTTTTTTTTCCTCAGCTCAAAGCTACAGCCTTGATAAGTTGAAAACACAGATAATAATTCTACCAGCTAACATTTTGTGAGTAATTCCTGGACAAAGCACTTTACATGCATCATTTCATTTCATAATCTCAACAATTCTGTGAGGCACGTCAGGGAAACTGAGGTTCAGAGATTTTAAGTAACTTTCTCAAGGGCACACAGCTACCAAGAAACCAGACTGAGGTTTGAACCTGGGTTTATATGATTGCCCTATCAGCAGCCTGTCCTTGAAATATTTTCTTTGCTTGACTTCTACTCTCCTGGTTTTTCTCCTTCCTCCCCAGCCATTTCTTCTCATGCTTCTTTCTTGGTTCTTCTTCTAACCATTCCAACATCCCAGGACTTAGTCCAGAATCTTCTCTTTTCTGCTTATTCTCAGTCTAAGTGGGCAGTGATGACATTAAGTGAGATAATGAGCACAAGAAGAGGCCAGATTTGAAGCAGAAGAGGGGGGGTTCAGATCTAGACAGATAAGGTTTGAAGTGCTGTTGAATCACTGAAGAGATGTCAAGTAGGCTGTTGGATTTGTGGGCCTGGAGCTCAGCAGAGGAGTCTGGCCTGGAGATATAAATGTTTGCTACATTGTATATACACAGTGATTGAAGACTTTGCCATGAATAAGGAAACTGAGGCACATTAAGATGGGACACGTTGCCTGGCATCACTTAGCAAGTTAATGGAAGAACCAGAGCATTGAACTAGGACTTACCTATTAGAAGTGCCTGCAGAAATGGAGTCAATTAAAGCTGAGGGCAAAACAGGGGTCTATGAAAGGGGCTACGTGACTAGTCCAAGTGCAGACTTTCTGGTCATCCACCCAGACCCTGAGATGGACCTTGGAATGTGTGAATGAGTTAATGGATTAGGTAGCCTCATGGTTGCCTACTCAGCCAGGATTATGATAAGATCTCAGTATGCAAAGCATAACTTTCTGAATCAAAACAGAAATTTTTAAAAGTCTGAAGTCTGATTTATATATTAGTGGTTGGGAGCAGATCTATATACCTTAGAAATTCAGTGAAGCAGCCGTAGTGCTGACATCACCACAGAGGTTGAGGAGCCCACGTAAAGTTCTTGCCCAGGCGGTAGGTTGTCCCATTGCCCACAGAGGTGGGCAGCAGGTATAATACAGGAGGTAGAGGTTTGGAGAGGGAACGTCTTTGCAAAGCAGAATTCAAGGAAGTGGAAGAAGAAGATCAGAGTGCCAAGGACAGGCAAAATCCCTCTGTCCCCTGCATTACTGTCTCCATCATTCTCTAGGTGGTCTCCTACAGACTTCTGGAGTGTGTCATGAGGTTTAGTTAGGCTGACTCAGTAGGATGCTCTTGACTGGATTGAGAGGAACTGCCTACACCACCAGACGTCTATTATATCTCTAACCTGCACCTACCTCTAGAGTGGACAGATGTCGAGTGAGGAGATCCCCCAACCACAATGCTAAGTGTTGGTAACACAAACATGAAAAAGGCAGTTCTGCTTCCAAAAATCCCACGATATTTTAGGGAACACAGACACAGTGATATGGCATGATACATCTAGTAGAGGTATGTGTAGAAGCTGCACGGAGAATGGTGTCTGGTGAAGGGAGGCTATTCTGGCCCATTAACCGTGTAATTCATCTGTCTTCGGGTGATTTACTTTTCATTTCACCAGCCATGTGAGTTGACTCCCTAATTATATGAAGGCTGGAAATGAAAGTAAAATTTCAATCCCTTGGCAGTAAAACAAGAGGAAATGTGTTAAACATGATATCAGAGATACATTTAGCAGAGATACAATGTGGAGTAATCTTGACATGTTCCTTTCCCTTACCCTCCACATTTAATTCAATACCAAGTTTTGATTATTCTACATCTTCAGTATGTGTAGAACCCATCCACATTCAATACCTCCATCCTCGTCCAAGTTACCATCATCTCCTACTTCAGTAAGATCCATAGCCCCTAAATAATCCTCATATCCATCCTTGTCGTTCTCTAGTTCATTTTCTTCTTAGCAGTTAGGGAGATCTATTCAAGGCAAATGTAAATATGTTGCCTCATATCTCCCTGGCTTAAAACAATTCTACGGCTTCTGATTTTTCTTAAGATAAAAACTGAAGTCCCCATCCAGATCTTACATACAGATCTTGCCCTGCTCATTTCTTCCAAGTTCTCACATTTCACTGTTCCTTTGTCTGTGAACTCCAGCCACTCTACCTTTTTCTCTAAGTGCTCCACCTTTTTCACACTCCTTCTACCACAGGGCCTTTGCCCATGCCATCGCTCTGTCTACAGCAGGGTAGACAAACTACAGCCCACAGGCCAAATCCAGCCCACTCTTGGTTTTTGTAAATAAAGCTTTACTGGAAAAGAGCTATGCTTGTTTGTTTACATCTTGTCTATACATAGCTGTTTTTGTGCTCCTATCAGTAGAGTTGAGTAATTGCTATTGAGACCATCTAGCCCACAAAACCTAAATATTTACTCTCTGGCCCTTAACAGAAATGTTTTATAACTCCTCATCTAGAACACTGGCTATACCCACACTCTTCCTCTAATTGGTTCCTTTAGATCACAATTCATGGATTTCTTCCTTTTCTGACCCCTTTCTCCCCAGGCCAGATTGGATTCCTTTGTTAGGTGCTATCATAGAATTCTGTTTTCTCAGCACTGACCTCATCTTCCAAATGTATTTAAGGTCCAACTCTTCTGATAGTTGGCAAGATTCAAGAGGTGAGGACCATTTCTGTTTGCTTACTACTGTGTCCCCAGCATGTAGCATGTTGTGTGACACAGACTAGATAGACAGAAATTATTATTTAGTTGACTAGATGGATAAATGGATGGATGTGTAGATAGATGCGACTCAGGCATAGCAATACTAAGTCAGAATACAAAGGAATATTTAGAAAGCCTGGTACAGCTGATACTATACACTGTTGACCCACTTTCTGCATTCAGAATTGAGTGCAGCAGAGAAAGGAATCAAAGAATGTTTCTTTGCCAGTCAGCTGATATCCAGATCTTAGCATGTCTCCACCCCTGTCACCAACCTCTAGTCTGCCAGCACTGGGGGGAATTTTACAAGTCCCTTTTCATTGTTCCTGCAAAATTGGGAGCTGCTACTCAAAATATCCTCAAGTAGTTAACTGCTGGCTGCTCTTGTAGTGTGATACAATCATTCCTCTATTCATAAGAAAAGGGAAGGATAACAGCTGGTGGTCTTCAGACCAGACACAAATATAGGCAAAGACTCAGATAGGCTGCTATCTGGCTCTGCCAGTGGAAGAAACAAGAAAAAGAGTGAAGTCAGGAGGCAGATATAACAGACTGTGAGTCTCCACTGGCTGGATGGCCTCACAAGTAGCCATGAGAACATCAGTTATCTGAGAATGTTCTGAGAGACAGTGGGCATCAATTACATGGATCCAATCTATATGGTCATGGGGAGCTGGCTTCCCCACATGATTTGTCTTGGGAGCTGAGATGTTTCTTTGGTTATTGAAACTCACTAAGTAAAAAGGAAGGGGTTTGAACTGTGTTGGTTTTTTAGATGAGAAGAAGCCAAAATGAGTTGATAGAATATCAGTAGGAAATGGAATTAGGCTTCTTGGGCTGCTTCAAGATGATCAAGGAAAGTGTCAGGGCGGAGCTGAATCTTAAACAAAGTGATCAGAGATTGTCAAGGCAGAAAAGGAGAAACATGTTATTGCTGTCTTTGTTTTGTTATGACACACCACGTCAATACTTAATGGCATAAAACAACCACCATTATATCTTGCTCACAATTCTGTAGGCCAAGAGTTGGGGCAGGGGTGAGCAGGGATAGTGGTTGTGTCTGCTTGAAAATGAGGAGACTCAGATGGAATGACTTGAATGGCTGGAAATAATTGGGATGGCTCTCCGAGAGCCATATGTCTGGGTCTTCATTTCTTCCTCAAGTGGCATCTGCTAAGGATGGAATGCCCAAATGGCTCATTTATTTGTGTGTCTGACCCCTTGGTTGAAATGACTAGAACATCTGGGGATGGCTGGCCCCTCTCCCTATGCGTCTAACTTAGTCTTCTTTGTAGCATGGCAGACTCGTGGTAGTCAGACTTATTACATGATGGCTGGCTTCCCCCAGAGCGAGTGTTCTGAGAAAGCCAGGAGGAATGCCAGTCCTCTTAAAACTAGGTTGAGAACTGGCCAGCATTACTTCTGCTGCATATCATTATTAAAAGCGGTCACAGGTAAGCCTGAAAGAGTGGAGAAGCAGGCTTCACCTCTCAACAGGGGAAATGGCACATGCCTACAGGAAGGGAAGGAATTAATGGTGGTCAGAAGAGAATACATGTACATGGGCACCACGGTGTGAGGTCTACTTGGCTGATTAGAGTGAGCAATAAATAGGAATACTTTCCAAATCTCCAGTTTCCACTTAGGTTACAGTGATAACTCTTCCATTACTAGCACATGGTTTGGCAAGGTCTCTGAAGATCTTCAGAATCTGGAAAGAACTTTTGCTCTCATGTACAATTCCTTGTGAGTGTGAATGTCTTCGCTAAAATACAGAGTCCAAAAGACATCAATAAAATTATCTTTTCCCTAGAGCTTGAGAGAGAATGTGAAGGGCAGGAGACAGATGTTGGTGTCTCTGTCCGAGGGTCTGATCCTCCTTTAGACACCCTGACCCCTTTCTCAGGAAGTCCTTTCCCTTGGACTTGTAATTATGAGTGGCTTGACATCCCTGGAGTATTTGGATTTTTAACTCCATGGGATTAGGTGGTGGGAGATGAACCTAGAAAAGTGATTGAGGGCTGTGTCTTAAAGATTGTCAAAAACTAGAGAGTTTGGAATTTATAATGTTTTCTGCAAGGAGCTAGCACAGATTTTAAGAAGCGGAGAAGCAGGATTGAGTCCAGTTCCAGAAAGATCATCCCACTGACAGTGAGGAGAATGTATTGGAGTGGGAGTTGATAAGACTAATAAAAAGTAAGTATTGTTTCTGCATGTATCAGATCCAAGGAAAGTGACTTAGCACAAAACACTGCTGCAATGGACATTTATTTTACACATGCATCCACACCCACACCCGCACACACACATACCTGCTTACAGAATTAATAGTGACTACAAACAAATTGGTGTGGCCAACTGTTTGTAATGAAGCAGGTGATAGAGAGAGGATGTTCTACAACGTTCCATTCTCGGGACTCTTAAGTCCAGAAGTATTGATTAGATATCCATGCTTGCTCTATATTTTCTTGATCAGTCAATATTTTGGTGGTTTGATGCCTGAAAATATTTGGACATATTCGATTTTTGAAATTAGTGTCCTTATTCAGTTAATATCTCATTGGGCCAATTCAGTTTTTCCAAGGTGAAAACCCCTTTCATCTTCAGGGTCTTTGATATAGGTTGGATGAAATTCCCTCTGATCTACAGATGTGACAGAGGCTCAGAAAGTAAGAGAGTCACTCCACAGCAGCAGAGTCACTTCTGTTTCTGCTACAGTGAAGACCCATGTGGTCCTCCACTGAGTGTTCAGCCAGCTGTGCCCTAGCAAATACATGCACTTGTAAATCTGGTCCCCACTCTTATTAATAACCCTTCTTTTACTGTCCCATCACTCTCCTTGCAAATTGATCCATCAGCAGAGGTTTACCTAATAATTCAATGTCATTGTTATGCTTTACTTATAAAAGAGCTATTTGCCAAGCCTGTTCTGCAATTTAAAAATGCAAGTCTTGGGCTTCCCTGGTGGCGCAGTGGTTGAGAATCTGCCTGCCGGTGCAGGGGACACGGGTTCGAGCCCTGGTCTGGGAGGATCCCACATGCCGCGGAGCAACTAGGCCCGTGAGCCACAACTACTGAGCCTGCGCGTCTGGAGCCTGTGCTCCCAACGGGGGGCCGCGATAGTGAGAGGCCCGCGCACCGCGATGAAGAGTGGCCCCCGCTTGCCACAACTGGAGAAAGCCCTCGCACAGAAACGAAGACCCAACACAGCCAAAAATAAATAAATTAATAAAAAAAATGCAAGTCTTACCATGCCACCATCCATCTGAAAACCTGTCACCGGCTCCCCATTGCCCTCAGAGTGAAGTTAGGATGCATCTCATGGCCTGTAAGACTCAGAATGATCTGATTCCTGTCTACATCTTTGGTCTCATCTCTAACCACTCTGGATTTCTCAGTATAGTTCAGTCATATTGACTTTCCTTCTATTCTTGGAAAACACTAAGTATTTTCCAACATCATGGCTTCCACAATTCCCTTCCCTCTTCCTAGAACATTCTTCCTTTCTGTCATTCATTGTTTACCCTTATTAATCCTTCAGAACTATGATTCTCTGTCATCTTTTGAGGACTTCCTGATCTCTAATATAAGCAGTGACCATTTTTTTCTAGTTCCTTCTTTCACAAGTATTATGTATTCAAATATTTATTTAACAGTTTTTTGGTTACTGTCTGCCTTCTTCACAAACTGTAAGCTCCAAAGTGCAGAGACCACTTCTGTTTTGACTATCACTGTGTCCCTAGAGACTAACGTTAGGTGCTTGGTATGTGACAGATGCTTGATGAGTATTTGTTGAATGAACCATTATGTTAATTTTGTGATCAAGATGGATCACAATGATTCACTTTTAACTATTCTGTATTCAACCGACTATTCTTGTGGACTGCGTGAAAAACGTGGTCCTGCAGTCGTGAAGATGACTAAGGTTACTCTTAGGTTTTGATCCCATGGTGGAGGTGGGGAGACCAGGAGGAGACCATTGCGCTAGTCTGGGAGAGGTAGATGAAGTGCTCTTTGCAACTCCTTTTCTTGGGAAGTCCTAATTCTAATATCTTTGTCCTCATCATTAATTCTAAAGACCTCATGGCCAATAATGGCATCCTTGGACTCCATCATTCAGTGCAGGACTGGAACACAGAAGGAACACACTTAAGAACTACTTCGTGGCTCCTGCTGCGCCTACCCTTGTGACCTCCCCTGTCTCCTCCAGAGGGCTCTATGCTTCTAACAATTTTTTCCTTCTCCCCCTCACACTCCAGTCACTGCTTACCCTTCTCCAACTTTATTCACTTGTGGATATTCCCAATATTTGGGAAAATCTGAAAAGTCAACTTACTCTTACATTTAAGGAATATACCTCATTGTCTTTAAAGGGGAAAGTAGAAGAAACTAACCTTGATTTAGCCCTAACTATGTACCAGGGGCTATGCAGGATGTTGTGATATGCTATATCCTTTAATCCTTACAACTTTTGAAGTGACAGTTATTAGTGGCATCGGGCTTCTTTCACAAGTGTAGAGACTGAGGTTCAGAGATATTAAGTAACTTGTTCAAGGTCACATAGCTAGTAAGAGTTATAGCAGGGATTTAAACCTAATATTTATCGTGCATATGATCTGACTACTATAATGTACTCCCTCCCAAATAATGTGAGATATGCAGACACTTGTGAGGCCATTGGGGAGATGGCATACATTGATGCTGATGTCTTCAAATCCCAGATTGCACTACTCTCTTCAGTGATTAGAACATTATGAGTACTCTCCTGCCATTCATTCACTCAACAATGTTTGTTGAGCACCTGCTATGTGCTAGACACGTGTTAGCTCTCCTGCTACATCAAGTGAATAAAGCCAGGAAAATTCCCTGTCCTCATAAAGCTTACATACTAGTGGTGGCAGGGAGTGGAAAGAGAGAGACAGAAAATACACAATGGACAATAAAAAGATAAGTAAATTATATGGCATTATAGAAAATGACAAGTGCTATGAAAAAAATGGAACAAGATAAGTGGTATTTGGAGTTATAAGTGGGGGAGCATTGCAGTTTTATAGAAGATGAAATTTGACCGAAGACTTGAAAAAGATAAAATGTCAAGAGTGTCCCTGTTCGAGGCACCCAAGGCAAGAGTGTGCCTGATGTTTTCAAGGAAAAGCAAGACTCTGTTCTAGCTGCAGGGGTCCAGAGAGCAAGGTTTTCATGATGCGCAGTCTACACTGTTCTTTGTTGGACAGAACTTGGAAGTCCAAACCAGTAGAGCCCACAAGAAGCATGGACTTCTCTCAATCCACATCCTTTCAGAAGGCACCATAGTAAATAGGTTAACCCAAGATGCTTCCAAAGGATAACAAAGACCCTTGTACCTATGAAGCCACTGCTTTCCATGTTTCTCTTTGGTGCTGATTCTGACCTTCCTTAGCCCAGTAAGGTCTGGCATTGAAGCCTTCCTCCACTTGCCCATTACTCAGTTCTGCTGTGACTCCAGTCTGGCTATACGGGACTTCCCAAGTTCTCTCTCTGTCTCTCTTTTTTTTTTTTTTTTTATAAATTTATTTATTTATTTTTGGCTGTGTTGGGTCTTTGTTGCTGTGCATGGGCTTTCTCTAGTTGCAGCGAGCGGAGGCTACTCTTTGTTGCGATGTGCGGGCTTCTCATTGCGGTGGCTTCTCTTGTTGTGGAGCACGGGCTCTAGGCACGTGGGCTTCAGTAGTTGTGGCATGCGGGCTCAGTAGTTGTGGCTCGTGGGCTCTAGAGCGCAGGCTCAGTAGTTGTGGCGCATGGGCTTAGTTGCTCCATGGCACGTGGGATCTTCCCAGACCAGAGCTCGAACCCGTGTCCCCTGCAGTGGCAGGCGGATTCTTAACCACTGTGCCACCAGGGAAATCCCTCCAAGTTCTCTTTTAAGCTAGTCACTCATGCTATGACCATGGTGATTTCCCTGCCCTCCCCCACTCCCCGAATCTAGTACATCCGCACCATTCAGACGTATTTACTAGGTCCCTGCTTGGCAAGGAACCCAGTGTAATGTTGTTAAGGGTGTTAGCTGGCACGATCACTTCTGTCATTGTTTTCTAAAAGCACCGTTGCTTTTTAAACTGACCCTAAACATGGTGAGCATTTAGTCACCATTCTAAGTCATTTATTTAGCATGAAAATTTATTAGTTAGACCATTGTTTAGCAAATTCATCACATGCACTTTTTACTTAGCAGAATCACTTAATTAGTGTTTTATTACTGGAATCGACTGTCAATTATGTGGCTAATTCATTTACTTAGGGAACGAATGTTTTATCTGCGTAACGCAATTCAAAGTGCACTGTTAACTCTTTAGCGATTAAAGACTGTTGTCAGTGGCAATTCATGTTGTAAGGAAAATTAAATCATTTATTTCCCTTGAAGTAACAGGTATTGGAAAAATCTTTGGAAAAATGTAGAGAGGGTAGTTTAGAACCTTTCATGAATTAAAGGACTTTCATTAACTGAGTGCTAATGAAGGCTAAATAAAAGTAGCTGGAGGGTTTTGATTGGACCCCTTGGGATAAATTATTATAATATGTATACCCATATGTGTATGTTGCTGTAACGTATATAAATGCTCTTTTATTGACATTATTTCTTTGGGCTCTCACAAAAGCATTGTGGGGTGACATGGGGGTTTGTAATTGGCAGCCTCTGAGATACCCCCGATGATTCCTGCCTGCTTTCACACATCCTTGTATTATCCCTTCCTTTGAATGCAGGCTGGATCTACTGACTGGCATATAAGGAATAGAATGTAACAAAGTATTGAGGTGTCACTTTCAAGATTAGGTTATAAAAAGTCTGGGGCTTCCATCTGGGCTGCTCACTTTCTCTCTCTTTTTCATTTGCTTGCTCCATGGGAAGCCAGCTACCATGTTATGAGTTGCCCTATGGGGAGACCCACTGGGCGTGGTTACTCCAATAACCCATGAGAAAATTAGTTTGCTAGCGACCACATGAGTGAACTTGGAATCAGATTCTTCCCCCCAGATGAGTCTTCACATGCAACCATAGTCACATCTGACAGCGTGAGTGCAGATTCATGAAAGACCTAGAGCTAGAGGTACCCATGAAAGCTGCACTCAGATTTCCAACCTACAGAAACTGTGAGATAGTAAATGTTTGTTATTTTAAGTTGCTGATTTGGGGGGTGGTTTGTTAGGTAGTGATAGATAATTAATACATGGCTTAATATGTGATATGTTATAAGAATTTACCAAAGGCTTTTTGGTTAATAAGTAGTAGAGCCAGGATTTAACCTTGGTTCCTCTGATGCATTTCTGTAACCAAAAAAGAATAGGAACTGTAGTTAAGACCTCTCATTGCAACTTTCAGGGGTCCTTAAAGCATCGACATCCCACAAGTGCTACTATTCAGAGACAGTTTCTCTATAACAATGATTCCCTTATGACCTGCACACCTTTATTACCATGAGAAGAAGCCACTGGAATTCTGGAGAAGTTGGTGAGCAGCATGCTTGTAGGGTTGATCTTCTTTACTATATTTCAATCAGGAATTGGGTCAAAACTCCCCTTTCTGGCCCCCAGTCACTGCCCTGACCCCCATTAAATGGTTGTAACAGTAGTTCCCAAACATGACTGGCCCCAAACTAAAGCTACTAAGTCCTTAGGTCTAGGGAAGAAATCTGTATTTAACATGTTCCCTGAGTGACTCTTGTATAGCCCAATGGTTTGGGATCTACTACGTAAAACAAAGTAGGTTGCCATTTCAGTCAACTTCTATAATTCAGCAGCTGAGGGTCTGCCAGGCTAACCCTTGATGTGCACACACAGCTTTATCAGTTCTTATGAGAGTGTTAGGTATCTGTCCTTCCCAGAGTAAAGGCCAGCAGCGTTGGTTGCTTGAATGTTTTTGTTTGGTTGGTTTCGAACAGTACTAAGGTGTACTACCTCATTCATTCACTAAAAGCAGAAAGGACAGTGCTTGCTTTATTGAGTAACTCCAGGACCATTAATGAACAAATTGTATTTCTTAACTGGAAGCTCCCTTAAAGACCATCTGATCTCTTACTACTCAAAGCACAGGTCCGTGGACCTGCAGCATGACCGTCCCCTGGGAGCTTGTTACAAATGCAGACTCTCGGATCACATTCCAGACTCACTGAATTAGAATATGCATTTTAAACTATCTCTAGCCTGTATATTAAAAGTTGAGAAGGAGTGGTCTAATTCAACTCCATAATTTTAAAGTTAAGATTCAGAAGGTGAAAGTAATTGTGCAAGACAATTTAGTGGCAGAACCAGGATGAAAACTCAAGTCTTATAACTACAAACTGTGTTGTTTCCACTCTATTAATGTTCTGTTGTCTTTGTAGCTTATTATATCCACATACTCTGCTTAAGTATCCAGGGCATAGTTTGAAATGAAGAAAGCAGGCTTCTCTCCATCCAGGATAATGGCAAACGCGTTTCAAACAGCTGTTGCACATTTCAGTTTCCTCTCCCTCTCCCAGACAAGTTTAGCATTTCATTTTCTCTTTCGTATACATCAACAAAAGACAAAGTCACCTGTCAGGCTGAAGACTGTAAAACCTGACAAAATTGAGTTTTTCTAGTTTAGCTAAGTATTACTCTGCAACTATTTTGCATACCTTTGTCTTATGATGATTTTGACAAATGAGAGAGAGGAAATGTTTTCAATGTGAGGCATTATTTACTTTTTTTTCCCTTCCATCACGCACCTTCCTATGAGGATGTGGGTCTCCGAGTGCAGTGATACACACACAACACAAAATGCTGGGCTGGTTGTTTTTAGTGTGAGCACAACTCTGGAGCCAGGGAGAAATTCCAAATTATGCCCTGCCCAAGCTGGAGTCACAACAAAGCTGTAACCTTCAGTCTGGCAGAAACCCAGCCTTCCCCACACAATCTGTCATCCCCCCTGTACAAACCTCTCTCAAAAGCCACCCTAGAATCCCTCTCTTTCCTGTTTGCAAGAATATCAAAACCATACAATTTACTTTTCTTTATTATTTCTGCTTCAAGTAACTTACTAAGCAGGACATGTTCCTCTACGTTCTTTGGAATATCCTATCTATACTAACATGAACAGCCATATACAGACTTTTCTACTAATAGTATTAAATAACTTCACAATGATAATAATCTTTCCAACATTGAGTAAACTCACATTTTCTTCTTAATATACTTCATTCTCATCTGATAAGTAATATAATCCCCAGGAAGCCATTCCTTACCAGCCAAAATTTGTACCATACTTTATCATCTGTTTACAAAATTCTTTAGTCCCATGTATCACTGCCTATTTATGGGGTATTTTTCTACTCATCGAAGTTCAGATAGTCCGTTGCTTCAAACAGAAGTGCAAGTGGATGGTGGCTATGCAGTAATTAAACACTGGACTTGGACGTTACAAAAAAGAGTTTGTGTTTCCGGTGAGCGGAAACATTTTAAAAGTCCGGCATTATACCGCTTCTCCTTTGTGGTTCAGCAGTACATTTCCAAGATCCCATACATACCCCGCACCTTTGTTCTCTCATTTCCTAGTTTGATCACTGAGCAGTTAAGACCAAAAAGCATCCTCTTATTGCTACAGGTCTGTTGCTTCTGGCTCGCCAAGTGGTCTTCATTTTTGTTTGAATTAAGTTTATAAAACCTATGCTGTGAACCCTGGTATCGGCACTTTTGCTGTCTTGTTTTCATGAAATTGTGACAAAATGGAAAAAAAAAAAAAAGACTTTCAAAGTCTTTTTTTTAACAGTGAAATCCTTTCTTCAAGCACAATCATACCTAGAAGTCTATTTTATAAAACAGATAAAAAACCATTTACCTCTGGCTGCAGCAGAGGTGAGGGAAAACTCATGTGCTTGCTGAGCATTGGGTGCGAACACACACACACACACACACACACAGACACAGACAGACAGACAGACACACACACACACACACAGACAGACACACACACACAGACAGACACACAGACACACACACACACACAGACACACACACACACACACAGACACACACATACACAGACACACACATACACACACACACAGACACACACATACACAGACACACACATACACACACACACACACACACACACATACACACACACACACACACACACACACACACACACAAAACCCCTCATGAGGGTCCAATTCACTCCTGACCCACAGAAGAGACTCTGAACAGAGGTCTCCCTTCCTAACTCTGGCTCAGCTCTTAGGTCACTAAGTCCACAGACTAATAATTCACTTATTCCTTCCCCTGGAGACCACATGCATGAAACTTTCCACATTATGATTTACCTAAAATAAAAATAACGATCCGAACAACTGGTCACTTAAACAAGTACAGACTATGGCTTCTGACTAAAAGGGCATGAGTCACAAAAGCAAGGCCATAACATGAATGGCACCCTCTCAAATCAAGCAGTGCACAGCATGCGTGGCCACACATGGCCGCCCTGCGGACCCCCGGATTAGAGGAGCCTCAGGAAAGATGGGGCCCGGTTTATGGGGCTCTAGTAGACCACAGGGTTTCACTGAGAGACACTTTTTTCATTATTGCTACAGTCACCCAGAGTCCAGGAACCAGCCCTCAGCCTAGAGACAAGAGAGAAACTCAAAGGCCAGTGTTCTGTTACATGAGGGATCCTTGGGCTGGAAGTACTTCTGCATCTTGGCTGTGGTGGTCACAGGGATCTACACCTGTGATTAAATTACATACAGCTGTGAACACACACGCACAGGTGCATGTAAAACGTGAAATCCAAGTAAGTTCAGTGGAATGTGTTCATGTCAATTTCCTGATTATGATGCTGTGTAATAGTTAGGTGAGATGATAAGTTGGGGAAAACTGACTGAAGGGTATACGGGGCCTCTCAAGTTATTTCTTACGACTGCATGTGAATCTACAATTATCTCATAATAAAACTTCTTTAAGAAAAAGCTGGTGCTCTGGTAAGGGGCTGAAAGGTAACTTCTGACCCTGGCCACATCCATCAGAGTCTTCAGATGTGTTTCATGGTTTTCCCAATCAGTTACTCACTTGCCAATCCAAGCATGTGATAAAAGTGTTCTACCCGTTTCTAGCAATTGTGAAGTGGTTTCTGTGTGTCTTTTTTCTTAATCATTTTTGGCAGAGGTTTGTCTAATTTATCGGTGTTTTCGAAGGAAAGAACCAGCTTTTGTTTTTCTTCAGCTTCTCTGTTGTGTCCTTAACTTCTATTATGTCCCATTATCATCTGTTCTTATATTTAGCCACTTACTTTCTACTTTCAGTGACTATATTTTTCATCTCTAGAAGTTAAATATGTATTTTGCAAAGTCACCCATCCTTTTTCCACGATGTGTTGCCTTATTGCTGTGGTTCACAGTCCTTCGATATTCTCTTTAATCAATCTAAGTGTATTTATTTTATTGTCTCTTACACAGTTTTATTATTTTCACTGCTTAGCAGGCATATCTCTCTGTGTATTATGTCTGCTGACTCTCCCTTGTGGGGATAAGCTTGCTCACGTGGCTTGTCATTCTTTTTTTTTTTTTTTTTAACATCTTTATTGGACTATAATTGCTTTACAATGGTGTGTTAGTTTCTACTTTATAACAAAGTGAATCAGTTATACATATACATATGTTCCCATATCTCTTCCCTCTTGAATCTCCCTCCCTCCCACCCTCCCTATCCCACCCCTCTAGGTGATCGCAAAGCACAGAGCTGATCTCCCTGTGCTATGCGGTTGCTTCCCACTGGCTATCTATTTTACGTTTGGTAGTGTATATATGTCCATGCCACTCTCTCACTTTGTCACATCTTACCCTTCCCCTTCCACATATCCTCAAGTCCATTCTCTAGTAGGTCTGTGTCTTTATTCCCATCTTGCCACTAGGTTCTTCATGACCTTTTTTTTTTTTCCTTAGATTCCATGTATATGTGTCAGCATACTGTATTTGTTTTTCTCTTTCTGACTTACTTCACTCTGTATAACAGACTCTAACTCCATCCACCTCACTACAAATAACTCAATTTCGTTTCTTTTTATGGCTGAGTAATATTCCATTGTATATATGTGCCACATCTTCTTTATCCATTCATCCGATGATGGACACTTAGGTTGTTTCCATGTCCTGGCTATTGTAAATAGAGCTGCAATGAACATTTTGGTACATGACTCTTTTTGAATTATGGTTTTCTCAGGGTATATGCGCAGTAGTGGGATTGCTGGGTCATATGGTAGTTCTATTTTTAGTTTTTTAAGGAACCTCCATACTGTTCTCCATAGTGGCTGTATCAATTTACATTCCCACCAACAGTGCAAGAGTGTTCCCTTTCCTCCACACCCTCTCCAGCATTTATTGTTTCTAAATTTTTTGATGATGGCCATTCTGACCGGTGTGAGATGATATCTCATTGTAGTTTTGATTTGCATTTCTCTAATGATTAATGATGTTGAGCATTCTTTCATGTGTCTGTTGGCAATCTGTGTATCTTCTTTGGAGAAATGTCTATTTAGGTCTTCTGCCCATTTTTGGATTGGGTTGTTTGTTTTTTTTGTTATTGAGCTGCATGAGCCGCTTGTAAATCTTGGAGATTAATCCTTTGTCAGTTGCTTCATTTGCAAGTATTTTCTCCCATTCTGAGGGTTGTCTTTTCATCTTGTTTATGGTTTCCTTTGCTGTGCAAAAGCTTTTAAGTTTCATTAGGTCCCATTTGTTTATTTTTGTTTTTATTTCCATTTCTCTAGGAGGTGGGTCAAAAAGGATCTTGCTCTGATTTATGTCATAGAGTATTCTGCCTATGTTTTCCTCTAAGAGTTTGATAGTGTCTGGCCTTACATTTAGGTCTTTAATCCATTTTGAGTTTATTTTTGTGTATGGTGTTAGGGAGTGTTCTAATTTCATACTTTTACATGTACCTGTCCAGTTTTCCCAGCAGCACTTATTGAAGAGGCTGTCTTTTCTCCACTGTATATGCTTGCTTCCTTTATCAAAGATAAGGTGACCATATGTGCGTGAGTTTATCTCTGGGCTTTCTATCCTGTGAAGATAATTGTGAAGTGGTTTCTGTGTGTCTTTTTTCTTAATCATTTTTGGCAGAGGTTTGTCTAATTTATCGGTGTTTTCGAAGGAAAGAACCAGCTTTTGTTTTTCTTCAGCTTCTCTGTTGTGTCCTTAACTTCTATTATGTCCCATTATCATCTGTTCTTATATTTAGCCACTTACTTTCTACTTTCAGTGACTATATTTTTCATCTCTAGAAGTTAAATATGTATTTTGCAAAGTCACCCATCCTTTTTCCACGATGTGTTGCCTTATTGCTGTGGTTCACAGTCCTTCGATATTCTCTTTAATCAATCTAAGTGTATTTATTTTATTGTCTCTTACACAGTTTTATTATTTTCACTGCTTAGCAGGCATATCTCTCTGTGTATTATGTCTGCTGACTCTCCCTTGTGGGGATAAGCTTGCTCACGTGGCTTGTCATTCTTTTTTTTTTTTTTTTAACATCTTTATTGGACTATAATTGCTTTACAATGGTGTGTTAGTTTCTACTTTATAACAAAGTGAATCAGTTATACATATACATATGTTCCCATATCTCTTCCCTCTTGAATCTCCCTCCCTCCCACCCTCCCTATCCCACCCCTCTAGGTGATCGCAAAGCACAGAGCTGATCTCCCTGTGCTATGCGGTTGCTTCCCACTGGCTATCTATTTTACGTTTGGTAGTGTATATATGTCCATGCCACTCTCTCACTTTGTCACATCTTACCCTTCCCCTTCCACATATCCTCAAGTCCATTCTCTAGTAGGTCTGTGTCTTTATTCCCATCTTGCCACTAGGTTCTTCATGACCTTTTTTTTTTTTCCTTAGATTCCATGTATATGTGTCAGCATACTGTATTTGTTTTTCTCTTTCTGACTTACTTCACTCTGTATAACAGACTCTAACTCCATCCACCTCACTACAAATAACTCAATTTCGTTTCTTTTTATGGCTGAGTAATATTCCATTGTATATATGTGCCACATCTTCTTTATCCATTCATCCGATGATGGACACTTAGGTTGTTTCCATGTCCTGGCTATTGTAAATAGAGCTGCAATGAACATTTTGGTACATGACTCTTTTTGAATTATGGTTTTCTCAGGGTATATGCGCAGTAGTGGGATTGCTGGGTCATATGGTAGTTCTATTTTTAGTTTTTTAAGGAACCTCCATACTGTTCTCCATAGTGGCTGTATCAATTTACATTCCCACCAACAGTGCAAGAGTGTTCCCTTTCCTCCACACCCTCTCCAGCATTTATTGTTTCTAAATTTTTTGATGATGGCCATTCTGACCGGTGTGAGATGATATCTCATTGTAGTTTTGATTTGCATTTCTCTAATGATTAATGATGTTGAGCATTCTTTCATGTGTCTGTTGGCAATCTGTGTATCTTCTTTGGAGAAATGTCTATTTAGGTCTTCTGCCCATTTTTGGATTGGGTTGTTTGTTTTTTTTGTTATTGAGCTGCATGAGCCGCTTGTAAATCTTGGAGATTAATCCTTTGTCAGTTGCTTCATTTGCAAGTATTTTCTCCCATTCTGAGGGTTGTCTTTTCATCTTGTTTATGGTTTCCTTTGCTGTGCAAAAGCTTTTAAGTTTCATTAGGTCCCATTTGTTTATTTTTGTTTTTATTTCCATTTCTCTAGGAGGTGGGTCAAAAAGGATCTTGCTCTGATTTATGTCATAGAGTATTCTGCCTATGTTTTCCTCTAAGAGTTTGATAGTGTCTGGCCTTACATTTAGGTCTTTAATCCATTTTGAGTTTATTTTTGTGTATGGTGTTAGGGAGTGTTCTAATTTCATACTTTTACATGTACCTGTCCAGTTTTCCCAGCAGCACTTATTGAAGAGGCTGTCTTTTCTCCACTGTATATGCTTGCTTCCTTTATCAAAGATAAGGTGACCATATGTGCGTGAGTTTATCTCTGGGCTTTCTATCCTGTTCCATTGATCTATGTTTCTGTTTTTGTACCAGTACCATACTGTCTTGATTACTGTAGCTTTGTAGTATAGTCTGTAGTCAGGGAGCCTGATTCCTCCAGCTCCATTTTTCATTCTCAAGATTGCTTTGGCTATTCGGGGTCTTTTGTGTTTCCATACAAATTGTGAAATTTTTTGTTCTAGTTCTGTGAAAAATGCCACTGGTAGTTTGATAGGGATTGCACTGAACCTGTAGATTGCTTTGGGTAGTAGAGTCATTTTCACAATGTTGATTCTTCCAATCCAAGAACATGGTATATCTCTCCATCTATTTGTATCATCTTTAATTTCTTTCATCAGTGTCTTATAATTTTCTGCATACAGGTCTTTTGTCTCCTTAAGTAGGTTTATTCCTAGATATTTTATTCTTTTTGTTGTAATGGTAAATGGGAGTGTTTTCTTAATTTCACTTTCAGATTTTTCAGCATTAGTGTATAGGAATGCAAGAGATTTCTGTGCATTAATTTTGTATCCTGCTACTTTACCAAAGTCATTGATTAGCTCTAGTAGTTTTCTGGTAACATCTTTAGGATTCTCTATGTATAGTATCATGTCATCTGCAAACACTGACAGTTTTACCTGTTCTTTTCCAATTTGGATTCCTTTTATTTCTTTTTCTTCTCTGATTGCTGTGGCTAAAACTTCCAAAAGTATGTTGAATAATAGTGGTGAGAGTGGGCACCCTTGTCTTGTTCATGATCTTAGTGGAAATGGTTTCAGTTTTTCACCATTGAGGACGATGTTGGCTGTGGGTTTGTCATATATGGCCTTTATTATGTTGAGGAAAGTTCCCTCTATGCCTACTTTCTGGAGGGTTTTTATCATAAATGGGTGTTGAATTTTGTCGAAAGCTTTCTCTGCATCTATTGAGATGATCATATGGTTTGGCTTGTCATTCTTTATATTTTATTTTTCTGCTATGAATTCATCTTTAGTGGAGGCGGTTTTGTTCTGTGAGAATTAACATGTCTTGGATTATGAAAATAGCTCTATAGAGTGGTTCTCATTTGCTTGTCAGGACAGGAAGATTTTCTGTGGTATTACACGGATTTTGTATGTTGATTTCTAGGTTTGCAGTTGCTATATCACACGCAGAGCACAAATGCGGATCCCAGACCAAAATGTGCTAGGGGTCCAGAGTTTCCTTTGTTTATTGCCTCTAACTATTTGCAAACTATAAACCCTTCTTTTTATTCTACTAATTGATACCTTTAACTTAAGTGTGTGCATACACACGTGTGCACACACCCACAGATATGTACACACATGGTTGAAATTAGATCCTTTACTTAAGAACAAGATTAAAATAGTATATATTGACTGTCTGTTATAAAAGGTGAAGAAGTTGATTTTTTTTCTAGTGATTCATCAGTCACCCATTTCCTCGTTTTTGTTAGTAACATTTCAGAAGTTAATCAAGTATTTTTATATTAGATGTTTTTACATGGTTTCTCATTAACAATTCTTTTTTATAGTTCATTGTGTTTCAACTCACATTTATTTTGATTTTAATACTCATATCTATGTTTAACTGATTATGGTGTATAACAAATCAGTTCTTTTATAATACAATTTCCTCCGATCTTGTGGGAGTTTTTTTTTTCACTAAAAAATTTTTTCCTTATTTCCCCACCTCCCCAAGCCTCTAGAAAAGAATCAGAGCCAGTATAATTTCTGAATCTTTGTGCATCAGGAAACATCTTTCTGTGGCCTCACAAATGAAAAACAACTTATATCAGGGTATGATTTTGGAGTCACAGCATATTTCCCTCAAAAATTTTGTTCCAGTGATTTTTGGCATTTAACTTTGGGCAACAGAAAATATGATTAGCATTGTTTCTTTTTCTTTATAGATAGCCTTTTTTTCCAGCCTAGATGTTTATCTGAATATTTCTACATCAGTAGTATTTAATAACATTATCAGGAGATTTGTTCTAATTTTAAATTGTACATGGAGAGCTCTTTACATTTTGTTCATTTTTGGGTTTTATTCTGCCAAAAAGCTGTTTTTACATTGTATCCTTTATTATTGCATCTATTTTGTTTATTCTATTCTCTTCTTTAGTAATAGCAATTATCTGTCTTTCATATGTCTGTTTTTTCTCTGAAAATGTCTTTTTGGTGCCTTCACACGTGAACACACATGAGCAGATGATATTCCAAGGAAATAGAAGTTTCACTGTTCTCATTCCCTTATATGTTCACTACAAGGTTCTCAAATTAATTCTCCACAAGTTTCTGCCTGTTGCTTATTCTCATTACAGATTCCAATGTCCATTCAAATTCTGCTATTCCATTTTGGTTTCCTTACCATCTTTCTTTGCCTCACTCAGCAAATTTTCTTCTCGTTGCTTCTTCACTTGATCCATATTTTGGAAAAGCTGTCCTCTTATTGTTTAATCTTTCATTTTCTTTATTCTTCCATGTTTTCTTGAATTTCATGCCATCTAAAATGCATTTCTGTTTTCCACTGTGTAGGTTATAGAAAAAAAATCAAATGGGCTTAAACAATAAGTTAATGTGTTATCTTACAGAACAGGAAGTCTGGAGTTAGAGGAGGTTCCATGGATTGGTTGAATGAGATGTCCAAGAATGTCATTAAAGCCCCCCGTCCTTTCAAGCTCTCCACTTTGCCATCTCATGTTGGCATTGCCCTTAGCCTGGATCCTTTCTTGGATGCGAGATTGCTTTAGCAGTTCCAAGCATCAAACCCACACATGGTAATGTCCAGTAGGAGACAGAAGCCACTGGAATATCCTTCTTAGAAGTAAGGAAATCTTTCCTAGAAGAAAATAGAACTCCCCTAGTAGACCTTCCCTTCTAGCTCATTGAAAATTTTTGAAAATTGGCAAAGACGATAGGAACATCTGATTGGCTTTAAAAAATCAAGGATTTTCCCCTATGTCTTGGAATAGGGTCATCCTCCTCTGAGTCACATGGGGAATGTGTGGGCACCCAGACTCGTTTGGGGTTCTGCCAGAAAGGAAGAAGGTGAGGGATGGCTGTTAGGTAAACAGTCAACATTGACTACTTTTCTTTTGAAGAATTTATTTTTCTCAGCATCCAGAGTGTCATTTTTCATATTTTTCACATCGCGGATTTTTCTGAGACTCCGTGTTGTTTTGTTTCTGTTTTCTTAACTTCGAAGAAGGAGAGGTCTCTAGGGACTGGTGTTTGCCAATAAACAGAGAAGGCAGATTCTTATTGTTGCTTTCGGTGTTCAACTGATTGGAATCCTTTTCTTGTGACTTAAGCAGGAGAAGTAATGGAGGTTCACCGTCCCCATCCCTATGTGATATATCTTCCACCATCCTTCCATGTCATGTGAGAGCTGTGGAAGAAGGAATTCACACTCTCTCCACAAAGAGAAAGATTGATTTCTTTATCAGGAGGAGCAAATGAATCCAGAAGCACTTTCCTATGACTGTTCCCATCACAAATTTTTTCTAATACTGAATCTGAGTTCTGGGGTACAAAGGTGTTTATCCACCCTCTTTTGTCTTAGCCAATGAAAGGGACTGAGGAGGAGAAAGGGCTTGGAGATGCCCGATCCCCATATTTGCTTGCTAGAGCCTTTGATTCTCTGAGCCCAGGAAAGAAAATGGGAAAAGATGAAGCATTTCTTTTCTGTCCTTCGAGCCAGTGTTACCTTAAGTAACGAAGCATAACCGTGTCAATTGTCAATTGTATAATGTCCATTTCAGCTCCATAGAATGTGGCACAGTGGGATGGCATTCTACTTAACTATTAGTTTTACAAGTTCAACCCTGTGGAGTTGGTCAGATTTAAAACAGGGAGAGAAGGTAATCCCATCTGTCATTACATTGAGTAAGAGCACATTCCTGAGGGGATATGAGATGGGGGTATGTGAATCTACTCTTTCTTAAAGGTCACAAGTCTGTATACACCTATCTTAGTTTAAGTCAAAACTAGCATATCACGCCCATGATTTTATATTTCACTATCATTCTTAATGAGATAAAGTAAAGCAATGGTTGAAAATTGATTTAAAGAAAAACTTTGAAGACATGACTATATAGATATGCACTATTCAGTGCAGTAGCCACTGGTCACAAGTGGCTATTTATATTTCAATTAATTGAAATTAGGTTAAAGTAAAAATTCAATTCCTCAGTCACACCAGCCACATTTCAAGTGCTTGACAGTCATAGGTGACTAGTGGCTACCATATTGAATGTGCAGATACAGAGCACTTCCATCATCATATGAAGTTCTGTTGGGCAGTGCTGTGCTAGAGCCGTCTTACACTAGATCAGTGTCTTTTAGAGTTCACTCTAGCTCTAAGTCAGCTCTCTTTAGAACTTGATTTGGCTCTGGATGTACACCCGCCCTGTCTAATACTATAGCCACTTACCATATGTGGTGTTAAGCACTGGAAATATGGCTGGTCTGAGTTGACATGCTTTATAAGTAAGATACACATTGGATTTCAAAGCCTGAGTATGAATAAAGAACGTCAAATATATCATTAATAATTTTATACCAACTCTACGTTGAAGTATCATTTCGATGTATTGGGTTAAACAAAATTTCTTATTGCAATTAATTTCACTTGTTCCTTTTTACCTTATTTAATGTTGCTATAAGAAAATTTTAATTTACGTACGTGGTCCATGTTATATTTCCACTGGACCTCTTTACCCTCTGTGTAACTCCAGAATGCTCTCCCTTTCTCTGCCTCTTTCTCTAGATCTGTGCTTCCCAGTACAGTAACCATAAGCCACATGTGTACATTTAAACTTAAGTGAATTAAAATTAAGCAAAGTGTAAAATGCAGTTTGCCCATCACATTAGCCACATCTCACACACTCAGTAGTCACATGTGTTCAGTGGCTACCATATTGCACAGCACAGATACAGAACATTTCCATCATTGTGGAGAGTTCTATTGGACAAGGCTGGTACAGGTTGTACACAGTGATGGCAAAAACCACAGAAGTGGGGCGTGAACGCCTAAAGCTTGGGCGATGTTTGCACAGTGCCTAACTCTGCAGCACGTTACCCTCCCACCTCCTGGAGCCCATCCGTTCCACCTTTGTCAGACGTGTTTATGCACATCTTTTCTCCTCTTCTCTCCTACAAGGGCCGTGGCAGCGTATCTCCCTCTGAACACACTTTCCTCCGCCCTCCTGTCTGTACTTATGTCTAACACTGTGCTTTGTACAATATAGGTACTCAGTAAATATTTGTTAACCGTCTGGAGTGGCAGTTCCTAGCAAGTGATTGGAAATATGTGGCTGTTGCTAGTGGGAGATCTCTAATGGCTTGGTAGCAGGGGGGATAAAAAAGAAAGAGAAGGTCAAAGCCAGGTTCCCAAGGAAGAAGGAAGAGCGACTGGCAGAGAGACAGAAAAGAGGAAATCAGAGGGATGGTGGTGACCTGGCATCTCATACACGTCACCATAATCCCTCGGCTCGCCCTACCAGCCCTTCACGGGCAGCAGCAAGACACGTTGCGGGGGAATTCACAGCCTTAGACAACAGCTATAGAAAAGGTGCAGAAGAAATCCAAAATATTATTATGTGATAAATAAACATGTAAAGCCTATAAATGAGCAGTTGGAATGGCATGAAAATTAAGGGTCTGGTGAGGAGAAAAATGAAAAATGTTCTCTCCCTGGGCCAGCTGGTTTGAGTTAACATTTTATGAGCAGCATGTGGATTCCAGCACCCTTGTTGAATTAGCAGCAGAATCACACATTAGTTTTAAGGCTCCGTCTCGAAAAGGAACATCGTAACGATTTTTAATTGGGGCTGATAAAAATGTAGCATTACTTGTAGGTTCCTGAGAGAAGTGAGTTGTGAAATTGGGTTTTCATTAAACCTAATGATGGAAAATTAAGTATAGTGAGTCTGGTGAAATGGGGTGTGATAAAAGGCATCACTTCTGCATTATCAGAGGTTAATAGGGAATAGGTGAAGTAAGCTACATTGGAAAAGGGAGTCCAACTAGTTGAATTAATAAACCTTGACACTCCCTTGGTTCCGAGTCTTCATAGCGTCATTAGCACCCGCATTGACATTATTACAAATGTTACAGCAATACAAGTTGCTAAATTTCAGACGCGTTTGTTTTCCATTCCAGTGTTGGTTTTGCTGACACCAAGTTTACAGTCTGTCTAGCAATGTGTTTAGAGGAAAATATCCATATTGGTAGCTATTTGGTTTTGGAAACACTTGGCATCTCACAAAAATTGTCAGATGCTCTTTCCTAAGAAGCCTATCTCTGCCAGGCAGCTGGTCTCCCAGGCAGCCCAGGTCCCAGGCCCATGGGTCTCTGAAGATACCTGTCACCATATATGATAGTGGCTTAGGTGGGAGACACTCACAGAGCTCCAGGCATTGACCCCGGTTCATCCTGTCCTGGGAATCATGAAGTGCAGCATCTAGAGAAGCAAACTCAAGTGCTCCTTTTTTCTCCATCCCCATGAGTGATATTCACTGGAAGGAGGCCTCATATCCATGGCAGCTAGGACGCCTACAAGAAATAGCGTGAGTCTTTAAGGAGAAGGAGTCTTCTTAAAAAAAAAAAAAAAAAAAAAAAAAAATCCTTCAATAGGGGCTTCCCCGGTGGCGCAGTGGTTGAGAATCCGCCTGCCAATGCAGGGAACACGGGTTTGATCCCTGGTCCGGGAGGATCCCACATGCCGCGGAGCAACTAAGCTCGTGTGCCACAACTACTGAGCCTGTGCTCTAGAGCCCGCGAGCCACAACTACTGAGCCCGCATGCCGCAACTACTGAAGCCCGCGCGCCTAGAGCCCGTGCTCCACAATGAGAGAAGCCACGGCAATGAGGAAGCCCGCGCACCGCAACGAAGAGTAGCCCCCGCTCGCTGCAACTAGAGAAAGCCCACGTGCAGCAACGAAGACCCAACACAGCCAAAAATAAATAAATAAAATTTTTAAAAAATCCTTCCATAGTTTCCCACTGGCTTGGAGATTCTTAGACATTCACACCTGTCTAGGCTGACCTCACACCATCTCTCACAGCTTTACCCCCATCGTATTTCCACCCTCTACCTCCACTCCGTCTTATCTTCCTTGCTCTTACCTGGATGTGCTTGGCTTTTCCAGCTTCTCTGCTCGTGCTTCCAGGGGTTCTTCCTGTCTGTCTACCCTACTAGACCATCCAGCCTTGAGGGTGAAACCTGTATTCTGTGCATTTCCAGTGTCTACCAGAGTCCCTGGAACAGAGTGGGGTCTCAGTAAATCTAACTCCTGATCACAAGGGTGTGATGGAGAAGGGAAGCTGTGCCCACATTTGCCAGCTCTATGTTTAAGCAACACCAGTGAAGATGTGTTACCTGTTACCTCAAATCCCAGGAGAAAAGTAAGCAGTATTTTTCTCATGCTTGTCAGAAAACTTGTGCTTACATCTCACCTAGGCCCTTCTTCCTGGTGCATAAACCTATATATTCTAGATCCTTCTGTTGGCAATCCTTTCCTTACTAGGAAGAATTTTGCTCATGCTGTCACATAGGAGGAAAGTTCACTTTTACATACAGAATCAATGTTTGGTGGATTATTGCGACAGAGAGAAACAAGCTGAAAGATACGTGGATTTTGAAAAGACGAGTTGCAGAAAATGAGGAATGTATGCTAAAACTCCCAGGGAATGAGTGTGGCATAGGCCCCGTGGGGTCTGCCTTGGTACCTTGCAGTGCCTGAAAACATCTGGGTGAGACACATCAAATCTGGCAGTTCTCATCTTATGCATGCCACAAACAGGAGGGTCTAGAGCATAGACTGTCCATGTCTTTGGGAGGAGGCTGGGGAGACCAAGCCTGAATGGTTCTGGATAAGACGAACTGGCCCTGAAAGATTGACAGTGTATGGCTGGCAGGGAGTTCATAGGGTAAGAAAGTGGTTTTACTGGTCTAAGGGGAGCAGAGGAATTCAAATTTCAACCTAAGCAGGCATCAGTTTTAAATTTATTGATTGATTGATTGCTATGTTGGGTCTCCGTTTCTGTGCGAGGGCTTTCTCCAGTTGCGGTGAGCGGGGGCCACTCTTCATTGCGGTGCACGGGCCTCTCACTATCGCGGCCTCTCTTGTTGCGGAGCACAGGCTCCAGACGCGCAGGCTCAGTAGTTGTGGCTCACGGGCCTAGTTGCTCCGCGGCATGTGGGATCTTCCCAGACCAGGGCTCGAACCCGTGTCCCCTGCATTAGCAGGCAGATTCTCAACCACTGCGCCACCAGGGAAGCCCCAGGCATCAGTTTTGAGGGTGGCCCAACTAGTAGGGAGCAGTTAACGCAATTCAGTGTGTCTAAAGATTATTATCAGGCGAGATTATAGATCTTATACCAAGGATAGATGTATGAAGGCGATGAGGCGTAGGACCCAGGCCTGGGAGAAGGAGCTCTCGGGACTGAAGGAGGTGGCTCAGGCTTCCCTACCTGCAAGGTAGGTTCAGCATCACTCCTGGATTAAGAGTGTTAAATTCTGGGGAAACTAGACAGTAGGCAGAAGGTGATCAGTGTTGCAGAGCCCATAGCTGGAGAGCAGCTGAGAGGGTCAGGGTCCCTGCTATCTACTGCGGATCCAAGACTGGCTCCAGTTCCTCCCAGTGTATGACCCAAAGGAAACAAACTAGTAGAGAAACCGGGTCACACGGGGATGCAGGCAGATGGACCAGAGGCAGACACATGGCTCTGACCTCCAGGGACCTGAGGCTCTCCTCACCTGCAGGCAGGCACCAGAGACGATTCCAGGTAGTCTGCTTCCTCACCAGGAGGGTGTTCCTTGTACCCATCCTGCCTGGCTTCTCACGGGTTCTGGGATTGGCCTGGACCTGACAAGCCTGAAGGAAGGACAGAAACAGGCAGGAGATGACAGCCAACCTGGAGCCTTGTCTTTACTCCATCAAGATGCACCCTTGAAACAGAAACGAACCAAGGGTTATTGTGTCACTGGCTTGTTTGTTGTTTTAATGTTTAAATCTACCGCCACAGCCATGCCAGGGAAACCGTGTTTCTTTATTCTTTCTGCAGTTCCCTGATCAGCTGAGTCCTGAGTTAGTTCCCTCTGCCCTCCAGAGGTCAACCTGGGGGAGGCACAGAGGACAGAGGACAAAACTCCTATAGGTGATGGTCTGTTCTCCCTCCTTCTCTTTGAAGCAGGTGGCAGCCGTGGGGAGCTCTCCCAGCCCACCCTCACGATCCAGACTCACCCCTACCGGGCCTGCGACCCCGTGGAGATGAGCTATGCCCGGGACCAGTTCCAGCCCGCCATCCGGGTGGCTGACCTGCTCCAGCACATCACTCAGATGAAGAGAGGCCAGGGCTACGGGTTCAAGGAGGAATATGAGGTAAGAGACCAGCCTGCGGGAAACTCCCTGATGGGCACAGAGGCTTCGTGGGTACTAAAGCTACTCAAAGTATGGTCCCCAGACCAGCAGCATCAACACCACCTGGGAGCCTGCTGGAAATGCACCATCTCAGGCCCACCCAGACCTACCGCATCAGTTTGGAGTCACACCTTCCTTCAATGGGAAGATATGGATAGAATGGCTCCGCCCCCATCCCACATGTTGTAGAAGAGCGAGCAGATCACCCCTGCCAGTGATTTTCAGCAGGCCTGCTGGCTCCTGGTCACCTCTTGCCTCGTTGTCATGCTTCTGTTGTGTTTTCAACACCCCCAAGTCAACATCGCATCTGGCGACTGCTGTCCTCCGTCTCTCTCTCTACCTGCTCCGCACCCCTGCCTTGGACATCCGTTACCTTCCTCCCCAGCGAGTCTCTAATGCCAAGGATTTGTGAGTAGCAGTTGTTGCTAAGGTTTAGGGTATCACAGAAGGATTGCAGCCGAGTACAGGAAGCACCTGAATACAAGTCCTCCTGAGGTGAGGCTCTGGTCACCAGACAGGTCTCTGTCCACTTCCTTTCCCAAAAGTTCCTTTTAGTGTCCTAAAATTTTCCTCTTTTTTTCCTCCTCCTTTTTATAGCAGCCAAGAAAAGAACTCCACTCCCTCTACTTTATTATGCAGAACAATTTAGCTATCTTTATCTCACTCCTTTTGTTTCACTCCTTGCCCTTTAGGCCTCACCTTTTACAAACAAAAGGTAGAAGGAAAAACTCATTAAGATGTTCTCCTGCACTAAAGAGCATCCGACCCCCAAGAGGAATTTTGCATCCCTCCTGAGCCTGTCGGAATCCAGCTGCAGGCAGCTTTGGAACCAAGCATCTCTTTCTTCTCTTTTCCTTTCCTCTCTCTACCTCTCCTCCATCCTTCCCAAAATATCTTTTGAGCATTTACTGCGTGCCAGGCTCTGAGTTATTTGCACTAGGTTTTGTTGTTGCGGTGGTGGTGGTGGTGGTGGTGTTTTTTTTTCTCACATGCATCATGTGGCCCAGATATGCTAGGTTCAGTTTCACTGTGTGCAGTGAAAATGCATTGACTCAGATACTACACATTTGGAATTCTTGATACTGCAGACTAAGTTTATCTCTCAGACTATATTCTGAGAAAGAGCTTACAAAGCAATATTTCAGAAGTTGTGTGAGGTCATGAAATTGTGCTAAATTTGGGGGTAGGGGGTGTCCAGACATCCAGATTCCAATACAACAAACTGCGTGGCCTATCGTTTTGCTACCTGAGTCTTAAAGTTCTTTATTAGTTGAATGAAGAGTTTGGATAGGTGATTACTAAGGGGCTGTCTGGTCCTAAAACTTTATGAGAGTATAAAACATGGTAGCAAGGAGAACATTTGACACAGTTATGCAAACAAAAACGTTTATGTCAATGGACATGAGTAATTACCAGCTCAGGAGAACCAGCAGTTAATTTCTTTTGTTTTGGTTTGGTTTTTTTGTTTTAACATCTTTATTGGAGTGTAATTGCTTTACAATGGTGTGTTAGTTTCTGCTGTACAACAAAGTGAATCAGCTATATGTATACATATATCCCCATATCCCCTCCCTCTTGCCTCTCCCTCCCACCCTCCCTATCCCACCCCTCTAGGTGGTCACAAAGCACCGAGCTGATCTCCCTGTGCCATGCAGCTGCTTCCCACTAGCTATCTATTTTACATTTGGTAGTGTGTATATGTCCATGCCACTCTCTCACTTCGTCCCAGCTTATCCTTCCCCCTCCCCGTGTCCTCAAGTCCATTCTCTACGTCTGTGTCTTTATTCCTGTCCCCAGCAGTTAATTTCAAATATGATCTAAGTAAAATAGTATTTTTCATATACTCAACCTATAAATTTTGGGAGGATACTGGGATAAGAGTTGCAGGTGATGGTCTCATCACCTCACATCCCTGGGTCTTATTTCCTAGGAGGTTGGTTAAATGATCCTGATCTCAGGGGGCCGTGGGGTCCAGCGGCTGGACCTCAGTCCTTGTCTTCTTTGAAAAAAGAATTCAGCAAAGAGACAGAGATTATGAAGCAGATAAAATGTTTATTAGAAGCAAAGTACGTGTGGAAGAACACACAGGCAGACTCAGAGTGAGTCGCACCCAGTAGGGGTGGCTAAAATTGCTTATATGAGGGCAGTTTTCCAGGTTGCCTCTGGCCAGTCATCTTGCTCGTGCCCATATTTGGCCTGACTCAGGGCCCTGCCCAATGTGCACGCACATCTTTCAGCCAAGATGAATTCTAGCGTGGGGGTTTCTGGGAGGTTGGCAGGACATATTATGGGCTGGTGCCCCCTCTCACCTTTGACCCCTGAGGATCTTTTCTGCACATGTGTGGTCTAGGATGTCTCCTTGACCACAGGAATGAGAAAAACGTGCTCGCCTTATCTTTTACTCAAGCAGGGCTCTGCTCCTGTCATTATCTTTATTTCGAAGTGTCTACAGGAGACTGTTTGCAGCTGCTCAGCCTGGGGCCCATCTCTCTCCTGCCTCAATCCCAACCCCTTAAAGTGTGGGGGGGGGGGGCATGTGTGTGTGCTCACACTCACTTGTGTAGATCTGTGCGGTGAGTGAATGTCAGGACAGGGTGTGTTGTTTGTAAAGTCGTATTCAATATCATGAAGGTTTAATAAGTCATTAGTCATAATATTTAATTTGTTTTAAAGTTTCAAATAGCATTAAGGGACATATGTGGCTTATCAGAAAGGGGGCCAAGTAGTCAAAGCCTGAGAAACACTGTTCTAAGAACTTGCAATCTAAAATTTGAAAACAGAAATACAAATACATTTGACGACTTTGGTGCATCTCCTTCCACAATGGTATCTTTTAAAAGTATCCATCCTTCTGTGGTGGGATTTGGATTGATTTTTTTTTTTCATTTATTTGTTTGTGCCTTTTTACATTTTCCAAATTTTCTAGCATGGAAATGAACTGCTTTTATAATGAGAGAGAAAACAATAAATGTTGTTCCATCATTTGAACTTCAACCAGAAATATCATTAAGTAGACTAGACTTGCCCTCAGTTAGTTCAAATTGTACTAATCAGTTAGCTTGAATGCTTAGCTTCTAGTTAACAGCATTTCCTGATTAACTGGAGGTTAATTGGAAAACGTTACTTCATAGGAGTCTTTCCACAATGTCTTTCCACTTCCTTAGACTATAGCTGGATATTGCTTTGATCATCAAGCCTCCTGTGATGGCTGGAATCTACATACTGAGCAAAGAATCACAAATCTACTTGAAGACTGTTTCCTATTGTAGATATATGATTCCTGGGTCTTCAATCCTACTATCAAACGCACACGCTATGTGCTCTGTTTGTTGCCTGTCACTCCCCTACCCTGCTCATTTTTTTCGTACAAATGAGTGGGTTTGACAAGTTGACATATAAGGGACCTCTCAGCTATAGCAAGCTGTGTCTTATAAAATTCACTTAAGTTTTACAATCACTTACAAATTTGCTCATTAAATATTTACTGAGTATTTACTGTTTCTAAGGACTGTTCGAGGTATTTGGGATACACCAGAGAACAAAAATGTACAAAGATCCATGCCCTCGTGAAGCTTGTGTTCTAGCAGAGGAAACCCAAAATAAACAATAGACTTAAAAATAAGGAAGTTATTATACAATAACTTACTTTATGTAATATGTTAGTAAATAATATGGTATGTTAGACAGTGAAAAACACTGTTTGCTGTGTTACAAACTACCCCAAATCTTAGTGACATTAAAACAACCAATTTACTGCGCTCACTGATTCCGTGGATCAGGCATTTGGACAGGGTACAATAGGGATAGTCTGTCTCTATTCCATGATGTCTAAAGCCTTGACCGGGAATGCTCTAAGGCTTGGGACTGAAGATCTGAAAGTGTCTTCACTCAGATAGCTAACAACTGGGATCTCAGCTGGGATTGCCAGCTGGAACACCTACACTCAGCCTCTTCCGGTAGCCTGGGCTTCCTCACAGCATGGCTGCCTCGGGATCACTGAACTTCTTACATGGTGGCGCAGAGCTCCGCGGGTGAGCCCGCTAGCTAACGAGGTGGAAAGTGCGTCACCCCTTGTGACCTACAGTTGGACGCCACACAGCATCACTCCTACCACCTTATATTGGTTATACGCAAACAATAACTGCCTGCATTCTAGGGGAGGGGAATTATTAGACTCCACCTCTTGATGAAGGGAGGTGTAGCTGCAAGATCCTAAGAGAGAATACGGAACAGGAGTATTGGAAAATATAATCTGTGGATAATACAGTCTTCCACAAGTAAGTACCACAGGAAATGAAAGAGAAGCACAAGGAAGGGAGATGGTATATTCCAGGGACATGAGGTGAAGGAGTTCCAGTATTCTACAGGCTGAAAGGGCAGTCTTTAATTAGAAGATGAGATTTGAGCAGAGGCATGCTGGAAAGTATCTGGAGGAAAAGAATCAAGATCAAGGGAGTAATATATCTGGCATGTACAAGGAGGTCAAGCGTGGTGTGAGTCCAGTGAACAAGGAAGAAAAGTAATAGAAGGTGCAATTGGAGAAATAAAGGGGGCCTGACCATATAGTGCCTTATAAGCCATTATAGGGACTTTGGCTTTTACTTTGAATGAAATGGAAAGCCACTGCAGAGTTTTGAGAAGACAAGTGATAATTTTCTGACATTATTTTGAAAGATTGATTCTTGCTGCTCTGTGGAGAATAGACAAAGGGAGGAAAGGGTAAAAGCAGGGAAACCAGTTGCGAGCCCACTGCAGTGACCCAGCAGAGAGACAGTGCTGACTCACCCAGGATGTGGCAGCGGGGGTGGAGAGAGGTGGCTGGATTCTGAATGTATTTTAAAGATAGAGCCAACAGGATTTTCTAACACATTACATGTGGCCTGGGAGAGAAAGAGAGGAATCAAGGGTGCCTCCAAGGCTATTACCCAAGCCACTGGAAGGATGGAGCTGCCACCAGTGGAGATGGGAAGGCTGCAGGTGGAACAGACTTGGGGATAAGGAAGGAATGGGGAGTTTGATGTTGAACTAAGATGTCTATTGGATATCTTAGTGGAGATGGAAAATAGGTAGCTGGATATATGAGTCTGGAATTTGGGAAAGAAGCCTGGACTGGGGAGAAAACTTCGGGAGCCATTGACACATAGCTGATATTAAAAACACAGAATTTCAACTGTGAGGTGTCAGAGCACTTTTCATAGACCAGGCATTGTACTGGACTCTAGAAACTGAGGCGACAAGATAAGAGTCCTTGCCTTCTGGGGAGCTTAGAGCTTATTCTTCGAGATGGGCATATAAACTAACTCACTATTTGGCAAAATGTCACAGTAGAGGTATCCCCAGAGTGCTATCAGAACCCTTGGAGGTGGGGTGCATGAAGCCTAGCCTGAGGATGGATAGCCAGTGGCTTTCTGGAAGACATAAAGCCTAAGCCAAAGCTTGAGAAATAGGAGGGAGCGTGGAAGGAGATGGGACTGAAATGTTAGTAGGGGCAGCCATGGGGTGTGGGCAAGGGGATTTGGATTTTATTCCAGGAGCAATGGGGAGCCACTGAAGGCAGCAGGATTTTTTTTTTAAGCTGGATTCGCATTTTAGATGCAACTATTTGTCGTAGGTCAGAACAGGGAGATCAGAGGCAGGTAGGCGGCTGGGACAGTAATTCAAGGAAAATATGGGTTTGCCTGAACCTGGAGACTGGGCCCCGAGCCTAGACAAGCCCACACACATTCTTTCATGTCGAGCCATAAAATCAGCTTGCTCTCTTTAGCATGTAAACTTGAACCTCTCAATGTATATATTTTAAGTTCGGTGACTTGAAATAATGCATGAATGGTCCTGAATTGAGAGTCAAAATGCCTAGATTTAAGCCCTGTCCCTTTCATTAACTATCTGGGTGACCTTGAGCCAGTTCCGCCCCCTCTCTGGGCCTCCATTTTCATATTTATGCAGTGGGCGTGAAGACATTGGCCAGAGTGATCCAAAGAGTGCTTCTGTCCATGATATATTGGGAGTCCCAGCGGGAGCCATTTGTCCAGGCCAGCTGGATCTCCCATCCCACCTGTAGCTCCACTGGACCCCGCTCTCTGGGGCTACCACCCCCGTAGTTATGTCTCAAGTCCTAGCAACCGTGATTGACCAGGGACCTTGGGTTCCTAAGAACTCAAGGAGGCCTGAGGCAAATTAACTGCACTTCCCATACAGATCTGAGTCTTAGAGGCTTTCGATCTTCACTGCACATGAGAATAACCCAGTTTTAAAAACACCAACAGCCAGGCCATCCTTCAAGACCAATTAAATCAGAATCTCTGGAAGTGGGATCCAGGGATCAGTATCTCCTAAGCTCTCCAGATGACTCTAATGTACTTTCAAGGTTGAGACGCTGGTCTGAGGAGACCCGTGGAGTCCCCGGCACGTGCCCTGCTTGTGCCCACAGACCCTTCCCCTCACCTGCTGTACTTGCTGCCGGTCACATCCGGTGCCCGCGGAGGCACGTGAGGACCCCGCACATCTGCCCTGCTATTGGACCACAGTCACATTAGAGTCAAGGGGCTTCTTCACGTGACCCTGGACTGCAGAGTCTTCCCTCCTCCCCCAGCCCAAATTCCCCCACCTTCCCCAGTTACAAACGAAAAATCCTAAGCATGCCGTCAAATGCTAACAGATGTTGGCTGGAGAGTGGGATCGTCTGTGAGTCCTAGAACGCCAGCCACTGTCACGGTCAGATGAGTATCAAGTTTGGGAAGGATGTGGGGCAATAGGGTGAGGTGACTTTGTGATGGAGAGAAGGAAGAGAAGCATGTTAATCCAGTCCAATCCAGGCAGCCTGTCATCCTAATGAATAGAACAAGCCCAGTAGGGAAACCAGAAGGTATTGGTTACTACAGCTCCATTAAGACTATTTCAGGCAACGAGGAACAGCTGTGAGGAATGTGGTGCAGCCTAATGAAGAGCAAACACTTGTTCATTTTCCAGCTCTGGGCAGACACGCCACGTGCATGGCTTGTGTGGGGTGAGGCCAGTGTTGCCCTCTTTCTCTTAGTCATCTAAGTGATGGTGGGCAGGCAGCCTCCCGATAGAGTGTAACCAAGGAGATGGATGCTTCAGATCTCCCCAGGTGCCCTCTTCTCTGCTCAGAGCCACCTGAGCAGAGACACAGAGTGGACCTCCAGCTTCTCCCACAATTTTTTTCTCCCCTCAGTTGGTAAAAGAGTCCCAGAACATGCCACTGCAGGTGATCTCTGAGAGATTCTGGTCCAGCTCCCCAATTTGCAAATGAGTGATTCTTGGGTAGGGGCGTGGGGAATTAGTGGCAGAAGCCCAAATCGTGAAAGGGAAAACCATGGTTGTTCTCCAACTCTGGAAACTCATAATGACCAAAATAGAAAGACTTGACTCTCTGCCTGCTCATCTCATTCCACTCACCATGGATTAAAATAAGGAGAAACTGGGCCTTTTCCAGAGGTGGCCAAAAGACATCAGGAACCATGTGGTTTCAGACTTGGAAGTTTTCCTAGCAAGAAAGAGCTCATGTACAAGAGACTATTAACGGAGTCCTTTCCTTTGAGCTTATTTTTATTTTTCCACTTAGTATTCTGTTTGTAACCCAGCAAGCAATATTTTCTGTTTAATTGGAATCCTCCCCAACCAAGTGAGCAATTTTCAGGTGGTACCATAGAAAAGTGTCTCAAGTGAGAGTCAGGACGTGGTTCTCAATCTGCTACTGATATGCTGGGTGGACTTGGACAAGACTCTTCCATCTCTGGGTCCATGTTTCATCTTCTGTGACATGTTTGACTACATAGCATGGACTCCTGAAGGCTGATAATATATGCCAGTACTTCATTTGGCCAGAAACACTTACTGAGTACCTTACACTGTGTAGGTTACTGGAGATAGTTAGAAAGATACAGAAAGAAAATAAAGACCCTACTTTGAAGGAAGCTCATGGTCTTACCACACCATGTAATCATATAACAGAACTCTAGTTAACATGCTTTGTAGACCCATGAGAAAGGGCAGTCCAGGGTGAATGCACGTTTTTGTTGTTGTTTATTTTTGCTTTTTGTCAGTTATTACTGCCAGGATCGATCAGAAGCTTTCTAAAAGATGAGGCACTGAGCTGAAGAAAAGTAGGAGGCTGGGTAGAGGAAAAGCATGTGTGACAGAGTGAAACAGAGGTTTAGGGGCTCAGAAACATAAGAGAGTTGAAATGTTGCAAGCCAGCTCTTAGACAGGAAACAAAGATGCCTGTCTATGAAAAAAGAAAAATCAAAATGAAACTAGTTGGGGAGAGAAATAGGAAGTTTTCACAGTTTTCCTGAACAGAATTAACAAGGTAAATCATGGCCTTTGACAGTCCACCCCTTAACTCTGGCTGACTTCAAGTTTAGGGGAGAGCTGTTGACCCAGAGGCACCCTCCCAGAAGCTCATGCATGCAGATGGAGAAAATGTGTGGACAGGACCAGAAGTCTGTAGCCTGGAATGGGACGCAGGGGTCCCCCAGGTCATAGGCTCAGAGATGGGAGGAATAGATGTACCCTAGTATGAGCTTTCCCATCAAACTACAGGCCTCTTGGAAGTAAGGCCAGCGTCTTACTCACCTCTCTTCTCTGAAGCATGTGGAAAATAGTATACTAAATATTAATTTAATTGATTTGCAGAGTACTGGTGAAAAACTTTATGGTTAAGAATAGTCCCATCAACGAAGTGAGAGAGTGGCATGGACATATATACACTACCAAATGTAAAATAGATAGCTAGTGGGAAGCAGCCGCCTAGCACAGGGAGATCAGCTCGGTGCTTTGTGTCTACCTAGAGGGGTGGGATAGGGAGGGTGGGAGGGAGATGCAAGAGGGAGGGGATATGGGGACATATGTATACATATAGCTGATTCACTTTGTGATACAGCAGAAACTAACCGTTGTAAAGCAATTATACTCCAATAAAGTTGTTTAAAAATAATAATAAAATAAAAAGAATAGTCCCATCCATTCTAAATGTAATAGTTTGCATCTACCAACCCTAACCTCCAGGTCCATCCCTCTCCCTCCCCCCTCCCCCTTGGCAACCACAGGTGTGTTCTGTAGGTCTGTGAGTCTGCTTCTGTTTTGTAGATAGGTTCATTTGTGCCGTATTTTAGACTCTGAGTCACTTTGCTATACCACAGAGATTGGCACAATTTGTAAATCAACTATACTTCAATTTAAACAAACAAACAAAAAATTGTGCCATCCAGAAATTTAAAAGGCAGTATTTCTTAAAGAAAGACACTGACACAGAAAGACGCTCACATCGTGGGCTGTCTCTGTAGGTGCATAGAGTGTCTTCGGAGTGAGTCTTCCCCAGGAATTTGCTGTTTCCAATCACTTTCCCGGCTAAAACAGTGGTTCTTAAACTGTGTTATGTGTCAGACCCACCTGGAGTTAGTAAAGAACATTGAGACACAGGCTCATGGATGCAGGACAGGGCCTAGGCCTCTGCATTCTACCAAATTCTCTAGAAAATCTGGATCCCTACCAAAGTTTGAGAACAGCTGACCTAAACTTTGTCATTTAAAAGAGATCTCGTAGCTTTCAGTGGGGCCTTTTAAAGGGTGCTTTGCGACTCTGTATGCAGATAGACACTCAACTATTCTGCTTGTTCCAAACTCCTGTCACAGACAAATACCCCCATCTTGCCGCCCTCCGATTTTTGACTCAACATCCCCAGCAGAACCCATAAATTACCATCTACTTAGTGACATGGCACACAATAATATTTGCTCTCCTGATGCCACTCTGAGTAGATGTCATTAGTCATCCTCTCCTGCCTTCTCTGTCCACGTTTATAATCCCTAAGGCGTGTGCTTTTCAGCAGAGACAGAGGCATTTGTTGAAAGCGTGGTCTCTGCCAGGGCCACCGCTAACTCATATAGCACCTTAGAGTGAAACAGCAAAAGGTACACCTGTCTCAAGATACTTGACTTTATCACCTTGCAGAAGATGTTCATAATATATACAGAAACCTGTCATGCCTACCAGATGAATGGTGCTCCCTTAGATTTGGTGCTCTTGTGTTGTGCACAACCTGTACAGCCATCCGTGGTAGCCCTTGCCATCCACCAGCTAGCCATGGTCTTCAGTAAACATGGGTATTTACTGAGCTCACGGACCTCAGTTGAGACCAGACCTTAGGCTTCCAACCGCCCATAAAACTCCTTCTCACTCCCTTAATACTGCATCTTACCTGTGACCAGGTTGTCCCAGTTTTCCCGGGATGGTCCCAGTTTTAAACGAAAGTTCTACATCCCGTGAACCCCTTTGGTCTGAGGCAAACCAGGAAGGATGGTGCAAGGAGCCCCCCTCTTTTGTCTTGTGACAATAATCTGGATGCTTCTGCTCAGTAGGAGGCAGAGAATGAATTCTGGGGGTGAAACAAGGGGGCTGGATAGCATATCCTTGGGATGGAAGAGTCTGAACACCTGCCATGTGCCAGGCATTGGGTTAGGTGCCTACAGGCATTATCTCAGGTAATCACTAATCATCACAAAACTCCATGGGGTGAATTTTTTTCATTTTTAAATTTATATGCTGCAAAATTTATTTGGGGGTCGCAGGGTATACAATTCTATGAGTTTTAACATGCATAGAGTCACATAAACACCAAAACAATCAGGGTACATAAGAGTTCCATTGGCAAAAGAATTCCCCATGCTGCCCCTGTGTAGTCAAATCCTTCCCGCACACCTAACCTGAAGGGTGTATTATTGACTTAATTTTCAAAAAAGTTAATTGAGACTTGGAGTGGTAAAATGATTTGCAGTAAAAATATCCAAACACTCTGGTCTGTCTCCCTTTTGCAAAGCCCTGCCTTTTCCCTCTCAAATGCACGGCAAGAGATGTTTCTTGACGAGAGAGATGTGTGAAAGACCCAGGTAAAATGGCTCCTCCTATGTGAAGACTCCCTGGGATCTTGCCTGCATCAGGAGAGTGCAGTGGTGGGTGGGGTCACGGGGAAATCCTGGCAGGCCCACAAGACCTCACCTGAGCGCCACACCTTCCCCATCCACGTGATGTGTCATTTATATTCTCTCAGCTCTGTAGAGCCTCCCTTCAAGTTCTAGAACACTCCAAGCTCATTCCATCTCAGGGCCTCCACACCCATCGTCATCCTGGAACATTCTTCCCCCAGCTCTTGCCATAGCTGGCTTCTGCTCATCATCTGTTTTTCAGCTCCAAGGTGTCAACAGGAGGCCAGCAGAAATACACCTGGAGTTGAATAAGCTGGATTTAGGAACTGTGGGAAATCTCAGGAAGAGGGTGTCAGACAGGACTCGTAGGATGCGAGCTGTGTTAGGTGATTTGGGGCTTTGGTCTGGATTAGACACCAATAGGAAGTGGGAGGATTGGGTACCTTAATAAATCTTAACTATTAGAAGGGGGCACAGGCTCAAGGCTACAGCTGAAATCGGCAAAGGAGCAGCATCGCTCACGTGAGCCAGGATAGGAGGTGGGTTGTTGGTTGTTTTTTGGGTTGTTTTTGGCTTGGGCAGTATTCCTGTTTGTGTTTGGATATGACTACAGAGTGGTCTAGTTTTAGCCTCGCTCCATCCTGGTCTCAGAGGAGCTTTGTCTGGTGTTGGCATTCTGTGAAATTGTTTTAAGTTCAACAGGAAAACACCAAGGTCCAGCTGGGAGTGCCAAGCCAGCTCCTGGAAGTCAGGGGCTGCACTTTTCCTTCTCAAATGCCACCTTTTCGAAGAGTTCTGCCCAAGCCACCTGACCTAAAGTGGTGCCTTGTCCAGAGTCACTGTCTATCCCAGGACTTTGTTTGTTGCCTTCGTAGCACTTGTTTTAAACAATAATTATCTTGTTTATTGTTTGCACCTTCCCACAACTAGGACATAAAGTCCACGAGATCTTGTCTGCCGTGTTCATTGCTATTATTTCTAGGACCTAGCGTAGTCCTAGCACCCAGCTGGTCATTGGAAAAAGGAAGGAAAGAGAGAAGGAGGAAGGGACGGAGGGAAGAAGGGCTCACTTAATATGCATTCTTGGGTGAGTCATTTCATGTTTTCAGACCTCACTTTGCTGATCTGTAAAGTGAGGCAATAACATTCTCAAAAGATCCTTTCAGATCTGCCTTTTGAGGATTCTATGAATACCACAGCTCAGACCTCCAGAGATGCAGACATCCCCCAATACACCTTTTAGGACTTAAAAAAAAAAAAGAAGTGAAAAATGACTGCCTTAGAAAAGCAACACTGTGGAAGAGTTGGAAACATTTCCACACTAAGAGAAGAGTGTAAAAATAGAGCTCAACATTCTAAGGAGAAGAGAATGAGAAAAGGAAAGCGGAGATTGATAATGGATGAATATAATGAGATGGCAATTTTGGTTTCAGAAGAATGTGATTAGCTCCTAATGACTGCCACCGTTCCCTGGTCAATCTACTGTAACTAGCCACTAATGCAAAAATAATCCCCCTCGGCTGGCTCACTTTGAAGACGGAGATGAGACTCCCTTTCATACTTTTACCCCCTCATATTTTTTTCCTTCCTGAGATTATCCCCTATTAGGTGGCAGCTCCCTAAAAATGGAGAGGGATGTGTGATCAAAGTCTGCAAACTAAGGGGTCATTACCACTCACTCCTGGGCTGCTGCATGAGGTGTTGCCTCTCAGCCTTTGTCAACATCATCACAGCCCCCGGGGCCCACACATTGTCCTTCATCCCCCACCAGGGGGACACAGAGGCTCCGAAGACTGTGCCAGGAGCCTGCATGATCTCCCACAGAGACGTGCCACTCATCACAACTATCTAGGATTTTTCAAAGGATATCTTCGCACTGGGTTTATCCTGAAGAGCATGGCCTGGATGTTGAAAGGACTCCCAAACTGTGCCATTTCAGGACTCTGAGGGTGGACAGGGGCGTTCATTAAACTTCTGCAGTATCGTGGTGCAGGGGGTGCATGCATACTCTGTGGGGCCCCGTGGATCAGGGCAAAGGCGAAGTACATGGAGGCAGAGTAAAGAAAGAAATGCCCAGGGGGTCTGTCCAAAAGTGAGGCGGGAAGCTTTATGGTGTAGTGAGCTCTCCATCACCAGGGGCATCCAAGTCTGATGGTATCCACTTAACAGATGTTAGGGATCAGCTTATCAGCTGCCTGGAAGGCCATTGTGGAAGGGAGCACAAACAAATTATTTTCAAGGCCACTTACACCTCTGAGATTCCAGGATCTTTGCCTCTGTATGCACAGAAGCCATCTCACACACTATTTTTTTTTTCCATCTATCTATCCATTCATTCATTCAAAAGGGGTGATTCAAGCACATACGAAATACAAAGCCAGTATTGGGTTATGAAGATACAGACATGAATAAGATGCTACCCTTTACCTGGAGTAGCCCATCGCCAGGTTGGAAGACAAGACATTCAAATTATCAGATGTAAAGGAGTCCAGCTAATAATAGAAGTGACTGACTAGCTGGGGATGCAGTGGGATAGTGGGAAAGTAAGCACGGAAGGTTTCACAAAAGAGAAGATGCTTGAACTGGGTTTTGAAGGATATGTAGGAGTTTACCAGCCAGACTCAGGTGGAAGAGAATTTCAGGCAGAGGGAACACTGTATATAGTCAGTCTCAGAAGTCTGTAACACCTGAAATTGTCTGTGGCATTGTGTTTAGTTGCTAATCACTGGAATATTGTTTTAAGGGTAAGAAATGAGGCTGGAGGGGCATATGGGGTGAAATCATTAAGGACCTTGTATTAAAGAGTTTGGAATTTATACTGAAGTGACAATGGCAAGGGGAGTAACTGGGTCCTATTCACATATTAGATCTCTCTGATTATACAGGAGAATGGATTGGAGGGGACAAAACCAAAGCAAGAGGAGACCTGTGGGAAAGTATTTCTCCAGGTAAATTCACTATTTGCAAGAATCATGGCTGCACATTAGAATCACCTGGGGAGCTTTAAATATTACTGATGCCCGATTAGACTCTGATTTAATGGTCTGGGGTAGAGCCTGGGAGTTTTAAAGCTTCCCCAGACAATTCTAATGTTCAGCCATTACAAAACTTTAATCTAACTGTAACCTGAATCCTGGCACATAATGAGTAGCCAGCAGATTTTTTTGCCCAAAAAATGAGTATGAAAACATTCAGAGGGTGCTATTCTCGGTTTCATAGCACTTTAGGTGGATATTAGATGAATAGTGGCTTTTATTACAGAGGGTTTCAGGTAGAAATCCATCCCCAGAATATCAGCTTAAACATCAAGAAGTCTAATGCTACCACTGAGACAAGCCCTTCCCACCCCTGCAGAGAACCAGGAGTATATAGGCTTGGCAAGTTGCCTGAAAAGAGCTGGAGCTACCTGGCTCGGGTGAGAGGATGAGGCCAAGGGCTGGAATCTGGGTTCTAAGAGTTCCATGCCAAAGCACGAACCATTTGTGGTCTACAGATGGTCTGCACTGGTGGCAAGAGGGATGCAGGGAGATGGTCAATTATAATGAGTAAGTACAGGATGAGGAGGAGAAAAAGGAGAGACAAGCCCTCCATTTGCAGAACGAGCACTCTTCTATCTCCATAGCACTTTTTCACACTCAGATTTAGGGCAGAGCCTAGAACCTGTTTTGCTTCTCCTCTGGGGTACCAGTCTAAGGGTTTCTGACACACAAAGAACAACATTCTGATCAAGTAATTGCCGGGAAGGCACTCTATTACCCCGGTCTAAAACCCTGGGCAAAACTAAGTTAGAGAACATGGCTTAGCCTAGGCAAGGACCTCTCACCCCATCTTCATTCAATCTGGTATGACTAGGTAGTAGAATGGGCACCCATTCTATCTACCCAACCACTGCACAGATGAGGGGCATGGTCATGCTTCTAGAATAAAGGTCAGCAAACTGCAGCCACAGGCTAAATCCAGCCCAACACTTGTTTTTTGTAAATCAATTTTTAGTGGAACACAGACCTGCCCATGTGTTTGCATTGTGTCTAGGATCGTGTTCTCTCTACAACAGTGGAGTTGAGTATGGGTAGTTGGAACAGAGACTGTGTGGCTTACCAAGCCCATGCTGCCTATTATCTGACCCACTACAGAAAAAGTTTGCCAACTCCTGCTCTAGAAGAGACATGGGAGATGTCTGGCTTGGAAGAGACATGGGAGACCGGAAGCAAGAAAGGGGGAATTACGCATGGTCTGGGCTTTGAATAGACAGTGGTCCTGCCTGCCTATAAAACATTGCCCACTGAGTGGCTGAATTTCTGACCAATCAGGTTACAGACTTCTCCTTGCTTAGGATGTAGACCTGGTAAGAAACAGGTGGGCAAGGCTGGTGTATTAAGATGACTGGAAGATCCTCTCCCCTGCACTGCTGACAGGGAGCTATGTAGACTGAAGAAGAGGTAGCAAATTCAGTCTCAGAAGTAGTGCAGGGGCCATGAGCAGGGCATCCAGCCTGTTCTACCAGAGACAGGGTAGGGGCAGTAGTCAAGATGTGATCTGACATTCATGCTTCTGCAGCTTTTCTAAAGCTGTTCCCACTCCCTGAAATGCCCATCTTCCTTCTCTGTGAGATAAGTGGCTGCACCCTCCCCAGTGTTTCCATAACACTTGGCTCATAACTCTGTTAAATCACGTCACATGGTTGTTTACTTGTCTGTCTTCTCTTAAACTGATGAGTCCCATCTCTTCCTTCCTTCTAACTCGGACTCTGAACCTCTATGTCCAACTTCCTGCTCAGTATCTCAGCTTGAAAGTTGACTAGTCATCTCAAACATGCCTGCTGCTGCTGCTGGTTTTTTATTGTTTTGAACATGTTTAGAAGCAAGTGCTGTACACGGTTCTAAGTATTCAATACTTTATGTACCCAGAACACAACATTTAATTCGTGCTTTCCCAAACCTGTTTCTCCCCCATCTGTTTCTTCTCCATCTCAATGAAAGATGTGACTCTCCACTCAGTTCTTTAACCAGTCAGCCTTCATCCTTCTCTTTCCTTCATAGTCCACGTCTGTAGTAGATGTGTTGGTGCCCTGCCCACATCCCCTCCACACTCACTTTTCCCCTGTATGCCTACCCAATGCCCGCCTCCTGCAAGCACCTGTGACTTTTTGCCTGAGTACTTCCTTAAGACAAAAGAATATGCACACCTTGTCTACAGAGCATGACAGAAGTGCCAAGGGATTTCCTAAGAGTTGTCCTCAATCAGTGATAGATGGGAACTGGGGGATAAATACCCCAACTCCCTTCTTCCTCCGGGAGAACAACTCTGAGCCATGAGATGGGCCCATGGGATTAAGCCTCAGGTGCAGTGGTTATTTGTTCGTTGATGTACCCCTGTATTGGCGTTCTTCCCTCGATTGTCTGACTTTTCCCACTCTCCCACCCATGAGCTCCTTAGGATTGCCTCCCAAACAAATCTCATACTAGAATCCTTGTTTCTGAGGCTGCTTCTGGGGGAAAACCAAAATCTGCAATATTCAACTGAACATCCTAAAAAGTAATCATTTCTCACCACATCCACTGCACCATCTTGGTCCAAGGTACTCTCATTTCTTGGCAGGACTATTGTAACAACTTCCTAACTGATCTCCCTGCTTCCTCCCTGGGCCTCCTAGAGTCTCTATTCCATACATGAGCCAGAATGTGCTTTGTAAAACATAAATCAAATTAGCTAACTGCCCTGCTCAAAACGCTCGAATGGTTTCCTATCACACCTAGAATAGTACCCAACTCATTACCAATGACCACAATGCGTTATGAAGCCTGAACTCTCTCCCTGCCTCTCCAGATGCTTTTGTCACTGCTTTCCCCACCTCATCCTTGAACATGGTCATTCGGTTACCACCTTTGCATCCACTGTCCTCTCTGCCTGGAAAACACTTCCCACTTTTCTTGGCATGACTGGCTTTTTCACATCATGAAGGAATTAGCTTAAATGTTACCTTCTCAGAGAAGCCCTCCCAGACTGTGCAATCCAAAATAATTCTCATGCACGATCACTATACCTCTACCCTGCTTTATTTTCTTCACAGCATTTTACACTATTTAAAATTATAGATGTTTGCTTGCTTGTTTGCTGCATCTCCCAGTCGACTGAAAGCTCAAGGAGGCTTTGTCTATTTCACTGTATCCCAAGTACCTAGAATAGCACCAGACACATATTAGGGATTCAAATATCCATCAAGTGAACGAATGAACAAATGCCTCCCCTACTGCACCAGATTTGAACTCATGACACACAAAGGACATCAATAACATTTGAGTCCCTGAACAGGTGAATAAACCAGGGAGGGAACAAGTCTGTGTTCTCCCCAGGCCCCATCCAAGAGCACACAGTCTTTTGCACTGTGTGAGCCATCACAGTGGGTCTCGTTTTCCCCGTGGACACCCAGATAAAGCTCCTATCTCAAGCCATTCTAATCACTCTGTCCTTTTTTTCTAGGCCTTACCGGAGGGGCAGACAGCCTCGTGGGACACAGCCAAAGAGGATGAAAACCGCAACAAGAATCGATACGGCAACATCATATCCTGTAGGTGACCTTCTGGGAGGGCTCCAGGCTTTGGGAACACAGACGAAAAGTGGCTATCACTATTATTTACCTGGAATTTGTTACCAAATAATCCCTTGATGTTTCCAGATTTGGGTCCACATGCTAAGCATGGAGCTCTGTCTCAGCCTCCCTGCCATCCCTGGCCTGGATAACAGAGCATGGCTGATCTCAGCCAGAGCGGGCAGGCCGGGAGCTGGGTCCAGGCACAGTAGATGCAGGAAACCTCTGAAGCTTGGATCTTGCCCGCTCAAGAATTCTTCAGGTCGGGGAGGAAGCCCAGCCACAAGGGTATTCCCAGCAGGCCCCCTCTGCAAAAAACCCATCATGGCAGCATCTTGGGGTGGAGAGCAAGGTCCAGCCCATGAAGGAGGGGCTGAGAACACCTAGGTGAGAGATAATGCTATTCCAAGGAGGTAGAGTCCCAAGCAAGGATAGGTGCTCAGAAGGAGCCGGGAACTCTGGCCTGCACCTGAGGGTTTGGACCAGCTCAGGGCTCAAGGGAGCCCAAGGTTACCCTGTTCACACAGGAGGTAAAGTTTAGGGCATCACGACTCCTGCCAGACCCCACTGCTGGCTGGGGCAGGGCCCTACGGTGAGTGCCTGCCGCTCAGGGCCAATGTCGGCATGAGTGTTTGGTGGCCCTGAGCCTGCAGGAGAAAGCTTGTTTTGTGTGGAGCTAGGGGAGGCGTGGAAGAACATTGCCTTTTGCTCAGCAGTGAGCTCTAGCGTTCCTGGAAGCACCCCCTGGTGTGTGATTTGATGAAAGCAGTGGCACAGAGTAGTTCGGGCCCTCTGGAGTCAGACTGCCTGGGCTCCTATCCCAGCTGTGGGGCCCTGGGCAGGTGACCTGACCTCTCTGAGCTTCAGTTTTCTCGCCTTTAAAGTGAGGAAAAGAATAAAGATAGGACGGTTGAAAAAAGGTTCGTAAAACCCTTGGCACAGTACCTGGCACCATTACTCATAGCCATGGAGTTACTTTCTCAGGGTCACTGATGAGCAGTGTGGATACACCATCCTCCTTATTTTAAGCAAAATTCACTGAATACCCGTGTGGGGATGTGGAATAAGCCAGGTTGGGGCAGGGAAGCATAATCAGATGTCTATTTTGGAAGGATCACCAGGGCAGCTTATTGGGAAGGTGGATTTGATTGAGAGAGGCTGGAGGCAGAGGGACCACTTAGGCTACTGTAAGAGTCCTAGCAAGGGACGAGGGGGCCTGAACAAGGGCAGTGACAGTACTTGTGTGGGACCCTGCATGATATTCAGTGCTGAGAGGAGAGGGAGAGAGAGACTGCCATAGAACTACACACCATACACAGTTCTCACACAAGTATGATCATTGCCAAATACTGGTGTGCACAGCCTTCTACACAACATAAATACAGAGGACAAACTTACCTCACACGAAATGCCAAGCACATACTCTGATTAGAACAGGAGTCAACAACAGCCCCTGTCTGCCACGGCACAGCCAACCTGGACCATTTGACATCTCACCAGTTGGGTACGAAGCATCCCTTGGTCTCAGTTCTCAGAGTAACCCAGTTCAGCCAAAAAAAAAAAAAAGAATCCTGAATAACAAATTATTTCTAGCACAGTTCAGTGTTTTGTTTTGTTTTCTTTAACTGTCTAGACATTGCCTAAGAAAAAGCTTAGAGGAAGAAAGCGTAAGATACAGGCAGCTTGTAAAGGAAAAAAGAGGCAGAAGTTTTAGCTTAGCTGTTTCCTGTGCTGATTTAGAAATCGGCTATGAATAGGAGAACTAATCAGAAAAACATTTATAATTTGTCTCTTGGAAGAGAGTAATGCAGGCAGCAAGATTTCTTTAAAAAAAAAAAAAGATTTCTTGCAAATGTAGTGTTGGAAAGATACATTCAAAGAGTCAGGAAATGTGTATGAAGACCTATGATGTGTGGGCCTCCTCTGAGCCTGGCCCTGTGCTGTGCACTGGGACACTCAGTCTCTGCTGCCAGGGAACTCGCATTCCAGGCACAGGTTCTGCTTGCTCTGACCGTCCTGTGCTTGAGCACCATCGTGTACTAGTGCCCTTAAATACCTGGTCACTTGTCTGTTCCCCATATCAGATGGTGAGTTCAGATGGGATCCACTAAATTACAGGCTGTTAAGACCTTGTGTACTCACTCTAAGCCTTAGTCTTCTCTCTGTAAAATGGGTATAATGATGCAATAGTATAATAGAAAATAATAATAGAAAAAATAAACAATTAGAGCACAATAAAGAGACCCTGTCCCTCGAGAGACAAGGGCATCCAGGCCGGGCCAGGTATCTGGTCCAAAGCCTGAGGAGCCAAGGATGAAAGCCTTTGTATCTTTCTGGATGTCCCACTGCCCACCCCTTGCACTCAGCATCCGTGCCCAAGCCATCATCAGATCTCACCTGGCCTCTGCCCACCTTCTTCCTGGTTGTTCCACATCTACTTTGGCCCCCAAATGTATCCTATCTGATCTCTAACAGAAGCCAGAGGGACCTCCTCAAAATATGAATTGAAACATGCCATTGTCCTACAGAAAACCCTTCAAATGGCTTCCTTCAGTGTTGAGCCCTTCTTTTCCAAAGGCCCTCAGCCCTCTCTCCATCGCATTTCACACTGTGTCCTCTCCACCACAGTCTCCTCGGTTAAGCCCCACCGGCCTTTCAGTACCTTGAACTTTACCTGCTCATCCGTGACACAGGGCCTTTGCACATTCTCTTCTATCAACATGCCCGTCCCTCCTCTCTTTGCTCTGCTAAGTTCTACTTATTCTTCAGATCTTAGCTCAGGTATCACTTCCTCAGGGAATTCTTCTGACCATTATAATTTGGTCAAAACCCCATTATTCACTCCGAGAGCACAAGGCATGTCTTCTCCTTAGTTCTCGTCACTATTGTGAGTTGAGAGCATTTGCATGACTGTCTGTTGGCTGCCTGATCTCCTCACCAGAATAGGAGTCCTGCAACAACAGAGCTAGGGCTCTCTTGCACTCCTGTGTCCCCAAACCTGGCTTATGGCTGGTGCTCAGTAGACAGGACTGAAGGTTGGAATTCACGGACTCCCTGCAAGGCCCCAAAGGGCTTGAGCCATGGGTCTCTCCCTTCTGGCTTCCCCCAAAAAATAGAGAACACCCAGAAAGGATGGATGGAGGACGTCTGGATCAGGATGACTCTAGGAACAGTGATAGTGGATCAAGGAAGACATTCTGAGCCTGAATGAAGAGGGTGGAGAGATGGGACACAGGAGGGAGAGAGGAGGACAATCGTATCCCCTTCAGGAGCCACGTCTGAGAAGGCAGGATTCCAGGCAGCACGGGGAACAATGAAAGGGATTAGACTCCATCGCAGGGCGCAGAAGATGCCGTCCGTGTCCCATCCACGCCCCACGGCGCCACCGTGTCCTTGTGCAGTAACTCCTGCTGGCATCCAGGGCCGGGACTAGGGTGAGGCAGGCGACGCACCCAGCGTGCCACGTTCCAGGGGCGGCTCAGTCTCAGCTGTTGACCCTGCACCTGCCTGACTCTGAGAGCAAGCGCCTCCTTAAAGTGTGTGCCCTGGGGCCTCACTGGTTTCCCCCGAGTCCTGCCCTGTCTGCATCTCTTTGCCTGAGGACTTTCTCCAAAGCTGGGGCAGGATGCTCTGTCCAGGCACAAAGCTGTCTCTCTCTAGACTATGAAATAGCCCCGCTCCTCATCCTCGCCTTCACTGGGTTGTGTGTTCTACACCTTTTTCCAGAGCTTCCACGGGGAGTGGGCTGCAGTTGCCCACCCTTCCTGGGCTGCCTCCTCTCGGCTGTCTCACTCCCCTCCCCCTTTCCTCTTGCTGTTCTCTTCTCTTCCTAGGTAAACTGCTTGCACTGGAATCCTCATCTTATATCTACTTCTGGGGAAACCCAAACAGAGGCAGAGGAAACTCAGACACCTAATGATACCATCTTGGTGGGTTTAAAGAAACCTGAATCTCCTTTCTAATATACGGGTCAGTAATTCTGCAGCAAATTGTGGCTGGACCGGGTCTGCCCTCAGTCCTGAGAGGAGACAGTGCCAAAGTAACCGGTGCATCCAAAAGCAGTGCAAAGCGTAAAGGGGGACCAAGAAAGAAAGAAAGAAAAAAAAAGTCCTGGAATTGAAATGAAAAGAGGAAAAGAGAAACAGCCCCGAGGATTGGAAAGTGTTCCTGCCCTTGTACGTTTCCCTCCCGGAGGCGAAGTCAGCGCTGGCTTGATAAATAGAAATATTCTTGGTGCAAAAAGAAAACCGGGTGTGATTAGCATCTTAAGGAACCCAGGGCACTAGGAGGCTGGAGTGGAGGACAAAGGCCCAGGCCAGGGAGAACAGAGAAGATGAAAGGGGAAGAGAAGGAGGGAGGGCACAGTCTGCCAATGAAACAATGAAAGAGAAACCTTGGCTAAATAAGCCCTTTCTTCCAAATGATTCTGTTTAGAATTTAGCAATAGAGACAGTGGGGTTTCCAGGGAGTAGAAAAGAAAGGAAGTGAAAGGAAAGGAAATGAGTGGGGAAAACAGAACAAAGAGTTCTTTACTTTTAAGTAGCCCTGGGGCATATGTGGTGGACAAGGGGAAATTTCAAGAATACCAAGCGTTCCCCATGTGGAAGTTGCAGAGGGTGCTTCCTTGACTGGAAGGAAATTACACAGAGGAGAGGAAGTGATCTCAGGGGTGCAGATTTTATCAAATGAGGCTTCCCTTCTGGCATCTGTCGGGGTCCCAGCAGGAAATAGATGGGACCTTCAAATAGGGTGATTTGAGGATAATTTAATCAAGTGACTTTTTTTTTGTTTTTTAATGAAAATGTGAGCTAGCTGTGGGAGACTGCAGGGAATAGTGTGGTACCCTGGGGCTAAATGCCATGCCTAGGCCCAGAGGATTCAGTAAGAAGAGGTTCCCAGGACCCAGAGAAAGAGGACCTGGTCAGAGGTGTGACCTTTAGTGGCCTTGCAGCCAGCCCATGGTGACCCCAAAAAAGGGAGCTGAAGGAATAAGTACCTCGATGGCACTCCCCGCTTAATCCAATCTTCTGCCTGTGCTTTCCAGTGGCTGAACCCAGCCAGAGCCAGAGGACAAGGGACTCTGTAGACAGAGTCTGGTGGTTCAGTGGTTCTCAAAGTGTGGTCCCTGGAGCAGCAACACCTGAGAACTTGCTAGAAATGCTCATTTTGGGGTCCCATCTAGACCTGTCAAAGCAGACATTCTGGGGGTGGCACCCAGCAATCTCTGTTCTAAAAAGCCCACCAGTGACACCGATACACTCTCGGGTTTACGGAACCTCTCATCTTTTCTTTCTTTTTCTTTTTATTAAAGAAAAGTTGATTTACAATGTTACATAAGTTTCAGGTGTACAGCATAGTGATTCAATAATTTTTTTAGATTATACTCCATTTAAAGTTATTATAAAATATTGGCTATATTCTCTGTGCTGTACAATATGTCCTTGTATCTTATTTATTTTATACATAGTAGTTTGTACCTCTTAATCCCCTACCCCTATCTTGACCCTCCCCGCTTCCCTCTCCCCACTGGTAACCAGTAGTTTGTTCTCTATGAGAGTGTGTTTCTGTTTTGTTATAATCATTTGTCTTATTTTTTAGATTCCTCAATGATAATATATAGTATTTGTCTTTCTCTCCCTGACTTATTTCACTAAGCATGATACCCTCCAGGTCCATCCAATGGCAAAATTTCATTCTTTTTTATGGCTGAATAATATTCCCTTGTGTATATATACCACATCTTCTTTATCCATTCATCTCTTGATGGACACTTGGGTTGCTTTCATATCTTGGCTATTGTAAATAATGCTGCTGTGAACATTGGGGTGTGTATATCTTTTCAAATTACTGTTTTCATTTTCTTTGGATATATACCCAGAAGTGGAATTGCTGGATCATCTGGTAGTTCTATTTTTAGTTTTTTGGGGAACTTCCATACTGTTTTTCCACAGTGGCTGCACCAATTTACATTCCCACCAGCAGTGTACAAGGGTTCCCTTTTCTCCACATCCTTGCCAATATTTGTTGTTTGTGGTCTTTTTGATGATAGCCATTCTTACAGCTATGAGGTGATATTACACTGAGGTTTTGATTGGCATTTCCCTGATGATTAGCAATGTTGAGCGTAGGAACCTCTGATCTTATCCACAGAGATCAGCTTCCAGTTTAGAGAGGCAGGTGCAGAAGGCTGAAGGGCAAACAAGAGACCCAGGACATTTTCATTTTCTGAGACTTCAAACCCCCTAATTTAAGACAAGCCCCTGGGCTCAGGTGCATTGGAGTACTGGGCATGAGGTCCAGCAGACCCAGGTGCTAGTCTCAGTTCTGCCTTTTACCTCGTGCATGACCTTTAACAAGGTCACTTCATCTCTCTGACACTCAGGTTCACATCTTTCAGTGCAAAGCATGCAAATTAAGATGAATAAATATTGACTCTGAGCCTGGTTGTATAGACTTTTAAACCTAGATGACACTAAGTCTAGCCTCTTTGAGTCCACAGGCAAGGAGCAATGGTCCAGAGATGTAGAACCCTGCCCGCAGTCACGCAGAGTCTGTAGGACAGCAAGGACCAGAGCTCCGGGCTCTTGCTGCCCCGATGCCATGAGCTCCCTACCAAGGAGTCCCTCTGCATCTAGACTTACCTGTGCTCTTGGGGGAGCATGTGCTAAGGTCTCTGGCCTCAGAGCAGATGGAAGGGCAGGATGAACTCTTCAGAGGGGCTCTTTTCACTTCCAGGGAGGAGTCAGATTCAAATCAAACTCAGGGGCTTCTTCTCAGAGCTGTTTCTCTGCTGATTTCTGGGGAGACCGTACTGGATGTCAGAATGGGTGCCTTGTTCAGTGTTCCCAACTCCCCCTTCTCCTTTGCTGTCTCTGAGGGTGACTCCTGCCTGGGCCTTACAGAGTGACCCGGGTGCAGAAACCTTCAGTGCCCTTGTGTGTCAGAGGACTTGTTCTGGCCCCTGGAGCCCTCTCTGCCTGCTTGCCGGGACTGCCAAGAAATCAAATGTCCCCAGGAGCAGCTCTCCATCCATGACTGATGGGGGTGCGGGTATAAGTACCCCAGGTCCCTCCCCGCTGAGGCGGAACAGCTTGGAGGTGTGTGTTCACACTCTCTCCTGGAGTAACAGGAGAAAGTAAGCCCCAGCTGTCTACAGCGGTAACTTGCTTGATGACGCAACCCTCATTGGTTTCCTTCCTCTCTGCCTCTTACTTCCCATTCCCCTTCCAGGGTTTCCCGGGATCATCTCCCAAAGCAAGTCCTTGCATTTCAGTCCTTGTCTCAGTTTCTGCTTCAGAAGGAATCCGGATCAGAAACCTTTCTCTCTTTCTTCAGAAAGTCCCCTTAGTGGGGTATGGGCTGGACATCCTGCCTAGGATGAATCCACAAATTCATCAGATAGGCCGCTGTCCCCCTAACTTCTCTCAGTGCTCTGCGCCTCTACGCTTAAGTCCCCTCTGTGGCCCCAGAGCTCTCATCTGTTGGAGCAGCTTCTCACAGGGCCCGGCAGAAGGGAGCAGCCCAGCCTCAGCCCCAGGGAACTGACAGCATGAGGAGACGCACAGAATGTCGGGCTGTTTCCCTGTCACCCCCGGGCCACCCGCTACCTGGGTAATGGTAATTCAATCAAGATTGAACGAGGAGACCTTTAGCTTCAGTGGGGTACCTGGGCAGTCTCAGCGGGATTACCTGCCTCCTCGCTCTCCACTCGTGCAAGATGATGGCCTTAACATTTCCAGTACTCCTAGGAAATGATTTTTCAGCTCCACAATTCATTGTAATGAGTCAAATCTCTTTTCTCTGAAAAACTGCACCTTTTCTTTACCTTCCTCAGTGCCCGGAAGACAGGAAGAGAGTACATCCTGTATCCAAATGATATTGTCTTCCCCGCCCCACCTGTCTGAAGTGATGCTCTAAGTGGATGTGACTTGAGAAGACTGACTTATCGGGTTACCTCTGATGATGGAGGAGGGGGGACGAGCTGCGGTTTGCTTGGAGAGTTAAAGCTGTGCATGGGAGGACACTGCGCCCTCTCCCCTGGCCAGGGATGGGGGGCGGGACACACAGTGGGATGGGACAGTGTCAGAGTCAGAACTGGCATGGAGGGCTGTGGAGGCAGTGCGTCTTGGGGTTCCCGGAGAGGTAGGGACCCCACTACTCTACAAGGAAGCTCTCAACCTTACACCTTCTAAGTTGTTAAACTTGTTGGAGCCTTGATTTTCTCAGCCACAAAATGGGTTATGATGAGAGTTAAATGGCATAGCATCCATAGGCTTCTAGAATGGTGCCTGGAGCATCTTACGTGCTCCACAAAGATAGATTTCTGTTCCTTACACCCAGCACAGGTGAGTCTCTAGTCTCACGGCCTAATTCCAGTAAAAACTTTTGGTCTTTCCCAAGACGAATTGAATAGCCAAGGCACCCCCTATGCTAAATAACTGAACATCAAATGGTCTGTACATTGAAACCTGAGTGTGCATCAGAATCTCCTGGAGGGCTTGTTAAAATACAGATTGCTGGGTCCCACCCCAGAGTTTCGGATTCGGTGGGTCTGGGCTGGGACTCCAGTATCTGCATTTCTAACAAGTTCCCAGATGTCATTGATGCTATTGGCCAAGGAACTATATTTTGAAAACCACTGGTCTAGAATTACAATAAAACTGAATTCACACATTTGCATTGATTTCTTACAATACACCAGGTGCCTTCATATCTAACTGCTTTTCATCCTTGCAACAAGTCTGCAAAGGTAGAAAGGATTTTGATGTTGTCGTTGGGTAAATTGAGGCTCGGGAAGATACATCAACTGCTCTGGGTGATAGAGTTAGTGACAGACCTCAGGTCTGCCTTCAGAGCCTTCCCAACGCGTCCTTCTCTCGTGCTGAAGGCAATGATTGGCTGCCAGTCTTGGGTCTGCAGGTGGGGTGAGGGGTCAGCTATGAGGCGAGGAAGAACTTGAGCACAGGATCCAGGCACACTATGCCAGCCTCGTGTAGAGGAAAGAGCCTGGGTCCCAGGCCAGGTTACCTAAAATCAATTGTATGGCTAAAAGCAAGGGACCGGCTCCTTTCTGGTTCTCAGCCTTTCAGACACAAATATGAATTCATATATTGAACAGATAATTATTGAGCACTTACTATGTGCCATACACTATAGAGGAGTTTAGTAAATAGGGTGCCCTTTCTTGAATAGGGCGTGAAGGAGAGCCATGGGTTAGTCAGATCGTCACAGAAATAAAACTGCTCTAAGAGCCCTGAAGACAAGTACAGGGAGCTATCAGAGTCTGGGGTGGAGAGATCATAGAAGGCTTCCTGAGGAAGGAAGATTGAGCTGAAGAGTGAGATGTTGCCAGTCTTATGGGGTTGAGGGCATTCCTTTACACGTGCAAAGGCCCTGTGGTCAGAGCAGACATCATGCATTTGAGCAACAGAAAGAAGGGCACGGTTATCAGAGTAATATGTGGGGAGGCGGGCATGAGGCTGGACTGGGAAGTAGGTCCCAAACCAGATCATGCAAGGCATTGTGGGGTCTGGTCAGGCTTTGTTCTCCGTCAGTGATGTCTTGGAAGTGATTCATACCAGCTTGCAAGAGATGATGGTTAAATTTTTCAGGAATTGTGAGTCAGTTGATACCACCTTGGTAGCTTGAAATCAGTCATGGTGGGAGTATTTATATCACAGAAATCAGATGTTACAGATCAGGGCCATTTCTTCCTCCAGAGAGCTCTTTGTTAAACTTCTACAACCTACCACTGGGCTTTGTTCGAAAACTACAAGGAACAGATTGATTCTAGAGGGGCAATGTTTCTGTTCCCCTTGAGTTGTGTTCTGGGGAGCTCTTTGGATCTCCATGTCTTTGCAGTTATGCCTTCTCTCTACCAGTGGCCACTGGTTCTCTCCTCCTCCGTGCAAGCCAGTGCTGGCCCCCCTCCTGCCTCAGCTGAGAGCCGGGTGAAGCCAGGCTCCTGCACCGCCTCTTACCTCACCTTTGAGGGGTTTGTTTCTCCTCTATGTGACTTCTTCTCTCGTCTTGAATATCAAACAAGGAATACCAGATTAGCTGTTTCTCAAGCTTGCAAAATGTAGATAGAGCATACTGAACATTCTGGGCTGCTTGTAAATTACTTTGTATAAACTCCTTTACATCGCCCACTGCCCCGTCTTTCTCCATGTGCATGTGGATAAACACAATTTTTTTATCCTTCTAATTATATAAAGTTAGAAGGAGAAGGGGACACAGAATAATATTAGCATCTCCCAGAAGGAATAAATAAACCATGAGGGCAGTGCTCCTCCTTGCAATGCCTTTCTGGTGGACCTGAATAGCTGAATTCTGCCCTTTCATGAATATACACAGTAACTCTTTGCCTCTGCAGAAAGATGGATTTACATTTTGTACAGAAGGGCAGATGGGAAGCACTAAGTTTCTAACCGTCTCCGCCATCAGCTCACTGCCTGCCTCACATCCAGCCCAGAACCACCATTTATTAAGCACCTGCTGCATACCAGACACTGTCCTCACACTTTTTTTAAGAGCAGTTTTAGTTTCAGAAAAATTGAGCGGAATGTCCAGAGAGTTCCTGTTTACTCCTACTTCCCATCCCCCTTCAGTTTCCCCTGTTATTAACAGCTCGCATCAGTGTGATACATTTGTTACAATTGGTGAACCAATATTGATCCATTTGTTTTATAAGGTAGTATCTCATTTTTTTATTGAAGTTTAGTTGATGTACAATATTATATAAGTTACAAGTGTACAATATAATGATTCACAGTTTTTAAAGGTTATACTCCATTTATGGTTATTATAAAATATTGGCTATTTTCCCTGTGTTGTACATTATATCCTTGTAGCTTATTTTATACGTAACAGTTTGTACCGCTTAATCACTTACCCCTATAATGACCCTCCCCTTTCCCTTTCCCCACTGGTAACCACTAGTTTGTTCTCTGTATCCGTGAGTCTGCTTCTTTTTTGTTATAATCACTAGTTTGTTGTACTTTTTAGATTCCACATATAAGTGATATCATACAGTATTTGCCTTTCTCTCTGTCTGACTTATTTCACTTAGCATAATACCTTCCAAGTCCATCTATGTTGTTGCAAATGGCAAAATATGGCTGAGTAATATTCCATCCTATATATATATATATATATATATATATATATATATATATACCACATCTTTTTTTTTTTTTAGTGTTTGGTTTTTTTTTCTCTTAACATTTTTATTGGAGTATAATTGCTTTACAATGGTGTGTTAATTTCTGCTTTATAACAAAGTGAATCAGTTATACATATACATATATCCCTATATCTCTTCTCTCTTGCATCTCCCTCCCTCCCACCCTCCCTATCCCGCCCTTCTAGCTGGTCACAAAGCACCGAGCTGATCTCCCTGTGCTTTGCGATCCATTATTACTAGCTAAAGTCCACAGTTTACCTTCGAGTCCACTCTGTGTTGTGCAGTTCTGTAGGATTTAAAAACTGTACAGTGACACATATCCACAATTACAGTATTATACAGAAGTTTCACTGCCCTAAAAGTTCCCTGTGCTCTACCTCGTCATCCCTCCCCCCAAGCCCCTGGCAACCACGGATCTTTTTACTGCCTCCATAGTTTTGCCTTCTCCAAAATGTCATAGAGTTGGAATCATACACTATGAAGCCTTTCAGGCTGGGTTTTTTCACTTAGCAGTATGCATTTATATTTCCTCCATGTCTTTTCATGGTTTGAGAACTCATTTCTTTATATTACCAAAGACGTGGCTGTACCATGACTTGTTTGTCCATTCACCTATTGAAGGACATCTTGGTTTTTCTTAAGTTTTGGCAATGATGAATAAACCTGCTATAAACATTCATGTGCAGGTTTTTGTGTGGACATAAGTTTCAGCTCATTTGGGTAAATACCAGACAGTAATTGCTGGATCATATGATAAGAGTGTGTTTAGTTTTGGAAGAAATTTCCAAACTGTCTTCCAAAGTGGCTCTACCATTTTGCTTTCCCATCAGCAATAAGTGAGAATTCCTGTTGCTCTGCATCCTCGTCAGCATTTGGTGTTGTCAGGGTTCTGGATTTTGGCCATTCTAGTAGGTGAGTAGAGGTATCTTTTTGTTGTTTTAATTTGCAGTTCCTAATGACATATGATACTGAACATCTTTTCATATGCTTATTTGCCATCCATATATCTTTCTTCGTGAGGTGTCCGTTCAGATCATTTGCCCATTTTTTAATTGGGTTGTTTTCTTATTGTTGAGCTTTAAGAGGTCTTTGTATACTGTGGATACAACTCCTTTATCGGATAATCTTTTTCAAACTTTTTCTCCCAGTCTGTGGCTCATCTTTTCATTCTCTTAACGTCCTCACACTTTTCATGCCTGCATTTTCTCATTTAATCCTCCCAACATTCTGTGAGCTATATAGTATTGAGCCCTATAGCATTTTCCTAAGAAAACCAAGGCTTAGAGAGATCAACTGACTTGCTAAGTGATGGAGCTAAGATCTGAACCCAGATCTGACCCATAGCTGCAGACCTCCCATCACCACGTCTACTGTCCTACTTGCCACAGGTTAGCCCATGTGGGAATAAATCTTGACCATTTTGTACTAAAGTACCCTTTCACAGTCTCAGAAGATAGTCTCTATTTGGATGCTCTGCAGAGCCCGGCATGGTGACTTGCATCTAAGTACCTGAATAGGGCGTAGAAAGCCCTCTTCAGTCTAACCCCCACCTACCTCCTCTGCCTCTTCTCCCACTGCTAATTGCCTCGCATTCCATGTTCACAAGACAAGAAACTGTTTGCAGGTCGCCGATATGCTTGCTTTTCCAGGACCTCTGCTCTCACTCTTGCTGTTCTCTCTGATGGAAAGACCCTTCCTCGTTGTCCATTGGTCAAGCCTTACTTTCAATTCCTCATTCACACATCACTTCACAAAGCCCTCTAGTCCCCACTTTCTAGACCTTGAAATTTCACTTCTGTGTACAGTCTGTCTCCCCCACTACATTGACAAACTCCCTAAGCACTTGGAAAATACTTTCCAAGTCCCTTCAACAAGCCTGTGTGTAGTAGGTGCTCAGTGAATTTGTTCTTAATAAATGAATAAAGAGGTGATATTGACAAACACCATCATCTGGTGGTTAGAGGCACTCTCATCATTAAGAACATTTAACTAAAAGAAATAAGTTTGTTTCTTTTCTTTTTCTTTTTAATCATATTTGCTTTCAGACTTTCAATTTTATTTTATATTAATGAAAATTCCCTTTCAATGTTTTACACCAGAATCTCTGTTTCCAGTGCTTTAGACCTCAAGGGCAGGCATAACTCAATAAATAAAGGAGATTTTTTGAATCGATAAGTCATTAGTGAGACCAATGAGTGAAAACACATTATGCATTTTTCACTTTTTTGAGCCTTACAGTTTCGTTAACCTCTGGTAACAGGGCTTAACAGTCTGAGCTCAGAGTCAGGTGCTGGGTCTTGTCTGAAAGCCTGCTGGGTGGATGTCCCCCAGGACGTCCCACTGCAGGAACTGGGGACCAGACACTTGCACAGACTGCAGTACCTGCGAGATGCTAGAAGTCCAGGAGGGACAGCACATCGCGTGAACAGAGCAGGGATTCAGGGTCAGACAGTCCTAAGATAGAATCCCAGCCACTTGTAGGCTGTGTAATGTTGGAAACTTGCTTAATCTCTCTGAGCCCCAGTTTCTTCATCTGTGAAATGGGAAGAATAAAAATACTACATCATTAGTATAATAATCTATGGAACAATTTGGAGGAATAAATGATTGAGTGAGATAATGTATGTGAAGCCTCTGGTATCTACCATCAACTCCATAAAGATTAGCTTCAGACTCCTTCCCCACTTCACACCCCACTCCGCCACCCACCCAAAGGGATCACTTAGACCTCCCCCCCACTCCCTCTGGTTGATTCCACGGAAACTCTTCCGCATGATGAGTGAGAAACATGGCATCCAGTGTAGCTCAGTATCTAGCACAGTGTCTGCCGCATGGCAGATGCTCACTTAGCTATTTTTGAATTGATTAATTAGTTAATGAATGAATGGACGTGGGGTGGTGTCCTGTCCAGCCCCGGCCTGCTTGTCCATCCTTGGTCCCATTCCTTGCCTTCTTCTGCTCAACTTTCCATCATAGGGGTCTGACCCTTGCAGGTTGCATTTCTCAGCCTCTCTTGTCAGCTGGCTGCTGTTTGGCCAATGACGTGCACTGGTTGGAGATTGGAAGGTGGGAGAAAGGAAGAAGCCGGGGTATTTCTCCCTCTCTCTCCCAATCAGAGGCACCTTCTTGAACAGTGAGGGAGTCTCCTCCTTTTCTCCAGCTCCCACCAGAGAGGCCCACTGCAGCTCCAGCTTCCACAGGTGGCCCCCACCCCTGGGCTCTGGTGCCCTGGCTTCCTCCCTCTGTCCCACTGACCCTGGGGAGGCAGTGTCTCCTTGTTGATGTTCATCTCTGAGTTACTTCTCCCTCCTCCCTTTAGCCTCTCAACTCTTCCATCACCCAGGTAACCACTTCTCTGTCATTAATTCCCTCTGTTGTGTACCCTTGAAGTACTTTCTACTATCCTGCTTAGACCCCTCTGGGGAATCAGGAGTGTCTGAGCTCAGAGTTAAGAGAACCCCACTCTTCCAAGCTCCACCATCCGCTGGCCATGTGGCCAGTCAATCCTTGGGAGCCTCAGTTTCCTCATTTGTAACAAAGGTTAACAGCATCCGTCTTACTTCTCTCCCAGGGTCACTGTGAGAGTCCAATGAGATAATCCATTCATGTACTCACTGAGTACTTATTGAGTACCTGTCACAGGTGCGTGCAGAGGATAGAACAAGGAGCAAAACACCTAATGTCCCTGTTCATGGGGGTTCCAGTCAGTAGTAATAGGTGGCCTTGTAAACTGCAAAGTTCTGGAAAAAACTAATGGGATATGGTGACCCGACTTCCTTGATCCCCATAAACCCTTAGGGGGTGCCCAGAGTTCTCCAGTCCACTTATGGGGAGCCCTAGCCCTGCCCTAGAGTAAGGTGGCCTGGCCAGTGGATGCAGCAACACGCAGTGATACGTGCATAGTGACGGGGACGGAAAGCTGAGCCCCTCCCCCCACCAGAACCAACCCAGGTGTTCTGTTTACATGTCCTCTAGCATATCGGAGCTCACTTTAATTAACTGTAAAGGATTAGCCTGATTCTTCTGCTGTAATAGGTTTTTTTTAAAATCATTTTTACTGGGTGTTATTTGAAGTAAGTGTGCCATTGACTAAAGCCTGCAAATCTTGTTTGTGCCTAGATTGTTTTTGAAATGGTATTCTCTGTAACACGATTTTTAGTTATTGATGATCTCTTTTAATATAATGATTTAGTCAGCTTCACTTGAATGATAGTACTGATAACAATATGTGGCCGACAGTCTATTTGCAGCAATATTCCAAGAGGCAAAAGGCAAGCGTTTGTGCAGTTGTGGAAAATAGGTAAATTTGCCAGTTTTAAGCAAGCATGAAAATGGGGCATATTAATTTGGATCTAACACTTCTCGCTTCCTGAGTGTTTTCATATGGTCTTTCCTGCGTTGTCCTCTGGAGAAGGCGTTTCCATCCCCATTTTAATGACAAAAATCACTAAGATTTAAAGAAGCAGGTCACTCTCCCCGGTTGGTAATGACAAAACCGGAATCAGAAGGGTGGGTGGAAAAAAAAGAGAAGCAGCATATACAGGCCCTTTTTTAAGGCACAGTAATCTCCCTAAGCCTCAATTTCCTCATCTGTAAATGGGGATAATAACCGAGGGTGATGCTAGGGGTTAAATGAGAGCGTGTCTGTCAGTAGCGTGGTGCCTGGTACATGATGATTGATAAATGGTAGCCCTAAAGCAGGGCAGAGCTCACCCGAAGCCTTCTCATCACCCATCCCCTTGTTTTCTGCTCTCTCTCTCTCTGCAGATGACCATTCTCGAGTGAGGCTGCTGGTGCTGGATGGAGACCCACACTCCGACTACATCAACGCCAACTACATTGATGTGAGGCTCTTCACGGGGCTGGGCAGCTGGGTTCTGGGGTTGGCTGCAGTAGGCTCAAGATCTGTGGCTGTGCCCCCAGCCGCTCCCCCAGACAGTGGCCCTCCTAGAACAGGTCCGGAGGGTCCGGCTCCTCCCTGTAACTAGTGTAACCCAAGCTGATTAGCCACCTAAAGCTGCATCCACTTTCAGGCTGGCTGGAGTAGCCTGCTCTGTGGGACCCCAGGATTGCCAGTTTTGTTCATTCACCCATTAATTCTTTTATATGTATGTCCGTTTGCCCATTCATTCATTTATTTGAAGGTATAGCCATTTATGCAACAAAAACTTCAGAATACCTACTGTATGTTGGATGCTATGGGAACCATAAAGCTAAAAATGCCATGGTCTCTACCCTCTAAAACCTTAGCAGGAAGATAAGCTGTGCACATCAATAATTCCAGGGCAGACTAGAAAGTGGTGAGTGTCATGAGTTCAGATAAAATGCTACAGGGATTCAGAGGGGGGAGAGAAAAAGTCACTCTTCTATCAGGAATGCGAAGTTTGATGTGAACCAAAGCTTCAAGCACAGGTAGAATTTAAAATCAAAGAGGGGGAAGATGGGCCTCTAGCCAAAGAAAAGCACAAGCTGAGATGTAGCAGAGGGTATGTAGCCGCTCAGTTTGAGGGGAGCAGAGACTCTATAATGGGAATAGTGGAAAATAAGGTTGGAGCTAGATCACTGATGCTTTGTGATCAAACATAGGAAGTCAGACTTTATTTTGTAGGCAAGAGAAAGCTATGGAAAGTTTTTGATCAAGGAGGTGACCTGTTCAGAGCTGAGCTTTGGGATGATTTATCTATTATCCAGGGTAAGATAGATGAGAGGGAAGAGGGTCTGGGAATAAGACCCCCAGTTAGAAAAGGGGGCTGCTTCAGTGTTCCAGGGAATATGGAGGAAGGAACTAAATACAACAGGAGCCAAGACGGGCGTACATGGAAGTAAGAGAGTCTGTAAAAGGGAAGCATGGTCACTGGAACCAGAGAGACATCCCAGAATGACCGATGCAAGCCAGGCTTCTGAGGACCTCAGCTAGGAGTCCAAGAACCTTGACGAAAGGTTCAGAGATCCACCTTGGTGCCTCTGACTCCCAAGTGTTTTTGTAGACAAGCTATAAGGCACTGTGGCATGCTTTTGAATTCCCCATTGTGTATTGCGCCTTGTGTTAGGCATTTGCCTGTTTGCCCTCAGATCTATTCCTTGTCCTTCCCTGTTCTGCTTTGTGTTGCTGGTATGCATATGTGCGTGTGTGCATTTGCATCTGTGTGTGTGTGCATGTGCGTGTGTGCGTGTGTGTGCATGTGTGTGTGTTTGTGTGTGTGTGTGTTTGCATGTGCATGTGTGTGCATGTGTGTGCATGTGCGTGTGTGTGGTGCGTGTGTGTATGTGCGTGTGTGCACATGCATCTTTGTGTGTGTGCTTGTGCATCTTTGTGTGTGTGTGTGTATGTGCGTGTGTGTGCGTGTGTGCAGGGAGGAGAGTGAGCTGACCCTTTAAGGAAGGTGCGATGGGAGATTGGCAGGTGATGGGAAGGGAGAAGCCATCGTATTTATCTGCCTCTCGTGTTTCCTGGGATGGCAGCTCCAGCAGTGGCTGCATCCCATCTGTGGCTCCATCAAGCAGGACCACCAGAGTGATCCAGCCTCGACAAGGTGGCCCCAGCTCCTGGGCCCTGGTGGCTTCTCTGTCTCCCGTTATCTGCTGGTTCTAGGGGTGACCACATCCTCTCACTATTGCTGATCTCTGGCTGGCCTCACTGTTCCGTTTTGCAACTCAGCTCCTCCATCACCTGTATAACCAGCTTCCTGTACTGAATTCCCTCTGTCTGAAACACCTGGAGTGGTTCTCCGCCTGGACTCTGGCTAACAAGGAAGTTCACAAGGAGATGGCCAGTTCTGAGCAGCCTGTCTCCAACCTGGAGAAAGCACTCAGCATTCACCCATCATGCCTTCAGCCTTTCCCTCATGCATCTAGTATTCATTTCTCACACACAGCAGATCCTCCACTGTGCGCTGGAAACACAGACCTTAAAAGGGACTCAAGTCTGGTGAGGGAGTCAGATAAGAAAAGAGACCCTCGAAGAGCAGGGGCCATGGGAACGTAAAGGAAAATCAAAGCCTCAAGGTGGGAGTGGGGTGGTCAGTGAAGCCTTCCTGGAGGAGGTGACACAGTGCTGCTTTAGCCAATGAGTGAGAGTCAGCCAATGGTAGTCAGGCAAGAAGGACCAATGGTAGCTTAAGAATTATTGATCACCTCTAGTGTACCAACATTGCCTTAACTAGTATCATAACTCACAAAGTAAATGCCATTACTACCCATTTCCAGATGAGTGAACTGGGGCTCTCAAGGTTATGAAACTTCTCCAGGATGTGAGGGAGGGGACAGCAGGAGTCTGCATCGTCGGTGCCTCCCCAACCTTGCCCTGCTGGCTTTGATAACGGCGGTAATGCAATGACAACAGCCCAGGGCTCTAAATGAGTCACTCTTGGGCCCGGTGAGGGGTGGTTTTAAATGAATCTGTTTATTGAGACCTCCCCATAGCCCTTTAGGGTAGATGACCACCCCCATTTTCCAGATAAGGAAGCTGAGGTTTAAAGAGATTGCAAAGCTTGGGCGTGGGCGTGGGCATCTGGTCAGTGGCAGAAGCAGGCTAGAAACCAGACCCGAATGACTCCCAGGCCAGGGCTCTTCGTCCTGCTCCTCTCACCGACTCAAAAGACACCACCTTGCACACAGCACACAGTGGGGACTCGGGCAGCACATGCTGAACCAAACTGAGTTGGTTCCTTCCATTTCTCCTTGACTTTGACTCTGGCTGAGTGGATGTGGCAGCCCTGACAGCCATGCCCACGAGGGGTCTGCTGGCCCAAGTTGCCATATCTGGCATTCATTGCCTGAGTGCTAACCGCCGGCAAAAGGCATTTTCCTGGATAGACAATCCAAAGTTGAGTGAGGATGTGACTGCGGTCAGAGCCAAGATGCACTTTGGTATTTTATAGGCAACAAAGAAAACTGCTTTAAATGCAAGTGAATCTCTGCAACACCAGTACTAATAACAGCACCCGTTTCTACCAGGTTCTTATCATCACAATGCATTCTGAGAGCCTTTAAGGATAAGAGGCCAGGGGTGGAGGTTAAGAGGCTTGCTCAAGGTCACACAGCTAGAATCCAGTTTTCTGCCCACCTTCTCCGTCTCTCTAGGAAGTAGATTGTGCAGACAGGCCAAACAGTCTCTGCTAGATGCTGTCTTAATAAGTGATACTGGACTCTGTGCTGTGGTTAGAGTCAAGGGCTCACGAGACCAAAGTTGTGACATGAATTCAGTCCTTATAGAGGCCACATTGAATCCAGGCCTTTCTACTCACTAGCTTTATCATCTTAGGTAAATTATTTACCCATTCTGACGTCTGTAAAATGGGATAATGCCAACCCGCAAGAATGTGACAACTGATGTGAAGTGTCTATCTGTCAGGGTACCATTGGGAGACAGAGGGTCACTCAAAGGGAATTTAATAAGAGTAGGAACAGGATTAAAGGAAACTAAAGGGGGAGGCAAACTGGCAGGAGTTCAGTATCCCCAGGCTAGAACCAGCAGGAAGCTCTCAAGCTCCTGAGAGCAGGGAGAGTAGCTGTAAGGAGGGGGCCGCCTGATTGGAGCTGTAGCCTTTGATGGAAAGTCAAGGCCAAGCCATGGTGACCTGATAGGGAGAGACCCAAAAGAACATGCATCCCAACCTCCCAGTGGCCTCTGAGCTCCTGCTTCTGCTCCGCATTGACCAAACCCAACTAGCAGCTGGAGGGCTTGGAAGCCATGGTGTCATCCATATGACCAAACCCAACTAGCAGCTGGAGGGCTTGGAAGCCCATGGTGTCGTCCATATGACCAAACCCAACTAGCAGCTGGAGGGCTTGGAAGCCATGGTGTCATCCATATGACCAAACCCAACTAGCAGCTGGAGGGCGTGGAAGCCCATGGTGTCGTCCATATGACCAAACCCAACTAGCAGCTGGAGGGCTTGGAAGCCATGGTGTCATCCATATGACCAAAGCCAGCTAGCAGCTGGAGGGCGTGGAAGCCCATGGTGTCGTCCATATGACCAAACCCAACTAGCAGCTGGAGGGCATGGAAGCCCATGGTGTCGTCCATATGACCAAACCCAACTAGCAGCTGGAGGGCATGGAAGCCCATGGTGTCGTCCATATGACCAAACCCAACTAGCAGCTGGAGGGCATGGAAGCCCATGGTGTCGTCCATTTGACCAAACCCAACTAGCAGCTGGAGGGCGTGGAAGCCATGGTGTCGTCCATATGACCAAACCCAACTAGCAGCTGGAGGGCTTGGAAGCCATGGTGTCGTCCATATGACCAAACCCAACTAGCAGCTGGAGGGCGTGGAAGCCCATGGTGTCGTCCACATGACCAAACCCAACTAGCAGCTGGAGGGCATGGAAGCCCATGGTGTCGTCCATACAGGTCAACCTCCCAGGGCACGAGCAGAGCAGGGAAGGGAATAGAGAGTCAATGGAGGAGCAGAGAAGACACCGAGCCTGAGCTCCTTTTAGCACAGTGTGAGCAGTACGGGGTGGAGGGGAGGGGAATCACAACAGTCGTGACCCGCTGTACACTCCAGCAAAGTCAAAATTCCCAGGGTCTCTATGGGGATTCCGGGCAGACACACCCTAGGTAGCTGTCTAGGGCTCACCCCTTGGCCCTGGTTTCCACCCAGCCAAAATCCTCCCTGCACTCCAGAGGGCTAACTGCCCATGCTAGAATCATTTATCCACAATTGGATCTTGACGATTCATTAAAACGACTCCATTTGGATAATGAGCTAGATGGGGCCAGCCCTGTCTAGGCCTCCAGAGGCCGTGGTTCTCCTCCTGTCTGAACCATCCCTCCGGCACATTTGTTTGCACACCCGAGAATGTATTGGCCACTTGAATCTGTTATAAATTACCAGTCCGGAAATAAATATCGTCTCTGGGTCCCCAGTAAGTAACAGATGCATGGAGCGCGGAGTGAGATAAATGCATGTTGGATGCAAAGCTCTTTCCCGTTGCTCACAGGCGGATGGAGGCATGCCCAGTGCCGGTTTGCAGGCCATGTGCGTGCTGTGTAGGTGGGACTTAAGTGAACTCAAAGTTCTTTTAAGGTTAGGAAGTTTTCTGTACCAGCTCTTGGGACATCCCCAGAGCAGCCCCAACTGAGCAGTACGTCTCCTTTCATCTCCATTGCTGAAGAGTCAGGTGGTTAGAATGCTTTCTCTTGGGGACTGCGTGGGTTCCTGGAGGCCAGAGAGGGTCTCTTGACTCGGCTGCCACGTGTGGACAGGAGCGCAGCATGCGTGTGTTCATTCTGTGTGCATTTATCAGCGCTGACTGCCCAGGCAGACTTCTCCATGCTGGGGACACAGCCGTGAGCAAGCCCGTCACAGCCCTGCCCTGCTGGAGCTCTCATTCGACTGGGAAAACAGACGATAAGCATGTAAATAAAGACTTTGGTGGTGAGTGCCCTGAAGAAAAGTAAACCAGAGAAAGCAAAAAAAAACCAAGGATGTCAGGGTGGGCAGGTAAGGGCTGTCTGTGGAGGTGACTGCCATCCCAGCAGAAGCCTGGATGGAAGGGGAGGGCAAGCCACTCGGTTATGTGGGGACGGGCACAGCAGGCACGGGTGGGGGCCAGTGCTAAGGCCTATAGGTGGAAACGTGATGGCTGCTTCTGAAGAAGAGCAAGACAGCCAGTGAGCCATGGGGAGGGTGGTAGGAAAACTGAGAATATTGCTGAAGGGATGAAATGGGAATAACAGGGATGTTGAGATGCCCAAACTAGGCTTAAGAGGCCAGTTCAACTGCAGTGACCTCAGAGAACACTTCTCTGGCCTCCTTGCACATCTTCCTCTTGGTGGCCCTTATCCCATTTTGTTGATGTCTACAAGCTGCTCAGAATCTGAGCCCACATCCATCAGGTCCACTTTTGTACTTCCAGTGCCTTGTACAGAGTAGTAGATGCTCAGTTAATACCTGTCAAGTGAATATTGAAGGACTGAGTGAGCAAACGAATGAACAAAATAGTGTAACTAAGTCATCTAACTCCCACAGTTGAAATGTGAATTTCTTGCTCAGAATTTCATCCCGTTGACGTTGAAGTGTGTTAGAATCTTCCAAATCCCATGCATTTTGTCTTTTGCCTTTTGTCTGCCAATTAAGGCCTTAAAGGAATGCCCCAACCTCACCTCAAAGACATATTCATGCACGTATGCCACTGACCAGTCTCTGCTGAAAACTATACCCAGCTCTGGGTGGCCTGTCCCACGGCCCAGAAGGAGAAAGTATTAAAAAAAAAAAAAAAAACTTATTGCAACATACATTGTAAGGGTGTTAATTGGGCATCTACCAAGCCCTGCAGGGCTTAGGAGGAAGGAGGGCTCATTTGAAGTGCAGTGTGGGAAGCTGGGGCATAGGGTACTTGGAAGGGCCCAGAGGGGGACAACTGGAAATGAGGCTGGAGATGAGGCTGGAGACAGGAGCTTAGTCCCAAGCCAAGGCATTTGGACATTATTGTCCAGGCAACGGGGAGCCACTGCAGGCTTTTAAGCAGGGAAACAACATAATCAGATGTACACTGGGGCGTTCACTCTGGCAGGAAGTGGATGGGCTCTGGGACTGGACTGGAGGCAGGGAGGCCAGCTTGAGGCTGTTGTCTTGGCCCAGATCAGGGAGGATGAGGGCTGTAAGAAGGAATGATGTGGGGATGACAGAAGAGGATGGACTTGAGAAACCGCATCTTTCCACACTGTAGGGTACTATTTTCTATTCCCAAGCCTACTCAAGAAGACTCACATAGTCTCATTCTTCCTGTGAGCCTGGGAATCACTGTCCGTCTTAACTCAAAGGAACAGAGAGCTCTTTGTGCCTCTCATCTTCCTTCCTACCTCTCACGGCTCAGAGAAGGGCTCAGTTACTACATTTATAGGCAGAGCAGGAAAGCAAAGGGGAGGGAAAGGCTTCCCATCTCAGGATCTCCCTGATGGCCAAAACAGACTTTTAATCATGGTAGGCACTCAATGAATACTTTCCAGATACACAAAAAAATAATAATAATAGCAAAGACATATATGTTAAATCCTAGACTAGTGCCTGATACATAGTAACTGTCATATATTAACTCACAACCCTAACAGCAAGGCTGTAGTATAAATGCTGTTATCCCCATTTAACAGCAAAAATTAATGAGGCACAAAGAGGTTAAGTAACCTGCCCCAGACCACACAGCCTAAAAGGGACAGAGCCAGGATTCACACCCAGGCAGTTTAAATTCAGAGTCCGTGCATAAAACCACCATGCTATGCTGCCTTTCTTTTTTTTTTTTTTTAATTTGTTGAAATGTAGTTGGTTTACAATGTTGTGTTAATTTCTACTGAACAGCACAATGATTCAGTTATACACATATATATACATTCTTTGTCATATTCTTTTCCATTGTAGTTTATCACAGGATATTGAATATAGTTCCCTGTGCTATACACTAGGACCTTGTTGTTTCTATATATACTAGTTTGCATCTGGTAATCCCAAACCCCCAACCATGCCTCCCCACCCCCTCTCCCCCTTGGCAACCACAAGTCTGTTCTCTATGTCTGTGAGTCTGTTTCTGTTTCATAGATAAGTTCATTTGTGTCATATTTTAGATTCCACATATAAGTGATATCATATGGTATTTGTCTTTCTCTTTCTGACTTACTTTACTCAGTATGATAATCTCCAGGTCCATCCATGTCGCGGCAAATGGCATTATTTCATTCTTTTTATGGCCAAGTAGTATTCCATTGTATATATGTACCACATCTTCTTTATCCATTCATCTGTCAATGGACATTTAGGTTGTTTCCATGTCTTGGCTATTGTTAATAGTGCTGCTATGAACATAGGGGTGCATGTATCTCTTTGAATTATAATTTTGTCCAGATATATGCCCAAGAGTGGGATTGCTGGATCATATGGCAACTCTAGTTTTTTTGAGGAACCTCCATACTGTTTTCCACAGTGGCTGCACCAACTTACGTTCCCACTAACAGTGTAGGAGGGTTCCCTTTTCTCCACACCCTCGCCAGCATGTTATTTGGAGACTTTTGAATGATGGCCATTCTGACCAGTGTGAGGTGGTACCCCATTGTGGTTTTGATTTGCATTTCTTTAATAATTATATGCTGCCTTTCTGGTTGGTCTCTCAACAGCTTGTTTATTGGGCATTTGCTCTGAGTTTCACACAGTGCCAGGCTCCACAGAAAATGTTTTAAAACTTAGGAGGCAGTGTTTGTCCTCAAGAAGCTGACAACCTCACTAAGAAGACAGGAACACTCAAGCAAAGAGTTTAGGTGGGGCTGTTGATTTCTGGTGGTTAATCCAACAGTTGTACCCATGACACTGGCCTTGGGTTGTTATTGACAGTCAACCCAGGTGTTACTAGAGTATGCCAGGTAATTATTACAAAGTACCTACTAAATATTTATGGAGCAAGTGGAAGTCTGAGGTAGAGAGATGTACAGGGGGCTCAGAAATGAATCTTTGAATCAGAAAGTGGATCCAGAACTTCTGAGACACCACGTCTGTTTCTCCATGGACCATGCAGATGACTTTTCTGGTTGATTTCCTAAAGAGGATCTTGAGGCAGCTTATCCTCCTCAGCAGAACACAAAGACTCATCAGCAACGTTTAAGACAAAAATAGGTGTTCATCAGACTTTCGGGTTTGTTTTCTCCTGAGATTGTTAACTATAAAAGAAAGTGGAGTTTCAGGACCTTCCAATACCCTCTCCACCAACAGGCTCCATAATTGGCATCTATATATTTTTTTAATTTATCCTTTCATTCATGTATTTACTCATTCAATAAATACTAATTACGTTCAATGTTATGTACTAAGTGCAGATCTGTCTCCAAAACTTGAACTTCTACCCAATATGATATACTTCCTCTCTGTAACAAGAAAGGGGACCCTCCATGTAGGACGTGCCCAGACAAAAGAGAAGGTTGTCCTCAACCATTCCCCAATGATTAGGATTATGGGGCACCAGAGTAACCACACATCAGAGCCCAGCAGGGCCTACTGAAGACTCTGAAATGTACAGGGAAATCAGAAACTGATCTCTGAATCTGAAAGTGGCTTTATCAGTCTCTAGGGCACACCTACCTGGGGTTCCCCCCCCTCCAGTGAAAGGAACTTCAGTTCCAAGCCCAGCCATGTAGCACAGAGAGGCAGTGTGGCATCTCTTTCTAATAGTTACTGATGCAAGGAGCCAGCAAGGTGATTGTTTTCTTCTTTTAGGTGCCCTACGGGGCCTTGCACAGTGTTCTGCATATAATCACGGCTCAGGAAAGACTTGGTGGTGGTTGATATCCCACAGAAACCTGAAAATTCCTTCTCCACCTTTCTCTGGGCGCATAGCCATAACTGATGGCCATCTGATTTTTGCTGGCAGTCCATGGCTCCAAGGCAAGCCTGCACGGGCCCCTCACAAGGAACTATAATAATAGCTAACATTTAGTGATGGACTAAGCATTTTACATGCATTATCTTATTTAATCCTTGCCACTTCTCTGGGAAATGTCTAATGCTAGTTTCATTTTGCTTATGAAGAGACCGAGCCTTGGAAAGGATAATTATTAGTATTGTGTTGTTTGTAAGCTTCACTGTACTTTTTCTTTTGTCATCCAGGGGTACCATCGACCTCGGCACTACATTGCTACTCAAGGTAAGTGCCCTCCTTTTCCTCTCAAGGGCCCTTGCCTTACACTGGAGGAGAGGAATGAGCTTCTACCAGCCAAGAAGTCACATAGCAGCAGGGCTGGAGAGCCTCCCGAGGTCTCAAGAGTGTTCATTTGTTTGGGAAGGAAGGAGGTGACAAGTTCAGCTATGGGGGGAGGGACGTAAGGGAGAGAGGAAGGTGGTGTCACTAGGAAATGGTCAAGAGAGGTGGGCCCTGGACCAAGAGCATCAGCCTCAGGCATATGTGCCATCAATATCCACCATCCGGAACTGGAGCTCTTGGTGCCTTATCTCCTCGATGGGTGTGTGCACGGGAGAGAGAGGCAGCCGACGCTCCTAGAAAGCAACTTACCAGGATGTTACCAGAAGACTTAAAAATGACTATACCTCTCAAACTGTGCTGGGAGGAAATCCTGTGGATGATTACATATGTGGACAGTGACACGTATAATAGGTCACAGTGTTACCTAATAGGAAAAAAAGTGAAAAACCTTAAATACCCATCAATTGGTAGATTGGTTAAAGTGTGACACTTCCATATTATGGAAAATTATGCAGCTATGAAAAATGTCATGGCAGGTAAGAGTTTTTAAGGGCATGGGAAAATACGTATAATAGATATAATGCTTATTATAGCAAATACAATATATATACACATATATATATATTTATACAGAAAAATGGCGTTCAAAATTTTGTATCAGATACACTTATTACCCTTGTAATTTTAAAAATGATGAAGGCCCAGGACATTGAAAGAGAAATTTCCAAGGAAATTGCTTTGGACTCTCAGATTCTATCTCCCATTTCTTGTCTGGTTTTTTTCCCTCCTTTCTGTCCAGGCTCCAGACAAATGCATTTGTCAAGCTCAGAATCGGGCATCTTCTGTTTGTGCTGTCAGCATCTGACTCCTGGCAGCTCCTCTGCCCTGCCACCCCACCCCCACCCCAATTTCCTTCCCGTCTCTCACTGAGGTTCTGGAGCCCAATTTTTGAAAACTCCCTTAAGCTATGTCATTAACCCCTAATATACGGTGATGGGTTGGCGGGAAAGTGGGGCTGGTGGAAAGGGTCTGAGCAGGAGGACGACGAAGAGGAGAAGCTGCGGGCATTTCCAGGGGACGCTGTAGACCCTGCTAGCTGGAGTGTGGCTTTTCCCGTGCACACTCTGACCTCACACACTTGAGTCCCCAGTCTCCGCTACTTGTGTCCCAGTAGGAATCGCTGACCTCACTCTTGCTCACCCATCCGGAGCCTTGACTGACCAGCCAGGAGGGACAAGCCTCTTGTCTGCTTCCTTGCAATTGCAATCTGACCCTGACACCTTCTCTGTTGGCAGGTCCCATGCAGGAGACCGTAAAGGACTTCTGGAGAATGATCTGGCAGGAGAACTCGGCCAGCATCGTCATGGTCACAAACCTCGTGGAAGTGGGCAGGGTAAGCCCCTCCTGTGGGTACCTGGATAGAGTTTGCTGGCTGGCGTTCCACTCCCCAGCACCTCTCTGTGCCAAGTGCCTCCCGTTCCACATTTCACCCTCACGGCACCCTACAAGGGAGAAATCCTCCCTCCTGTTTATAGTCGAGGAACATCTTTTCCCTTCAAAACCCTCTCACCCCTTTCTCCACCCTCACTCTCCGCTGATGACGTCATCTCATAGACTTTGAGGAAATTACAGCCATCAGACGTGAATGCTCATCTTCACACCGCCAAGCTGCATTCTACTTGTGTCTACAACCATCTTCTCATTCTTCCCCTCTATTATCAGGCTGAACCATAAGACATGGCTGTTTTTGTTGACCCCAAATGGTAGAATATCAGCTGTTTCTCATGGCGCAGCCTAATGTGATAGGAGAAGTGACTCTTGCCCTTTCAAAGGCAATTCCTAGTGCCTTGAATCACAGATTCCGCTCAAGAATTTCTCATTCTCCCCCCCTCACTTGGAAAGTAATTCTCTTTCCCATTGCTAGATTATTTCCCTCAGCATACAAACATCCTGAGTACCTTCCCCCTTAAAAATCTAAAGCAGGCAAACAAAACTGCTTCTCCTGTTCCTGCTTTTCTGCCAAACTCTGAAATCTCACACACAGGCTCCGCTTCTTCACTCCGTTCTCTTCCACCCACTGCAATGTAGCTGCTCCCTCCATCCCACCCACAGTGATTCGTCAGTATCCCCGGCATCCTTCATGCTGACAAATCCAATAGCCATTTCTCTCTTCTCATTCTCAACCTCTCAGCAGCATCTGACCCTTTGTTCCTCGAAACCTTGACATTCTTCAGGGTTCAGACCTTGGTCTGTCACTCTGCTCTGTCTCGACTCTCTCCTGTGTGCTCCTTAGCTACTCCTAGGGCTTAGAAATGGGACTGCTCTTCCCAGCTTTTGCTTTCACCTACTTGGTCAACTGTGGCATGTGGGTGGGTGGGTGCTGGGTTTAAAGGCAGGGTGCACTGGACACTGGACTCCAGAGGGCCTCTCTACTTATCACATGAGCTAAACTAAAGACAGGGCAGGTAAGTTTTTGTTCTGGCAAGAACCAGATAATCCATTAAAATAAAGAGTCCTGGCCTCCAAGATAATGGGAAGGGGGAGAATCCGGGCTGTCAGTCATGATTCAGCAAAGGGCTTTGGACATCTCGTGGCCTAATAGGAATTTAGGGCCAGAAGAGACTTTGTCCTTGAGCCCACTCTTATTTAGTCCATTGCCCAGTTTTACAGATGAGGAAACAGACCCAAAGGAGTGGAGTGAATACCCTGAAGTCACCTGGCCACGATCTCTGACTCCTGACTCTCGTTCTAGTGGTCATGGTCCCCCTACTCAAGACTGCGCCCCAGGGACTCAGGCCCAGGGAGCAGATACTGTGGACAAAATGTCCAGCCCAGGATTTAAGAATTCAGAGGCACATTCCAGCCTGTTCTGTAACATGTCCCCCCCACTGGAGACAGATTCCCTTGATTGTGCATCTAATTCGAATTGGGAGAGGGGACAGGAGAGCCATTTCTTCCTGAAACTCCTGCTTGGAGCGAAGTGCTGTGCCAGACGCTGTTGTGCCTTATGCATTACTTCACTTTATCTCACAGCAGTTGTACAAGGCGATGTTCCTGGTAATTATTCAGATGGCCTGGCTTTGCATCCTGGCTCCATCCCTTACTGACAGTTGACCTTGGGCAATTTTCTTAGCCTCCCTGTGCTTCTGATTCCTCATCTGTAAAATGGGGCTAATAATAATATCTACGTCATCAGGGTGTGGTGATAAGTAATAATTAAAGTAATCCGTGTAAAGTATTTGTAGAACACTTAATGAGCAGAGCTAGACGCTGTAAGCCGTTAGTAAGTGTTAGCTATCATTATTCATAGGAAGCTGAGGCTCAGAGAGGTTTCAGTACTTTCTGGAAGCTACTCAGCTACAGAGCGTTAGAACGAAGCAATGCATCCGTTTGCCTCCAAACCCTGTTGCACTAAATCAGCATTTCCCTAAGTGGGTTCCATGGGATGCTAGTCTGCATGATGCTTAGCGAACAGGGGTTTCCATGGTTAAATAGGTTTGGGAAATGCTGTGTACTCTTTTGCCCCTTTCGGAGAGTCGAAAAGCACATTAGCGTTAGCACGTGAACGAGCTGAGCAGTCCTGTAGCAAAGTGGCCTATTTAACTTTGTTTAATCCAGCATTTCCCAAATTCATTTGACCACAAAACCTTTTTCTGTTTGTTTTTGTTTCTTGTTTTTTACCTAACACCTATCAGCACCCAGCGGGACACACTGTGGGAAATGCCACTCTAAGCCGCTCGGCGTCCCCCGGAATGGTAATACTTTTGTTCTTTTACGGGGAAAACGATGATCTCTTTTTCCTCCTGCGGCATGTGACTCACAACCAGGTGTGGGAGTGGCTTGTTCATGGCCTCTGCACCCACCCCTGGGGCAGAGAGCCGTTGCAAACGTCTTCCTTTTGAGCCTAGCACCTTCCTTCCTTTTCCCAACAACGAGCCTTTCTCCTTCCAGCCCCCTCGTGATATTAATGACCCTCTCCCAGCCATGTCTGCTTCCACCTCCTCACTATTCCCACCTTTTATTCTCATCTCTGCTCTGCTGGTACTACTCAGCTGCCCCCAGCCTATCGTAGAAAAAGAGGACTCAGCCAAAGGTAGAAAACTGGCCACGTGACCTTGGACAAGTCACCAAACCTCCCGACTTGAGTATGATGTTCATCTGTACAATGGGGAGATCGCCACCTGCCTATCTCACCCAGGTCTAGTTGATCTCTTAGTGTGGTAATGGATTTGAAAAGTACCAGGAGCTCTGCCAAAGAAGGTACCAAAATTATCCCCCACGGCTCCAGTTCCTCTAGGAGTGAGCTGGTCCCTGTGTATCTTGCCCTCCCCGGCCAGCTGAGAACGCCTTGACTGAAAGTCCACCAAGGTCACCCTCGAGTTTATTTGGACGGGAAGCCAGGTGAGAGGGCCGCGCACGCTCAACCACCCACTCACTCGTACTGGCCCTGTCCTTTCCCGCAGGTGAAGTGTGTGCGATACTGGCCGGATGACATGGAGGTCTATGGAGACATTAAAGTCACCCTGATCGAAACAGAGCCCCTGGCAGAGTACATCATCCGCACCTTCACTGTCCAGAAGGTAAGCTTCCCTGCGGCTGCGTGCAGCCTGCCCCCCAGGCAAGCCGGCTTGTTTGTTCATTCAGGACATGGCAGCGACCAAGGGGCTGCTCTGTACCCACCCTGCACTGGGCACCAGTGAGAGTATCAGCAATCAGCTTAGACGTGGACCCTGCTCCAAAGGACCCCCGCCTCTAGCAGGAGGGACAGATAGAATTCGCCAGACAAATAGAATAATGACATATGGTAATAAAAGCCACAGAGGAAACATGCCAAGCGGGGGAGACAGAAATCCACGGGAGGATGGGGTGATCAGAGAGGACCTCCAGGAGGAGGAGGCATTTAAGCATACAGTGAAGGATGAGAAAGAGCCAGCCAAGGGAAGGGCAGGAGGAATATTATCCCAGGAAGAGGGAAAGAACCATGCAGAGTCTGGAGGGGAAAGAAGATCTTGACATATTCTAGGCCTGTGGTTCTCAACTGGGGGTGACTGTCCCACAGGGCCATTTACCAGTGTCCGGAGACATTTTAGTTGTCAGAACCATAGCTGCCATTTTCTAAAAGTAACATCATTAAGGAACCAAGTGGCCACAGGCCTGAGGATGCAAAAACACCAGGGACTTCAGTGCTCTGAGAACTGTGCCCTTGGGGACTGACAAGTCCTTGTGAGTGCCAAAGCAGGCACATGCATGGTGCCATTCCTGCATGCACGGTGCCGGCAGGACACACTGTTTGCTCCCAGCACTGCCCCCTCCAACCCCTGGGCTCCTAAAGGCCTATATCTGCAGACTCAGATGAAGAGCCAGGAGAGAAGGACGCCCCTCGGATACAAGGTACCTTGCTGTGATCTTAGGCTGGGTTCCTTAGAAGCAGAGCCTGAGACAAGGATTCCCTTGTACGTGGTGTATCAAGGGAGCGCTCCCAGAGAAACTTGTAAGACAGCAAGGGAAGCTGGAGAGGAAAGAGGAAGGGGCAGGGCAAGTTCAGAGTCTCTGGCAGAGTCTAGCCTAGGCCTGACCCATGGGGGCCTCTGGAGCATAAACACACCACAGAGGTGCCCCCTTGCTTTAATCAGCCCACTGACTGACTGTGGACCAGCCACTGCGGGGTAACCTCCAGGGTGGGCCGGCTCCTGTCGGCTGAGGGCACTTCTCCAGAAAAGGGGACGTGTGTGAGTCACTAGCAGCCAGCACTCCTGCAGTTGAGGCCTGGAGCATAGCACCACAAACACCAGTCTCAGCTAGCACACTTGCGGTTGGTGCTGGGCATGAGCTGGGTGACTGGGGACCCAGACTCTGAGCCAAGGGGAGGCCTTGGGGAACTGCAGCCCACCCAGTGTGTTGAGGAGTCGCAGTGGTTTCCTAGGCTGTCTTTTTGTCTTTCTTTCAATCGCCAGGGAAGCTATTACCCATAGGAAGACACCCTTCAAGGTCTCCACGGGCCTCGGAGGACTAACTCAACTTAGGCAACCTCTCCACAGTACACAGGCAGGTGCTCAGCAAACACTGCCTGGGTTATCAGCCCAGAATCAGTTCCTGGGGACCCAGAAATAATAAACAGGCAGTGTTGTCTGCCCTTGAAGAGAACACAGTCCCAGCAGGAAGCGAGGACCCTTGATAAACAGTTGCAGCGCAGGTGGTGGTGGGCTCGAACGAGGGCTTCCAGGGGCTGAGTTGATTTGGAGGGTGGGGTGAAAAATTCTGAGTATTCTCGAAGCTGTTTTATCTTCTACTTCAGTTCTTCTGTCAGCGCTTTAACCCCAGCCTTTGTTCACTCCTGCCCAGACCCCGCAGCTGCCTCCTGACAGGGCTTCTGCCTCTAGTCTTGCCCCCAGTCTTAGTTTAGGTTTCTAGGAAGCAGAGCCTGAGGCAGGGATTTGGGTGCCCTTGATGATGTGTTGAGGAAGAACCCAGGGGAGAAGGGGGGTGAGGGAGGCAGGACAGGGTGGGGAAGGAGCTGAGCAAGGATGTGGCCTGGTCCCGCAGGGCGATCTGGGGCACGAGTTACACCACAGAGTTGGACCCATCTTGAGGCAAAGGGTTCTTTGGCACATCCATGAGAGTAACCCATTATCCTGGTTTGCCCAGGACCACCCTGGCTTTAGCACTGAAAATCCCGTGTCCTGGGAAACCCCTCAGCCCCGGGCAAACTGACAAAGTCGGTTGGTCACTGAATGCCAGCTGCCCATCCCCCGCTCCCAAAGGAGGGGGTTCCTGTCCAGCTGAGAGCAACTCTCTGAAGAAGGGGTAATTGTTAGCTGTCCCCAGCCAAGGTCAGGGGAGCTGGGGATGGGTGCACTGGCCCAGGAAAGGGGACCTGGCGCCCTCTGCACAGCCCACCAACACCCCCCCCCCAAATCCTTCCTCCACGTAGCAGCTAGTGTGATCCTCCCAAAGCGCCCGTCTGATGCATTTCCTCTTCTGTGCAACCATCTGGGCAGCCTCCCTGTAGCTCCCCGATGACTCTGGGATAAAACCCAAAGGCCTCAAAGTGGGATACAAAGCCTTGCAGCATCCAGTACCCGCCCAGCCTCTCACCAGCCCCCCCAGCCCCGCCCCGCTGTCCGTCATTGCCTGTCTTCCACTCTTCTCTGGAACTGCCCTGGGCTGTTTGTGATTCTTTTCACGTACTATGCTAAGTCCTGTCCCCAGGCCTTTGCCCCAGCTGCCTCTCTGCCGAGGAATCCCTCCATCCTTCCACTGGGTAATAGCTTAGCCTCAGTGTATCATACGATTAGGAGGACAGACTGTGGAGCCAGACAGCTAGGCTTTAGGTTGTAACTTTACAACTTAGTAGTTGTGTGACCTTGGGCATGTTCCTTGGCCTTGCTTAGCCTCACTTTCCTCATCCCTAAAATGGAGATGATAATATGGGGATTGATATGGGATTAAATGAATTAATACACTGAAGAAGTCAGAAGAGTGACAGGCACATAGTCGATGCTTAATAAACGTTAGCTATTATTTTCATTATTAATGTGTTTCAAGACTCAGGTCAGGCATCCCCTCCTTCAGGAAGCCTTCTCTGATTTCCCCTCTCCCTAATGGGATTAGCTGACACTCCTTTATGCACTTTAATGGAATTAAAGGTCCACTTAGGGGCCTGCCTCCCACACTAGACCATGAGCTGTTCCAGGGACAGGGACTTGGCTTTTATTTCCACCTTCCTAGCGCCTAACACAAGGCTAGGCACAGGTAACCCTCGGTGAATATCTTTTAACTGAAAAAATGAACCATCAAACACTCTTCCTATTCAGCGCCTCTAGTATCTGCAGGAGATTGCTAGGTAGAGAAGGGTAGGTAGGGGCGGTGCATAAGCAAAGGCTCAGAGGCATAACCTGACCATAGACTAGTCAAGCACCGCCGTTTGGCCTGGAGCATGTCTATGTGAAGCGTGCGGGGAGGGGAAGGGGAACGATGGGAGCTCCAGGCCCCACCACCCCCATCAGTCAGTCAGAGAAGCTCTGCTTTTGTTTGTTTCATATTTTATCATTCTAAATAAGAATCTAATTAATAAAGAAGTCTGCCTTTTTAATTTTGAACGTCATGGAGAGTATCATAGACCAGACTGGAGAACTGAAGGACACCAGTCCTCAATCAATGAAAGGCCTTGTATTCCCCTGGAAACAACCTGAACTTGGAGTTGAAGTCTAACATTTTTCTGAATCTGTTCTGCTGAATATAAGTCCTATAAAACACTTATCAAAAGAGGGTCCCCTGGGCAAACAGTGTGAATGTTATAAGCCCCTTGGGAATTCAGCGTGTATGTTAGCACAGTAAAGGCTCTGAGAAGTCCTGCAGTAGAGCCATCAGTTTCACTTTATTTACTTCCGAAGTTCCCAGATGTAAGAGATGCAGAATCACTCTGCGCAGTAACACCTGTTAACCCTTTGAGGGCCTTGCCCTCCCCGACAGCAGGGAAGCTGGACCCTCAGTGAGGCTCATGGCCTCGTGGCTCCCCATGGGTTCTGGGCAGGGTGGCTGGCGTCAGCAGCTGGAGGAACAGAGGGCCGTTCTCTCCTCAGAAAGGCTACCATGAGATCCGGGAGCTCCGCCTCTTCCACTTCACCAGCTGGCCCGACCACGGCGTCCCCTGCTATGCCACCGGCCTCCTCGGCTTTGTCCGCCAGGTCAAGTTCCTCAATCCCCCAGAAGCTGGGCCCATAGTGGTCCACTGCAGGTAAGTGAAAGGCCCCACCCTAAACAAGGAGGCCTTTGCAGCTCTTCTCTCTCTCGGTGAGGGGAGTACTCTCTTGTCCAGTGGACTTTATTCTTTGCCTGTGTCCCCTCTTCCCAGCCCTTTCTGACGAGACCAGGGTCCTAAGTCTAACAACAATAATAGTAATAATAGCAGTAGCAGTTGTTATTATTGCTGTTGCCCTGAAACAGTAAAGACCCTGAGGACGTGGGCTTGGCACTGACAGCGTCTGCTACACAGGCACTTCACCCGCATTACTTCATTTACTTCTCACCCAACCTTGAGAGGTGGCCATTATTGTCATTCCCATTTTACAGATGAGAAAACCGAGGCGCTAAGAAGGTAGATACTTTGCTCAGGTCACACAGGTGTGAAATGGCAGAGCCAGGATATTTAACATGATTTTCTCCAGACGCTCGCCCTCAGCTCCTTGGCATGGCGGCAGGGTGCCCCCGTGGAAGTGTGCTTCTCTTCATTTCTGTTATTTTAAAAATCAATTGCTGGCCTGCAGGGTCCTTTGTAGAGAGTAAATGGACAGTGTCAGGTTTTATCTTATTATGAAGAAGGGATATTTTCAGCTCTGACCCAGAAAGTCACATTGGGAGTGATGGGCACATCTTGGAATCCTCCTAAACGGAGATGAAGTATCATGTCAAGGGCATTAGGAATTGGAGGAGGGCGGATGTCCAGACCTGAAGGCCAACTAGCATGCTCGCTTCCTCCCTCCCAGCGCCTCTCTTTTCTAATGTGACCTTGGGCCCGGTCCATCTTTTCAGATCCCGCATACTCTTAACTGCGTGCAGGTTATCTCTGCCCTGGCAGTGTCCACATCAGGCAAGGTCTTGAGCCAAGTCAAGGAGAGACACCATAAGCTGTAGGTGTCTCAGAGCCACCCCTTTCTCACACAGCGGAATCCATTTACCTTTGCCACAACAGCGAGGTGTGAATTAGAAACCCCATTTCACAGATGAGTCCATTGAAGATTAGGAGGTCATACTGATCCCCCCATGGGCTCTCTAAGCATTCCGCATATAGTCTCTGCTTTACATCTCATGACAATTCGAGGACAATAAAATGTTCACCCCAAGTCCCATATCCCAAAGAGCAGCCAGAGCAGGGGTAAGGAAGAAAGGGAGATAATGGCAAGCATTTATCAGGCCCTCCTTGCATGATGCCGCGATGTCTGTGTCTCCATACCAAGTCACCCTGACACAGCTGAGCAGAGTGGTACCCACTCCTGAGGCTGTCCTGAAGATTTAATGGGTTGGCCGACATATACTAGGTACCTAAGAGAATTCCAGACATATAGTAAGCACTTAAAAATATTAGATACTATTCTCTGCCTCTCGATGCTGTCCCCCTCCCCAGACTGTTAATCCTGCAGGACAGGAACCATGTCTGACTTATCTTCACATCCCCACTCCCGAGCCCAGCATCTAGTGCTCAATAAATATCTGGTGACTACAAGTAGCAAACATTTATAATAAATGGCTATGTAACCAGGCACAGGGCTAAGCAATTTATGCGCATTGTGCTTTTTCAGCATAATTTCATGCAATTCACGTGTATTGTGCTATTAATGCTATTGTCATCAGCCTCATTGTCTGGAAGAGGGTATTGAAACCCAGAGAGATTGAGTCATTCACCCAAGGTCACACAGCTAGTAAGTGGTCGAGCCAGGGTTTGATCCCAGGGGTCTGACCCCAAATAGCATGTGCTTAATTGCTCTGTGAGGCTGAAATAAACGGATCAATCCTCCCAAGAACCCTGTAGGGAAGAGTGTCATGTGTGAGAAAACTGAGGCTCACATATACCAGGCAGCTTGTCCACTAGTGGTGGATCCAAGATTCAAAATCAAGTCGGGCTGCTTCTTTCTCCTAAAACAGGTCGAGGATGAGACTTGGGAGAAGATGTGGACGAGTGGCTCTTTGGGTTCCCTCCTAGACCCCGAGGCCCAGCCTGCTTGGGGGTCCCTTCTGGGGGTTTTGATTTGGGGGGAGGCATTCTGGGGCAAGTACAAGGCAGATTTTACTCAATTCAAACCATGAAATTTTACCAAGGACAAAGACTTGCCAGATCATGGAGGATGGATTTCCAAGGGTTTACTCTCCAGACCATTGTGGGTGTCGGTTGGTCCACTGGCCTGTCCTCCTTGGATTTATGGTCATTCAATACTGCTTTCTTTCCTGGTCCATCGCCCTTCCTCTTTTCGTTTCCTTTTATTTTCGCATTGTCAAGCAAAGACACTCATTTCCATGAGGGAAATGAAATGTGAAAACGCAGTGGAGATGGGCCTCCTGGCAGTCTGGCCTTCACTTCCAAAACTATATGCATTTAAAGCAAACGCCCTATGTGTCTCTCGTTCAGTGCTATGATTTTGGAACCCACTGATCTGGGAAGGTCTGGCCATGGCCCATGGGGTCTCATTGAGTTCTTTTGCTATTTTGTACTTGGCCTGAGATTTTCCGAAAGGAAGCCACCAGTGGTCGGAATCGAGTATGTATCAGGGGCCTTGATTCTGTAGCCGGGTCTCGGGACTGTCGGCTGCTCTGGTTTACTGATGCTGCTGCCTCCTGATCCTGGAAAAGCAGGTGCACGTGGAGCCAAACCCAAGGCTTTGGACACGGTGCTCAGGACTCTCTGTGAGTCCGTTGGGACCGCTCAGAGGAGCTGGTTTCTGCCGTCTCAGTTACCTCCTCTGATCTCTCTTGTCTCTCCCTCCTTGCTTCCATCCCTCAGCCCGTTCACTGAAGAAGACAGAAGGAAGGGAGAGACGGAGGGAGGGAAGTGGGATGGGGAAGACATGTTTCTAGGCATTTCCAGTGTGCCCGGCATATGTAGATGGATTATCTTTACCCATCAGATGAGGAAACTGCATGCATCTGTGTTGTCTAAGCGTGCATTATCTTATTAAGAGAGGAGGTGTAGGAGCACAAGCTCTGGAGCCAGACTGCCTGGGGAAGAGTCCCAGCTCCACCACTTGCCAGCTGTGTGACCTTGGGCAAGGTCAGCACTCTGTGCCTCGGTTTTCTCACTGTGTAATAGGGTGAGAAACTTCCTAACAACCTCATAAGAGAATTAATAGGTCACACTGCAGAAGCAGTTAGAACAATGTCTGGAACTTTGTCACAGCTAAATAAGTGTTCGTTAAATGAGTACAACAAAAATAAGCCAGTCCTGATAAAATAGCCCCCAAAGGCAAGCATTACTCTCCCATTTTACAGAAGAGAGGACTGAGGTTCTAAGTTTAGTCACTTGCTCAGGATCTCCTGGCAGCACTGGGGTTCAGCCTGTTCTGTCTGACCTCTGCAGTGTACTGCCTCTCTGCAGGGTCCTCGGGGACAGGGCTGAACGGGAGGGGCCTCCCCAGGGCTGCTCCCGCCCCAGGGTCCCTAACATGGACCACCGTCCTCTCTTCCAGTGCTGGTGCCGGGAGGACTGGCTGCTTCATCGCCATCGACACCATGCTTGACATGGCCGAGAACGAAGGGGTGGTGGACATCTTCAACTGCGTGCGTGAGCTCCGGGCCCAGAGGGTCAACCTGGTGCAGACGGAGGTGAGTCCTGGGATGTCAGTTGACCAGCCACCTGCAGCCCTGGCCAAGGAGGAGCATGGTGGAACGGAAAGGCCCGCGGGTGGAGGCACCCTACAGAAAGAGGCCTGGGCGTGGGAGAAGTGGGAGGGAATGGATACGTGGCTTGCTGTGGTGAGATCATCGTAGAAGCTAGGATACCCCTGCCAACCCTGAGGTCCCCCAGTGCAAGGACTCCTACCAGGGAGGAATGGTGCTGTGTGCCCCATCTCTCAGGGCATCTAAGCAGCAACTGAGTGGCAACTTTCAGGTATTCTTTGAATGGTGTCCTTGCCTTGGGTGAAGGAGAAGAGAGAGATAGGGAAGGATTGGCATTGATTGAATGCCTACTGTGTGCCAGGCATCGCTTCAGGCACTGCAGGAATGGCTTACTCAGTGAAGTTATTGAGTTCCTGAGCTAGGCGCAGGGGATTCCAAGAGAGATAACTCATAACTACTGGCCTCAAGTGAGAAGCAGACCTCCAGGCACTGCTCTGTCCAGTTGGAGAGCCCAAGATCCGAGGGACATGGGAAGGGTTCATCTTTATTGTTGAGCACCTACTATGTGCCAGGCATCACTCCAGGTCTTTTGTATTCAGGGTATTGTTTCTACTCCTTACAACAACCCTATGGGGTAGCTCCTGTTAGTACCCCCATTTTATAGATGAAGAAACTGAGAAATGGTGTCCCCAAGGCCTTATATAGCCCGACAGTGGTAGAACTTGGGTCCATGTGACCCCATGTCCCACGTGCTTTCCCCTGAACCACACTGTCTCATGAGGAAGCCTTTTCTGCCTCTCCTACGCCTGGAAGCCATGGTTTGCTACTTCTATAACGAGCCCATCTTCTGGTTCTAGTGAGGCTCTAGGTGCCTGGGCAGCAGAGCTGGGGCAGCTAAAGAGCTGCATCCATCATCAACCCTGCAAAGAGAAATCACCCATGGCTTTGGGCCTGGCCAGTCACTGCGGGCTCTGCAGGCAGTTCCCTCACTTACAGGCTCACACACCTAGGACCCTGCTCCAGGCTCCAAGCCGACTCCCACAGGCCGGCCTGCAGGCTTCTTGGTGAGGCTGCTAAAGCCGAGAGGCTGCTTTGTCTCTTCCTGGGTCCATGCATGTGGCAGGCAGGCTCACTGCCTGGCGTTATACACATCGTGGGCCTTGCTATCTGGTGGGGGAGACAGACGTTCAAATAGATCACCGCGATGCCTCTAGATAAACATTTTATGTAAAGAGACGGGCCAAGTTCTGCAGGAGAATAGTTGCTCAACAAACGTTTGTTAATGCTGGAACAGCAACGACTCCTGCCTGGTGGATTTGGAGAAGACTCTCCCAAGGGAATGAGACACTGAAGGCGTAGACAAGGGGGGGATGGTGTCCAGGACGAGAGCGGTGGGTGCAGAGAGCTGGGATGGCAGAGAGGGTGATACACGCTTCAGGAGCAGAGCCTGAGACAAGGAGTTGAGGGCAAGTGGTTTCCCTGGTTGGAACAAATGGTTGTGTCCCAAGACACACTGGTTGGCAAGTGGGGAAATGAGAGAGGGGACGGCAGGAAATCAAGCCTGTCGACACTGTGAAAGTATTTTACAAGCTGTTGGACACAGTGGACGGCTGGAGCGCAGTCCTGCCGGGGGAGCTCTGAGATGGTGTGGAGTGTCTCTTCCAAGTTTCCCACCCGAGAGAGGGAACGTACGCATTTATCTCCAGGTCTCCATCTGGCCTTGCTTGAGGCCTCCTTCCCACGGCATTAACTCTTTGGCCCTGCTGGGGAAAAAGGCCCTCAGCCTGAATCTCGGGGATTTGCAGTAAGCAGCCTTTAGCAGTGAAAGGCGAAAGCTGACGGCGCCATGGGCAGGACACCACGGGCACCTGCTACCACATGTCCAGCAGTTTCTAATTTTTATCAGTGACTTGCTGTTCAGTCCTACACAGGGAGCAAAACTCAGCACAGCTCAGACAGTCACCAGGAAACACGGCAACTCGGCCCTTCGGGTTACAGGATAGAAAGCAGTGATTCTGCAACATGAATCATGTCCATCCTTCATAGTCACAGGCTGAAACGTGGACAAGAAACTCCCGGGCCACCCTGCTTACCCAGTACCCTGTTCCCTCTCCCCTCGGCTTTGCAGGAGCAGTATGTGTTTGTGCACGATGCCATCCTGGAAGCGTGTCTCTGCGGCAACACGGCCATCCCGGTATGCGAGTTCCGCTCGCTCTACTACAATATCAGCAGGCTGGACCCCCAGACCAACTCCAGCCAAATCAAAGATGAATTTCAGGTACGAGCACATCCCAGGCTCCATGACCCAGCCAACTTCAGTGCCACTGAACACAGTCCAGGGGCTTTCCTTGCAAGAGTGGCTATGTATATATCCTTCCAGTGTCTGCAGCTCCAGACAGCTGAGAAGGAATTCCAGAACATAAAATGCACACCATGAGCAACTGCTCACCAATCAGTGACTGCTGACACTTGTTTTTTTTAACTATGAATATGTTTTGGAACCGAGGTCTTATTTAGTTATAGCCCAGGTTGTATGTGGAGACAAGTTTATAGACACAGGTGTGAATTTCAAGCTCCTCGATCCCTGGAGAGACTCAGGTCTTCTCAATATTTCTGTACAATTGGAGTGTGTCCTAGATCCTCCCAATTCAAGGTGGGGTCTCGAGACCAGCAGCATTGGCTCCACCTGGGAGCTTGTTAGACGTGCAGAATCTTGGGTCCCACCGGACCTACTGAATGAGCGCCTGTGATTTAACAATATCTCCGGGTGATTTCAATGCACGTTCAACTCCGAGAAGCATCATCTGACGGCACAGCTCAGGCAGAACAGATCTGTCCCCTTGGAGCCCATGTAGCCAGAATGGTGGCAGCTTTGGTCTGGAGGCCTGGACTTGAATCACTGAGTGAGGCAAAACCAGAGTCCAGCCCATTGTCCTGAGGTCAGTGCCAGGGTCATATTTTGGGCAACAGGAGCTGTGAACAGGCAGGAGGAAGCAAAGAAGCTTCAGGTCCAGAAGGGCCAATGCAGGTCCGTGGTTCCATGGGCAGATACCCCAGCCAGGTCAGTGCCTTAGTCCTCCTTCAAACAAATAGACTTTGTTGATTCGGAGTAGAGACCAAGGGCTGAATGGGGGAAGGATGGAGGACACGGACCCCTGGTGGTTGCACGCAGCATCTAGTCTGTTGGCTGCGGCAGTTCAGCTCTAGCCCCACACTTGCAAGACTTCCTCTGCAGCACACGAGCCCTGAATTTTTCAGACATACTAGACCTTGCTCTCTGGGGGTCTCTCACTCCTCCTGGGCGTCTCATCCAAGCGTCCTTCCTTCCATTCTCAAACAGCTTTCTCTCTGAGAGGCATGCTGGTAAAATCATTTCTCTCATTCCATGGCACTTCAGGTGATATTTAAAAGTCATTAGGGATTCCCTGCCCCCACTCCCCACCTTTTGACCTCCTGGCTGGCCCACCATTTCGTGCAGGATGGCGGAGAGGAGTAACTCAGCTCAAATGATCAGCAGGTGTTCAGAGCCTGTGTCTGAGCCCGCGTGACTGTGTGCCGTCCCTGCAGCCTTGGCCCTGTGGTGGTGTCCCCCAGCCCCGGGCAGAGGCTCTCAGCCCCCAGGGCCTGGAGCAGCCAGCAGGAAATGATAGAACATCACCACGGAAGAGAACAGTCCTGGGGAAAGGACTGCAGGGGCAGGCCTGGAGGATGAAGGGAGTGTGAACATTGCTGCCTCCTCTGTTCAGGGCAACCATCTAAGCAGTACCTGCCTATCTGCCCTTGACCCCGTAGACCCTCAACATCGTGACTCCTCGTGTCCGGCCCGAGGACTGCAGCATCGGTCTCCTGCCCCGGAACCATGACAAGAATCGGAGCATGGATGTCCTGCCTCTGGACCGCTGCCTGCCCTTCCTCATCTCGGTGGATGGAGAATCCAGCAACTACATCAATGCGGCACTGATGGATGTAAGTGGAGCCCTGCCAAGAAAAGCTCCTGGCTGGCATTCCAGGGAAAAGCTTCTTCCCAAGGGGGAGGGGCTGGAGCCCAGGGCCCTGACATCCCCCTGCCCAAGCCAGCCTCTCCTTCTGATCTTTTTGGCCCACAAGACCTTTCTCCCCCTGAAGGCTCTGATCCAGACCTATATGCAAGCTGTGCTTTTAGCTCTTTTGCTCCCATAAAGGTCTGAAAGAATAAACCAAAAGCTTAAAGTGGGTCCCCTGACACCACAGTGAGGCTACAGGCCTGACCCGTCCCCCTTCCTGCTATGTACAGAGCTGACTCTCAGCCTTAAGTTCAGTTCAGGAAACATTCTACATGCCAGCCATGTTCCTACTATTGTCTTAGGGGCACTGTCTGCTGCTTTCTCAGCATCAAGTCCAAGAAGTGCACGCCTACCCTGACCTGGTTTGGGATTAGGGGGTCACGTTCCTACCCCCGTGGGCCCGTGCTCCTGCCTTGTGTGCTCCTCCCCTGGGTCCCCCAGCTACTCCCGGCTACTCCACTTCCAGGATGTGAGATGTTTGCCGCTGGAAGGAACCGTGCATCATCCAGTCTCATCCATGCACTTTCCAGCAAAGGAAACTGAGGCCAGAGAAAGAGACTCGCTCAGAGATACCCAGAGAGCTAGTGGCAAGCTGGACCCTTGGACTCCTGGCTCATACTCTAGAATTTATTCCTTGAGCCTCCCCTCAGTTTGCTTGATTCAGTAAGATGCAGACATCTTTCCTCCCAAGACTCGGGACCAAGAACACCATTGCTTGACTGGGGAAGAGCCCTTCCAGGTCCCTCTCCCCACCTATGCCTGAAGTCAAGTCCATCCAGCCCACATGAACCTCCCATCTTACCTGGAGCAGGAAGGAACATGGGGTACTGTCTGCTGGGGTCAAGGCCAACTACCTCTCTGACCACTAATCCTCTTGAAATTTATCCCCAAGCATCCTAAGTGTTTGTAAGAGGCAGAGGGGTGACAGGAAGTCAGTGCCTATCTCAGCTCTGTGGGCGCCTGCCCTGGCCTCTGCCCACAGGGTGCCCAAGTCCTCCATGGAAACCCTGGCTCTGGGTCCGGAAGCAGGGAGTCTTGTCCTGCTCAGATCAAATAGCTGGATGTGGAGGGAAGACTGCAGGCTTTAGTTTGGAGTCTTCCAAGGTCAATGTGTGCGTGTATGCGTGCGTGTGTGTGTATGTGTGCATGCGTGCGCACACACGTGTGTGGTGAGAGATGGGGCCTGGGGGTGCACCCACACTTCCAAGTTCCTCCCAGCGTTGTCTCCCCCTTGTCCCAACTCCCCCTCCTTTCCTTCCTCATCCAAGGATCAAACACGCTCCTGGCCTCTGCTTAGTATATTAGATGCTGCCTGGAGTCAAATGCCTTCTGCCAAGCTCTGATGCTGATTGTATTCTCTTTGTCCACAGGGCATTTCTCCTGTGAGCCATCACTGGGGTCTTTGCCTTTCTTATTAAAAAAAAAAAAGTCCTTATCTGTATTCCAGCTCGGTTTGGGCATTATCTGGTAACCATGGCAGCTTTGCTCCTAGCAGAAAAATATGAAGTCCTCTGGGTTAATTTTTAATGTTTCCCTTGGTAAAGGATGATGTTATCCATGAAATGGATTGCCAACTGATCCCTGAAACCCGGCAGGAGCACGGATCTCGAACATATTTTCAGATAAGGCTTTGTCAGGTATGCTGGCCTAATAGAGCATTTATCACAGAGACAGGGAAAATGGAAAGAAAACTAACATTCACTGAGTGTTGGGCAGCATGTCAGATCCTGAACATAGACTATCTCATTGTGCATTTAGATATGATTATTCCCGTTTTCTGGCTGAGGTACTGAGGGTCAGAGAATTTCCATGACTGTCTGCAGGTCAACTCGCTCAGAAAGGGTGGAGCCAGGGTCTGAACCCCAAGTCTTTTGACTCTTAAAGCCTAGATTTTTTTCCATGTCTGGAAATGTCTGCAGACCAGCTTCTGCCACTAGAGTTTGGCTTTTGGGGGGAACTCAACATTCTGTTCTCCTAGATTCTTCCTCTGACCATTCCACTGGCAGGAGAAGACCCTTCGAAGACAAGACCCCCTAGTGCATCTGTGGCATCCACGGTTGCAAGGCATTTTCTTTGCCATCAGGACACCAAGAGATAAAAGAACAACGGCAGGTGCTTTAAGTATTCTATTTGGCAGAGTCTTTTGGCAGAGACTTTTCCTGATTTGAATGGGCAAACTCTTCTTCCCTCCCCATCCTCCTGCTGCCCTGTGACTCTACTGGAAACAGGCATGAACAATCACTCAAGAAAACTTGTTGAGAATATGAGTTATTTCTCAGGTTTTACAAAACACTAATGAACCGGAGATGCTCCCCAATCTTTCCAAATACCTTCTCACAGGTACTGTAATAAATAGCACCCAGTTGAAGCTTCAGATGTAGTCCAGACTCACCCAGGCCATTTTCTCTGGGCCTCAGTTCCCCACCTGTAACATGGGACTGAGTTTATTCAGTTGTTTGCTGGACCTGTACTGGGCGTCTAGTGTGCCGGCCGTGATGCTAGTGCCGAGGATGAAGAACCAAGTCAGGGATGGTCCCGCCCTGCCAGCGGGCTCACAGCTGGGTTCTTGCTTGCTGCTCTTTTCACGTGCATATCTTTTCAGTCTGTACCACAGCCATCCCTTTGGAGTTACGAATCCCATCTTCCAGTTGAAGAACCTGAGATTTGGAGAGAGAACTTTCCAGTGCTCAGCACTGATTTTAAAAAAGTCACTCTATAAATGTGCTTGAATGAATGAATAAATGAATGATTGGGTGGATAGATGGATGGATGGATGGATGGATGAATGACTTATAACGTACAACTGGCAAAGCTGGGTTTGAACCCAGGTCTGCCTGACTCTAAGACCTGAGCACTTTCACTGCCCCATTGGCTCACAGGACACAGTGCCCACCTTCTGCCAGACCAGCTCAGCCTGCATTCCAGCCTTGGGGCAGGAGTGAACCTCTTGTACTATAAGCCCCTTCAGGAGGCTCTCTGCCTCGGGCTGAGCCAGCCCCTCCTCCAGCATTGTGGGCACAGGGACACAAAATATCCCTTTTATCCCAAGAGATGCCTTGGCCAGCAGAGCAGCAAATCTGCATCCAGAATCTTTCATTTCATATTGTAATGATGATTATTTGCCGAGCTCCAAGACATAAATAATTTATTGGATAATCCCCATCCGAGTGACACCTTCCTAATGAAATGTCTTAGTCTGGAGGAGAATGAGTTCATTATGAGAAGGTCCCCTTTGCCACCAGGGCACCCCGAGATAAGGACGGGCAGTCGCTTTGTGTAATCTATTTGGCAGACTCGGGGGGCCTCTGGCAGCCGTCCGGGCCTCATCACCATCAGAACATCGCTGATGGGTGTATATTTCATGAAGCCTGTGTCGTTCTTTTGTCAGAGCCACAAGCAGCCTGCCGCTTTCGTGGTCACACAACACCCTCTACCCAACACCGTGGCGGACTTCTGGAGGCTGGTGTTCGATTATAACTGCTCCTCTGTGGTGATGCTGAATGAGCTGGACGCTGCCCAGGTAGGAGGAGGCCCGGCCCAGCCCTAGGTGCTCAGGTGTGTTCGGGCAGCCGTGCCCAAGAGCTGGAGGGACAGCCCTCTGCTGCCTCTGCCCAGCCCAGCTGCCCTCTGGTGGGCACTGTCTACCAGTGAGCACCAAGCCAAGCCCATTCAGTTTCCAGCTGAGGCCAGGGAGCCCCCTGCCAGGCCCTGCCACCCCCCAGCCCTCCCAGTTCCAGCAGTGACTCCCCCTGTCTGTGGGCTTTATCCAGCCCCCGCACTGCCCAGGGCCAGAGCCTGTTGTTCCATCCCCCAGACGCTGGTTAGGGTGTTGCTCCTAATCATGCAGAGCTCACAGACAAGGCTCCTTCTCCAGCTCTGAGCATCTGAGCATCTCCAGCCGTGCAGCATAGCCTGATACCCGGCCACGCGCAACCACTCTCCCCCCTCTGTGATGCAGCCAGACTAACAGAGCCTGGGGCTTCAACCACTGACCCTTTGCCCACTGATCACCCCACTGAGGCCTGGCTTTATCACAGGTGACCCTTGTGTCCCAGCAGGCTCCATGCCTTAGCTCCTCTGCATGTGACAGTTCCAAGCATCGTGTGCCTACAGCACATCCCCATAATCAGGCCACGGGACATGTGTTATGGGGCAGCTTCTGGGGCTCACACCCCTGTGGCAGGGCAGCCGTTCCTGGGTGGAGGCGGTGATGATGGCCTTGTAGGGTTTTGGAAAGCCATCCTATCACAATCTCGAAGGAAACCCAGAGTAACTCAGAGGATTCCCTTGTGAGCAGTGGCCTTGGGCAGGCCTTGTGTGGGAAGAAAAAAAATGGATGTGAGCTGTAGTCTCAGCCCTCCAGGAGCCCACAGTTCTGCTACAGAGACAGATGAGCAAATTGTCCCCACCTCGTGTGGCAGCACTATAATAGAGGTCAGCCGCGAAGTGCTGTGCTGGCCGGGAACGGAGAGCAATTACTTCTGCCCAGAGGGTGAGGGAAGACTTCAGAAAGGTGACTTTGGCCTGGAAGAAGGCAGCAGAGATCTGGCGCATGGGGGCTGACGTCACTGGGTAAGTCTCTCCAGGCAGAGGGAACAGCAGGGGCAAAGGCCCGCAGGGGTCACTGTGTCGGCTCGTCTGCAGGACAGCTTCGGTGGCAGCAGGGCTGGGGGGATGTCAGGAGGAGAAGAGGGTGGTGATGCTGGACGATACAGCCGGGCCAGCTTGCAGAGCTGAAGTGGGGGTGTGGCAGAGTCAGAACTCCTGATAGGAAACAGGAGATGGGGGAAGGAGAGGGTTGCAAATGTGCAGAAGATAAAGGGAGGGGTCTGAACTGAGGAGGTGGCCGGGAGGCAGGAGAATTAGGGTTGGATGTGAAGATATTTCCAGAGTTGAGGTCCACAGGTTTAGGGAGCAGTTGGATGTGGGAGGTGAATGAGAAGAAGTCATGGATGGTGACAGGGTCTAGCATGGATAGTCAGGCATCTGGGATGCGACTGGCCCAGGTGGGGAAGGCGGGGGAGGAGTGGGAGAGGCAGCAGGAAGTTCGGGAAGGCAAGGAGGGGAGCAGATCACAGCTGACCCCTGAACAAAGCGGGAGTTAGGGGCGCCAGTCATCCATGCAGTCAAAAATTCGCTTATAATCTGTAGTCGGCCCTCCATGCATGGGGCGCCTCTGTGTACGAGGCTATTCCGTATTCGCGGTTACTCTGTATCTGCGGTTCCCCCATATCCGCAATTCTGTGTCCCACAGATTCAACCAACTGCAGATCCTGTAGTACTATATTATTTACTGTTGAAAAAATCTGCGTATAAATGGACCCGCACAGTTGAGACCCGTGTTGTTCAAGGGTCAACAGTTAGTAGGGCAGGGGTCCCCAACTCTCTGGCCATGGACCAGTTTCGGTCTTTGGCCTGCTAGGAACCAGGCCGCACGGCAGGAGGTGAGCGGCGGGCGGGCCAGCGAGCAAAACTTCGTCTGCCGTTCCCCATCCCACCCCCCCATCGCTCGCATCACCGCCTGAACCATCCCCCACTCCAGGGTCCCTGGAAAAACTGTCTTCCACAAAACCGGTCCCTGGTGCCAAAAAGGTTGGGGACCACTGTAGTAGGGGACAAAATTGAGCGCAACTTGGGATGTGCATGTAGGAGTCGTTCAGGAGAGCGTCTGTTCATTCAGTCCACATTTGTTGAGTAGCCGCTATTTGCCAGAAGCTATTCTAGGTGCTTGGAAATGCATCCGTTAACATGACAGAGAAAGCAAAACAGCAAATTCTCATGTTTTATGCAACTTCTATTCTCAAGCAGGAGAGAAATAAACAGCAAACACTTTGTAATGGACTTAATTATATGTTAAAGGTGACAAGTGTATGGAAAAAGAAAAATAAGAGGGCAGGGCTGGAAGCCTGGTTTGGGGCACAGGCTGCACCTGTAATTGAGTGATGAAGGTGGGCTTCATTGAGAAGGTCGTATCTGAACGCAGATTTGGAGGAGGTGCAAGAATGCACCATGTGACCATCTCAGGGAAGAGCATCCCAGGCAGGGGCATGTCCCGTACCAGGGATTTATGGTGGTGGAACGGACAGAGGCCATTGCCCCTGGAGCAAAGCCAGTGTGGACAGCAGCAGAAGGTGTGACACAGAGACACAGCAGGGCCAGGTCATACGGGCCTTGGGGATCATAGGAAGAACTTGTGATTTTACTCTGAGAGAAATGAGGAGCCATTGACAGGTCTTGAGCAGAGGAGTGACTTCAAAAAGTAATTGGACTTTTTTCTTTAAAGCCTCCCTCTGGCTACTGTGTGGAGAACAGACTGTTGGTGCGGGAAGGGGGAGGGTTGTTGCTAAGAGCAGAAGCAGAGAGGACAGAGAGGAGGCCCCTGCAGTAATCCAGGTGACAGGTGATGGTGGCTTGAGCCTAGGTGGTAGCAGTGGAGTGGATTCTGGGTATATCCTGAAGGTAGACCCAACGAAATATCCTGCCAGACTGAATAGGGAACGTGAGAGAAAAAGAGGAAGCAAGGATGACTCCAAGGTTTAGGGCCTGAACGATGGACGGTTAGAATCTGAGATAAGCATGAAATGTAACGGATTCCCATAAAACAGAGACCCCTGCAGAGTTCCAAAGTCAGAAGGCATCACCACCCCATCCCTTTGCCTGAAAAAGTAAAACAGTGAACTCTCTCTGGTCCATGAGCCCATGAGTGAAGCAGAGCCCTTTTTCCAACATCCCATTTTGCAAAACCGGAGCTCAGGCACAGAGGAGAAGTTTGAAAGAGCCTCACTTTGGGACACATAAAGTAGCAAGGGTCAAGGTCACTGGCTGTAGCTCCCCCTTCAAGGGTGGCTCTTGGGTGAATGAAGATCTTTCAGCTCCAGATGTTGATGCAGTCTTTGAGAGTTGACTCTCTAAACGCAAGAACACCAGGCTCAGAAGTGCCCTGAGGTTGGCTGCCATATGCAGCTGGCAAGCATCCCCTGAAATCAGCAGATGAATAGAGCACTTATTGATATAAATATCATCACCACAACAGCTGGGCGCCTTGCGAAAATAAACAATGACACAGCATGAGCATCAGAAAAGCCGCCCTCAGCACCTGGAGGGGTGGCGCTTTGAAGTGGCATCAGCACTTGTCTGCCAGCCTGCCCACGCTGAGGCAGCCCACGACTTTGGCCAGTCCAGCAACACAGACAGGTCTGCCATAGGTCCTGAGTATTGTTAGATTGCTCCCAAGAGGACCAGTGCCACATCCTGTGGTTTGACTGGGGACCAAGCGGTAAGGGCTTGTGTTGGTGACTACCTGTAATTTGTAGCAAAGTAAGCTTGTGCAGAGGATGAAAGATCTCCAGGTGCTTTATTTTCTTGCGCTGCTGCCCAAATCTGTCTGCTTCTGCTCAGAATCCTATGCCACGTCATTCAATCAGCCATCCCCAGCCGCGGATATTTTTCCATTCTCCACAGTGGCTGCTGTTCAAAGACAGTTATGAGCAGTGGGGGGCTCAAGATAAAGACTCCCAAAGCAATTTCATTGACCTTAGAGATTTTTTTAAGCTCTTTGGGACTCCAAAGGGCTGTGGTCAGATTAGCGGGGCAAAATCCTAACCACAACATCCAGCGAATGACACTGTGGTTTCTGATGGGCACATCGGGAAGAACCTCTTCAACTACACCCCATAGCATTGACAAGATCTCGTCCATCTTTGTGGGCTCTATGATGAGACCAGAGTCCATGGGAACCAGACACCAGAGAGAAGCCCTCTTCTTGGTCAGGCCACACCCACTATCTTGTTTAGAATCCTCTATGCCCACCATGGGGTGGGTCTGTGTGGTAGACAGAATCTTGGCCCCCCCCCAAAGATGTCCACATCCTAATCCCTAGATCTATGAAGGTATGAATGGTAAATGGGAATTTGCAGATGTGATGAAGTTCAGGATCTTGAGATATGTAGATTGTCCTGGGTTATCCAGGTGGCCCTGCTGTTAGAGTCTTTATAAGAGGGAGGCGGGAGGATGAGAGTCAGGAACAGATCATGTGACAGTGGAAGCAGAAATTGGAGTGATGGGGCCACAAGTCAAGGAATGCTGGCAGCTTCTAAAACTGGAAAAGATGAGGAATGGCCTCTCCCCTAGAGACTCCAGAAAGGAACACAGACAGATCAGCTGACACTTCGATTTTAACCCCTGAAGCCTCATTTCAGATTTCTAACCTCCAGGTAAGAAATTTGTGTGGTTTTAAGCCACTGCGTTCGTGGCAATTTGCTACAGCAGTTCCAAGAAGCTAAGACAGGCAGCAAAAATGAAAACAGAAATTCAGACCGAGAAGTGTAGGAGTTAGAGCCCGCGCAGAGTGCGAGACTGAAATCCTGGGGAAAGCCAGAATCAGCCTGGGGTACCGGACCGGAAAGTGGCTTGAGCTGGAGAAATCCATGTCTGAATCAGTGTCCAACAGGAGCCGTGAGGGAGCAGGCTGGGGAGAGGCAAGGAGAAGGCAGATGGCCACCTCACCAGTGGCAAGAGGCGTGCTGAGCCAGAGGGAGGTCTTTTAAAGGTCAAGGAGCACGCTTTCTGGGCCACATTCAATCATGCATTCATCAACACACATTTACTGAGAACCTACCGTGTGCCGGGCACATACCTAGACACAGCAAAGCACAAAAGAGGCACAAAAAAATCCCCAATCCCCATGGAGCAGGTGTTCTAGGGAAGTAATATCCACCTCCTGGACTCTCTTTGGCATCAGACAGGCTGGAAACATCTTTAGCTGGAACCATCGCACCAGGACCCTCAAGCTGCGGGGAGAAGCTGAGCAGGAAGCAGAAGGGATGGGAGAACCGGGTCCGGGCAGCATGTCATGTTGCCCCAAGCGCTGCGGGCAGGCAGCGCCGGAGGAACCAGCAGGGGATGACCACCACAGCCCCAACCGGCCTGGAGTCAGGTTTGGGGGTCAACGAGACCTGGCCTCATTTCTGTTGTTTCCATAGAATAAGTGCTGGGGCTTTAGCATTCCTTGAATATTCTACTCATTTATGATATTGGCTCTGCTTGGAGGATCCCCTGAGCTTCTCAGTATTTTACTTGTCTCTAATTCTAGGCAGTACACTTTACCTTGCTTACATCTTAGAGATTTTATAAACTAAGTGTTCTCCAGACACCTTTCAATATTTCCCATGTCTTCCCTCCAAAGACTTGCCACTTTGAAAGCCTTTATTTCCCAAACCGTATTGACTAATTAATAATGTATAACCGTCTCAGTGCATTTCTGATCTGCAGGCCATAGACAGAGCTAAAACAATGGGGTGCTTTAAAGCCAGAGACTCGGTGTCCGCCACTCAGGACAACGGTGTGATCCCCTTTGGCTTTTGAAGACCTTGGAGATAGCTCGTTGGCTTCTCCTGCCAACCTTATGGACGCCACTGTGGAAACCACCGGTCTGACCCAGGTCCACTTCCTCTCATTTTGCAGGTCAGGAAACTGAGGCCCAGGCAGGCTTTGTGCAAAGTCCCACAGCCACCCCTGACCCAGGCCCAGGGCCCCCTGCCAGGGATGGTGAAGACTTTCGCCGCCGTTTACACAGCAGGATTTCCAGGGCCCCCGTGCCTGATAAGCAATAGCTTGCTGGTACCTGGGTATATGGAGCAGGAAGGAATGTTGCTTACTTTAAAACAAACAAGAGCCCCAGTTCTGAACTCCCGCCGTGGAAAGTCTGAGAGTTCAGGCGATGCAAAGCCAAGTGAAAAGGTGAGGGAGGTGAGGGCCAAGAACATGCCTTCCCACGGAGCTTCTGGAAGTGAGCGAGGCAAGCTTGTCATCCTCCCAGGAAGAAAGCGGGGGCGATGTTTCAGAGATGTCTTTTCTTGTTATTGTGCCTGGAAGGCAAATAGCAAGCACTGATATCCCCATTTTTATCTTGGCTTGTGAAAACACAGCCTAACGTGCTAGCGAAATACACGGGATGCCTAAGTCTGTGTCTCCGCATTGCAAGGGGTCGTGTTTCTGTCTCAGCCCCGACTGGAACAGTAGAATAAGGAGTTTGGGGTCAAGAGACCTGAGTTCAAGTTCTAGCCTTGCCACTTACTTGCTGGGTTGCCTTAAGCCAGTTTCCTACCTTGTCAAAGTCTCAGTGTTATCATCTGTGAAGTTCATATAACTCAGATGCCAGCCAAGTTCACTCTATCTTTGAAGATTTAAATAAAATAGGCTCTGTTTCCTCTTCCCCTTCCTGTGGGAAATTCCAGTGTCCACCCCCAAGATTTCTGGGAATTCCAAGGGGGTCCTGTATTCATGTCCACTTCCAAGTTCCAGCTCAGGCTTTACTGGAGGCAACATGGGGTTCATATCCCAGCAACGTCCGTGGCTGAAGGTGGACCGTCGCACGTCCCGGTTCTTAAACCCCACCTGTCTCCTCACACCTGGCGGCTGGCAGCACGTCTTCTCCCCCCACCCTGTTGCCCAAACCACTTTCTTCCTTCCTCCCCTATTCTTCCACCCCTCCCCCAAAAGCTGTTCCATTCTTAAGCTGCATAATTCATCTGTCTCTTTATTACCTCCTTCCAAAACCTGCCCTGAGCCTTTGCCTTCCGCCCACCCTACTTCCTCTGTAGATATTTTCCTAAACTCCCACCCTTCCTTCTTGGAAACAGACTCTGATGTACCTAAGAGTGAGTTTCCACCCACTACATGGAATTGCAGTATCACCTCGTGGGACGATGGATAGGTGAATGGAGAATGGATGGGCGAATGTGCTTTGATTACGGTCCACGTGCCTCTCTCTCTCTCTCCCTGGCTTCACGCCCTCCTCTTCCCCTACAGTCTGTCTTCCTTACCTGGCCACAGTGTTAAAGCCAATGATATGTTTTGGGCTCTTTATGGAAGTCTATTTAAATGAATTTTGTCATCACTGATCTGAATTTTAAAACCAATTCAAGTAACTCTTATATTTTTCTCTTAAAAATACTAATTCACTTCACCTTTAAGTGGCCTGGGATTGATGCCCTCCTATGGATCACAGGGACCTTGATAAGTAGAGTCCTTCATCTCTAGAAGCTATATTACTGGGCTTTTCCATTTTATCAAAGTATTTTTTTAATTAACAAAAGGCGTAACTAAGGTGCACTGAAATTGCTTTAGAATTGTTTATTCCAAAAATAGGCCCATATGCTAGTTTTCATTTAACTCATCAGAGCGTGTTTATTTCAGCGACTAACAAGCTTTCTGATTCCATCAGCAAGAAAATGATGTCTAACAGGGAGGCAGCCTTGGTGATTGTTAGATTTCATGTGTGAACGTGCACCCCCGAAGGACATCTTTCTGTGGCCCAAGCAGCAGCGGAGATCACTAGGTGGAATAATGCACGGCAGCTGTTGCAGGGCTGTCCACACAGGCTTCATGACTTCCGCTTGGTTTAACTTGTTCTGACAATAAATAGCAAAAGCCCCTCTGCTTTTCCAGGAGAAGCATGGCTGTTTCTAAATCAGCAGCAGCAGCTGCAGTGGCTTCCCTCCCCGGCCCCCCAGGTGTGGTCATCAGCCCGACCGCGTGCATCTGCAGTGGCGAGGCCCTCCCTATGGGCAGGAAACACCACCCCTCCTAGACGGATGGGTAAGAAAGGGAGGAGAAGCAGAGCACTAGGATATAAGGTAGGAAAAGGCTGGGCTATAGGCTAAAGGATTGGAATCTATCATGGAGACAACTACTGCAAAAGTTTCCCATCTAAGGAAGAAAGTAACAATGTTACATTGAGTGTATGTGTGGCCCCAGGTCAGCTGGGTCCTTGTGGTTTTAGACCGCCAAGTGGACTTCCTTGAACCCCCTATTTCCAGGGCCTTAAGAAACCATAAACTCCTCTCCCCAAGATTTCTATAACCATTTGTTTATCTTTTTAAATTTATTTTAAATTTTTAAATTTTTAATATAATTTTTAAAGGTTACTTTCCATTTACAGTTATTATAAAATATTGGCTAGATTCCCTGTGTTGTACAGTACATCCTGGAGCCTATCTTACACCCAATAGTTTGTGCCTGCCACTCCCCCACCCCTTGATTACCCCTCCCCCTCCACTGGTAACCAGTAGTTTGTTCTCTATATATGTCTGCTTCTTTTTTGTTATATTCACTAGTTTATTGTGGTTTTTAGATCCCATATGTAAGTGATATCATACAATATTTGTCTTTGACTTATTTCATTTAGTACAATGCCCTCCAAGTCCAGCCATGTTGCTCCAAAGGCAAAATTTCATTCTTTTTCATAACTGAGTAGTATTCCATTGTGTATATATACAACATTTTCTTTATCCATTCATCTGTTGGTGGTCACTTAGGTTGCTTTCATATCTTGACAATTGTAAATAATGCTGCTATGAACATTGGGGTGCAAGTATCTTTTTGAATTAGTGCTTTGGGGTTTTTTTGGATATATACTCAGGAGTAGAATTGCTGGGTCATATGGTAGTTCTATTTTTAATTTTTTGAGAAACCTCCATACTGTTTTCCACAGTGGCAGCACCAATTTACATTCCCACCAACAGTGTACAAGGGTTCCCTTTTCTCCACATCCTTGCCAATATTTATTATTTGTGTTCTTTTTGATGATGACCATTCTGACAGGTATGAGGTGATATCTCCTTGTGGTTTTGATTTGCATTTCCCTGATGATTAGCTATGTTGAGAATCTTTTCATATGCTTATTGGGCATCTGCATTTCCTCTTTGGAAAAATGTCTATTCAGCAGAATTTTTCAATCAGCAGAATTAAAAAATGTGAGTTGTATGAGCTGTTTATATATGTTGGATATAAATCCCTTATTAGTCATATCTTTTGTAATGATATTCTCCCATGCAGTAGGTTGTCTTTTCATTTTGTCGGTGGTTTCCTTTGTTGTGCAAAAGCTTTTAAGTTTAATTAGGTCCCATTTATTTATTTTTGCTTTTATTTCCTTTACTTTAGGAGATGGATCCAAAAAAATATTGCTGCGACTTATGTCAAAGAGTGTTCTGCCTATGTTTTCCTCCAGTTTTATAGTACCTGGTCTTACATTTAGATCTTCAATCCATTTTGAGTTTATTTTTGTGTATGGTGTTAGAGAATGTTCTAATTTCATTCTTTTACATGTGCTGTCCAGTTTTCCCAGCACTACTTATTGAAGAGACTGTCTTTTCTGCATTGTATATTCTTGCCTCCTTTGTTGTAGATTAATTGACCATAAGTGCATGGGTTTATTTCTGGGCTTTCTATCCTGTTCCATTGATCTATGGTTCTCTTTTTATGCCAGTACCATACTGTTTTGATTACTGTAGCACTGTAGTAGAGTCTGAAGTCAGGGAGCATGATTCCTCCACCTCCATTCTTCTTAAGATTGTTTTGGCTCTTCAGGGTCTTTTATGTTTCCATACAAATTTTTAAATTATTTGTTCTAGTTCTGTGAAAAATGCCATTGGTATTTTGCTAGAGAGTGCATTGAGTCTGTAGATTGCCTTGGATATTATGGTCATTTTAACAATATATATTCCTCCAATCCAAGAACACAGTATATCTTTCCATCTCTTTGTGTCATCTTCAGTTTGTTTCATCAGTGTCTTATAGTTTTTGGAGTACAGGTCTTTTGCCTCCTTAGGTAGGTTTATTCCTAGTTATTTTATTCTTTTTGATGCAGTGGTACATGGGATTGTTTTCTTAATTTCTCTTTCTGATAATTTGTTGTTAGTTTATAGAAATGCAACAGATTTCTGTATATTAATTTTGTATCCTGCAACTTTACCGAATTCATTGATGAGCTCTAGTTGTTTTCTGGTGGCATCTTTAGGATTTTCTATGTATAGTATCATGCCATCTGCAAACAGTGACAGTTTTACTTCTTCCTTTCCAATTTTGATTCCTTTTATTTCCTTTTCTTCTCTGATTGCTGTGGCTAGGACTTCCAAAACTATGCTGAATAAGAGTGGCAAGAGCGGACATTCTTGTTTTGTTCCTGATCTTAAAGGAAATGCTTTCAGCTTTTCACCATTGAGTGTGATGTTACCTGTGGGTTTGCCACATATGGCCTTTATTATGTTGAGGTATGTTCCCTCTCTGCCCACTTTTTATCGTAGTATCATAGAGAGTTTTTATCATAAATGGATGTTGAATTTTATCAGAAGCTTTTCTGCATGTATTGAGGTCATCATACAGTTTTTCTTCTTCAATTTGTTAGTGTGGTGTATCACATTGATTCGCAGATATTAAAAATCCTTCCATTCCTGGGATAAATCCCATTTGATCATGGTGTATGATCCTTTTAATGTATTATTGGATTCGGTTTGCTAGTATTTTGTTGAGGATTTTTGCATCTAGGTTCATCAGTGATATTGGCCTGTAGTGTGTGTGTGTGTGTGATATCTTTGTCTGGTTTTGGTATCAGGAGGGTGCTGGCCTCATAGAATGAATTTGGGAATGTTCCTTCCTCTGCAGTTTTTTGGAATAGTTTCAGAAGTATAGGTGTTAACTCTTCTCTAAATGTTTGGTAAAAAATTCACCTGTGAAGCCATCTGGTCCTAGACTTTTGTTTGTTGGGAGTTTTTTAACTACTGATTCAATTTCATTACTGGTAATTGGTCTGTTCATATTTTCTTGTTCTTAGTTCAATCTTGGGAGATTGTATCTTTCTAATAATTTGGCCATTTCTTCTAAGTTGTCCATTTTATCGGCATGTAGTTCATAGTAGTCGTTTACAATCATTTGTATTTCTGTGGTGTCAGTTGTAACTTCTTTTTCATTTCTGATTTTATTGATTTGGGCCCTCTCCCTTTTCTACTTGATGAATCTGGCTAAAGGTTTGTCAATTTTGTTTCTTTTCAAAGAACCAGCTTTTAATTTCATTGATCTTTTCTATTTTTTTTTTAGTCTCTATTTCTGCTCTGATCCTTCTTTCTTTCCTTCTACTAACTTTGGGGGTTTTCTTGTTCCTTTCCCTAGTTGCTTTAGATGTAAGGTTAGGTTGTTTGAGATGTTTCTTGTTTCCTGTGGTAAGTTTGTATCACTATAAACCTCCCTCTTAACATTGCTTTTGCTACATCCCATAGGTTTTGGATCGTCATGTTTTTGTTTTCATTGTCTTTAGGTATTTTTTGATTTCCTCTTTGATTTGTGCAGTGATCCATTGGTTGTTTAGTAGCATATTGGTTAGCCTCCACATGTTTGTGTTTTTTTGCAGGTTTTTTCTTGTAGTTGATTTCTAGTTTCATAGTGTTGTGGTCGGAAAAGATGCTTGATATGATTTCAACTTTCTGAAATTTACCAAGGTTTGTTTTGTGGCCTAGCATGTGATCTATCCGGAAGAATGTTCCATGTGCACTTGAAAAGAATGTGTATTCCGCTGCTTTTGGATGGAATGCTCTTTATATATCAGTTAAGTTCATTTGGTCTAATGTGTCATTTAAGGCCTGTGTTTCCTTACTGATTTTCTGTCTGGATCATCTGTCCATTGATATAAGTGGGATGTTAAAGTCCCCTACAATTATTGTGTTACTGTCGATTTCTCCTTTCATGTCTGTTAATATTTGTCTTATATATTTAGGTGCCCCTATGTTGGATGCATATATATTTACAATTGTTGTATCTTCTTCTTGGATTGATCCCTTGATCATTATGTAGTGCCCTTCTTTGTATCTTGTAACAGTCTTTATTTTAAAGTCTATTTTGTCTGATATAAGTATTGCTACTCTGACTTTCTTTTGATTTCCATTTGCATGGAATACCTTTTTCCATCTCCTCACTTTTAGTCTGTATGTGTCTCTAGAGCTGAAGTGAGTCTCTTGTAGGAAGCATATATACAGGTCTTGTTTTTGTATCCATTTAGCCACTCTGTGTCTTTTGGTTGGAGCATTTAGTCCATTTACATTTAAGGTAATTGTTGATATGTATGTTCTTATCGCTGTTTTGTTAATTGTTTTGGATTTGGTTTTTTCCCCTTTCTTCTTTTGTTCTCTTCTCTTGTGATTTGATGACTATCTTCAGTGTTATGTTTGGATTTTTTTTGTGTGTATATCTATTATAGATTTTTGGTTTACAGTTACCATGACGTTTTTGTATAGCAGTCTTTATATATAGATGTGATTATTTTAAGTTGATGACCTCTTAATTTCAAATGCATTTTTAAAACCCTACATTTGTACTCTCCTCCCCTCATGATTACTGTTTTTGATATCATATTTTATCTAATTGTTTTGTGTATCCCTTAACTGCTTATTGTGGATATAGATGATTTTACTACTTTTATCTTTTAACCTCCCTACTAGCTTTGTGTGTGGGTGATTTCCTACCTCTGCTGTATGTTTGCCTTCACTGGTGAGCTTTTTCATTTTGTAATTTCCTTGTTTCTAGTTGTGGCCTTTTCTTTTTTGCCTAGAGATCATTTCACATTTGTTGCAAAGCTGGTTTGATGGTGCTGAACTCTTTTAGCTTTTGCTTATCTGTAAAGCTTTGGATTTCTCTATCAAATCTGAATGGGAGCCTTGCTGGGTAAAGTATTCTTGGTTGTAGATTTTCCCCTTTCATCACTTTAAATATATCATGCCTTCTGGCCTGCAGAGTTTCTGCTGAAAAATCAGCTGATAGCCTTATGGGAGTGCCCTTGTATGTTATTTGTTGCTTTTCCCTTGCTGCTTTTAATATTCTCTATTTATCTTTTTGTCATTTTAATTACAATGTGTCTTGGTGTGTTCCTCTTTGGGTTAATCCTGTATGGGACTTTCTGCACTTCCTGGACTTGGGTGATTGTTTCCTTTCCGTGGTTAGGGAAGTTTTTAGCTATTATGTCTTCAAATATTTTCTCAGGTCCTTTCTCTTCTCCTTCTGAGACCCCTATAATGTGAATATTAGTGCTCTACATATTGTCCCAGAGGTCTCTTAAACTGTCCTCATTTCTTTTCATTATTTCTTCTGTTCAGTGGCAGTGATTTCCATTACTCTGTCTTCCAGCTCACTGATCCGTTCCTCCATATCATTTAGTCTACTATTGATTCCTTCTAGTGTATTTTTCATTTCATTTTTCGTATTCTTCATCTCTGTTCAGTTGTTCTTTATCTCTTCTCTTTGTTTAAAACTTCTAACTTCTCCCTCTGTACATCCATTCTTCTTCTGAGGAGTTCTTTGATCATCTTTATGATCATTACTCTGAACTGTTTCTCGGGTATATTGCCTATCTCCACTTCACTTAATTCTTCTTATGGGGTTTTATCTTGTTTCTTCGTCTGGAACATGTTCCTCTGCCACCCCATTTTGTCTAAGTTGCTATTTGTATTTTTATATATGTGGTAGGTTAGTTACGTTTCTCAACCTTGCATAAGTGGCCTTCTGTAGATGTTGTCCTATGCATCCCAGCAGTGCACTCCCCTCTCATCACCCAAGGTATATGCTCTTGGGGTGCCCCTAAGAGGGCTGCATGGGTCCTTCTGTTGTGGCGGCCTATGTGGGCAGTCTGGTAGGCTTGGTCGGCCCCTGGCCCAGTTGGTTGCCAAGCTCTGCCTTGTACAGATGCTGCTGGCTGCTAAGTTAGTGTGGCCTGGTCACAGGGCACTGGATGCAGAACCCTAGGGGTGTCCCAGGGCTAGTGCTGGCTCACTGGTGGCCGGAGTCAGGGTCCCGAAGACTCTTGGGCTGTTGCTGATCCACTGGCAGGTAAAGCCAGGTTCAGGGGTTAGTGCCAGGCAAGCAGAGCCAGTTCCTGGAGTCTGGCTGCAGGGCCCAGGGATCCCTGAGCTCATTTCAGGTTGGAGGGGGGCAATTCCTGACACAGTTGGGTATGGGGTCTAGGGTATCTCAAAGCTTGCGTTGGCCTGCTAGTGGCCAGGGCCCAGCTGGTCCCAGGGTAGGTTCTTGCCTACTGTGGGTGGGCTGGGTCTGCAGGCTGTGGGATCATAGTTTTCTTGCATCTGGTGTTTGCCCCCTGGTGGGTGAGGCTGGTCTAGAGGCTAATGTGGGCTTCCTGAAGGGAAGGGCCTATGCCTGCCCACTGGGAGGTGGAGTTGGGTCTTGGCCCTCTGGTGGGCAGGGCCATGTCTAGGGGCTTTTCTAGAGGGTTCAGGAAGTCTTCTGCTGCTGGGTGGGGCTGTGTCCTTGCCCAGTTAGTTACTTAGCCTGAGGCACCCCAGCACTTGCGCCTATAGGCTTGTGGGTGGGGCTGATGAGCCAGGATGGCAGCCACCGGCAGCAGTGTTCACACGGTAGAATGTTCCCCAATATGGCTGCCACCCGTGTCTGTGTCCCCAGGGTGAGCCACAGCCATGCCCACCTCTCCGGGAGGCTCTCCAAGACCATGAGGTAGGTCTGGCCCAGGCTCCTATCAAATTACTGCTTTTGCCCTGGGTCCCAGTGAGTGTGAGATTTTGTGTGCACCCTTTAAGAGTGAAGTCTCTATTTGCCCCAGTCCTGTGGGGCTCCTGAAATCAAGCCCCACTGGCCTTCAAAGCCAAATACTCTGGGGGATCATCTTCCCAGTACCAGACCCCCCAGGCTGGGGAGCCCAACGTGGGGCTCAGAACTCTCACTCCTGTGAGAGAACCTCTGTAATGTAATTATTCTCTAGTTTGTGGGTCACCCACCCAGGGGTATGGGATTTGACTATGTTGTGAGTTTGCCCCTCCTACCTGTCTCTTTGTGGTTCCTCCTTTATGTCTTTAGTTGCAGAAGATCTTCTGGTGGTAGGTTCCAGTCTTTTTCACCAATGGTTGTTCTGCAGATGACAGTTGTGATTTTGGTGTGCTCATGAGAGGAGGTGAGCTCAGGGTCTTTCTACTCCACCATCTTGGCGGCTCTCCTATAAACTGTCGATGCTTATGTGCTCATGGTCTGGCCCTTCAGTTCACATAGAAGTGGAGCTGAGACCACGTAAGTCACCAAGGGAGCAAAGCTCAGTTCCTCGCCCGCTTCCACAAGAAACCCCCATGCACAGTGAGCATTGTCCATGTTTGTTATTATAAATTTGCTTAATATTTAGGAGTTTAGGAGAGGGGGGCTCACAGGACACACTGATTCACCTTCAGCCCTTTCACTGGTTCTCTTATGCTCCTAGTTTTCTCGTCCATCTCCTGGGTCCCTCTCCTGGGTCCATCTCCTAGGTCCATCTCCCGGGTCCCTCTCCTGGGTCCCTCTCAAGAACAACCCATAGGCCTCTCTCCTCCGACCTGCAGAACAGTGTCCCCACATCACAGGTGGCACCTGTCCCCACTGCTCTATCAGGCTGGCTGACCAGGAATTTTCACAAGGGCAGTCCTTTGGGTATTATTATCCTAAAGAGAAATTTTCATACGGGCTGCTAAGTAGAGGGAAAAAGACCCTTCACTTTATCCACCTTGTTTTGAGTGACCCTCTCCCACACTGCCAAATAATTATAGCTTACATTTATGGAGTACTTACTAGCTACAGACTCCTGTGCTAAGTAGACACATTCAGATTCACAGCCACTCATCACTTAACCCAGAGAAGTTAACAGATTTGGCCAAGTCACTCAGCTAGGGGGTGACAGGGCTGGGATTTGAGCCCAGGGCGCTTCAAGCAGGAGCCCCATTACCTTTTGCTAAGCTGCATACATGGGCCAAAGTGGTGGTACCCACTGAGGCACAACCCCAGCACTTGGACACCAGGACAGTCTTGAGCTAAACCTTAGAGGACATTTCTTATTGACGAGAATCATTTCCGAGCCCCAAAGGGTCACCAGGAACAGAGCATTGTCTTCCCCCATTCTCTCTCCCATTTCCCATGGCTAGATTATGTGCAGCGTCCTGGCCTGGGGGCAGACCCTGATGATCCCTGGCAGCTCAAACACCACATCTGCCCACACATCACCTGGCTGAATGTCACCCACGCCATTGCTGACGTGGTCTCACGGATTAGGGAACTCAAGTGAAAGGCTGGCTCTGCTGTAGGATTAGAAGGACCCTGCAACCTTTCCCAGCCCTCTGGACATGATGGAGAGTGACCTGGAAAATCAAATGCAGAGAAGTGTCCCAAAATAAAGGAGTCTTGTTTGAGGCAGAGTAGAACCTATTAGCTTGAGAAATTGGTCTGGAAATCTTATTAAAAGAGACAAATCGTTCCACATTCTCTCCAGACTGAAAATATTGGGAATAATAGACTTTCCTTGATGCCTTGGACCCATGTACCTCATGTCAGGATCAGAGCCAACCTCTGGCAAGGCACGATTCAATGCAGGTAATAAAGGCAATTATTTTTTTTAAATTGGCAGTTCTGATTAATTCTGGTTTCTCTGGCCAGTCACAGACTTATCTGTACCAGTCCCTCATTACTGTGAAGGTTGCAGGTCAGAAGAGCCAATGGCAAAGAGAAATGAAGTTCAAGTTGTGGATTTGTCATTACTGCACAGCTCAGCAGATGACTGTCCAGCCGCAGAGACCTCTGTGACCAGCACTCCACACACCCACACCCACACCCACACCCACACCCACACCCACACACACCCCTTTCTCAGTATTCTCAATTAACCCCCGATGGAGACGCCAGGAAAGCAAGGCACCATTGCATTATGAAACTTAATCTTGCTTACCTTTGCTATTTAAGAGGGGTGATAAGAGGAAGAATTCTTCAAATTTATATGTTAGCTATTATCATTATTGTTGTTATTTTTGTTGAGCACCGAGAGGTTCAAGAATGATATGAATCGCTGGAATGTCGTGGATGCTGGCACTCTGCTAAGGGCTTTCTTCCCATGTGTTCTCTCTTTATCCTTAGAACAGCCCTATAGGACAAGAGTTGGCCAACCTTCTCTGCAGAAAGAACCAGATAGGAAATACTTCAGGTTTTGTAGGCTGTGTGGTCTCTGTCACAACTACTCAAACCTGCCGTTATAGCTTGAAGGCAACCACAGAAAGTATGTAAATGGCTAATATAGCTAGATTTCAATAAAGCTTTATTTACAGAATCAGACGGCTGGCCAGGTTTGGCCAGTGGGCCATAATGTGAACAAATGTTATCCCTAAGCTGGAGTTTAGGTTCCACAGCTAGGAAGGTGGGAGATGTGTGCTTTTCTCTCCTACGGTCTCCCTCCTCCCTGCTCCTCCATTCTGCCTCTAGTTCTGGAGGAAGGATAGAATCAAAAAAGTTTTAGCATGTGACTACCCAGGGTGAGTTGGCTGTTCTCTCAATGAAAGGGAAAGCGATCACTTTCATGAAAATCCTGCATCCGTGGTGGTTGTGAGGAGGCCACCGGATTGCCGTGGGTAGCCTCTGTCCATCTAGTTCCTTGTCTGCAAGCTCAGCATAGGCTGTGGCAAACCCCACTGAGATGCCAGGATCTCAGAAGCTTTGGTGGGTCTTTGAGTCTCAGCTACATCTTCCGGGCAACCCCCAGGTGAAAAGGCTTTCTAACACATGGCCTCTTGGTCCATGCTGGGGTGGTCCCAGCGAGCCTGCAGCCTCAATTGTAGCTCTCCTCCTTGCCCCTGGACAGTGTCCATCTCCACGCCCCTTGGGAACCAGGAGTTGAGGAAGCATGCTTTGCCTCACTCTGAGCCACAGCCTGTGCCACCTACCTTAATATTCTTTCCCCAACTATAGTCATCTAGTGACTCAACAGATACGCGGCATAAAGTATCTGTCTCTCACTCCTGATGACACTATAAACTTAAGGGACAATTTATGATCTTAGACCAGGCTTTCTTAGTCTCTGCACCATTGCGAACTGGGGCCAGATTCCTCTCAGGGGAGCCGTCACATGCACTGTAGGATATTTAGCAACATCCTGGCCTCTACTCACTAGACGCCCATAGCAACCCCCAGGTGTGATCATCAAAAATGTCTCTAGAATTGCCACATGTCCCCTGGGTGACAGAGCAACCTCTGCTGAGAAGCATTGTCTTAGATTGAGAAGCAACCACTGCCTTTTGCTCTCAGCTGTAGGTTCTAATTTCTAATTCCAAAAAAATAGGAAAGATAATAGGCAAGATCTCTCAATACCATGTTACATTATCTTTTGGTGCAAGGTAAGCATAATTAGCCCCATTTTACACAGGAGAAACTGAGGCCTGGATGGCACAGCTAGTAAGCAGCAGAGACTGGATTTGGACCCAAGCCTGTCTGATGCCAAAACCTATGTATTTTTAAAAGCTACTCATGATCTGATGATGAAATAAACACCATGAAGGTTTTCCTAGAATGGGCAAAAGTTGCTATGATTTGTGTTGAACTAAAGATTGTAGTTGCCCTACCTCAGAGTGTTCTATCTAACCCTTACAGCAGCACAAGGTAGACAGTATTTTCCCCATTTTACAGATGGGGAAAACTGAGGCCCAGCAAGCCTACCAAATGGTTTGAAATCAGCACAGCAAAGATGTTTAAGCCCAGTGTTTCTGTGCTCAGAGCTCTTGACTTTTCAACAACCAGAAAAATGGGTAGCTGTTCCCCAACAGGAAAGCTGAGCCTAATTTCCTACATAATACTCTACCTTTCTAGCCAATGTGTCCTGCAGGCAGTAAGAAAGGTTTCATGATCAATGAAACCAATGCCCCCGGCCCCTGACCTTGGCCTTTTTCTGTGACCCCTTTCCTTACCTCAGCTCTGTATGCAGTACTGGCCTGAGAAGACCTCGGGGTGCTACGGGCCCATCCAGGTGGAATTCGTCTCCGCAGACATCGATGAGGACATCATCCACAGAATATTCCGCATGTGTAACATGGCTCGGGTAAGTGTACGGCCACCGCTGCTTCCCGGACTCCTTCCCAAAACAGATGGAAGCTGCCGGAAGAGGACCCCGCAGGCCAGCCAGGAGTCTGTGCTGTCCTCTCCTGTTCATCTCGTCCTTGGGGAAGTGATGCCTTTGCCAATTCTGGCTCCAGACCCAGCAATGGCCCCCACACACAGAGACACACAGCGGGACATCCAGCCTGCCATCTGCCTGTTTCCTGACACACTTGCTGCCATGTAGACACAAATTCTCAGAATGTAGTGCTTCCCTGCTGTGTCGCGCTGTTTCGGCATGAGTTGATGCAGCCTTTGATCGGATCCAGTAAGCTTTGGGCTAGATGGTGGGAACACCAAGATGGAAAATAATAAGTTGCTTCCATGAGGAATTTCACTGCCGGGTGGAGGAGTATTGGGTGGGAAGGAACAGAGGAGTGATCTATGAAATGATGGCTAACTAAAGTGACCTTGGTCTTTACTGGGGGCTCGTGGTGAACAGGATTCAGTCCCTGCCCTCAGAATTCGCTATCTAATGGGAAAGCGAGATGTGTTTTGGCTCATGAACTGCAGAAAGAGAGAAGAATCCTGCCCAGTATTCAGGGAAGGCTTTCCTAGAGAAAGGGGCATTTGAATTGGGTTTTGAGGACTGAGTAGACGTTTTTCAGGTAGAGGAGGGATGCAGAGCAGTCATGGCAGGAGAATCAATGTGCACAGAGGTGTAGAGGTGGGTGTGGGGATAGTGTGTGACTCTCCCCATGAGGACATTATAGCGTAGACCCCACTTATTCCATCTTCCACTGCAATGCTGCAGCCTGCAGGGTATCTGGAGGGCCTGCATCCCTAAGCATCCCCAGCAGAACAGCCCTAATAGCCTCTCTGTTCTCAGCCACAGGATGGGTATCGTATAGTCCAGCACCTCCAGTACATTGGCTGGCCTGCCTACCGGGACACGCCCCCCTCCAAGCGCTCTCTGCTCAAAGTGGTCCGACGGCTGGAGAAGTGGCAGGAGCAGTACGATGGGAGGGAGGGACGCACTGTGGTCCACTGCCTGTGAGTATGATGGAGGGGTCTCCAGGGCAACAGGGTGGTGGGTAATGGGACATCCTTGAGGATGCCGCTGGCCACAAATACCAGTCCTAGGCATGCCTGGCCATACCACACCCTTACAGGCCAATAGGAGGGTAGTCAAGGCATTACAGTCCTTTAACGGACTGGGATTGCAGCCATAACGCTATGTGTGGAACAGCTGATTCACAATCATTCACTTTGCTTCTTAGAACTTAAAGTGATTTGGGGAGAAGTGATGGAGAGGGCCTCACTCTTTAAAAAGGAAGTTGAATCAAAGTCTTCCCTTTTTCAGAATAATATTTCTGGAGCTGGTGGAGGCATTAATAATATCTTACCCTGGAATTGAGTTCAGTCATTTCACAACCAGCTTATCGTGCCCCCTCTTTCATGTGGTGCACACATGTCAGGAAAATCGGAGAGCTTAAGGCAGGGGTGGACAGGGGGCCCTTCCTACTCTTTCCCATGTGATTGTTTTTTAGCCTGCTTTTTTTGCAGGAGTACCTTTTATTCGTGTCTCCCCTTGCCGAGGTGACCAGCAGTTTGAGCTGTAGGAAAGCACAGGGGTGTCCTTCTGTCAACAGAGACCTTGGCATCCTTGGAGGGCGGAGACACCAAAACAGACACTGAAATGCAGGCACTGGCCAGTGAATGGAGGGCAGCTGTCTGTACTTGAAACATCTGGTCGTTGGGTGTCCTGTGGATAAAACATCTGGGAGGTAGACTCAGTGACTTAGTTTCCATCCAGATGTTCTCTAGACACAGACCATTACATGACATCATTAGTTGCTCTTGGCAATACGCCCAGGAGTTCCAAATCTGGCAGATTCCTAAAGAGATTTTCTGTAAAGAGTTGGAGGGGTGTTTCCATGAAGATGACTTACGGAGCATCGGAAAGAAAGTGTGACAGAGGGATGACCCTGCCAGGAGCCCTCTTTCTCTATTTTCCAGGTCAGTAGGGTCTTGCTTAAACCAGGGTGTATAAATAGAGATGCGTCTTTTCGGGATTCAGCCTCTGAGACCCATCCCAGCCCCACCCAAAACCTAGGCTGGCTGACCCCAGCTAACAGAGAAGTCTCTGGTATTGCTGTCCTTAGCAGATGGGAAGAACTAGGAGTAAAAACACATGCAACCTTCCGCTGTCTTCACTGGATGTGTAGGTGGACCCAGAGCATCCTTTTGGACAAGGATGCAGGCACCACACGTACAAAGACACTCTGTCTGTCCTGGGGGTTTGGGTCAGTGTGCCGTGGGTGATAGTCACATGCTGCTAGAACCAAGGAAACATCAAGCTAAGTGAGCTTTCAAAGGTTATCCCCTTCATTATACAAATGAAGAACCTGAGGCTCAGACACAGGAAGTGACTTGCCCAAGGTCAAAGCAGGTTCACGGCACAGATGGGACTCCAAGCGTAGCTCAGGGCTCAGGCGAAGAATTTCACCACTGCCTTCCCTTGCATTTGCCAGCGCAGCCACCCTCCACTACTGCCGGCATGGCCTTAGGCTCGGCAGGCGCCTGACGGGTACCCAGGAATCTTGCTCACCTTTTTGCTCTGTGTTTGTGTAGAAATGGGGGAGGGCGCAGCGGAACCTTCTGTGCCGTCTGCAGCGTGTGTGAGATGATCCAGCAGCAAAACATCATCGACGTGTTCCACATCGTGAAAACGTTACGTAACAACAAGTCCAACATGGTGGAGACCCTGGTGAGTGTCCCGAGAACTGTCCTCCAGTAGCCAGGGGCTGACCGTAGTTCCCTTGACCTGAAGAAAATAGCATCAAAGAGTAAAAACACTCAACAGCCGGATGCTTCTTGAGCACCTGCAGTCGCTGCCCTTTGCACACACAGTTACCTGCTTCCTCCCTCCAGCCTCACCAGCTTCTCTTCTGCAGAGAGTCCAGATAATTCGTCTTGGCACACGCCACGTTGTTTTACTTTCTTTCCATGCCGTGGGAAAGTATCACTAATTCTGGCTTAGGGGAAGGGATTCTGGATTAGTAGAATGTGAATTACGTTTTTGACTCAGTCCAATCCTATTCTAATTAATTTATGCTCATTTTTATCATATAAAGCCTTGGGCTAGGACACTGTGAAACAAGGGAGAGGAAGAGACAGGGGGCAGAGCTCCAGACGTTAAGAAAGACCTGGTGCAGAGGTGGAGACATACCGTACACAGGGAACTTGAATGAGTCTTTAAGTCTGTGCTAAGTGCGGGCTTACCCAAAGTGAGGGCCTACTCCAAGTCTGGTCCACAGACCAGCAGCAGCAGTAGTGTCACACGGGAGCCTGGTAGAAATGTAGACTCTCGAGCCCCACTCCAGATCTACTGAATCTGAATCTGCGTGGACAATTTTGAATTGACTGTTAGTATAGACGTAGATAATGTTTCCTCCATAATTTGTATCTCTAAACTAAATGCATTTTCCCTTTCCTTTTCATCTCTCTCTCTCGTCTTCTCTTCTCCCTCTCTGCCTCTCCTCCTCTCAGGAACAGTATAAATTTGTATACGAGGTGGCACTGGAATATTTAAGCTCCTTTTAACCCAATGGCATGGAGAACCTGCCAGAGTCCAGAGGCTGCTGCAGCCAAGCCCCCTTTTCTGTGAATGGCAGCGGCTGGGCCCAGGGGCTGAGCGGTGGCACCCTGCCCAACTCCGGGGAGAAGACTGGTGGTCCTGTGGTCCACGGTGGGCTCTGTACCTTCGGAGGGGTCTCCAGTTGCTGTGGGCAACACCGCCCTGAAAGGCCCAGGCTTCTTTTCCAGCCTCAGGCACGGCCCCATACAGAAGTGCACCTGTATAGCAAGGCCCAGATTTTTCAGTGCCCAGACCTCTTGCTTTTTGCTCTTTTCAAGTTTGTGAATCTCGAGGCAAGCTGACTGTGTGGGTACAGGGGAGTGACAGGCCTGGAGGCACTTCCTCTGCCCTGCGTCCCCTGGGCAGTGGGGGGATGTGTGCTTTCATCCTCCACGTGGTCGTGAATATGACCGGGCTCTTGGCAGGGGTCACTGCTCTGCTGCCGTCTCCTTCAGGGACCTCTGGATCACTAGGACTTCAGGATGCTCCCGAGACCACAGCAGAGGCCCCCATCCTCCCAACTAACCTGCATGGGGCTTGGCCCACCACCATTGTGTACCCCTCCCCCAGCCCAGGCCTTGACCTTCTGTCGTTCACTGGCCAGTCCGCTGTGTCCGCGGCACTCCTGGATGAAGGTTTTCTTTGCTTTTTTGTGGTCAGTGGGATGGGGCAGAACTGCAGGGAATTTTGCCGCTCCTCCTTGTCTCTGTGAAAAAGGACTACCTCCCTGGGGCACGGCTCTGGCTGACCCAGCGTGTCTTGGGCGGTGGCTCCTTTGGGAGGGATGAACAAGTTAAGAATTGATGATTTTCCAAAGTGTATGTGAAAAGAAACTTTCTTTTGGAGGGTGTAAAATCTTTCTTAGTCTCTTATATCAAAAAAAAAGGTGGGGAGGGAAGTTTGGTTGTGTAGCTATAAGACAAATCTCTGGAGCCTGTTCTCTCTCCTGGCAATGTCCTTAAAAGGTCCCAGCCAGGGACAGCACAGCCACTGAGCGAGGGAGAGATAGTCTGAAGGGCTAGTCTGAGGACACTCCATTTTGGTTGCCTTTGGGGCGGATAGACGGAGTACCAGCGTAACCTCGGATCTCCAAATTTGAACACCTTCCTAGAGAAACTCAGCTGCCATCTCAGAAAATGTCATCGTGGACCCAGCTATACTTCGGTTTAAAATAGGACAAGGGGATCAGACCTGGGGAATCTAGACTCTTGCCCAAAGTATGGGTCAGTCAATGACAGGGGGGCCAGCATTGGCTAAGTATCTATTATATGCCAGGCTTGGCAACTTCTCAGAACCCACCCCCGCCCTCCCTGAGCGAGCTATTCACCTGTTATCATTCTTATTTTACAACCGAAGACACTGAGGCCTCTTCTTCAGTCATGATGTTCTGGTTTCCAAAAGGCAGATAATAGTGATGAGACTTATTTCTAATGTTTTCTTCCTTTCTCAGCCAAGCAATTATTATATGGAGGGAAAATAAGGCCAGAAATTTCTGAGCAGAGAACTCCACAAATGGGAATTTAATTCTTTCTTTCCGATGCCAATTTTTCTGGGAAGCTCAGAATTTCAGATACATTTTAGCAACTCATTCCCGGCTCCCCAGGAAAGCTAGTCCCATCTCATTCCTTAGCCAGTGAAAACAATTCCCTGTGCCCTCAGGCTGTGAGGTCTGCCAGCCAGGGACACTCTACCTTGGTCTCTAGCTGGTGCTTTGGTACAGTACCTGGCAGCCCCCGGGTGGCCTGGGATCCAGGAAGCTTCATCTTGAAGGCTGGTCTAGCCCCAGATGGGGCGCTGGTCTTCATCTTGAAGGCCGGTCTAGCTCCGTGAGGAGCACAGAATTCAATAAGGCACAGTGTTCTCCCTAAAGAGCTTACTGTATCCTGGGAAAATTGAACCACAGCGCAGCTTACAAGTGTTATACGAGCCTCACAGCGAGAGAGATTCAGCGTAGAGCTTTCTAGAGGAGGTGACATCCATTCCACTGGGTAGAAAAAGGAAGAAAAGGAAACTCAGGCCAAGGGATCAGCGTGTGCAAAGACAAAGAGGTGTGCAAAATCCTTGGGGGGTGGGGGTGGGTGGGTGAGATGGCAGGAGGTCAGCCCAACTGGAGCAGAACATGGCAGGAGGTAAGCCAGGGTCAGGGGGCAAATGCTCCACCAACAGGGCAGACTTGGCCCCCGTGGGCAAGAAGGAGCCAGCAGAGCTTTGAGCGATGCGCTCAGCCCAGAGCTAGAGGAGGCTCCCTGTGGGGCCAGTGGGGCTGCCTCTTCCCTTTCATCAGACACTGTGAAAATGGTCCCTTAAGCGTATACTTTTTAATATCACATCTATTTGTCTGTCTGCTCATTATTTTGTTGCTGGATCAGGAGACACAGCTTCTGTGAGAAACTCAGGGTCTCTGCTCTGCCACGAAGCAGGGTGACCAAGCCAGACCCCTGGGCCCATGAGGACGGGACACGGAAGGAGCCCACAGAAGCTGTTCCCGTCGGCATGGGCTCTGGAACTGTCTGGAAGTCCAGGGACACCAGACTCGATCAAGGAAGGGCTGTCACTTTGGAGGTTCAAAAGGAAGCATCTCAAAGCAAAGGAAGGCAGAGGAGCCCCACCACGAACTTGCTCTTCCCCTTTCATGGTCCCTTTCCCTGGTCCCCAGGCCCTGGCCCCCTGCTGGCCTCCCCTGGCTCTAGTCTCGGCCTTCAAGGAGCCTGTGACATAGCAGATCAGCCAGCTATATGCTCCTCTCTCAGATCTGGGCTCATCCGTACAGAATGGGGGCTGGGAGAGGGGGTGCTGTCTAACACAAATAAACCCTAGGATTTACTCTGCTCAGGAGGAGGCAGAATAGCTGGCAGATGAAAATGACTGGCTTCTATCATTTCAGATGGTAGGAATTTAGAATGTGACTTTGGGGAGAAGGAATTTAGAATGAAAACTCGGGCCATGCTGGGTAACCCAACAAGGGCCAGTGATGGTTCCCCCAACTCAGCACCCCTGGCCCCCGTCATTTCCTCACAACCCAACCACCCTCCAAAGGATGCAGGGCAGTGAACAGTCTTCGGCCAGTTTACACTGGAAGACAGACACTGAGGCTCGCGGACGGGGATGCTTTCCCCAAGATCCCACGTGGCAAGAATGTGGCAGGACGTGGATGAGACAGGGGGCGCTGGTGCCCGGGAATTTGGACTTGATCCCTTCCCCAGCAAAGCTCCTGGGCAAACAGCAAACCTCCCCTCCCTCGGGGTATCCTCCCACTCCTCTACACTTACAGGGCAGGCTCACCGTTCACGACGCAGAGGGAAGTGGAACTCATGCTCTCTGGGTCTCCACGACAGGGGCCAGCCTCCTGTCTCTGGGCTGCCCGAGAGAGTCCCCTCACTTAGCACAAAGCCTTATGGCTCTCACCTCCTAGATGTGGACCCTGTTTGGAGAAGATGCAAGGAATTAACGAGAAGCCAGGTACTGTCCCCACCTGACTGCATGTCTGGCCTAGACATCTTCGGGATGTATCCTAGCTGCACTCTAACACGTCGTCCTCTCCTCCTTTCTGGTACAAAGGTCCTGGGGCCAGGGGGCTCTGAGCCTCTAGATGGCTACAGCATGCCTCCCTTTGTGGGAGCAGAAGGGATCAGCTTGCTTTTACTCTGTCTCTTTGGATGTAGCCCGGACAGTGGCCTGCCTGCCAGATGTCAGCCTTCCCGTGCAACCAGCAGACCCTGTGCTGGAGACTCTAAATGTGAGCTCACCGAATTCTTCCAGCATTCCTAAGAAGGGCTTCTAATTGTCACCATTTTATAGATGAGGAGACTGAGTTTCAGAGGGGTGAAATCGTTTGCCCACAGTTCCACCACAGCTAGTAAAGGAGGGAGCCAGGATTTAAACTGGTTCTTCTGACTTCAAAGACAATATTTTCCCATGTCTCAGATTTTCCCATGGGGGGCTACCCGTAACAGCAAAGACTAGAGTGAAACAGGCCCAGTGGACCTTGTAAAGCCCAAAGCAGACAATGGTAAGCTTAAAATTCCTTCAGTTTCATGTCTAGCAATTCACATAATATTTGCATTCTTCTCTAATTTAGCCTGATTTGTTTTCATAGGAGTGCATAAATATTTTTTTAACCACATGTGCCCTGGTCCGTCATGTGGCTTTGATCCCTTCAACTCAACTATGATGGACCCTAGGGAATTACAGCCCAGTCTAAGAGGCACAATGCCTGGCCATGCCGCTTCCTCCTGAGGCCAATTCTAGACTCAAGTCCAGCTCACCTTCCCCTTAGCAGATCCTGTGGTATGGGGGTACCCTGACCTCACTGTTCATGGGTTAATCTCAACTCAAGTCTCCTTCAGTTGGATACTGGAAAAAAGCCATTGAAATCTACTAGAATTACAAGGACATGCCCATCTGGAGTGGCGACGGCTGAGCACATAAAACCCTAAAGGGAAAGGAGATGATGAACACAGCCTTACTCAACAGATTCCTGAATGCTGGGGCCTCTAAGAGGCGGTGCCCTTTGTCTAGGTAGAGTCACATGGTTGCTAATGGGGGCCGATCTGAGGACACACTTCACATGAGGGGCTGGGGGCTGGAAGCCTCGTCACTTTACTTCAACCCCACATACTCACTGGGTTCTTACAACATGCAGGGCCCTGGAGGGGGCGCCATCAGGAAGCTCAGTTTACTATGGCACAGTCCATCCCTTGGTGAGACATGGGGTTGTGATAGGAAGGACTCAGGCTTTGGTTCTAATCCAGCCCAGCCATTTCTTGGGTGTAGAGTGTTGGGCCAACCAACCAATTAGTGGGAAAAGATGTAGAAAGAGGAGCCTCAGCCAGGTAGAAGGGGTGGGTCGATTTGGAGAGCTTTGGGTAGGAAAATAGGAAGGCAAAGCCAAGAAGTTTGGACCCGATAGGACTGCTCAGAACCAAGGTTGCCTATGGTCTACTGGGCAAAGTGGTCACTTCTGTGACACAGTAGGATGGGGGATGGAGAGGGACTGGCCAGAACCACTTGGAACAAAGGTGTTGCTTTAGAATGTGTCTCAGTGTCTTGGAGAAAAGATGATAATTTTCCCTCTGAGCCATCATGTTTATTCATCATTGGTGCCCCGTTGGTAAGCTAGCTCCTGGTGTGTATCCTCACCGTGATCTACATTTCCTCAGTTCTGGTGTGAATCCCTGTTGTGTGCATAGCGGTGTTCAGTCTAGCAAGGGCGCTGCAGACAGAAGTGAGGCCCAGGGGGGAGCAAACAGTTGCTCACCATGTCGTCTTTGCAGGAATAACTGCCCAGCCCAGATCCAGTGACACTGAAGGAGAGGGCAGCTCCCCTGTACCTCACAGGGGATGAAGAAAACCCCCTTCACTTAGCCTGTATCTGGCCTCTCCTGGGCTGGACAGAGAGGCCATCAGCACCAAGTTGAGTCAGGAGTAATGCCATGGAAAACACGGGTGAGCCTGTGGGTAAGATGAAAACGATGCTAATTCTAAACCACAAGGCCAACACACTGTGCTGGGCCAGGATCCCTGGGGACAGGTGGTCAACCCAAGCTGCAGGGCAGAAGATGAGACATGAGTCACACAGCGGCCGTTGCATCTCTAAGCCCTGACTTTCCTTCCCCGTCATCTAACTAGTCTGAGCTCCTTCTCAGCCCATGATGCCAGCTCTAAATCACAGCCAAATAAAACAGGGAAATAAGTAATGTGAATCCAGCATAGAGGGAACCAGCTGAGACTCAGCTTTGTTCCTATATCCCCATGCAAGGGTTCCGTGTTGGAGGTTTTCAACAGAGACATGCCTAGCAGTGATAAAATGCAAGGCCTTGGCTTCCATCCATCCAGGATCTGCCTTTGAGGTCATCCACTGTCTGAACAGCAAGGAGAGAAGTCAGTGGCAGAGAGTGGAGGAGGCTCCAGTTTGTCAGAGTCATGGGTATGATCCTCAGAAGCACAGAGAGATGTCTAAGCCATACTTATGCACATGAACACTCTCTCTCCTGGTTTACTGGTAACCAGGCATAGACTTCTACAACACTCTTGTAGGTACCAAGACCACCTCTTGCATCCCTCCTGCCTGCCTCCAGAAGAGGTGGAAAAAGGTCATCAAAGAGGCCACATTCACCCCCTCAAATCCACCCAAGAATGTTAGGTCCCCAAGAGGTGGGGTCAGCACCATAATGGTAGACCCCAGGCTTAGCATCCTAGTTACCTAAGAGGATGGGCTAGTCGCTGCCATTGACACAAAGATGTAGGACTCAGCATGGGCATACTATAGAGTAAAGCTGCTAGGGCAGGGTTACCATGGAGCTTCTGTAGGTGTCTGAGAGCTGCTCTGGGCAGTGGGATTTGGACCCTGATCCCTGGTTGAAATGTTCAGAGAATGAGGGTCTGTGGTCCTTAAGAGTGTTGGTCAGGAAGGTATTGGTATGAAAGCCTGGAGCTCAGAGTAATTATTATACCTTATGGTTCCTTGGTGAGTGGGATGCTTAGATTTGGGGGAGGAAAGGGATTACAAAGCAACCAGCCAAAACTGCAAAGTTGAGTTCCTGTACACATACTTCTGTGCCTTTGGGCTTATGAATACAAAGCAGTGGGCCCCCTTGTGATGGTCCAACAAACTCTCAGTGCCCACCGTGCACCTGTCTCTCCCATGGAAGATTAATGATGTAGGCTGTTCTTTGGACCAAAGCCTCCAGGGCAGTCTGGAGGCTCAGAGGGCAAAGGCGTGACATCCCAGGTCAGATCAGACTTCTGAAGAGTTAGGCAGAATACCAGTGCCCATACCCTCCATAGGCCTGCAGATCATTAGATAAATTCAAGCACAGTTTGCTAGTCCCGGATCACTCCTATGAGCGGAACTAGGACCAATGGGTGAAACTTCATAGCTGTAAGAGAGAACTTGCTATCTGCCAGAGATGAGCTTTCTGTCTCAGCAGCCGTTCTGCAAAAGCCAGGCATCTCTTTAAAGGGAAGAAGGAGCTTTGCTGAGATGGCCTTTAAGTTTCTTCCACCCTAGTTGAATGAGGTATTACGGAGCTGGGACCTTGTTTGAATGCCTTCCTTCCTGCAGAGCACAAAGCCAAGCAGGTTGGGCTTGGTTTGTGCTGGTTGAAGCCCCTACTCTCCTGCTGCCCCCACACCACACAGGCCAAGATGCTGCTCTAGCCACGCATCAAAGGCTCATCCAGGCTGGTTATCACCAAACAGCCCAGAGAGAGCAGCTGCTTTGCCATACAACCCAGGCCCACCAAGATCTGTGATGAGACCAGTCATAATTTCGATCCGCTGGCCAACAGGGCCATCAGTGACAGCCGGAATCAGTAAAGGTCCAAGTAGGACCCAGAGTGGGGTTTTGCTTACCATACACATTAACTCCAGAGGTGAATTCTACCCCTCCCCTCCCCAGCCGAGGCCTGTTAGAGCAAATTGCAAAAGTAAAAGCACAGTGACTCAGTTGACGTGTGATCATAATCATCCCCGGTACATCCATTTCATTGCCAGGTAGATCCTGAACTAGCCCAGGCTAATCCAGGCTAACGCATATTGGCAATCAGACTCAAAAGCACTTTTCTACCTTCTCTTTCCACCCTACATCTTACCAGCCAATGAAAGGCAAAGAGTTGGGGATTCTACCATTGCCTTGGCCACTGAACACCATCATAGCCCCGTAAGGGCCATCACGGGGTTCCCATCAACTCCAGGGAGACTGACATTTTCACGTCCACTGGGCATATGATACTGCATGAGACCAAAGTCTCCATACTGTTAGCAGCCTCTTCCATGAATCCCAATGGCCTGCACTTGTACAGTTTGGGTGTTTGATAGATAAAGCACGTATGAGAAGAGAAAACAAAATAAATCAACTTTTAAAAAAAGCCAGCACTGTGCTGTCAATGTTCTTTTTTTTTTTTTTTTCCTTTCCAATTCTAGCTTCAAAAAGCAGAAGGTAAATAATGTCAGGTCAATGAATATCAGATATATTTTTTGACTGTACATTACAGTGAAGTGTAATCTTTTTACACCTGCAAGTCCATCTTATTTATTCTTGTAAATGTTCCCTGACAATGTTTGTAATATGGCTGTGTTAAAAATCTATACAATAAAGCTGTGACCCTGAGATTCATGTTTTCCTAAGATATTTGCACTGGTGTCTTCCTGAGGTTGGGTAGGGTGAGGTGGAGACAAGTCGAAGAAGGAGGAGAAGAAAAGCCTGTTACTGACTAGATTTCTTTATGTTCATTTAATCCTCACATCTATGATGCAGGAAATATGTATTATCACCTCTTTGCAGATGAGAATAGTTGAGGTTCATAGATATTAGGGGATATTTCATGATTTCATATAGCACCTGTAAAAGGGTTGGGTCTCAAAGAGTTTTTCTCAAGTGGGGTCCACAGAGTGCTGGCATCAGAATCACACCAGAAGTTTGTTAAACAGACAAAATTTTAAGACCCTACAGAATCACAGTTTCAGGATCTGCATATTAACAAACTGCCTGGATGTATCAGCTAGCTATTGCTGTGTAACATGCCACCCAAAATTCAGTAACTTTAAACAACAGTCTTTCATGGTGGTCAGCTGGGTCTTGAGCTAGGCTGAGCTCAGCTAATCTCAGCTGGTCCACTCATGTGTCAGCTAAGGACTCTGCTCCAGGCCAGGCTTGCCTAGGACATCTTGGCTGGTGCAGCCGTGTTCCATGTGTCTCTTACCCTCCTCCTGGGACCAGCAAGCTAGCCTAGGCATATGCTTCTCCTGGTGATAGCAGGAACACGAGAAAGTCTGATCACATAAGTTGTTCTGAGTCACGTCTGCAACCTCCCATTGGACAAAGCTGGTTGCACAACATACTCAGAATCAAGAGTCAGGGGAAGATACTCCATCTCTTGACAAAGATCTCACTTCTCAATGTTGCAATAAATGCTGAGATTAGGTACCAAACCACTGGTGCCAGATGCAGACTTTAAACCTGTCATCTCAGAGCGTGGTCCACAGACCACCCACATCAGTTCACCTGAGAAGCTTCTAAACATGCAGAATCTGATGGAGTAGGTCCAGGATGGGTCCCAGGAACCTGCATGCTTAACAAGTGCCCCAGGTGATTGTAATGTATGCTGAAGTTAAGCAAACACTCTTCCAAATGCTCTTAGAAGGGGACAGATAGGGGACAAGGAGACAAACCAGTTCCCAAACTAGGGTATGAGGCTGCCAATCTCTGATGCACATGATGCAATGCTCTCTGCTTTCCAGGTAAGCAGAAGAAACAGCTGGAACCAACTCCTTGGAACTGACTGGCTTCCCAGTTCTTTGTACGTATCCAGATATAAGTACAAGCTGGAAGCGTGAGCCATAGGGCCAGAGCCCTGGTTCACTTTGTTCTCGTTCAGCCTTAGGAACCCTGGCAGTGTTCTCCAACCTAAGAGACCTAGATGTAGTATCCACCCCTGGCAAGCCAAGAGCCTGGAGAACACACGCTTCCCAACTCAGGTCCTAAGAGGGGAACCCGGTGGCCAGCCAGCTCGTAATCCTTGTCCCTTTGTCCTTGGTCATGGTAATCTCATTTATTCTGCCTGCTATGTTTATTATTTTGCCACAAATGTAATAGTTGATATTGAGAACATTAAATTAGAAAGAGGAAAAAAATCTCACGTGTCTCCTAATAAAAATACTTTGGGGCATATCATCTTCCCTCTCAAGATAGAAATACCTTTTAAAGAGTTATTATAAAAGTAGCATATACTCACTTGAAAGAATTCAAAGTAAAGTTTTTTGAGGCATGAGGTAAAAGTCACCACCCTCAAAGGTACTTGTTAATATTTTTTGCGATTGCAGACCTTTCTATACATATATAAATATACATAAATTTTCTATATAAATGGCATATGTGTGTGTGTGTGTGTGTGTGTGTGTGTGTATATATATATATATATATATATATATATATATATATATATGTTCTGAGACAAGCTTCTTTTCACTTAACACCATGCATGCCATGGTCATATTTCCATGGCAGTATGCTTTGGGGCCCCCATTAACAGTGAGGGACACCCACCCCATGTGTGCCAACCCTGGAGATGGCCCAGAGTGACACAATTCTCTTTGCATATCTGTTGGAGGCCTGGCCAGGCCCTCCTGTCTGGCTAGACCTGGAGTGTGGGTCCATATTAAATCTCAGAGCACCTTGCTTGGACGCTGATGGGGACCTCCCGTTTGGCTTAAGATTTTCCTCTAATTCCAAGGGTTCAAGCCTCCGGTCAGAACTCCGGGACATAGAAGCCCTCAGACCCTTGAGGACATGGCATGAGGTCACCAACATGCCATGCAATAGGCAAGAAGGGGGATTTGATTTTCTTGGGCAGGGCTTGGGGCAGGGGTGGGTAAGGAGAAAGGAACCAGGAGAAACGCAAAAGAAGCCGGCAAGATAGATAGGGTTAAGGAAACCACTCTTGGTTAATTTTAGAAAAATTTTGACCACTTAATCTTTAGGAAATGCAACTCGACTCCACAAGGATTTGGCCTAAGTAGCTTTGTCCTGAATTCTAGCAAAGGGACTGAACCTGAAATGTCCAATGACATGCAGTGGGATATGGCACCCACAGAGAGATGACACCCATAAACTGAAAATCTGGAGACAGAGAGGAGCAGAGGAATAAAACCAACAGAAATCAGCAGAATCTGAGGTGGATTTCAGTTTTCACAAGCCATGGATTAGGCCTTGGAATGAAGTTGAACTAGTTATTCAAGGACATCTGGAGTATATGGCTGGATAGAGAGACATACAGAGAAATACAGATGCATAGATAGAGAAAATAAATTGAGTATATAAATGAATGAAAGACTACATCAGTTATTAACAACGGTTATCTCTCATCCTAGGGAACATAGGTAATTTTTGTTCTCTATGATTTTCTAAAATTTATATTACTTTCATACATAGAAAAACGAATTCTATAAAAAGGTGGGGACAGCAGAAGATAGAAAAGTGAAAGCAGGATAGATAAGATGATGCCAAGATTGAAATCATACCCAAAAGATTTGCCACACACCTGGATCAAGAGCTTCAAAAACTTGGCACTACCCGTCTACCCAAGGAGAACACAGTCAGTCAACTCAGTGTCCAAAAGGGAAAAATAAACCAGTTGCTCAGCATAAATAAAAGTATTTCTGCTACAGGGGCTGGAAGTTATTTTTTCCATGGACCCCCTTAATAAAGAATGGCTTCAAACAACGTCCTTAGCAGAATGCAACACATTTCCCTCCCTGAAGGCTGATGGCGTCGTGCCATAGAACAACTCGGTGAAATCTCTTTACTGGAGGACCAAAATGAAGGGGCCCACACACGGTTCTCTGCAAGGTGCAGGTTTGCAGAATCTTAGGTATTACACGGCCTGAGCATCACCCTGCTCTCCTCTCTGAGTGTCTGCGAGCTGGAGACTTTTATCCCAGACAACAACGAGCAAAGCAACTATCTCAGTTGCTGGTTGAATTTGGAACCAGGGTTTAAGAGCCGGCTGAGCCAGGAAGAAGACTCACATCTCCTTTTGAATGATGAGGACCCTAGCAGCTCTATGTGCCTCAATAGAAGGTCAATTCATCCCCCTCTGGGGTGGGCAGGGCAGGGGGAAGAAGCCATCCTCATTCCAGGTGATGATCTTAGCTTACTCCGTCTCACCCTGCTCTCCTCTAAAATACCTACAAATACATAGTAAACGCTGGAATCTTGGCCACCAAGCCACTGAGTGAGTCTGGAAGGAGTTAACTCTGATTACAAGACACAAGGAGCTAAAATGAGAATTATCAGCAGTGGTTGATGATGAATCACGTTTTGCCACCTAGAAGACGGAAAGAAGCCTCAGAGAAGATGAAGCGGTTCATGCCTCCAGATGGTCTGCACTCACTCAGAAAATGGGTCAATCACCCATGTCTATCTCCTGGGAGATGAAATGACACTACAAGAAACCTCTATGGGAGGGTGAATGGCCTGGAGCAAGTTGCAGAAAAGCATGCTGAGGATTTTCGCTTTCACGCTTCCCTCCATTCAGAGCACCCCAGAGCGAGGCAGGGGGAGGAGGGAGCGCCTTGTCAGTTGAGTTTGTACAAGATCGGGTAAAGCAGATGCTACACGACCGGGTAAAGCAGATGCTACACGACCGGGTAAAGCAGATGCTACACGACCGGGTAAAGCAGATGCCTACTGTATCGCTTTGAATATTCTCAACCTCACCTCTTACCCCCTACGTGTGGCTGCGGTGACCATTTCCAAGCAGGTCTGCAGGTTTCACGCGGGGGCAGCCCAGGGTGGGAACACCCCTCAGACAGGCTCTGCACCTCTCGTTTCCTGCCCCATAGTTTCTGATGCTGTCCTCTGAGATGCCCACAGGAACCCCCTTAGCACTCACCTGTGTGCCACCCAGAACTGTCGGGGAGCCACCATTGACCAAGAGGAGACTGGAGCCTGTAGGCAGATGCTACCTCCTTTCTTCCTTCTGAAGGCAGTTTTGAGCTATATTTTAGGTCACTTGTCAAATGGTCCCAGAACAAGCAAACAGCCCCTTGGAGGAAGAGCGAACTCTGTAACACAGCCTTGTACTGCCTCTCCCTCCCTCCTCTGATGTACACCCCGTAACCTCATGGATCCCTGGAATCACACCTCCATATCAAACTTTGTATCAGGCTTATGCATTTCTGGGAACACTGAGAAACTGGGCTTAAGCTGTGCACACAATACTCCATCCTCTGGCTGTTGGTCTGAGATGGGACCCTGCCAACACACAGAGAGGGCTGCCAGCTGTCCAGTTAAGCTTTTGATCCAAGGACAAAAATGGACTTGGTGTAAAGTGATTCATATGGGAGACGATATACTCACGCCCTAGGATCATCCTATGTGACATGATGTTAATTTTCTACTCAGATTTAGGAACAGGAGTTCCGCCGTCTCATATTTTTGTTGAAAACAGTCAGCTTACCCAGTAGACAGTAAGAAGGACCATAAGTGGCCCCACAGGGGCCCTACTGTGAGTACTAGCACAGTGGTGGGTAGTTGGCCCGTGGGATGGGGGAGTATCTGGACTGGGGGTCCATGCCCACAAAGTCGGGAGCCCGCAGCTATACTGACTCTCAGCTTGTGGCAGCACAGCCTGCAGAGGCAGCGGCCCCCTAATGGGGGAAAACGTGCCAGGGGAAGATGGGGGAGAGGGGTGTTCCAGGAACCTCTTCACGGCGGCTGAAACTCCCTGTGCTGAGAGCCCCAGCTTTGGCTAAGCCCCCGCCCTCCCAGGCAGTTGGATTTCTGAACTGGCAGAAAAAATAACAGCAAATCGTAACTTCCTTTCCTTCCCTCTTGCACCCTCCACCGTGCTCTCCATAAGTTCCCAACTTTGTGCAAGTTCGGAACTCCCCTTGTAAGGATGAGCAAACAGGAGAACACTAGGCACATGAAAAGATGCAAGAGTTCAAAGCAGAGGTGTTTACTTTAAGGAATGAGGGAAAGTGCCTGCCTATGAAATCAAGTCCCTGCCAGGAAAAGGAAGACATTTTACAACAAATACAAATGCAGAAAAACACTAGATTTGATAACTGATACTAAGAACTTTTTTTTGTTGCTGTATCCAGCAAAACAAATTGCTGATAACTTTAATCAAGGTAAAATGCAAATACTCAAAATTAGGAAATAGGAAAGGGACAAAACAGTGAATGAGGAAATTATACAGCATTATGAAAGGATATGATGAATAACTCTGGCTAGTAAATTTTTAAAAATTGGTCAAGTGGGTGATTTTGGAAATGTATGAACATTACCAAAATTGGTAAAGAAATAGAATACCTGAGTAGACCAATTATCAGAGAAAAAAATATAGAAGTTGTTATTTCTTTCCTAAAAGATACAAGAACAGATACTTTGATGAGTGAACTTGATTAAACTTTCAAACAAAAAAATAATTCTTATGCTGTATGTACTATTTCAGAACAAGACAAAAAAGAGAATAAACAGCACAAATACCAAATCTGGAAGAGTACACACACACATTCCTAAAACCTCTAGACTGGTCACATTTATAAATGCAAATATTTTTACTAAATATTAAGTATTACACTTATCTGCTTTTCAAAAATTATATACCATGTCTAAGTGGCCTATATGCCAGGAATTTAAGAATTGTTCAATATTAGGAAGGCTATAGATAAAAGGAGAAAGACATATAGTCACCTCAATAAAGACTGAAAAAGCATTGACAAAATTTAACATCAATTTCTGATTAAATACAATAGTCTCAGTGAGCTAGTAATTGTAGGACACTTTGTTAGCATAAAAAGATAAAATCATGAATAGCAGGCATTACCAGAATTCACCCATATCTACTTCTCCATTCTATCCAGGCATAAAGGAAGAGTTACAGCTTCCTGCCCTCCTTGAAATTAGTGGGTTGTTTGACAAGTCCTGACGAACAAGCTTGAGCAAAAATGAGGTATATTAATTCTAAACCAAAGTATTTAATTGCTGGTGAGAGACTCTACAGAATTTTCTTTCCCTGCCTCATCAATCAAGGAGATCTTGTATTCCAGATGTGCAGCCACAGGATGGGGGAGCCGCCACCAGCCTGGATCACTGAATCACCACATGGAGGACAGTTGCTCCTGGGAGTTACCTGGAGCTACAGAACTTTGTGGTACTTAGCTACTGAGTGTTTGGAGCTCTATGTTACTACAGAATGCCTAATATAAATAGCCAATGTATTAAATAATAGTGAAAAATTAAGTGTATTTCCATTAAAGTCATGAATGCCTATATCATTGCTATTATTTAATACTTTTGGCTAATGCCAATGCAGCTAATGCAGTTAGGCAAGAAAAAGGGAGAGATTGCTGTTATGGTTACTATTGCTGTGTAACAAATTAACCCCAAAAAACCATTTTTCTTTTGTTCATGATTTTGTGGTTCAGAAATTCAGGGAGGGGTCATCTGGCCATTCTTGCTTAGGGTGATTATTGTCAGATGTCGACTAGGGCTGGAGTCATCTTTAAGCCTTGACAGGGCTGGATGTCCTGGATGACTCATGAGCATGACTGCTGTTGATGCTGTATGTTGGCTGGAAGGTCAGTTGGGCTATCAACTACAGTGTCTACATGTGACCTCTCCAGCATGGTGGTCTCAGGGTAATCAGACTCATTACCTGGCCCCTGCCACCCCAGAGTGAGAGTCCCACTAGATTCTGGTGGAAGCTGAGTGACCTTTTCTGACCTGGCCTTCTAAGTTACAAAGCATCATTTTTATTGGATGTTACTGGTTGTAACGGATTCACTGAGGTCAGCCCTGATTCAAAGGAAGAGGAAATACACTCATCCTCTATAAAAGGAGTGTCAAAGAATGTGCATATGTGTTTTTCAATTGAATGATGATTCAAAATTATCACAATCAATTATATATGCCTAGTAACCCCAAGCTTATTAAGAGTAATAAGGATAGGGGTATAGCAAAGATGGCAAAGTAGGAAAACCCTGAACTCACCTCCTCCCATGGGAACACCAAATCACAACTACTTACAAAGCAACTATCTTTGAGAACAACCGGAAGACTAGCAGAAAAGATTTTCCATAACCAAAGATTTAAAGAAGGAAATATGTAGGAGGGGCAGAGGGGCAATAGAGTCATGACCTACATCCTCCAGGATGGTGACCCACAAGCAGAAGGCATATCACAGTTGCAGAACTCCTCCCCAAGGAGCGAGGGCTCTGAGTCCCACATCAGGTCTCCCAGCCCAGGGGACCTGCACCAGGAAGATGAGCTCCCAGAATACCTGGCTTTGAAATCCAGCAGGGCTTACATTTGGGAGAGCTGGAGGTCTATAGGAAACACAGACTCCACTCTTAAAGGGCATGCACAAAATCTCACCACTCCGAGTCCCAGTGCAGAGGCAGTAGTTTGAAAGGAGTCTGGGTCAGACCCACTTACTGATCTAAGAGAGGCTGTCAGAGAGGTAGGAGGCAGCTGGGACTCACCCTGGTGACAGGGACACTGGCAAGTGCCATTTTGGAATTCTCCTTCTAGCCTATTATCACCAGGGACTTACCCACCCATCAGCAGGCCTATAGCCACCACACAAGGCAGGATCTCTCAGTCACCTGGGCTGGGGGCCAGACCCATCTACCAGCAACCTACAGTCGTCAGGCCCACCACAACAGAAGGGCCATGCAGCCCACATAGGAGGCATCCCTAGAGCATACATCTCTGGTGACCACAGGGGAGTATGCTACTGGGCCCCATAGGACATCTTTTACATAAAGCCACTTCTGCAAGATCAGGAAACATAAGTGACCTACCAAATACATAGAAATAAATACAGAGACTTAGGCAAAATGAGGAGACAGAGGAATATGTTCCGAATGAACAAACAAGACAAAAACCTCAGAAAAAGGACTAAATGAAGAGGAGATAAGCAATCGACCCAATAAAGTTTCAAGATAATGACTATAAAGAAGCTCACTGAGCTCAGGAAAGAATGGATGAACACAGAGAAAATTTGCACAAAGGGTTAGAAAATATAAAGAAGAACAAGACAGGGAATTCCCTGGTGGTCCAGTGGTTAGAACTCGGCACTTTCACTGCCAGGGCCTGGGTTCGATTCCTGGTTGGGAAACTAAGATCCCACAAGCCACAAGCCACATGGCACAGCCAAAAAAAAAAAAAGGAAGAACAAGACAGGGATAAAGGACACATAACTGAAATAAAAAATGTACTAGAAGAAATCAACAGTAGATTCAGTGATACAGAGGAATGGATCAACAGTCTGGAAGACAAAGTAACAGAAATTACCCAAGCTGAATAGAAAAAAAGAAAAAGAAATGAGGATAGCTAAGAGACCTCTAAGACAACATCAAGCATACTAACATTCACATTATAGGGGTCCCAGAAGAAGAAGAGAGAAAGTGGCAGAGAACTTATCTGAAAAAATAATAGCTGAAAAATTCCTTAACCTGGGGAAGGACATAGACATCCACTTCCAGGAAGCACAGAGAGTTCCAAATAAGATGAACCCAAAAAGTCCACACTAAGACACATTATGATTAAAATGGAAAAAAATTAAAGATAAAGAGAAAATCTTAAAAGCAGCAAGAGTCAAACAACCAGTTGCATACAAGAGAATTCCCATAAGGCTATCAGCTGGCTTTTCAGCAGAAAATCTGCAGGCCAGAAGGGAGTGGCAGGATATATTCAAAGTGATGAAAGAAGAAAACCTACAACCAAGAATACTCTACCTGGCAAGGTTATCATTTAGATTTGAAGGAGAGAGAAAGAGTTTTACAGAAAAGCAAAAACTAAGAGTTAAGCACCACTAAAGTGACTTTACAAAAAATGTTAAATAGACTTCTCTAAGCAGAAAACAAAAGGCCACAACTAAAAATACAAAAACTGAAAAGTATGAAAGGGAAAATGTCACTGGCAAAGGCAAACATACAGTAAAAGTAGATCAACCACTTATAAAGCTGGTAGGAAGGTTAAAAGACAAAAGTAGTAAAATCATCTATATCCACAATATTAAGGGATATACAAAACAAAAATATAAAATATTATGTCAAAAACATTCAACATGAGGGAGGTTGTTAAAAATGCAGGTTTGATAAAAGTGCTTAAACTTAAGAAACCATCAACTTAAAATGATCATATACATCATATATATGATAATATATATCAATTCAACAAGGAGGTATAACAGTTGTGAATATATATATACCCAACATAGGAGCAACTAAATAGATAAAGAAAATATTAACAGACATAAAGGGAAAACTCAACAGTAATAATATAATAGTAGAAGACTTTAACACCCCATTTACATCAATAGGCAGATCATCCAGACAGACAATTAAGGAAACATTGGCCTTAAATAACACCTTAGACCAGATTAAATTTATATATATAGAACAGCCCACCCCAAAACAGAAGAATACACATTCTTTTCAAGGATACTGGTAATATTCTCCAGGATAGATCACAGGCTATGCTACAAAACAAGTCTTCATAAGTTTAATATTGAAATCACATCAAGCATCTTTTCCGACCGCAACACTATGAGACTAGAAATCAACTGAAAGAAAAAAACTGCAAAAATACACAAACACGTGGAGTCTAAATAATATGATTCTAAACAACCCATGGGTCACTGATGAAATCAAAGAGAAAATGAAAAAATATCTGGAGACAAATGAAAATGTAAACAAATCAATCCAAAGTTTATGGGAAACAGCAAAAGCAGTTCTAAGAGGGAAGTTTACAGCAATACAAGCCTACCTTAGGATACAAGAAAAATCACAAATAAACAATCTAATATTACACCTAAAGGAACTAGAAAAAGAAAAACAAACAAAACCTACAGTTAGTAGAAGGAAAGAAATCATAAAGATCAGAACAGAAATAAATGAAATAGAGACTAAAAAACAATAGAAAAGATCAATGAAACTAAAAGCTGGTTCTTCGAAAAGATATACACAATTGATAAAGCTTTAGCCAGACTCATCAAGAAAAAAAGAGAGAGGGCCCAAATAAATAAAATCAGAAATGAAAGAGACATTACAACCAATACCACAGAAATACAAAGAATCATAAGAGACTACTACAACAATTACACACCTATAAAATAAACAACCTAGAAGAAATGGATAAATTCCTAGATATGTACAATACCCCAAGAATAAATCAGGAAGAAATAGAAAATTCCAGTAATGAAACTGTATCAGTTAAAAAACAAGCAAACAAACAAAAAACTCCCAAAAAACAGAAGTCCAGGACAGCTTCACAGGTTAATTCTACCAAACATTTAAAGAAGAGTTAGCATCTATCCTTCTCAAACTACTCCAAAAAAACTGAAGAGGAAGGAATGCTTCAGAACTCATCTATGAGACCAGCATCACCCCAATACCAAAACAAAGAAGCCACAAAAAAAGAAAATTACTGGCCAGTATCACTGACGAATGAACACAGATGCAAAAATCCTCAACCAAATAGCAGCAAACCAAATTCAACAATACATTAAAAGAATCATACACCATGATCAAGCAGGATTTATCCCAGAGATTCAAGAATGGTTCAATATTCACAAATAGATATTATACACCACATTAACAAACTGAAGAATAAAAATCAGATGATCATCTCAATAGATGCAGGAAAATCTCTTGACAAAATTCAACATCCATTTATGATAAAAACTCTTAATAAAGCGAGTATAGAGGGAACATATCTCAACATAATAAAGGCCATTTATGACAAACCCACAACCAACATCATCCCCAATAGTGAAAAGCTGAAAGTATTTCCTCTAAGATCAGGAACAAGACAAGCATGCCCACTCTTGCCACTTTTATTCAACATAGTATTGGAAGATCTAGCCACAGCAATCAGAGTAGAAAAAGAAATAAAAGGCATTCAAGTTGAAAAGGAACAAGTAAAACTGTCATCATTTGCAGACATGATACTACATAGAGAAAATCCTAAAGACACCACCAAAAAATATTAGAATTAATAAATGAATTCAGTGAAGTCACAGGATACAAAATCAATATACAGAAATCTGTTGTACTTCTGTACACTAATATCAAACTATCAAAGAGAAATTAAGAAAACAATCCCATTTACAATAACATCAAAAAGAATAAAATACCTAGGAATAAATCTAATCAAGGAGGTAAAAGACCTTGACTCTGAAAAGTATAAGACATTGATGAAAAAAATTGAAGACAACTAAACAAATTGAAAGCTATGGATTGGAAGAATTAATACTGTTAAATAACCATACTACCTCTATGCAACCTCTATCAAAATATCAATTGCATTAGGAACAAACAATCCTAAAATTTTGTATGGAAACACAAAAGACCCCCCAACAGCAAAAGCAACACTGAGAAAGAATAAAGCTGGAACATCACACTCCCTGATTTCAAACTATACTACAAAACTACAATAATTGAAACAGTATGGTAATGACACATAAACAGACACATAGATCAATGGACCAGAAATAAACCCATGCTTATACATTCAATTAATCTACAACAAAGGAAGCAAAAATATACAATGCGAAAAGACAGCCTTTTCAATAATTGGTGTCAGGAAAATTAGATAGCAACGTGCAAAGGAATGAAACGGGACTACTTCTCACACCATATATAAAAATAAACTCAAAATGGATTAGAGACTTAAATATAAGAACTGAAACCATAAAATTCCTGGAAGAAAACATGCAGTACACTCTTTGACATCAGTTTTAGTAATATCGTTTTGGAAATGTCTCCTCAAGCAACAGCAACAACAACAACAACAACAAAAAGACAAATGAGACCAAATGAAACTAAAAAGCTTTTACACAGTGAAGGAAACTATCAACAAAATGAAAAGGGAACCTGAGTGGGAGAAGATATTTGCAAATGATACATCTGATAAGGGGTTAATATCCAAAATGCACAGAGAACTCACACAATTCAACATCAAAAAAATACAACTCGATTAAAAAATGGGCAGAGGACCTGAATAGGCATTTTTACAAAGAAGACATACAGATGAACAACAGACACATGAAAAGATGCTCAACATCACTAGTCATCAGGGATATGCAAATCAAAACCACAATGAGATACCACTTCATACAGAGTGGCTATCATCAAAAGAACAACAAACAACAAGTATTGACAAGGATGTGGAGAAAAGGGAACCCTCATGCGCTGTTTGTGGGGTTGTAAATTGGTGCAGCCACTATGGAAAACAGTATGGAGTTTCTTCAAAAAAATTAAGAATAGAACTGCCATCTGAGCCATCAATTTCACTTCTGGGTGTTTACCTGAAGAAAACAAAAACATTACTCTGAAAATATATATGCGCCCCAATGTTCATTGCAGCAGTTTTTACAATAACCAAGATATGGAAGCAACCTAAGTGTTCATTGATACATAAATAAATGCAGAAGATGTGGTAGGGGCAGAGATCAAGATGGAGGAATAGAAGGACATGAAGCACACCTTCTCCCACAGATACATCAAAAATATACCTACATGTGTAACAATTCTCACAAAATACCCACTGAATGCTGGCAGATGATCTCATACCGCCAAAGCTGCAAGAAAGATCACCATGTAACCAAGTAGGATGAAACAAAAAAAGAATCAAGATGGGACCTGCACCCCTGGGAGAGAATTGTGAAAGATAAAAGGTTCCCTCACCCTGGGAACCCCCTTCACCAACTGGGAGGTCCACCGGGACAGATAGGGAGGCTCAGAGGAGAGTGCAGCAGGCAGGACAGAGAGAGACCAACACAGATGGTCCTGGCCACATTGCTGCACTTCCAAGCCAGCGAGTATGTTCAGCGGCTGGGTGCTGAAACTCAGGCTTCAGTGGACAGACCCTAGGAGAGGACTTGGTTTGGCTGGGCAGAGACAACCTGAAGGGCCTGGGATGTGGTCCAGCCTGCAACTGGGGGTGTGCACAGGACGGAGCCCAGTTCAGCCATAGGAGCCACATTGTCAACACAAGCACAAGGGGAGGGGCGTGGGCCCACAATAGAAGCCTCATTCTCAGTGTGCTCACAGCTGGCACAGCTCAGCTGCTATGAGCTTTGGGAGCATGTAAGCACTGGTGGGTTGCCCACACATAGAGGCAGGGCTGAAATCTGAGCTGATTCCCAGCAGGTGCACGACTTCAGGAGATTTACACTGGCGGCAGTGCCTGGGGGACATCTGAGTTGATTATTGCGCTCTCATAGCTGAGGCAAGTCCAGTGCCAGCAGCAACAGTCTTTCCCAGCAGGAGTGCTCCAGTCCCACCTACCTCACACCACAGCTTAGAACTGGATCTGCGAACTTCTACTCCAACAACTGGGAAGCAGACCCTGCCCCTGACAGGGCTGTGACAACCACAGAGCAAAGAGGAGGCCCTGCCCAACATCCAGTGCAGGCTCTGGTCACCACAACACCAGTACACCCCCTATTAAGGGGATAATGGTCAGCATACCCTGAGGGAAGATATGGCAGGCATCCACACCAAAAACAGCCCTTGCACCAAAAATATTGGACTCATGCAGGCTACACAGGAATGCTCCCACATAAAAACAGCCCTCTGAGACTACAGTAGATAACTGTTTCCCCTAAATTCATAGTGTCAGAGAAATATAAGTAAAATGAAAAAGTAGAGAAACCACTCCCAATTAAAAGAATAAGAGAAATCACCTGAGTGAACAATCAGTGAAACAGACTTCTCCAGTCTACCAGACCCCTCCAGTCTACCAGACCCCAAGTTCAAAAAGGAGGTAATAAAAATGCTGAGGAATTAAGAAAGGTTATTGATAGAAATGCAGATCACTGTAACAAGAAACTATCAATAGAAACTATAAAGAGGAGTCAATCAAAATTAGGCAACTCAAAAGCCGAGATGAAAACCAAGCTAAAGTCAATAAACAGCAAACTAAATAATGTAGAAGAACAAATAAGTGATCTGGAAGATAGAATAATGGAAATCACCCAATCAGAGCAGCAGACATAAAGACAAATGAAAAAAATGAAAGCAACCTACAGGACCTGCTGAATAATATAAAGTATGCCAATCTATACACAATAGGGATCACAGAAGGAGAAGAGAGAGAAAAGGGGATTGAAAATGTATTTGAAGAAACTATGGCTGAAAACTTCAAAAACCTAAAGAAGGAAACAGATATCAAGTTACAGGAAGCACAGAGGGTCCCAAACAAGATGAACCCAAAGAGACCTACAACAAGACATATCATAATTTAAATGGAAAAAGTTAAAGATAAAGGGAGGATTCTAAATGCAGCAAGAGAAAAAGTTACAAGGGAACCCCTGTAAGACTATCAGCCGATTTCTCTACAGAAACATTGCAGGACACAGCAATCCCACTACTGGGCATATACCCTGAGAAAACCATAATTCAAAAAGATACATGTACCACAATGTTCATTGCAGCAATATTTACAATGACCAGGACATGGAAGCAACCTAAATGTCCATCAACAGATGAATGGATAAAGAAGATGTGGCACATACATACAATGGAATATTACTCAGCCATAAAAAGGAATGAAATTGAGTTATTTGTAGTGAGGTGGATGGACCTAGAATCTGTCATACAGAGTGAAGTAAGTCAGAAAGAGAAAAACAAATACCATACACTAACACATATATATGGAATTTTAAAAAGCAGTACTGATGAACCTAGCGGCAGGGCAGGAATAAAGACGCAAATGTAGAGAATGGACTTGAGGGCACGGGGGGAAGGGTAAGCTGGGATGAAGTGAGAGAGTAACTTTGACATATATACACTACCAAATGTAAAATGGATGGCTAATGGGAAGCTGCTGCATAGCACAGGGAGATCAACTCGATGCTTTGTGACGACCTAGAGGGATGGGATAGGGAGCATGGGAGGGAGGATTAAGAGGGAGGGGATATGGGAATATATGTATACATATAGCTGATTCACTTTGTTGGACAACGGAAACTGACACACATTGTAAAGCATTTATACTCCAATAAAGATGTGAGAAAAAAGAAAGAAAGAAAGAAAAAGAAACATTGCAGGCCAGAAGGGAGTGGCAAGATACATTCAAAGTCCTCAAAGGGAAAAACTGCAACCTAGGATACTCTACCCAACCAGATTATCATTTAAAATAGAAAGAGAGATAAAGAATTTCTCCGATAAGCAAAAACTAAAAGAATACAGCAATACTAAACCTATTCTAAAAGAAATATTGAAATGTCTTCTCTAAATAGAAAAGAAGCAAGAATCTACAGGAAAGGGAAAATCACAATAGGAAAAGCAAATATATGAAAGGATTGTAGACCACTTAAATAAGCCAGTACATAGATTTAAAAAACAATCAAAAAATTTTGGATAAACATGAAGATGTAAAATATACAAAATCATAAAATATGGAAGAGGGGAGTAAGACAATATAGATTTTTTTTAGAATGTGTTTGAGCTTATATGACTACCAGTCTAAATCACGCAGATATAGTAATGGGTTAACATACTTGAAAACCAAGGTAACTGCAAATCAGAAATATACAATAAATTCACAAAAACCTAAAAGAAGAGAACTCAAGCATAATAGAAAAGAAAACCATCAAACCACAATGGAAAAACAAAAAGAAAAAGAAAGGAACAAAGAAGAAATACAAAATCAACTGGAAAACAAGGTTTAAAATGGCAATAAATACATACCTATCAATAATTACCTTAAATGTCAATGGACTAAATGCTCCAATCAAAAGACATAGAGTGGAAGATTGGATAATAAAACAAGAGCCTACAATATGCTGCCTACAAGAGACCCACTTTAGGGCAAAGGACACACAAAGATAGGAAGTGAGGGATGGAAAAAGATATTTCATGCAAATGGAAATGACAAGAAAGCAGGGGTAGTAATACTCATATCAGACAAAATAGACTAAAACAAAGGCCATAAAAAAAAAGAGAAAGAAGACCACTATATAATGATAAAAGGATCAAACAAGAAGAGGATATTATACTCATTAACATATATGCACCCAATATAGGAGAACCTAAATACATAAAACAAATATCAGTAGACATAAAAGGAGAAATTGACAGGAATACAATAATAGTAGAAGACTTTAACACCCCATTGACATCAACAGACAGATCTTCCAGACAGAAAATCAATAAGGCAATAGAGATCCTAAATGACATAACAGTTAGACTTAATTGATATTTTCAGGACATTACATCCCCCCAAAATAGAATATACATTCTTTTCAAGCATTTATGGAACATTCTCTAGGATAGACCACATACTAGAACACAAAACAAGTCTCAAAAAATTTAAGAATTTAGAAATGATTTCAAGCATCTTTTCAGACCACAATGGCATGAAACTACAAATCAACCACAGAAAGAGAAATGAGAAAAAAAAAAAAAAAAAAACAAGTACATGGAGGCTAACCAACATGCTACTAAAAAACCAATGGATCAAATGACAATGAAAACACAACCATACAAAATCTATGGGATGCAGCAAAAGCAGGTGTAAGAAGGAAGCTCATAGCGACACAGGCCTTCCTCAAAAAGCAAGAAAAATCTCAAATAAACAATGTAACCTACCACCTAAAAGAATTAGAAAAAGAACAAACAAAACATAAAGTCAGCAGAAGGAAGGAAATAATAAAGATCAGGGAGGAAATAAATAAAATAGAGATTTAAAAAACAATGGAAAAAAATCAATAAAACCAAGAGCTGGTTCTTTGAAAGGGTAAACAACATCAATAAACCTCTGGCCAGGCTCACCAAGAAGAGAAGAGAGAGCACCTATATAAACAAAATATGAAATGACATAGGAGAAATAACAACCGATACCACAGAAACACAAAAAACTATAAGAGAATACTATGAACAATTATATGCCAACCAACTGACAACCTAGAAGAAACAAGTTTCTAGAAACATACAGCCCACCAAAACTGAATCAAGAAGAAATAGATAATTTGAACAGTCCGAACACTAGAAGTGAAATAGAATCTGTAATTTAAAAAAACAAAATCAAAAACACCTCCTTACAAACAAAAGTCCAGGACTGGCTGGCTTCACTGGAGAATTTTACCAAACATACAAAGAAGAACTTATACTGATCCTTCTCAAATTATTTCAAAAGATTGGAAAGGAAGGAACACTCCCAAAGTTATTCTATGAAGCTACCATCACCCTGATACCAAAACCAGACAAAGACACTACCAAAAAAGAAAATTACAGGCCAATATCTTTGATGAAGATAGATGCAAAAATCCTCAACAAAATATTAGCAAACCAAATCCAACAACACATAAAAAGGATCATACACCACGATCAGGTTGGATTCATCCCAGGGTCACAAGGACGGTTCAACATACACAAATCAATCAATGTAATACACCACATCAAGAAGAGACAAAAGCCACATCATCTCAATAGATGCAGAAAAACCATTTGATAAGATTCAACATACATTCATGATAAAAAACTCTCACCAAAGTGGGTATAGAGGGAACATATCTCAACATAATAAAAGCTATTTATGACAAACCGACAGCCAACATAATACTCAATGGTGAAAAGCTGAAAGCCTTCCTGCTAAAATCTGGAACAAGACAAAGATGCTCACTCTCACCACTTCTATTCAACATAGTATTGGAAGTCCTAGCCACAGCAATCAGACAAGAAAAGGAAAAAAAGGTATCCAAATTGGAAGAGAAGAGGTAAAATTGTCATTATATGTAGGTGACATAATACTCTCTATAGAAAACCCTAAAGCATCCACACAAAAACTATCAGAACTGATAAACAAGTTCAGCAAGGTAGCGAGATATAAGATTAACATACAGAAATCTGTTGCATTTCTTTACACTAACAATGAAATATCAGAAAAAGAAAGCAAAAAAAAATCCCTTATAAAATTGTGTCAAAAAATAAAATAAAATATTGAGGAATAAACCTGATGAAGGAGAGAACTATACACTTACACATTGAGAATTATAAAACATTGATAAAGGAAATTGAAGGTGATTCAAAGAAATGGAAATATATCCCACATTCTTGGACTGGAAGAATTAATATTATTAAAATCACCATACTACCCAAAGCAATCTACAGAATTAATGTGATCCTTATCAAATTACCCGTGACATTTTTCACAGAACTAAAACAAGTAATCCTAAAATTTATATGGAACCACAAAAGACCCAGAATTTCCAAAGCAATCCTGAGGGGAAAAAAAAGCTGAAGGCATAACCCTCCCAGACTTCGGACAATACTATAAAGCTACAATAATCAAAACACTGTGGTATTTGCACAAAAACAGACATATTGAACAACAGAATAGAATAGAGAGCCCAGAAATAAACCCCCACACCTACAGTCAATTAATTATCGACAAAGAAGGCAAGAATAAACAATGGAGAAAAGACAGTCTCTTCAGCAGGTGGTGCTGGGAAAGCTGGACAGCCACATGTAAATCAGTGAAATTAGAACACTCACTCATACCAAAGACAAAAATAAACTCAAATGGCTTAAAGACTTAAATATAAGACATGACAACCATAAAACTCCTAGAAGAGAACACAGGCAAAACATTCTTTGACATAAATCGTAGCGATGTTTTCTTAGGTCAGTCTCCCAAGGCAAAAGAAATAAAAGCAAAACTAAACAAATGGACCTAATCAAACTTATAAGCTTTTGCACAGCAAAGGAAACTGTAAACAAAATGACAAGACAACTTTTGGACTGGAAGAAAATATTCGCAAACGATGTGACTGACAAGGGCTTAATTTCCAAAATATATGAACAGCTCATACAACTCAATATAAAAAGAAATAAACAACCTAATCAAAAAATGGGCAGAAGACCTAAATAGACATTTCTCCAAAGATGACATACAGAGAGCCAACAGGCACATGAAAAGATGCTCAACATCGCTAATTATTAGAGAAATGCAAATCAAAACTACAATGAGGTATCACTTCACACCAGTCAGAATGGCCATCATAAAAAAGTCTACAAATAATAAATGCTGGAGAGGGTGTGGAGAAAAGGGAACCCTCCTACACTGATGATGGGAATGTAAATTGGTACAGCCACTATGGAAAACATTATGGAGGTGCCTTAAAAAACTAAAAATAGAGTTATCATATGATCCAGCAACCCCACTCCTGGGCATATATCCAGAAAAGATGAAAACTGTAATTCAAAAAGATGCATGCACCCCAATGTTCACTGCAGCACTATTTACAATAGCCAAGACATGGAAGCAACCTAAGTGTCCATCAACAGATGAATGGATAAAGAAGACGTGGTATATACATATACAATGGAATATTACTCAGCCATAAAAATGAAATAATGCCATCTGCAGCAACATGGATAGACCTAGAGATTATCATAATAAGTGAAGTCAGAGAGAAAGACAAATATCATAGGATATCACTTACATGTGGAATCTGAAAAAATGATACAAATGAACTTATTTACAAAACAGAAACAGATTCACAGACATAGAAAAAAACTTATGGTTACCAAAGGGGAAAGGGGTGGGGAGGGATAACTTAGGAGTTTGAGATGATACACACTACTATATATAAAATACGTAAGCAACAAGGACCTAATGTAGAGCACAGGCAACTATATTCCATATATTGTAATTACCTATAATGGAAAAGAATCTGAAAAAGATACACACACAACTGAATCATGTTGCTATACATCTGAAACTAACACAACATTGTAAATCAACTATACTTCAATAAAAAAATTTAAAAAGAAAGAGAAAAAGAAGATGTGATGTATATATACAATGGAATATTACCCAGTCACACACAAAAAAGAAATTTTGACATATGTGACAACATGGATCGATCTAGATGGTATTATGCTAAGTGAAAAAATCCAGACAGAGAAAGGCAAATATCATATGATCTCACTTATGTGTGAAATCTAAAAGACAAAACGAATAAATAAAACAAACCAAAACAGACTGATACAGAAAACAAATAGGTGGTTTCCAGAGGAGAGGGGGGTGAGTGGTGGGCAACATGGGTGAATACGATAAAGAGGCACAAACCTCCAGTTATCAAATATATAAACCATAGGGATATAATATATAGCACAAGGAATATAGTCAAGAACATTGTAGTAACTTTGTATGGGAGCAGAAGGTTATTAGACTTATCATGGTGATCATTTCATAATGTATGCAAATGTCAAATCACTGTGTAGTACACCTGAAACTAACATAATATTATTGTATGTCAACTATATTTCACTTAAAAATGTAATAAGTAAGGATATTTGGTAGAGGTACAGTTTATAAAATAAGTATGCAAAATGTTTCCATATTCATACTTACAGAACTAATGAATTAATTCATTAATATAGCATCCATTATATGTTAGAAAACATAATGAGAGAGAAAGATTGTATTCACAATAGCAGCACAAAATATAAAAAACCTAAGAATAAACTTAAGAAATGTGCAGGACCCATATAAAGAAAACTACAGAACTCTGTCTCAGGACCTAAAGGAAGATGAGAATAAGTGAAGAGATGCAGCAGATGGGGAGAATAACTATAGCCAAAGCGCCAATTCTAGCAACATTTAAAGAATAAATTTAATTCTGCTTCAATCAAAATCCATATGAGTCTTTTAATAGGTAACTTGAAAAAAATCATTTGAAAGTTTATCTGAAAAAAATTAACACACAAGAATAACTAAACAACTTTGAAATGAGCTACAATAATTAAAACTATGTTGTACCAAAGCAGGAATACAATCTGATCAATTCCTTGGGATTTCTTGTCACACTAGATATTAGGAAGACAAGTTTCACATCTGTTAAGATATAATTTTAATAAAACTGGTTTGATATTCTTAACTCTCCACCGACCAAAGGCAAGAGAAAATGAGAGGGAAAACTTCTCTCTCTTACAAGTCATCAAAGCAGAGTCTTTGCTTTCTTTTGTGTTTAGTTCAATTCAATGCATTTTATTGTATTCAGTACAGTCTAACACATAAAGTGTTCAGTTATTCGTTTGCTTAATTTTTAATCACACAGGTAATACATAAATATATCCCCCTGGTAAAATAATCAGAACATTAGTGATAAAGATAGGCCCTCTTTGGCCATTGTCCTCAGTCCCCAAACCCTTCCCCAGTAGAAATTGAAAAGCCTTTGGTCCATCTTACTGCTAGGAGTTCCCTCACTTCTCCAGGCAATCATGAGGGCCCATGGGCCCCAGAGCACTGCTCCGAGGATAAAAATCAAGGAAAAAAATTGCTCTACTTGGTTGAGAACATCCCACTTGAAGATGGAAGTAAGCAGAGAAGGACCAGCTTTAATAGACTAACCTGTGGACGAGAATGGTGGGTAAAGCTTCCCCCAGGATTTATGCTATATTCCCCCATTCAGTTCCAGCAGGTTCTATGCAAAATAAGAAGCTGGGTGAGGAATTTTCCTTGGAGGTAAATACATCTGCCTCTTTGAGAGTGGTCTTTGAGAGCAATCAGCCAACACTAATGGCTCCAAGTAGGGCCCCAAGGGGCAAACCAGACAGCCCTGACATCCAGTTCTCCAGAGATAACTAATTCTGCCCCAGGGTTGTGGAATAAATGCAACCTAAAAGATCCTCAGAGAGGCACCACATGTCCAAACAGACTGTGGGTGCCTTCGGAGGGGAAATGTGCTAGAGCAACTCATGTCTTGTTAGAACCAGAAAGACAAACTGTGCAGGTCACAGAGCCAAAGAGGACCATATAATATACAGAGAAAGGAAAATGTTGGCCAATTCTCCTTGACTATGCCACCGGAGAGATAAAAGACCTGAAATCGTGAATATGATGAGATGAATATTCTAAATTCCAGGCTTCTTGGAGAAATTAATATTAAAACCTACTCTTTAAGCCAATGCATCAGGATTTATGCCTTTACAGTCCCAACCAGATAAGTCGAGAAGAAATGCCTTGTCTCCGAGGAGTGTACTCGAGACTGATCACAGGATCTGAAGATGCAGGCCTTGTCATCAATAAAAGTCACAATTCCCTGAGAAGCAGTTCACCTTGACTCTCACAAGCCCAGCTCAACTGATCCAAAGTCTGAAACAGGTTAAGGAGATTGTAGTGTTTTTTGTTGTTTTTTTTTTAAACTGGAATGAGGATTATTGGAGAATCAGCTGAGCAGAGAAAATTCACAGGAACAGTGATGTAGGGCCTATGAGTCTGGCACTCTGTCAAGAAAAGATGGGGGGAAATGCCTCTATCTAGGGTTGGGCAAGAGATGGGTTCTGTTGTGGGACTGGGGGTTGAGACATTTATGTGAAAGAAATACCATCCCTAGAGGTCATGGGGGCAGGGGAATTAGATGCATGATGTGGGGCATATACTGTCATCATGGCCTTAACTCTACGAACAGAAGAAATCCCTCTGCTTGGTGCCCCACCACACCCCACCCACCCAAGCTTCCCAGAAAGGGATCTATCAACCCTTAGAGAGACGGAGCCAGAGCAGAGAATCCTGGCCCTGACTCTTCCCAATGTCCCAAGTGCCTTCCCAGGAGGACTCCAGGCCCCTACTCTGCAGAGGGATCAGCTTCTCTTCTTTACAGATTTTAGAATTCTCAGCCAGCTCACATTGCTTCATACTTTCCTGACAAATGCACTTGACCTCCCAGCTGACTCCATTCAAAAACATTACAGAGTTGGCCCCTCTTTGTAGGGCTTCTGCTGAACACTTCTCTTAAAGGGAAAGGGGTCAAGGGACCTACCCTACAAGGCCTGCCGAGGTGGGAGGTGGATAACTCAGGAGAAGGAGTTTTGGGGGCTGGTGGTGCCACCCACTTGTGGGTACCTGTAGGAAAAGTCAGCACCATCTGTCTCTTCACCAACACTGACCTGTGGTACCTCCCTGAATAGGACCTCTGCTAGCCATCCCACCTGGGTTGGCTTGCTACTGGCATTCCCTTTTTGTCTTCAAAAGGCAAAGTTACATGTCAGAAACCATGGATTTTAAAACATACAGCACCTTGCATCAGGCAAGGAAATGTCAGTGGCAACACCTTTCCAACAACTCAAGCATGCAACTACAGGAAGAAAATCAAAGCCCCAGTGAGGCTGAGCTGTGGCTCCCATACACATCCCAGGGTGAGATTTCTGGAAGAATCAGAGGACTCATCCTAGGGAACCCAAGGAGGTAGCTACAGAAGTAGCTGGGCCAGGAAGAATGGTGGCCTCTAGATTTCCCAGATGTTGATAGGGTTTCTCACTCCTACGGTCTCTGCCCAACTACTTATTGGTCATGATCAGGACAAAGCAAAATGAATGGAAAACAGAAAAGGATAAGAAGCCATAAAACTTTAAGTTGAGAGTAAAGTAAGAAATAATAAACAGGAATAAAATACAAAATGGCAATAAGAAGATTAAACTACCAACACAAAAAAATGAATCTTCTTTAAAAATCATATTAATTTTATATTTAACAAAACTTACATATACTGGCAGAGACAATGGTGTTCACCAAATAGCTCCTGCATTTCCCAGACTCCTTTGTAATTCTATGGGGCCCATGTGGCTGATTCTGGCCAATAGACTCTGAGGGGAGAGGATATGTATCACTTTCAGTCGTGAGCTATTTAAAAAACTGTGGAAACCATGTGTTGAGATGCTTCATAAGATGAAGGGAATCTGGATCAATTGAGTCCAACATGGAGGGCTCCGGAGGGTTACCTGACCCCATCACACTCAGCATGAGTGAAAAACAAACCTTTGTTGTGTTAAGCCACTGAGATTTGGGCGTTTATTGGTTTCTATAGCATTTAGCTAACATAAGTGCTTATAATTAACTTATTTAACCCTCCTTATAACCTTATAGCATAGGAACCATTATTATCTCCACTGAGGGGAGAGAGGCAGAGAAAAATATAGTAACTTTTTTTTTCAGGCCTCATATTTGGTGAGTGACAGACTGATAATTCAAATCTAGGCAGTCTGTGTTTTTAACCACTATACCAGGCTGGCTCTCACAAATAGAGGCACCTTAAAGTAAAATGCAAGGAACTTCATGGCCACGCACTTTCTTCTACAGAAGATTTGAGGGTGTTGAAACAGGGTAGAATAGGGGTGTAAGGAGGAAGGGCAGCCCCAGAAAGGTAAACTAAGTGTTAATCCCTTCTTCCCATCCCTCGGGGATAAGCCCATCAATATTCATGTGATAAGATCAAGGGAGCTTGGATCCATGGAGGTCAATCCTAAACCCCAGCCTTTCAGATTGAGACTACTCTTTTTAAATTTCCAGCCCAATCCAATAGCAAGACTCTCACACTCGGGAGTCAGGAAACCTGTATTCTAGTTCCAAGTCTACCAGTAAAATGTCGTATGGCTTGAACAATTGCCTCGGGTCTCCTTGGGTCTCAGTTGCTGCATCCGTACCTTTTAAATCCTCACCAGGTGATCATCGTGGGAAGCCGGGTTGACAGCCACTTGACTGGATGATCCCAAGGCCCCCTGACTGTCACACTGACTGAATCTCCGAGGAAGCCTGTGAACCCACTTGAGGCTCCAGGACTGAGGAAGACAAAGGGATGGGAGTTCCTAAAAATGGGTCCGAGGCCTCATTAGACTTTGGGAGCAGGGCTGCCAAGCCCCAGCTTCGCACCCCCTGCCATGAGAAGGATGCCTGAGCTCTATCAGGGCCCAGCTGGAAGGCCATTTCGTTTGGAGAAAGATTTCAAGGTGCCTCTCAGCCTCCTTCACTGATCCAGGGAACTGAAGCTTTTTATTTTAATTCGCAAAGTCTTGTTGCAGCCGCTAGAAATGAGCCTCTGTTCTCATTTCCTTTACAGACTGTCAGCTGAGATGGTGAGGGAGTGGGTGGGGAGGTGACTCGGGAGCTGTTATCTGATACAATTTCTGTGCTGGTGGGGGGCTTGGAAGATATTAGAGTGGCTGAGATGGCAAGGAACCAAACTGTACACTTAAGGAAATGGCTTTGTGGATCCAGGACACGGTGACTCAGGTTCCAGCCTCTTTGTGGGACCGCCCACAGCCGTGCTGTGGGGAAGATGAAGTGTTATCAGGCCCACCCAGGTTCCAGGGGCCCCGCAGACAGATAGGTCACATGTTAAACCATGAGAGCCTTATGGGGGGGGCGGGGAAAGCACACTTTCAACAAAATACCTGTAGATGAAGAGAAATGAAGATGGCATTTGTCTGGTGCATATTTTATAAGCCTGTGAACTCTCTGCTAGAAAGAGCACTCACTGGTCATCCTGTCAGCACCTGATGGACGGCAGAGAGGCAGCCTCCCCAAGGTACCGTAGATCACAGGGAGCCTCTATCCTGTGTGTCCAGCAGGAGGGAGAAACTGTGCATGCAACTCTGTTTCCAAAGTTCTATCTTGTTTGGACACCTAGTGGAAGCAGCACGTTTTCTAGAACTAGCCCTTGCATCTCATATATGAGTTTCCCTAGCTGCTCAGCTTTTCCACAACTGAGGGAAATTCTGATCCAGATGAGGAGCATAAAAAGAGAGGGGTAATTAGAAGACATGTCCTTAGAGGATGCCTTAGAGTTCATTTACTCAGACCCCACGCAGGAAAAGGCAGGGGAGGCAGCTGTAGCCCAGAGACCACGGGGTGGTCCACAAACCCAGCAGGATGTGGCCTCCCCTCTCCACAGTCGCCACCATGGTCCTGCCACCCTGTGATCCGGCCACACTGAGCTGTTTCTACCTCCCGTGTGCACCATCCTGACACCAGACCCCACACCCCCCAGACCCTCTGCCAGAATACTCTCTGATTCCAGATCCTTCTCACAACTCCTTCTTTCTTCAGGTGCCCAGCCACCTGGCTAAGCAGGGTAGTACAATGGTTCCCCCTGCCCTTATTGACAGGGAAATGTTCCAAGACCTCCAGTGGATGCCTGAAACCACGGATAGTACCAAATCCTACATATACTATGTTTGTTCCTATACATACATACCTATGATAGTTTAATTTATAAATTAGGCACAGTATGAGATTAACAACAATAACTAATGATGAAATAGAGCAATTATAGTGTAATAAAAGTCAGGTAAATGTAGTCTCTCTCAAAATATCTTATTATACAAACTTAATGCCTTTTCCATCTTAACTAAGCATTTATCAAACACTGTGGCCTCATAAGTTTGAGGTGCAACAGCAAAACAAGCACAATTGCTTTTTCCTTCTTCAGAATTTCACAGATAGAAGATTCATTTTACCATGGATCTTAGCAACCTCAGCATACACTTTTTTTTTCTTTCCATAGTAAGCCAAGAATTTTCACCTTTTTAAAAGAAGCACTTTTTGGCTTCTCTTTGGCATATCCGAATTGCCAGTGTCACTACTCTTGCACTTTGGGGCCATTATTAAGTAAAATGAGGGTCACTTGAACACAAGCACTGCGATACCATGAAGTGGGCCTGACGGCCAAGGTGGCTATAAGTGACTGACGGGTGGGATCAGCTGGAAAAAGGGACGATTCACAACCCGGCAGGACAGAGCGGGACAGCACCAGATTGCATCAGCTACTCAAAACGGCACACAATTTAAAACTTACGGATTGTTTATTTCTAGAATTTTCCACTTAATGTTTTTTAGACAGCAATTGACCACGGGTAACTGAAACTGCAGAAAATGAAACCACAGGTAAAAGGGACTACTGTATTTCAAGGCTCAGCCCATTCACTCTTCCAGTATTTATTGAATATCCGTATATGGTAAACAAAACTGTCATGAACGGTCCCATCTTCAAGGTGTAAAAGGCAGATATACAGTGAAATCATCGCACAAATGCATGTAAAATCATCTCAGGGATAAGCGCCAGGAAGGAAAGATCTGTGGGGCTATGAGAGTGTATGAAGAGGATTAGGTCTGGTGGCGACAGGTCTGGGAAAGCTTCCCAGAGAAGGGACGATGAAGCTGGGACTTCAGTAACGGGAGGCATTTGGGAATGGATGGGGAGAGGCCATTTGTCTTCCGATCTTCCCTGTGCCGGGGAATTATGCAGGGTGACCATATGTCTTGGTTTGCCTAGGACTGTCCTAGTTTATGCTTCTCGTCCAGGGGTTAGCATTTGTCCCAAAGGTGCCCCAATTTAAATGATAAATTGTGTGGTCACCTATGAGTGATGCTCTTATCACACTTTGATGTCATGGTCTCCCTGCCACAAAAAGGCACACATACACACACACACACACACACATACACACACACACACCCCCCACACTCATACACACAGGGCTGTACATCATTCATGTGGCCCAGAATCCAGTTCTAATTCATCCTTTGATGCCCCGCACATAGCACAGACTGGCATACGCATGTAGTAGGTGTTTGGCGAACGATTTTTGAATAAGTGAATGAGGCAGGGATAAAGATTCTCAGACCTCTCATGTCCTCCATCGCACCACAGTTATCTATCTTTCATGCCTCCGGGGCGCTCCAAAGCATATTTGGTGCATATTTTGAGTTTGTCCAAGGGCCAAGGAATCTGAAATATATTTTTTCCACAGCCTGACTTGGCCCCAGAAGTTGACAAAAGCATCATCTCATTAGAAGCTATTTGAATAGAAATTATAGGCTTGTTCTCTGAGTGTGAACTTGAGAGCACTTCATAAGACAATTACTGCTAAATATCTGAAGAGAAGCACCCTCACTGGCTTCTAAAAGCCCATCTCCGGTCAAACCAACCTAAATTCCTCTCAATACAATTAGAATTTCAATAAGAATGAGAGAAACAACAAGCCTCCAAGAACACCAGGACCTCAAAGGGATGATAAACAGCACTGTTGGAGGACCAAGAAGGGGGGAACAGGGGGAGGGTGGAATATTCTGGAAGGCAGCATAAAGCATGTGGAGCACAAACCCACCCACGCGTTGATCAAGCATGATCAGCCAGCCTCCCATACAGGAGAGCAGACATGGATGAACACGGATCACTGGCCTCCTCAAGATTTACTGTCCCATTTTCTGCCCTTTCTGCCCTTGGTTCCATGGAGGACCAAGTACATGTGCTCTGGCCCAGTTTGAGCTTCCAGGCCTTCCTAAATGCAGTTCCCCCTGCTCCAAATGCTCTGTTCTTCTTTCTGCACCCCCTCCTCTCCTATTCCTCTAGGATGCCTTCCCATTTCCCCCAGTCCCCAGTGGTTCACCCCTTTCTCTAAGCCCAGGTACCATCTCCAGTACTCATGCAAGGAACATGAACGTGGCTGGGGGAGACAAGACAGAGAGACAGTGCTCACCGGGGCAGGCTGCCCTGCCCGCCTCCAGGGGGCGCCACTTACAACATGGTCTATGTAAATAGAGCCCCCAGAGCGCAGGCATTCAAATTTTTGCTCTTCAAGAAACCAGTACTCTGCTGACCTGGCTGCCTAAGACTCCCAGCTCTGTCCCCTCTTTCTCTTGCCTCTTCCCCTCGACTCTGAGAATCTTAAAGGCAAGCTAGGAATCCAGCCTCCCTAAGAGCCATGCTCCAAGCCCTTAGCCCAGTTAACAAAAGATGAAATCATCCAAAGGAGGAATAAATTTAAAACAAGAATGGGAAGAACTGATAAACTAAGTTATTGATCCTACGTGAAGAAGGAGATATCACAAAAATTGGGAGAAAACATTCCAAAATTATAAGTGCCATTTGGAAATGTTCTTTTATTTGTTTCATGGAAACATAAAACGTGACTGGAAGGTGTAATGCTGGGGTCTCACCTGTACATCCACCTTAAGCCCACCTTCTCAGTGGAAAAGGAAAAGCAATGTAACTTATGTAGAGAGAACCTTTTTTAAAACAATTCCTTTTCCATGGTGTCTGTCTCTTGGAAGATGGAGAGACAGACCACACCATCTCTCCAGGTGCCAGGCCTCTGCCAGCCTGTGCCCCTTGCTGCTCATGTGTCCACAAGAAGGATGCTACAGCCACTGCCTTGAAGGGCACCTATTCTGCATAGCCTCTTACCCACTTCTCCTCGGGTGATGCTGACACTGATACAGGGCAGGACCCTGTGGGGCTCCTGGGCACAAAAGCCTTTCTGTGTCCCCCATTTCTTGATTACAGGAAATAGGCTTCACTCAGCCTCCATGACCTTCCCCAAGTTCCAACGGGCAGGTTCAAACAGATGCTAATTAAGCAAGGGAGGGGATGCAGAGACAAGGGAGGAACAGTCAAAAGAAACAGTAGTGCAGCCTTGGGGCAGGGTCCTGGTTCTCCATCAGGGATACACATAAAAATATCTTTGAGCTGTTTTGCAAATACTGAAACCCCCACCAGGTGGGAGAAATTAATGGTAAGGTGCCCACCAGCACGTAGACCCCAGACCAGTTGGAACCAGAAGGTGGATGATGCTACCTCCCACTTACCTCACCATCAACCCATGAGAAGAATGTCCGTGAGCTGATCACGCCCTCTTTGAACCATTACTATAAAACTCCTTACTACCCTCTCCAGGTCGGGACACACAGTTTTGAGAGCCTTAGCCCGCTGTGGCCCCCTTTGCCTGGCAAAGCAATAAAACTATTCTTTTCTACTTTACCCAAAACTCTGAGAATTAATTCAGTGTTGGGGTAAAGAGGCTCGATTTGGTTTCAACACCTGGACACTGGTGAAGAGTCAAGTAGGTCTTCCCTGAATGGGCAGAAATGCTCATTCCCAAGGGAGAGAGGGAATGTGGAGGAAGGGGTCTGGGGTGGAAGGTGGGGCAGGAGAGAGGGTGTAGGGCTCTTTTCTTCTAACTACCTTGCTGTCTTAGACCATAAAAGGGACCCCCCAACACACACCCCAAGCCCAGCATCTCCACAGGCACCGCCAGAGAAATGGAGGGTTCCAGAGAGCACAGTTTAAAGACAACTAACCAGAACCATCCCTGGATGGCCCCGCTCCAGCTCTGACATTCTGAGAGCTTAACATGGAAAAATATTCAGCTAAAATCGCTGGCATGGTTAGGCGGGGGCTTAGCAATTCCTTTTTATGAAATTACTGTCTCTCTAAAGTGCAAAATATCTTTCTGTGTCAGAACTCTGATTCACTCGTAAGATGAGCTGATCTTCAAATCTTACAGTGGCTCTCACCCCAAAACCCATTCTACAAAAACGGGCCTTGCTGACCAGATTACTCCTCTCCAACACTCACCCCAATGATCAGAGAATACTGTAATGAGAAGAAGATACTCTGGACTCCTACTAAGCCCCTTCTTCACCTTGTTCAAGGTCACACGGCCCTGTTGCCTGGGAATGGATCTATCATGATTAAGATTAATGTCGCCGGTCCTGAGAAAGACAACCAAGGACGTCCACTCGTATTCAAGGCCGCTCTGTGGCAATGAAGTTCAAGGAAATGGACTGGTGTGATCTAGTGACTTTCACCCCGTTTCTTGACCAGAGGCTGACCTCTGAACCTGGACCCCAGACTGACTCCTGATGCAGCCCAGAATCCTGCCCCCAACTAATCCCCGACTCTGATAAAAGACTGACCCTTCCCCCTCCCCCACCACTCATAGACGTATTCCCTTGGCCACGTGAATCACAGTAAAGACAAAGATAATATCTGACTCAGCTGTATTTCCTGGATGCCAGAACAGGAGCTGGCTCCAAATAGGTGCTAAATAAATGCTAATTGAATACAGGAAGGAAAAATGAAATGAACGTACGAGTGAGTGAATAAATGGGTCCAAGCTGAAAATGGCTCAGCCTAGTCTTCTACTAATAGGTTGATTTTTTCAAAGACCTGGGGCCAAGGGGGTGGCCTGCTTTCAAGGTATCCATATCTCAGGTCCACTCCGGGGAGCTTTATGCTCTCCTCCATGTGACTTATTAATATTCTTGCCATTGGGCTTAGCTGTGCAGTGGGCAGTTCCTCCTGAGCTAAATGGCAGGCGACTGAACTAATGCCATTGTCCAAGCCCATCAATGCCCACGGCTGAGCTCATTACACCCCTTGTTTTCCAGGGAGTGTCCCTAGAATTCCCCAAATGGGCAGGTGGAAACAAGGAATCCTGGTCGTGGAGGAAGACCAGACCTCTGCTCCCCTCTCTGCCACTAATCCCACGGTGTGCCTGCTGTAAGTCCAGCAGTAAAAGCAGGTGAGTTGTACCGCACGTCTAGCTACACTTCGTAATTATCCATGAAATTTTCAAAACTACAGATTCATGGGTCCCACCCAAGAGCCACTGAGGCAGACCCTCTGGATATGGGACCTAGAATCTGGACTTCTTGCATGCACTCAATAAATGATTGCAACCAATGTAATTACTCTCAGAGTCGAAACTTTAATTTAGGGGTTAGCAAATATGGCCGGCAAGCTACATCCAGCCCACTGCTTATTTTTGTAAATAACGTGTTATTGGAACACAGCTATCCCTAGTCATTTACATATTGTCTAGGGCTGCTTTTGCACAGTTCCAATGGGGACCATATGACCCACAAAGCCTAAAATAGTTACTATCTGGCCCTTAACAGAAATGTTCAACTCCTGCTGCAATTTACAGGTGCTTCCAGCAGGTAAGGAGGATGAGGTGTCTGACCCTGGCCCAGGTTTTTCAGTAGAGATGAGTGGGTTATCTCTGATCACCGTGTAAGAAGAAAGGAGGAGGGCTCTGGGCTGCGGGAGCCCCAAGGCTGACCTGTACGGGGATGGCCTTGTTCTATAATGTGGCACTGCCAGGTCAAGGGGAGAACACCTGCAAAATGAGAACCGGATGCCAAGGTGAGCCCGAGGCCCATCTGAGAACCAAGCTCCGGTCTCATCAACCCAAGTCCTGGTGAGGGGAGTGCAGAGGATGGACCCAGAGATGGGTTTAGCTCCTCGGTTTTAAATTCCCACACCCCTGCCCCTGTGTCAAAGGCTTGCCTGATGGGCTAAAGAAGGTGTGGGAGGGGAGAGAGGAGAGAGGGACGCAGCCTAGGGGTAGCCCTTCAAAGCTCCAAATTCTCAAGGGAACCCTCCTACACTGTTGGAAATGTAAATTGGTGCAGCCGCTATGGAAAACAGTATGGAACTTCCTTAAAAAACGAAAAATAGAGTTACCATGTGATCTGGCAATCCCACTCCTGGGCATATATCCAGAAAAGACAAAAACTCTAATTCAAAAAGATTCATGCACCCCAATGTTCATAGCAGCACTATTTACAATAGCCAAGACATGGAAACAACCTAAGTGTCCATCAACAGATGAATGGATAAAGAAGATGTGAGATATATATATGTATATATACACACACAATGAAATATTACTCAGCCATAAAAAAGAGTGAAATATTGCCATTTGCAGCAACATGGATGGACCTAGAAAATGTCATATTAAGTGAAGTAAGTCAGACAGAGAAAGACAAATATCATATGATATCACTTATATGTGGACTCTAAAAAATAGTGCACATGAACTTATTTACAAAACAGAAAGACTCACAGACATAGGAAACAAACTTACGGTTACCAAAGGGGAAAGGGGGGTGGGAGGGATAAATTAGGGGTATGAGATTAACATATATACACTACTTTATATAAAACAGATAAACACCAAGGATTTACTGTATAGCACAGGGAACTATATTTGGTATATTGTAATAACCTATAATGGAAAATAATCTGAAAAAATATATATATATATATCACTGAATCATTTTGCTGTACATCTAAAACTAACACAACATTGTAAATCAACTATACTTCAGTTTAAAAAAAAAAAAAAAGAGCTCCAAATTCTCAAAAACACAAGTAACTGAACTTGGGACATCACTGAGAACAACAGGATTTCTGAGGGAAAAAGAGGCCACTTAGGTCAACTGTGGCCCCAGTCATCTGCCTGGTCACTCATGCTCTGGGCCCTGGGAAAGCAGGTCTAAGGTAAGTCTGCCAACTGCCCTGCACTCAGAAGTAGACCCTGCAGAGTCCACTCAGAGCACTGGGGTCCCCAGGCCTGGTGGGTCCCAGAGGGCCCTCTGGGCACACGTAAGCCCAGGACTGTTCCAGTTGCGAGGCCCCCCTGATGAAACTGTCCAAGCCAGGTCTGGCTTCTTCCTATCCTTCCTGGCCCACTCAGACCCACCACCCCAGATGTCAGGAAACAAACTACAGTCAGTACTGGGGGTTAAGGCAGATTTGTGTTACTTTAAAATGGCTTGAAATGCACACACACACATCAATCAATGTAATCTGTTCAGCTGGCAAATGGAATGAGGCCTTGGGGAAATTCCAGATTGAACAGATCCACCAGGAGCTAAACAATCAGGGAGCTGTGTCTGGAAATAGCTGCTTGTGCGAAAACATTTGGGAAATGCAGCCTCCCACAAGCGGAAGACACCAGGTCATTTCGACTTGAGAACAACTCTCTGCAATTTTGCACTCATCCCAGGAAGAAACTGTGACTTAATTTTGATGTGAGTGTCAAGCCATATTTTAATTTTATTTGTACATATGCACCAATGACAGGCCAAGCTAGAAATCCAGAATGTGATCTCAGTATTTAGTGAGCTTCATTTCTTGCTTTCCTCTCCCCCAAATCAGAAGTAGTTTCCCAGCCGGTCCCCATGAGGTCTGACACCCACTGACTGCTGGTCTTAGCCCACCCCTTGCTCCTCAAGCCACCTTCACTGGGGGAGCCTGCCTATTGTCATAATAATCCCCTGAAGGAGGCTCAGGCAATGGTAGCTGAAGACTAGATTCTCATCATTCTTTTCCTTCCTTGTCTCGCTTCCCCATTTCCCAGTAGTGCTTTCTGGGGCCACCACCCAAAGAAACGACTGCACGCTTTTCTTGTCTGAGAGTCTACTTCTGCAGAAACTCAACTAAGACAGCAGGACTCGAACTGAGCAGGATCCTATGGGGTCTTCCCGGAGACACCCCCCTCCCCCTCCCCATGTCTTCCACCTGCCTCTTGTTTATAGGAAAACTTTAGCCTCTTAGGCCTTCCCAGTTCCAAAGAATAAATTTAATCAGAGAAGTGAGAAGATGCAAAACAAAGGAAGACAGTCAAGCAAGACAAAATAATAATAGTTTAGCCATTAAACAAAGTCAAGGACATTTAGTTCCTCCTCAAGGGCTAGAGATAATGTTCTGAGCCGTGTCCTCTGAGCTGTTTTGCAGCTACTGAAACCTCCACCAGGTGGAAGAGGTTAGCTGTATGCTGCCCACGAGCACACAGACCACAAACTGGTTAGAACCAGAAGGTTGATTGTGTTGACTCCCGATTACCTCACCACCAACCAATCAGAAGAATGTCCACGAGCTGATCACACATCCCACAACCCCTTCCCTCACCCTGTCTTTAAAAACCTGTCCCTGAAAGCCCTTAGGGAGGTCAGGCCTTCTGAGCACTAGCTGCCTGGACTCTTTGCTTGGTGCCCTGCAATTAACGCTGTACTTTCCCTCACCAGAACCCGGAATCGGTAGATTGGCTTTATTGCACTCGGGCAAGCAGACTCAAGTTTTGTTCAGTAACAGGACCGTCTCCTCCTCCCACGCCTGACCCCCGAGTACAGACCACCAGAATGAATCAGCTGACACCCTCTGCTGTCTGTAGGGCTTGGGGGAGAATCCGGGCTGTGCTCAGAGTGAGTGATGAGCCAGGACCCTCAGACTATGGGCCCAAACCTGTCCACTGGTCTCGTTGATGGAGCTCAGATGGGACCATTGCCCCTCCCAGCATCCTGGAGATAATCTCCGAGCCACTCTCGTGTAAGGTATTTACAGCAATCATGAGAGCTCTCTTTCTCCCATTTAGTTCTCAGCAGGTAGCATCAATGCTGCTTTTCTCTTCTTAGTTGAGTCAGTGTTTCTCCACAGGGAGTGCTATTTTCATAACTCTGTGGTTTTGGATAGCCCATGGTTCCTGGCCCTGCTTTTGACTTGTCAGTAACAGCCAGTGGGTCCCTCTCGGGGGCACAGCGACTCAATCACCGGCACAGCAGCCCCTGTTGCTCCTCCCCTCGACAGGCCGAGTGAGCAGGGAACTTCTCCGCCCTCCCTCTCCTCTGTGACTCAGAACAGGAGTGGCTTACCCTGGTCCAGTCAATGCTTCTATGGTTGCACCGGAAATTTCCACGTGGAATGAAAGCTTTGCTATGACTCACACCTTGAGACAGACATCTTCCTTCATTAGGTACATCTGCTGGGCTGCAGTGTGTCAGGCACTGTGGTAAGTGTTGGGGATACAGAAAAGAGGCTGGTGAGGCATATGCCCCTGGGATCACATGGTCCAGTGGGGGAGGCATTGCAGCTCACATTGGGCTGGGCTCAGCACTCAGAGGCAGAGGGTGGTTGAGAGCCGACTCAGAGCCGGACTTCCTGAGTTCAAAGCCAGTCTCTGCCCCTTACAAGCTTTGTGACCCTGGGCAAGGTACTTAACCTTTCTGAGCCTCAGCCCTTCCTTGAATACAAAAATGGAGGTATTCATGTCAAGTATGGAGAACAGTGCCCAGACTTAAAATAGGAATCATTGGTAAATGTACCCACCCTTTGGAAGAGGTCAAGTGCCCAAGACAAGCAGAATGATCCCAGGCAGCAGCTCTGCTTGTATGCAAGAGACCACATCCTCAAGAGACCAGGAAAGGGAAGACACCCTCCCACTCAGAGAGCAGTTGCTAAATTCAACAACGACAAAGAGATATGACTGAGACCTACAGATTGGTATTGGAAATATTCAGGCTGTGCAGGCAAGCACCCCTGGAGTTCTCAAAAATACTTCAGGAGGGGCCCTAGGAATATCTAGAATGCCTGCTCAGTGTGCAGATGGGGGCTAAGAGCTGTTCTGTGAGCAGAAGCTGTAATGAGCTGCCCATCCACAGGCTGGTGGAGGGACATGGAGGTATGTGAGTTACGATGGTGAACTAGAGGGAGCGCCACACTGGGAACCCCAGCCAGACCTCTGCTACTGCTCCCCCATCAACTCTCAGAGGGATGGTGATCTCCTTCCCTCTCAGAGCTAGACTTCCCCTTCCTAAAGGGTCCCTTGAGCTCTGAAACCTAGGACGCAGAGTCTCAAAGTGATAGGGTGTCAGTATCTCTTTGAGATTCTGCTTTTAATTCTTTTGGATATCTATCCAGGAGTGGGATTGCTGGATTATATGGTAGTTCCATTTTTTATTATTTTCAGGAACCTCCATACTGTTTTCCATAGTGGCTGCACCAATTACATTCCCACCCACACTGTATGACTTGTTATCTTTGTTTTCTTGATAATAACCATCCTAACAGGTGTGATATGATGTCCAATTATGGTTTTGATTTGCATTTCCCTGATGATTACCCATGTTGAGCATCTTTTTATGTACGTGTTGGCCATTGGTATCTCTTCTTTAGATGTCTATTCAAGTCCTTTGTCCATTTTTTAATTGAGTTATTTGGGGTTTTTTTGCTTTTGAGTTGTAGGAGCTCCTTATATACTTTGTATATTAATGCCTTATCTGAAACAGTGTGCAAATATTTTGCCTTCTCACTCTATTGATTGTTTCTGTTACTGTGTAGCTCTTTAATTTTATGTAATCACATTTGTCTATTTTTGCTCTTGTTACCTGTGCTTTTGGTTTCATATTCAAGAAATCACTGCCAAGACAAATGTCATAAAGATTTTTCCCTATGTTTTCTTCTAGGAGTTTTATGGTTTCAAGTCTCATATTTAAGTCTTTAATCCATTTTGAGTTGATTTTTGTGTATGGCATAAGATAAGTGTCCAATTTCATTCTTGTGCACATGGATGTCCAGTTTTCCCAACATCGTTTGTTGAAGAGACTATCCTTTTCCCATTGTGAATTTTTGGCACTCTTATCAAAGATCAGTTGACTGTATATGCATGGGTTTATTTCTGGGATCTCTATTCTCTTCCATTGCTCCATATGTCTGTTTTTATGCTTGTACCATATTGTTTTAATTGCTGTTGTTTTGTAATTTAATTTAAAATCAGGAAGTGTGATGCCTCCAGCTTTGTATTTCTTTCTTAAGATTGTTTTGGCTATTCAGGATCCCTTATGGCTCCATATGAATTTTAGGAGTATTTTTTCTACCTCTGTAAAAAATTCCAGTGGGATTTTGATGGGGATTGCATTGAATCTGTAGATCCCTTGAATAGTATGGGCATTTTAACAATATTAAGTCTTCTGATCAATGAACATGGGATATCATTCTATTTATTTGTGTTTTCTTTATTTGTACTCCCATGTACATTGCAGCATTATTTACAATAGTGAAGATGTGGAAGCAACTAAGTGTCCATCGATGGATGATAAATGAATAAAAAAAATGTGGCACATAAATACAATGGAATGTTACTCAACCTTTTTAAAAAGGAAATCCTGCTATATGCAACAGCATGGATGAACCTGGAAGACACTATGCTCAGTGAAATAAGCTAATCACAGAGGACAAATACTGTAAGATTCTACTTATGAGAAGTATCTAAAATAGACAAACAGAAGTAGAGAGTAGAATGGTGGTTGCCAGGGGCTGGGGGAAGGGAGAAAGTGGGAGTTGCTATTCAATGGGTCATGCAAAATAAACACCTTCTACAGATCTGCTGCACAACAATGTGCATATAGTTGACAATACTGTATTGTATACTTAAAATTTTGTTAAGAGGGTAGATCTCACGTGAAGTGTTCTTACTATAATTTTAAAAGGGGGGGGGCAAAATAGCTAAATAGATATTTCTCCAAAAAAGATAGGAAAATGGCCAATAAGCACATGAAAAGATGCTCAATATCATTAGCCATCAAGGAAATACAAATCAAAACCACAATGAGCTACCACTTCACACCCACTAGAATGGCTATAATCAAAAAGGCATATAACAACATGCACTGGCAAAGATGTGGGGAAACTAGAACCCTCATACATTATGGATACAAATATGAAGTGGTGCAACCACTTTGTAAAACAGTCTGGCAGTTATTCAAAGGATTGACCATAGAGTTACAGTATAACTCAGCAATTCCAGTCCTGGAAATATATACTCAAGAGAAATGAAAACATATATCCACATAAAAATTAGTACACAAATGTTCAAAGACACATTATTCACAATAACCAAGAAGTAGAAACAATCCAAATGTCCGTGAACTGATGAATGAATAAAATGTGGTATATTCATAAAAGAGAACATTATTCAATAAAGAGGAATGAAGTACTGATAATGCTATGATATTGGTGAACCTTGAAAACATTATGCTCTACTTTAAAATGTATATCTCAGATTCACAGAAAGATAGACAAGATGAAAAGGCAGAGGGTTACATACCAGATGAAGGAACAAGATAAAACCCCAGAAAACAACTAAATGAAGTGGAGATAGGCAACCTTCCAGAAAAAGAATTCAGAATAATGATAGTGAAGATGATCCAGGACCTCTGAATAAGAATGGAGGCAAAGATCGAGAAGATGCAAGAAATGTTCAACAAAGACCTGGAAGAATTAAAGAACAAACAAACAGAGATGAACAATACAGTAACTGAAATGAAAACTACACTAGAAGGAATCAATAGCAGAATAACTGAGGCAGAAGAACAGATAAGTGACCTAGAAGACAGAATGATGGAATTCACTGCTGCGGAACAGACTAAAGAAAAAAGAATGAAAAGAAATGAAGACAGCCTAAGAGACCTCTGGGACAACATTAAACACAACAACATTTGCATTATAGTGGTCCCAGAAGGAGAAGAGAGAGAGAAAGGACCCGAGAAAATATTTGAAGAGATTATAATCGAAAACTTTCCTAACATGGGAAAGGAAATAGCCACCCAAGTCCAGGAAGCACAGCGAGTCCCATACAGGATAAACCCAAGGAGAAACACGCTGAGACACATAGTAATCAAATTGGCAAAAATTAAAGACAAAGAAAAATTATTGAAAGCAGCAAGGGAAAAACAACAAATAACATACAAGGGAACTCCCATAAGGTTAACAGCTGATTTCTCAGCAGAAACTCTACAAGCCAGAAGGGAGTGGCATGATATACTTAAAGTGATGAAAAGGAAGAAGCTACAACCAAGATTACTCTACCCAGCAAGGATCTCATTCAGATTTGATGGAGAAATCAAAAGCTTTACAGACAAGCAAAAGCTAAGAGAATTCAGCACCACCAAACCAGCTCTACAACAAATGCTAAAGGAACTTCTCTAAGTGGGAAACACAAGAGAAGAAAAGGACCTACAAAAACAAACCCAAAACAATTAAGAAAATGGTCATAGGAACATACATATCGATAATTACCTTAAACGTGAATGGATTAAATGCTCCAACCAAAAGACACAGGCTTGCTGAATGGATACAAAGACAAGACCCATATATATGCTGTCTACAAGAGACCAACTTCAGACCTAGGGACACGTACAGACTGAAAGTGAGGGAGTGGAAAAAGATATTCCATGCAAATGGAAATCAAAAGAAAGCTGGAGTAGCTACTCATATCAGATAAAATAGACTTTAAAATAAAGAATGTTACAAGAGACAAGGAAGGACACTACATAATGATCAAGGGATCAATCCAAGAAGAAGATATAACAATTATAAATATATATGCACCCAACATAGGAGCACCTCAATACATAAGGCAACTGTTAACAGCTGTAAAAGAGGAAATCAACAGTAACACAATAACAGTGGGGGACTTTAACACCTCAGTTACACCAATGGACAGATCATCCAAAATGAAAATAAATAAGGAAACAGAAGCTTTGAATGACACAATAGACCAGATAGATTTAATTGATATTTATAGGACATTCCATCCATAAATAGCAGATTACACTTTCTTCTCAAGTGCGCATGGAACATTCTCCAGGATAGATCACATCTTGGGTCACAAATCAAGCCTCAGTAAATTTAAGAAAACTGAAATCATATCAAGCATCTTTTCTGACCACAGTGCTATGAGATTAGAAATCAATTACAGGGAAAAAAACGTAAAAAAAACAAACACATGGAGGCTAAACAAAACGTTACTAAATAAGCAAGAGATCACTGAAGAAATCAAAGAGGAAATCAAAAAATACCTAGAGACAAATGACAATGAAAACACGATGACACAAAACCTATGGGATGCAGCAAAAGCAGTTCTAAGAGGGAAGTTTATATCTATACAAGCCTACCTAAAGAAACAAGAAAAATCTCAAGTAAACAATCTAACCTTACACCTAAAGGAACTAGAGAAAGAAGAACAAACAAAACCCAAAGTTAGCAGAAGGAAAGAAATCATAAAGATCAGAGCACAAATAAATGAAACAGAAACAAAGAAAACAATAGCAAAGATCAATAAAACTAAAAGCTGGTTCTTTGAGAAGATAAACAAAATTGATAAGCCATTAGCCAGACTCATCAAGAAAAAGAGGGAGAGGACTCAAATTAATAAAATTAGAAATGAAAAAGGAGAAGTTACAACAGACACCACAGAAATACAAAACATCCTAAGAGACTACTACAAGCAACTCTATGCCAATAAAATGGACAACCTGGAAGAAATGGACAAATTCTTAGAAAGGTATAACCTTCCAAGACTGAACCAGGAAGAAACAGAAAATATGAACAGACCAATCACAAGTAATGAAATTGAAACTGTGATTAAAAATCTTCCAACAAACAAAAGTCCAGGACCAGATGACTTCACAGGTGAATTCTATCAAACATTTAGAGAAGAGTTAACACCCATCCTTCTCAAACTCTTCCAAAAAATTGCAGAGGAAGGAACACTCCCAAACTCATTTTATGAGGCCACCATCACCCTGATACCAAAACAAGACAAAGATACTACAAAAAAAGAAAATTACAGACCAATATCACTGATGAATATAGATGCAAAAATCCTCAACAAAATACTGGCAAACAGAATGCAACAACACATTAAAAGGATCATACACCATGATCAAGTGGGATTTATCCCAGGGATGCAAGGAGTCTTCAATATGCAAATCAATCAATGTGATACACCATATTAACAAATTGAAGAATAAAAATCATATGATCATCTCAATAGATGCAGAAAAAGCTTTCGACAAAATTCAACACCCATTTATGATAAAAACTCTCCAGAAAGTGGGCATAGAGGGAACCTACCTCACCATAATAAAGGCCATATATGACAAACCCACAGCAAACATCATTCTCAATGGTGAAAAACTGGAAGCATTTCCTCTAAGATCAGGAACGAGACAAGGATATCCACTCTCACCACTATTATTCAACGTAGTTTTGGAAGTCCTAGCCATGGCAATCAGAGAAGAAAAAGAAATAAAAGGAATACAAATTGGAAAAGAAGAAGTAAAACTGTCACTCTTTGCAGATGACATGATACTATACATAGAGAATCCTAAAACTGCCACCAGAAAACTGCTAGAGCTAACTAATGAATATGGTAAAGCTGCAGGATACAAAATGAATGCACAGAAATCTCTTGCATTCCTATACACCAATGATGAAAAATCTGAAAGAGAAATTATGGAAACACTCCCATTTACCATTGCAACAAAAAGAATAAAATATCTAGGAATAAACCTACCTAGGGAGACAAAATACCTGTATGCAGAAAACTATAAGACACTGATGAAAGAAATTAAAGATGATACCAACAGGTGGAGAGATATACTATGTTCTTGGATTGGAAGAATCAATATTGTGAAAATGACTACACTACCCAAAGCAATCTACAGATTCAATGCAATCCCTATCAAATTCCCAATGGCATTTTTTACGGAACTAGAACAAATCACCTTAAAATTTATTTGGAGACACAAAAGACCCCGAATAGCCAAAGCAGTCTTGAGGGAAAAAAATGGAGCTGAATGGGCTTCCCTGGTGGCGCAGTGGTTGAGAATCTGCCTGCTAATGCAGGGGACGCGGGTTCGAGCCCTGGTCTGGGGGGATCCCACATGCCGTGGAGCAACTAGGCCTGTGAGCCACAACTACTGAGCCTGCGCATCTGGAGCCTGTGCTCCGCAACAAGAGAGGCCACAATAGTGAGAGGCCTGCACACCACGATGAAGAGTGGCCCCCGCTTGCCGCAACTAGAGAAAGCCCTAGCACAGAAATGAAGACCCAACAGAGCAATCAATCAATCAATAAATCTTTAAAAAAAAAACGGAGCTGGAGGAATCAGACTCCCTGACTTCAGACTATACTACAAAGCTACAGTAATCAAGACAATATGGTACTGGCACAAAAACAGAAACATAGATCAATGGAACAAGATAGAAAGCCCAGAGATAAACCCACGCACCTATGGTCAACTAATCTATGACAAAGGAGGCAAAGATATACAATGGAGAAAGGACAGTCTCTTCAATAAGTCATGCTGGGAAAACTGGACAACTACATGTAAAAGAATGAAATTAGGGCTTCCCTGGTGGCGCAGTGGTTGAGAATCTGCCTGCCAATGCAGGGGACACGGGTTCGAGCCCTGGTCTGGGAGGATCCCACATGCCACGGAGCAACTAGGCCCGTGAGCCACAACTACTGAGCCTGCATGTCTAGAGCCTGTGCTCCGCAACAAGAGAGGCCGCGATAGTGAGAGGCCTGCGCACTACGATGAAGAGTGGCCCCCGCTTGCCACAACTAGAGAAAGCCCTTGCACAGAAACAAAGACCCAACACAGCCAAAAAAAAAACCAGATGGAATTACTTTAAAAAAAAGAGAATGAAATTAGAACACTCCCTAACACTATACACAAAAATAAACTCAAAATGGATTCGAGCCCTAAATGTAAGACCGGACACTGTAAAACTCTTAGAGGAAAACATAGGAAGAACACTCTTTGACATCAATCACAGCAAGATCTTTTTTGATCCACCTCTTAGAGTAATGGAAATACAAACAAAAATAAACAAATGGGACCTAATGAAACTTCAAAGCTTTTGCACAGCAAAGGAAACCATAAACAAGACGAAAAGGCAACCCTCAGAATGGGAGAAAATATTTGCAAATGAATCAACAAAGGATTAATCTCCAAAATATATAAACAGCTCATTCAGCTCAGTATTAAAAAAACAAACAACCCAATCCAAAAATGGGCAGAAGACCTAAATACACATTTCTCCAAAGAAGACATACAGATGGCCAAGAAGCACATGAAAAGATGCTCAACATCACTAATTATTAGAGAAATGCAAATCAAAACTACAATGAGGTATCACCTCACACCAGTTAGAATGGGCATCATCAGAAAATCTACAAACAATAAATGCTGGAGAGGGTGTGGAGAAAAGGGAACCCTCTTGCACTGTTGGTGGGAATGTAAATTGATACAGCCACTATGGAGAACAGTATGGAGGTTCCTTAAAAAACTAAAAATAGATTTACCATATGATCCAGCAATCCCACTGCTGGGCATATACCCAGAGAAAACCATAATTCAAAAAGACACATGTACCCCAATGTTCATTGCAGCACTATTTACAGTAGCCAGGTCATGGAAGCAACCTAAATGCCCATTGACAGATGAATGGTTAAAGAAGTTGTGGTACATATATACAATGGAATATTACTCAGCCATAAAAAGGAACGAAATTGAGTCATTTGCTGAGACGTGAATAGATCTAGAGACTGTCATACAGAGTGAAGTAAGTCAGAAAGAGAAAAACAAATATCGTATATTAACGCATGTATGTGGAACCTAGAAAAATGGTACAGATGAGCCGGTTTGTAGCGCAGAAGTTGAGACACAGATGTAGAGAACAGACATATGGACACCAAGGGGGGAAAACTGTGGTGGGGTGGGGATGGTGGTGTGCTGAATTGGGCGATTGGGAGTGACATGTATACACTGATGTGTATAAAATTGATGACTAATAAGAACCTGCAGTATAAAACAAACAAACAAAAAAATAAATAAAATGTATATCTCAGAAATAACTAAATTTCCTTGTCAATTGCATTATTATGAACTTTCATCAAAAAAAAAAAACAAACATTATGCTCAGTGAAAGAAGCCATTCAAAAGGCCATCTTTTATATGATTCTATTTATATGAAATGTCCAGAATGGGCAAAGCCACAGAGATAAAAGCAAATTAGTGGTTGCCTAGGGCAAGGGGAGTAGGGAGGAATGGGGAGGTAACTGCTAATGTGTATAGGATTTCTTTTTGGAGTGATAAAAATGTCCTAAAATTAATTATGGTGATGATTGCCCAACTCTATGGATATACTAAAAACCACTGAATTGTATACTTTAAATGGTTGAAGTGTATGATATATGAATTATATCTCGATAAAAGTGTTGTTTAAAAAATTCAATGGAACGGGTGTGCTTGTTTAAAAATTAGTATTTCTGGGCCACACAAAAATGCTTACTTCATGTTGGGGCCCAGAAATCTGCATTTTCAGCAAGCTCCTCACAAGATTCCAATACACTTTGAGAACCACTGCCCTAGGAATGAGGGAACTTCTTTTTTTTTTCTTCTGTGACTGCAGTTAGGCCCTGGGGGCTTATTTTTTTGTTTGTTTTCTTTTACAGAAGTAGCTTCAGATTCCCTTTAAGAATTCTATTTATGAAACTTGCCTTCAGCCTGGCAGAAGTTATTAAGGTGCTAACAGAGAGTTTTTATGATTTTAATTAGAAACAGGCAGTGGAGCCCATGTAAAACTTCCCTATTGCCTTGGCAGTAAAGGCCCCTATTCCCTAAAGGAGAGGCCAAAAGACATGGGAAGGCCTTTCTGGAAAGGTAGGAAACCATGATTTGCTGAGAACCTACTGCATGCTAGCAGCTTCAATATACATCACCATATTCATACCCTGTGAGGTGGATACTGTCAAGCTCTGTTTGGTTCAAATAATTTAAGGGTCTAATTCTGAGCCACAAAAATCAGTGACCATTTCACTTATATTTTGCTGCATTAAAAAACTACCCTAAGGGGGCTTCCCTGGTGTTGCAGTGGTTGAGAGTCTGCCTGCCAATGCGGGGCACATGGGTTCGAGCCCCGGTCTGGGAGGATCCCACATGCCGCGGAGCAACTGGGCCCGTGAGCCACAACTACTGAGCCTGCGCATCTGGAGCCTGTGCTCCGCAACAAGAGAGGCCGCGATGGTGAGAGGCCCACGCACCACGATGAAGAGTGGCCCCCGCTCGCCGCAACTACAGAAAGCCCTCGCGCACAAACGAAGACCCAACACAGCCAAAAATAAATAAATAAATAAATAAATATTAAAAAAAAAAAAAAACTACCCCAGGGCTTCCCTGGTGGTGCAGTGGTTGGGAATCTGCCTGCCAATGTAGGGGACATGAGTTCGAGCCCTGGTCTGGGAAGATCCCACATGCTGCGGAGCAACTGGGCCTGTGAGCCACAGCTACTGAGCATGTGCGTCTGGAGCCTGTGCGCCGCATTAGGAGAGGCCGCGACAGTGAGAGGCCCGCGCACCGCGATGAAGAGTGGCCCCCGCTCGCCGCAACTACAGAAAGCCCTCGAACAGAAACGAAGACCCAACACAGCCAAAAATAGTTAATTAATTAATTAATTAATTAAAAAAAAAATACCCTAAAACTTAGTGGCATAAAACAACGCTTTTATTATGCTCATGTACCCTGTGGATCAGGCATTAAGCAGGGCAGAGGGAAGGAGGCTTGCCTGTACTCCTTCATGTCCATGTGTCCTGAGCTTCCTCACAATATGGCAGCTTCAGTATTCTTAGGTGATGGTTGAGGGAACAAAATGTGAGAATCCCAAGAGAACCAGGAGAAAGCTGTATCTCCTCTTATGACCTACCCTTGGAAGTCACATAGCATCATTTCCATCGTATTCTATCAGTCATCCAGTCGCAAGGTAAATCCAGATTCAAGGAAAGGGGATATAGACCCCAATTCAATATGAGGACCATCAGAGAATTTGCAGGCAGATTCTGAGCCGATATCTGGGCTCCTTGCCAGATTCAGGAAGAACTGACTTTTCCATAAGAAAAACATCATGTCTTAAATTTTATTATGAACTGTCCTAGTCAGGGGTTTATCACTCTCTTACCTCCCTCAGGGACTAGAATAAAGGGACTTCTGGCCCTGCCCAGCCTCCGAGTTGCTCCTTAGAGAGAGGAGCTAGGAATCAGTCAGAACTCTGAGCCTCAACCTATAAAACCCAGCAAGCAAACCAGAGAGCCTGACTCCTGCTGTTTTCCTCTCCTGTGTCAAGCCGGGAGAGTCTTGATGCCCTCATCCCCACCCCTATCTCCATCCCATCTTCTCCAGGGCAGAGCCTTATCTCCTGAAAGTCTGCGCTGAGAGATCAAGACTAGGAAGGTGAGATGGAAGAGGGATGGATAGGGAGTTTGGGATTAGCAGATGCAAATTATTATATATATGTATAACTAAATCACTTTGCTGTACACCAGACACTAACACAACATTGTAAATCAACTGTACTTCAGAAAAATAGATTAGTTAAAAAAAAGACTAGGGGGACTTCCCTGGTGGTCCAGTGGTTAAGACTCCACACTCCCAATGCAGGAGGCCTGGGTTTGATCCCTGGTCAGGGAACTAGAGCCCACATGCTGCAACTAAGACCTGGCACAACCAAATAAATAAATAAATATTTTTTTTTTAAAAAAGGACTAGGGGGCTTCCCTGGTGGCGCAGTGGTTAAGAATCTGCCTGCCAATGCAGGGGACACGGGTTCAAGCCCTGGTCCGGGAAGGTCCCACATGCCACGGAGCAACGAAGCCTGTGTGCCACAGTTACTGAGCCTGTGCTCTAGAGCCCCCAAGCCACAACTACTGAGCCTGCGTGCCACAACTACTGAAGCCCACGCACTTAGAGCCCCTGCTCTGCAGCAAGAGAAGCCACCACAATGAGAAGCCCATGCACCGCAACGAAGAGCAGCCCCCGCTCGCTGCAACTAGAGAAAGCCCGCGCGCAGCAATGAAGACCCAATGCAGCCAAAATAAATAAATAATTTTTTTAAAAAAAGGACTAGGAAGGTGATATTGGGCATCAGGAAAAGTGCTGAATACAGAGTCAGCAGATAAAATATCAAGCCCTGCCTCCCTTGATACTAAAAGGTAATGGCCATGGGTTTTTAGACGGGTCACAAGGACCCACTGTCACCCAGAAAAGACGACTGACAAATTTCCCAGGATAACTCATCAAGTGTAGCTGTTTAATTGTAGCCCCAATTTTCAGGATTTTGTCCTTGGCCACAACTAAAGGGTGTGGCCATCCCTTAAGGCTAGACTCACATTCACCAAGTTTACAATAAGCTGATGCATATACCCAAGTGCTAACATTTAAATTCACCATGAGAAGTGCAATGGCTAAATCATCCATCATCTATCCATAGAGAATCTGTAAGGGAGGCCAATTCATCACCAGACAGTTGTCATGTGATTTGGGCTCAATGCAAGTGGAGCTGGCTATGTGACCAGGATAGGTGATAAGCTGGATAGAGAGAGCCTGATGGTCTGTCTCCCAAAGAGGTACTTATCTCAGTAGCAAACTCTCTGACAGCCCAGACAGCAGTCCCCCAGTGGGGATCACATATCCTCAGCCAACAGCCTCCAGGGCTGCCCGTTTGCTAGACTGGGGCTGATTCTAGCCCCCCACCCCTACCTCACCCCACCAAGTTAATAAGCTTTCTTTAGACATGGCAGTGTCACCCGTTGGGTTGTACCAAAGATCTTTTCCCACTCCTGGTCTAAATGACATTATGTATTTAAGGCAACCTCCCAAACAGGTGTCTCTTGACCTCAGCAAGTTATTTTTTCACACTAAGCTTCCATTTTCCCACTGGAGAAACTAGGTAGGGTGATGTAAGAATTAGCTCACATGGCACAGCGCAGAGCCTGGTTCACAGGAGGCACTCAGTAAATGGCAGCTGGCAATTCTATGTGATACATGAATGATGGTGTCAGATATCCTAGCTCATCTCAGGGAAGGCTGGCCCCTAGCTGCCGTGATGGCCCCAGGGGAAATGAGTCCCTTAGGCATATTTCTATGGCTGCAGGCAGAGCCAGGCATCTTGGGTGCACCCCACCCCATCCCCCTACCTGCCCCCGGACACACACACTTTCATGTGACAACCTTTTCAATGTGTACACATAACCAGCAGTGTTCTTCCTCAGCTTAACAAAACAAATTGATCAAGAGTCAATACAGGTCTTAATTACAGGCTCTGCACTGGAAGACTGATGGTGGAAGATGAAGAGGGGAGAACAGGCCCTCGATGGGCGCCTGTAATGAGGTTCACTGGTCCCCACAGTAAGTCATTTATAAACATGGTCTCCCGTCTACGGCTGTCAGCATCCCTGACAGAGCTTAATGAGCTGCTCCTTCCTGCCCCGGGGTTAATGTCAGAAGCTGATCATGTTTTCTGTTGCAAGAGGCACTGCCTGATGGTGAGTTTCATCTACAAATGTCCCCATTCTCTCAGGAAATGCATTTCCCCAAAATTCTTGGCAGGTATACACACTGAATTTCCCACTGGGGCCTCTCAACCTCCAGGAAGTGCCACTGCTGAATTCTCCATTTGCAGCCTCTTTCCTTGGCTTGGGTGGATTCAGGAGAAGAGTCCGTCAAGCCTGGAGTTTGGGTCCTGGAGTGAGAGGCGGTTAAAAAGGGAGCCTTGGCATCTGACTATGCAGGTTTGGATCCTGGCGCTTCTATTCACAAGCTACATGACCTCTCTCAGTTTCCTCGTCTGTAAATTGGGAGCAATAAGAGATAAAAGAAGGCCCTTCCATTTGGTGCAGCAGCACGGTGTGCTGTGTTTCACCACACTGGCTCTAACCAGCTGAGGCTAATAACCATCTATGGACTTGGAGAGACCCCAGGTCAAAAGACCATCCGTAGACCTAACTGAAGGCTCTTTCTTAACCAATACACAGTGAGACTTACATTAACTGACCATGTACAAGCCAATGGACTCATTCCATCCAATCCGGGTGCAAATGGCAATTCTTAATTAACATAGTCACAACGAACCTCCCTTCCCTAGCACATAAAATTCCCTGACATTTTCCCTTCCAGAAGCCACTCGATGAATTTCCTCCACTGCGTGTCTCCCATTGACTAATAAATAAGTAAACTCGGTACTCAACCTTCTAGTCACTGAGGTAGCCTTTGTTTTTCCTTTAACAGCACCTTCTTCAATAAGAGTACTTTCTCATGTAGGCAAAATAAGGCTCCCCAAGATGTCCATGTCCTAATCCTCGGGATCTGTGAATGTGTCAAGTCACCTGACAAAGGATAATTAAGATGGCAGGTGGAATTAAGCTTGCTGATCTGCTAATCTTAGGATAAATAGGTTAGCCTGGATGATCCTGGTGGACCCAGTGTAATCATAAGCATCTTTAAAGGGGGAAGAGGGAGGCAGGAGAGAACCAAAGCATTGGCAGCTGAGACGGACCCAACTGATGTTGCTGGCTTTGAAGATGGAAGGGGCCATGAGCCAAGAAATGCAGGTGCCCTCCAGAAGCTAGAAAGGGCAAGGAAATTAATCTCCCCTAGAGCTTCCAGAAAGGACGACAGCCCTACCAACACCTTGATTTTTGCCTAGTGAGTGTCAGACTCCTGAGCTCCAGAACTGCAGGATAATAAGTTTGTGTTGTTTTAAGCCATTATGTTTGTGGTGGTTTATCACAGCAGGTGTAAGAGATGAATACAGGTATCCCCCTCATGGGGTTTTTGGTGAGCTCTTCCAGGTGAAGTGCTTAGACCATGCCTGGCAAATCCTAAGTGTTCAATTAATATTACTATGATTTTTAATAATGCCATCAATGTCTTCATTATAGAGCTTCTCACCTCCTCCCTCCCTTTGACCATTCCCACAGCTCAGCTCCCGCCAACAGAGGTGAAGGAAGAAGAACTGACCTTTCCTGAGTACTTCCTGTGACCAGGCACGGTGCCGGGCCCCTGGTCCAGCACTTGGCACCTGCCCTCTCAGTGGGTGAGTGTTCTGGAATCACCTTCTCTAGAAAAGCAACCAAATCTGGGCCCCAATAATGGTAAGAGCCCAGCTACAAATCATCGGCCATCTGGGGCATCTGAATAAGCATCGTCAATTGCACTCATCCAACCCTTCTCCAAACACAAGTATGAGGCACTGCTGTGTTAGGCGTTCTCATAGCATCATCTGTCAGGGGAGCTGAGCTGCCCTCGGAGCCCAAGCTGAGCAGGTCTCTGCCTCTTCCCGGCTCCGGAGCTCTTGACTCACCCCCTCCTTTCAGGACCAATGGCCCCATGATTTCCTAATTCATCTGCCTCCTCATTTGACTGTGACCAACTCGAGGACCCGGCCAGTGCCTAGCCCTGGCACAAGTGTGTCAGCAAGTCTTTGTTGCATGAAGGAGGGGGAAGGTATAGATCATTTGTATTTGTTCCTTGAAAAAAAGCAGGAGCTCTCCACAGCAATGCTTAGATTAACAACTTGGGCTTCTCCAAGGTCCTTGCCAGGACCAGGACCAGGACCAGGACCAGGGTGAGGCAAGAGAAGAACCCAGGGTGTGAACTTTAAAAAGGTGCTTTCTCTCCGGGGTTGACCCCGTACTGGGACAAACCCAAGAGTGAGCGCTCCTTACATTTGACACCTTAGATGTCCCAGCCCCGCCCACTGCAGTCAGATACTGTGTCACCAGCCACTGTTACTGGAGCTTGAAGCAAATCTCATTAAACTTCTTAATGATACCTAAGTCAATTGTCCAACATCACTGAAAGATGAAGAATTTAGCTTGGATATTGGTAAGGATATGCTATGCTGTGATAACACATTAATCCTGAATTTTTAGTGTCTTAACATAGCAGTTGATTTCCCACTCACATTCCATGTTCACAGTGGCTCAGCGAGGGAGCTCTGAGTGGTCTAGGGCAGTGACTCTCAAACTTTGGGATGCAGAAGCATTAGCTAAGACCTTTGTTTAAAATTCAGGTTCTTGGGCTTCCCTGGTGGCGCAGTGCTTGAGAATCTGCCTGCCAATGCAGGGGACATAGGTTAGAGCCCTGGTCTGGGAAGATCCCACATGCCACGGAGCAACTAGGCCCGTGAGCCACAATTTCTGAGCCTGCGCGTCTGGAGCCTGTGCTCCGCAACAAGAGAGGCCGCGATAGTGAGAGGCCCGCGCACCGCGATGCAGAGTGGCCCCCACTTGCCGCAACTAGAGAAAGCCCTCGCACAGAAACGAAGACCCAACACAGCCATAAATGGATAAATAAATAAATAAATAAAAATTCAGGTTCTTCATCCCTACCTCCCAAGGTTCGGATTCGGTAGGTCTTGGGAAAGCCCAGGCGTTTATATTTTTTTGCACATTCCCCAGGTAATTTAGATGCAGGTGCTCTGTGGACTGGATCCAGCCAGACAAACCAGTTCCACCTAACAGCTGGGCCCTGCCAGTGCCACACATGGTCTGACCCCAGAGTACTCATGAATCTAGCAAAAGGCTGGGAGTTTTGGTAATCTTCCTGAAGGCACAGACTTGGATGGGCTGGTCTTAAGTGCGGACAGCCTGCCATCACTGGGTGTTCTCAGTGGGTAACTATAGCCTAAGGCATGGAACACCTGTTATAAAGACAACTGTAGCCAAGGGGCGAGGGGGCTACCCATCCCCAGGGAGCCGGACACCATACCACAGACATTTCTGTAAGCCAGGAGGGCTGTGGCACTGGACAGAGCAAATTCTGCAGCACAAGCCTCTGTGAGTTGGAAAAGAATCCAGCACTGAGTAGAGCTGAAAACACTGACAAGAAAGCTGGTCAGCGAGGGGGGCAATGACCCCCCAAGGCATGGGAACCCTATTTTGTGCAACTTAGGAAGAAACATTTAATCTCTCAGCAGCTGGTATGAGAAGTCATTCATAGGAGGGGACTTCTGTACTGAAAAGCAGTTCTGATGGGCACCTTGGGGGTTGAAGCGAGCAATATACCAGGGGTCAGGCAAAACATGGAAATGATTCCAAAGAACACACACACACACCAAAAAAAAAAAAAGGAAGAGGAAGGCAAAAGCCGAGGGAGGCCTCCTTCCTCCTCGGGAAGGAATCCGAGTAAGCTAAAAAAGTGTTTATCAGGTAGTTTGCCGCATGGTGTGCCTAAGACCACATCCTTGGTCTCATCTCCAGTGAAATCTCCATTGCTCGCTCACATTGGGAAGAGTGGGTTTTCTTTGGGGGAGGGAGGTGGAAGGCTCCCACCTCAGGAGGGCTGAGCCCTTTGTCAAGAGTGCAAATCAACAGGCGGTGAGCCATTCTCCCTGCTCCACTCTGGGCCACTCTGCAGTCTAGAGGCTCTGGCCCCTCCAAATGGTCTTGGAAGAACTCCTGGGCCTCTCTGAGCAGAGGAAGAAGCAACCACACCTGGAGAAATCACAAAGCAGCCCCAGGGCCTGGCAGGACTGAGAGGGACAGTGATGATTAACTGAAGACCGTGCCTAACCGATTAGACTGTGATTAACCAATGAGAGGTGTGCAACCCAGGAAGTGGGCTTGATGCTACATGCAGGTGAGGAAGCCCCCGGAAGCTCTTTAAATATGTGGGGCAGGGTGAACTTACAGGGCTTGGAGCTAGTGCACATGCAGGAAGGAGCTGGGAGCCGGGGTAATTTGGATCATGCCACTAACCTAAACAATTGGCCATGAGAGTAAATGTAATAATAGTAATAATAATAATAATAGTAGCTAATGCTTATGTAGACCTACTATGTGCGGGTTCTGTTTATTAACTTATCCATCCCCACAACAAATTATGATTTAAGTATATTATTGCCACCCTTGTATGAAAAAACTGAGCCCAGGGAGAGCGAGTTGCTTAAGGGTACACAGCCTGCAATAGCAGGGCCAGCATTTGAATGTAAGCAGTGTGCCTTTGATATCTATGTTCTAAACCATTGCCCTCTGATATATGTAAAAGTGCTTTATTAAATAAAGTTTAAAGTGCTGAGCAATGTTACGTATCACTAGGCTCCTGAATATCTAGACAAGAGATATTAAAACATAAGAAAGCAAAAACCAACCCATAGCTCTTAAGGACTTTCAGAGAGGTAGAGAAAATTGTGACTTAAAGATACTCCCACCTAACCTGCAGCCTTCCCCAGGTGGGCAAAATTGTTCACCATGCCCAACATAGCTGCCCTGTTTCACAATAACAATTGCCGTTCTAGGCACTTTGGCAGATCAAAAAAAAAACAACAAAACATCAGTCAATCCTTAGGAATTGCTATGAACCAGATCAAGCATTGTTTAGACCCAGGAAGTCACAGAACTGGGCAAAGAAGACAAAAACAGAAGCCTAGAGGGTCAGTTCTGGGCTTTTTCAGCACGGAGAGTCAGTGAACAGAGACAGTCCTGGTTAAAGGGGGAAAGTGAGCACAGACCAATACAGAGGTCACCAGGAGATGCCAAAAAGAAGATGCCAAAAAGAGTAAGAGTTGAGTGACAGAAGCTGAGGGTCCTGTGTGAGCACAGCCAGGAATAAGAGCGTCAGCTGCAGGCAGTCTGACCAAATCTGCAGAGCCCCGTCCACTGGAAAGCCCCTAGTCCCAGGTGCACAGGCTTTGCCCAGCATCTGAAAAACACGGCAGTGAAATGCCTCCTCCTGGTGACTCTAGGCCCAAAGATCAGAGCAATTCACGCTTTGCCTGCCAAGATCAGGCCCCCTGGATGCTCGTGATGTGTCCCTCCAGCTCTGACAGGGGAAGGAGATAGCATGGGAATGTCCCTGCATCATGTGAGAAAGGCTTTCCTGATTTCTGTGTCTACATTTCATCTTTGTTGATATATTTATGTCAGATCTTGATCATCACACTTGCCCACAATTTAGGCTGTTTTCCTTCCAAACACACTAAATACGTGTTATCGCTAAGAAACTGACTTCTCAATTTACACTGTTTTGCACTCATTTCTTAAAACATCTTGGTGTCATCTCAATGTGAACCACAAAGCCAGCCCTGACGGTGCTGCGATCTGGACCACGAGGGAAGCAAGCAGGCACCCACCCCTAAGAGCTCCTTTAGAGACGCTTAGATCTCGGCAGTCGTCGTCACGTTCCATAAATGCTAGGAACCACAGAGAAAGCCAAGAGGGGCCTTCGTTCAACTTTAAACAAATCCAGATAAGCAGACCCCAGGCCAGCCCTTCCCGACTGCAAAAGACCCCAACAGTCTACCACCCTCCCATATTCCACGCACATGAGACCCAGGACAAAGATATCCCCTGTGCGATCTCCCAGGACTGAACCTGCTCACACAGCCCATCCTCCTGTCCATGACAAGTTTGAAGGTGGCTCTTGCGGTGTCCTCCCCTTTTAGAATGAAGCACTTTGACCTTGACTAGAATAGCAAGAAATCTTCTCTGGAGACTGTGCTCTGAGAAGCAAAGCACTAGGCAGAATGATCCCAGGCAAACCCAGTCTCTGCGGTTAGACAGCTCCCCAGATCATCCCCCTGCACCCCGAGACATAGCAGGACTCAATACCTGGGGGAGGGAAGGGAGTGGGAGCATCGCAAAAGAGTCTGCACTGGAAGAGTTTCCGTGCACTCAGGGAGCCGTGGAAGCGCCTTCCTAGCGCCCACGTGTGAATCCCACCACTCCTCTCCACCCAAGCTCGCCACCACTTTCTACTGATTCTCCCCCTGGAGCCTGGGGCTCTCCATGTTTGCCTTGGCTTCATTATCTTCCTGTTCCCACTTTTCTAATTCGCCTGCTTCCATGCATTTGCCGCCACGCAGGTGTCCTTCCACCCGGATTCTACTTTACCCATCCTTCCAGGCCCCACTCAAACCCCATCTTCTCCACAGTTCACTCACGCATCCCCCAAGCTGGGCTCACTCTTGTGTTTCCGCGTCACACCTGGTATTCCTGCTGGGATTCTTCATTGCCTGGGGTATAACTTGGGCTCATTCCCTTTTCATGTGCTTGTAAGAACAACCTGTATTCCAGTCCTGACACGTAAGCTATGTGACCTGGGGAAAGCTGCTTTACCTCTCTGATCCTGTCTCCCGATTTGTAAAATGAAGACTGTAAAGTCTACCTTCCAAATTGCTGGGGAGATGAAAGCAAATCACATGGATAGTTCACCTATCACAGTGCCTGGCGTGCAAACATTGCCCCATGAATGTCAGTGAGGCACGATCCTGTAGGGCTTAAGTGGATGGGCTCTGGAGCGGGGTTATCTGGATTGATTCCCTGGTTTTATAACTTTCGAGTTCTGTGACCTTAGACAAGCTACAAGCTACTCATCCTTTCTGTGCCTGAGTTTCCTGCTCTTAAAATGAGAAGAAGAATAGAACCTACCTTGTGAGGCATGTTGGTGATGCAGTGAGTTCAATCTGATGCGGGGCTTAGAAGGGTGCATAAGCGTTAGCTCTTGTTGCTGGCAGCCCCACCCTCCTCCTGGAAGGCAGGGCCACGCCCCCAACGCCTTAGCAATCCACACCTCATCCAGCATCCCACCTGGTCGCAACAGAGGAACTGAGTCAAACCGCAATCACCCACCTCAATCCTCCTCCAAACCATGCACCTCCAGCCAGCAGGGAAGATTTTGCCAGACGCAGTCAGATAACACCCACGTCTTCAGTGTCCTTCAATCACCCATCTTCACGTCCCGAGATGGCAAAATCAGAACACTGAGCCGTCTCACTCAGTTGTGCATTTCACAGATGGGGAGAGAGGAGCACAGAGGCCAAGAAACTCCCCTGGAGTCACACAGTAATTACATTTTCTCTCAGCCTGACTTTCCCCGGCAGGAATGGCTGCCCTTGTCAGTTTCTTCCCTTCCTGCTCCAGTCCCAGCCCCTGGGGCTTTGCTGAGCATTGCTCACAAACCAGGGGTGATACTTCACGCCAAGCTCGAGTTGCTGGCGGGCCATGGTCAGCACAGGAGGAGCAGAGGTCTTATATGAGAGGCTCCTCCTTCTGGGGGAAAGGTCCTCTGTGCCCCTCCCCACATTATTGCATTATTGGCTCCAGCTCTGGGCCCAGCAGCCCCTGCAGATTGGGCTGGCCACAGGCTGGGGGCACCTCGATGTGAACTCTGCACCAATTCCTGGATGGGCAGTGAGCGGCAGATTCACATCTTTCACATCCTTTTACCCTCACAGCCACACAGCAAGGCAGCATCTCACTCCTTTCTACAGATGAAGGTGATGAGGTCATGGGACAGGGGAGGAATTGACTTGATCCAGTTTTCACAGTTCACTCGGAGGTTCCAAGGATCCGGTTATAAGTGGAAAGACTGGTCCATAGTGAGAACCGGGAATGCCCGTCGGTTAAGCTGTGTTACCCTGGGGGAGCCATTTCCTCCAACCACACTCAGTTTCCCATCTGAACAATGAAGACTTGGTTAAAGAATCTCCAGGAGAGCGTCCTTTCATCTCTGACATTATCACCAAAAGGGTGATCCCATATATTTGGTAACCCATAGCCACCCCCAAATGAGTCATTCCAGCCGGAGGTCTTGGGGTCCCACTGATTGTTTATTGCTTCTTCCATAAGGTGCATTAAAAAAAAAAAAAAAAAAACACCCTCTTTCTGCTGATTTGCAAGTTGCCTTTAGGTGCACCTGGAGGTGTTCTCTGCCCTTCCTGCCACACATCGCGGATCCTCCTGTGTCCTGACCTGCACTGTCTTCTGCTTGGCTCTGGCTGCAGCCCCTTTGCCTGGACCTACACCTGGAGTTTCTCTTTCCCACTTCCTTGCCTTTTCATTCTCACCCAGCCTGTGGCTATCCCAGGCCTGGACCTCCTAATGCTGCACTTTTAAGTGGTCTCCAGGATTCCTGCTGTTATCGACTTTTGAAGCCAATCATCATCTTATTTGTAAAGCGCTGTGAGAGGTGCAACGGAGTGGAATGATCACCAGCTGAGGAATCAGACACACCCAGGAAGGACGCCAGGCTCTGCCACTCACCAGCCCGGACAAGTTAGGTAGCTTCTCTGAGCCTCAGTTTCCCCATCCTTAAATGGGACTAATGATAGCAATCCCATGGTTGTGAAAACTACATAAGATCATACATGTGCCTGGCACATAGCAAGCTCTCAATAAACCTCAGCTGTGAGTCTTATTAAAGAGCTTGCTGCCCCAATGAGGAGTAAGCAGATGCTGTTGGTACCCTGCTCACTCATCCCGTCATCCGACCCCAGACGTCATCTGCAGACACTTCCTGTGTGCACAAATGTCTACAGGACAGTGCTGGGGAATTAACACCCCAGGAACAGGCCGAAATCACTGAGGAATGGGAGTTGGTCGATACATTTCCGAGCTTCCTCACCCCAGTGCATCAATCCTGAGCTGTGTTCCATGCCACCTCTCAGAAAGCTCCAGTGGGATTGAGCCGCTGTTACCCACAGCCAGAACCTGCTCCCCCTGACTTCCCCCCTCAGCCACAGTTCATCCTGCTGTCCCCTCCCCCATAAACTACTTGCCCCCAAACCTTTATCTCAAGGTCTACTTTGGGGAGAACACAAACTAAGGCAGGAGGCAAATGAGTGAACATTCCACGGCCATCCAGTGAGGTCAGTGCTGTAACGGAGAGAACACGGAAGTAAGGGCATCATTTCAGTTTAAGGGCTGCAGAAAGCAACCTGTTCTGGGAGGTCCCACTGGGAAACGGCTACAGTCATACCCCAAGCACCATCCATTTTTACTGAGTGCCTATTTGGTAGCAGGCACTCTGCCAGGTGCCGGCAATAGTACCCAACTCCTACCCTCCAGAACTCGCAGCCCCGAGAGTGCGGCAAACACTTATAATTCCATGTACCTGTGCTGCAGCAGGAGCCCACTCAGGGACTGGGGTGTGGGGGCCATGTCAGCTGAAGCCTGGGGGACGGATTAGCAGTGGCTGGGCTGTGTGAGGGGAGGGCGCTAGGCTAGGCTGGAAGGGTCTCTGTGTTCTCATCTGTTAGACCCATCGCCAGGAATGACAGATGTGGACACTATCCCCCCCGTAATTAGGACTCGTTAAAAGTTCTGGCTCTTGGGAGCGGGTACTGAGCTATATTTTGGAAACAGCCTAGAATTTGGAGTGTCCGGAATTCCAGCCCTGGCTCAGCCTCTTGTTTCCTAAGTCACTTCATCTCTCTGGATCTCAGTTCACACTTCATAACTTGGAGTCAACAATACATACGGCTCCTGACTGTTGTACAGATGAGATGAAATAAATTCTATCAACACAGTGAGTGGGAGCCAGGAGTTAGTTGGAGGACATACCTGAGAGCACAGTGGGCACTGGGGGGAGATGCTGAATGAAAACCTGAATGTGGACTTAGCTGACCTCTCATGTCCCAGACGTAATATGGGCTTCTTGAGAGACGTGTTTCGAGTGGATGCTTGATGTGGCATCTGCGTGGTGGTGACTCCACCTGCTCTCCTAACCCTGTTTTGGATTCCAAGGTCACTTCCCCTCAGTGAACCCTCACCCCTGAGCCAGCTTCAGAGAAACCCCCTTCAGGGTCCTAAAGCTCTGACGGGGCTGGGATTCAAGGACCCAGTGATGGGCTAAGTGGGCATGTGACCACAGATTCTGAATGCAGAGAATGATCAGTGTTAAAGCTTCAGACGGGTCTAAGATCTACAATGAATTTCATTAGATTCCCTCCAGTTGTTTTGATATAAAAAGTAGAAATCAACCAGAAGCAGCCTTATCAAATAATTTAAACTTCTCATAGAATTTTTCAACATAACAAAAGATCACCCAGTACAAAACAATCTCGTCGATCTAAAGTAATCCTTCTTGGGACTTTCTTGGTGGTCCAGTGGTTAGGACTCTGCGCTCCCAACGCAGGCGGCCCGGGGTTCAATCCCTGGTCAGGGAACTAGATCCCGCATGCGTGCCGCAACTAAAAGATCCTGCATGCCGCAACTAAGACTCGGTGCAGCCAAGTAAATAAATAAATATTTTTTAAAAAAGTAATCCTTCTTATTAATACAAACCCCACACACACAATTGGGCAGGGGAGAGGGTGGGGGTTAGGGTAGAAGTTCACGATGCTTGACCCCTAGGTCAGGGCCAAGATAGCCTCTCTCCCTGGCAGCTCTTTAAGCCATCACTCTGGAAAGGACCCTACATGAGGACTCTTGTCACAGTGAGGTCCAGAACCTCTGACCAGAGACTCAATCTACATGTATTGGGAGAGCAAGAGAGAGCACTGACTCCTGCCACGGAAGCAAGGGTCATTGAGCTGTGAGCTTTTATCCTCAGTAAATCCTACCATGTTGGTATCGGTGTATATGCCAACTGCACTCCTACCATCTGGCTATAGGTTTTACATATGTGCAAATTAGGCACCCCTGGTCCCAATGGTTTCTGGTATTTGCTCTTTGGTATTCACTTCCTCATGTAACCCCACCTCTTGACTGTGGGCTGGATCTAGTCATTTGCTTTTAATGTCTGGAATATGGCAACAGTGGTGGAATGTCACCTCTGAGATGAGGTTACGAAAGATCACAACTCTCCCTCTTGCTGGCACTCTCACTCTGGCTCTTGTGTGCTTGCTCTGATGAAACAAGCTGGAAGTGACCGTGTGGCAAGGAACTGAGGGTGGCCTCCAGGCAACAGCCACCAAGGAATTGAGGCCATAAGTCCAATAGCCTTCAAAGAAATGGATCCTGCCAACAAGTGAGCTGGGAAGCCATCCTTCCCCAGTCAGTCCTTCAGAGGAGCCTGCAGCCTCAGCCAACACCTTTACTGCAGCCTCCAAAAGACCCTAAAGCAAAGGTTAGGTTGTTCCCAGGTTCCTGACCCACAGAAACTGTGTGATAATAAATGTGTGTTGTTTTAAGCTACTCAATTTGGGGGTAAATTGATATGCAGCAATAGCTAATAGTACACCTAGTCTACTGATTCCGAAAACATGTAATTAGAACTCAGAGTCAGGAGTCATACACATAATCATTCTACAGTCAGCAACAGGGAAAAGGCAAGACAAAGAAAATGAGTTTGGGAGATAACCTTGTGTCGCATCACAAATAATAGTAAGCAATATTCCTGGCAAGGAAATCCTGTGCATGCACACCCCCCAGTGAGATTGAATGTCATCTCATTCGATCCACACCACAACCTGTAATGTTGGCACTACTCCAATCCCTGTTTTATAGATGAAGAAATTGAGATTCAGAGAGTTTAAGTAAGTTATCCAAGCTCACAAAGATAGTGCTGAAAACCAGGATTTTAACCTAAGCCTCTCTAACTTCAGAACCTTCCCGCTAAGCACTGCATTATAACCCTGACTAGGCTACAAATAGGGTAGGAGCCCTTTACAGTCTATGAGAAGGAGGGCAAGGGTCCACCCCTGACTCTATTTTCCACATCTATTATGTGAAGTACAGAAGTTCTAAGAGACCACTAAGATCTATGTCTGAGACTGGGGGTGGGGTACAGTGTCAGTAACTCTTTGGTTGAGCCCTATAATCATGCAATAAGATATATGCATCGCAGTTTATTATAACATTAATGACAATAAAGAATGATTAGGAGAAGAATAAAATAAAACTCCTCAGGCAGAGAGAACTGTAGACTTGAAATCAATTGCAGTGAAGGTTGCTGAATTTACAGACTTAAAGGGCCCAGTATCCCAAGGATTTTTCAGATTCTTGGCCTTCCTATACTTTCTCATTCAGATAACCCACAAAAATCTCTGGACAGAAATTCTTTTTTTTTTTTTTTTAATTTTTTTTTTTATTTGACTGCACCTGGTCTTAGTTGCAGCATGTGGGATCTTAGTTCCCTGACCAGGGATTGAACCCGGGCCCCCTGCACTGGGAGTGCAGAGTCTTAACCACTGGACCACCAGGGAAGTATCTGGATAGTAATTCTTTAAGGGGAATCTGATTTTGCATTTAAAACTCCTTAGCCCATCTTATACACTTATTCACTTTTCTGACCTCATCTCCCACTTCTGCCCCAACCACACCTAAGACACACTCTATGTTCCATCCAGTTCAAATTTTGACTATTTCCTCTGGTTTCTATGACTGTTCCACTGTTTAGAATACCGTTTGTCACTTGGCAAACATCTGTTGTTTTACATCTCAATTTGACAATATCTTCCTCTATAAAGCCACTCTGGAAAAACCTTTTGTGCTGTCATGTATTAGTTATCTATTGCTGTGTAACAAATGACCCCTAATGTAGCAGCTTAAAATGACAAGTATTTATTATCTCAGAGTTTCTGGGAGCAGCTTAGCTGGGTGCTTCTGGCTCAAGGTCTTTCTTGAGGTTAGAGTTGAGGTGTCAGCCTGGTCTGCTGACATCTCAAGGCTCAACGGGGGCTGACGGATCCACTTCAGAGCTCACCCCTGTGGTTGGTGTTGGCAGGTTTCATTTCCTCACAGGCTGTTGTACAGAGGGCCTCGTTCCTCACCACTCCTTGGGGGCATAGGTCTGCTCACATTGTGGAAGCTTGCTTCCCTTAACATATGTGATACAGAGAGAGACAGAAAGACAGAGACAGAGGGAGGTGTGTCACTTGTCACAGTCTTTTTATAACCTAACTTCAGACATGACATACATCAGTACTGCCGTATTCATTCATTAGAAGCAAGAGTATAAATCCAGCCCACACTCAAAAGAGGGGATCAGGTGAGGACGTGAATACCAAGAGACAGAGAATCCCTGGAAGCAATCTTAGAGATCGTCTTGTACATAATCACTTCTCATGATCAAGACATTATACTTTTTTATTTATTTGTCTTCTTCCCCTCAGGGACCAGACTGTGAGTACCCAAGTCAGGACTATGTCTTTTTATATAGTTTCCCATTTCTGACACATGCCAGGCAATAAGGAATGAGTGGCCTTGACACTTTCCTGCCCATTGAGCTGCTCTCCCAGAACCTGAATCAGTATGGGGATCTATGTCCTGTTAACCATCACAGAGAATAACAGTCTCTCTGATGATGTGTCTGTCCCTGGAATAAGCCCATTTGCCCAAGAGCTCCCTCCTCTGCCTGCTTTCTTCTGGGTCACTGAATGGAGAGATAATCTTCTTGAAGGCAGCTCCCTGCCCAGGTGTGTTTTAGGGTGACCATTACTTTCCTGGCCAGATTGCTCTCCCCACGCTTCATGACACCTCCCATGAAGACCCCATCCCTCCTTGTGCCTTTCTCTTTCCTGTTGAGTCTGTCTCTCTTTCTTTCATGTCTTCCTTTCTTTCTCTCTTTCCACTGGCCTACTTCACCGAGTCAATTTCCAGTTTGAAGGAAAGCCAGAACATTTTGTTCCTCAGTGTAGTGGTTGTGTACAAGGTGTATGGGAATCAGACTGCTTAGCTTAGAATCCCAGGTCTGCTATTTATACTAGAAGTGTTACCTTAGGCAAGTTATTTAGTTTCTCTGTTCCTCACTTTCTTTATCTGTAAAACTGTGATAATCATAGTAGACATATCTCATAGTGTTGTTGGAAAGATTATGAAATACGAAGAACAGTGCTTGACACACAGTGTTATAAAGATGCTGCTGGACGAATGAATGATTCTGCCAAATAATGTGCCAGAATAAAATTAATAATTACATCTAAGAGGTTAGATGTCCTGTCCAAGGTCACACAGAGAGTTAGTGACAGAGCTGGAAGGAGACCCGGGTCTCCAGACCCCAATTTCTCTGCAACAAGCAGGAAAGCGATACTCTCCAAGCTGATGCTTGGGCCATTCTCAACTCACTACATTTCTTATTCTCTCATAAGGATAAATCAGCACTTAAATGAGCAGCATGAGGTTCCTGTTGATGGAGTCAGCTCACGGTAACATCTTTTTCAGTATGTTGATTAATCACAGGAATCTCAAGCTGCCTGTGAGGCTGGGAAAGCAGGTGACTCTATGCCCATCATGAATTGACACCGACATGGGGCCCAGAGGGTGCTCTAAAGGTTCAGACTGGATCCATACCCATCCATCTTGAAGAACTCCTTTGCTGTCACAATATATTAGCTTCCTTTATTTTTCTTTTCATGATGGCTCTGCTGAGAAATGTTGTCAAATTGGTTTGTCATCTGTAAAATGAGGCTGGAGCTTGCTCCCACCTTGAGGGAAAGGATTGTTTCTTATCTAACCCTGAATGCCCAGCACCTGAGTAGTACCTGGTGATTACATGCTCTGAAGATCTGCTGAGGAATGATCTTTGAAGTCCCTCCCAACTCTAGCATTTAAAAACACCGACAGCAAAGACAGAGACAGAAAAATTAAACTATTGAAAACAGACACAACAACTCAGTGAGTACAGACAGCTCTCTGGGGTCACTCACACACAGGCAAATAGGCTCAAACATCTCAGCAGATTCTGAGGGTACCAGTGGGTTCACTACTTGGTCAACAAATATCCATAGTGATGAGCCCAAGTCACACAGAGAGTTCAGTCTTGCTTAAGGAGGCACTGGCTGGTGTTGTATGATTAACCATGTTAACTGTAGAACACCTGCGCTGAACAGATGATCCTTCAAAGCCCAAAGACCAACAAAACCACAATAAATTCAGCTCAGCTGACATTATTTTGGTATCCACTATGCATCAGATACTTTGTGAGTTTTGGTTCACTGAGAAGTAGACACCCAGATGGGATTAGGTGCAGGACATTCTTGGGGGAAATGCCTATGACAGGTAAAGGGAGCAAGAGCAGGTGGGGAGAGCCCTCAGACAGAGATGCAAGTCTGACACCCATGGGAGAGGGAAGGCAGGATCAAGAAAGAAAAGCTCAGATCACATGCGCTTCTGAGTTAGAGTCAGCCCAGGCATGGAGGAGCTCCATGTCAGGCAAGAATGGTATGGCTCTGGTACTCCTGAAGTGTTTAGTCTTGGGCTAGAAGTGGTCCTAGGGAAGCTTGGCCTGAACCTGAGTGCGGGGAGAATCCAAAGACATAGCAAGGAGGCTGCCGGGTACCCTGCAGCCGGGGCTCTTGAAGGGAGTGGGACATGGACATGGTGGCCACAGACCCTCCTCTGTTTCAGAGGTACAGACCTGCCTAAGATCCAGTACTTTCCTTTGAAGAACTTTCTTTTAAAGGAAGATCATGAACAATGAAAAAAATATGAGAAGGGACTCATGTGGCAGAGAAGAATGAGTCATTAACTTACTTCGGCAAATGATGGTGCCTTGGAGAAGTCTTCAGAGAGGATGTGACCACCGGTCAAAGTGTTGAGGCATCATAGCTGGGAAAGGGTGGCAGAAAGTAGATGACCAGATGGTCTGCCCTATGGGAAAGAACAGATTTTAAGAATCAAACAGCCTCAGTCTGTGAAGAGGCAGCTTGAAAGGGGTCCTAATCAAAGTGCACAATTTTATAAAGAGAGGATAGAAAGTGGAAATGAATTTGCTCATCAAATCTGAGAACCAAGGAATAAGGAGAGAGTGTTTCAGAGCAGATGAGAAAAGGCCTGCTTTACACTGAAGGTTGTCACCTTTTACAGCTAATCAGAAGGAACTGAAGATGCTATATAGCAATGCCCCAGTCATCTGACCCTCCCTGGAGAGGAATTTTTCCATGCATATAAAATGTCCATATGGCAGGATGTGATTCTTTTAGGGAAAACTAAAACATAATCATGTTGGAGAGAAAGCTTTCCAGAATAAGTTGACCAATGCCCTGCCTTCTTAAGCACCATTTAGAAGTTTCCAGGTTGGGACTTCCCTGGCGGTCCAGTGGTTAAGACTTCGCCTTCCAATACAGGGGGTGCGGGTTCGATCCCTGGTCGGGGAGCTAAGATCCCACATGCTTCGCAGCCAAAAAAACCAAAAATGTAAAACAGGAGCAATATTGCAACAAATTCAATAAAGACTTAAAAATAAATAAATAAATAAATAAACGTTTCCAGGTGACTCAGATGAGCATGAGTGACGGTGCTCAGATGTGGTGATATCCTCCCGTCCAATGAAGTGTGGAAGTAGAGAAGCTCCTACACCAAATGGCTCCAAATACTGCACTCCTGAAGTTGCCTTGTCACCGTCTTCATCCACTATCAAGCAATTGGCGTATCCTTCCCCCTCCTTTCAAGGAATTTGCTTATAGGAAATTGAGACACACTATCCCTTCTAATTCATTTCTTCTAATTTCCTTTGGGGTAGAAAACATGATAACCGTTCTCATCGAAATTATATTTAAGATGAGACTGAGTATGTTCTGAAGAACTGAGGTTCTCTTCTATAAGTTGATTGATCCATGGGGAGTCCCTGGCATCTATTTTTGCCACAACCATGAGTTTGTACACATGCGTTGGTGGTAGACGGAGGGGTATTGTTTCTGTCTTGGTTCTGAACTGTATTCTAGATAAGGAGATCCTAGGTGATCTCATCATGATAGACAGTTAAGGGAAACTAGGACTAACATTATTTCATATGCCTCTTCAAACCATGCTCAAAGCTTGAAAGGTAAAACCTGGCTTCGCCTCTGCTTCTAGTTTGTGCCCTTGCTGAAAAGAGTTCAGTGGAGCAGGAACAGCCATGGCGGGGACTAGCAATCCTGATATGTGGGCTTATTACAAAGACCATAGAGACACGGCTGCCCCGCCCCCCATCCCCAAGTACATCAGCGTTCGGGAATGAATGAATGAGCAAAGATGGCTAGAGTTTTAACAATGTGTCAGGCACTGAGTTAGATGTTTTAACATACATTATTTCATTTAAAAGATAAGGAAGCAGAAGCTCAGAGAAATGAGTGGAATTGCCCAAGGTCATGCAGCCGGTAAAGGACAGAGCTGAAGCTAGAAGTGTCAATGCCCTTTCCTTTACATATAATATCTTGAGGAGCCTGGAAATCCCATCCCACGTGGAAGCAGATTGGGTTAAAGGACAGTATTAGCAATTCCACTGTCACTTCCTTCCAAACCAGACATTTGACCCCATCCCTTGGTGCATCCCCAGTGGTCAGCTCGGAGCCCTGTTCCCCATCAGCCTCCGTGGCTCCAACAGTCCACACCTGCTCGGCTTGGAAAAGCATTACATGCCCCCTATAATTTAGCAACTTCAAAACCAGACCCCTCTCTGCCTTTCTCATTTCCCCCCATTATTTACAGCTCACCCTTTCTGACCCAACCAAGAAAACCTGCTCACAACCCTTCAGATGGTTTGTGCTTCCACTTCTTTCTACACCTTCTCATTGGGTATGCATCTGTCTCAATAAAAATACATCTCCCTCTCCTCCGTCCACCTGGACTCTTCTCCTCCTTCAAATCCCTCCTCAAACTCATCTCTGGGGATAACTGGTTAAACTCAGCTAACTCTTCTAGTTCCTTAGCACTTGGAGAAAACATGGACATTCAAGTCAGAAAGAACTGGGTTCTAGACCTAAGGTGACCAGCGACGAGCTGTCTGAAAGGCGAGTCACTTTTTTAAAACCTGTTTCCTTAGCTGTAAAACAGAGATTTAAACACCTGCACCTTGCCCAACCACAGCAGACGCAGTATCTGCTACATCTGAGTGACTGACTTTGGGAGTCAAACTTCAAGAGTCTGAATCCTGGTGATAGTGCCTTGAGCCAATTACTTAGTTTCTCTAAGCCTCAATTTGCTCATCTGCAAAGAGTTGTGAGGACTGCAAAATGAGATAATACATGTAAAACACTCAGCAGAATATCTGCATATTGTAATTGCTCAACAAATGTTAGTTGTCGTTGTTATTATTATTATTTATCACCTACCTCGTCAAGTGAATGTGAAAGCAATTAAAATAAAAGACAATTAAACTAAAATGAGTCAGCAGTGTGCTGATGCTGACTTGTATCAGTTTACGAGACTCCGTAATTTAATGATAGGAACTTTGCAGACAGATCCATGGCAAGTTAGTAGCTTGAGAGCAGCTGTGATGGGAGGAGTTCACTATAAAAATCAACAAGTACAAATCAGGGGTGGTTTGGTTTTTGCTTTTTTCTTTTCTTTTTTCTTTCTTTTTTTTTTTGAGAGTCTATTTTTAAACATTTACCAGCACACCCTTGAACTGTATCTGGAACACAGTAGATATTCTGTGTGTGTGTGTGTGTGTGTGTGTGTGTGTGTGTGTGTGTGCACGTCTTCTGTCCTTTTGCAGTAATTCCAGCCATAATTCATTCCTTTAAGTCCCCACCCATGATAAAGCAGCCCAGCCTCCATGCCTCCTCACTAATGGAGGGGCGCCCTCTAGTGACAGAAAGAGTAATACGCTCTCTGAAATGTCTTCACTACAAGAGGGATCAGTACAAACTACCACCTGGAGGCAGAATCTAACCCTCTGGTTTTGTAAATAAAGTTTTATTGGCACACAGCCACATCCATTCATTTACAAATTGGCTATGTCTGTTTTCACACAACAATGGCAGAATTGACTAGCTGTAACACAGTTCATATGGCCCACAAAGTCCAAAATATTTACTACCTGGCCCTTTACAGAAAACATTTGCAGACCCCAACCTACAGTACAATTGTGTAAGCTGATTTCTTTACTTTTACCTACCTAGGTTCATAGACCTCAATCCTCAGATTTATTGGCTGCATGACATTTGATATCCTATTGTTGTAGACATAGGTCATTTCCAATAACCGTATTATAAACAGTCTTATAGTTGATACTGAGCAGGGCCCTGTGGGGCTCCTGGGCACAAAGCCTTTCTGTGTCCCCCATTTCTTTGATTACAGGAAGTAGCCTTTATTCAGCCTCTATGACCTTCCCTGAGTTTCAAGGGGCAGATTCAAGCAGTTGTTAATTAGGGAAGGGAGGGGATGTGAGACCAGGGAGAAACAAATAGTCAAGAAAAACAATAGTGCAGCCTTGGGGCAAGGTCCTGGTTCCCCATCAAGGGATACACGCAACAGTATCTTTGAGCTGTTTTGCAGATACTGAAACCCCTCCAGGTGGGAGAAGTTAACATAACGAACGACGGTATGCTGCTCACAAGCATGTAGACCCCAAACTAGGTGGAACCTGAAGACTGATGATGCTGACTCCTTACCTCACCACCAACCCATCAGAAGAATGTCCACGAGCTGATCACTCCTTCTTTGAACCATTACTATAAAACTTCTCACTATCCTCTCTAAGTTGGGACACACAGTTTTTCGAGGCAGGAGCCCACTGTGTCTCCCTTTGCCTGGCAAAGTAATAAAGCTATCCTTTTCTACTTCACCCCAAACTCTGTCTTCGAGATTCGATTCGGCACTGGCGTCCAGAGAAGCTGAGCTTTTGGCATCATAGTGAATCTGTTATCATTTCCTTGGAAAAATGTCAAGATATCCCCGAGGTAAAGAGCTCACTCTGTCACCGGAAGAAAAGCACTCACAGAGTCTCTGCTGCTCATTGTCTGTGGGATTTGAAGCAAAGCACTTAACGCTTCCTGAACCTCAGCTCCCTCATCTGTTAAATGGGACTAACAGTATTATTTGCATCCCTGGGTTGCTGTGGGGAGCAAATAAGATCATTTATCAGCTAGCCTTTCCCAAGCTACAAAAACAAGTTCAGTAATGTTGGGTTTTATCACCTGTATAGCCGAGGGAGGTATACATACTTTTCCTCGTGAATCACCTAGGACTCTGTGTGGAGAACACAAATTCTTATTTTGAATGTGCTTCTGAAGCCATTTCCAACCTCCCTGGTCTGGTCCCTAAGTCCCACTTACTCCCTTAGAATGTGAGCTCTTCAGAGCTAAGAGGTGAAGGTTATGCCTGGGGAGGGGTGTGGAGGATGAAGGTCAAGTGCCAGAGGTGGGAAACTCGGGGAACAAGATGTCTTCGACCCGAAGGTGTATTAGAGGCTGAGCCTGAGAAGTGAGGCCCCATTGCTAAAAGGAGGGGCTGGGGGCTCTCTCCTCAGCCTTGCAGGGAAGAGGCATCGGGTGAATGTTCCCAGGAGAGCTGAGAAGCAAGGTCCACACTCATACAGGTGGCACTGTGACCCTCAGGGATATGGTCTGCTCCTCCAGCTTCAAGCCAGCCCCAGGGACAGCTGCTCCCAGCGCCATCCCTGGGGAGGGTGGCCCCCAAAGGATGGCGTTTTCCTTCTTTTCTTTCTGCCAATATCTTTGGCATCCCCTCCTTCCTTTGTCCTTGCTCCCCTCATCCCCAGCAGGCATGCGTGGCTTGTAGTTGGGATATCGGATGCCCACCGTAGCGGATACCCTAAATGCCCCACCAATAGTGCCTGGGCACTGCCTGTTCCCATGCACACAAACCAGGAGACTTCCAACTGAAAACACATGTGAGACACCGCCTGCTTGGCCCGCTGAGCAGGCTGCAAAGGAGCGTTCATGCCTCCCATTCTCAGCAGCAGCCTTCAACCAGTGACTGATGGCAGTGGTAGAAGAACACCTCTGCTCCTTATCCCTTGGTTAGTAGTGTAACGGAGGAATGCTGGACACTCCCTTCCAGAGGTTTCCTGAAGGTTTGCGCCCCAGTTGCCCACAGCGGTAACGTGCAATATGTCTTACCTTTATTGGCTCCTTTTTTCCCCTGTCTTTTCCCCCACTTATATACTTGTGCTCCCCAAGATCCCCACCCAAAGAAACTGCTAGCACTCACTTTCTTATCTCAAGGTCTGCTTCTAGGGTAGCCAATCTAGGACTTCCTGTTATTACCACCTACTTTGTGCCAGACTCTGTGTCAAGCAAATAATAATATAAACTCCTTATAGTGGCCAGCATGGGCTACCTTTATGATCTTACCTTTAATTACTCCCCCACTCACTCACTTTTTTCAGTCACGTGAGCACCTCTGTAGTTCTTCCAACAGGCCAAGCTCTTTCTGGCCACAGGCTCTTTGCACATGCTATTTTCTCTGCTTGGAACACCCTACCCATCCCATTGCCCAGATTTACAGCCTTGGGGTGTTAGCTTAAATGTCACATCTCCAGAGAAGTCTTTTCTAATCACCTTACCTAAGTAGAATCCTCCCTTCACCCCGCTTATTCCATCTCAATATTTTATTTATTTGCTGATTTTACAGCATTCATCAAAATTTGTAATTACGAGCTTCATTGCTTGTTTGCTTCTCTAATAACTATCTTCCTTTCTAGACTGGGCAGGGATGAAATCTGCCTTATTTACTCATATCATTAGTGCCGATCAGAGTACCAAGCACATAGTAATAAGCACTTGATATGTACTTATTGGATCAATGAATAAATGAAGATCGGAGCAGACACATTTTGTCTTCCAGTATCCCTATTTGTGGACTCACCTACCTTGCTCTCACCAAACACTCACATGCATGACTGCAATCTTCTTAGATGTATTACCATGTTTTTTCCTCTTGTGCCCCCAAAGAACTTTAAATCAGTTCATCAAAATATATTTGTTGAGACGACAAATGGAAGTAGAAAGATGAATAATTCAGAAGTTCAGAGCCCTATATCTTCCTTTAGTGCTATTCTACGACCACAGAATAGGAAATGTCTTCCAAGTCTCAGTTTCATCATCTGTACAATGAGCACAATAAACTTGCCTCAATACCACATAGCAGATGGTGTGTGTGAAAGGGGCTTGCAAACTGCAAGGCACCACACAAAACTCTTACTGAATTCCCTTGTGAGGTTTTGTAAATTGCCACACCAATCCCTTGCTTTCAACATGGCAAATAGCAAAATGCTCTAAGCCTTAAGAGTTCCCTTACAGTTATTAGCCGTTCCCCCTGTATTTCATGTTCCCAAGTGCACTTGAGGCAGAAAGCCAGAACAGAAGCTTCCTGAACCAAATGAGGCTTAGTCGAGTATGAGTCCTTAATTGACTCCAGCTGGATTCACTAAGCCAGACTCCTGGTGGGTTGTTTCAGTACTCCGGACAGCTGCAGGACCCACAGCAAGCCCAGAAGGGGCCCCAGGGAGGCATCACAATCTGGTATAGGATATGATCCAGGGGGAGCCTGACTTGATGGGATCTGTCAGTGAAAGGTCAGTAGAGAGAGCAAGGATAGCAGATATGGTAGTTGACCTTGGTTTTGCATGCTGTGAATCCAGGGAAGGCCACAGTTTGAGGGAAGGGGGGAAAGTGGGAGATCTAAATAGGCAAATGAATCTTAAATTTTGTCAACTTCTCACTCATCTGAGACATGAATTCTTGGACACAGGATCACATAGATTGATGTCAGGGAAGATTTCAACAGCCTCCTGAAGTTAGAATCATAGAATTCTCTCTAAGAATCAAATCAAGAGGGAAAGCATGGCCCTTGGTGCCCAATAATCCTGGATCTGAATCTAATCTCCATACCTTACTTGCTGTGTGATTGGTGCAATTTGTTGAACCACTCTGAATTCATATTCCCCATCTACACACTGAGGTAATAATACTTGTAGTATTGAATCACTGTCCTCAATTCAACACCCTTTCCTACATCCACACCTGGCCATGGCCTCATCATGGATACAGCATACTCCCCTGCCCTTTGCTTTTATATTGGTCATGTGACTTTTTTGGTCAATGGTATATGAATGGAAGTGCCATCCACATGAGATGAACATATTCTGGCTGGCTGAGTGACAATAGGATTAGGAGAGAGATATGTGGACCAGAGCCACACCAGCCAACCCATAGACTTACAGTGAGAAGCAAAGCTGTCCCAGCGAAGTTCTGCTTGAGTAAGTCAAGCTCCAGCCAATCCATGTGATGGATTTCAAATGATATGAAATCCACATATCATTTACAGACATGTAAATGATAATAAACTATTCTTTTAAGACACTGAGCTGTGGGGTGGTTTGTTACACAGCAATAGCTAACAGATACAATAGCTAATATTACCCACCTCTAGACAATATGTAAGCTTCCAGTATGGTGTCTGACACGTATGAGAAGCCCAGTAAATGGAGGCCCTTTCTTTCCCTACTCTGAAAGTGAAGTTTGTCTGATGGTTGCTGCTTATCCTGATGTTCCCAGCTTCTGCTTCTGAGACACCCCCAATGACGCTAAGGGGAAGATTATTTTCCTTCCTGTTTCATTTGCCTGGTGCCAATTAAATCAAATTTATGGAATTTGTTCTGGTTGGTAATTACCCCGGGAAATTTATTTTGGACTGTTTAAGAAGACATTTCACTCTCCTCCTCGAATTTACTGCCTGTGGGACAGAATTATGACTGCTTAGTCTCAATTGCAAGGGAAAGAAACTATTGCATTATTTATTTCCTTGTATTTATCAAGACAGGTAAGAGGTATCAGGCTATTCAAATCTCTTATTAGACAGAAGGGAAGTCTCAAGGATGTGGTTTCTCAGGCTGCTATAACTTCCCTATGACCAAGCTCCAACTGAAGCTAATTATATCACTAAGCCCTGAGTGGCCCAACAAGGCCAGGTGACTCATGAGTTTATTCTTTTATGTATTCATTCTTCCATTTTCTCTGCTGTATGAGATAGTGGTGACACACATGAGATCTGGGGGCCCATTGCCTGGGTTCAAAAACTGTCTCTGCCAATTGGCACATGTATGATATTGGGTAAATTACTTAATCCCTATGAGACTCAGTTTCTTTGTCTGTAAAACGAGAATAATAATAACGGTCACCTCATACAGATATGAGGTTAAAGTGACATAGGGCATATAAAGACGTAAAGTGTTCAACACAGAGCCAGGCTTAATAAGGGCTTACTCCATGTTTCCTGTGAACTCTGCTCTGCCCCGGGATACAGGAATGAACAAGACATCACCCATGCCAAGGGGAAGGCACAGTCTTGTGGCAGGAACAGAAAAGTGAGTCAGGCTAAGGACAGAGGGCTTTGGGGGCAAAGAAAGCCCACCCAACCTAGCTTGGGAAGTAGAAAGTCAAGAAGGGCTTTCTGAAGGAGGTGACATTTAAACTGAGTTTTTCTGAATGGTCTCTTTTATTTGCCTTGATCCCTGCCCAGGATCCCACAGTCCCTAGAGCCCCGTTTAGTTCCACATGTACCAGATGGAATGGGAGAGGCACAGAAGGTCTAGAAAGAAAGACAACTGATTCATATTTAAGCCCCTAGGATGAGTCATACGTATTCTAACTTGATCCTCACAAGCCTGCAATGTAGCTCTTTGTTGGTTTCCTTCTATATGTGAGGAAACTGAGACTCAGGGAGGTTGACTTGCCCAGAGTCACACAACTAATAAAAAACAGATCAAGGATTTAAGCCCAGATTTCCCAACTCCAGGCCCATTTCTGTCTTTTTGGTGCTGCCTAGAACATTCTGAAAGGAAAAGAGAACCAGTTATTGGTTTGCTTAAGATGGAAGAGCCAGATCTGCCAATGCATTTCCTCTCAACTATACGTCTGCAATGCAGTTAATATACCATCATCAAATTAATCAAAATCTATGGGGCTTCCCTGGTGGCACAGTGGTTGAGAATCCACTTGCCAATGCAGGGGACACAGGTTCGAGCCCTGGTCCAGGAAGATCCCACATGCCGCAGAGCAACTAAGCCCGTGCGCCATAACTACTGAGCCTGCGCTCTAGAGCCCACGAGCCACAACTGCTGAAGCCCGTGCACCTGGGGCTCGTGCTCTGCAACAGGAGAAGCCACTGCAATGAGAAGCCAGTGCACCGCAACAAAGAGTAGCCCCCGCTCACCACAACTAGAGAAAGCCCGCATGCAGCAACGAAGACCCAATGCAGCCAAAAATAAATAAAATTAATTAATTAATTAATTAATCAAAATCTAAAATGAGTCAGAATTAAAACTTCAACATTCCCAGAGGTTTAGCAAGGGTTCCTCATTCCCTCACCCCCTTGGGGAAAAAAAAGTCAGGAATCCCATTAAGAAAGCATCTTGGGGGCTTCCCTGGTGGCGCAGTGGTTGAGAATCTGCCTGCCAATGCAGGGGACACGGGTTCGAGCCCTGGTCTGGGAAGATCCCACATGCCGCGGAACAACTAGGCCCGTGAGCCACAACTACCGAGCCTGCGCGTCTGGAGCCTGTTCTCCGCAACAAGAGAGGCCGCGATAGTGAGAGGCCCGCGCACCGCGATGAAGAGTGGCCCCCACTTGCCACAACTAGAAAAAGCCCTCGCACAGAAACGAAGACACAAAACAGCCAAAAATAAATACATAAATAAATAAATTAAAAAAAAAAAAAAAAAAGAAAGCATCTTGGTTTAGGGCTGTTATTATTGGGGTGGTAACTTTCTTTGTTGCTCCGAGAATGAAATATGAACTCTCCATTTCCTCTTCCTTTAAATTCAGAACAGAAAACACAAAATACTAAACACATAACAAGGATGTAAATATATTTAACTTTCAAACTATGGCAAATTAAGGTAGAGGGAAGGAAAAGAAAAGGCATGAAATGGGAAGGAAATCATGCAGAGCGAAAAAAAGTGAGGAGGCTGAGAGAAGAAACAGACAACAGACAGGCTGAGCGTGGTTGGAAAAGAAGAGACCCAGAAAGAAGGGAGAGAGACAAATGCAAGAGAAAAAAAGTAGGAGAGTTACAGAAGAGAGGGAAGGTGGTGGGAAAGAAAGAGGGAAACAGAAAACACCAGACTCAGAGAGAGAGGCTGAGAACATTGTGAAACAATTTCAAGCACGACATTGCACTTGGCCGTGGCTTTCCCAATGCGCTCACCTGTTTCCCCTTTAAAGGACCTTTACACAGCAGTGCATCCTACAGGGAAGCAAATTATTCTCGGGACAAATGTAAACACACCTTGAGAAATGGGTGAAATAAAATATAGGGCCAGAGTTTTCTCTGTCTATTAATTTGGGGTGTTGGTAGAAAATCATTTCACTGCATATTCAAGACACTTCCTGGAAGACCAAGGCAATGAACCATTTCCCCTGGAGGCCCTTTTAATCTCTATGACATTGAAAACAACTTCGACAAAATCAGTTCTTAGGTCAAGAAGAGACTAAAGTGACACAGAGCAGAAATCAATGGATTTTTCTGGAATCCTGCAGGTTTTCCTTATGAACTGAGATAACTGGCCATGCTGGCTGACGACTGAGCCCTCCTCTGAGTCTTTAGACATTTTCTTCCTCCTGGAGCACAGGCTCTTGCAGCCCTCTGTGAAATGTAAGCAGAAGGACCTGCTGGAGACCTGGGAAGATAAATAAATTTGGTCTGATACCTGATATTGTGGTCTACGTGGCCACAAGGGCTCAAGTGGCCAGAACCAGTTCTGATCCACCAGACTTAAAGGGTCAGGGTGTGGAAAAGCTTGAGAGAGTCCCCTTGTCCTTCCAAGTCCCTTGGACTCCTCCTCCAAGCCCTCATGCAGTCAGTCAAGGCCAGCCTGGGTCCCTGAGATGAGAGAGTCAGGAGTGGCAAAGGCCTGGAATCTTCCCTACTGCCCCGAGACCCTCCCTGACCTGGGTGAGGAGGAAGAACCTAAGATGTGTGTGTACTCAGCTCCCACCATGGACCCCAGGAGCCACTACCATCTAGGAGGTGGTCAAAGCTAAGAGAATCTTTAGATCACGGTCTTTCATTTTGTTACCCACACAGAAAAAGAAAGAAAAAAACTGAACAAGTAATATATTAATGCAATATCATAAAAATTAAAGCTATGCCAAAATATATAAAATAAAAAGTGAAAGTCCCCCCATCATCCACCACTCCCACCCCTTCCTTCTCCCCACAAGTAACTCTTCATCAGACTCTGGTATGTGGCCTTCCAGATCATTTTTACGCATTTGACACATTTGCCTATATGTGCCAATACATGTGTAGGTTTAGGGATAATTTTGTTTCGGCAAATAGATTGTGCTATATATACAATTCTGTCACTGGCTTTGATATTCAACAATGTATCTCTCCTTGTTTTCTCATATTTCCATGTCAGCACATAAAGTTCCCCTTCATTATCTTTATACGCTACAATAGTTTGACAGATAATTAGCTCGTTGCCAATTTTTCACTATTACAAGCATGGTTGCAATAAACACTCCCAGTACTTAGATCTCTGCACAAGAGCTTCAGGATTTCCGCAGGATCAACAGGTATCTTGAAGGGGAACGGCTGAAGCAATTTTCCACTTAGGGAAACTGAGGTCCAAAAAGGGAGAGTTTCTGGAGGTTACATAACATGTTAGGGGCAGAACTGGGATGAGATGTGAAGGGGTCCGGGTGCCAGGCCAGCCTCCCCCATGACACCATCCTCACTGGGACTGTGAACTTGGACATGCCTGATCGACTCCCAAGGGCTGTGGGATTTCAGACCCAGTACTGAGCAGACAGGAACAAAAGCTCAGAGTGAGACAATTCTAGCATCAGGAGGAAAAGGATGGGGTGGCCAGAAGGTTCCCAGCAGAGGACAGCAAAGGAGCATTGAGTTTAGAATTTAAATCCTCCAACTCCCACCCTGGCTCCTCCCTGCTCCCCCCACCCTCTACCTGAGGCATTTCACATGACTGAGCCTCTGGTTCTTCTACCATAAATGAACAAAATTTCTACCTTCCAGGTTTACTGTGAGAGCTGAACAAAGTGATCTACTGACACCATGGTAAGAGTTTACATTGCCTGAGCTCAACTGTGTGCCAGGGATTCTGCTAAGTACTTTCCCTAAATGACACTCTTTGAGCCTCACAATTCTTTGAGGTCAGTCTCATTTTTGTTCCCATTTTACAGATAAGGAAACTGAAGCACAGAGTAAATCCTTGCCCAAGGTCACCCAGGTAGCAAATGACAGGCCCAGGAGCTGAAGCCAGGCCACGTGGCTCCAGAGCTCAAACTCCCAGCCCTAAGAAAGGGGCTCAAAGCTTGTGGGTGCCCCAACATGGGCATGGAGTCCCCCGGACAGGGCAGAACATGGCTCTGGAGGTACAAGGCCCCAGAGGAGGGATCAGCTTCAATACGCTCAGCCTCAGAGGTTCTGCAGCCCAACCTGCCACATGGGCCTCTCCCCATGGCTGTCCTGTGCTGTAATTAACCAGCCCCACAGAGGCTGCCGGTACCTGGGGCTGGCAGGGTCCTAATGGAAGTGAGCTGGCGGTAATTGCCTCCATCCATCACCTTGGTCCATGGAAGGGGACACAGAGTCTGGCTGGAGATTTAAACAAGCTGTTTCTCTGCAGGAACGAGGGCCAGTGACATAGCCCGGCTTGCGGAGAGTTTGAATAGGCAAGGCAGACCAAAGGACAGAAGACGAGGAGAGAGGAGGAGGGAGAGAAGAAGCAGAGCGAGAGAGAGACAGAGAGACAGAGAGACGAAGACAACGAAAATCAGAAATACGGAAAGATGATGAGCTTGGTAGAAGAGTGAGAAAGGCAGTGTGCCAGGAAAGTGCTTCTCAAACTGAACCCCTTTGGGGATACAGAGATGGGGGGAGAGATATGCACGTGTGTATATGTTATATGTATGTTTGTATATATAAGCAAACACCTATACACAAATATTTATGTGTTCTCATTTTGATGATACCTTAAAAAAAATAAATGTGATCATATTCTGGATGATTCCACCTACAACTCTGGAGCAGAGTACTGCCATCCAATTTAACTATCCAGCCTTCCCCCCCGCCCCCCGCCCTCCTTCAGCCTGTGAAATAGGGATAAGAACCCTTCCTTTTCCAGGTGAGTGTGGACACTGAGTAAGACAATATATATAAAGTACAGAGTACATGTTCCTTAAATAGCTGCTATTATTACTATTCCTGTTTACAAGACGCTCATAAAGAGTAGTTATCCGTGCAGGCTGGGAAAGTGTATTCAGGGGCTTTGAAGAATGAAGTGATCACCAGGTCAAAAAGGAAAGGAGTCAGCTTTCCAAGTAGAAGGGAGGAGGTTCTTGAAACAGGAGTGGTCAGGTGTGCTCCAGGGGACGCTGATGGGGGATGAAGCCAAGGAGGTCAGCAGGAACCAGAACCAGGGGCTCTGGCTTTACGTCCTTGGCTGTGGGATCCAGAGCCTTCCCCAGGTCCCACATTCCCAGGCCCAGAAAGTCCTCCACACTCACCATGTTAGCAGGTAGGGGGATTTCCATGGCAGACCAAAAGAAAGGCATTAAATAGTCGTAGTATTCCTTTTGGAAGTTTCTGTCACTATAAACAGGAGCTGAGTTGTACAATTTGTATTTTACCCAGAACACATGGGGGCATCCATCCTCCCTACCCCCATACACAGTCACAGAATATGAAACAGTCACTTATGCTGTGTTTACTGTATTTAGAGACAAAAGGGACTTTGGTTGAGTATGACGTAAAAACAAATGTGAGGAAGACACTGCCGTAGTTCACCGAGACCCATGTTTTTCTCTTCTTCCTGAGGATGCAAATAGATTGCATTTCTCAGCTTCCCTTCCAATTAAGTGTAGCTACACGTAGCAGACACTATCCATGCTTTGCCCCATCCTCTTGGATTCCATTCACTTTTCCTGCATGTCTATCCTCCTGCTTTGTAGCGCTCTGATTCCAAGGATTTGCCCCTGCAACTTTCTTTTGAGGCTGGTCCTTGGCTAATGGAGCCCTGTACTGGCAGAGAGCCAGAAATGCCTGGGAGTTCCCACGTTTCTGGAATAGCCCTTAGCTGGTGTATGAAAGCCTGGACACCTTGCCTTGAGGTGAGACCTACTCTCAGGTGTAATTCACAATCCAGAGCTCCCCAAAGGATTATGCCAACTTTGGGGACTTTGCCTGAAATGACATCCATGCTCACCCTTTTTCCCTTTCCATTCCTGCCTGCTTCTTTACTGGTTTCTCCTGGGAATACCTCCTAAAGAAATCACCTGCACGTGAGTCCTCGCTGAGGGCCTGCTTCTGGGGACCCCAGCCTAAGCCACCATGTGACTGAATGGACAGGACTGCCACTTCCTGGCCTTACAGAGAAGTCCACCTGTGCTCCTCCCTGTTCTTTTCCCGTCAGGCTGACGGGAATAGAAATAACTCAGAGAGTCACCTCGGAAGACAATTACTGATGATGGCAGAACCTCCAACCGCCTGGACCCTGAATTACTGCAGGGAAGAAAGATTTGTGCCAACCAAGAACGTGATGCTGGGCTGGGAGGTGAGACGGGAACTTCTCCTGTGCTACGCCACTGAAATATTTGTATTTACTTGTTATGGCAGCTCGAGTCACCCACACTAAAATAGAAAGTGACTTTACTTGAGCCCTCAGTGAAGTCTAGAGTGGATGAAAGGCTGTTTAGGAAACCATTTACACCCCCAGGTAGGGCCCCAGGGAGTCTGAACAAGCTGGGCCTGTGAGCTGGGACACCTGTTGCAAAACGACAGGATTTAAGGCCTCTTCCATCAGAACCAGAACTCCCAGAAGACAGCTCTGCATAAACTCCCAAGCACCTAGGATTCTGAGGAAAGGTGACCCTTCACAAAGCAATTCGTACAGTGCCCATGTATTCATAATAAGGGCAAAAATTATTATTAATACATAACTGTTCACAGTTGTCCATTCTCCCTCTGGAGTCTAAGGAAAAATGATTCTTGCTGTCAGAGAAGCTCCCTAAGATCACCTTTGTTGAGGAGACTCTGGATAATAGGCCAGCAAGTGAAAATATTAACAGAAGTCAGAGAGGCTAAAACAACAAACATAAAAAAGAACTAGGACAGTATCACTGGAAGGTCAGAAAGAGAAACAGAGAAGCCACGTGAGCTGGGTATTAGACAGGGTTTAAGAGTTCGGAGTTAGATATAAGGATAAGAAAAAGTTTAACAGGAGCAGCTGCCATCTCGGTAGAAGGTGACAATAACAGCAGTGATCTGGAGAGAGGAATTTTTGTGATGTTTTCTCTGCAATAAAGATGTCCTCCATTACTGGTGTTTCCTTAAGAGACCAAGTATAGACTTGAAACACTCATGATTAATATTTGGTTCCTGGATTGTTCCTGGGAAGGAAACACCATGAGAGACTGGTCCATTTGGAACCCTGGGATATATTAGGATCACACTTCTACTTTCAGGGGTCTCCAGTATTCTGTAGAGGAGTCCAGAACCTTTCATCTCTCCATTCCCATGATTTAACACAAATTTAAAATATCCTAGCCCCGGACTTCCCTGGTGGCGCAGTGGTTAAGAATCCACCTGCCAATTCAGGGACACAGGTTCGAGCCCTGGTCCGGGAAGACCCCACATGCCATAGAGCAACTAAGCCCGTGTGCCACAACTACTGAGCCTGCACTCTAGAGCCCGGGAGCCACAACTACTGAGCCCATGTGCCACAACTACTGAAGTCCGTGCGCCTAGAGCCCGTGCTTCACAACAAGAGAAGCCACTGCAATGAGAAGCCCACGCACCGCAACGAAGAGTAGCCCCTGCTCACCGCAACTAGAGAGAGCCTGCGTGCAGCAACGAAGACCCAACACAGCCATAAATAAATAAATAAATAATAAACACATCATATAAAAATAAATAAATAAATGTAAAGATTTCTGTCTTGTTCATCACTCTCCTTCCAGCACTTCCAAGATTATATGATTGATGGTAGATGTTTAGTAAATGTTTATTGAATGAATAAGTGAAATAATCAATCATATACATCAAATCTGAGTTGATAACAATGACGTCCTCCAGATTAAGCAGATCATAACATTGCCTCATTGCTACTCAGGTGTTCCCACTAACATGTACCTTTTCAAACAAATTTGCCCTGTGCTGACAGGTGGGACCTCTCTTAGATCCTCAGCAGCTAAGAAAGATAAAGATTGGGAAGGGAAGCCAGAGCTGAAACAAACCTCATCTACTTCCTGGATTGCTGGAAAAGCCCCAATTACAAATATCAAAAAGGGTACAAATGCCCTCTTTGCCAAATGAAAATCTAGCATCTGTATTTTTGGTTCACAAAATATACTCCCCTTGCTTCATGTAAGAGGCAAAACTCGGGGACTTCCCTGATGGTCCAGTAGGTAAGACTCCATGCTCCCAATTCAGGAGGCCCATGTTCAATCCCTGTTCGGGGAACTAGATCCCACAGGCATGCCGCAACTAAGAGTCCGAGTGCCACAATGAAGATCCTGAGTGCTGCAACTAAGACCCAGTGCAGCCTAAATAAATAAATAAATAGGCAAAGCACAGACCCTAGAATTGTATATATTCACTCTGGTTACTAGCCAAATGGCTTTGGTCAAGTTATGTAACATATCTGAACCTCAGTTTCCTCATCAGTAAAATGGGCACAACCACATCTACTGCACAGAAAAACTGTGAAGATTAACAGAGATAATTGTAAACTACTGGCCCAATGCCAACAAGGGGCACATCGTAGCAGTTCTAAGAATGCTTGTCTCCTTCCTGGCTGATGGCACAGACACAAAGAGATTAAAAAAAGAAAACTCATTCTGATATTTTCTGGATGATACAAAGAAGAAGGAGCTATGGGTCTTTCATGTCTTTTAAGTTCATCTAAGGAAAGAACAGGGCCACGTGCAAACTCAGCAGCCAAAATTAAGTCTCCTCCAGAGCTCACTTCTTCGTGAGTTAGCATTTGAGACATGGTGTTGACAAGGGGACAGGGTAGGACACCGATTCCTTTATGCTGTAAACCTGACCATCTCCTCAAGCAAGGACGAAATGATAGCTTTCTCCATCTATCCTAAGGACAATTTACAATTATGACTCAATTTGTAACAGAAGAGAAACATGCTATTTATTTGCTATTTTTATTTTTTTAAAGGGAATAGTGGGAGACATTTACATAGCTAATGAGGGCCAAAGGTGAAATCCTTTTTATGAGAACACAGACAGGACCAGACTTCATTTTTGGTAATTTCCTTCCAATTGAGATGTTGCTGATAATGCTGGACAATGTCCAGCTTTGAAATGGTCCTAATCATAGTCCAAATGCCATGGCAACAATCTCTTGAGAAATATCATGCGAACTCAGGTGATCTTATGCCTGAGTGAACAATATAATTGTTACTCTAAAAAATATTTGGTGTGTTACAATTATATGGTATGTCAAAATACAGCATTCTCTCAACAATAGTTAAATTTTAATGGGTTTTTTACTCTCTTTCACAATATTTAAATAGTTTGACTATGAGACTAAACTATTTAAAAAGGTAAGTTTACCCACAGCATTTATAGCGCTTCATACAGACCCACATCCAAAGGTCCAACTTCTCTTTTAGAAACTCCTCATTTATGTTAGAAAAAAAGAAGAGAGGGGCCTGCATCAACAATATAGATAATTTTAATTGAAAATTGCTCGTGAATTAAATTATTTAGATATTTCTGAGGGGAAAATAATCCAGGGACCAGAATGACCTGGAAAATTACCTTCATTATTTAAGTAATTCTGGTAAATCTGGCCTAAATTACTGGCCTTCAAGAGCTTTTGAAGGAGGCATTTCAGAAAATCAAAACACTCAGAATACTTAATGTTTTTTCCACTGGATTTTTTCCATAGGCCCATGTGATGGAAAAAGGCAATGACTTATTTAGACAACCTAAGAAAATCTTAGACCCAAGAGAGACCTCATTCTCAACGGTTCTGCAGAAACTTACAACTTACAAAAAAATATTTTGCGAGAACATTTTATCTTTTAATCCTAACAATCACTGTGGGAAACACAGACCATAATCTCCATGTTTACATGGAGATGAGAACACAGAGATTCAGAAAGGAAAATGTTTGTTCAAGGTCACACAACAAGGAAGTGACACACTGGGGCTGGACCCCAGATCTTCTAACTCCACATCCAGAGCTCTTCTCTTACCAGTAAACCAAGCAACCCGTATAACTGATAACTAGAATCCAGAATCAGTAAGAAAAAGACAAATGAAGAACATAAAACTAGACAAAGAATATGACTAATCAAGTCACAGAAGCAAAAACCCAAATAGTCAATAAATATAGAAAGTCAACCCTGTTAGTAAACAGAGGAAGGCAAAACAATTTTGAAAAGAATAAGGGTATAATTGAATACTGATTAGATTTGTAAATTTTACAAGTTTTGTGATGTCAATAATTGTTGATGATGTAGCAAATGTGATGTTTACATTACTGATGGGAGTATAAACTGGTATCACCCCTTTAGAGAACAGTCTAGCAACACTTCGTTCACTTGAAGGTATATACGCCACGCAACAGAGCAATTCTCCTCCTAGGTATCTCACCTGGAACTATGCTCACAGCTATGCCCAGGGAGACACATTCAATGTTCATTGCTGCAATTTATATAATAGAGAAAAGTAGAAACAACCTAAATAATTCTCAGTAGAAGAATAAACTGTGATTATTCACACAATATGTAAAGTAAAAGGGGTAGCTTTTATGAAAAATGGATAAATCTGAAGAACATAATGTTGACTGGGGAAAAAAAGCAGTCTGCAATTGATATGTACAGTAGGATACCAAATGTGTAAATCTTGAAAGCACAAATAACATTAGTTTATATTGTTAATAGGTTCATACATATGAATAGAAGTCCAAACACAGGAGAAGAAATGATACAGAGGAACCTCAGAGTTCTGGTTGTCTCTGAGAGGGGAGGGTTGGGGAAGAGATGAGGAGGGTAGCTATTTCTGCAATGTTCTATTTCTTTCTTTAAAATTCTGAAGCAAATATGGAAGAATATGTAAGACTCTTATACCTGGATGTATGTTTTCTTTATTTGTATGTGCACATGCGTGTTTTTGAAATATTTCTTATAAGTTAAAAGTGATGCATTTGAACCTCAGAGGGGCATCAAGAAAAGAAGGGGGAGGGAAGGGTAAAGAAATTGATGATCCCTTAAGGATGGTCTGCAAGGGGCTCTCTGGTAGCCAGATCCTAATAAAGAGGTCACAGGGCAAACGAGGAAAGGGGTTAAGTAGATGACAATAATGCAAGCTATGGTTTCCATTAAAGGAGAACGAGGGGGCGTGAAAGGATGGGAGAGGGTTGAGTGGCTTCAGAAGAAAAGCTGAAGGGGGGCTGCCTGGGGAGAGATAGGGTCTGGTTATCTGTATGCCTCTCTTAGGTTGCTATGATATGGCTGAACACCGTTGTTTTTATGGAGGTCTTCACTCCCATTGAATGTGCCGGCCAGGATCTAAAAGCAGTCAAGTTCGGCACTTCAGAATTGTCAAGTTACAGAATATGCCTGAAACATTATTATCCTATCCAATGGAATAACAACAGTAAAGTAACAGCAGGCTCAGAGAGGTTAAACGATTTGCTTGAGGTCACACAGCAGGGACCCCTGGCATCCTCACTCTGATTCCAAAGCCTTCCTTTCCCTACACTACATGCTTCCTCTCGGGGTTCAAATGAGCCTTTTGCAAGTTGCCTACTTCCTGCAACAGATCCCAAGCAATTTCAACATGGCTGAGGATATCTTTTTGTTTTTTATTTTTCTCCCTATGGCCAGAATAAAGCATTATTTAGAAAGCATAATACATTGTTAACACCCAAGGTATGGAGTCAACAAGCTTAGATCTGGGTTTGCTTAGCAGATCTCTTAGGAAAGTAACCATGGAGTCTTCAGGGCTTGATGGTAATTGGTTTCAGCTGACCTCAGGGAGCAAACTACTCTGGCAGGGACAGATATCCTCTTGGTCCCCAGATGAGGACCGCCTGCTTCCTAACTGGCAAGAAGTCTCAAGCACTGAATTCTCTCCATGGTAAGAGCCCTTTTTGAAGCTGATGCTCTCTGCCTGCTGAGGAAGGCAAGCTGAGTCCCTGCTACCTGCTCAGGGCATCACTGATAGTTTGATTCAAAAGTAGCAGCTGTTCTACTCCAACAATTAGAGCGGCAGATCAGCCAGTCCTCTCCTTTGCCTCGTACAGGAGCAAAATTTGCCACCCCAAAATGTTTCTGTGGCATGCGGATTATGTCAAACTGAAAACAATAAAGACCCAAAAGACTCGGGAAGAAACTTTTGACCCTCCCCCTAACTGCCTGAAGAACGTAGATGGAGGGCCTGGAATAAACCTGTCACCAGAGACCTCTGCAAAGAATATCGGCTAAGTTGTGGAGGGACACATAGCAGAGCCTAGAGATCAGAGTCTCCTCTGTGTCACACTGTCTCTGCAAAGCCCAGCAATCATTGTTTACCAAATATTTGCTTTTTCATCTCCATGTGAATTGCCTTCCTCCCCTTTGAAGTCCCAAACCACTGCCCTCACCATCCTCTTTCGTCTTTGGCTGTGGATGGCATCGGTGAGGGTTTCAGCCATTTTGGTGAGTTACTCAGTTTTCCTGGGTCTCTCCCAGGTACAAATGTTATCAAACTTTTGTTTGATTTCCTCCTGTTAATCTTTCTCATGTCCATTTAATTTTTCAATCAGCCAGCCTCTACAACGGTAGAGGAAAATCTCTTCCTCCCTGACAGCCTCTCCTGGATTTTTAGTCTTGTCTAACGAGATGGGTTCCATTTGAGCTTCAGTTCCATTTGAGCTGATTGTACCATTAGGAAGAAAATCAGGACTTAAATTAGAAAACTAAAGGTGAAAAATAACCATTCAACAGCAGCAACAAAAAAATCCTCCTGCACTTTTTATCTTGTCAAGCAGCTCAAAAACTCAACTGAGACATAAATAATCCTCCTCTTGGTATGTTTTTTCATTTTGTCTCGGCATTTTGTGTCCAGGAATTGCAAAGAGTCAAGAACGTTGGGCGAGAAATGAAGAGCTTGGCATCTTATTTATGTCTCTGACGTGGGCAAGAAGCTGCGTGAGCCTGGACTCATGCTAGCGATTCCCATCAGAACCACATGGAGCAAGACAAGAGCTGTTCTCCAAAGCAACCAGGAGATGCCACATCAGGAAAAAGGGGAAACAGATTCTGGGCAAATAGCAGTATCTAATAGAATGCTTCACATCTGGGAACCCCATTTTGCAGATGAGAAAGCTGAGGCCCAAACTAAGTAAACTGCCCAAGGTCATATTTTAGAAAGTAGCTAAATCCTCACCTAAATCTGGTCAAACCTACTGCCCAGAGCTGCAGCTTCTCTCTTCTGATTTGAAAAGTAATGCATGCACATATTCTTTAGATAGTGGATAGCATTTTAGAAAATGAGAACAAAAGACAAATCACCATCAGGAAGAAATAATCACTGTCAAAATTTTGGTGTGTTTTGTTCTAGGCTCTCTTTCTACGGATCTATGGTAGATCTTTGGCATTTTATCATTCACGGTCTTCACTAATCCACAAAGCAAACCCAAGGGCCATGGCTGTAGTAAGATCTGCCCAGGTCCTCTTTATAGACCAAAGAGCACATCCCCCAGCTGCTGTGACTTTGGCAGCTAACAGTCCACAGCTGCTCCCATCTGAGATGCTTGGGAGGTTTTGCCCCCTTTAGGGCCCCCACTGAGTTATCAAAGCTCAGCTCCCCACCCTCAAGACAGAAAAACTCTAGGGTCCCATTTATATTCAAGCCTCCTGTGGTATCAAGATGAAGCTAGATTTCAGTCTGAAAGGGCATCTTTGACTTCTTTTCCTCCCTTGTCCTGCTTTTTTCACCTCCTTCGACCTGTGCTTCAACTTATCACTTGCACAGGAATTCTCATCTCAGGCTTTGATTGTAAGGAGCCCCACCAAAGGTAAGGATGGAGAAAATTTTAATTGTGCTAAGGCCTGGGTTCTAATCACCCGCTCTTTGAAGGTGGAGTGGTCATTTAACTGCTGGCCCAGCCCAGTCAACCACCAGCATTCGCATTTCAACCTGGTTTTGCGGTTTTCTGTTCCTTTTCACCCTTGCAATAACTCATATAAAGTGCTAAGAGCTGTGTTTCCTGGTTTAAAAAGGCAATTACTTTATACATTTCTATAGCCGTGTATTTATAGAATCATTAAGCCTCTGAAGAAAAACATGCATTATTCAGTTAAATTTTATTGCATTTTATGGGAGGAAAATATATGCTGTAGTAGAAGTCTTAATTTAAAGATTCATGAAGATTTTGAACTTATTGATTATCATATTGCCTCCATTCTAAGATATACAATTTAATGTTTTTGAAAGTCTTAGAATCAATGAATACATTTAGTGAATGTTTTCTCTCCCATCCCACTCCCCGGAAAACTTACTAATATTTTCTTTTTATTCATCCACATGAATTCCAGAATCACCTCATTGGATTCCAACACATCACTCACTGTCCGCTTCCCGGAATAAAATTTATAATAAAATTAACTCAAACCTGTAAGTTAATTTTGGAAAAAAAAAAATGACATCTTTAGGGCTCCCCTGGTGGCGCAGTGGTTAAGAATCCACCTGCCAATGCAGGGGACACGGGTTCGAGCCCTGGTCCGGGAAGATCCCACATGCCGCAGAGCAACTAAGCCGTGTGTCACAACTACTGAGCCTGCGCTCTAGAGCCCGTGAGCCACAACTACTGAAGCCCACGGGCCTAGAGCCCGTGCTCCGCAACGAGAGAAGCCACCGCAATGAGAAGCCCACGCACCGCAACGAAGAGTAGCCCCCGCTTGCTGCACCTAGAGAGAGCTGCGTGCAGCAACAAAGACCCAATGCAGCCAAAAATAAATAATAAATAAATAAATAAATTTATTTTAAAAAATGACATCTTTATAACACTGAGTGTTCTCAACCAGTTTACGATAGGCCTCCCTATTTATTCAAGGTTTTATTTATTTCTCCCAGTTGATCGCTGTCATTTTCTCCATGTGTATCCTATACAAACTTTATTAAAGTTAGTATTTTGGGTTTTTTTGTTTGTTTTAATTTATTTATTTTTGGCTGCATTGGGTCTTCATTGCTGCGCGCAGGATTTCTCTCGTTGTGGTGCGCGGGCTTCTCATTGCAGTGGCTTCTCTTGCTGTACAGCACGGGCTCTAGGCGCACGGGCTTCAGTAATTGTGGCTCTAGAGCGCAGGCTCAGCAGTTGTGCCTCACGGGCTTAATTGCTCTGAGGCATGTGGGATCTTCCCGGACCAGGGCTTGAACCCGTGTCCCCTGCATTGGCAGGTGGATTCTTAACCACTGCGCCACCAGGGAAGCCCTAAAGTTAGTATTTTGTATCTGCATTGCTAATGAAATCTGAGTCATTTTCCATTATATTTTCTAACTGGAAATGTTAGTATACATGAATGCTATTTTTAATATTTCTTAAACATTCAATTACCTTGTTTATCTATCTTACTGCTACTATTAGTGTTTCCGTTGATCATCTGGGGTAAGCTGTACAGATAACTGTATCACTTGCAAATAAAGATAATGTCTTTTTTTCCACCGTTAATGCATTTTATTTCTCATCCATGTCTTATTACACTGACTAGAACTTCTATAAAAATTTTAAATAGAGATCAAAGAAATCATTGGCAATGACTCTGGTATTTCACCACTAAGCATGAAATTGAGTGCTTAATATATTTTTCAGTATATTATATCAAATGTGTCTACCCTAAGTAATTGAAGGATTTTCATCAATAATGGGTTTAAGCATTATAAAATACAACTTTAAGCATTTATTAAATCAGGCTCAAGATGACGTGTGGAATATTTTTACACTTTGGAGTAAGCTGGACCTGGTGTTGAATGTCAGCCCTAGCGCTTACTTTGGCCTTGACCAATCTAATCTCTCCCTGCTTCGATTTCTTTAACTATTAAATGATGATAAGATAACTCATAAGGTTCTGTGATCACTAATCAATCTAGTTTGTATGAAGCGTCTAACACACTGATGATCCCATGATAGATGTTCAATTACTCAGAATTTCCAAAGTAAATCTTCCTTGGTCCTGGCATAGCATTCATTTAATACACGAATGGATTTAATTTGCCATCAGCTTATTTAGAGTTGCTGCTTCCATCTTTGTCACTGTGTGCCAAATGGAAGCATTATATTTCCTCTGTGTTTGTATCACTTAGAAGATAACAATGCCTTAAAAGTTGGAAAGGATACACTTAAATTCTTTTCTACTGATATGTAACATACATGCAGAAAATTGCATGAAGGAATGCACTCATAAATCCAGTTGGATCCAGGAGTGCCTGATGATTTCTTTTCAATTTCTGCTCAATGTCAATGGCCCTCGTGTATTAGACACTAACAGTGGGCCAGCACTGTGGTAAGCATTTCATGTGTCTCATTGAACATGGTGGTCACAAAAACACCATGAAAGGAATATTACTCCCCCCATTTTATAAATGAGAAAAATGAGGCTGAAAGAGCTGAGTATTGTGCCCAAGCTTACACAGTAACTGATAAAACAAGATAAGGCTGGATCTAAAATAAATCCTCCTATGCGTTAAGCAATGGTGACTTCGTTGAAATCAAGAAATCTCCATTTATCTAATTCTTTGTTCATTTTTGGTAATTCATATTTGCTCCCAAAATCATGCACTTCTTACATAATTTCAAATGTATTAGAATAAAGTTGTCTGTAAGTAATATTTCCTTAGACTATATAATCTCCCCACTGTCTACTTAATTCCTTTGTTAGTTCAATCCTAATTGTATGCATTTGTGCTAGCTTTCTCTTCTTCTAATTTATAATTGCCAGAAGTTAATTTATTCTATTGTCATTTTGAAAAGTCAACTCCTGGGTTTATTTATCAATTTTATTTTTTCCTGTTTTCTAATTAATTTCTGATTTTATCTTTATTTCCTTCCCCCTGACTTATTTGAATTAGTTTTGAATGTCTTTATTTTAATGCTTCATTCTTTTTATTTCTCACTTGTTTAAATTGAAAATATTAAGACATAACTTCCCTTTGAATACAACTTTGGCCATTTTCTGTTTTTAAATGCAGGATTCTCATATTTCTAATATTCAAATAATGCATAATTGTAGTTTTGATGTATTCTTGGACTTAAAAGATAATGAAAAATTTTTTCAAGGACTAATTTTATACTAATTTTAATCTTACTAGAATTTAATAAGAACCATTTCTAATATTCAGATTGTCAGTTTTCTTTGTAAACTAATATAAGTTAATTATGGTAAATGCTATGAACAATGAAGAATATTTTTTCTATACATTTTCAGAACACAAAATTTAATCCAAATCAATGAAATCGAAATCAACATTATTAACCATCCATATTCTTTTCTATTTTTTGCCAAAGACCATGCATTGGTTTTCTTATTTTTGTTTGGGTTTTAGTTTTTGGTTTGCTTTGAGGGGTTTTGGTCTGTTTATGGCCCCAACATCTGAAGGATACAATATATACCTATCAACAGTGATTCTGGATCATGTAGAAATGGGATTACCCAGCACTCTCTGAATATCAGGCTTGTTGTGAGTTTTAAAAAGACTTCTCAGAAACTCAGATATGATCTTTTGGACGTTTTATACCATCTTGTTGAGAATCACTGAGTTAAATAAATTAGCGTCATAGCATTCTTGTGAATTTTACCTTTTATCAATGTAAAATAACTCCCTGTATCTCAATAACTACAGCTGCCTTGCACTGTATATTTTTTTCCTGATATTAATATTGTCACTCCTATTCTCAGTTTTATTTTTAACATTTTTTCCTCTCTCTTTTATGTGAAGCTTTGACAAATAGCTGTAATTGGCTTCTGGTGCATTTTGAACCAAATCTGAGACAAACTGTCTTTTAATAGGGGAATATAATCTGGTTCCATTCATTGTCATAACTGATGTTTGGCTTTCACATATATAACAGATATATTTGACTTGTATCAGTCAAATCAGCTTTTGACTTTATCAGCTTCTGGTTACAAAATGCCTCCTTTACGTTGTATGGGTCTATTCTGCCCCTCTTTGCCCTCATATGCATCCCTTATCCTTCCCTGCTTGGCTTTGTGTCACAGAGAGGCTGACCCCTACAGGCTGCATGTCCTGGGTTCTCTGATCAGCTGGCTTCAGGCTAGGTTTGGCCAGTAGGAGACACTGGTAAAAGAAGCAGGAAGAAGTCAGGGTATTTCTCCCTCCCCTCGCTGCCTTGGCTGCATCCCTTCTGTAATTCCAACTCCTGCTGGACAGGCCCCCTGTGGTTCCATTTTCCACTCCTACCCCTGGGCTCAGCTACACCCCTGCCCTCCTCCATCCCTCCAGCCCAAGAGTCCCATTCTCTGTCCTCCATATACCCTCCCTTTTTATAATTGTCCTCTTTCTCTGGGCTTTTTCTCTGCATCCAGAGAGAGCATCTTAATTTTGTCCTCCTTAACACTAATTCCATTTTCTGCAGTGTTGTTTTTTTTCTTTACTGCTTCTAACACAAATGCATGTTGTATTATACCATTGCATTTTCTATGTCTTTACAGTCTTTATTTCAGATTTTCTCTGTTTGCATCTCGGCAACATTTTTAATCTTACCATTTCATCTGTTGTTGCCTGTATCTCAGAGCTCATATTGAGAGCACAAAGAGTCAATGCTCTTTTTACTTTTCCATATTTTTTCAAAAGGTTTGCTTTCCTGTTCAAAACAATATTCCCCCCTTTTATGTTCTCTTGTTTTTTTTTTTTTTTATGCTTTATAAAAAACAGGTCGGTTCAGGTGTGTTGCCGGCAAATGGTCTGGATGACCTTCTTTGTCATTATTAGTAACCATATGATGGCTATTAGAATCCACATCCAGACTTTAAGCTGATTAATAAGCACAGACTCGAAATTCCTAGTGGTCTCATGCCTGTGCTGAACCAGAACGGGTTCTCTGACATTACTGCTTGGCCTCCTGAACGTGTGGAAGGGAATTTATTCTGAGATAACTACGCAGGCTTCTCTTTGTGAAAAGCAATGCATGGACATCAGCACTAACCAGTGTGCAACCGTCTCCCAAATCTACCCTTATTCCTTCATCCTCTTGACTTCACAGTCTGGCATACAAAGACCCATACCTATTCTCGTCTGCCATGATCCCTTCCTTTTTGTAGATTTCTGGGAAACTGTAGTCCCACAACGGTTAAATACATAGGGAGTGCTGGAAGGTCAACAGCCTCAGAATTAACTTCTGTGTAATAAGTGGGGCTTTCCTTCCTTTGGCTCGGAGAAGACCCCGTGTCTTTAAGGCAGGAAGTAGAAACAATCATCGAAAAAGTCCTCTCATGTCTCTTGCCCTTTACCCAAGTGTGTCATCCTTGCTTTGTTACACAGAAATATTTCCCAAAGTCTAGAATCCACGTTATTGAAAAGTAGCAGTATTTTCTCTGATTTCATGAGTATTTTCACAGGAAGGTGCTGGGGGGCAAAGCCAAACCAGTGTCATCACTATATGCCCTCTTAATCTGGAAGTCCCACCCATGTTTCTTGAAAAACCATTTCCTTCTCCCCCTCCAGTATTCCCTGCCTGACCCATAATGCCCCTGTCCAAAGGGATGTCAAGATGTTATCTATACTGTTGCCTCCTAAGAGGTCACTATTGAACTGCCCCAGGTCTGGAGGCTTTATGCCATACCTTCCCCACGCCCCAATCTTCCAGCCCAGCTCTTTATTCACTTAAGAGTATGGGGGATGCCCAAACCCACTCCCCATATTGATATCCTGCTGTTTCCACAACATATCATTTCTACTCAAGAAGATTATTGTGAAGCTGCCACATAAATTCAGCATTCTGTGATGTTGACCCAGATTTGGATAAACAGCAAATAAAAATGTTAAGGGACTTCCCTGGTGGCTCAGTGGTTAAGAATCTGTCTGCCAGTGCAGGGGACATGGGTTCGATCCCTGGTCCAGGAAGATCCCACATGCCGTGGAGCAACTAAGCCCACGTGCCACAACTACTGAGCCTGCTCTCTACAGCCTGTGCGTCTAGAGCCCGTGCTCCGCAGCAAGAGAAGCCACCGCAATGAGAAGCCCGTGCACAGCAACGAAGAGTAGCCCCCGCTCGCCACAACCAGAGAAAGCCCGCGCGCAGCAACAAAGACCCAATGCAGCCAAAAATAAATTAATTAATTAACTTTTTTAAATGTTAAAATAATGTTCCCATTTTAACAAACTCATTTGTCAGGAACTAAGAACTCACACGCTAATAGGAACAGAGGAAGTGGATGTGAGCAGAAATTTTGCAATTTATTATGACCTAAGGACTAGCACGCTATTTTTTTACTCCCTCACCCACAGCCTCCTAAAATTGCTGTACATACTTTGCTCTAGCACTTATGTAGTTATGACTTGTGTTTTAGTTACTTGGGTGTGTGTGTGTATCTCCCAGTGAGGTCCCCTGTTCATGCAGGACAAGAATGGTGTCTTTCTCATCTCTGTATCCACAGTATCAAGTGTTCAATTCCCCCCTGAAGGAAGGAGCTAGGAGCTAAACTAATTATATGGGTAGAGTCGAGACTAGCGGGTGTGTCTCTAACCTGGAGATGCAGGTATCCCTAAATAGTAGAGGGGAGAGAACCAAAATAAGAACTGGGGGAGGCAGGACAAGGGGTAATCGGAGAAGGGAGGCTAAGTGTAGTTTCCAAAGCAAGAATGAGGATCTTAGGGCAAATATAATGGGTTAGAATATAAACCAGAATATCTACGAACTAAGAAAGAGGAACAGAAACTGGAAGATAGGACTGTTGTTCCTTTTTAACATGTAATGTGGACAGATAAGCTATATTTAAAAAATAGCCAGTGTGGCTGTGAAATAGACCCTTGGTGAATGTTTATTAAATATACACAATCAAGATAAATTGATATAACCTTCAATTCTCTCATCCCTCTGCCAGAAATCGTGCCCCCAAAAAAGTTATGTAAAAGTTATCCTATAAAGAAGATGTGGTATATATACATATATATATATATATGTATATATACACATACAATGGAATGTTAGCCATAAAAAAGAATGAAATAATGCTGTGTGCAGCAACATTGGTGGATCTAGAGATTATCATGCTAAGTGAAGTAAGTCAGACAAAGACAAATACCATTTGATATCACTTACATGTGGAATCTAAAATAAGACACATATGAACATATCTACGAAACAGAAACAGACTCAGACATAGAGAACAGACTTGTGGTTGCCAAGGGTCCCGGGTGGGAAGCATTGGGCATTTGGGATTAGCAGATGCAAACTATTATATACAGGATGGATAGACAACAAGGTCCTACTGTATAGCACAGGGAACTATATTCAATATCCTGTGATAAACCATAATGGAAAAGAATATGAAAAAGAACGTGTATATATATATATATATATATATATATATATATATATGTATGTATGTATAACTGAGACACTTCGCTGCACAGCAGAAATTAACACATTGTAAATCAACTATACTTCAGTAAAGTTTTTAAAGTTATCCTATACCTAATAACCTCAAACAAACAAACCAACTTGGTGTGGAAGATTTGAAATTGCACAGATATGTCACTTCAAGATCCAGCCCTCACTTGCCTCTGACACTGGACCACTCCACTTTCTGAGCTCAGTTTCCTTAGCTGTAGCATGAGAAGAATAATCCTTATGTCATAGGGCTTTGTAGAGGACTGAATCACATATAAAGTAGCTAAGCCCACCAGAATCATTCAATAAATGCTCCTTTTCATCCTTCATCTGGAGGCCTAATGAGCCTAATGAGGGTGAAGAAGGGATGCTTACTTAACAATTTGGAGCAGCGCAGTTCTGGTGAGCAGACGTGCATTCTCGATTTCATTATGTGCCAGAGGATGAAAATGAACAGCCCTGCGGATTGCACCCCAGCCCTCACAGCTGCCTCTCTACTGAAGGATTTACATTCTGCGTGATTAGGCCTGAAATGGACAGGACGCTTTATTGCGCCAGGCTGGCAGGGCATGGAGGAGCAAATTGATAAAGACACCTGGGTCAGTGGCAAGCGGGGGCAGGGGGGGTTTTCCTAATTTATAGAAACACATCTAGTTCCATTACTCAGCTCCTTCCTTCCTGCTCCCATCTTCCTGCCCCTCCTACTAGACCCTTCTCTGCTCCTCCTTGCCAAATGGTGACTTATTTATGGACGGAAAGAGGATTTACTGATAAAGATGAGGCATCGGCCAAACCCACAGCAAGTAAATTCCCAGAGAGGCAACATCTGGTAATTTGACTTCATATAGCAAACATCTGCTGGACTCCCTCTGACAGGTGCTGGGACATCAGTGATATGGGGGACACATAGGTGAGATCTTGTCTCAGCTTCTTGGGGATGTAACCTCTCTGAGCCCCAGTTACCTCCTCAGAATAAAATGGGGATAATGCTAGCTCCTGTCTCACAGATAGTAAATGCTCAGTGAAAAGTAGCATTAATTATCAAGGTTGTCCACCCACGTTTCCAGACTCTAAACCTTGGCATCTTCCTTAAGAAACCTTTCCCCACTGACCACATGAACGCTCCAGATGTCAGATTTGCAGAGAATATCGCTTCCCTCTCAGATCAACTGTGCTAGTTCATTTCTTTGGAATTTTGCTTCAGGGAAGGAGGAGGATATGGGAGGCAAGGGCCGGGCACTAAGAAACTCCTTTGGATCAGGCAAGGTGGCAATCATTTTAGACCATTCCAGTTAGTAGCCTTCTAGTGGGTCCCCTGCCTTCGGTGTCACCCTTTCTCTCATCCTCCACATGAGCCAATATACATTCCTCAAACACAGTTCTGATCTTATTGGGGCCTGAATTAAAATCTTCAAGAGCTTGTTACGAGCTGCCATATGAAGGTCATTGTCCTTGGTCTGGCAGCCAAGGGTCTTCATTCTATGGTCCCCGGTGGACATTTAACCACTGCTCACCACCAACTCCATAATGCACCTGGAGTGCTTACATTCCAAGCAATCAACTTTCACCTCATCCATGCTTTTGTGCATGCAGATTTTTATCGACAATGCATTGAGTGTGCATATTAATTTGGGAAGAACTGGCATCTATAAGCTACTGATTGACTCTTCCCATCCAGGACCATAATCCATCTCCATTGATTTTGGACATTCTTTGTGGCCTTCTGTAAAGTTTTATAACTGCCTTCTTATAAATTCGGCATATTTTTAGTTAATCCCAAAGATTTTTCTTTTTTGTCACTGTTGCTATTATGAGTGGGGTCATGTTTTACATTACATTTTCTAATTACATGTTTCTGATCAATAGGAATGCTATTTTTTCTTCATGTTCATCTTGTATCCAGTTACCTTATTGAACTCTCTTATTAGCATCAACCCCTTTTAGCTGAATCTCTTGAATTTTCTAAAATAAAACAGCCAAGTCATCTATAAATTATGACTTTTTAAAACAGAATGATAGAATTTATCATAAGGATATTGAGGCAACTCACAAAACCCAGGGGCTCAGGAACAGGTAGAATCAGGTTTTCAAATGCCATGAGAATTCTCTCTCTCCATCTGTCCCTATGAACCTAAATTCAGCCCTTTTATGTCAATTTATTTTTGTATGCATTCAAGTGTACAATTCTTTCCTTGTTTGTTTACTTTAGTTAGTTTATACATTAATTCAAAAGATCTTCATGTTATAAAAACACACATATACATACATACTTAACTGAGGATTGCTTTTTAAAGACATGTTTTTCAAAAGTCTGAATATCCAAACAATATAAAATGAATTTTTTTTCACTCAACACTGTGAGAGGGATAGATGTTGATACATGTAGCTGTAGTCTATTTTTTTCTTTTGTTTTTAAAAATAACATAGAAGAAAATTGGATCTTTTTTTGGTGTACAGTTTAGAGTTTAAACACATATATAGATTTGCATAACCACCACCAAAACCAGAATACAAAAAAATTCCAAACAATTCTTCTGTGCTGTCCTTTTCTAGTCAACGCCTCCTTCCATCCCCAACCCCTGGCAAACCCTCATCTATTCTCCATCACTATAATTTTGCCTTTTTCAAAATGTCCTATAAATTGATTCATATAAATCATGACATTTTGTATCTTCCTTTCTAATATTTATCTCTCTCTCTTTTCTTTTTTTTTTTTTTCTTGTCTTACTGCTTTGGTTAGGATGCCATTGGATTCTGTTGGTTTGTTTGCACCTGCCCAACTAGACTTTCAGATTCTAAAGAGTAGGGATGGTGTCTCCTTCAGCACCTAGACCAATTCTTAGCCAATGGAGGTGCTCACTACATATTCGTGGAATACATAAAGGCATTGGCAATGGATGCGCTTCCTATGGGGCCACCACGCAAGCTTCCCAAAATGCCAAAATCTTTTTCCAAGAAAGAGGTACCTTCTAGTGCCTAACTGGCTCGTAGGCCTGGGAAGGAGTCCCCATCCCCATTTCCATTAATTAACTTGTCAAGACACAAAAGGAAAATCCCGCCTATTACATGCTCACTGTGCCACATGGAACTGTCAGCCTCTAATTAGAATTAATTAGCTAATGTGGGTTTCAAATTTGGAAGGCAAGAAACTCTGCTTGTGTACTCATTTGGTGTTAATTATCATGGAAACCTGTTTCAACCCAGTGACATGCTCAAAGCACTGAGACACTTCTTCCCACAGGCCCCAGGAGGTAACCAGTGTGATGCTGGCTGCCAATCAACAGGGCTCTCTTGTTATGTCAAGATCCTGAGGAGAAGAGAACTCATGGCTCTCCAGGAGTTTTATTAATGCTTCCCTCTCAAGAGGACTTTTGTGGAGAATCTGAGCTATTCTGGCAATACCAGACCAAGAGTTCCAAGTTCAACAGGCAAATAAAAATAAAATTAGGATGGGCTAGGTCTGTATCCAGATGCCCCCATTAAATGAGGCAGCAGGAAGTGTACCCCAAACCACTACCCCTTGGAAGGACTCTATCCAAAAGATATATCTCCCCTCCTAGACTATGTGGGATGATTGCTTCTTGTACTTGCCAAAAAATGAATGTAACAACCTTCTTGTCTTGAAAGAGATTTGTTACATTTCACACAGAAGGATGTACTATGAGAGCGTATGTATTCGGGATTCATCTCCTAACACAAATGCTCATCTGGTACTGACAACCCATAATGTGTGGGTCTCTTCCCCTTGTTTTACAGCCAGTGATTGATCTGGATCCATCCATTTATCCAGGCCATGGCCAGAGCAGGGATCAGAGCTCACATTGGTACTGGTTGGGCAGCCTGTAGATCTGATTTCCACAGCTGTGACAAGTCCTACTTTATCATTCCTGTAAAGTGCCCCCACCTATTGATCACTGGTTAGTCAGAGCTGGTAATGCAGTTGCTCCCATGACAAATATGATGAGGAGAGATCAATGATTGCCTGATGGAAACTATCTCAGAATCAAGGATTTACTTCTACCCTAACCTCAGCACCATGGAAAAATAATAAGACATTGAAAAGGTAAATAAAATTTTTAAAATAATTTTTAAAACTCAGGTCCTCTATTGGCCAGAGTTAAATAAAAGTGAGCTGGGCAATAAGAGAGATGTAGGGGAGGGCTCATTTTTCCTTCTGTCTCACAGTGAAACTATTTTCTTCCCTTGGGCTGGGTCCTTCCTAATCTGGATTGATTCAAATTGCAGCTAAATCCACAGGTAGGGGCCCCAGGGGAATATGAAAGCATACACATTAATATGCATTAAAATCACCTGGATTTTGTGTTAAAATGCAGATCTTGATTCAGTAGCCCTGGGGTGGGGTCTGAGGTTCCTTGTCTCTAAAGAGCTCCCAGGTGATGGCAATGCTGTAAGACCATGTTTTGAAGGGCAATGTGTGCTAGTTTCCCACTGTTGCTGTAACAAATTGCCACCAATTTACTGGCTTACAACTACACACATTTATTCTCCTACAGTTATGAAGGTCAGAAGTCTGAAAATGGGTCTGACAGGGCTAAGATCAAGGTGCTGGCCAGACGCTGCTCCTTCTGGAGGTTACAGGAGAGAATCCCTTCCTTGACTTTTCCAGCTTCTAGAGGCTGCCCATATCCTTGACTCACAGCCCCCTCCCCACAGCGGCAGCACTCCAACCTCTGCTTCCAATGTCACATCGCCTTCTCTGAATCTGATCCTCTTGCTTCCCTCTTATAAAGACCCTTGTGATTACATTGGCCCCTCATGGATAGTCCAGGATAATTTTCTCATCCCCAAATCATTATTCTGTCCACCACACAAGGGATTAAAGAAGCTGAAGAAGATGGCAAAGCATATGGGTTGTGGTCCAGGTAGACAGATGGCTAGTATGTGGAGCTGGACTGGGTTGACACAATGACTAGGGGCTGCAAAGAGGCGATATTTGAAGTTCCTATTATTTGGGTACACAGATGGGCAGGCTGTGATAGCCGTCAGGGAGTCTGAGAAGAGGTACTGGGGTCCTGGGCTGAAATTATGGCAGCACTTCAGAGACTGCAAGAGAGCTGAGTCTGGTAGGGACTCACTCTAGGAGTGATGGGAGATTTAACATGCCTGCTCCAAGTCTCAGTTGACTAAGGACAGAGAATTGAAAAGTTCCGGCTCCTCTCCCTCACCTCCCAGTGGGACCTGCTTCTCTGGCCCTAATTATGACCATAAAAGAGAACTGGCTGGCAAAGTGTAAGTGACAGGAGCCTTGAGGGAAAGTGACCATATCAACTCAGAGTTCCTAATGGCCAAGAAAAGGTCGAACACACACCCTGAAACTTAAAGATGGTTTCAGAACATCCAGATAAAGATTGGCATAGGCTGTGACAGAGAAGACGGGCAGCTCTCAAAGCCCCAATTCTGTCCATTTTTGACCCCAGGGAGAGAGTGGAGCATATGCATAGGATCTCTCCAGGGGGCTTGGGTTTTTAAAGGTCAAGCAAAGATGGAAACTTGGCGTAGCACCGAGGGATGATTGGTATGCGGATGGCACTGGCTGGGTAAAATGGTTGAGGAAGCTAAAGCCCCAAAGAGCTGGGGCTGCAAAAATTGTTCTAAACAAGATAGGCATTCATCGTTCAGTTTAGAAGAGCAGCAAGATCAAGCAAGGGAGGAGGTCTAAGCTTGGACCTTGTCCCGGATAATCTCCGTTTACCCACCCCTGCCCCACCCCCACCCCCACTTCTCTACTCTGCTATGAATCCCCTAGAATGACCTCTAGGGGCCTCTCTTGCTCTCTGGTTTTTGGCTGGGCTTGACCAATGGGAGACACAGGCAGGAGATTGAAGGGTGGAAGCAGAGAAAAGTCAAGGTTTTATTTTCCAGCTCCCTCCCTGCTGGACCAGAGTGGGCATTCCCCCACCCCAGGCCATAGCTCCTGGCAGAGAGCCTCTCTTAAAGTTACAGCTCTCTCTTGGGTACTGGTACCTGCTCCCACCCCTTACCCTCCAGATCTAGGAATGATAACAGCTTCCCAATGTCGCACAAGACCTTCGGCATCTCACCGTCTCTTGTTAGTTTCCTCTAACTTGGCCTACCCCTTCATTAAACTCTCTTCAATTACCCATCTGACGGTCCCCTTCCCTCCGGACCCCAGCACAGCACTTCTAACCTGCCTTGATCCCCATCCCTTAGTGCTGCCTTCTTCTCACCCTCCTCCCATTCTCCTCCTTCAAGACATTCATGGTCTCTGTTCAACAATTCCCTCCCTTTCTCATTCTCAAAGCTGCTTCTCCAGGTGCCTATGTTGATGCACTAATATGTCTACAAACTGGGGCTTATTAAAAAGGAAACAAGTTGTATTCAAAGCTTGAAAAATTCCCCCAGTTGGAGGAATTAGCAAAGTCTAACTTCTTTCTGAAAAACTATTTGTCCTGAAGCAGGTTGTGTCCTTAGTGTCTTGGTGGGGTGGGATGAAGCTCCATCTAGGGGTAGCGGGGGTCTCAGATGCAATCCTAGTTCCTTGATGAAGTATCTGTGTGGCCTTCTCTAAATCACTTCCCTCCTCTGAGCCTCAGTTTCCTCAACTGCAGAATCAAAGTGTTGGATTAAGAGATTGCTCAAGGTTCTTCCAATTTTATAATTCCATTTTGCTTTGCCATGTTCTGTTTGGGTCTCTAGAGCAGAATTAATTCTAATTATCTACGACTGGAAATTATCCTAAAATAATCCTGGAACCCAACAGTCCTACAACCACTGTAATGAAGGCTCTGACTCCATATATAGATATATATCATCATTTTTTTCAAAAAGAAAGCTCTTTCTTCCTGTATCCATATTGATTGACCCCATCCACCCATGACCTACTGGGGCCCAGGGTGGGCCACCCCAAAATATGCCTCAGTGGCATATTATTTTGAATTAAAGTTACTTAAGAAACAATGGATGCAAGAGGAACATTTTAGCCCTCCTCTCTGTCTCCCTGAAAGCAGGAAATAAATCTCCCATGTGAAAGGAGCCCTCCATGTACCAGGCATCCTTAGCACCAGAGATAGGGAATTCAGGGCCAAGAAACCTGTATAAACCTGTATAAACAAACTTTGTTACTTCATTATTAATTATTAATTTATTACTTATTATTATTTATTAATTTATTACTCATGCCCAGACTTTGTTCAAATTCCTTACTAATTAAGTACCCACACCTAAGTTTCTTGTCCTGTCAATTCCTCTTAAATTCCTTGTTTCTTTGTCTAAGAAGTATAAAAGCTGCCTGCTTTGGCCACTTCTTAGGTCCCATTTCTATCAGAGCTCCGTGAACAGGAATTAAATTTGTTTCTTTTTCTCCTGTGAATCTGTCTTGCATCAATTTTATTATTAGTCCAGTCACAAGAACTCGAAAATGGATAGAAAGGGACATTTCTCCCTCCCCAAGAAACCTAAACCAGAGACCTGGGGATCACCTAGACTCTTAGAGTCCTCGCTTTCCCCCAGCCCCCAAAGCTGATGAACCACCAAGTCCTGTTCAGTCTAACTATACAAAATCTCTCTTGTCTCAACCAAGTCTAGCCATTACCCCTGCCCACTTCAGGCCCCTATCGTTGCTCTCTTAGATTATTGGAACTACCTCCTATCTGATTTCCTGACTCTGGTTGTTACACATACCCTCCAATACCAGCTGCCACAGTTAAAATCCCCAAAATACAAAACGTATGCTCAACGCACCCCCCACCCTGCTACTCAAGAACCTTCAGTGACTCCCCAGTGTCTAGAAAATAAAACCCAAACTTGGAACATGACCTTTGAAGCTCTTTGTGACCATGAAACTGAGTCCCCCTAAAACCAAGTTCCCCTGCTGAGTTTATGATTAACTTCTCTATCCAAAACTTCATTCCATTTTTTGTCCTGCCCCCATTCCCCCACAGGATTGAGAAGTATCAAAGAAAAGGGGGAATTGAAACCAAGCAGGACCCTACGGGGCCCTCCTGGTACAAAAACCCCTACAAGTCCCCAGTTTCTTGTTTGCAGAAAAAGTCATTAGTCTCCTAGAACTTCCCTGAGCTCCAAAGAGCAGACTCAAGCAGTTACTAATTAGGTTAGGGAGGGAATGCAGAAACAAAGGAAAAGCAGTTAAGCGAGAAAAGTAGTGGTAGCCTAAACAACAGTTCAGCAATAAGAGTCCTAGTTCCTCCTCAAGGGATATAGGTAACAACCTGGTGCACACCTTTGAGTTGTTCTGCAGAAACTAAGACCCCCACCCAGGTGGAGGATGGTGACTACATGCTGACCACCAGCATGTAGACCCCAGACTGGATGGAACCAAAAGGTTGATGATTAAGATTCCTAAAACACCACCCTGTTACCTCACCACCAACCAGTTAGAAGAAAGTCCACGAGCTGCAACCCCAAATGTTGCCTTTAAACCCTTCCCTGAAAGCTATCTTGGAGCTGTGGTCTTTAGAGCATGAGCTGCCCACTCTCCTTGCTTGGTGCCCTGCAAATAAACACTGTACTTTCCTTCATCACAACCTGGTATCAGTGGATTGGCTTTGTTGTGTGGCGGGCAAGCAAACCCAAGTTCAGTTCAGTAAAAAACCCTGCCTGTGTAACTGTCAGAGACTCAAAATCAATAATGATGACCATACTACCTCCAAGTGATGGATTTTGTGCCATGCTCTGCACAAGGACATTACATGGAATATCTCAAGTCTTAGCTCTGTGAAGTCATCCTGGTTGCAGATGTCTCCAACCACTCCTTGACTTCTACAACCTTGCAATATTTTGAATTCTGATGTGAATCCTCAATTCCATAGTTCATGCATCCTGAAACTCAAATATGAAATGTTATTTAATTGACAGAGAAAAATCCAGGTCCCTTTCAAGAGGACCATGAAAATGCAGAATAATGTGGGGGCAAGTACCCTGAAGAAATTAGCTAAGAACAAGGACAAACCATTATGGAAACACACAACCATTTAGTTTCATGCAGATTGTGGTCAAGATACTGAGAACTAGGGGAGGGAATCAATCCAAAATTTTTTTTCTGCCTCTTCTCCCAGTTCATTCTAATTATCTTTGAAAATCAGGCTTCCATATGGTTAATATGAGGTCTCTGTAGCATTAGGAATCTGCAGCCTTAGCTCATTAATACTCATTAATACTCATTAATACTCATTAATAAGAAAGGCTCATAATAATAACCCCTTGCATCTGTGCAGCCCTTTATGGTTTTAAAGCAATGCCATAGGCATTATCTCATTTAATCACCTTTAATCTGTGGGATGCAGGGACAAGCTAAAGGAGTTCATTGATTGAGGAGAAGGCTACCCGCACTCAGGGACCACGGGGGAAGATGAGAAGACCAAGGGGTACCTGAGATGTAATGAGGAGATGAGATGAGTAAATCAGTTTAGTGATTTAAGGCTCTGAAATACAGGATATTTTTCAAAAGAAATGCTGTCAATGCTACTTGCAAGTGAATAAAGGAACAGGAATGGATTTAACAAGGGGCTGCCTAGAACAGGTCTGGCTTTAATGAGCAGGTAAAGAGTTAACTAATAATTAACACAACAGAGTGTGGCCCATCAAAAACTAGACTTGACTTCTTTTGCAGCAATGGGCGTGAAAAACTACGCATTCACTGGCTGAATAAGGATCATTCTTGCCTGTGGCCTTTGTTTGCTCCATAAACCAAAAGTGATGTTCCTGCTTGTGTAACATGGACACCCACACTCACACAAATGTGGTACCATGTAATGAGGAGGGTAAAAGTACCAGCTCTGGAATCACAATGACTTGTGCTCTGTTCCTTTGAAATCCCTCCCATTTGCAAGTTACATCAGCTCTCTAAGCTTGAGTTTCCTCATCTGTCAAAAATGATAACAATACTTCTTATTTCATAATGTGGCAGTGAAAAATCAAGTCATATCATCCAAATGATGATCTGACATGTAGCACACCCTCACCAAAGTTTTACTGTTATCACTCTTTAATAATAATGCTTGCTTGTCTCCTCCACTAGACTTTGAAGTCCCTGAAATGCAGGGACCAAAGAGGATCTTGAAACCAAGCAGGACCCTGTGGGGCTCCTGGGCACAAAAGCCTTTCTGTGTCCCCCATTTCTTGATTACAGGAAATAGGCCATGACCTTCCCTGAGTTTGAATGGGCAGGTTCAAACTGTTGCTAATTAGGGAAGGGAGGGATGCAGAGACAAGGGAGGAACAGTGAAGAAACAATAATGCAGCCTTGGGGCAGGGTCCTGGTTCCCCTTCAAGGGATATACATAACAATATCTTTGAGCTGTTTTGAAGATACTGAAACCCCCACCAGGTGGAAGCAGTTAACTGGTTGCCCACAAGCACGTGGACCCCAGACCAGCTGGAACCAGAAGGTTGATGATACTGACTGCCACTTACCTCACCACCAACCAATCAGAAGAATGTCCATGAACTGATCAATCACACCTTCTTTGAACCATTACTATAAAATTCCTCACTTCCCCCTCCAGGTCGGGACATACTGTTTTGAGGGCATTAGCCCTTTGCCTGGCAAAGCAATGAAGCTATTCTTTTCTATTTCACCCAAAACTCTGTCTCCAAGATTTAATTCAGTGTTGGGGTACAGAGGCCGGATTCAGCATCACAGGGACCACAGTGGATCTCTGTATCCGTCTGGCAGTCCAGTGTCAGACAACCCTCATAGAATTGCTGCAAGGGTTAGATGGGTCAATCCAAGTCCCAGGATTGAAGAGCTCCCTGCATGTAGTAAGTACACAATCATTGCTGGATCTTATTGCTATGGTGTATTAAGTTAATATGTGTGGCCTTGAAATTTTTCTAAACTCATAAGAAAGGGTCCTTTATGACTATTTGGGAAGCCCAAGGTCCAGGGAGGTCCTACTACAGTAGTTCATGTAGTAATGACTGGTCTGAAGAAGGGGTTCTCCACCTGCCTCTACCTCCACCCCACTGTGTAACTTTAGGCAGCTCACTCTGGCTCTTCCTGGGTCTCAAGCCCTCTGGCCTTTGAACTAGAATTACATCATCAGCTCTCCTGGGTCTCCATCTTGTGTCAACTGCAGATCTTGGGACTTTTCAGCCTCCAAAATCATGTGAGCCAATTCCTTCTAATAAATCTATATATCCTATTGGTTCTACTTCTCTGGAGAACCCTAACATACTGAGGCTACAAGTAGACTGGAATAAGCATCCCATTAATGGTGCCCATTCTGATTATTAGCTGCAGATATCACTGTTAATCAATGCCTCCTGAGAGGAAACCTGCTGGCCCAGCCCCCGGACTGGAATCCTCTGCAAGGGAGGTCTTGGCTTAGTCCATGCAGCAGGAAGGGAAGTGCTCTGGACCAGTAGTTCTCAAAGTATCAGCATCACCTGAGAATTTAGAGATGCAAATTCTCAGACTTCACCTGAGATCCTCTGAATCAGAAACACTGGAGGTGGAGCCTAGCAATCTGTGTTTTAACCAGCCCTACGTGTAATTCTGATGCACACTCTAGTTTGGAAACCACAGTTCTCCAAAGCTTGGTAATGTGGAGAACTGCTCTATCCATGGAACTGAGGCAGCTGGAAAAGGGGGTTTAGAAGTCTGGATTCAGATCCTGACCCTACTACTCACTATTCATGGGACTTTGAGCAAACCTTTGTAAGCCTCAGTTCCATCTTCAAACAGACATCATAATGAATGTCTTTCCAGATACTTGTAGTTCCTGAGGGATTACAGTACCTCCTAGGGTGGCTGTGAGGAGTGAACATGCGCAAAGTAATAACCTGGACCTTATACAGAGTTCCAGCTCTCCAACTGTTACTTTCCTTTCCCCTCTGGCCAACGAATTCTCTTCATGTTTCCCTGAAAATACCTAATTCTTTCTCATCTTTGCAGTTTGCTCATACGGTTCACTTTCTGTTGGCGATTCCCTTTTTAATATGGCATATGAATTTCCTGGATATCATATTAAAATGCAGATTCTGATTCCTTAGGTCTGAGATGGGACCTGAGAGTCTGCCTTTCTAACAAGCTCCCAAGTGTTGCCAATGCTTCCAGTCTGTGGACCACACTTTGAGTAGTAAGGGTCTAGACAACACGGCCGGCTCCCAATATCCACCTGATAGAGTTCTACTCACCTTCCACTGCCCAGCTTGAATGCTACAACTTCCACCAAGACGCTTAGAACAGATTAACGTATGGGTTGGAGAGCAGAGAGGCTGAAAGCAGAAAGAGCCCTTGGGGGAGAGGAAAAGTCAATATTCCTGGCATGAGGTGGTCAGTGCTCCATCTAGGGAAGATGGCAGGAGGAAGCAGTTGGGGGAGGACATGACTGAGAACTGAGAGCAAAGGTCTTGGGCTTATTGTCAGAGAGTTGTAGAGAATTCTTACAGAGAACCAGCCTGAGCAGATGATACTTGTTGAGTCAGAGAATAAAGGAGGAGGAGCAGGTGAGTAGGGAGGGAAGCATGTCATCAACTTGGGCATGGACACACGGGGTTTGGGGTACCTGTAGATCATCTAAGAGAAGGCACCAGAGCTATGTGGGCAGTAGGGTGCACACACCCACCCATCCATGCCTGTCCTATCTCACAACCCCCATAATAGACTGCTCTTTATGCCCATCTATCCTTAACCCAGGGGCTTGGAGGGGCTGGAGATCTAGAGAGGGGCTTAGATATCCCCTTGGAGGAAAAAACATGTGAGGACATTGTGTTGCCAAAGCTTCCCCAGGTGTTTGCTCGAAACCTATCAACCCCACCGTTAGCAGGAGTGAACGCAAATCTTTAAGTTAAAGGGTCCAGAGATAAGAAAGGAAACTACACACACAAAAAGAAAACAAACAGATGGAACCAGCTGGGACCAAGATGGCAACGAATCTGACCTCCAACAGACCCTGAGTCTCACTATATGCTGATTTTATTACATTGGCATATTAAACGACATACCTACTGGCAGCCAGGACCAGACATTAAGGACCAAAAAAGGATTGAAAAGGGGGTGGCACCCCTCTCCCTCAAAAAGCCCCGCCCCTTCCCTGGTAGACTAATGTATATGCTTCCCCATCATTAGCCTCATTTCTCCTCCCTTTGTCTTTACTCTATTTTTTTTTTACATTTTTTTAATATTTATTTTTATTTATTTATTTGGTTGTGCTGGATCTTAGTTGTGGCAGGTGGGCTCCTTAGTTGTGGCAGGCAGGATCCTCAGTTGCAGTATGCAAACTCTTAGTGGTGGCGTGCCTGTGGGATCTGGTTCCCTGACCAGGCATCGAACCCCGGCCCCCTGCATTGGGAGTTCAGAGTCTTAACCACTGCGCCAGCTGGGAAGTCCCTGTCTTTACTCTTTAAAATTAAATCCCTCTCGCCAGGTCGGGGAGAAGTTGATTTGTGAACTTAGTTCCCACTTCTACATTCTTTGGCCACTGAATAAAGCTGTGCTATGTCAATCTCAGCTTCAGTTTCCTTATTCGCCTACTCAAACCTGAGTGGAAAAAGAACCCTCCCCCACCAAGGCAGAGAGCCTCGGCCAGGCTAGGGTCCGAGGAGGGTCCACACGACTTAATTCAGTAACAATTAGAAACAGTTAAGTGTGGGTTGAAGCCTCAGCTCTGCCACCGACTAGCTGTGAGACTTCAAGCATGTTGACCCAATTCTGAGTCTCCATTTTGTTATCTAAAACCGAGCAATCATATTGTTGACTGAAAAAAAAAATGTACAACCTAAAAGTTAAGAATTATGTTTTATTTGGCAGACAAAACTGAGGCCTTAAGCCCAGGACACAGCATCTCAGATAGCTCCGAGAGACTGCTCCGAAGAGGCAAGTGGGGGGAACCAGGAGATATAGGAGTTTTTGCAACAAAGACCAGGTAGCCAGAACATCAAAAGATTACTGTTAATTAAAGAAAACCAGACATCTCAAGTTAAGGAATTTAGTGCCTTCCTATGTATGGGAAGATGCAAGAGTCCGGGCTCACTGAAATCATCCCTTTGATATGCACCTCAGCTATCTGGGGCCAGCATCCTGTGCTGTCTCATCCTGAGTCTCCTCAGGGTGCACCATGGTGGGTGCCTACAGCTGCTGCTGCTAGAAGGTGTACATCCTGTTTCCACCCTGAGCTCCCTCAGGGAGGCTGTAATGTGATGGCTTGATGGCTGCAACATCCTTTATTTACTGATAAGGCAGGCAATATTTTTCATTCACAATATCTACCCACGCAGGATAGTTGGGGACTCAGTACAATGAATGTATGCCTATGATGTGCTTCCTGGCACCCAATAGGTGTTCAGGAAACATGAGCTCTCTTCTCCCTTCCCTCCCCATTTTTGCCACACGGCCAAGAATGAAATGATTCTTGGTGATGACACTCTTGGATAGTGGCCACTTTCAAATCTGCCTCTTCCAACCTCTACTGCATGAGACCCAGGATGCTGGACCTACCTGAAGCCGAGGTTTCTATTACCACCTTTCTATGTCTCACCAAGGGGCAGAGTCCCATGCACTTCTCTTCTGGCACAACCCCATCTCCCTGCCTGATCCTTAAAACTATAGCTGCCTGTATCTTCAAAGGCTATAGCCCATCTTAAATATTTGTTGAACGAATCCATTTACTTATGAGAAATACAGGCTCAGAGATGTCACTAAACCTTCCCAAGATCACACCGCTGCCTTAAATCCACTCACACAGTTGAGTGTAAAATCCATGCAATTTTCACATTTCAGTGATATCTGAACTTGTTTTCACTTCAGTAAGACTTAGATTTATTTTTAATTCTGCTTCTCTCCAGCCAAAGTTTTGGGTCTGCAAATGGAGCTGAATGGCTTCTGCATTTGCCAAGGTCATTCTCTATTCGTCCGAAGAGGAGAGCTCTGCCCAGGGGTCATGGTGTGTAATGCTGCCTCCAGTAATGTTGCTGTAGGGACATTTTCCCGGGGCATAATGGACTTCAGGGGTCAATGCTGTTGTTCCTGGCTTTACACTGCCTCTTCTTAATGCACTTACTACCTCCCAAGGAGAATGCTCTAGTCAAAGAGGTTGATATTGCATTATGCTCTTGAGAACTAGAAAGCAATTCACAGTGACAAGAAAAAGAAAACAGCTGATGGGAAACAAATGGAGCAGCTCCATCCCTCATGTTTTCAATTGGGCTTCCTAGGAGGGGGTAAACAGCATGGTCCTTCTCCCCATCCCTCTGGTGGCCCCCACCTACTCTGGAGCTGAGCTGGGTCTCCATGTACCCATCAGACTCCATTATCGCCAGCCGGCATCTTCCTAAGATCTGTTGGGCTCTCTTGATTTCAGAAATAACTGCATGCCCTTGGTAACAGGTCTCTATTTCCTAAAACCTTTCATTAAACAAGAAGACAAAGCATCCCATTCAGGGCTCAGGGTTCAAGCTTAACAGCATTCAGCCCAAGCTGAAGTTCATAATTGGGAGGGAGGGATGGTGTGTTTGCTTATTAGTAATGCACCAGCTAGAATTGCCAGGCCACCACAAGACCAGCACGCTCGCCCAGCTCCTGTGTTCTCTACCATACACTGCTTTTCACCCTGAAATTTACACAGAAGAATTTGCAAAGGCCTAGGCAGTCTTTCCAAAATATTAAGAAGCAAGCAGTCTACACAGATCCCCACAACAACTTAGTACAGAGTTTGTAATTACATATATGTATGGTTATTTGAGTAAAGTCTGTCTTCCCCACTAGGCTATGAACTGTATGAGGACAGGGCTGGTGCCTGTTTTGTTCACATTTGTTTCACAGGGGGCCCTCAATATTTGGAGTGTGAATAAATGAATGAAAGATGCACACAGAAAGGGTGGAACTTCTTTTTAACCTCTTTATCACTCTGCCACAAGGCATGCTGGGAGCCAATGCGGAGGAAGCTGGAAGATTGAATCTCAGGATTTCAATCTGCCATAATGATCTGGCTCAGAGGGTCAGCAGCTAGGATCATAGTGTCTGAAGGGAGTTGCAAACCATCTCTCCCTAAGGGTCTCTGCTGATGGTCCCAGAGCAGGTAGATTTATTTCACAGTAATAATGGATGGGATGGAGTAGTTCAATGGTCAGAGAGGAAGGCCGTGTGCACACTCAGGCTATCTTGGGTTATCAACGTCTATGGCCAAACATACAACCTGTCTTTGCCTGAATGAGTGAACCCATCCATTTCCCAGGACCAGCAAGTAGGGCTACACCCATGTGAACCCAACCAAAGTCTCATCTGACCCTGAGCTGGAGCCTATCAGTGCTTGACTCATCATCCCCTTTAGTACCAGGGGCTTTCTACTTCCAGAGAGCAGCCTGTGTGACCATGAAGTCAGATCAAAATCAGAGAGGGCGTTGGGAGGTCTAAGCAGAAGGAAGCTTTGGCCCATGTGGCTGGGTGCCCTACTCATGGCCCTTTGCCCTAAACCACATCAGGGTGGACTTCCAACTGCCAGCACCTAAGGTTCTTTTCCTGGGGGCTTTCTCCCTCTACCAAAGCCCACTTTTGCCCATCTAAGTGGCAGGCCAGGAGGTGCTATGAAATTACCACCTCCTCACCCTACTCCCCCACTGCATCCCCAAAGTAGCCTTCAACCAACGACTGATGGGGGTTGGTGTGTAAATACCCCAGTTCTCTCACCCTTCAGGTAGGATAATGCTGAGGTGTGTTCAACACTGGCTCCTAGAAACTCCCCAATGGACTAAACTCCAGTCACCACAGGTTTGATAACACACCTTCAATTGGCTTCATGGGATCAATTCTCAAATAAACTACTGGCACCTGAATCTTTGCCTCAGGCTCTCCTTCTAGGAGAACCTAAACTAATAGAGGACGTATGTGTAAAGGCAGATGGTGAACTGGGGGAATACCAAGTGGTGATTTGTGGAGGTGGAACAGAATACAGGTGTGAACGGGGACACTGGTGCAGGAGAGGTTGGCTGGAGCAAGCCTTCAGTACCTGGCTGAGGAGTCTGGTTTCACCTGAAGGACAATCACCACCTGTTCCTGGAGAACAGTGTGGCAGCCATCGACATGAGGATGGCTCTTGAGGCAGGAAGGGACCCAACACCATGGAGTCCCGCCCTCATCCAATATTTGAATCCCTTCCACGGCATCCCCACATCTACGCAAATGATTCCAGTGGATTGAGAGCTCACTCTCTCGCCAGACTGCTCATATCAGCTAGGTCTGACTACTATCAACTAAATTCTAGAAAGTTCTAGAAATATCCCCCTTGTTTGTTAGAAAGACCTAATTGTTCTCCCGTATGAAAGTCCTTCAACATACCGACTAGTCTCTAACTTTCCTCTTCTCCTCTCCAGGCTCAATCCAGTTCCTTCCACCATTTTCCATGTGACAAGGTCGCTTTTCCCTGTTCCATCCCAGGCCCTGTCCCCTCCATGTACTCTGGACTCCCACCTTTGGGAATGATATTCCAGTTGTGATCCAACCAGCCCAGAGAAAAGGAGGCATCCAGTATCTGCTCCTTCCCTGACCCATAGGAAACTGTTGACTAAAACAACTTCCGGTCCCTCATTTATTCCATTCATTCAATATATATTTAGTGCACACTTATATATGCTAGGCACTGTTCTAGAAGCTGGTTATAGATCCATAGATTTTTTTTTAATCCCTGTCATTATGGAGCTTATATTCTAGAGCAGGAGTCAGCAAACTACTCCAAATCAGGTCTGCTGCTTGTTCTTTTAAATAAAGTTTTATGGGAACAGAGTCATGCTCATTTGTCTGTTTACAAATGGTCCGTCTGTCTTCACACCAGAACAGCAAAGCTGAGTAGTTATCACTGAGACTGCATGGCCCACAGTGCTGGAATTGTCTACCATCTGTCCCTTTACAGAAAACGTTTCCTAACCCCCATTCTAGAGCGTCCACTAGAATGCTAGATACTGAAGATACAGCAGTGAAGAGACAAGGTCCCTCCCTGCTCTCTGAGCTTATGTTCTAGAAGCCCAGCTATGTATCAGGCAATGTTTGGGATTCTGCAATGAGCAGTCAAAGATTCTTTCTACTCTAATTCAAAGAGATACATGCACCCCAGTGTTCATAGCAGCACTATGTACAATAGCCAAGACAAGGAAGCAACCTAAGTGTCCATCAACAGATGAATTGATAAAGAAGATGTGGTACATATATACAGTGGACTACTACTCAGCCATAAAAAGAATGAAATAACGCCACTTGCAGCAACATGGATGGACCTAGAGATTATCAACTGTAAGTCAGACAGACAAAGACAAATATATGATATCACTTATATGTGGAATCTAAAAAATAGTACAAATGAACTTATTTACAAAACAGAAACAGACCCACAGACATAGAAAACAAACTTATGGTTACGAAAGGGGAAAGCGTGGGGCGGGGATAAATTAGGACTATGGGATTAACAGATACACACCACTATGTATAAAATAGATAAACAACAAGGATTTACTGTATAACACAGGGAACTATATTCAGTATATTGTAATAACCTATAATGAAAAAAATCAGAAAAAAATATATATGTAACTGAATCACTTTGCTGTACAACTGAGACTAACACAGTGTTGTAAATCAACTATACGTCAATAAAAAATAAAAGCTAGGGCAATTTTTTTAAAAAGGATTCTTTCTTCATGGAATATTCTAGAGGGCCTATTATATGCCAAGCTCTGTGTATGGCGCTGGTACAGAGGTGACCAGACTGACGAAATCCTTACCCCCATGGACTTCCCAGTCCAGCTGGGGACAAGATAATAAACAAACAAACAAAAACACAGCTTCGGATGATAATAAAAGCTCTGAGTAGGCATAAAGTAAGCAGGAGCTGGGATTTCCTTGCACAGACTGCCATCCTGTATTCCCCAGTCTTCTCCTGTGCAGTTGCTTTAGGTACAAAGGGAGGTCCTGGAGGCACTGAATTCCAACCAGTGAGGCTGGGCCTTTGGCCCCAGGTTGTTGAGATGTGAAGGGGGACAGATCCAGTGCTGTCAGTGTCATCGGCCACTCAGGCATGGCCCCCAGTGGACAGCCTGACCCCCCAGACCTTAGGGAGGCAATTCCCATAGATGCACAACACACCCTGTGTATCTTCTTGTCTCCTCCTTTGAGAAGGAGGACAGCTAGACGGGCATGTGAGTCTAATGCTACATGGGCATGTGAGTCTAACACTTTGAAGCAATCTTTACTGCTTCATTTAACTGAAGTATTTTTCCACCCAAGTTCCCCTGCTCAAGCGTTCCTTCTAATCACCATTTCCATTTTACAGTATGTTGTGTAGAGCTCACGGGAGTCAGCTCGTGGGAAGCAAGAGCCCCTGGGGTGGCAGGAAAAATAAGGTCTGGCTCTTAGGGGGTTCAGTGAAGCAGCAGCGTCTCCAGCTTCCTGGCAGGGGGCAAGGAATGGCCCAGAAACCGTATGGCGCCAGACCAGAGGCAGTGCCATAGGACCTGGCTCTGAGATGACTTTGTAAGCTTAGGAAGCATCATCAAGTTTGCAGGGAATGTGGAAGCTCTATCCAGAAGTCTGGAATGTACTAGAAAGTTTCAATTACTCTGTGGACTGAGGCACATCCAGCTGTTCTACCAGGACCTGATTTCCTCATGCATGTTCTGAGTTCATTCAACATATAAGCAGTCAATGCCCACTATGGGGATTGGAGGAGTTAATATACATCAAGTAGTTATAAACATGCCTGGAACATAATATATACTGAATCAATGCTTGGTTGCTATGATTATTATGATGCCCAGACATTGGCCTTCATTTATTTACTTGTTCATCCATTCAGCCCTCCATCAAACATTGGCTGAGGAGCAATGACATCCCAAACGGCTGGAGATACAGAGAGGAACAAGGTGAGGATGGACGTGGCCTGTCAAGGAAAGAGATGCAGGGGAGAGAGCGGCGTGAAGTGTTGCTGGCTTGCATTCTTAGGAGGATGGTGCTGCCATTCACCAAGACAGGAAACTAAGTGAGGGATGGTCATGCATTGAGAGGGGAGGCTCACGAGCTGGGCTGGCAGCATGATGAGTAAGGTTACCTGTGGATCTCCCGGTAGGGACACACATCAGGTAGTTGGGATATGAGCCTGAGGTTCGGAGAGAAGCCTGGAGAGTGGGGTCAGGGCCAGGCTATAGTGTGGGATTGCCTGATGGTCTCTGCCCACAGATCTGGCCTGATTCTCAGAGAACAGAGAGAGGTTGCTGGAGTCCTGAGGGTGTTAGCACAGGCTAGTTTTCAGAGTGTCTTATTTAATTGAGAACTAATGGCAGTGACTAGCCTTGGGCCTCAGTCCAAGAAGCAGGAGCCATCTGATAGGCAACATTTTATTTATATATAAATAAATACACGATAGATAGATAGATAGATAGATAGATAGATAGATAGATAGATAGAGATATCACAGCAGTCTGGGATGTCACTGACCCTTGACCAATGTTTGCTAGAAGACTGAATAGATGAAGCAATAAATAAATAAGTCCTGTGCCTGGGTATAATAACAACCAAAACATTATTTAAGTATGTAATATGGGACTTCCCTGGTGGCGCAGTGCTTAAGAATCCACCTGCCAATGCAGGGGACACGGGTTCGATCCCTGGTCTGGGAAGATCCCACATGCTGGGGAGCAACTACAACTACTGAGCCTGCACTCTAGAGCCCGCGAGCCACAACTACTGAAGCCTGCGCCCCTAGAGCCCGTGCTCCACAGCAAGAGAAGCCACCGCAATGAGAAGCCCGCGCACCGCAACGAAGAGTAGCCCCCGCTCACCGCAACTAGAGAAAGCCTGGGCGCAGCAACGAAGACCTGCCGCAGCCAAAAATAAATAAATAAATTTATTAAAAAAAAAAAAAAGTATGTACTATGTTCCAGGAACTGTTCTAACTGCTTGACATACATTGACACTTTTTCTCTCTCTCTTTCTCCTCTCTCTATCTCTCCCCTAGGCTCTGTTCCAAGTGCTTTACAAATCTGAACTCATATCCTCACTGCAACCCTATGATCAGCTAATGTTATTCAGTTTTGCAGATAAGGAAAATGAGACACAGAGAGGTTGTTTCTTAAGGTCTCGCAGCTACTAAGTGACAGAGCTGGATTCAAATGCAGGCAGTCCGACTCCAGGGTCCCTGCTCTTAACTGCTGCGCCTTTGCTGCTTCTCAGCACCAGTGCAGCTCCTGTTCAGGCCTAGAAAATGCCTCCGATGACCCCATCCCTAGAGCCAGCTGGGTTCACAGGAGGGGCGCAGTTCTCTGCTGCCCGAGTGCCGCTCTCCTCAGGCAGAAACTGGTCCCAGCTTCCAGCCTCTGCTCCTCTCCTTCCCGCCCAGGGCCCTGGGCTCAGCAGCGGGGCTGGAATCTTGGCAGCAGGATGCTGGCTCTGTGTCTCTCTGCAGGCCACCTCCTCCAGCTTTATTAGCCGTCTTTTAAAACAGACTTTTCTGTTTCAAACACCTCCACTTACCACTTGCTGCTCGGCTTCCAACGGATCCAGCGTGCTTCCCTGTCTTCGTAATATGCTGCTCAGAATATCACAGACAGGCTGACTTTTTGTGAAATAGCAGCCTCTTGAGAGAGAGTTTTCTTTCCCTCTTTTAATTATGCCATTTTCCAGCTGGCCTTTTTCTTTCTGAAAGGTGAGCCCCAGATTTCTGATTGTTCAGCCACTAATTTCAGTGTTTTGATCCCATTTATCCGATGGAGGCAGGAAGAGGCTTTAGATGATCAGGCAGTTCCACCCTCTTACTTTACAAAGGAAACAACCGTGTCTCAGAGAGGGTGCTTCTCTCCTCTGAGATCACACAGCCCATTAGTGGCCTAGCGGGGTTGAAACTTGAACCAGTTAACAGTGCGGGGGTTTAATAATAGAAGTAGTCATAATTCATATTCATCACAGCATTAAAGTTTACAAAGCATGAACTTTAGTTCTCAGGTCTCTGGATCCTCTGTCCTCTAGTGGCTCATGAGCTTGGTCATCTCATCTAAGGAGAGAGGAGCCTCTTTTCCCAAAGCCAGCTGTCCACTCTACCCACATCTGGAATTCCAAGTGCTCGCATCCAGTAAGAACCAGGATGATTCTTGGTGACACCTGAGATTCATCAAAAGACAACAAGCACCTATTTGAGAGCCTCTTGTCAATTCTGGAGTCACCCCAGGGCTAACTCTGCAGCCCAGACTCCTCCATGTCACCAGATACTTCCTCTCCCTCCTCCTACTGATAACGTTTTCTTTTTATAAAAAAAAGAGGACTGGACAGGAGAGGACGGGGCTTCCCCCACCAAACAGCAAAATGTCTCTCCAGTAGAGACTCAGCAGTGGTTAGTGTCAACCCTGGAAGACTCAGAAAAGATCTCATTCCACCCTCCCACTTTAAGGATTGGGAAGCTGAGGCCCAGAGAAGGAAAGTGACTTGCCCAAGGTCACACTGCTTTGAGACAATAAAACAGGTGCCTGGACCAGTTGTCTCCTGTCTCCTATATTCTAGATACCAACATCAGCCACTGGCTAAATGCTGCCTTAAGTGTAGCTTGCCTTATTGTCTTGTTAAATAGAAATTATTCCATGGGGAATAGCAATAAAATTGTAAGGCAGTAGCAACTCATACCTCCAATGTCCACCCCCATGGTCTTAAATCTTGGCTGCACATAAGAATCTGCTGTGGATTCAGATTCCCAAGCCCCACCATAGAGGAAATGGATAAAAGTCCTAGGGAGCGGGGCCCTGACCTCTGTGTTTTTCCAAAGCTGTACAGATGATTTTAATGGGCAGCCAGGGATGGGCAAGACTCATCCACCTGATGGCCAAGAATCCCATCCGCAGGTTTGAATCATTGTGATTGAAATAGAATGGAACTAATTATGTTTTTGAGCTTTAAATGCTTAATTTGAATAAAATTAAAACATGAAGCTGACAGAACGTGACAGATTGCTGACCAGAGAGCTTTCTGAGTCACACCCAAACTGGAGGGCAAGCTTGAAAGGTCTCCACTCATCCCTGTTTGCAAAAAAGAACACATCAGACCACATACCCATGAAGCAGTAATATGTGTTGCTATTGAAAACTGTGAATGCTCAGGTGTGTAAAGACCATTTTCTTTTCACATTGCGCATTAAGGAAAATAAGTTGTCAATAATGAAAGTCATAGGTAAAAATTCATCTTAGCCCTCCCATGTGGTCTTTCCTTTTGTTACCACTAGTTTTCCCTCCTAAAATCTGATCTGTCCTCATATCAGGTATGAAGACTCAGTCCCAAGTCAGAGTCCTTATGAAGGACAAGTTTCCTACAGAAAGTAGAAGGGCACAAGGAAATGCATAAAATAAAACAGGCGTCCTTATAATAAACAGAATTTTTATTCTGTCCTCAGAATAAACATACCCTGAACCTCATTCAGATGTTTACTCTGGGTGCTTGGCTGGGTGGAGAGAAGGAGGCAAGGAACCAGAGAGCATCCTTGAAAGGGACAGTTCAGCAGAAAATGCAGTGCTGATGAGAGAAGAGACAGGGTAGAGACGTCTCATTCTAAAACTGAAGGAGGATAAAAAAAAAAAAAAAAAATCAAGGGGTTTTTCATGTGTTTTAAGAAATACAAGATAGAAAATGTTCAGATTTCCCCTGAAATGAAAAGGGACACCTGTTCTGCTATGGTGAGAAATAACCGGAGGCTGAAGGTTGGATGCTTTTCAGGCTCTGTATTATGCTTGTATCTTTCACATTCATCACCTGCTCCCGATTCCACCATCACACAACCACATTCATTAGTAGCTATAATTATCCTCATTTTGAGAATGAGGGAAATGATGTCCAGAGTGGTCAAGACCCTCCCAAGATCCCATGAGCTGGGAGTTGATGCAGCCAAATTTCAATCCAGTCCACTTCTAACTCCAGGTGGGGAGAGATGTCTTTTTGGGGACAGAGCTCTGCTGGAAACAGTGAAAAGCTGAGAGGGGCGTGGCGGGAGGGCCAGGGGAGATTCCTTTATTCATTTTAGTGGAAGTCATGGACATCTGGCCATTGGACCAAGATATTACACTGGAACTTTCTCTAGCTGGGAATATCAGAAATATTGGTCTGTAGCATTTCTGGCTGATAAAACAGAGCTGTAAGTAAAGACGGCACTGTCACCCTCCCCTCATTTCCTTTCTGCCATTATTCACCCTTCTCCATGGCTATTGTTTCAACCCCTCAGATGGTCTTTTTTGCCCTCCTCTGAGCTCCTCACCACCTTTCCTGCCATGGGGAGTCAGGAGCTATTCCCTTCCTCTCTCTAGTCTGTCTGCCATATGTGCAGCAGGACCAAAGTCAGTGTCCAAGAAAAGGACAAGAGGCTGAACCCAACACAAAGGATGTGTCATTTAGAGAGAGCTCAAGAGAAAAAGGGCAAAACCAGGAAAACCAATGTTTATGTGCCAATGTTTATGGGCTAAAGGCTTTAAATACATTGTGCCACTTGATTTTCATGATAAACCTGTGAAGTAATGCTATCCCCAGTCATGGAGAGCCCATGAGATGAGAGCTGCCTGCCAAGATGCCCCTTGCCAGGGCTCAGAACTCACTCTCTGGTTATGGTTTCAACTGTCTTAAAGATTCAGTTGTCGACAGCACCTGATACCTGCACCTCCTGCATCCTGGTTGCCTTCAGAGAAGGTAGTCGTTGCAAGAAAAGGTTTTGACCCAGATTCAAATCCTAGCTCCACCTCTCACCTCTTGTGAGATCCAGAACATGTGACTGAACCTCTTCCTGCCTCTGTTTCCTCATCAGTAAAATGGGTGAAACCAAGCAGGATCCTGTGGGGCTCCCAGGTACAAATCCTTTCTGTGACCCCCGTTTCTTTTTTTTTTTTTTACTTATAACTTTTTTAACATCTTTATTGGAGTATAATTGCTTTACAATGGTGTGTTAGTTTCTGCTGTATAACAGTGAATCAGCTATGCGTGTGTGTGTGTGTGTGTGTGTGTGTGTGTGTGTGTGTGTATCCCCATATCCCCTCCCTCTTGCGTCTCCCTCCCACCCTCCCTATCCCACTCCTCTAGGTGGTCACAAAGCACCCAGCTGATCTCCCTGTGCTATGCGGCTGCTTCCCACTAGCTATCTATTTTACATTTGGTAGCGTGTATATGTCCATGCCACTCTCTCACTTCGTCCCAGCTTACCCTTCCCCCTCCCCGTGTCCTCAAGTCCATTCTCTACATCTGCGTGTGACCCCCGTTTCTTGTTTGTAGGAAATAGGCTTCATTCAGCCTCCATGACCTTCCCTGAGTTCCAAAGGACAGGTCTGAACAGTTGCTAATCAGGGAAGGGAGGAGCTGCAGAAACAAGGGAGGAGCAGTCAAGAAACAACAGTGCAGCCTTGGGACAGGGTCCTGGTTCCTCCTCAAGGAATATTCATGACAATATCTTTGAGCTCTTCAGCTGAATTAAGGTCTCCACCCAGGTGGAGTGGCAACTTCAGGCTGAGTGCAAGATTCCTGGAGCATCACCCTGTTACCTTACCACCAACCAATTTCAGAAGAAAGCCACACAACTTGCAGCTCTCACCCCAAATTTTGTCTGTAAATACTTCTCCCCACAAACCATCAGGGAGTTCTGGGTTTTTGAGCACAAGCCTCCCTTTCTCTTTGCTTGGCCCTGCAATAAACCTTTCTCTGCTCCAAACCCAGTGTTTCGGTTTATTTGGCCTCAGTGTGTGTCAGGTACACGAATTTTGTTTGGTAACATGGAGTGCTATGAAAAATGAGTATGTTAAATGGTTAACATGGTGCCTGGCACATACCAAGAGCTCAAAAATCGTTAGTGATTATCGTTATTATTCTCCCTCACAAACATTTATTGAGCTTTGGGCCATGAGCTGGGAGAAGACTCATTTGCAAAGAAGACTCATTAGCAGAAACATAAGCTTCTGCTAAACTCCCATGTAGTGATGTACCAGTGACTCTGGCCAGATATAAGATGTCGGAATGGGCAAGTATACGGTACCTCTGAATAGAGACTCAAAGACTCCAGCCATAAGTCAAAAGGAAACCGGAGACTGAGAATAGTAAGTTAAAGGCAGCAGTTACAAACTGTAGCTCAAACCTATGTGAACTTGGAGAAGTCAAATAGCAAAGGATGGACCCCCAGCCCCCCTCAGCAGCTGCAGGTGAGGAATGTTGATTGAACACAAGCAGCAATCATGGAGCTCAGCCAACATTCCACCTGGAAATTTTTTGGTTTTGTTTTGAACCCTGGAGTCAAGCAGTCCTTCCCAGAGCAGTGAGACAAAGCATTCCAGGCATTTGACAGAGACATCTTTGCAAGCAGAGTCCATTTGCATAGAAGTTGCTGCATTTGCATGATCACTACAGGAGCAAATGGGAACAGAACGAGCTAAAAACAATAAAAATAAGTTGGCAAAGACTTTGAAGAGACTAAACTGTAAGGATGATCATCACATAGGCTGACGGATCTCTGCAATTTGTCTATCCATGGTCCTGCTATAAGGAAGGAGACTGTCAGTATCCCCACCAGATGAGCAAGATGGGCAGAGGACATTTCTCTGCCTGGGGGCCCTTGTCCTGGACCTGGCTGGGAGCAGAGATGCTGTGCTCTGGGTTAGCTCTCTAGATAGCCAAACCAAAAGTGTAGTAGGTCCAGAAGAGGGCTGGGTCCAAATCAGATCGGCAGTACTAAGTGGTCTAGGCCTGAAACTGAACAAGATAGAGTCCAGGGGTGCAGATGGAGAGCAGGTTCCAGACCCCAGATATGTCTCAGACTGGGGCAATTACTGAGTCAAAGAATGGGCCTCCTGGTTAATGTCTTCTAGTTCCTGCAAGTACGGGCAAGGACATGCTAGGAGAAGGTAAAGGGGCAAGGATTAAACAGTGACTAGGCTGACATGCTACAGCAGGGCCCAATGCATAAATTTGTTCATTCATTCAGCAAACATTTATTGATCATCTACCCTGTACCAGCTATTATTTCAGGCAATGGGTATACAGCCCTGAAAAAACAAATCAGGTTGCTGCCCTCATATTGCTCACATTCTAGTGATGGAAGGTAGATACCAGCAAATAAACTAATAAATATATAATTTCAGGTAAAGACAAGTACTATGCAAAATAGATAGATAAATAAAGTGTGTTATGGGGAAAGAGTGATGAGGAAGGGGAGTAAATATACAGAATCCCACCTTTCCCTTCTCCTCCCTCACTCCATCTCACCTGCAGGGAAGGGTGGTATCTCAGTGCATGGGCTGCACTCTAAGACACTGACCAGGTCACACATTCTAGTGCAGGAGTCACCTCACTTTCAGATGCGTGTTGTTTTTTCCTCTCCTTTCTCTCTTTTACCTGAATAGCCAGGGCAGCAAAAGCAAACCAGAGCCCATTCTTTTTTTTTTTTTTTAAAGATTGATTGATTGATTGATTGATTGAGTGATTGCTATGTTGGGTCTTCGTTTCTGTGCTAGGGCTTTCTCTAGTTGTGGCAAGCGGGGGCCATTCTTCATCGCAGTGCACGGGCCTCTCACTATAGTGGCCTCTCTTGTTGTGGAGCACAGGCTCCAGACGCGCAGGCTCAGTAATTGTGGCTCACGGGCCTAGTTGCTCCGCGGCATGTGGGATCTTCCCAGACCAGGGCTCAAACCCGTGTCCCCTGCATTGGCAGGCAGATTCTCAACCACTGTGCCACCAGGGAAGCCCCCAGAGCCCATTCTTGTAGAGTAGGTGCTCTGCTACGCAGAACTTGCTCCATCAGAACCTGTCTGACCATCTCCTGGTCTCTTCTGCTTATTTCCTACAGGCAACCCTGGTGCAGAGACCAAAGGCTCAGATTTGGATGGAACAAGGTGAGGACTAAGGAGCGACTGGCAGCCGTGACAGCCTATTTCAATCCGACTTAACTAGTTTAAGGCAAACGGGTGCTCCACGTGGTCCAGCCCAGCTCATCTGCCATTCCCTGTTCTGGGTCTGGGGGCCCAAGCCTAGTCAACAATAACAGGGCAATTCCCCACCACTCACCAGGTATATCTGTCAGCTATTGCTGTCTAACCAACAACCACAAATCTCAGTCATGTACAACAATAAGCATTTATTTTGCTCATGCATCTCTGGGTTGGCTGCGGGCTCGGCTGATCTTGACCTGGCTGGGCTGGGCTGGGACTCGCATAAATAGGCTGAAGGTCAGATTCAGGTCTGTTCCACACGGTCTCCCGTGTCTCTCATCTTCCTCAGACCAGCTGTGAGCCAGGGTCTTTCCATGATGATGGCAGAGGCATGAGAGAGCAAGCAAAAACACCCAAGGGTCCTCATGTAACTGCAGAACCAGCCCAAGCTGGCCGTATCCTGTTTCTAACAAGATACTGAGTTGTTCTTCAGCGACAACAGAACAAAACCACAAGTCATGACATCAAATAATACCCAGAACCAAAAATCCCTCCCCTCTATGGAACCAAACAACCGGGACGTGATCGGAACCTGAATACCAGAACGCATTCAGAAGCGCTGTCCAGGAAGGTCCGGTGCTGAAGCCCCTTTTCCACATCTTCCCACATACGGCTGAGTTCCAAAGCCCTCCAAGACAAACCTGCCCCACCAGCACCTCCACACACTAACCCTCCTCCCCTAACTCATAGAAACTTGACCGAACCACAGACTGGCTAGACAGGTGTGAGCTGTGCCTCCTGCCTCCTTGCCAGTTGACCTCACAATAAAGGTTTTTCTTTTCTCAAAAGTTGGTACCATAGTATTGGCTTCTATGCATGTTGGGCAGTGAGTCCTTTTTCAGTAACACTGACAGCACAGTATGAAGTGGTCCACTTCTGCCCATACAGCCTTGAGCTAAAACAAGTCATGTAGCTGAGCCTCAACCCAAAGGGCGGGGACCTGCATCTGCTTTTAGGGGAGCAACTGCAAAACTGCCTGGCAAAGAACATGGTTACAGGAAGGGGAAAAGAATTAGGGCCAGAAACTCGTACTACACACACTTTGCATGGGAACGTTCTAAGGGTAAGGGTAGAGGCATGGTCTAGGGAGAAAGGGACCTGACCTGGGGAACCATCTCAAATTTGAGGTCACCTTTGACTGGAATTTGCCAATAAGGAAGCAGTTGACTCCTTATTAATGATAAAAAAGAAAAAAAAGCCAACATTCACTAGGCACTTACTCTCTGCTAGGTATCATTCTAGATGCTTTACATGAATAAATCCATTTTAATCCTCATAAAAACGTTTTGAGGTGGGTTCAGTGATTATCTTCATTTTGCAGATGAATCAGCTGAGGCACAAGGAGGAGATGAAACTTGTTCAAGGTCACAGAACTAGTCAGCACCAGAGCCAGATCTGGACCCAGGCAATCAGGCTCTGGCACACACCCTCCCAAGCTCAGGTAATACTATCTTCGCTATAGAGAGCATGGCTTGAACACCCACGCCCCTAGTCTGTCCTGCGCCCATCCACAGTCTCAGGGGCTGCTCAAGAATGGAAGAAGCTTTAGATGTGGGGAGGGGAGGTGGAAGCTTAGGGGTGGGACACAGCTTGATTAGAGAAGCTGTTGGTTGTTGGAGGGTGGGGTGGAGACAGGAGCTCAGACCAAGGCAGCTAAGCTTGGACCGAGGTAGCAAGGGGAAGGAGTAGAAAAGGAATTCAGGCTTCTCAGGGATTCAGGAAGGGATGATGAGGGCAAGAGAAAGGCCAGGTGGGGTCCAGTGCCTAGAAAGAGACTGAAGGGAGACTTGATTTTGAGACTTTACACAAAACTCTGAAAGGGAACCCTCTTGCACTGTTGGTGGGAATGTAAATTGATACAGCCACTATGGAGAACAATATGGAGGTTCCTTAAAAAACTAAAAATAGAATTACCATATGACCCAGCAATCCCACTCCTGGGCATATACTCAGAGAAAACCATAATTCAAAAAGACACATGCACCCCAATGTTCATTGCAGCACTATTTACAATAGCCAGGTCATGGAAGCAACCTAAATGCCCATCAACAGACGAATGGATAAAGAAGTTGTGGTACATATATACAATGGAATATTACTCAGCCATAAAAAGGAACGAAATTGAGTCATTTGTTGAGACGTGGATGGATCTAGAGACTGTCATACAGAGTGAAGTAAGTCAGAAAGAGAAAAACAAATATCGTATATTAACGCATGTATGTGGAACCTCGAAAAATGGTACAGATGAACCGGTTTGCAGGGCAGAAGTTGAGACACAGATGTAGAGAACAGACATATGGACACCAAGGGGGGAAAACTGCGGTGGGGTGGGGATGGTGGTGTGCTGAATTGGGCGATTGGGATTGACATGTATACACTGATGTGTATAAAATTGATGACTAATAAGAACCTGCAGTATAAAAAAACAAACAAAACAACTAATACTAAACTTTCATTGGGTTATTTGTATGGAAATATGTTAATATAAATGTTTCAGACATTACATGAAATTTCTAAAAAAAAAAAAAAAAAAAAAAACCTCATCTTTGCATCTCTTGTCTCCCTAAATTGGTCAGACCTGGGGCTCCTTGTCAAAGCCATACTAAGAGTGAGGGCAGAAGGGCAGGATTGGAGCTGGGGGAGAGCAGATGCTCTAGGATCGTATCTCAGGCAGCCCAGGATTTGAGTGGTGATAAAGAGACGGGGGACAAGGATTCCCCTGAGGCACATTGCCAGTTTCTATTCAACTTGTCACTCACTTCAGTCACTCCTCTTATTTTCTGTTATGATAAACAACAATAACAGCTTACTCAGGGAGCATTTTCTAAAAGACAAGCATTTTCAGACACAGAGATTACATTTGACACTCACAACCATCTCACATGGGAAACAGCACATTTTAAAAATAAGGATACCGGGGCTCAGAGAGGTCAAGTGTCATGTCCAGGATCACAGCTAATTAGAGGAAGTGGAATCAGCACCATCACCTCTTAGCCCTGCACCATCCTCACATCTTTCCTTGTAAGGACGGAGAGCATGGAATGAAGTCAAGTTTGATCTCTTGAGAGAAGGTGGTACTTTGTATCAGTCATTCACACTTCAGTATGATGTATTTCCAGTCTGGTCCTGAGAGTAAAACAACAATAGGACACACTCACTGAAAAGTTGCAACAAAGGCTCCACCAAGGGGTGGAAGGGAAGGAGTGCAGTGAATATCAAAAAACAATGTCATCCAGTCTCAATTTCTCCCTCCTGGGAGGCTCAACTGTTGGAACCAAGCTTACAGAAGTTCAGGACAAGGCAGAAGGTGTCTGATGAAGACAGTCAAGTAATAATAATTATTGAGATCCTCCGGGTGCAGAGTCCTGTGCTGAGCACCTGGGAGGCTGTAGTAAAGAAGGCAAGGGTGCTTACATTCCAGGATGGGGAGACGCAATAAATAAATACATGAATAAGAATGTGATAGGACTTCCCTGGCGGTCCAGTGGCTAAGACTCCGCGCTTCCAATGCAGGGGGCATAGGTTCGATTCCTGGTCAGGGAACTAAGATCCCACATGCCCTGCAAAGAACGTGAAGTAGGACAGGTGCTATAAAGATGGCACGTCATGATGAGATGAAGAGTTTTGAGAGTGGCAGGGTGGGGTTACTACTTTGGATTTGGGAGTCAGGGAAGGCCTCTCCAAGAAAGTGACACTGGGATAAAACTTGAACAAAGAAAAGGTACCAGGCTGGCCAAGATCTTCTTGATTGGAAGAACAAGAACAAGAACAAGAACCCAATCAATGCAAAAAAGTTTAAATGACAGCAGCAATAATAATAGTGGAATGGTAGTCAGCGTTGCTAACCCTTATTATGTGATAGGCACTGCTCTAAGTAATTTCCATATGTTACATCATGTCATACTCACCACAATGCTGTGAGGTAGGTATTATCACAATCCTCATTTGACAGTGAGAAAAAATGAGGCAAAGAGAGGTTAAGTAACTTAACCAAGAAGAGATAAGAACCAGAAGAAGAGAAAGTTGCTGGGTGGTCTGTGGTCAGGTCCCTACGGTCCCAGCACTGAGTCTGAAGAGGCAAGATGGTCAAAGAACCCAGGGGTATTTGGCGGCCTTTTCCAGACTATGTGCGGTACCCCAACTTCTAACACCAAGCTCAATGCCAAGAGTCTAACGGAGCTGCAGCACTAAAGTGATCATGTCATCAGATGAGCGGGTGCAGCACCCAGCCCCCTCCCCTCCCAGATTCCCCCACCCAGGAAGCGTTTGCAGCAGAGGGCTGGGTGGGAGGCCAGCTGCACACCGCCCACTGCTCCTCTCGTTTCCACTATAAATAACACAGTTAAGAAAAAGAAACCCACACGCAGGGGCACTTTCATCGTTACACCCACTTTCTGGTCTGCTCACTCCATACAAGTGATGTGACGATCTGAATTCAAAGTCAGGCGTGGTGAACTGCAGTGTGTCAGGAAACCAAATAGTTGGTGTCAAGAGATCCAGGTGGAAAGGAAGGGGTGTTGGCTCTCTTAAAGACTTCCTACTCCTCTTGCTGCAAGACCTGACCTCAGCTAAAGATGTCATTAGCCAAGTCAGAGCCCCCCTCCCCTGCTCCCCTGACCCCTCTGTCTCCCTTTGTTGTTGTTCTGATAATTAATAGAGAACATGTCACATTACAGCATTGTAGGAGTTGGATAGATAGTGGGGGAGGAAAAGGAAGAGAGGGGAGGGGAGGATACCTCTGAGATGAAGGGAAAGAAAAAGGACGTAACCAAGCTTGCTCCCAAAGAACTCATAGTGATGGTGCAAATGGGCACATACACATGTGATGACAACTCAATTTGGCACATGGTTTAGAATAGATCTGACCAAGATGTGGTGGCAGCCCTGAGCCAGCAACAACGTCTGCAAAAATGTCCTTTAATCTGAGTCTTGGAAGGTGAGTAGGAGTTTTCCAGGTAGAAACAGGCAGGAAAGGGCACTGCAGGCAGAGGAAAGAAATATGCACAAGCAAGACACAGAAAAGAGCCCATCGTCCACAGGGAGATAAGACTGGGATGCCCATCAAGGCTGTAGATATCATCATGCTGTATTCTTCCTCCAAAGTTGACATCTTAGAGCAACTGGTGGTATCCCACACCCATCCAGACACTAGGACTAGCCATTTCTGCCTTAGGACATTTTTTAGCTTTGTTGCTGACTCTGGTCCCCAATGCCACCACTGGCACTGAGGGTCATCCATCCATGGCCTCTTTGGTAGGTCTCTCTTATGACAACAGCCTGGTCTCCCTGCTTCCTGATTCTCCTCACCCCCAACTTGTCCACTCTCAATGACCCCCTGTTTCTGAGCCAATTTTGGAGAAGTTTTGGAGTCTACCTAGATAACGGTGATAATCGGAGGAGGATGTCACTTGCTTCAGCTAAAGCCCAGATTGCCCAGCAAAAGATGAGTTAGAAAGCAAGCTGACTTAGAAAGACCAGAGAACCAGGGAGCAGGACCATGGCGAGGCTAATGATAGAGGCAGGGTTCATTCATCCAACAATACGGTAGACTTCGGACTCTGAGCCTCACCTCTCTGGATGCGGGGCACAGACAGCACAAAAAGAAGACACAGTGCCCACTGTCCCTGCCCTCCTGGAGCTTGGAGGAGACAGCCATTAATCCAATAACTACACAAATAAAGGCAAAATTACAAACCATGATAAACAGTGTGAAGAATATTTAAAAGGAGCTCTGTGTGCTTACAATGGTGGTGAAGGCAGTCAAGGAAGACTTCCAAGGATAGGACATTTGAGCCAAGATTTGAAGGGTGGGTTAACTAGGTAAAAGATGGAGAGAAGGAGTAGTTCTACTTACAAGCTAAGAAAGTTAGCCTAGGGGTAATATTATCTGGATTTGAATCATATCCCCACCGATGGTTAACTTGGGGCAAATTATTTCACCCTTGCATGTCTTGGTTGCCTTGACTGCAAAATGGAGATAGCAATTACCTTAGAGATTTGTTATAAAGATTCAATAAGACAAAACATTTACAGTAGATAGTACAGTACAGAGTAAGGACTTCATAAACAGTGGGAGTACCAGTAATAGTTACTGTGGTTGTAGTGGTGATGATTAAAATGATGCTGTTAGGATGATGGTAGTGGTGATGGTGGTGGTGATTATGGTGATGATCATGATATTGTTGATGGTCATTATGAGAATGATGATGGTGATAATGATGTTAATGGCGTTGACAAGGATGATGATGACTTCTGCACTCACAGCAACAGGAACAACATATGTAAATACCCTCAGATTGAAGGAGGCATGGGGATAGGAGGTGCTAAAGAGAGGAGACAGGCATGTCTCTTAAGGCAGACAGAGCCAGACTCTGCAAATGCTCAGTTATAGACTCTAGACCCCAAGCTTCCTCAAAATGTAATCAAAGTGCTCTAAAAGTGCTATTACAGCCATGACTCAGATTCAGTTAAAATTTCTTGAGCTCCCTGCCTTGAAAGGTCCTGCCTTGGGAATTCCCTGGCAATCCAGTGGTTAGTACTCCGTGCTTCCATTGCAGGGGGCCCGGGTTCGATCCCTGGTCAGGGAACTAAGATCCAGCATGCCACGTGGCGTGGCCAAAAAAAAAAAAGGTCCTGCCATTATACCAACAGTACCAGCAGGGAAGCCAGTGTTAAGTGAGTACCTACTATGTGCTGGGCAATTACTCATGTGTTACTCTGTTTGATCCTCATGACATTTACTAGGTGGCTGGCACCATGCTGAGCACAGATAATATGTTGAGAAGCAGGATACAGATAATTACGCTCATTTTACACAGAAGAAAATAAACAAAGCGTAGAAAGTTTAATTAATTATCCAGGTTACACAGCTAATAAATCATAAAGACAGGGTTTCAACCCAGGCTCAAATGTCTCCTAGTTTAAGCCCTTTCTTCTCTGTACCACAATGACTTCTGGTGTTTAGTCAGAGGATGTGCAGACTTATAGAGTCAGAGCTGCAGGACCCAGGTCCCAGTCAGCAAAGGAGCTCTCTCCTGCTCCATCCCTAGTGGGGGCGGCTCCCCCGATGTCAGCAGAGTTCACAGAAAGTCCTCATCAAGTCCCACGATCCACAATTTGTAAGTCACTATTCATAAGAGATGACAAGAGGGGAAAAGGGTGTATGTGTTCATTGAGCCCCTACAAGACGGTAGGTGCTTTATAGACATTATTTCATGGAGGCCAACCCCATTCCTTACTCAGATATTACTGCCTCCTACTTATAAGATAAAGGAACTAAGACTCAGAGTGGTTGCAAAACTTGTCCAAGGTCACACAATGGAGGGTGTCATATTTAAATCCAGGACTGACTGACTCCAAGGCCCAGTCTCTTTAGCCACTTTCTTTTTTTTTTTTCCCCTTTCAATTCATTTAATTTCAACAATCTGTCAAAAAAAAAAAAAGAGCCAATAAACAAATATTGAATTACATTTTGTTGGGTTTTTCAAACCCTCAAACTCCTGACTTATAAAAACAGCTTGTGTGTCTTCCACCCTGACCACCCTGCTACTTTTCCATATACCACAGGCCACCCACAGATACAAAGCCAGGACGGCGGTGGGGGGAAGCTGACGTGGTCTACTTGGAGCCAGAAGACAGGAGGGCCATGAGGCCCGAGGAAGCACTTACGGACAAAATGTAGTTCACTGTGGGGTTGAAGTTCTTCAATATAAAGAAGGAAGCGACAATGACCAAGACCAGAAATAGGGTGTTATTATTATAGAAGATGGAAAATGTTGTAGCTTCATAATCAGCAACTTCATTCTTCTTCCACAAGATTCTTTCATCTTTTTCCTTCCGAGACATCTTTCTATCACCAGCTTCAGAAAGTTTTCGAGTCACTTCTTCGGAAACAGCATCCCGCCTCTTCTGTGCTACTTTGTGCTTGAGAACAAATTTCACATTTTTGTATGCAAAGGCTACCAGAGAAGTGCTGACTGGGGTCTTCATACTCTACAGAACAGCAGACTGAATAAGGTCCATATGCCATATTCGCCAATATAGCCAGACGGGGATGGCGGGCACGATGAAGGCGTTCCCGAAGAAGAGCACCAAGGACTTGGCCAAGAGGCTGTGGCTGAAATCCTGCAGGAGCAGGTCCTCCGCGGACTGCTGCTTGGAGCCGCCTTTGGGAGCCATGGTGAAACCGCAGCCGCGAGACGGGAGGGCCAAGCCAGGAGCCGAGCCGGGCAGAGGCCTCTGGCACCACCCCTGCGGCCACCGTATCTGCTAACGACCCCTCTTTAGCCACTTTCTCCCAATTGTTCTTTTGTGATGCAACACACGCTCACACACACACACACAGCCAAACACAGCCATGGACACAAACAGATTTTACGCCAACTCTGAATGCATCAAAATGTGTATAAATTCATAATGCTTTTAAAAATGCCCTACCTCTGAGACCAGAGGAGGAAGAATGAAGGAGATTGCTGCCTGCTTTCCTTATGTGTTTAGGCTGCAGCAGAGCTTTTAGATATTTCCAAGCACTTGGCCACCTCTTCTGTGCTCCGGGAAGGATAATAGACTATCCAGCTGAGGTTTCATGGTTGAGGCTTTAGACACTGGAAAACAGGTTTCCAGTGGCTATTTAGTCACCTGCAGTGTCCTCAGCTGCTCCAGGAACTGAAGTTACCACAGATGCCCAGGCAGGGACTGAGCGGGGATGCTGGATACACATTTGGGGCCCTTCAGTACATATTCGTGTATGTGACTTTCCAGAGACAATGGTTAAAAGAGAGTTACAATCGCAGACTCTTCCTTTCTAGCTATGCCCTGAGCAGTTCATTTAATCTTTTTATGCTTTGTTTTACCATCTGGGAAAGGGAATAACAGCATTGTCACCAATCTTATCTTAGTCAGCTATTACTGTGATGATCCGGGCTAACAAACAACACTCAAATCTCAGTGGTTTACCTCGACAAGCATTTATTTCTCACTCACAGCACTGAAGGTCATCTGGGGCAGCTCTGCTTCAGGCTGTAGATTGAGTTCAGGTCTTTTTCATTTTAGGATGAAAGGAAGCAGGTATCTGGGGTGTGATCTTTCCGTGATTAATCACAGGAGTGTAAGAGGGCCGGCCAAAGCACTTGAGCACATTTCAAACTTTTGGTTGGGATCCACTCACATCCCAATAGCCAAAATCAATCACATGGCCAGGTATAAAGTCAGTCTGGGGAACGGAAAGAGCGGGGAGGTGTTCCAGTTACCAGCAGTGTATAAAAATTTATTTCAAAACGTAGCAGCCCACACCAGCCATTTTATTTCACTTGTGACTTAACTGGTCAGGAGTTTGGGGAGGGCTTAGCTGGACTCTCTCCAGGGGTTGTAGTCAGGTGGCAGCTGAGGTTGCAGTCATCTGAAGGCTCAGCCGGGCTGGACATCCAGGATGGCTCCCTCACATGGCTGGCACATAATGCTGGCAGTCATCTGGGCTGGACCAAAGTGCCCACATGTGGCCGCCCCAGCACGGACGTCTCAGCGTAGCTGGATTCCTCATGGGATGCCTGGCTTCCCCCAGCTACATGTCCCAAGAGACCAGGTGGAAGCTGCATGGCTTTCTCAGACTTATCCTCCAAAGTCATGCAGCATCAATTCCACTGCATTGTACTGGTTATAAATAAGTTACTAAAAACAGCCCAGATTCAAGGGCAGGGGACATAGACCCCCACCTCTCAAGGGGAAGAGTGTCAAAGAATTTGCAGGCACGGTTTTAAACCATCACAAGAGGCACAAGAGGAAGAAAAATGAATAAATAATATTAGCCACATATCCCCCCCCCACCATAAAAGTTGTGATAATACATGTAAAGCGTTTAGCACAGTGTGTGGTACAGAGCAAGCACTAAATAAATAAATGGTAGTCATACAGGGGCTTCCCTGGTGGCGCAGTGGTTAAGATCTCACGCTCCCAATGCAGGGGGCCCGGGATCAATCCCTGGTCAGGGAAGTAGATCCCACTGCCACAACTAAGAGTTCACGTGCCACAACTAAGGAGCCTGCCTGCCACAACTAAGGAGCATATGTGCTGCAGCTAAGACCCGATGCAACCAAATAAATAAATTGAATATTTCAAAAAATAAATAAAGGAGAAAAAAAAAGAATTCATTTGGAAAAAAATGGTAGCCACACAAATCACAGAGTCACTGGGCCGAGATTCCAGATGCTCCCCTACCTTGCTTGTTAACTTGGTTGAGCTAACTGGACTACCTTGATGAGGCCAAAAGGCCAAAAGATGGTGATGGGGCTACCACTTGCAGCTCCCCTGCAACATGCCAAGTACCGTGCTAGGCAGTTTCCATGCAGGATCTTGTTTAATCTCCACAAGAAGCTTGTGAGGCTGTGTGACTGCTGTTATCCGTGTAGTCTGAAAACTCTCACATCCTCCCATCATCTTAAAAAATGTTGTAAACATGCCACTGTGGGTGTACTTGGGAGAGCAGTCAAGCATCCCTCCTTCCATCCGTCCCCTCCGCACCCCTCCCCAGTTTAATGGTCCACACAACCAGAAAGCCTGTGCAATTTGTTCATCCCTCTATCCCAGCACTAACCCTGCTGGATGTCAGTTTGGCCCCACTCTTATGTCACTGAGAGGTTCTTGGAGACAAGGACTGTGTCTGATCTAGTTCTGGACCCTGTGCCCAGGGCAGGACTACCCCCAGAGGAACACGGACATCTCTCATTTTTCCTCCAGCTCCACTCACCCTCCTTCCTCTGCCTGTATGGACCACATCAACAGGCTCCCTTGCCCTCTGGTCAGGCTTGACCAGCAGGGAGTCCTGGCAGAGGATCAGAGGAAGGAAAGAGAGTGCAGTCAGGGTACTGATTCTCCCCAGCTGCCTCTCTGCAAACTTGCCTAGGTCTGGCTGTGTCTCTCAGCCAAGGGACCCAGCTTCTGATCTCCAGCTTTCTCTCCATGACTCCCTCCACCCACCTCCAGTATGTGGTACTTCCTCCTGCCCCTTCCCTTTGGACCTGGGGAAAGGAGCACTGTTACTAGCCCCAGGGAATGGTCTACCCCTTACGATTTCCCTACACCTTGTCCACACAGCTGTAAATAGCCCTTTTATTAATCCCGCTTTGAGTTAACCTAGTTGGAGTATGTGTCTGCTTCCCGCTGACCCCGACTGATACAGAGGTGCTTGGGGGACAGTTATCAGACACAAGTTTCATCTGTAAGGTCTGTGACCACTGAGTCTCCTGGATGCACAGGCCAGGCCAGAAGATGCAGGATGCCATGGAGGGTGTGACCAGTTCTGTCTGTCCTTGGGTGATTAAGCAGCAGGATCGCCTCCCACCTGGGGCTGTGAAGCTTCCAGCCAGGGCTTCATTTAGGGACAGAGCTGTCTTTCACCTGACATCTCAGTGACATAGAAGATTTCAATTAGAGCCATCAGGGGCCTGGAGTGCCTGACACACCTTAGGAAAGACAGTGAGGTAGGCAGATCCTGCAGTGTCCTGAGGTTCGCCAGCCTGACTCCCACCCTCTCCTCCCCCCACGAGGCTGGATAAGCACAGTGAGCCCTCTTCAGACCCACAGCCAGCGGAATGCTTCAGGTGCCCCGCTTGAGGAAGACTCCCAAAGCATCCCCTGGCAGGGAGTATTATCAGCATCATATCTACTTAGAGTCATCTCCAAACTCCCAGGGTCTCCTGTTTTGCATTCCCAAAGCACCTGGACCCTCCTTTCTAGCTCTTATCACACTTGTAATTAATCAGTCACTTGTATAATCATCTACATTCTATTCTCCATCACAGAGGTCCTGTTAAAAATGAAATGAGATTATGAAGTCACATCAAGTCACTCTACAGCTCAAACCCTTGGCTGGCTTTCCTTTTCACTAAGAAAATGCTGGTCTTCACTGTGGCCCATGAGGCCCTGCTCAATCAGGCCACCATGATCCCTCCCTCTCTTTCACTCTGCTGCAACCACCATGGCCTCTCTTTGGTACCTCTGACACACCAAACATACCCCTGCCACAGGGCCTTTGCACATGCTCTGGTTCCTTTGCCTAGAATACTGCTGCCCAGGTGGCTTACCCCTCCTACCTCACCTCCTTTTTTTTTTTTTAACAATTTTTTTTTAATTAATTAATTTATTTTTGGCTGTGTTGGGTCTTCGTTTCTGTGCGAGGGCTTTCTCCAGTTGCGGTGAGCGGGGGCCACTCTTCATCGCGGTGCGCGGGCCTCTCACTATCGCGGCCTCTCTTGTTGGGAGCACAGGCTCCAGACGCGCAGGCTCAGTAGTTGTGGCTCACGGGCCCAGTTGCTCCGAGGCATGTGGGATCTTCCCAGACCAGGGCTCGAACCTGTGTCCCCTGCATGGGCAGGCAGACTCTCAACCACTGCGCCACCAGGGAAGCCCCCCACCTTCTTTTTAACGCTTTTAAAAGATTCACCATGGCCAGGGCCTGGGCAAAAACACAGGACGCATGAGCATTCTTTTTTTTTTTTTTTTCCAAAACTATATGTATAGTAACTTTATAGCAGAAAACAGCAAGCTAAAGTCAAGGCCATTGTGGGACCTAGTTTTCTGGTGCCAGGTTACCCCAGGCGTGCTGCCCCGTTTCCTGGTTCTTTCTTGGGTCATGTGACCAAAGTTCTGGAAGTGAGGAGCTCAAGGTTGAAATCAGCTCCAACGTATGAGGGTTCCTTTTACGTCTGATCACAAATCACACACTGCATTTTCTGTTTGGTTGTTTTTTTAATAATTTATTGAGGTAAAATTCACATAACATAAAATTAACCATTTTAAAGTGGACAATTCAGTGGCATTTAGAACATTCACAGTGTTGTGCAACCATCTCCTCTACCTAGTCCCAGAACATTTCCATCACTCCAGAGTAAAACCCCTTACTCATTAAATGGTTTCTCCTCCATTCTCCTCTCCCCACAGTTCTTAAATTTAGGTCGTTGACCCATTTGGAGTTATTTTTTTCCTATGGTGTGAGCTTGTGGTCCAACCTCATTCTCTTGCAAGTGCACATCAGCTGTCTCAGCATCATTTGTTAAAGATGATTTTCTTCTCCATTGATGGACCTCATACCCTTGTCAAAAATCAATTGGCGGGCTTCCCTGGTGGTGAAGTGGTTAAGAATCCGCCTGCCAATGCAGGGGACACGGGTTTGAGCCCTGGTCCAGGAAGATCCCACATGCCGTGGAGCAACTAAGCCCATGTGCCACAACTACTGAGCCTGTGCTCTAGAGCCCGCGTGCCACAACTACTGAAGCCTGCACACCTAGAGCCCGTGCTCCGCAACTAGAGAAGCCAACGCAGTGAGAAGACCACGCACCGCAACGAAAAGCCCACGCACCACAACGAAGAGTAGCCCCCGCTCACTGCAACTGGAGAAGCCCGCGTGCAGCAATGAAGACACAACACAGCCAAGGATAGATAAATAAAAAATAAATAAATAAATAAAAATTTAAAAAAAAAAAAAAAAAGGAGGCAGCCCAGGGACAGCCCCAGCCCCTGTGGGTGCCTGGCAATCAGAAGCCCCAGGAACCAAAGAGAGTCTGTCCAGGTCTGAGCAAAGCTGGATTTTATGTGCATATTTATTGCCCTCCTGGCAATTTCCAAATGCACTGTCAGTAGGAAACAGTTTTCTGTACACTAAGACTCATCAAAAGCCTGTTCAAAAACACATTATGCAGGTACCTAACATAACCATATACATTAGTTTCTTATGGTTTTATATTCAAATCAACAAAAATTTATTGAGCATGGGCTCCACGCAAGACACCATGCCAGGTACCGTAGGAGCATGTGGCAGATAATACACAATCCCCGTTTGTCCCCAGCCCTCAGCTGCTCGTGTTCTGCGTGGCGGTGGGGAGTGACTCACACGCCGCGAGACTTTAATAGAAGGACCGCTGTGCTAAGTACTGCAATAGAGGTACAGACAGCAAGATGGGAAAATGGGAGGAAGTGATTACTTCTGGGTGAGGGATCAGGGATGTTTGAATATAGATATAATTTTTCCTGAGCACCACCTCTAGTCTCTCGTTTCATCCTCTTAGTGACTCTATGGGATAAGCATTATTATTGTCCCCATTTTACAGATGAGAAAACTGAGGCTCAGACAAGCTCAGTAGATTGCCCAATGTCACAAGGCAGTTGAGTCTGTTTGACTCCATCACTTGGGTGTGTTTATCATCAAAACTGAGAAGTTTTTTCAAAATATGCAGGCCCACACTCCATGGCAGATGTACTGAATCAGTCTCTGAGGGCAATTCCTAGATATGTGTATTCTGAAAAAGCTCTCTACATGAATCTGCCATGCTTCTTAATTTATACACACTATGAGAGTTTAAGTGGGATTTCAACAGATGAGGATGGAGAAAGAAAAAGCATTCCAGCTAAATAGAACTGGGCAAGCAAAAGTGCTGATCTAGGAAAATGTAGGGCTTCTTTGGGAAAGAGTAAGTGGCCCCAATCAGAAGATCAAGCCGCCCTGGTCTGGGAAGATCCCACATGCCGCGGAGCAACTAAGCCCATGCGCCACAACTACCGAAGCCCATGAGGCTAGAGCCCATGCTCCACAGCAAGAGAAGCCATCACAATGAGAAGCCCGCGCACTGCAACGAAGAGTAGCCCCTGCTCACCACAACTACAGAAAGCCCACACGCAGCAACAAAGACCCAAAGCAGCCAAAAATTAATTAATTAATTAATTAATTCTTTTTAAAAAGGAAGAGAGAAGCATGGTCGGTGAATGTGCTTGGGGGGCCTGCCATATCACCAGTGCCCTTCCTGACTGCTCCAACCCCACGCAGGGCTCAGCCATGGCTTGAGTATCAGCCTTCAGTGAGGAGGAGCAAGATCTTCTGGCACCAATGGCTGAAAGAAACCAGCCTCTGTTCAGAGGGAGAGGAAGGCCTGTCAGACATTACTGAGCACCTACTAATTGCCAAGTGCTGCACTGAGCTCTTTGCATACATTATGTCATTGATTCTTCCTGACAGCTCTGAAAGTGGTTATCCTTATCTGCATCGTTTAAAAGATTCATGAGGTCCAGAGAGTAACCTGTCCAAGGTCACATCATCAAGAAGTGACCTAGCCAGGATTCAACCTCACATCTGTCTGACTTCAATGCTTGCGCTCTTAACTCTGGGATTGAGTGCTTTTGAAAGGTTGTCAAAAGGGGCCTCAGATAAGAGGAAGGTGAGGCTGGGTCATATGATAAGCAAGAGGACCATGGAAACTGTTCCAGGGGAAAGACTGAAGGTGGCTGTGTAGCCTGGGTTCCCTTAAAAGCAGAGCCTGAGACAAAGATTTGGGTGTCAGTAGTTTATTTGGGAGGTGATCTCAGGAAGCGCCAGGAGGGAGTGGAGAAGAGTGAGAAAAGGAGGCAGCTGATAAAGGGTGTATGTTACCTCTGTGGGCCACAGGGGCTCAGTCCCACTGGGGACCCTCCAGGAGACTGTGGTGTACGCATCAGAGCTGCTTCACCAAGGAGCCAGGAAGCTGGCGTCTTTACACTCTCATTGGTCGAGCACTGCTCCCAGAGCACTAATTCCTCAGCACTGCCATCCTGCCCTGTTTGAGGGCTAAACATATTCCCTTAGCCAGGAATACCCTGGCAGAGAATTTGCTGGCAGCCTTCGGTCTACATGGAAACGGGCTACAGGCGACCTCCAGGGCTGGCTGATGGGACATGTGAGGGACGTCAACAGCATCTCCTACAGCGACTGTGCTCAGCACTTGGGGATTATAGAACAAAGCGTCCCTCAAGATCTCCTTGTGTGAATTGAATCTAGAAAATTAATAGGAACTGGATCAGAAGAACCGAGAAAAGACACATGAGCAGAACAAGATGCCTCCGGGACCTGAGGGTCCCGGCTATAAGCTAATCAGACATGTTAAGGTTGCTAAAGAAGCAGGCGTGGATTGGAAGGGGGAGTCTTGCAAAGACTTTCAGTCTCACCAGCCAGACCAAGCCTATGGTACGATGGACACATCTCAGCCTGGTGCCCTCAAACATCAAGGACTGTCTTCCCTGCACTGAGAGCAGACTTTTCCAGTACATTCTCCTGCAAATCTGGCCCCAGACAGAAAACTCCTCTAACGGTTTTTAACGCCAGGGTCATAGTTCAGTATCCTAACCTCGGTCAACGTGAGTCTGCCTGAGGGATGGCCCTGCTCCTCACATTGAAGCCAACAGACCCCAACTCTGTGTGACCCACGTCCAGACGCCACGTCAAGCTTATTCTGAGTGGCCTCAGCGGATACCACCACCAGCCTTCCCCAGGTAACATCCCAGATTCAAACAAGTCTAGCAAAGCCTTTTTTCTTCTATTTAACTTTCTACAGTAAAGCCATGTGAGGAGGCTTCATTCAAGGACAAGGTTGCTAGGAATCCGGGCTCTTGTTCTCATTAACAGTCATAAGCCTCAGTCACTCATTCTTTGCCAAACATTCTCCCTGACTGCATGTGTGTTTGGGTGTGCGTTTATCTGAATGTTTATGCATGTGCATGTCTGTATGCATATGGATTTGTGTAAATGAATGTCTGTGCAAACATGGCCGTGGAAACAGCAAACGCGAGCTCTGTAGTCTACCAGGCACTGCCACTTACTAGTTCTGTGATCTTGGACGAGTCAACAATGACCCATCCATGCCTCAGTTTCCTCATCTGTAAAACGATCTTTACAGCTGACTTCACAGAATGACTTGAGGGTTAAAATGAGGTAACGCTTGTAAGGCAGTTTATGTAAGCCTGAGCGAGTGTTCAGTCAATGCTAGCACTTGACAGCTGAAGTTACTATTTCAGGTAATTCCATGTGTCTGTGTGAGCATTGTGTCTCCTTTAGGATGCCACTGATATTGATCTGTTTCTGACCTCTGCTCTGTATCATGTTGTGATCAGCAATGGGATCAGCCAAGGGAAAGTCTAGCAAAAGACCACAAACCAGCATGATGTAATCAGAAAGGATGGTTGCCAGACACCAGTAGAAAGACAATGCAAGAGGATGCAAACGCCAGACGGTGGACAGTGGGATGACCAAGCTGAAGAGAAGAGTGTCCCTGGATTCAGTACATAGGACAACATGAATCAGAATGTGATGCCAAATCCTCTTTTGCACAATATCCCCAGGTAGACAAGAAAGCCTCAGGCCAGCAGTGTTCACCGGCACAAAACCCCAGCCTGTATCTTGGGTGAAAACAGATGGATGTTTTTTCACCGGACTACACTTAGAAAGTAACAAGCCTCCCACCCACCCCAGTCCAAACAAAGCTAGGAAAAGAGATTTCAGAACGATCTCTCTCCCTCTTACCACATAGTGGGGCTCCAGATTTGGCTCTTTATCTCTGGTCTCAGAGGGGAAGATGATTATTCTGATAAACTGGAATGAATCTCACAGCAGAAGGGGAGGTCGCAATAGCCCTGATGATTTATCACCCTTTTCAACCCAGTTGGGTTCCAAGAGAATAAATCTTGCCTGCCTCTGGCTAGGTACCCGCAATCATGCCACGGACCATGACTTTCATATCCCATTAACTCTGAATTACTCGGTCTGGGGCTGAGCTGAGAGGTAATTTAAAATGGCAGAAGGGGAAAAATGTTCTGATTTAGATCTGATAGAGACTGGATTAAGTCCTCCCATTTTACAGGGCTTAAATGTGAGCTTTGTGGAGGGGAGTACCTTCGGGTTGGATTGGCTTCTTGCAAAGGACCTGAGCCACAGATTAAATAAAACAACTTGAGCCAGACACATGTTCCAAAGGTCTGGAGGCTCCAAACCGGAGTTTCTTGGGGGAATCAGTCAATTAAAAAAATTACCATTCTCCAGCGTGTAAATTATTACAGCCCTTTAGGGTAGCAATTTGGCAGTTCCTATCAAATTGAAAAAGGCTTATACCCTCTGACCCAGACATTTCACTACAGAAATATTCGGATGCGTTCAAGGGGACGTGTACAAGGATGTTCATTGTGGCCTTATTTGTATCACTGAAAATCAGAGACAAAGAAATGGTCCATCAATAGTAGAATGCCTTAAGAAAGGATGGTACACAATTCTATGAGAGAAAAAGCATCCATTAAAGAGAATTAGGTGGAAGGAGGTCCATGATGTATTACAGATTAAGAATATTAATAAAAAGGGCTTCCCTGGTGGTGCAGTGGTTAAGAATCCGCCTGCCAATGCAGGGGACACGGGTTCAAGCCCTGGTCTGGGAAGATCCCACATAGCACGGAGCAACTAAGCCCGTGCGCCACAACTACTGAGCCCGCACTCTAGAGCCCGTGAGCCACAACTACTGAGCCCGTGTTCCACAACTACTGAAGCCCGCGTGCCTAGAGCCCATGCTCCACAACAAGAGAAGCCACCGCAATGAGAAGCCTGCGCACCACAACGAAGAGTATCCCCCGCTCACCGCAACTAGAGAAAGCCCGTGCGTAGCAACAAAGACCCAACACAGCCAAAAATAAAATTAAAAAAAAAGAATATTAATAAAAAAACAAAGTGCAGAATAGTTTCATGTAAAGTATGCTTGTTTTTTTAAAAAATGGAGATTAAATTAAAACCATTTTTTTTAATCCATCCTCGTGTGTTAATCTGTAAGGCGTGCCTCTTTATCAGCAATCACACAATTTGCTGCAGTTTGAGCCACTTTCTACATCCCAAAATAAATTTTACATTCAGCCCAGCCTGATATTATTGTCTCTCTGATCAGGCCTTCTTGCTAGAACCACTTCTGGTGCCCAACTAACATTCCTGGACAGCCACAAAGACCACTGGGTCAGCAGAGAAGAAGAGAAAAGAAGGCTTTTCTCAGCAGGAATCTGCCTGGCTCTCATCTTTAGAATGGACGTAGAGAGCCAGGCTCTCTTGGCCTTGAATCACCTACAATTGCAGGCTTGAGCTCTCCTGCTTCCCCACACCCATGGACCTAAGATAAGTATGTGGGAGGCCTGCTGAGTATGTGGGAGGCAACAGACACGGGACTTACTGCTCTTTAAGAGCAGAAAGCCCTTATCCTGACATTCAAGACCTCTGGCCATCTGGTCCTGCATTAGTCAGGATAGAATATGACATGCTACAGTATCATAAAACCCCCAAATCTCAGTGGCTTAATATAACAAAGACTTATTTGTCCCTCATAAAAAGTCTGGTCCTGGCTAGGTGGCCCTCTTCCATACAATGACTCAGAGATCCAGGCTGCTACATCCTGTGGTTCTGTCATCTTGATATGTGGTCTCCAGTGTTACTGTTTCAAGTTGAAGGGAGGACTCGGGGAGGCATATGCGTTCCCACCTGCCTCAGCCCCGAAGTTGTTCCCACTAGTCTATCGGTCAGAATTGTCACAGGGTACCAACTTAAGCCCAAGGGAGCCTGGAAAATAGAGCCTTCTGTGTCCCAGGAGAAAGACACCGTGTACTTATCACTTTGTCTCCACTCCAGATCCTAGCATTCCCTTTCCCACTGTGTCTCACACACACTCTCTCATTCACCTGAGATGCCATGCCTCCTCCACTCTGATATCCCCACCGAGGATGGGAGACCAGACTCCAGCCTCCAGAAAGATGGGATATGACACACATGCCTAGTTTCCTGCCTCTGTGCTTTTGCTAGTGCTATTTATTCATTCAACAAACATGTATGGTGCATTGAGAATATCCAAGCACAGTGCTAAGTCCTGAGGAAACTGTAACAAGCGAGACAGTCTCTGCCCTCCTGAAGCTTACAGTCCAGTGGCCCATTTCTACCACCTCTGCCTTCTAAACCCTACTGGGCTCTGCTCAGCTGCTAGCCTGCCTCTCCCCATCTCTGGCGTGTCGGTAGGACTCATGGAACTAATGCAACGGAAGGGTCATAAGCCACGCCTGGCACCAAGACAAAGACTCAACAAGTGTGAGCTGTCGGTCATAGCAGCTACCTTATTTCAAGAGGATCACATAGAGGTGGCTCTACATTCCAGAATCTACCGTCACCTTTTTGCCACACCTGTCCCCAAAGGCTGTCCTCAAAGCCCTCTTTCTCACTTACTCGAAGGAGAGGACCTTGTCTGTAAATACAGCATAAGGAAACCAAAAGATTTAACCGGGGCTGAAACACCTCGTGAAGTTCTTGAAATCTTTTCTTTTGGGTCTTGAGAGAAAACTCAACTCTTCTAATATGGGGAGATCTGAGGCTCTTTGAGGGAGTTCTGGACCTTATATACCAGACACGTTGACACAACGAACCAAGAATGAAGAATGAGGATGGTAAGACCTTCTGCACTCACTTCCTGCCCATGTCTGCTCAGGTGTCACCCCCCAGAGAGAACTTCCTAGACCACCCTGCATGAATAACACCATCGCCATCATTCTGTATTTCTTAACCCTGCCTTATTTTTCCTCAAGCCATTTATCACAGCAATAAACAATAAGCCTGTTCAAGATTTCAGAGCCCATATCAGCCAGGGCACTGACTCTAAATTTTGTACTAGGTCCCTGGAGGACAGAGAAAGGGTGGGGTTATCCTTTGCACCATCCCCAGCATCTAGTTCAGTGTCTGAAAAAGCATACATGCTCCCTAAATATGCTTCTTGACTGATGGAATTTTACAAAACAGTATGTCAGGGAGATCATTAAGAAGTATGCTTCTGGGACTTCCCTGGTGGTCCAGTGGTAAAGAATCCGCCTTACAATGCAGGGGATGCAGGTTCTATCCCTGGTCAGGGAACTAAGATCCCACATGCCAAGGGGCAACTAAGCCCCCGCACCACAACTACTGAGCTCACGCACTTCAACTAGAGCCCACGTGTTGCAAACTACAGAGCCCAAGCACCACAACAACTAGAGCCCACGCGCCCTGGAGCCTACACGCCACAACTAGAGAGGAGAAAACCTGCATGCCGCAACTAGAGAGAAACCCACGCACCACAACAAAGAGCCCACGCGCCACAACGAAAGATCCCGCGTGCCGCAACGAAAGATCCTGCATGTTGCAACTAAGACACGATGCAGCCAAAAATATAAATAAATAAATAACCTTTAAAAAAAAAAAAGCATGCTTCTGCACATCAACTTTTTAAATCATGTTACACTTCAGGATTTCTGTACACACTTGTTTATAGATAAAATTACATTCGTCTAAAATTGAGTTATTCTTCATGGTCGGTTAGTTATTAAAGGAATTTAAAAGCACTTATTTGAATAATATCCAGGTCATTTGGAGTCAGTATCTTCTAAAAGTTGGACCCATTACAGATAAACACCCATGCTGGGGTCCAGGCACAAAAAGTAGCAATGTGGTTCATTTCCTAGAACATTTGATGAAAGGACAACTCCATCCTCCATCCCCTGAGTATAGCCTTTCTCTAAAAAATATTCAATACATAGCATGAAAGTGCATTTATGTCCCAACATGGATTTCTGTTGACACAGCTCACGCTGATTTTAAAAATCAGATAAGTTGGTTAAATCCTTTAAGAAAATTAGGCAAGCAAAGATGCCTAATCATTAGCTCTAGAAACCCATCACATACATAATAGAAGCAAAGTAATTATATTTAAGGCCATTCTTTCTTATAATGTTTGTCATTTCTGGGTATTAACTCAAACACCCAGAATTTGGAACCTCTTTAGGAGATGCCCTAAGTATCAAAGATAATATTACTCATCACAAAATTTGCTGGTGGTTGTTTTTTCTTCCGTTGCATTCGATTGTCAGTTATATTTAGAATGACTATAATTTACTGCCCAAAGAAGACACTTAGGAGAGTGAAAAGGGCTCTATTAATATGAAAAATTATAACAGCACAACAAAGTGGGCATGCAGTCACCCTAGCTTTATATGTGATGAGCTTCTCTTATGAGCAAGGTACTGCATCAGACTCTGTAGGGTAATTGGGCTCAAGTCCTGGGAGTGAAGCATGGAAAGAAAAGTTGGAGCTGGATCAGGGATCAGTAAACTTTTTCTTAAAAAGCCAGATAGTAAATATTTAAGCTCTGCAGACCAAGAGGCCAAACTGAAGCTATATTTTGGTATTTATGGAACCATGTAAAATGTGACCATTTAAAAATGTAAAAAACTATTCCTAGCGGTCAACTGGATTTGGCCTGTGAGCCGATGTTTGCCAAACTCTGAGCGGGAACATCATTGATATTAAATACTGAGCAAAGAAGTTTGGATTTAATTTCATGGCCAGTAGTTTCTAGAACGATTTTTAAAAATATTTATTTATTTATTATTTATTTATTTTATTTGGCTGCGCCGGGTCTTATTTGTGGCATGCGGATCTTTTAGTTGCGGCATGCAGACCTCTTAGTTGCGTCATGCAGATTTCTTAGTTGCGTCATGCATGTGGGATCTAGTTCCCCGACCAGGGATCGAACCCGGGCCCCCTGCATTGGGAGCACAGAGTCTTACCCACTGGACCACCAGGGAAGTCCCCAGAACCATTTTTATTTTAATGAATAGAAACATGTCCTCAAATGAAAGCGTATACGGAAGTCCAATATATATGCAAAACAAATAAAAATGAGTTTGCTATGGTTGAAATGGGGATGAGATGCAGCAAACAACCTCGCTCACCCACAGGGGAATGCCCAGAGCCCCCGAGGGGCCCTGCTGATCATGATTTGAAGACCACAGCCCCAGTCAGTGGGGTGGGTGCCCTTACATACTTCTGAGGAGGGGGGTGAAGTGGTCACAGCTGGGCTTTACAACAGTCAAGTCACTCTGTGCTGGGCACTGCGTGATTGGAAGGCAGAATGCCCAGCGCAGAGAAGAGGGAAACCAGAGACCTGGAAAAGCACGGATTAGGGCTGTTTCTGAAGCAGACATCAAGGACACAGATGTAGCTCTTGAAGGAGGCTCAGGCATTCAGGAAGGGCCGACTTCATGGGCCTATGACCTGTGAGGTCTCAGAGGACCTCTTGCACAAGACGGTCCCATGCTTGGTTTAAGGCTCTGCTGGCGCCATCTTGAAATGCTTAATAATTTTCAACCGGGGGCCCTGCACTATCATTTGCACTGGGCCCCACAAATTACGTAGCAGGTCCTGCATCCAGGAATGACTCACAGGAGTCTGAGCGTGTGTGTCTGCACCTTCCTGCCACCGTCCTGGCCAGGGGCATGCTACATCATCCCTGGTGTCAAATGCTCTTTACAGAAAGCTCAGGAGTTTCACAGCTCTTTCTCAGAGTCCCAGATCATCCCCCCCACAGGATGCTTCACCCCCTCCAAGTACTCACGAATGCCCACGCATCCTCCCTCCAGCTTCTGCATCCTGGAGACACCAGTCATCGCTGATCAGTCCCAACTCCAAATCTCTGAGGGACCAATTCAAGTCAAACCCCTACTTGCCGCCTGGTGCCTGGCAGGAATCCCATTGCCCCGCAGCTGCCTCCTGCTGACCACAGACATGAAATCCCAAGGGTCGCTTTGGGTTGGGCTCCACCAGGAATGGACGCTGAGATAAGAATTCAGGTACAAGTAGTTTATTTGCAACATGCTAGCAGGATGCCCCCCAAAGGACTGAGGAAATGAGACAGGGACGAGGAGACAGCCAATAAGGAGACAGCCACTGTGGGCATCTGGGGTACACTCTGGAGACTCTGATTACACCTGAGGTGTTTTCTACCAATGGGCAGTCAAGCTGGGGTATTTATCACCAACTCCCACCCCTCATTGGTTGAGTTGCTCCTGGGGTCCTCAGAAATTCTGGCGATATACCCTCTGTGACCAGAGATTGCCCATCAGGCAGAGAGAGACAAAGCTGCCACCATCCAACAAAACTCTACCAGGTGTCCTCCGGGGTGGGCTGGGGGGCTTTGAGCAAGGCACCAACAGGGTTTGCTCCACCCTACTATAAAGGAGCAACGCAGATTTGGGAAAGAAGGTAGACTTCAGGGCACTCCAAGAATGTGAGCATAGCTGCCATGATTCCTTCAGCCAGCCACTCAGAACATATTCCTTGCACACCTGTCCTGTGCCAAAGTTCTATTTGTACATACAGTGCTGTTCTACGTGTTGTAGAAAAACACCACAGACAGAACTTACAACCAGGTGTTGTAATTTATAAGGACCAAATAGCAGGAAGAAAACAGAAGTGCTCACCCACCAGAGGCCAGGACCACCTCACCCTAGTTTTTAACACATCCAACTCACAACCTTCCTTTTATAATGGAAAATACCCAAGACTCCCTCTAAGACATCAGGTTCAGCAAGGGGATGGGGCCCAAAACAGAGAAGGGAGAAGAGGACTGTAGTCATGAGCTAGGACCTTCAAAAGGCTTTTAAAGGGGCACGGGTGACACGTGCTTGAACATTATGATTCCTTTGTTAAGTGAGATTTTTAACTTTTGTAACACATAACACGACCCTCACCAACTGCTGGTGGGATCATAAACTAGCAGAGCCATTTGGACAACTATGTGGAAAAAGTTAAGCATACAGTTACCACATGACCCAGCAATTCCACTCCTAGGTGTGTGTGTGTGTGTGTGTGTGTGTGTGTGTGTGTGTATCCAAGAGAACTGAATATACATGCACACACAAAAACTTATACATGAATGTTCATAGAAGCATTATTTATAATAGCCAAAAAGTGGAAATAACCCAAATGTCTAACAATTAATGAATAAATAAATAAATAAAATGTGGTATATCCATACAATGGATTATTATTTGGCAATAAAAAGGAATAAACTTCTGATACATGGTATAACATGGGTGAACCTTGAAAACATTACACTAAGTAAAAGAAGCCAAAAGACCACATTTTGTAAGATGCCATTCATATGAAATGTTCAGAGGCAAATTTAGAGAGTCAGAAAGTAGATTAGTGGTTGCCTAGGGCTGGTGGTAGGCGGGGGGAGAGTGGTAGAGGGAATGAAGAGTGACTAATAAAGTCTGCAGGGTTTCTTTTCAGGGTGGTGAAAACATTTTAAGATTGATTGTGGTAATGGTTCCATAATTTTAAAACCATACTGAAAAACATTGAATTGTACACTTTCAATAGGTGAATTATGTGTTATGTGATTTAGATCTCAATAAAGCTGTTATTAAAAACATAACACACAATTCTAATATCAATAAACAAATTGACAATCACTGCCCTCTTGGAGTTTCCAACCTAGTGAGTAGAGAGGACAATGAATAGTCAATGTGATAAGCAAATCATACAGTATTTTGTTGTGCAGGGTGATCAGTGCAAGAAACAAAGCAGAGTAAGGAGATAAGACACCTGGGGTGATGGGGAAAGCCACAGTTTTAAATACGGTGGTCAAGGTGGACGTCATTTAGAAGGTGACATTTGGGTGAAGGTTTGAAGGAGTTGGCCACAGGACGTCTAGGGAAAGAGCATCCCAGGTAGAGGGCACAACCATCGCAGAGGCCTGGAAGCAGGACTATGCTGGTGTAACAGCTCCAGTTAAACTGGGGTAGTCAGGGAGAGGAGGGCACGAGGTCAGAGGGAGGGTGATGATTTCAGAGAGGAACCTGGGGTTCCTGGAGGCCTCTTGTAAGGCCGAGTGAATGCAGAACCTTGGGGCTGCTCAGATCAGATAGATGCACAGCTTCAAAGGGAAGAGGAGTAACGAGATGGGGTAAATTAGGGCTCGTCTCTCCTCCTTTTAATGGCTCACCCCGCTGGAGACCAGAGCTCTTGCCGCTCCCCCCCCACCCCCAGCAGTGGAACTAGGGAGCCCACGCCCACCCAGGCAAAGGAGGGGGCCGTGTATCGGGGAGATTTGCTGAGCTCCAACCCTGAAATGCAAAAATGAGAAGTCGGAAAGCAGCAGGCTGACGGGAAACTGCAATTTCACCATCTAATAACCCAGCATGTTTGTGATTTTCAGGTTCTAATTTTTGTATCATCATGGTCAATTACAGGTCACAAATGATTTCCAAAGTGGGCTGCCCAGGGACACAGTTGCGTAAATCCATTTTCCATAGCCTTACCACTCTGGGGCTGTTCAAAACATTCAGAGCCAGAAAGAGTGGGAAGGGAACCCCCCCCAAGTGGAGGGGGAGAGAAATGGAACCAGCCTGGGACCCCAGATGGTGTTTCCATCCAAACTTTGCTACGTACCCTCTGTGTGACCTTGGCCCGGTCACCTCACCTCTCTGAGCCTTGTCCTTATTCATCTCACAGGGATGCTGTGAGACACCCCATCAAAAGGAACAGTGGGAAACATCATATACCAAACCCCACCACATGCCTGTCCTACGCAAGTGCTTTCATCCCTTTTAACACCTCTACTGAGATATAATTTACATACCATAAAATGCACTCATTCTAAACATACAATTTAATGATTTCTGTAGAGTTGTGCAACCATCACCACAACCCGATTTTAAAATATTTCCATCACCCCAAAAAAGATACCTTCAGAGCCATCTTTTGAGGTTCAAATTCCATATATAAAAACATTAGTTAAATAAATAAATAAAATTTAAAAATAAAAACATTAATGCCGTATAAAAGCAAAAGAGAAAAATAGCGACTTATTAGGTTGAATAACATGAAATTGCCATTTTTACAGATTAACATGTTCAAATATTGGCAATTTCACATAGTTTAATCTTTTTAAAAGAAAGAACATTTACAAACACAGTACTATAAAATTACAGTTTGCATATTAACTCATATCCTGCATGTGACTGCCTATGAATTGCCTATGTTATGAATTTTTACATTATATCATTAAAAAGAAAACTATGTATGTTGGACTTTGTGGGTGATTTAAGGGATGTGGGATTTTTCAAGGGAGAAATTTTGACTACACTCCCTTTTCACCTTACGTACTGTCTTTAGAAACAAAACCACAAGGATTGCGCACTTTTGAGTCAGCTCAAGCTAGGATCTTTAGTTCACACTTGAGAAAAATGAAGCTTAGAAAGCTTAGATCACCTAGTCATGCACTGCAAGCAACACCGTACTGGTTCAAGAAATGTGAATAAAACTTCCTTAGTGATTTCTTCTATGCATAATAATTAGGAAAATCACATGCATCCACCTATTTGAGAAAATAGGAAGATTCTGAACTTCCCATATGCTGCTGCTAATTCAGATTCATTGCCAATTAACCCCTCAAGGCCTCAGTTTTCTCATCTGTAAAATGCACATAATAATGCCTGTCTCACAGATTTGTGAGCCTCCATGCGACAATTCACAGCAAAGTTCTCCTAAGACCTTCTGGTGAGCATTTCTGGCCTTGTCTACGAAATTAGCTGATTAAATCAGCCGGCCTATTTTGAAAAACAATATGGTTGTTAGCAAGAGCTCTTTATTGAACAAATGAAGCACTTCCACAGTCTTTCTACAATGATCCTTAAGGAGACCTATGTCATATTATGCTCAACCTCCGGGACACAGCACAGATCTGCACAGAGTAAGCACCCAGTATACATCTGTTGAATGAGCACTTATTACATAAGCAGCCATACTAGAGGGAGATTATCACCATTTTCATAGATGGGGAAACTGAGGCTCAAAAGAGAAAGTGGAAGAACAGGTTTGCTGATGTCAAAGCCATTTTCAACCAACCTCTACTCTATTTCTATGGATTAAAGAGAAGGAGGGAGGACAGGAGAAGGATTAGGGAGAGAATAAATGAAAGGAAGAAGAAAGAAGCTACCAGAATCCAAGTGATTCATTTCTATTTGAATTAAGTTGCCAAAAAAAAAAACAACAGCCATTTCAGTGGATAAATATGTGCACTGCCTATTGTCAAGAAGTGAGCGGTATGCACTTTTTTGTTTCTTCATCTGCCATGGCAACCAGAAAGCTTAGAATCAGACTTATTGCTTGAAGAACAATCAGCTCCAGAGTCTAGATGCACTGCCTCTCTCCTGGTGAAGCTGCTTTCTGACTTATGTGTGTCTCTGCCCCATGGAAACACCCAGTCCCTGCCCTAAACCTGAAGCAGCCTGGAGGAGTCTTCACATATTGTAGTAATTGGTCTATTCTCTGATACCTTGTATTTCACTAGCCCTACACTGATCACGGGAGTCGAGTCAACTGTAATTAGGCATTATAAGGATAATGATTTCATTCAAGCTCCTTTAATGGGTTCGTTCACTTAAAAGGAAAGGTGTTATACAACAAAGTCAGACACTTTATCACCTTGTGATAATTGGAGTTGCTAAATTACAGTAAAAGAGCAACCGAAGGTAATTTCCTATTTGGCCAAAGCCAGCTGGCCTCCCCCTGGCCTCCAATTATCATATTTCTTCTTAGAATCAGGTCTCCCTTCCTCTCAGAAGCTGCTGCGAGCTCCAAGCTATTACAGGAACTCTAAGCTTGCACAGGAACCATGAAGTTCTAATTTTCTCATTACCCAACCTTATGTGTCAGCTATTTACTGGCGAGCCAGCCCTGTTCTTTAGTTCAGGTGATAAATAGGCATGAACAGCTTAGCAAGCAGAGAGGCAAGTAAACATTGGAAAATGATCAGGCCCTGAGAATCTTCTATCAGACAGTGTTATAGGTCAGAGAAAAACTGGAGCAAACCACGGAATGAGACATGGAGAAGAGGCTAAACCAAATTTGCCCTCTTTCACTCAGAAACCCAATGACAGCAATAGGAAATTTCTTCTGCTGCTCAGAGAGTCTCAGATGGTTCTTTCAACAGTGCTGTCAAGCTCAACAAAATAAGCTGATGTCATAGCAAGGGTTCTATTTATTGAGTGCCTAGTAGGTGTGTTACAGTGTGGGAAGGCTTTCTGACATATTGACCTCATCTGAAATTAGAACAGTTTACACTACGCATGTTCACTCATTCATTCACTCTCATTTAATGAGATTATAACAACAGCATGATACAAACACTATATGTGTTAGCTACCAGCTTCTACTCACTCATTTGAGTGACTCAGAGCCCACTTGGAGCCAAGCACCATGACAAACATCAAAGGTGCAATTGTGAATGAGACAAACACAGTCATTGCATTGAAGCTGTTTCTTGTTAGGGACTAAATGTTGTGTTCCCCCGAAATTCATGTCAAAGCCTAATCCCCAGTGGGACAGTACTTGGAGGTAAGGTCTTTGGGAGGTGATAAGGTCATAAAGGTGAGAGATGCAGGCAAAGGAGGATGGGACACAGAGCTATAGAGACAAAAGGCAGTGCAGCCCCATCAGAGACATAGGAGGTACACTCAGTTTTTTAAATGATTAATATGGTAAATGTATATATTTTGCCACTATTAAAAACAAACAAGGAAATTTAAAAAATTTTTTTAGAGAGTAGGACTGTCCATCTATTCATTCATGGATGGATCCCAAGTGCCAAAAAAAGTGCCCGGAACTAATAGGTATTCCATAAATATTTGTTAAGTGAATAAATGTTAGAAAATTCCATGGATTTTTTTCACAGGTACCAGGATAGAACCATACTGAATGCATAGAGTTTGAAATTATCTCTCCAAACAAGGAGTGCTCCATCTGGGAGATAGCGGAAGAAACTCCGAAAAGACTTTAGCTCTGAAAAGACCCTACTCTGCCTCATTCTAAACAGTGTAGCTTTTTCCTGGAACAAGCAAGCATAGAATATTACAACCATGGGTAAAGAAAAAGTAAAAACTCAGTAACAAAAATTTTAATCCATGGAGGAAAACACGACAAAATTTCTGCTGAAAAAAAAAATTCACTGTTGCAGAATTTTAAATATATATATATACACACACACACACACCTATATATATATAATAGAAGCTTTCACAAGATTTAGGAGAAAAAGACAGTGACAAAAATTGTAAGAAAGAAGATAAGAGAAATGGAGGACAGGAAATGATGATGCAACATCCAGATAACTTACTCATGTTCAAGACAGAACAGAAGAGAAGCAATAATAAGAAAAAGGAGCAGAATGCTTTTACAAACTAGATAAATAATCTGAAGAAGACTATAAGGACACCTATATTTCTGACATCTGCTCTCAAAAGTTAGTTGATAAAAAAAAAAACAACGAATACCTAGACACAGTTTAGAAGTTTGTGACCCAAGAATTTTAGAACCAGAAAAGCTGTCCTTTTTTATATAGAGGCAAGAGGACAACATTCTGAACCAAGGACTTAGAAAATGTGCCAACTTATATCCTTCTGGAATTAAAACAAACAAAAAACAAAAATACCTGAAATGAACATCAACTCGTTAGGACATGATATAAAATTAACAGCTCAACTTTGGGGAAATCAAAGTATCAAAGGACAATGGTACCACAGCATGTGCAAAGATAAGGAAAGCTGGGAGGAGTGGGGTGGGGGAGAAAGGGGGCACCCGCCTCAACTGCATCGCAGAAGGAGGCATCAAGCACGGCCATCTCCCAAAGTCAAGCTCCCAAAAGGGCATGGAGGTGCTCATCCTTCCTGCATTTACACCTCTCCAAACCACACTCCCTGGAGCCCTCAAGCACTCTCTATATGACTCGCCTTCAAATTACTCATGCACAATACCCAACTCGGCATGTATCAAGAATGATTCATCATAGCCTTGTTAAGGAGGTGAACCCAAACTTGATCCTTATCTGCAGGCTGAATCAGACTGGAGTAGCAATTCTCATGTCAGACCAAATAGACTTTAAAATAAAGACTATTACAAGAGACAAAGAAGGACACTACATGATGATTAAGGGCTCAATCAAAGACGAAGATATAACAATTGTAAATATTTATGCACCCAACATAGGAGCACCTCAATATATAAGGCAAATGCTAACAGTCATAAAAGGGGAACTCAACAGTAACACAATAATAGTAGGGGACTTTAACACCCCACTTTCACCAATGGACAGATTGTCAAAAATGAAAACAAATATGATAACACAAGCTTTAAATGACACATTAAACAAAATGGACTTAATTGATATTTATAGAACATTCCACCAAAAACAAAAGAATACACTTTATTCACAAGTGCTCATGGAACATTCTCCAGGATAGACCATATCTTGGGTCACAAATCAAGCCTTGGTAAATTTAAGAATACTGAAATTCTATCAAGTATCTTTTCTGACAACAATGATATGAGACTAGATATCAATTACAGGAAAAAATCTGTAAAAAATACAAACACATGGAGGCTAAATAATACACTACTTAATAACCAAGAGATCACTGAAGAAATCAAAGAGGAAATCAAAAAATACCTAGAAACAAATGACAATGAAAACCTGATGACCCAAAACCTATGGGATGCAGCAAAAGCAGTTCTAAGAGGGAAGTTTATAGCAATACAATCCTACCTCAAGAAACAAAAAACACCTCAAATAAACAACCTAACATTACACCTAAAGCAATTAGAGAAAGAAGAACAAAAAAACCCCAAAGTTAGCAGAAGGAAAGAAATCATAAAGATCAGATCACAAAGTGAGAGAGTGGCATGGACATATATACACTACCAAACGTAAAATAGATAGCTAGTGGGAAGCAACTGCATAGCACAGGGAGATCAGCTCGGTGCTTTGTGACCACCTAAGGGGTGGGATAGGGAGGGTGGGAGGGAGGGAGATGCAAGAGGGAAGAGATATGGGAACATATGTATATGTATAACTGATTCACTTTGTTATACAGCAGAAACTAACACACCACTGTAAAGCAATTATACCCCAATAAAGATGTTAAAAAAAAACAAAAAGAAAGAAATGAAAAAGAAATGAAGGACACGATAGCAAAGATCAATAAAACCAAAACCTAGTTCTTTGAGTAGATAAACAAAATTGATAAACCATTAGCCAGACTCATCAAGAAAAAAAGGGAGAACACTAAAATCAATAGAATTAGAAATGAAAAAGAAGAAGTAACAACTGACACTGCAGAAATACAAAAGATCATGAGAGATTACTACAAGCAACTACATGCCAATAAAATAGACAACCTGGAAGAAATGGACAAATTCTTAGAAATGCACAACATTCTGAGACTGAACCAGGAAGAAATAGAAAATATGAACAGATCAATCACAAGCACTGAAATTGAGACTGTGATTAAAAATCTTCCAACAAACAAAAGCCCAGGACCAGATGGCTCCACAGGAGAATTGTATCAAACATTTAGAGAAGAGTTAACACCTATCCTTCTCAAACTCTTCCAAAATATAGCAGAGGGAGAAACACTCCCAAACTCATTCTACGAGGCCACCATCACCCTGATACCAAAAACAGACAAAGATGTCACAAAGAAAGAAAACTACAGGCCAATATCACTGATGAACATAGATGCAAAAATCCTCAACAAAATACTAGCAAACAGAATCCAACAGCAGATTGAAAGGATCATACACCATGATCAAGTGGGGTTTATCCCAGGAATGCAAGGATTCTTCAATATACGTAAATCAATCAATATGATAAACCACATTAACAAATTGAAGGATAAAAACCATATGATCATCTCAATAGATGCAGAGAAAGCTTTTGATAAAATTCAACACCCATTTATGATAAAAACCCTCCAGAAAGTAGGCATAGAAGGAACTTTCCTCAACATAATAAAGGCCATATATGATAAATCCACATCCAACATTGTTCTCAATGGTGAAAAACTGAAAAAAATCTAAAAATAGGAAAAAACTAAAAATAGAACTACCATATGACCCAGCAATCCCACTACTGGACATATACCCTGAGAAAACCATAATTCAAAAAGAGTCATGTACCAAAATGTTCATTGCAGCTCTATTTACAATAGCCAGGATATGGAAGCAAACTAAGTGTCCATCAACAGATGAATGGATAAAGAAGATGTGGCACATATATACAACGGAATATTACTCAGCCATAAAAAGAAACGAAACTGAGTTATTTGTAGTGAGGTGGATGGACCTAGAGTTGCTCATACAGAGTGAAGTAAGTCAGAAAGACAAAAACAAATACCGAAGGCTAACACATATATATGGAATCTAAAAACAAAGGTCATGAAGAACCTAGGGGCAAAACAGGAATAGAGACCCAGACCTACTAGAGAATGGACTTGAGGATATGGGGAGGGGGAAGGGTAAGCTGGGACAAAGTGAGAGAGTGGCATGGACATATATACACTACCAAACGTAACACAGATAGCTAGTGGGAAGCAGCTGCATAGCACCGGGAGATGAGCTCAGTGCTTTTTGACCACCTAGAGGAGTGGGATAGGGAGGGTGGGAGGGAGGGAGACACAAGAGGGAAGAGATATGGGGACATATGTATATGTATAACTGATTCACTTTGTTATAAAGCAGAAACTAACACACCATTGTAAAGCAATTATACTCCAATAAAGATGTTAAAAAAAAAATCCTCAACAAAATACTAGCAAACAGAATCCAACAGCAGATTAAAAGGATCATACACCATGATCAAGTGGGGTTTATCCCAGGAATGCAAGGATTCTTCAATATACATAAATCAATCAATGTGATACACCATATTAACAAATTGAAGAAAGAAACCATATGATAATGTCAATAGATGCAGAAAAAGCTTTCGACAAAATTCAACAACCATTTATGATAAAAACTCTCCAGAAAGCAGGCATAGAGGGAACTTACCTCAACATAATAAAGGCTATATATGACAAACCCACAGCCAACATCGTTCTCAATGGTGAAAAACTGTAACCATTTCCTCTAAGGTCAGGAACAAGACAAGGTTGCCCACTCTCACCGCTATTATTTAACATAGTTTTGGAAGTTTTAGCCACAGCAATCAGAGAAGAACAAGAAATAAAAGGAATCCAAATTGGAAAAGAAGAAGTAAAACTGTCAGTGTTTGCAGATGACATGATACTATACATAGAGAATCCTAAAGATGCTACCAGAAAACTACTAGAACTAATCAATGAATTTGGTAGAGTAGTAGGATACAAAATGAATGCACAGAAATCTCTTGCATTCCTGTACACTAATGATGAAATATCTGAAAGAGAAATTAAGGAAACACTCCCATTTACCATGGCAACAAAAAGAATAAAATACCTAGGAATAAACCTACCTAAGGAGACAAAAGACCTGTATGCAGAAAACAATAAGACAGTGATAAAAGAAATTAAAGATGATACAAACAGATGGAGAGATATACCATGCTCTTGGATTGGAAGAATCAACATTGTGAAAATGACTATACTACCCAAAGCAATCTACAGATTCAGTGCAATCCCTATCAAACTACCAATGGCATTCTTCACAGAACTAGAAGAAAATATTGCACAATTTGTATGGAAACACAAAAGGCCCTGAATAGCCAAAGCAATCTTGAGAAAGAAAAATGGCACTGGAGGATTCAGGCTCCCTGACTTCAGACTATACTACAAAGCTACAGTAATCAAGACAGTATGGTACTGGCACAAAAGCAGAAATATAGATCAATGAAATAGGACAGAAAGCCCAGAGATAAACCCATGCACACATGGTCACTTTATCTTTGATAAAGGAGGCAAGAATATACAATAGAGGAAAGACAACCTCTTCGATAAGCGGTGCTGGGAAAAATGGACAGCTACATGTAAGAGAATGAAAGTAGAACATCCCTAACACCGTACACAAAAATAAACTCAAAATGGATTAAAGACCTAAATGTAAGGCCAGATGCTATAAAACTCTTAGAGGAAAACATAGGCAGAACAGTCTATGAGATAAATCAGAGAAAGATCCTTTTTGACCCACCTCCTAGAGAAATGGAAATAAAAACAAAAATGGACAAATGGGACCTACTGAAACTTAAAAGCTTTTGCACAGCAAAGGAAACCATAAAAAAGACGAAAAGACAACCCTCAGAATGGGAGAAAATATTTGCAAATGAAGCAACTGACAAAGGATTAATCTCCAAAACATACAAGCAGCTCATGCAGCTCAATATCAAGAAAACAAACAACCCAATCCAAAAATGGGCAGAAGAGCTAAAAAGACATTTCTCCAAGATATATAGATTGCCAACAAACATATGAAAGGATGCTCAACATCACTAATCACTAGAGAAATGCAAATCAAAACCACAATGAGGTGTCACCTCACACCAGTCAGAATGGCCATCATCAAAAAATCCACAAACAATAAATGCTGGAGAGAGTGTGGAGAAAAGGGAACCCTCTTGCACTCTTGGTGGGAATGTAAATTGATACAGTCACTATGGAGAACAGTATGGAGGTTCCTAAAAAAAGTAAAAATAGAACTACCATATGACCCAGCAATCCCACTACTGGGCATATACCCTGAGAAAACCATAATTCAAAAAGAGTCATGTACCACAATGTTCATTGCAGCACTATTTACAATAGCCAGGACATGGAAGCAACCTAAATGTCCATCAACAGATGATTGGATAAAGAGGCTGTGGCACATATATACAATGGAATATTACTCAACCATAAAAAGGAACAAAATTGAGTTATTTGTAGTGAGGTGGATGGACTTAGAATCTGTCATACAGGGTAAAGTTAAGTCAGAATGAGAAAAACAAATACCATATGCTAACCATATACATGTAATCTAAAAAATAATGGTTCTGATGAACGTAGGGGCAGGACAGGAATAAAAGGGCAGATGTAGAGAATGGACTTGAGGACATGGGGAGGGGGAAGGGTAAGCTGGGACGAAGTGAGAGAGTAGCATTAACATATATACACTACCAAATGTAAAATAGCTAGCTAGTGGGAAGCAGCTGCATAGCACAGGGAGATCAGCTCAGTGCTTTGTGACCATCTAGAGGGGTGGGATAGGGAGGGTGGGAGGGAGACGTACGAGGGAGGGGATATGGGGATATATATATATATACACATAGCTGATTCACTTTGTTATACAGCAGAAACTAACACAACATTGTAAAGCAATTATACTGCAATAAAGACTAAAAAAAAAAAAGGACAATGGTAAGTTTTGCAATCAGTTATAAAAGAGAAATGTCTAAATGATTCTTGCAAATCAGTTTATAAAACAATGCAAATGTCAACAATTATTCCTAACAGTGAATAAGCATATGCAAGACACTAGATTATGTTAATAAAATCCAAGAAGCTGAGGATAAGAGAATAAACACATGTTCAAATTGTATATCAAGTAGACAATACCCCAAAACACAATTCCATATTTGGTTATCAAAACTAGGAAACCACCAGTTAAAGAATGCTTTTGAGGGGCTTTCCTGGTGGCACAGTGATTAGGAGTCCACCTGCCAATGTAGGGGACACGGGTTCGAACCCTGGTCCAGAAAGATCCCACATGCCATGGAGCAACTCAGCCCGTGTGCCACAACTACGGAGCCTGCCCTCTAGAGCCTGCACGCCACAGCTACTGAGCCTGTGTGCAACAACTACTGAAGCCCGTGCACCTAGAACCCATGCTCCGCAACAAGAGAAGACACCACAATGAGAAGCCTGCACATAGCAACGAAGAGTAGCCCCTGCTCGCCACAACTAGAGAAAGCCCATGAGCAGCAATGAAGACCCAATGCACCCAAAAATAAAATAAATAAAAAAATAATTTTTTATGCTTTTGAAAACTTAATAAAAACCACCACTCTAATTAAAATGCATCTTCCCAAATAACATTTTTTAAATGTAGATATAGTTCTACAGTAAAAAAAATACTAGAAAGAAAACGATAATGAGACATAAAAATTAAAAGCATAAACCAAAGCTAAAGAAGTAATATCACATGGTTTGAACAGTAAACACCAATATGTCAAATTCCACTATTAAAAGATAAAAATTCCCAGATTGTCAAAATCAAAATCCTATTACAGAGTTTTCTTTTTTCTTTTATTTTTTTATTTAATGTCTTTATTGGAGTATAACTGCTTTACAATGTTGTGTTAATTTCTGCTGTATAACAAAGTGAATCAAGAGTTTTCAAGAGACAGAAATGAAGTGTCTTTTTTTAATATTAAACATAAAAAGGGCAAGTGTACCTTAGGCAAATGCAAATTTTAAAACTATAAGTGCAGCTACCCGGGCTCTTTGGTGGGGTTAATGGCAGACTCTGGGAGGGCTCATGCCAAGGAGTACTTCCCAGAACTTCTGCTGCCAGTGTCCTTGTCCCCATGGTGAGACACAACCATAGCCCACCTCTGCAGGAGACCCTCCAACACTAGCAGATCAGAGAACCTTCATTAAAAAGCCCCAATCTGGAGATAGCCTCATCCACCAGAGGGCAGACAGCAGAAACAAGAAGAACTACAATCCTGCAGCCTGTGGAACAAACACCACATTCACAGAAAGATAGACAAGAAAAAAAGGCAGAGCGCTATGTACCAGATGAAGGAACAAGATAAAATGCCAGAAAAACAACTAAATGAAGTGGAGATAGGCAACCTTCCAGAAAAAAATTCAGAATAATGATAGTGAAGATGATCCAGGACCTCGGAATAAGAATGGAGGCAAAGATCGAGAAGATGCAAGAAATGTTTAACAAAGACTTAGAAGAATTAAAGAACAAACAAACAGAGATGAACAATACAATAACTGAAATGAAAACTACACTAGAAGGAATCAATAGCAGAATAACTGAGGCAGAAGAACGGATAGGTTACCTGGAAGACAGAATGGTGGAATTCACTGCTGTGAAACAGAATAAAGAAAAAAGAATGAAAAGAAATGAAGACAGCCTAAGAGACCTCTGGGACAACATTAAACACAACAACATTCGCATTATAAGGGTCCCAGAAGGAGAAGAGAGAGAGAATGGACCCGAGAAAATATTTGAAGAGATTATAGTTGAAAACTTCCGTAACATGGGAAAATAGCCACCCAAGTCCAGGAAGCGCAGAGAGTCCCATACAGGATAAACTTAAGGAGAAACACGCTGAGACACATAGTAACCAAATAGGCAAAAATTAAAGACAAAGAAAAATTATTGAAAGCAGCAAGGGAAAAACGACAAATAACATACAAGGGAACTCCCATAAGGTTAACAGCTGATTTCTCAGCAGAAATTCTACAAGCCAGAAGGGAGTGGCATGACATATTTAAAGTGATGAAAGGGAAAAACCTACAACCAAGATTACTCTACCCAGCAAGGATCTCATTCAGATTCAATGGAGAAATCAAAAGCTTTACAGACAAGCAAAAGCTAAGAGAATTCAGCACCACCAAACTCTACAACAAATGCTAAAGGAACTTCTCTAATTGGGAAACACAAGAGAAGAAAAAGACCTACAAAAACAAACCCAAATCAATTAAGAAAATGGTCATAGGAACATACATATCGATAATTACCTTAAATGTGAATGGATTAAATGCTCCAACCAAAAGACACAGACTGGCTGTACATCCAGTACACACCTATGGTCAACTAATTTATGACAAAGGAGGCAAGGATATACAATGGAGAAAAGACAGTCTCTTCAGTAAGTGGTGCTGGGAAAACTGGACAGCTACATGTAAAAGAATGAAATTAGAACACTCCCTAACACCATACACAAAAATAAACTCAAAATGGATTAGAGACCTAAATGTAAGACCAGACACTGTAAAACTCTTAGAGGAAAACACAGGAAGAACACTCTTTGACATAAACCACAGCAAGATCTTTTTTGGTCCATCTCCTAGAGTAATGGAAATAAAAACAAAAATAAACAAATGGGACCTAATGAAACTTAAAATCTTTTGCACAGCAAAGGACACTACAAACAAGACGAAAGACAACCCTCAGAATGGGAGAATATATTTGCAAACAAATCAACGGACAAAGGATTAATCTCCAAAATATATAAACAGCTCATGCAGCTCAGTATTAAAAAAACAAACAACCCAATCCAAAAATGGGCAGAAGACCTAAATAGACATTTCTCCAAAGAAGACATACAGATGGCCAAGAAGCACATGAAAAGCTGCTCAACATCACCAATTATTAGAGATATGCAAATCAAAACTACAATGAGGTATCACCTCACACCAGTTAGAATGGGCATCATCAGAACATCTACAAACTACAAATGCTGGAGAGGGTGTGGAGAAAAGGGAACCCTCTTGCACTGTTAGTGGGATTGTAAATTGATACAGCCACTATGGAGAAGAGTATGGAGGTTCCTTAAAAAACTAAAAATAGAATTACCATATGACCCAGCAATCCCACTACTGGGCATATACCCAGAGAAAACCATAATTCAAAGAGACACATGCACCCCAATGTTCACTGCAGCACTATTTACAATAGCCAGGTCATGGAAGCAACCTAAATGCCCATCGACAGACGAATGGATAAAGAAGATGTACTACATGCATACAATGGAATATTACTCACCCATAAAAAGGAACGACGTTGGGTCATTTGTAGAGACGTGGATGGATCTAGAGACTGTCATACAGAGTGAAGTAAGTCAGAAAGAGAAAAACAAATATTGTATATTAACACATATATGTGGAACCTAGAAAAATAGTACAGATGAACCAGTTTGCAGGGCAGAAATTGAGACACAGATGTAGAGAACAAACATATGGACACCAAGGGGGGAAAGTGGTGGGGGGGTGGTGGTGGGATGAATTGGGAGATTGGGATTGACATATATACACTAATATGTATAAAATGGATAACTAATAAGAACATGCTGTATAAAAAAATAAATAAAATAAAATTCAAAAAAAAAAGTCCCAATCTGGGGCCCACAGGCCAAAAAATAAAAAATAAAAAAAATAATAAAAGTATAAGTACAACATTCACATTAGATAAAGTCAAGGCACAAAAAACATATTAAACAAGACAGTAAAGATTGTTTATATATATTGATAAAGTCTAGGCTTCATAATGAAGATTCCACTGGCATGTCTTAGCCTGTATTCTTCTGGAAGATCATGAGACAGAGGCTTAAGTTCAAGGACATGTAGAACAAAATTGACCATATCCTGGACTAAAGCAAGAGTCAGCAAATTTCAAAGGATTTAAATCATGCAAATTAATGTCTCTGACTACAGTGAAACTAAGCTTGAAATCAAGAACAAATAATAGGAAGAAAATGCCCATATGTTTGTAAATTTAATAATAGAAATCTGCTTCTAAACAACCCATGGGCCATAGAAGAAATCTCTAAGCAAATGAGAAAATATTTTTAATTAAATCATAATGAAAATATACCAAAATTTGAAGGATATAACTAAAGCCATGCGTATATTAGGGGGGAAAATTACACACTGATAATCAATGAGCAAGAAATTTAATCTCAGAAAGTTTAGAAAGGAAGAGAAAATTAAACTTGAAAACAGTACAAGGAGGAAAACAAGAAAGTTAAGAGCAAAAATTAGTAAAACTGAAAAATAAAATGCAATAGAGCCTCTCAAAGTAGAGAAATGTTTCTTAAACCTTATGTAGAAACTGTGAACCAAATAGGAAAAACTATGGTAAGTTGGACTACATTACAATTAAGAACTATATTTATTAAAAAATACCATTAAGATCATAGAAAGGGAAATTCAGAGAAGTTATAGCAAAACTTATAACCAACAAAGAACTAATATCCAGAATATTTTTAAGACTCCTATAAATCAGTAAGAAAAAGACAATTGACTTCATAGAAAAATGGGCAGGAAACTTGAATTGATACTTCTTAAGTGAGAAAATCCAAATGGGTCCTACAAAAGTAAAAGGATTCTCAATCTTATTGGTCATCAGAGAGACACAAATTCGAATAACAATGAGATACCACTGCACACCCCTGGAGCACTAAACATAAAAAGTCTGACCATGCCAAGGTGTTGGCATGAATGCATGCATTGAAAACCCTCTTACACTGCCGGTAAAAGTACATATATGTATGGCCACTTTGAGACAATTTGGCGTGAAAGTTAAAGATACTCAAAGCCTCTTACCCAGCAATTTTACTCCTAGCAATGCATGCTCATATATGCATATGAGGCAACATATAGAAGAATGTTTATAACAACATTATTCATACAAGGCAAGACTTGGAAACAAACCATCTAACCCCATTTTGCCACTTATTCATTATCAAATCATCAATCCCAAAGCTGGAGTGATTCATTAACCAAAACTACTAATTTGCAGCCAAATTAACAAATAAATGGTGGTATATTCATATAATAGAATAAACAATTTGTATTATATTTATCCAATGAATAAACCACAATTAAAATGAGTAAACTAAAGCCACATCATCATAAGTGACTCTCACAAAGATAATATGAAGCCAAATAAGCCAGACAGACAAGAATAAACTGCATTATTCCATTTATATAAAGTTCAAGAAACAGGTGAAACTAAACTATACGGTTTACGTACACGTGTAGTTGGTAATATTAAAAGAAAAGCAAGGAGGTAATCAACACGAACATCAGGTAGTGGCTACTTTCATGCGGGGAAAGGAGCAACTGTTGGTTAGAGGCACAAAGGCAAATTCTGGAGTGCCAGGAGTGATCTATTTCTTGATCTGGGTGGTAGATTCTTAGATGTTTCCCTTATAATGATGAACACTATAAAAATGAAAACTGGAAATAAAAATAAACTTTAAAAAATTTCATATGGGCCAAAGCTGTACTCAAGGGAAAATTCATATTATTCAATGTTTTACTATTAAACAATAAGGAATAGAAAATATTTACTAAAACTAAATTCAAACCTTAACCAGGCAATAACGTATTCAACATTAATCTCTTGAATGCCTACTATATGTCCAGCACATATGTCAGTAAAAATACAAACAAAAAGTAATCATTGAGAAACTAAAGACTAGAATTGATTTACAAATCCAAAAATTTTACTTTTTTTGTGAAACATAATAAGGAAAACAAATGCACTTCTTACTAGTTAAGTCAAGGAATGAATAGATATTTTTATATATAATATATATGTATATATAATATATAATAAATGAATTATATATATATATTTTCCTTTCAGGGTTAGTTTTTCATCATAAACAGGATGTAACCAGTTAATTACTTAGGGCTATAGGTTGCATTACAAAGTACAATAACACAATTTGCATTATGTGGTAGATTATAAAAATGTCCAGAATTCTCTACCCCACAGTATAGCCATGCCCTTTGCAATGTGACTTTTTTACTCCCTGTCACCAAGAGATAGAGTCTACGTTGATCAATAGAATATGACCTCATGTAGTTCTAAGCCTATGACTCAAGAAACCTTACATACTCCGTCTTACTCTCTCCAAGCCCTGCCATCATCACGTGAACAAGTCCAGTCCAGCCCTCTAGAAAACGAGAGGGCACATGGTGGAGAGATAAACCATCTGAACTGAGGTCACCTCCTAATCAACCAGCCCCCAGCTGGCCTGGCAGCTGGCTGCTCAGCCAAGACAGAAGAACCTCCCTGCTGAACCCAGCCCAAATTGCCAAACCACAAAATCATGTTGACCCCAAGGCAAGGCATTTTAAGGTAGTTTGTTATGCAACAAAACCTAACTGATGCACATTATGAGGACCATTACCAGTTCAGAATTAATAAGCTGTCATCTGAAAATAGAAAGGCCCAGTGGTCTTGCTTGAGTGGTTGAATATGATCATAAGAATATATGTTTATTTATCCTCACATCTTATGGTTCTTTCTTTTATGGTTGACTCTTGCAAACTGTGCTGCAAACAAAAGTGTAAGGTCAAGTTCAAAGGTGACTCAAGGAAAACGGGAGGCTCCTGCATGTGAAATATGAGGGCAAATAAAGAGAGATTTGCGGCTGTTTCTGCCAGTTTTGATAAATCAATTTTTCATTTTTAGTTTGCCATATACCTGTGTTTAAAATTTTAGTTTGTATATACCATAATATAAGATATACCTGCAAAATTTTTTAAAATAAGTAAACCTTTATTATTGACATTTCTGCAGGAAAAATTACTTATTGTGGATCTGAAACCCTCTTTTGTCACAGTGAGACAATTTTTTTTCCATAATATAAGCTTTGAAATGCAGTGTTTCTAATAGTATGATTGTTTTATACCAAAAAAGACTGTAAAAAGAAATTGGGAAATGGATATGGGATTTCTCACAATAATGAGTACACTCCTTTTTACTTATAACAAAGCATTATGTATAAGTCTATACTAACAGATTTGAAATCGTCAATAAAATAAATTATGGTAATTTATATTTTCCTAAATATATATTTCCTAAATAATATTTGGGAAGTTGGAAAACTCTAGCAAACCATTAAATCGTGTAAGAAATATTTTTTTTAAAAGAGAGAGCACCTAGATTCATGATTAGAAGTATCAGAAATCCAATTCAAACTCACTTTGGTACAAAGGGATTTATTGGGAGGATAATGAGGCAACCCTAAGATACACTCCTTAGAGCTCTCAGGAATATCCAGAACCAGATACTGTTGTTGCCAATATTCTCACAATTGTTCTCATTGTGTTTTTCTCAAAGTATTGGATTCATTCTGTCTCTCATGGCAAGAATCCAGTTCAGCTGTAATTCCTGATTCCTCATTCCAAGGCTCCCACAATCAAAAGGGGACTCCCCTTAGTCCTCGCCTTCCGAATCAAAAAGCCTAGAAAAAAAACTCAATCAGCTGTATCCAGGGGAGCAGACTCCCATAGAACTTCCACAGCCAATGGAAGCCCACCAATGTACACTGGAGTCCTTTCTGGAAAAGGGAAAGCTATTATGCCACTAGAATGCATTATCTCCATTTCAGAAGCAAAACCCAAGCAGTTTTACAGGCTAGTTCTTTTAAATTTTCAAATAGCAGGTAATTATCATAATAAATAAACTCTTCCAGAGTGCAGAAAAATAAAGTAAAAGACTATCTTCTGGACTTTTACAAGTTAACAGAGCTGCATGCCAAAAATAGAAGAAAAAATGAAAACCTTTGGTAAATTTCACATATTCATATAGTTGCAAAATAACTAATGAATATTATCAAATATATTTTAAATTTAAAAGATGAAAAAACGTGAGAGCTATTTCTATTCAGGAACACAATACAGTGTTTATTATTATTTAACGTTACCCTAGAAGTGTTGGTAATGCAAGGAAAAGAGAGAGAAAAGGAAGAAGAGAGAGAGGGAAAGAGAGAAGTGGGGACAGGGGGAGAAGGAAGAAAGAAGAATATGGAAAATTAGACACAAATTTATAGTTATTGAAACTGATGCCAATTACTACTTAGAAAACCCAAGAGAATCAACTTTAAATTATCAGAATAAAACAGTCCATTAAATTTGGTGGTTACAAATAAATATAAAAAACAAGTAGCTTCCCACACATAAGAGATAACCTTTAAGAAAAAAGAGAGGAAGTAATCTCATTAACAATTACAACAAAAATATGAATTATCTAAGAAAAATTTTAATTAGGAACAAGTCAGACTTTCATGGAGAAAACATCAAAACACCATATACAAAAATAAACTAAATGGATTAAAGACTTAAACGTTAAGACCTGAAACCATATAACTCCTAGAAGAAAACATAGGCAGTACATTCTCTGACACTGGTCTTAGAAATATTTTGTTGGATCTGTCTCCTCAGGCAAGGGCAACAAAGGAAAAATAAACAAATGGAACCTAAGCAAACTAAAAAGCTTTTGCACAGCAAAGGAAATCATCAACAAAACAAACAGGCAACCTACTGAATGGGAGAAGATATTTCAAATGGTATGTCCAATAAGGGATTAATATCTAAAATACTTAAAGAACTCATAAAACTCAATATCAAAAAACAAACAATCCAATTAAAAAATGGGCAGAGGAACTGAACAGGCATTTTTCCAAAGAAGATGTATAGGTGGCCAACAGGCACATGAAAAAGATGCTCAACATCGTTAATTATCAGGGAAACACAGATCAAAACCACAATGAGATATTACCTCACATCTGTCAGAATGGCTATTATCAAGAAGACAACAAATAAGTGTTGGTGAAGATGTAGAGAAAAGGGAACCCTTGTGCACTGCTGGCGTAAATGTAAATTGGTACAGCCACTACGGAAAACAGTATGGAGATTCCTCAAAAAATTAAAAATAGAACTACCATATGTTTCAGCAATTCCACTCCTGGGTATTTATGTGAAGAGAACAAAAACAGTAATTCAAAAAGATACATGTACCCCAATGTTCATTGCAGCATTATTTACAGGAGCCAAGATATGGAAGTAACCCAAGTGTTCATTGACAGATGAATGAAAAAAGAAGATGTGGTATATACATACAATGGAATATTACTCAACAATAGAAAAGAATGAAATCTTGCCATTTTCGACAACATGAATGAACCTGGAGTTCTAAGTGAACTCTATGCTAAGTGAAATGTCAGACATAGAAATAAAAACACTGTATGTTTTCTCTTATATGTGAAATCTAAAAAACAAAACAAATGAACAAGTATAACAAAACAGAAACAGACGGACATACACAGAGAACAAACTAGTGGTTGCCAGAGGGAAGGGGATGGGGAATGGGTGAAATACATGAAGGAGACCAAGAAGTAAAAAATTACTAGTTATAAAATAAATAAGTCACAGGGATGTAATGTACAGCACAGGGAATATAGTCAATATAATTGTAATAACTTTCTATAATGCATAATCTATAAAAATATCTAATCACTGTGCTGTACACCCGAAACTAATATAATGTTGTAAGTCAACTATATTTCAATTAACTAATTAAAGAGAATCCATTTCACAGAAAGGAAAAATTATTAAAACTCATTCCTGTGCATAATGTTTCCAACCCCACACATAATCAGTATAAGTAAGGTACTTTGTGAAAAATAAATAAATGTACTCCAACTGAAAAAAAAAGTTCACATATTTTTACCTAAAAGTTAATCCAAAGAAAATAATAAAGGATAATAAAGGATGTGCATAAAGATTTATGAAGATATTATAGATGGTGACAATGATGTGATGATGGTGAAGGTAATAAGAATTTGAGAGGAGATACAACTTTTGTTTCAAATGCAAGGAATTTCTTTGACTTCTTATATCCACATAATCTGTGACCCCAAATGACTAGATGGAAAATGAAAAATCCTGCCCAATTAACAGAGGCCCCCAAAATCTCCAAAACTAATATGATTCCAAGCTCTGTTTGCATAATAAAATCAATAGTTCACATATTCATCCTCTTTCAACAGCTTGGAAATCTCTCCTAAAATTTAGCATCACAGAGAATTGAGACTCTGAACTTGTTCCTTAGAGATGATAGGAATGACCTAAGGAAGCCTTTCTCATCTGCATCCTTCTACCAAACCTTGTGTCTTGCCCTTTTACAGCTCAGAAATAAATAAATAAATAGTCAATCAACAAACAACCATCATGTGGGATTAGGATCTTACTGGCAAGGTGGAGCCAAGTCCTCAACTTTTGGTTCTGGTTTGATGTTAAGCTGTAGCATTCACCTGTTTACATTTACCCAGGTTTTTTACTGAGAAAAAGATTTGAGATTAACAGCCATGAGTACACGGGCTGATACACAGAAAAGAAAACTTGCTAATTCAAAATGGCAAATGAAGCTTCTGAAGCAGAATGAGAGTTCACCAGCCATATAATAAAACATGATCAGTTTAGCCAGACCAAGGCACAATTGGTCTTGACCCAGTGGAAATTTATGTGTTAAATATCGTATCATGAGAAGGCTTTGTTCTTCTTCTAGGAAAGGTAAGAATTGGCAAGAACTCCTCATCTTCTGAGAACCCTTTATAGGAGAAAACCTATCCTGAAAAAAACATTTTCTTTCTTCTTCTGGGCTCCCTCTGCCTTGGTTCACATCCAGGAGCTTGGACAGAGGTTTCTGGGGTGGTCTTTGTGAATCTAAGCCCAGCCACTGTGTAGGGGTGCCCAGAGGGCAGCCTCTGGTGTTTATCAGCAACAGCTCTGCAGACACCCTGCAACTTCAAACCAGATGACTTGCCTCCACGAAGACCGACCAGAACTGTATGAGGTTGTTAGAATTTAACCCTCTCTAGCCTTCTACAAAGGCTGAGAGAAAAAAAGTTTTAAGCAGCCCTTGATGGCTACCATACTACGGTCATTTTGGATTTCTCCCAAGAATGGCTGGAAGGGGAATGGCCAGCCAGAAGGAAGAAAGAATCAGTCAAGGAGAGTAAGATTCAACCTTGAACACCTGCCAAGCCTGCCCAATAGGCCATAGTATCACCAGGTCACGATAACACCAGTCAAGTAAGACATATCCTGCACCAAACATCTTCTACTCTCCCCCAATCCCAGCCCTGAAGGAGCCGGAGGTGGCTACTGGTGAGGGGGTTGGGGAGAAGGAAGGGAAGAAGCCAACCATGGACCACCTCTTTGTCTGTTTCAGGTTTCTAGCCTGAAATGGAATAAGCTGGGAGAAAAAAGAAGCTTAAACTTCTCTTCCCACTTCCTGGAACTAGGCAGGATGCTGTATGTGACCTAGTATCAGCTAAGCAGATGCTCTCACCTGGGGTTCTGAACCCTGAGGAAGTGATGCAAAGATGCAGATACAGTTGAGAAAGCATTCATGGCAACAGGGGCCTCATCAAGAGCCCAGGGCAGCAGGAACAATTAACCATGTCTTAATCGAAACGTAACTATGCTCCCTGCTGCCCAGATGTCTGCCTGGTTCTCAGCCTCCCAAATTCTTTCTATCCCATCTATCCCACCAATAATTCCTTTTCTGCTTAAATTAGCTTCTTATTGCTTGCCAATGAAACCACCGCCCTTACCGACCCAACTGGACTCTTTCTACCTCTTACTGATTCCTCCCTCCCAGGTACCACTATCTTCCCACAGAAAGAGAGCAACTTGAGACTGCAAGTCAGGCTTCCAGCAGGAAGTAGTCAACACTCAAACCGGGAGAATTCCAGGAGGGTTTAATAAAGGGACCAATTACACAGGTGTGGGCAGGCTGTAGGGAAACTACAAAGGATATTGCTGTACCCGGCATGAGTAACAGTCTGGGTGTCACCCTTTCCAGGCTCAAGATGATAAGGAGAGTGAACAGATACCAGAACTCGAAGAAGAGTTAGGCATAAATGAGGCCACCTTGAGAAGAACACTGGCCTTCAGTGGAGAGGTACAACCAGCCTGTAGCCATTCCACAGGGGAAATAAATACCCTGGTCACACTCTCCTCCTTCCTGACTTCCAATCTCCTGCCAAGAGGTCCCCATTGATGAGGTTGACCTGCTTGATCCCAGAGGGCACAGGAACCTGCTGATGTGATCCTTAAGAGTCAGAGTTCTGGAAAAAAAGCAGGGTGGAGGAGGATGAAGAGGAGATCTAAGGGATGGGGAGGCACTTGGAAGGCACTTGGCACAAACACCTAACATAAGAAGTGCTGCAGATGATCCTTACATACTTACCTAACCTTACATATTTACCCATGTATTTACCTAACCTGAGTTCCATTATCCAGTCCTCTCCCAGGCAGTTCCAGGTTAAAAGTCCATCAAACACAAGAACATACTTCCAAGGCATTAGGGCACTCTGCTTCAGCTTCCTTCATTTGACCCAGGACTGCTTTGCAAATCACCTGCTCCATGACTTTCTTCTACCTTCTCCAACCATCACATGTCCATTACTTCTACGATATCATGAAGGCTTTTGCACTGGGAGCTGAGACTTTCTCATTCAAGGACAAATCTAGAAGTTAACCATTTCTGTCCAAAAGCCGGGTACTGTAAAACCACAGTGGGACTCAGAGACAGCCAAGAGACATAAGCTTCAGATCTCAGGACACTCAGAGCCAAGAAGCAAAGCAGAGCCGTAAATGGTATGAGCTCTTTGCCACTTCTGCAAGCTGTTGTCTGTAGGTAATTTTCTGAGACTATTAGAGCAACACACGATCACTTTGAAACATAATTCAGAAAAAAGTCTGGGGGCGGAGTCAAGATGGCGTACTAGGAGGATGGAGAATTTGCATCTTGGCACAACTAGGACACCTACCAGGCACTGGTGGGGGACCATGGACACCTAAGGTGTGAGGAGGAACCCCCAGCGACCTGGTAGGACATGGGGTGTGGGGGGGAGTGAGGAGGGAAGAGAAGTGGAGGCGGGACGGGACTGGCACCCCTGAGGGGCGGCTGAGGGAGGGGAAGGGATTCCATTCCCAAAGGGGGAAATTGGGGGACCACTGGGAGGGCAGAGAATCAAAAGGGAGTGTGGCCAGGCTTCCCCTGCCCACTTGGGCCCCCAGGAGCCTGCTTAGATCCGGGGCCTGATCCCCTGTTAACCAAGGCCCCCTCCAGCTGCTCAGGTCCTGAGGGAGTGGGAAGGAGGGAAGGCAGAGGAAAAGTAAAGGCCGGACCTACAGGATCGGCACCCCTGAGGGGTGGCTGGGGAAGGGGAGGAGTTCCTACATCCAGTGGAACCCACCCACGGTTAGGGGTCCAGCGGGGATAGGGAGACCCTGGGGCGGGGGGCGTGGAGGAACAGAAGGGAACCCAGCCAGCACTTTCCCTGTCTACTTAGGCACTGGGGAGCCTCTTGGGCTCCCAGGCCTAATCCTCTGCCCGTGGAGCCTCCCTCCTGCCGTGCAGAGCCCAAGCCCCACCCCTACACCCCCACCCAGGGCCCTACCTCTACGCTCGGAGACCCCCTCTGAGACCCCTCCCACACACCCTCACCCAGGGCCTTACCTCCAAATTCCAGAACTCCACACTCCAGAGGCCCTCCTATGGAGGTGCTGCCTCTCCTGTGCAGGTCCTAAGCAGAGGCCCCACCCCAGGATTGAACTTCACCCCACCTAGGCCCCACCCCCAAGGCCTTTTCCAGCTGTGCGGGTCCTGAGCCTAGGCCCTGCCCCACCCTAAAACCACCCCCTGCCTAAGTTCCACACCTGCCTAAACTCCACCCCCCCATAGCCAAGCTTTTTTTTGTTGTTGTTGTTGTGGTTTTATTTTACCTTGTTGCAGTTGTTTCAATTATATTTTTATTTTTCCTAATATATTTTTTATCTAATTTTATTTTGTTTTTTATTCTTTGTTACTGTATGCTCCTTTTTTTTTTTTTTTTTTTTTTTTTTTTTTTTTTTTTGCTACACCTCACAGCTTGAGGGATCTTGGTTCACAGGCTGGAGGTTGGGCTCAAGCTCCTGTCATGGGAGCTCTGAGTCCAAACCACTGGACTAACAGAGAACCTCAGACACCAGGGAATATTAATCGGAGTGAGGCCTCACGGAGGTCCTCATCTCAGCACCAAGACTCAGCTCTATCCAACTGCCGGCAAACTCCAGTGCTGACCACCTCAGTCCAAACAACCAGTAAGACAGGAATACAGCCCCACTCATAAAAAAAAAAGAATTAAATGACAAAAAAGTATGTTACAGACAAAGGAGCAAGGTAAAAACCTACAAGACCAAATAAATGAAGATGAAATAGGCAACCTACCTGAAAAAGAATTCAGAGTAATGATAGTAAAGATGATCCAAATTCTCAGAAACAGAATGGAGGAAATACAAGAAACATTTAACAAGGATCTAGAAGAACTAAAGAGCAAACAAACAGTGATGAACAACACAATAACTGAAATTAAAAATACTCTGGAAGGAATCAATAGAATAACTGAGGCAGAAGAACAGATAAGTGACCTGGAAGATAAAATAGTGGAAATAACTACTGCAGAGTAGAATAAAGAAAAAAGAATGAAAAGAATTGAGGACAGTCTCAGAGACCTCTGGGACACCATTAAATGCACCAATATTTGAATTGTAGGGGTCCCAGAAGAAGAAGAGAAAAAGAAAGGGTCTGAGAAAATATTTGAAGAGATTATAGTTGAAAACTTCCCTAACATGGGAAAGGAAATAGCCACCCAAGTCCAGGAAGCGCAGAGAGTCGCATACAGGATAAACCCAAAGAGAAACACGCTGAAACACATATTAATCAAACTATCAAAAATTAAATACAAAGAAAAAATATTAAGAGCAACAAGGGAAAAGCAACATATAACATACAAGGGAGTCCCCATAAGGTTAACAGCTGATCTTTCAGCAGAAACTCTGTAAGCCAAAAGGGAGTGGCAGGACATAGTTAAAGTGATGAAAGGGAAAAAACTACAACCAAGATTACTCTACCCAGCAAGGATCTCATTCAGATTCGATGGAGAAATTAAAACCTTTAAAGACAAGCAAAAGCTAAGAGAATTCAGCACCACCAAACCAGCTTTACAACAAATGCTAAAGGAACTTCTCTAGGCAGGAAACACAAGAGAAGGAAAAGACCTACAATAACAAACCCAAAACAATTAAGAAAATGGTAATAGAACGTACATATCGATAACTACCTTAAATGTAAATGGATTAAATGCTCCAACCAAAAGACATAGACTGGCTGAATGGATACAAAAACAAGACCCATATATATGCTGTCTACAAGAGACCCACTTCAGACCTAGGGACACATACAGACTGAAAGTGAGGGGATGGAAAAAGATATTCTATGCAAATGGAAATCAAAAGAAAGCTGGGGTAGCAATTCTCATATTAGACAAAATAGACTTTAAAATAAAGACTAGTATAAGAGACAAAGAAGGACACTACATAATGATCAAGGGATCAATCCAAGAAGAAGATATAACAATTGTAAATATTTATCCACCCAACATAGGAGCACCTCAATACATAAGGCAAATGCTAACAGCCATAAAGGGAGAAATTGACAGTAACACAATAATAGAGGGGGACTTTAACACCCCACTTACACCAATAGACAGATCATCCAGACAGAATATAAATAAGGAAACACAAGCTTTAAATGACACAATAGACCAGATAGAATTAATTGATATTTTTAGGACATTCCACCCGAAAGCAGAAGAATACACTTTCTTCTCAAGGGCACACAGAATGTTCCCCAGAATAGATCACATTTTCGGTCACAAATCAAACTTTGGAAAATTTAAGAAAATTGAAATCGTATCAAGTATCTTTTCCAACCACAATGCTATGATACTAGAAATCAACTACAGGAAAATAATAGTAAAAAAAACACAAATAAATGGAGGCTAAACAGTGCACTGCTAAATAACCAAGAGATCACTAAAGAAATCAAAGAGGAAATTTAAAAAAACCTAAGAACAAATGACAATGAAAACACGACGATCCAAAACCTATGGGATGCAGCAAAAGCAGTTCTAAGAGGGAAGTTCATAGCAATTCAACCTCACCTCAAGAAACAAGAAAAATCTCAAACAATCCAACCTTACACCTAAAGAAACTAGAAAAAGAAGAACAAAGAAAACCCAAAATTAGTAGAAGTAAAGAAATCATAAAGATCAGAGCAGAAATAAATGAAATAGAAACAAAGAAAACAACAGCAAAGATCAATAAAACTAAAAGCTGGTTCTTTGAGAAGATAAACAAAATTGATAAATCTTTACCCAGACTCATCAAGAAAAAAACAGAGAGGATGCAAATCAATAAAATTAGATATGAAAAAGGAAACATTACAACCGACACCACAGAAATACAAAAGATCATTAGAGACTACTACAATTAAGTATATGCCAATAAAATGGACAACCTGAAAGGAACGGACAAATTCTTGGAAAAGTACAACCTTCCAAGATTGAACCAGGAAAAATTAGAAAATATAAACAGACCAATCACAGGTAATGAAATTGAAACTGTAATTAAAAATCTTCTAACAAACAAAAATCCAGGACCAGATGGCTTCACAGGCGAATTCTATCAAACATTTAGAGAAGAGTTAACACCTATCCTTCTCAAAATCTTCCAAAAAATTGCAGAGGGAGAAACACTCTCAAACTCGTTCTACGAGGCCACCATCACCCTGATACCAAAACCAGACAAAGATATCACAAAGAAAGAAAACTACAGGCCAATATCACTGATGAACATAGATATAAAAATCCTCAACAAAATACTAGCAAACAGAATCTAACAGCACATTAAAAGGATCATACACCATGATCAAGTGGGATTCATCCCAGGGATGCAAGGATTCTTCAATATATGCAAAACAATCAATGTGATACAGCATACTAACAAATTAAAGAATAAAAACCATATGATCATCTCAATAGATACAGAAAAAGCTTTTGACAAAATTCAACACCCATTTATGATAAAACCCTCCAAACAGTGGGCATAGAGGGAATCTACCTCAACATAATAAAAGCCATATATCATTTCCAGCAAACATCATTTTCAATGGTGAAAAACTGAAACCATTTCCTCTAAGATCAGGAACAAGACAAGGATGTCCACTCTTGCCACTATTATTCAACATAGTATTGACATTCCTAGCCACAGCAATCAAAGAAGAAAAAGAAATAAAAGGAATACAAATTGGAAAAGAAGAAGTAAAGCTGTCACTGTTTGCCAATGACATGATACTATACCTAGGAAATCCTAAAGATGCCACCAGAAAACTACTAGAACTAATCAATGAATTTGGTAAGGTTGCAGGATACAAAATTAATGCACAGAAATCTCTTGCATTCCTATACACTAACAACAAAAGATCAGAAAGAGAAATTAAGGAAACAATCCCACTTAGCATCACAACAAAAAGAATAAAATACCTAGGAATAAACCTACCTAAGGAAGCAAAAGACCTGTATTCAGAAATCTATAAAACACTGATGAAAGAAATCAAAGATAACATAAACAGATGGAGAGATATACTATGTTCCTGGATTGGAAGAATCAACATTGTGAAAATGAGTATACTACCCAAAGCAATCTACAGGTTCAGTGCAATCTCTATCAAAGTACCAATGGCATTTTTCACAGAACTAGGACCAGAAATTTTACAATTTGCATGGAAACACAAAAGACCCCGAATAGCCAAAGCAATCTTGAGAAAGAAAAATGGAGCTGCAGAAATCAGGCTCCCTGACTTCAGACTCTACTACAAACCTTCAGTAATCAAGACAGTATGGCACTGGCACAAAAACAGAAATATAGATCAATGGAACAAGATAGAAAGCCGAGAGATAAACCCACACACATATGGTCACCTTATCTTTGATAAAGGAGGCAAGAATATACAATGGAGAAAAGACAGCCTCTTCAATAAGTGGTGCTGGGAAAAATGGACAGCTACCTGTAAAAGAATGAAATTAGAACACACCCTAACACCATACACAAAAATAAACTCAAAATGGATTAAAGACCTAAATGTAAGGCCAGACACTGTAAAACTCTTAGAGGAAAAGATAGGCAGAACACTCTAAGACATAAATCACAGCAAGATCCTTTTTGACCCACTTCCTAGGGTAAGGGAAATAAAAACAAAAATAAACATACAGGACCTAATGAAACTTAAAAGCTTTTGCACAGCAAGGGAAACCATAAACAAGACGAAAAGACAACCCTCAGAATGGGAGAAAATATTTGCAAATGAAGCAACTGACAAAGGATTTATCTCCAAAATATACAAGCAGCTCATACAGCTCAATATCACAAAAAGAAACAACCCCATCCAAAAATGGGCAGAAGACCTAAATAGACATTTCTCCAAAGAAGACATACAGATGGCCAACAAATGCATGAAAAGATGCTCAACATCACTAATCATTAGAGAAATGCAAATCAAAACCACAATGAGATATCACCTCACACCGGTCAGAATGGCCATCATCAAAATATCTACAAATAATAAATGCTGGAGAGGGTGTGGAGAAAAGGGAATCCTCCTGCACTGTTGGTGGGAATGTAAACTGATACAGCCACTATAGAGAACAGTATGGAGGTTCCTTAAAAAACTAAAAATAGAACTACCATAGGACCCAGCAATCCCACTACTGGGCATATACTCTGAGAAAACCATAATTCAAAAAGAGACACATACCACAGTGTTCACTGCAGCACTATTTACAATAGCCAGGACATGGAAGCAACCTAAATGCCCATCAACAGATGACTGGATAAAGAAGATGTGGCACATATATACAATGGAATATTACTCAGCCATAAAAAGGAACAAAATTGAGTTACTTGTAGTGAGGTGGATGGACCTAGAATCTGTCATAGAGAGTGAAGTAAGTCAGAAAGAGAAAAACAAATACCGTATGCTAACGCATATATATGGAATTCTAAAAAGCGGTACTGATGAACCTAGGGGCAGGAGAGGAATAAAGAGGCAGACGTAGAGAACAGACTTGAGGGCACGGGGGTGGGTGGGGGGAAGGGGAAGCTGGGACGAAGTGAGAGAGTAGCACTGACGTATATACACTACCAAATGCAAAATGGATGGCTAGTGGGAAGCTGCTGCATAGCACAGGGAGATCAGCTCGATGCTTTGTGACGACCTAGAGGGATGGGATAAGGAGGGTGGGAGGGAGGCTCAAGAGGGAGGGGATATGGGGATAAATGTATACATATAGCTGATTCACTTTGTTGTACAGCAGAAACTAACACAACATTGTAAAGCATTTATACTCCAATAAAGACGCGTGGTAAAAAAAAAAAAAAGAAAGAAAAAGTCTGTACTGAATATATGGAGACTATAGGTAACTGCAGATGGAGAGACTGAGAATTCTTTGAAATGACAGAAGTATGAAAGCTTTCAATATTTAGAAACAACGCTTATTATAGAGACCATAATGGGATGCAGAAAGAGAACAGTGAAGAACACTAACCCAAGATTCATTTATTCAGTTTTCCACAAATATTTATCAAGCATTTACTGTGTTCTAGTCACTGAGCTAGGATTATAAAACAAGACCAAGAGAAGTCTGACAGGTTGTTTGCCCTTAGCTATATCTAATTGAGCCTTTCACCATGTCCCTAAGGAAGAGGGATTGGAAAAACAACAACAAAAATAGCAACCACTTATTGGCATTTACTAGTGCCAGGTTTTATACTAAGTATTTCCTATTAACACCTGTCTGCAACCCTAATAGGCAGAGAGGTACCATTCTCATCCTCATTTTACAGATAGGTCATACAAGTTCAGTAATTTGCAACAAGTCAAATAGAAAGAGATGAGGCAGAAAAATACCAGAATCAGGATCATAGGATAAAGAATTTCATTGGTTGTATAACACTTTACATAATAAGAGGTATGTATGGGGTCTTATGGGGACATGGCTTGAGGAGGGAATACATGCCACGCATGGACACTTTTTCAAGTGGTTCAACTAAAATCTCAGTCTAGTTAATTCCCCCTTCTGCTGTTATTTTCTCCATTAACTGGTCCTCTGCCATGAGACAGTGCACTGATGGTGTTTTGTCAGAGTATATTAATGGTGCGGAGGAGCAAAATTTGTCACCCCAAAATGTCTCCCTGGCATGCAGATTATTTTGATCTGAAAACAATCAAGGCCCAAAAGACTCAGGAAGAAACCTTACCTTACCCCTAACTGCCTAAAAGAATGTAGACAGAGGACCTATTCCAGGAAGGGAGCTATCACCAGAGATAACTATAGTATGAACCAGGTGTGTAGACAGGGAGGAACCCAGAAAAGTCTGTTTGTCAAAATTCCTCTCTGTAGCCCACCTTCTCTGCAGGGTCCAGCAAACATCTGTTTACCAAACATTTGCTTTTCCATCTTCATGTGAATTGCCTTCCTGCTCTTTGAAGTCCCAAACAAGCATTCTCAGCATCCTCTTTTGTCTTTAGCTGAAGATGGTATTTAAGGCAAGGGTTTTGGCCATTTTGGTGAGTTACTCAGTTTTTCTGGGTCTCTCCCATGTACACATGTTATCAAACTTTGCTTGATTTTCTCCTGTTACCCTGTCTCATGTCAATTTAATTCTTCAACCAGCCGGAAGAACCTAGAAAGGTAAAGAAAAATTTCTTCCTCCTGACAACGCTTAGACATTTAAATTCATTAATGCATCCATTTCAATTGCCTGGTCTCTCAAGAACACCAAGTTCTACTGCCAAAGTTAAGTACGGATGCAGGGAGAGTGCAGGAAGAAGAGCGTATTTGGAGAAGTATTTATAGTTTGCCAAGATAAAGTGACTGATTATCTAATTTTTTTAAAACATCTTTATTGGAGTATAATTGCTTTAGAATGGTGCATTAGTTGCTGCTTTATAACAAAGTGAGTCATCTATACATATACATATATCCCCGTATCTCCTCCCTCTTGCGTCTCCCTCCCACCCTCCCTATCCCACCCCTCTAGGTGGTCCCAAAGCACTAAGCTGATCTCCCTGTGCTATGCGGCTGCGTCCCACCAGCTATCTATTTTACATTTGGTAGTGTGTATATGTCCATGACACTCTCTCACTTCGTCCCAGCTGACCCTTCCCCCTCCCCGTGTCCTCAAGTCCATTCTCTAGTAGGTCTGCGTCTTTATTCCCATCCTGCCCCTAGGTTCTTCATAACCTTTTTTTTTTTTTTTTACCTAAAAAAGACAATCAAGGGAGTGTCATGGGGGCTCTGGACTCCAAGTGCCTGGGTCGTCATTGCAGCTCCTGGCAATGCGACTTTGAGACGGGTCCCCATTCAGGGGTAGTGCACTGCTCTGTAATGCACCCATTTACATCTGCTCCTGACAGTTGAGTTGTTTACTTTTGCGTTGGTTCCAAGCCAGCTTATACAAGTTATACTTGTTACTATAATCACAGACTTCATCATATATGTCAATGTGTCTACGAAAACTGAGTCTGAATACTTTGCACAAGGCAAATCACTTTTTAAAAAATTCTATAGAATTAGGAGTTTGAGAAAAATAAAATTCTAGAAGGGTTCTACCCTAAGATTTCTTCTCTCCCTAAACTTTCTCACTCCAAAGAAAGCCAAACCAGGTATCATAAAAGATATGGAAACTTAAAGTCAGAAAGAAAAAAAACAAGACTGGACTCAAGGAAAAGACATTGACCCACCACATCTATAGACTGATGAATGTACATACATTTACATGTTTAGGTTGAAATTAAATGTTTAGGGGGGTGTGTATTTTGTATGATTTCCTGCCTTAGTTGACATTTTCAATTATCTGGCCAGAGGATCATTCTAAAAAGAGGATTTCTCATGTATTTTCTGGGTTGGCTGAAAAGTTTGTTTCGGTTTTTCCATAATGTCTTACCAAAAACCCAAACTAACTTTTTGGCCAACCTAATACCTCAAAGGGATATGGTGAAAATTAAATGGAAAAATCCAGGGAGCAATTCTGGGCACATAGAAAGCCCTCTTTAGAGCATATTAACAGTGAGGCAGGCAATAGACACTCCAAGAGAATGACCGCAGTCAGCACACAATAAATGTTAGTTATTAAAATGAGTAGGAATATGCATGTAAACCAATGACGTTAGACCATACACACCATATGACCCTCACACCATACACAAAAATAAACTCAAAATGGCATGGGACTTCCCTGGTGGGGCAGTGGTTGTGAATCCACCTGCCAATGCAGGGGACACAGGTTTGAGCCCTGGTCCGGAAAGATCCCACATGCCATGGAGCAACTAAGCCCATGTGCCACAACTACTGGCCTGTGCTCTAGAGCCTGTGAGCCACAACTACTGAGCCCATGTGCCACAACTACTGAGCCCATGTGCTACAACTACTTAAGTCCACGTGCCTAGAGCCCATGCTCCACAACGAGAAGCCACCACAATGAGAAGCCCGCGCACCGCAACGAAGAGTAGCCCACACTCGCCACAACTAGAGAAAGCCCACCTGCAGCAACAAAGACCCAATGCAGCCAAAAATAAACAAATAATTTTTTTTAATGGCTTAAAGATTTAAATATAAGACATGACGCCATAAAACTCCTAGAACAGAACATAGGCAAAACATTCTCTGACATAAATCATACCAATGTTTTCTTAGGTCAGTCTCCAAAAGCAATAAAAATAAAGGTAAAAATAAACAAATGGGACCTAATCAAACTTACAAGCTTTTGCACAGCGAAGGAAACCATAAACAAAACGAAAAGACAACCTTCAGACTGAGAGAAAATATTTGCAAACAATGCTACTGACAAGGGCTTAATTTCCAACATGTGCAAACGGCTCATACAACTCAACAACAAAAAACCAAATAACCCCGAATTAGTAAGAATAATAGCAGTCTAGTTCTGTTAGTAATTGGTAGGACATCCACCAAGTCATTTTGCCTCTTGTCAACAGGAAATGGGGACATTTGGACTCGAATAAGTGATACTCAAGCTTTAGTGTGTATGCAAATCACCTAGGGATCTTGTTCAAATACAGGCTCTGATTGGGTAGGTCTGGGTGTGGCCTGAGATGTCGCCTTAGTAACAAGCTTGCAGATGTGGTTCATGCTGCTTGCTGATCTGTGGTCTATACTTTAAGTATCAAGGACCTACAATGTAATTCTCAAACTTCAACACGCATCAGACTCACCTGGAGGGCCTGTTCGAAGATGGATTGCTGGTTAAAACACAGAAACCCCGAGGGTTTCTGATGCAATACGTCTGGGTGGAGCGCCAAAATTCGCATTTTTTAAATTTTATTTTATTGGACTTCCCTGGTGGCTCAGTGGTTAAGAATCCGCCTGCCAATGCAGGGGACACGGGTCTGAGCCCTGGTCCAGGAAGATCCCACATGCCGCAGAGCAACTAAGTCCATGCACCATAACTACTGAGCCTGTGCTCTAGAGCCCGAGAGCTACAACTACTGAGCCCGCATACCACAGCTACTGAAGCCCATGCACCTAGAGCCCATGCTCCGCAACAAGAGAAGCCACCACAATGAGAGGCCCGCACACCGCAATGAAGAGTAGCCCCCGTTCACCGCAACTAGTGAAAGCCCGTGCGCAGCAACAAAGACCCAACGTAGCCAAAAATAAATAAATAAAATAAATAAATAATTTTTAAAATTTATTTTATTGAAGTACAGTTGATTTACAATGTGTTAATTTCTGCTGTACAGCAAAGTGATTCGGTTATATATATATATATAAATATATATATATTCTTTTTCATCAGAATTTGCATTTTCTAACAAATTCTCAGGTAATGCTGATGCTGCTGGCCAAGAGACCACACTTTCAGAATTAATGTTTTAGATGGTCTCTAAGTGCTCTTACAACTCGAAGCAGAGACTAAAAATGGGACTTGATGAGTTCAAGCCAAGCAAAGCACTGTCACCGTTACAGAACGGGGAGACCAGGCAGGCTCTCAACTTTCCTAATTACCAGAGGCCATACCTGGAATCAGAAAGATAAGGTTACAGATCTCTACCATGATTGTCCCTGTGCCCCTCTCTTCACCTCTTAACTATAATTTCCCCTTCAGTCAAACGGAGGTTCCCTTTCCTGCGTCCTTTTCACTTGTTCCCCTTTCCTTCCCTTCTCATCAAGAAGCCCACCAGAAAATCTTCTGATGGGGTGGACCAGAACTTCAGCTCTCCTTCTAGTGCCTTGACAAGCTCAAAGATGCAAACATCCCTTAAGATGACAAGCAAACCATAACTGCTGTGCAAAAACAGTTAGTCAGGTAAGGAGATAATGTGCACAGAACACGCTGAGCAAATAACAGCTCTTTGTGAATGAGCATTAGCATAATTACTGAACATCGGTAATTGCGGAAATTATGTTCACTAGGATCGTTTAAAATTCTAAGAGGCTTCTTCCCCGTATTCACCCAGCAGGGAAGTGAAGGTGGCTCACCCGTTGGCGACAGACACTCAAAAAAGCACTTGCCATCTCCCAAAAGCATCCCAAGCATCGACTTTGGATGGACTGTCATCACCAGCCAAATTCTGCCTGAAAGTTCCTACCTCCACACCGTGGTTTCTGCTGTGTTTTTCTTCTAGAATTTCATCCCCTCTTAGTTTGGTGTGTGCAAAGTTGTCTGGTCAGCCAGACATGGTTATATAGTAAAATGTAGAAGGAAGTGTTTGGATTACGGACTACGGAAAGGGACATGGAAACTGGATCACCTGTCCAGGTGGGACCTTTTTCAAATCAGATTCAACCTGGAAGTTGCCACATGCTACCCAATGTAGGGCACCTGCCCCTCCCTGGAATAAAAAGCAAGTACTCTTATCTGAGTAGAAGGAAGCTACTTCCTTCTACTTTTAGAAGCTACTACTTCTACTTTTTCAAATCAGATTCAACCTGGAAGCTGCAGAAGGAAGCTGCAAAGAGAAAAAAACAGGAACTGGTGAGAACCAACTAGGCCCAAGATGGCAGAAGATTTGACCTCCAGTAGACCTTGAGCCTCATTATATGCTCATTGTAATACATTAGCATGTTAAATGACACACCCACCAGCACCATGACAGTTGACGATTGCCATGACAACAACCAGAAAAGCCCATACAGGGACTGAAAAGGAGAGTTGCTTCAGGTCCAAACCACACTCCTGTTCTTAGATAACACATGAATATTCCTCCCGCTCTTTCTAATTCCCTCCCTTTTACCTCGACCCTCCTGTGTATTTGGTGTCTCTGCCTGAATTGCGTTGAGAAGTTGATTTGTGAACTAGGTTCCCGCGTCTCCATTCTTTGGCCATTGAATAAAGCTTGTGCTGTTCCAGTCTCAGCATCGGTTTCGTTATTGGCTGAGTGAATTGGATCGGAAAAAGAACCTCCCTGGCCGAGACAAGGGGTTTCAACCCAGGGCTAGGACCCCAGCGTGGGTCCGGTCCACCAATTCAGTAACAATATGAAGTTTCCTGTGGCTGCAAAAGGGCAAGGAGGCGAACTGGTCTTGAACGGCACCTTGCAGAGTGTAACAACGGAGGGGGAACCATCCAAACCCCCCTGGATGTGCACTGTACAAGCTGATGGGGCCCTACAAGCTGAGTGGAGAGACTCTGCTAAGAATGACCTTTGAGCACACTAACACAGCCACAAGAAGTCACTCCCATTAGTCCCACTAGCCCCCTGCACTAGGACATAGAAACTGGAACATAGAAAGCACGAGACACCTAGAAGAGGCCTCTTAAAGGAAAGGAGGAAGTGGTAGTCAAGGCAAGCCAGTGCATCTCAGCAGTTTGTGACTAAGTTCCTCAAATTCACATTAGGAAGCAAAGAGCTGCACACCATCCCCTCAGGCAGGAAACCTGGGAATTATCCTCCTTCTGTCTTCTCCTTCCCCTGCTTTTCACCTCCCACCAGTACTTAAGCAGTATAAGCACATTATTGCTTGTTTTGCATGCTGCTATATCCCCAGAGCCAAGAACACTTGAATTAATGAACTGAATGACTAAATCAGCAAGTCCTGAGAGCTCTACCTCCAAAAAGACCTCACATCTGTCTGCGTTTCTCCATTGCCACTGCTAACACCTTGGCCCTGCTCATCGTCATTTCTCACCTGGCCAACTGGATGAGCCCCTGCCTGTGTCCCTGACTCTTGTCACATTTCAGCCATGCTCCCTGCAGAAGCCAGGTAGCTACTGACCCCCAGATCAGATGACACACCTGACATTAATAATCTAGAGTCTTCCCAAAGTGTAGAAAATCATGCCAGAATTCCTCGTTACTGCATCAAGGCCTCTACTAAGCTTATACTTGTGTTGGTGATAACTTAGCCCAGTATGTTCCAGGCAGTCTTCTTTGGACTTGACCTGGCAAAACCCAGTTCAATCCCACCCATTGTGGAAGACCCTTTATGACAATCTCTGCCCCAAATGTCTCTCTTGATGCTGAACCTTTCTCTGTCCTACACATTTGGCATTTAGCGTTTATCACTCAGTATCACAAAATGACCTTTTCGGGGCTATCATAAAATCACTAACCCATGCACTGTGCATTTCTAGTCTCAAAGTGGTTGTGTAACTAGAAATATATAACAAGCTTGCTTGTCAATCACTGTGATTTTCACCCCCATTTTACAGGTTAAACTGATTTCTAGGGAAATTGCTCAAAATCATGGAGCTAATGAGTGGCTGAAACTCAAACCCAGGACTTCAGACTCCGGGCTCTGTCATCTTTCCATGGATTGGTCGCCCTGCTTGCCTTGCGTATGTCTTACCTCCCCCAACAAGCCTTATTTAAACTCCTCAATGCCTAGCAAAGCGGCATACGAATAATAAAAAGTGGTTAATATTTATTATGCACTTACAATAGTCTCCACATTTTATAAGTGGTTTACACGGGTTATCATTCAATTCTCACAACCATATGATCTATATCCAACTATCATCCTAAGGTGTAAGATGAGATTTCTGAGTTTCAGGGAAGTTAAATAATTTTCCCAATGTCACACAGCAATTAAAGCAGTCTGGCTCCTGATCCTACACATTTAGCCACTGCGCTATGCCACCTCCCTTTCTAATCGGCCCCCAGAGAATATCTGAGGGTTGATTTGTGGCTTGACACCCCAGACTGTCAGCCAAGAAAAGAATCTTGGTGAAATCAAACATTTACACGATGCAGAAGATACCTGTCTTGGAGTGACAGTTGGCAGTTGATAAAGTTTGACATTTTCAAATCAATTTCTATCGATTTCTTTCTCCTGAAAAAAAGGACATGAGTTTGATGGATGAAGCCAGCGCTCTGCGCGCTTGAGAATGGCGGGGAAAATAGGCCGTGAGTCGCTGTGTGGAGGATGGCGGGGAAGGCAGTAGCAGCTGCTTGCTGTCTGCAAGAAAAGCCCTTTCTTGGCAGAGTCCAGCTCCGACGTGTCCCAACACAGTGTTGGGTAAATAACGCAAGCTCCATTTTGTTGTCACGTGATGTTTTCTGCTGACAACGTCGGGGGGGAAACAGAAGCAGTGGTATGTGCTTGGGCACAGCCATGAAGTGATGAATATTTATGTGGTCAACACATAAAAGCCCATTTTAACAAATACCATTTTGATGGATTTAACAAGTTAATCTAAGCTCTTTCCACATCCCCGGTTAATGCCTGCAAGAGATGAACGGATGGTGTTTTCTGTAAATTCTCATGAGTGAGGAAACCTCTGAAACAGATGGGTGCATAAGCCCTTGTTTCTTCGGTACACATATGACTTAGTGTTCCGGTGTTGTCAACACGTACTGAGCCTGCACCGTGTGCCCGGCATCGTGCTCTCGCTATCTAGTGCGCAATCCTCACGGCCACACTGGGAGGTCTTATCCTCGCTGGGTGTTGTGTGTTTGGGTGACAGCCAGAATCTGAGATGGGAGTGGGCACCTCGACGTGGCAGAGCTGAGAAATGTGTGTGTGAGGACATGTAACGGAGAGCTGAGCCCCCGACCGGCTGGGGAGGGAGGAATTGACACCCCAGGCGAGCCGGCTGGAGTAGGAGGAAGGCTCCTGCCTTCTGCGTCCATGGTCCTCTCTCACCTTCCCAGCCTTGCTGACCACTGGGGACAGCTGCTCCCATTAGCTACTTCCCCGACTTGGGCTCTTGACACAGGCCTTATATTTCAGCTAACAATGTGTTTTAACCTGCCTGACCACAGTTTATCCTCCCAATACGTAACTGTAATTTTGTGACCAAGGAAAATGAAGTTCAGAGAGTTTAAGGGGTTTAACCACAAACACATGGTAAAGAAGTTCCAGTCTGGTCAAGGATCTGTGGGGTTTGCACAAGATTTGATGGGCAGTGGGGAGCCATGGAAGGTATGAGAGTGAGGGAGCACTCTGAAGGGGGCTTGTGCATGAGGAGATCAATATGGCTGATCAATATGGCCCCAATAGTGCTGGACGGAAGTATAGAGGGGTTCTAGACGGGACTGAGCACACCAGATAAAAGCCTGTTGCAACTGTCCAACTTGGGAGGTCGAGCAACAGAGACCAGACCACCAGGCACACTAGCAACAACTTGGTGTCGGAGTGAGCCCCGCAGGCAGGGCTGCAGCAGGAATGTCCAGTGCACTCTAATATACACCGGTCCCCTTTCCCGGCTCAGTTTCTCCGCGTCCCTGAGCTATTCCCGTTCCTCTCTTTCTGGTGAGCCTGCAGGGTTTCTCCTGCTACACATTCTATCACTCCAGCAAAGCATTAGCGAAAGCCATCCATCCATCTGCTGACACCACAGAAACCGGGGAGCACCAGATCCAGGGACAGAGGAGGAGGGAGGGAGGGAGGGGACACTCTCCTGATTACAATATCTTATCCTCAAGCGTTTGCCACCATCCATCAAATCTGCTAACACAACAAAAACTCAGGAACTGCACTGTGGGGAGAGGAGAGGAAGCCGTTGTCTCCCTAATGACCTCCTAAACCGCCCCCCCCAGAGGCTTGGGATTCGGGGGGAGGTCGGATGGCAGGATGGCAGGGGCTGGAGGGGCCAGATTTAGGTGTCTGGGTCTCTGGGGTGCAGGGGGGAAGATGGGTAGGAAGGGAGCTGGGAAGCCCGCAGACCCAGGAAGGATTCCAGCTTCACTTTATTTTAATAAACACTCAAAGATACAATAGGCATTTTAAAGGAGAAGACTTAGAACCAATCACACACGGGCATGCAGTTCCAGTGAACTGTTCTCCTCACTCCAAGCAGGGGGGCAGCCTCTGTCCTGTGTGGCACTCCCGGTCCTAGAAATCTGCTTCTCCCTCCTGCCCTCCCCCTCCCTCCTGCCGTTGTCCCTTGCCTCTTCCCCCCACCCCCATGGCACCCCTGACACCTCATTCCTCGTATTTGTTTTCTGTGATGCTAGGAACCCCATATGATTTGTCTCAGTATCATCAGCACCTCACGCAGGGTATTCCAGCTGCACAAATGCTAAGAAATGCTTGTCAATAAAGACCAACAAAGGCATGCACCCCAAGTTTCCTTCCCAGGGGCTGCCCTTTAAGCCAGCTGACACAGACTGCTTAGCTATGGAAAGGGAGATGCCAGCACCCCCTTGCCCATGACCTCGTACTGGGCCACGTCTAACAGGTCTCCTGCTCTCTCTCCTGACTTCCCACTATGGCTCTGCTTCAAGCTTCTGGATTCTGAGGTTCCACACAGCACCTCGCCCACAGACCTCGGCTCATGGGTACTCTTCAGGCCATTGCCTGCTCAAATGGCCCTGAGCAGCACCTGTCTCCACCCTCCCTGGACCTCAGGACCCACATATGTGTATATGCACCATGTAGATACCTCATGCACACGCTCATACACGCTTGAGTGTATATATACCATGAGCACCCACACCCCCCATAAACATGTACACACACATATACACACTATGCATACCACATACCTACACATGCATCAATGTTTACACACACCACACACATATACATACCATGTATACCCCACACATACACACCACACATGTATATACACATGCATATGTATGCCATGTGCACACACGTGTATATGCACCATGTACACAACCCACATGTGTGTACACACCATGCACACATACCACATGTGTATGCACACTGTGTACACACCACACATCCATGCTACACCCAGGTATACACATCATATATACACCCGCACATGGATTTACATGTCATGTACACCACACACATGCAGACTCACACACACATGCACACACAGAGCATTCATTGTGACTATAATTCCTCCAGAATGGGCACTTCTGATCCAGCCTAACCACAGGTGATTGTTTCCTTGGAAGACCTCCAGAAGCCTAATTTCTGTGGCTCTTTTAAAACAAAACCCAAGACTTTTTCCTGCTTTATTAAGGTATAACTGACAGATAAAACTGTAATATAGCTAAAGTGGACAGTGTGAAGATTTGATATACGTATACACTGTGAAATGATACCCACAGTCAAGTTAATGAATAAATCCATCACCTCACATAGTTGCTTTTTTTGGTGTGAGAACACTTAAGATCTACTCTTTTAGCAAATTGCAAGTACACAATGCAATATTATTAACGACAGTTACCCTGCTGTACTTCAGATCCTCAGAATTTACTCATCTTATAACTGAAAGTTTATACACTTTGGCCAACGTCTCCCCATTTCCTCTATTCCCCACCCCTGGCAACCACCATTTCACTCTCTGTTTCTATGACTTTGACTTTTCTTTTAGATTCTACATGTATTTGATACCATGTAGTATTTTTCTTTCTCTGTCGAGCTTATTTCACTTAGCATAATACCTCCAGGTTCATCCATGTGGTTGCAAATGTAAGGATTTCCTTATTTTTTGTGGCTGAATAATATTCCGTTGTGTATAGAGACCACATTTTCTTTATCCATTCATTTACCAACGAACATATTAGGGTGTTTCTATATCTTGGCTATTGTGAATAATGCTGCAATGAACATGGGAGTGCAGATATCTCTTCAAGATAGTGATCTCATTTCCTCTGGATATACACCTAGAAATGGAATTGCTGGATCATATGGTAGTTCTATTTCCAGTTTGTTGAAGAACCTCCATACTATTTCCCATAGTGGCTGCACCAGTTTACACTCCCACCAACAGTGCACAAGGGTCCCCTTTTCTTCACATCCTCACCAACACTTGTTATTTCTTATCCTTTTGATAATAGGCATCTTAACAAGTGTGAGATGATGTCTCACTGTGGTTTTGATTTTCATTTCCCTGATAATTAGTGATGTTGAACATCTTTTCTGTTGGCCATTTGTATGTCTTCTTTGGAAAAATATATATTTAGGTCCTTTGCCCAAAATTGGGTTATTTGGTTTTTTGTTATTGAGTTGTAAAAATTCCTTGTATATTTCAAATATTAATCCCTTTTCAGATATATGGTTTACAAATATTTATTCCCATTCTGTAGGTTGTCCTTTCATTTTGTTGATTTTTTTTTGTATGTTCAGAAACATTTTAGTTTGATGTAGTCCCATTTGTTTATTTTTGCTTTTGTTGCTTTTGCTTTTGGTATCAGATCCAAAAAATCATTGCCAAGACCAATGTCAAAGAGCTTTTCCCATATGTTTTCTTCTAGGAGTTTTACAGTTTCAGGTCTTACGTTCAAGTCTTTAATCCATTTTGAGTTGATTTTTTTTTTATGGTGTAACATAAGGGTCCAATTTCATTCTTTGCATGTGCATCTAGTTTTCCCAGAAGCATTTACTGAAGAAACTATCCTTTCCTCCACTGTGTGTTCTTAGAGCCTTTGTCAAAAATTAGTTGACCCTATATACATGGGTATATTTCTGGGTTCTCTGCTTTGTGCTTTTGATCTATGTGTCTGTTTTTTATGCTAATATCGTACTGAAAAACTCAATACTTGTATAAATGTTGAGCTTTTTAACCTTCAGATAAAGAGGAGGGCCATGTTAGGCCCCAGGGAAGCAGCGGGTCTGAGTCTAGCCCACTCTGACATCTTAAATGTGGTGGTAGGCGCCAGCCATAAATGGAAGGTATTCTGGGGAGGGGCACTGGGTCAGCCATTACAAGAAGGCATCATCTTCTTCTCACCCGGGCTGGGGCTGAACTGCCCAAGGACCCACCAAAAAGCCAACAGAGATGACAGTTTCCACAGTGCTGTAGCCAGAATGATGTGCTCTAGGAGCACAGGGGCAGACCAAGCCCATGAACATGGGCAAGCCAAGGTCTAGATGTCAAGCAACACAGATATAAAACCCAGGATCTGGGGCCAGAGGCAGAATCCAGGTCCTCACCCCAGAGACGGACCAGAGCTCAAGCAGTTCTAGAGCAAACAAAGATAGGGAAGATGGGGTGGACAGAAACTGGGGTTCCCTCTCCCGGACCAGCGAGGCTATGGGATGGAGGACAGCAGACTGGCTTGAAGGATAAGGGTGGAGTAGAGGGAAAGCAGCTGTGAAAAGCAGAGGCAGAAAGCAGTTTTTACAGTGCTAATTCATTTATAAAACAAAAATTTATTGAGCTACTACATGCCAGGCAATAATGATACAGTGGCAATGAACAAGTTCTTGCTGTTACGGAATTGACGAAATTATTATACTTAAAAACTGAAAGAAGGGCTATAAAAGGAAGTTTAGTTCTGCCAAGTGGCCTCTCTGGCATGAGTTAATTTCTGAACCCAAAGTCCTCTGACTTTAACTTTTAGCTGCACCATATACACACCGCCATGTTTCCCTCTCAAATACACCCCTTCTCAGAAGCGTTCTTTTTCCCACCAGCATATACCGACCTTGTTCCTAATTTAGCCCTTAGAATAAGCCAGGTTGTCAGTTTGCTATTCCCTAATCTCTTTTTACCACGGCAATTGAAACTGATGCTTGTAATATAGCTGAGTTCCTAGTCCCACAATCTATTGTCGTCAGAGTATGCATAATCACCATCAATCACGTTTATGGGAGCTCGCAGAGCCCATGCCAAGTAAACAGCACCCCCTGTCCCCATCTTGGTCTGGTCTGTTTCAACAAGCACCTATGGAGTATTATGATAGGAGAAGAGATCCAGCCCCTGCCCCCCAGGGACTCATAGTCCAGTGGGAAATGCAGACCCTGATGAGTTATTCAAACAGTATTGAAGGAGGCCACCTAAAGTGGGTGGAGGTCACAGTCCTTTACATGGAGGTCACGGTCCTTGTTGGAACACTGTTGCCAGCAGCTTCTAAGATGCACAGAAGGATCCTAGGTGCCTGGTGTTCATGTGATCCCCCAACTTGAAGACACACCAGTGGGCGTGTCTTACTGATGGGTGATGTGCCCTCCCTCCTGCCAAGTTGTTCATTCTCTCTACAGAGTTGTAGGTCTGTTTGGTAAAAACAAACTCAGATTTAAGCAAATTGACTAGGAAACAGGAAACCTAGTTAAGCCTAGTGGCCAGGCCAACCTTTTCCAACTCCACTCCTCCCAGAGGACTTTGACTTGGGATGCCGGGCACCCACTCAATCATCTTTAAAACTGGGACTTTGTTTCTCATCCAGCTATTGATCCTTTGCCAGAGGACCCGGGAGCAGGAGAAGAGGGAGGAGTGGTGGCATTCAGCCCTAACAACTGACCCCCTAGCCCCTCAAAAACAGACCCAATGACTCGGCTACTAAACAGGACATGAACCCATGGCAGCTGCTTCTCTCTACCCTGGGTAGTGGCACCCTGGAAACCACACCTCCTAGGAACTCTATCAATTCTTGTGAACACCCTCCCCCCAGACAATCAGCTTTGAAAAAAAGCTGTTTTAGGCAACATGGTCAGCCTTTTGCTGCCATTCATTGAGGGTTTAGTACCTCTGTATTGATTTCCTTGCCACTGCCTCTGAACAGTAATTCTTGCAGCAGAAAAACAAGGCTTGGTGTGCAACATTTCCTGTACAAGTGGCAGGTAACAGCCATCCCTGGGATGCTGATTTCCCTAGCGATGCTGCAAATGACAGCATGCCTGCAACATGTCCTTCATGTATTCCAAAGAGTGATTTCTATAGCTTCAGGAGGTCACTTCAAATGTGAACTGCAGCTCCACCTCTATCCTAGGTCAGCAGTGCCTTCACATGCCTGCTTTTGGAAATCCAAGGATCACCCACTTTTCCTCACACTGACTTGCAGTCACAGGCTTTAAGAAGGTCCTGTCTTGTGTTTATATCATGTTTGTTGCATCCATATTTCTCTTAAATGTTAATTCCCAGCGATTAGAAAGGACCTTAAAAATCTTCTCTTGCAAGTACCTCTCCGATATTTTATGTCCTCTACAACATCCCCACCAAGTGGCCATTCTGGCTTTGTTTGAACACCTCTGAGGACAGAAAACTCACCCCTTCCATAGGAACGTCACAGCCTCACAGGAAAGCTCTGAGAGGTAGAAAAATTTTCATTGCATCAAATCAAAATCTGCCTTCCTGAAACATCAGTCTTTCAACTAGACTTTCAGCATCTCCCAGCACCTAGAAAGGATAGGGGTCTCATTGTCCACAGCTGAATATCACCACATTATCTGGCACATAGTAAATGTTCAATGTTAAAGTAATTAACAAATTAAGTCACCAGTTATTGAGGATCTAAGCAGGGCCATGCATTATGCTGGAATAAATGCGGCACCCTCAGATAGGAGCAAGTCCTGTTGATATGGGATCTGGCAAGAAATCAGCTTACCTGGTTGTGTGTATTCTAAGTTACAGACTCTTGACCTTATATAAAGAATGGGAGACTTCCCTGGTGGTCCAGTGGTTAAGACTCCACGCTTCCACTGCAGGGGGCATGGGTTCAATCCCTAGTTGGTTGGGGAAGTAAGATCCCACATGCCACGTGGCGTGGCAAAAAAAAAAAGAAGGATAACCCACCTCGACCCGGTGGGGCTGGAAGAGCCGTTTGACTTTATAAAGAAAACAGAGGGATTTGTTGAGTATCTAAACCAATGGTGGGATAAGGGGTGCCCAGAGTTAGTGCTGCTGAGAAGCAGTGGTCTGTCACAATCAACACGGACCCTAGGGCCACAATAGCTGAGGGACATTGAGTAACTCACTCAGCACCTCTGCATTTCAGTTTCCTTATGTGTCAAGTGGGATGAGAATAACATTTTCTACCTCCTGGTGTTGTTGTGACGATTGAGTTAATCAAAGAAATGCGCTTGGAATAAACATCAGCTGTTAGTCACACTACGTGCTGCTCCAAAGACACCTGTGAAGAATAGACAGTGGCTTTTCCTTCCAGATTCCTGCTCCTCATCACTGAAGACCTGGATCAGACCCACAACACTTGTGTGGGTGAAGAAACCACCTTAATGGTGGGACCCTCTGGAGTCCCCCAGGGGATGTGACCCAAACAATTTGGTTTGAGTTCCTACTGTGGGGCAGGCATTGTGCTGTATCTGTGACTATTTTCTTCTATTTATTCATGAGGTAAGCCTTGCTATGCCCACTTTACAGACCAAGAAGTCAAGGCTCAGAGAAGTTGAGTAACTTCCAAAGGATACAACACAGCTAATCAGGCAGAGCTGAGATCCAGACTTACAGTTGCCTGTTCCAGAGCCTGTATTCTCTCCATTATTTTGTGCTTTAAAAAGAAAAAAGAGGGCTTCCCTGGTGGCGCAGTGGTTGAGAATCTGCCTGCTAATGCAGGGGACACGGATTCGAGCCCTGGTCTGGGAAGATCCCACATGCCACGTAGCAACTAGGCCCGTGAGCCACAACTACTGAGCCTGCGCGTCTGGAGCCTGTGCCCCGCAACGGGAGGGGCCGCGATAGTGAAAGGCCCGCGCATCGCGATGAAGAGTGGCCCCCGCTTGCCACAACTAGAGCAAGCCCTCGCACAGAAACAAGACCCAACACAGCCAAAAATAAATAAATAAATAAGTAAATAAATAAATAAAGTAGCTATTCATTAAAAAAAAAACAACAACAGGGCAAGTCCTTTAAATTGTGAAGGTATCGTCTAATCTCGAAGAGAAGCTCCTTTCTCATAGCCACTAAGGAGGCTTTTGGGGAACCCAGCTCCCAGTGCACACCTTCTCTCTGTGCAATTAGAAATCATGGAAGTGATACTGAAAGCAGTGGCTCACGAGGCTGGAGGGAATGGAGTGGTCACTCAGTGGTCCCTGGCAGCCTGCCAGGATGCCCAGTCCCGGTTCCAGGCCACAGTCACACGAATGGCATTCTGAATGGAGCTTGGGGTCCCACATTCACCAGCCTGAGCTCCTCACCTGCTAAGCAGCCGTATTTAGAGGCCTGCATTTTGGCCTTTCTTTGAAACAGGAGCCAGAGTCCTTAGGTTCCTCAGACAAAAAGTTGGACTCTCCTTGCTCTGGCCAGTCCTCCCCCTGATCATCCCAGAAGCCACCTCTGGGCCCATTATTTACCTGGACTTTAACCATCCTAACAGTAGGTCAGTGCTCCTCCTACCCTAATGGATGGGCCCAAAAGCAGATCTACTGCTCACCCCACCACCACCACCCATTCTTGCCTCATCCACAAGGCCAGAAGTATGACACGGGTAGGAGAAGAAAGACAGTGGCAGGAAAACCAGCTGGGAAACTTGTGAGTTGTCCAGGTGAAAGATCACAATGAACCAGGAAAGGGGCAGCAGAGCTGGAGAGGAAGAAACAGCCAAGATATTATGGCTGTGAGACTGGAAGGCAGTGACCACACAGCATGGCGGTCACAGTCCTTGTCGGAACATTGTCGCCAGCAGCTTCTAAGATGCACAGAAGGATCCTAGGTGCCCGGTGTTCATGTGATCCCCCAACTTGAATGCGTCCTGGACCCAGTGACTCATTTCTAAAAAAATACACTGTACACCTGAAACTAACACAACATTGTAAATCAATTATACTCCTATTAAAAAAATTTAATATAAATAAATAAATACTAAAGCAAAAGTGATGAAATATCACTTCCAAGATTAGGTTATAAAGACTTCCTCTTCCATCTCCCTTGCCTTCACTCACTCACTCACTCTGATGGAAGGCAGGTACCATATTAGGTGCCCTAACGGAGAGACCCACAGGGCAAGGACTGCCTCCAGCCAATACCCAGCAAGGAACTGAATCTCACCAGTAAACTTGGAAGTGAACTTGGAAGTGAATTTGGAAGTGAATTTTCCTCCAGTGAAGAATACCAGCTGACTCTTTGAAGTGTTGTGGGAGACCCCAAGCCAGAGGACCCAGCTCAGCTGCTCCGGGATCCCTTTCCCACCGAAAATGAGCTAATAGGTGTTCTTCATTATTTTGAGCTACTAAGTTTCAAAGTGAATTGTTACGCAGCCATAGATAACCAGTATAGAACAGAAATGAACAAGGTATGATTTTTCAACACACAAGGAGTTGGGAGTGACCAATTCAGAGCGAAGGAGAGGAGAAAGAGTTCATGTCTTATCATCAGAAATTACTTTGATGTTGAGGCAGTTTACTGAGTCTGGAAACCCAAATGGTGGAATAAGTAAGTTTTGAGGACAAGAAACCAGAGCAAGCTTTGGCCATGTTAAGTTTGAAATGCCTAGGAGACATGCAAATGGATGAGTCCAGAAAGCAGTTAGATTTACAACGTTGGAGCTCAGAAGAAAAATTTTGGCAGGAGATAACAATTTGCTTGTCATCAACCTCCTCCCTCTGAAGTCATTTGGAATAACTTTATTTCCTCACCCCCATGACAGTTGCTGAAATATTTCAAAGGAGTTCTTATGTCTCCAAGAGTCTGGCTTAAGCATGCCCACTTTCTTCTACTTTTTCTCAGATAATTTGGTTCTCAGTGCCCAGCCTGCCTCTGAACATCTTAGATATAAATATTTTTCACCTGCTGTACTTATAATTGAATGACTGTGGGCAAGTTACATAATTTTCCATTTCTTGTAAATTTCCTTAAGTTTCTATAAAACAAGGTTATTTTGAGGTATAAATAAATAATCCATGGAAAGCATTCAGCAATGTGCTAGGCACAGGATAACCACTCGATAAATGTTAGGTGTCTTGCATACTTACATTATCTAGAATAGAGTTGTCCATATTATGTAAGCAACATGTCATTTTTTCCCCTAGTATTTGCACTTTAAAAAGTAAAAGAAACTGAATAAATTGGCATTAATAATACATTTTATGTAACCCAACATATCTAAAAAATTTATCATTTCAACATATAATCAAATATAAAAATGTGTTAGCAAACTAGCCTTACATCCCTTTTTCATTCAAAGTCTTTGAAATCCAGTGTGTATTTTACACTTAAAGCACATCTCAATTCAGGTTCTAAATTTTCATCAAAAAGACTTGATCTGTGTTTTGAATTCATAAAATGTAGAGTTTAAAAAAATAGATTCATATGCCCCAATTTTCCATAGTTAAAAGTTTTCTAATAACTGAATTGAGTATCCTTTTTAAATTTTAAATTAACTAGCATTAAAAATTCATTTCCTTATTTTGCACTGGCCACATTTCAATAGCAACTTGCTGTTAGTGGTTATCATACTGGACAGCATAGATCTAGAACTTACTTTAAGACTTTATTGGCTTTTTTATCACTCCTATTAGTTTAGGTCTTCAGAGAAGCAGATGCTAAAATGGTATTAAACATGCAAGATATTTACTGGGAAAACATCTATAACGGAAATTGGGGAAGGAGCTGGAGGAGGCTGGGAGAGCTGGTCTGACCTTCCATGCAGAACAGAGGGAAGGAAAGAGGGCTGGGTAAGAAGAGCCTTAGACTACAGCACAGTTCAAAAAAGTCTCAGCAAAGCTGATAGGGAATTGTGTTAGTTTTCCATTGCTCCTGTAACAAATCACCACAAACTTAACACCTTAAAACAACACAGGGGCTTTCCTGGTGGCGCGGTGGTTGAGAGTCTGCCTGTCGATGCAGGGGACACGGGTTCGAGCCCTGGTCTGGGAAGATCCCACATGCCGCAGAGCAACTAGGCCCGTGAGCCACAACTACTGAGCCTGCGCGTCTGGAGCCTGTGCTTCGCAACAAGAGAGGCCGCGACAGTGAGAGGCCCGCGCACCGCGATGAAGAGTGGCCCCCACTCGCCGCAACTGGAGAAAGCCCTCGCACAGAAACGAAGACCCAACACAGCCATAAATAAATAAATAAATAAATTTAAAAAAAAAACACACAAATTTATTCTATTACAATTCTTTAGGTCATAAAGCTGACACAGTTCTCACCAGGATAAAATCAAGGTGTCGACAGTGCTGCGTTCCTTTCGGCAGAGGAGAAGCTATGTCTTTTCCTTTTCCAAATACTAGAGACCACCTGCATTCCTTGGCTCACGGTCCCTTCCTCCATCTTCAAAGCCAGCAACAGAAGGTCAAGTCTTTTTCATGTCCCATTTCTCTGACCCTTCTTCCATCTTTGCATTTCTCTCTTTGACCACAACTGGGAAAGTTCTCCACTTTTAACAAGACACGTAACTCAGTTGGGCTTGTCTGGATAATCCCCACTATGCTCCCCATTTCAAGATCAGCTGATTAGCAACCTTAATGTCATCTGCAATCTTAATCCCCTTTTTCCACGTGAGGTGATATATTCACAGGTTCCTGAGATTCGGATGTGGAAATCTTTGGGTGGTCATTATCCTGCCTACCACAGGAGTCCTTGAGCCAAAATTGCTCATTAGAGAAGTCCCACCTCTTGCAGGAATGGGCCTGCTTTAGACCCCTGCTGTGACCAGTTATGGGCTGGGAGCAGCCCACGGGGAGGACAGCCTTGGCACATACACAGTGGTGGACACAGATGGAGCAGGTTGGGTTTTCGGTGAGTTGCACTCCCTGAAGCTAGAGATCTGAAAGGTGCGTTCTCGTGGCCACCACACTCCTCTACTTTTTTTAAATTAGCAAAATAATAATAATAAACAATCACCCTTTCCTTTTGTAGCTCTCTCAGAAAGATTACAAAATTTTAAAAGAAAATTCTTAGAAATCTGGTAGAAGGGAATGAGAAAATCCCATCAAAAATGACAGGCAGAGAAGCCCTGGAAACCCTGCCTGACTCTGAAATGACTGAGATGCCTCTCTAAATCTGAGCAGCTGGTACAAGACAACCTTTAACAGGTAATCACAGGTAATTAAAACCATCCTCCCCCACAAAAAAAATAGGGGAACTAAGAGATTTCAGAGATCAATAAAGCACACGTGAAAAGCTGGAATTTTCTCCCAATGACACTTTGGTGTTGCTGTTGGACATCTTGCTGGAGATGACTCCTCCAGCCATGAACAGACTGGGGGTACTATCTGTTCTCCTCACTCTGTTCTCACCAACCAGGCTTTAGTGGTGTCCAGTCAAAGGAGGAGCAGCTTGGCAATTGTTCCCTGAATGTTACCTCTTAGTGCTTCCAAGAGCTAAAATTGTACTAAGAGAAACTAAGTACATGCCCCAAAGACCCCATGTGTGGTAGAAGGAACTGAATTCTGCAGCCACAGTCCTGAGTTCGAATCTCAACTCTGATTCTAACTCACCAAATGATCTTTCTTTGGCAAATTACTTTATCTCTCTGTGCATCTGTTTTCCTCTCTGCAAGATGGAGTAGGAATATTCAGATCACACGGGTTGTTGTGAGGGTTAAGTGTATCTGTGAAAGCAACTAGCACAGTGCCTTACACGTAGTGGGTACTTAAATGTCTGATGATGTCAGAGTGCAGTTACAAAGCCAGGCAGAATGTGACTAAGGAATAAGAGCAGAGAGAGACATAAAGAAGATACAGGTGTGATCCCACAGTCCACTTTTGTGGTAGCCAGCCTCCAAGATGCCCAAGGTCAAGCTGTGTGACCCATAGAATACAGCAGAAATGATGGTGTGTTACTTCCAAGGTTAGGTTACAAAAAGCTGTGTCTTGGGTCTCAGGCTCTCTCTCTTTGATCACTTGCTCTGGGGGAAGCCAGCTGCCATATGTGAAGACATGCAGGTAGCCTATGGACAGGTCTGCATGGTGAGGGACTGAAGCCCCCTGTCAACAACCACATGAGTGAGTTTGGAAGACGGTTCTCCAGCCCCAGTTCAGCCTCAAGGTGATTGCAATCTCTTGAGAGATTCTGAGCCAGAACCACCCAGGTAAGCCACTCCCAGATGCCTGATGCACAGAAACTATGAATGAGGTCATTTATTATTCAGTAGATGGCCTCATGAATCATTTACTGGCCCAGTCAACAAGAGAGGGAAACAGAGTGAAAGGCAGCAAAATATGGTACACTCTGAGCACCAATCTTGATTCTAACCCTTACCAGCCAAGTAACCACAAAATGATATGGATAAGAAATCCATCTGGCATATGTAACAAGAGCCATGAAAATATTTCTACATTTTTATTCTGGAATTCCAAGGTAAGAAAATAATCTGAAATGTGTGAAAGGCATTATGCACAAAGATATTCATTTCAGCATGGTCTAGTGGTTTAAAAATGAAATAATCTGATTGTCCCACGTCAGAGACATAGTTAATAGCATCTTGAGTTGCAGGCATGTGACACACTATGTCTTACAGTAAGTCCCCTACATATGAACGAGTTCCGTTCTGAGAGCACATTTGTAAGTCCAATTTGTTTGTAAGTCCAACAAAGTTAGCCTAGGTACCCAACTAACACAATCGGTTATATAGTACTGTACTGTAATAGGTTTATAATACTTTTCACACAAGTAATACATAAAAAGCAAACACAAAAATAAAGAAAACATTTTTAATCTTACAGTATAGTACCTTGAAAAGTACAGTAGTACAGTACAACAGCTGGCATACAGGGGCTGGCACCGAGTGAACAGGCAAGAAGAGTTACTGACTGGGGGAGGGAGAGGAGGTGGGAGATGGTAGAGCTGAAGGATCGTCAGCAATAGGAGACGGAGGGCAAGCTGCAATTTCACTCACGTCTGACGTGAGTTGATGGCACAGGTTCTGGTTCAATTCTATCTACCCTCTTGAAAACATGATCCAGTGATGTCTGGGTAGTAGCTCTTTTTTCCTCATCATAGATGACATGGTAGCACTGGATTGCATTCTGAATGACTGCTGCGACCTTTGTGTACCATTCTACGTTCGGGTCCTGTGCCTCAAAAACTAACAGTGCCTCCTCAAATAAAGAAAATCCCCTTGCCATTTCCTGCATCGTGAATCTCTTCGGTTCTTCAGTTACTTCTTCCTCCTCTTGTCTCTCTTCGCACTTCTTAGCAGTACCAGCTACACCACCGCTGCTTTTACACTTGCTTCCGGACATCCTGGGCTTGAAATAAAGATACTGTACTACTGTACTCTATACAGTACTGTACAATAAAGTACACAAAATCACAAACACTTGTAGAGGATGCACGCACGTGACAATGTATGCCAGACACATGAACTAACTTACGTGACTGGACATGTGAACTCAGGTCCACATCTTTGAAAGTTCTCAGCTTGAAGGTTCGCATGTAGGGGACTTAGTGTATTTAATTGCCACACTATCTACTTTATCCCCATAGTAGAGATGAGGAATTGGGACTAAGAGAAAGTAAGTCATTTGCCCTAGATTGAATAACTCTAGATGGTGAATCAAATAATAATTATTATTATTAGACCTCATACTTATATAGCATTTATTATGGGCTAGGCATTGTTCTAAGTGTTTTGCATATAATAAGTCATTTAAATCCTGATTTGTGTGACTCCACAGTGCTCAAAATTTCATTAAAAACAACTCTGTGGGCCAGGCACTCTACCACAGCCTTTAGCTGCAATACTTTATTTATCTCTTACAACCCTAAAAGGTATGTACAATTATCAGATTCCTTTTATGGATGAGGAAAACTGAGGTTCAAAGAGTAAATACGCTGGCCATTATACGTATAATTCTACCTCACTGGAGGAAAGATTTGAGTAGAATGTACACCTGTGTCATAGGGGGACAGCGTAAGAAAAGATTGGCAAATAGAATAAACATATATTTATTGAACATGAACCAATAGCCAGATACCATTCTAAATGCTGTGGGCACAGAGAGAAAATTCTGGATCTTGTGGTATAGAATTCAGAGTCTAGCAGGAGGGTGGATAATTAACAAACATATATAATATACACACACAAAATGCATATGTATGTACACATACTACTATATATATAGTAGGTAAACAACAAGGACCCACTGTATAGCACAGAGAACTATACTCAATATCTTATAATAACCTATAATGGAAAAGAATCTGACCGAATCACTTTGCTGTATACTTGAAACTAACACAACATTGTAAATTAACTATACTTCAATAAAAATTAAATAAATAAATACCTATGTATATGTGTATATATACAAATAAGTATATATGTAGTCAGCTGGTGATTAGGGCAATAAAAGAAAAATACACAGAAAGACTAAAACATGCTAGGCATGAGACAGAGTTGTTTTGGTACACAGGGTGACCAGAGACGGCTTCTTTTTTCATGTGACATTTGAGCAGAGACCCAAAGGAAGTGAGGGAGTGAGCCTCACAAACTGGGAAAGAGCAACCCAGGCAGAGAGAAGCAGCAAATGCTGAAGCCCAGAGAGAGGGGTGTGCTGCTGTATTTGGGAGAGAGGGGTGTGCTGCTGTATTTGAGGAACAACAAGGATGCTAGTGGCACTAAAATGAAGTGACCAAGAGGGAGAACAATGGCTGATGAGGTTCCTGTAGCCCACAGCAAGATTTCAACTTTTGCTATGAATGACATGGGAGCCAGTGGAAGGTTTGGGGCAGAGAAGTGACACATTGTGACTTGGGTTGTAAAAAGAAAAAAAATCACTCTGGCTGCCACATTGAGAATAGACTGCAGAGAGACAAGGGCTGAAGTGGGGAGACCAGTTCAGAGGCTATTTCAGTAATCCACTAACAGATTACTAGTGGTTTACATTGGGATGGTAGCAGTAGAAGCAGTAAGCAGTGGTTGGATTCAGGATATATTATGATATATTTTGAAGGAGAGACAACAGGATTTGTTGATGGATCGGAGCCAGGGTAAAGAAGAAAGACAGCCAAGATATCTCCAAAGCAACTGAACATGTCACTTACTAAAATGGGGAAAACTATGGGAAGAACAGGTTGGGAGAGGAGGAAACCATGACTTGGATTTGGGGGCAGGCATGTCTGTGATGCTTATTAAGCATCCATGTGAAAATGTTGAAGAGTTGACTGGAAATCTGAATCTGGAGTTCAGAGATGGGATCCAAGTTGGACTGATAAATTTGAGAGTCATCAGCCTATAGATGGTACTTAAAGCCATCAGACTGAGTGAGATCACCTAAGTAGTGAGTGTAGTTGAAGAACATGTCTACAGGTGGAGTCCCAGGGCAGTCTAATCTTCAGAGGTCAAGGAGATGAAGGAGCAGCAGCAAAGGGGACTGAGAAGGGGCTACCAGGAGGGTGGTGTCCTGTACATTAACTGAAGAAGGACTTGGAAGAGGAAAAAGTGATCAAACGTTGCTGATAAGTCAAGTAAGATAATGGCTGGCCATTGGATGTGGAAATATGGAGGTCATAGGTGACCTTCACAAGAGTTGTATTGGTGGAGTGATGCAAATGAAAGTGTGATAAGATCAAGAGAGCATAAAAGGAGACAAAGTTGGTGGCACATGGATATCCCTCAATCTCAGGCATCTCCTATAGGCACAAACAGGTCCACCGATGAGACTCAGGAGGGCACAGAGGTCACTTATTCCTTTGCTGTGGTGGCAGATCTTAGAACAGTGGGGTAGCTTCTCATTAGCAGACATAGAGAGGATTTTCAGAGTCAGCAAGAAACCAAAGAGGAAAATGACATGGGTACCAGGCACAGTTCTATGCCTGCAGTGGCAGAGAGGACCATGGCAGAGACAGGAAACCTATGTGACCATTCTTAGGAAGGGTCCCAGTATTTCATACAGAACCAGGAGGGTGGGATTTGGGTCAGGAATGAGCCAGAGACAATTCAACTCTTAATATGTCAACTCCACCTCCTCATGGATGTGACCCAAGAAAAAGTTTACATGGAAAATGTACATAATTTAACTTAAAGAGAAAAAAAATCAGTATCATGATATATGTAGCATGATTGCTATGTGGACCCTAAGGAAATTCAGTAAATGTAAAACAATGTCAGTGTTAAAGCAAGTGAATCATGGGTGAGGTCTTATTTTCTCTATTTTGTGATGTGTACTAGAGTACTTAGATTCCTTTTTAAATAACAACAACAACAACAAAAAGATTTAAAGGTATAATAATTCAAGCCTTTCTCCCAGAATTTTTAAGAAGATTGTAATAATGACTGATACTTGAAAAGCTCACAGATTGCTTTTCATACATGTAACCTCATTTAATCTTCACAACCAATGTGCCATTTTGCAAAAGCCATTATTATTGCACTTAGCAAACTGTGTTGCAATGATCTGTTTCTATATCTTTTTCCAACCCTAGATTGAAGTACCCCAAAGGTAAGAATCATGTCTTTTCATCCTTCTCCTTGGCAAGTAACTCAGGCTATGGCACATGACAGGAGCTCAATAAATGAGGATGAGTGGATAAGTGTTGGATGGATGGATGGATAGATAATGGCTGGATGGATGAATGGTTGGGAAGACGGATGGATGGATGGATAAATGGATGGATCGATGGATCAATGGACAGGCCTCAATGGATCAACAGATTACCACTTTAGACATAAGCACTTAACTGTCCCAAGATAAACATAGGTACCCTCAATGTTACAGACTGAGCCAACCACCACTCCCTTCCCACAAACTAAATATTTTTAAAACCTCATGGCTAGTTAACCCTCCCCATAGCTCACGTCTGGTGATCTCGCCTTTTAGCTGTCTTCTCCCATACGTATTCCCCTGCTGCTCTGTGCTTCCTCTCCCCTGCCCTAATTGCATTTTGCTTTCTTTTTACCCAAATTTTTCCATCCAATAAATCAGAGCCCTCCGAACCACGAAAAATGTTTCCACATTCTCAAACTCTCGTGTTTTGCACCAAAGTAAACCTAGCTCTCACCTGTCCCTTCTCTGGGGAGCTTCCCCTCTTTCCCCATATCTAGGGTATCTTTCTAGGACATCTCTGGGTTAGGTATTCTATGTGGTGTCATAGTACCATGGATTGGATTTGCAGGTATATTTATTATGCACAATACACTTCAGCCAGGTCTATATCAAACCAAAACAAGTCAGCAGTGGACTGGTTACACATACACCAAATAACTGATCCTTTGACTTTTATATTTGCCTCACTTTCCAACTTGCTAAGAATTAGCAGCATCTAAATGCAACATGGTAAAGAAGAATGGGGAATTTGTCCTTTGATCAGAAATTTAAAATTGTTAACCATGGTTTCCTCTAGGGAGAAAGTGGGAGTGGGAGGGCTAGCGTTGGAGAAGAATTTGATTTTTTTCCCGTGTGTATATTTTCATGTATTGCTTAGTGTTTTCACAAGGGGTATGAAGGAACTGAAAAGCTCCCCATAAAGGAAAAAGAATGAAGATGCAGGAGTCTGGCTCAAAGAGTGACTAGAGAGAGCAAAGGAAGAAATGAAGTTTCCTGGGAGATGTGCTCAGAGCTGCAGGATCTCACCCCATGCCCTTGTTCTTGAAAAAGCTAATCCAGACATGAGGCAGAGAATGGTGACATCTGTGGTCCCTTCACAAAGCTAAAGAGTTGGCATAGAGCTGAGGGAAAATTGTTATTTTTAATAGTGCTGCATTTGCCTACTGTTTACATCTGCCCTCTTGAATATTAGGAATTAATACAAACTTGGAAATTATATTCATTTCCTTTGAACAGTATGCTAAATTGAAAGTTAAATTGGGTCTAAAATCTGTTCTATTTAAAAAAAAAAAGTCACAAATTTCAGAAAAACTGGCCAGTATTCAAATAGGAAAAGACCAACCTGGTAATTCATTTTTCTTCCAAATTTGATAATTATTGAATTCCTGTGGATATAAGTTCCAGTTGAATTATCAACCCTGTCAGGACAGAATGAGAACAATTTAAAAAAATAGCCTGTAAGTCAAGTTGGGTAAATGATGGTATACAGTGTTGGTATATTTTGGAATGCGGGAGAAGTGAGTCATATATTTGAGTGTCATTAAGGCTGTCGTGGATGAAAGATGAGGTCACTAAATCTGACAGTGTGCTCATGATTTGGGAGCCAAATCGCCACGGAATGTTAAATTAAGAGAGAGAGGCATGGCATACCTAATCCATGTGTGGGACCTGATCAGTTTCACCCAGAACACAATGGCATTTGCTGAGAATGACTGTGTTTAAAAATCCTCAGTACTGTATATTTTAGAATCATTTTTAGTTTGAAAAGAATATGGATAAATTGGGAGAACAGTTTTATTGACACCACCTAACATTAAAGAATCTGACACTAATCTGAGTGGATTCGATTTACCAAAGCAGAGTATTTGTTCTTTTGTTGATCCCCCATGGATGTGGGGAATAGAGAGACAGATAAACAAGTATTCAACATTCCTGACTAGACCAAACCTTTGTGCATTATTCAGGATGCAGCTGCTTGGAGGGAAAAACACATACACCATCTTTCCACCCAAAGAGTGGGAACATGTGATCTTCTATCAGATACACTCAGAGACCCACCCCCTTTTTTACTGTGTTAACAATAAGTCTATCCAAGAATTTTTATACTGGACTTATCCAAGGGACCAAGGACAGCGGCAGATATCCCAGATTAAAAACCAGAATAATGACATTAAATCGGTTGATGTGTTTAAAACAAGGACTATTATTGGGCAGGACTTGGGAGTCATTTTTCCCAGCACCCCCGTTTCCAAAAGGCCTCAAACAGACTTTTGTTTTATCCTGCATTGACTGGTTATATATCCAGCTGTAGAACAAAATGACTAATGTTTATCATACAACTTTCATCTTTAGTCTCCATGAATTAATCCTGTAATTCGGTTGTGAAGAGCATGATTATATTTCATTCTTTGGATGCTAAAGTGTTAGTATGTTTAAAGTAATCCTCTTTTACAGGATACAGAGGTGATTGCAAGAAACATTGGTAGGGGAGTGGAGAGATGAAACAGAGAAAGGAAGGAAGCCAGAAAAGGGTGTGCTATCAGAAGCGGTTACCACCATGGGCGCTTGGATCTCAATACCACCAGGAGCTCTGGGATACTGTGTAGATTAATGCACTTCAGTTACCCATTCAAGGAGCAAAGGAGCCGAGAAATTCGTAGGAAATTCACAGAACAGCTCCCTTTAATCACTGGCTGCAAAGCTTCTCAGGAAGCTTCCGGCTGCCATACCTGTGAGTAGAACAGTCTTTGGCAGCATGAGAGAGCCCCCAGAAGAAGAAATACAGGTGTTGGCCATGGAAAGTTAGGACAACAGGCACAGAAATTGTAAGAGCCAAAGAGATATGGGTGGAACCCAAAGAGTGTCTGCTACAGCCCTTAACAGAGACCCTACCACTGTCCCCTCTTTACCAATGAGGAGACATGGAATTCACTCTTCCAAAAGACAATTCTACCCAGTATTTCCCCCTTGGAAGCATGCCAGTCAGGAGCAGGTAGACGAGACTCCTTCAAGAGACGGGGACATGGAGGGCACACTGTCAGCCATGGGAGGATGCACTGGGCGTCTATCTATTTGTCCCCAGGTTAAGCATCAGCAACGCATCAGTGGGCATCAGCATAGAGTACTTTGATGCAGTGATGTCTATGCTCTTTCGCATCATCAGAGATGGGATACAGCACAGTGAGCTGAGTTAGGAAAGAAGAAAAATGACAGATACCACATGACAACCAGAAGGGTCATCATGAAGGACCAGTGAAGTGAGCTACCACCCCACAAAGACTTTTTTTTTTAAATTTATTTCTTTTTGGCTGCATGGGGTCTTTGTTGCTGCATGCGGGCTTTCTCTAGTTGCGGCGAGCGGGGGCTACTCTTCGTTGTGGTGCGCGGGCTTCTCATTGCAGTGGCTTCTCTTGTTGCGGAGCACGGGCTCTAGGTGTCCGGGCTAGTTGTGGTGTACAGTAGTTGTGGTGCACAGGCTTCAGTAGTTGTGCCTCATGGGCTCTAGAGCGCAGGCTCAATAGTTGGGGCGCATGGGCTTAGTTGCTCCAAGGCATGTGGGATCTTCCCGGGCCAGGGCTTGAACCCATGTCCCCCTGCACTGGCAGGCGGATTCTTAATCACTGCGCCACCAGGCGAGCCCCCCCACCAAAGACTTTTGATACTGTCTCATGAAAAAGTGAGGGTGCATATATTTCCCTATTTGTGACAGTTTAGAGTCACCCAACTTTTAGCCATGAGTGACAGAAATTAAACATTGAAGGTGCACTGGGTTTCCAGAAATCCTTTCCCTTTCTCCACTGAAGTTTGTAACAATAATTCAAGATGACATAGATCAATTACCAAACTATTAAATGTCAGTTAACATCTTTGGAAACTGAATACAAAATGAACCAACTAACACTGCTTTGTTATAACACCATTGTGTATAAAAATTAAGTTTATATGCTTAATGAATGTATGAAAATATAATTACCAAGTTATTGCTCTTGTAGAAGTGATTAATAATCATATCATTGACTTTTCCACTCTGCTCTTGAGTTATTAAGCTGGAATATTTCTGCACTTCTAAGAAGAGGAAGAGACATGAAATCTCTCTCTCTACATGCATGCACCAAGAAAAGGTCACAGGAGCACACAGTGAGAAGGCAGCCATCTACAAACCAGGAAGAGAGCCCTCTGCAGGAACCAAAACTGCCAGCACCTTGATCTTGGACTTCCCAGCTTCCAGAACTGGGAGAAATAAATATCTGTTGTTTAAGCCACCTATGGTATTTCGTTTTAGCAACCTAAGTGACCAAGACACTCCCCTACTAGACTCTAAAACGCTTGGGAATTGGGCACTGCCATTATTCACTCTTTATTTCTAGTACCCAAGACAGATCCTGGACAATAGTAGGTGTTTGTGAATGAATGAGGGACCTACTTTTGTGGCTGAATACGATTTTGTTCTTTATTTTAGGATAGCACATAGAACTGAGTGCTCATATTCAGAAAAATAGATGAGTTCAAATCTTGGACCTACCACTTGTTAGTTAAACAACCATGATCAAGTCACTTGACTTCTCTGAATATCAATTTTCTTGACTGTAAAATGGTGGTTATCTTTGCTTGGGTTCCTCAAAGTTGGACCTTTAGATAAGGACTTAGACACAGGTGATTTGCTGTGGCAGGTGAGGAAATGGAGAAAGTGAGACAGAGAAGGGAAAAAAGCCAGTGAAGCATGTGTTAAATAACAAATGCTGGAGAGGGTGTGGAGAAAAGCGAACCCTCCCACACTGTTGCTGGGAGTGTAAATTGATGCAGCCATTATTGAGAACAGTATGGAGGTTTCTCAAAAAACTAAAAATAGAGTTGCCGTATGATCCAGCAATCCCACTCCTGGGCATATATTCGGAGAAAACCATAATTCAAAGAGATACATGCACCCCAATGTTCATAGCAACACTATTTACAATAGCCAGGACATGGAAGCAACCTAAATGTCCATTGACAGATGAATGGATAAAGATGTTTTATATATATATATATATATATATATACATATATATATATATATATATATATATATATATAAAGGAATGTTACTCAGCCATTAAAAAAGAATGAAATAATGCCATTTGCAGCAACATGGATGGATGGACCTAGAGACTGTCATACTGAGTGAAGTAAGTCAGACAGAGAAAGAGAAATATTGTATGATATCACTTATATGTGGAATCCTTAAAAAAAAACCCAATACAAATGAAGTTATTTACAAAACAGAAACAAACTCACAGACTAGAGAACGAACTTATGGTTACCAAGGGGGAAGGGTGGGGGGGAGGGGAGGGATAGTTAGGGAGTTTGGGATTGACATGTACACTCTACTATATTTTTTTTTAGGTGCTTTATGAACATTTATTGAATGAATGCTAAATACCTATTAATACTTTAGCCAAATCAAATATAAACAGGAAAACAGAAAATAAACACATGCTCCCTCTAATCACAGACATGCATTTATAAGTCTGCAAAATCACTGGCAGTTCTTTTTTTTTTTTAACATCTTTATTGGAGTATAATTGATTTACATTGTTGTGTTAGTTGCTGCTGTATAACAAAGTGAATCAGCTATACGTATACATATATCCCCATATCCCCTCCCTCTTTCATCTCCCTCCCACCCTCCCTATCCCACCCCTCTAAGGTTGGTCACACAGCACCAAGCCGGTCTCCCTGTGCTATGCAGCTGCTTCCCACTAGCTATCTATTTTACATTTGGTAGTGTATATATGTCCATGCCACTCTCTCACTTTGTCCCAGCTTCCCCTTCCCCCTCCCCATGTCCTCAGGTCCATTCTCCACATCTGAGTCTTTATTCCTGTCCTGCCCCTAGGTGCTTCACACAATTTTTTTAAATTAGATTCCATATATATATAAAATGGATAACCAACAAGGACCTGCTGTATAGCACAGGGAGCTCTGCTCAATATTACATAACAACCTAAATGGGGAAAGAATTTGAAAAAGAATAGATACATGTATATGTATAACCGAATCACTTTGCTGTATACCTGAAACTAACACAACATTGTTAATCAACTACACTCCAATATAAAATTAAAAGTTAAAGACAAATAAAATAATAAAATAAAATATACAGCTGCTGAGAATATGTTTCATTCTAGGGAGGCATAATCTGCCTTCCTGTAACTTCCACTCTCTCATCCTAATTTTGCCCTTTGAATGAACAAAAAGAATTCTAACTTCTCTTTCATATCACAGTCCTTCAAATACTTGATGACATGTCCCCTTTTCCCAAACCTATGCATCCCTGGTTTCTTGTCAATGCCCCAGACTGAAGAGTTTCATCCAGGTAGTAGTTGACCACGTGACATTCGATTTGGGGTCCTCAGATCAAGGGTGTAGGATATAGTGTTGTGTAGGAACTTTGGTATCCTTCAGATCTGAGTTCAAATTTTAACACTACCAGTTGTGTGACCTGGGGTAACTTATCTTCCCTAAACACACTCTCTATCTGTAGAACAAAAGTCATCATGCTTATCTCACTGGAAGCTACAGTGGGCATTTAATAAAAGTCATTATCTTCCTTTGAACTTACTGACCTTTCCTCCTCCACGTTGCCACTAAGCCACATCACTCTGCTCCACGCCACCACCTGGACATGTGACGTTTCAATCTAGAAAAAGAATGAGGCCAAAAGAAATACCCAGGTCACCCAGGCCACTGCACAGAGAATGTAGCCCAAAGGGGCCACTCTGGGCCTCCCTCCCTCTCCTTTCAGCAGCTCAGAGTGAAACAGCCATCCCTGTTCCTACAAAGCAGGAATAAGACTGTTCACTTGTTCACCTGATGAACAAAGGGACTGATTATCCAAGAAAGCGAAGTGTCACCCACAGAAATCAATACAGATGAGGCTTTGAAAAAGGCTGGCTGGCTGCATATTAGGTATTGATCCCACTTGTTTTTCCAGTTTTTGTTCTGCTTGCCACCTGCGGAGGGCACTTCTAATCTCCTCCTAACACCAAACAAGACAAGGAAGCTCAGCCCAGAACAGACTCGGTGCATGACGATTGCAGGACATAAAGGAATTCCCAGAACCTGTGTCCGGAAAACCATGAACACAGGGAACAGAGATCCCCACCCCACTCCCAATGCTGCATGACAACTCAGGATTGAGTGGAGGATTCAAACAGAACTGACTGACCCTGGTGTGAAGCCCAGTCTTGATTCCTCCTTCATGGAACTCTGAGATGCCCAGAAAAAAATTAGGAAGAGGAGACAAGGCTTTTACATCAATGTCTATTGATCCTCTATGAAAGAAACTTAGCACATAAAAATAATAGCCTCGCTTAAAACCTATATGGATACAGTAAGGAAACAATAAAAGAACATTGTTTTGCTTAACAAATTGGAAAAGGTTTTTTCAAAATAATATGGAGTGAGAGCAAGTGTCCAAAGAAAGGGAAGGAGTGAACAACTTTTCTGGAGGACAATTTGACAATACATTTCAAAAGCTGTAAAATTAATCACATACTTTGAACCAATAATTCCACTTCTAGGAACTGACCTGAAAATGTAATTAAGAATGTGTGTAAAGCTCTTGCTACAAGTTAAAAGGAACATGCCCTTTCTGGGGTACAGAGTCAGGGCAGAAGGAAGGCTGGGTGTGAAGCCCAGCCTGGTGGGGGGCATTACAATGACCAGCTCCAGGATGCTGGATCCAGATGCAGGATGTGGGTCCAGACCCACCACAGAGGAAAACCACATCAAGGCCATGAGATCCTTGGCTACTCGATAAACATGTAGCCATCACTGTGTTAGGAATGTGGAGAAGACCCCATCCTTGCCCAAGAGACACTTTATTAAAGGGGACACAGGCTTAATAAAATGGATAACTGCAATCTGCTACAGAAGCAAGCATGGAAAATCAAGGTGGGTGGACACAAAGACAAGAGGGTTAATTCCACATGGTGGGTCAGTAAAGCTCCTTCAGGATATGACTCATGAACTGAGTCCGGAAAAGGAGTAGGATTTAGCAAAGAAGACAAATGGGGAAAGAACATTCTAAGGTGTAAGAAAACATTCATGGGAGAAGGTGGACCAATGGCAGAGTAGGAAGACCCTGAGCTTGCCACCCCCAACGAATACATCAAAACTACAACTGCATATAGAGCAACTCCCTCTGAGAACAACCTGAACACTAGCAAAACGGATCTTCTACAACCAACGATCTAAAGAAAGAACCACAGAGAGTCTGGTAGGAGGGGAGGAGAAGTGATCTAGTTGGGACCCACATCCCTGGTGGGTGACCCAGAAGAGGAGGGGGATATCACAGGCTCAGGGATCATCTTAAGAAGTGAGGGGTTCAAGTCCCACATTGAACACCCCAGCCCTGGGGTCCAATGCCAGTGGGACAAGTTCCCTGGGCTGGTTTGAAAACCTGTGGGGCTTACTGGAGGGCTGTGGGAAACTAAGACTCCACTCTTGAAGAGCCCACACACAGATGTGCTTGCTCCCAGTCCCAGAGCAGGGGTAGCAAATTGAAAACTTCCTGGTGCTCTGGTCGGCCTGCCAGGACCAGCATGACCCGCAGCCCGCACTGGGCTCTGGCTCCAGCCTCTCGGCCCTAACCTCAGCTAAAGCAGTGATGCAGTGACCATGATCTTCCCAGGGAGAAGGTGTGGGTCACTCTGGACTACTACTCCAGCCCCCCAAGCCCTGGACCTGCCCCAGGGAAAAGGCAACGACCATCATCCAGCTGAGGACAAGCCACAGCTGATACTGGGCTTCAGCTCCAGCCCCTCAAGCTCCTACCAAGGACCCCACCCCCTACCAAGGTGGCAACCTCCATCATACCAGGGGAGAAGTTCTGGTTCACACCAGGCCCCAGCTCTATCCCCACAGTCTCCAGCCCTAACCCCCACCAAGTCAACGGCAGCCAGTGTACCCCAGGAGAAAGCACAGCCCATCTCACTTCAGATACAGCTGTCCCACCAAAGCCACTGGGCACACACAGACTGCATAGAGACAATTCCACACAAGGGCACGCCTTTAAGACCAGTACAGGTAACTGTTTTGCCTAGTTTCATAGAGATGGAGAAAGTCAAACAAAATGAGAAGGCAGAGGAATATGTTCCAAAGAAAGGAACAAAATAAAACCTTAGAAAAAATGCCTATTGAAACAGAAATAATTACTTTATCTGATAAAGAATTCAAAGCAATGGTCATAAAAATGCTCACTGAGTTCAGGAAAAGAATAGAGGAACACAGAGAGAACTTCAACCAGGAACTAGAAAGTATAAAAAAGAACCAATCAGAGCTGAAGAATACAATAACTGAAATGAAAAATACACTAGAAGGAATTAACAGCAGATTAGGTGATACAGAAGAAAGCATAAGCAATCAGGAAGATAGGAAAAAGGAAATCACCTAATCAAAAGAGCAAATATATATATATATATATATATATATATATATATATATATTTATATATATATATTTATATATATATATATTTTTATATATATACTTATATTTATATTTACTTTTTATAATAAGGATAGTTTAAGGGACCTTTAGGACACAACATCAAGCACACTATTCACATTATAGGGGTCCCATAAGGAGAAGAGGGAGAAAGGGGCAGAAAACTTATTTTGATGAAAGAATGGCTGAAAACTTCCCTAACCTGAAGAAAGAAACAGACATCCAGGTCCAAGAAGTACAGAGAGTCCCAAACAAGATAAATCCAAAGAGACCCACACCAAGACATATGATACTTTAAATGGCAAAAGTTAAACATAAAGAGAGAAGTTTAAAGGCAGCAGGAGAAAAACAGTGTTTCATACAAGGAAATTCCTATAAGGCTATCACCTGATTATTCAGCACAAACTTTGCAAGCCGGAAGGGAGTAGCATGATATATTTAAAGTGCTGTGGGGGGAAAAACCTACAACCAAGGATACTATACCCAGCAAGCTTATCATTCAGAACTGAAGGAAAGATAAAGAGTTTCCCAGAAAAGCAAAAACTAAGAGTTCATCACCACTAAATCAGCCCTATAAGAAATATTAAAGGGTCTTCTTTAAGCAAAAAAGAAAAGGCCATAACAAGAAATAAGAAAATACATGAAGGAAAAAATCTCACTTGTAAACGTAACTATACAACAAAGGCAGTGAATCAACCACTTAAACTAGTACAAAAATTAAAGGACAGTAATTGTAAAGTCAACTATAACTAAAATACACAGTTAAAGGATACACATAAAGATGTAAAATATGATACCAAAATATAAAATGTGAAAGGAGAGAGTAAAACATTACAGATAAATGGAAATATATCTTGTGTTCACGGATTAGAAGGATTAATAGTGTTAAAATGTCCATACTACCCAAAGCAATATAAAGATTCACTGCAATCCCTATTAAAATACCAATGGCATTTCTCACAGAATTAGAACAAATAATCCTAAAATTTGTATAGAACCACAACAAATAGCCAAAGCAGTCTTGAGTAAAAAGGACAAAGCTGGAGGTATCACCCTCCCTGACTTCAGACTATATTACAAAGCTACAGTAATCAAAACAGTATGGCACTGACACAAAAACTGATACATAGATCAATGGAACACAATAGAGAGCCCAGAAATAAACCTATGAACATATAGTCAATTAATCTACAACAAAGGAGGCAAAAATATACAATGGGGAAAAGAGAGTTTCTTCAATAAGTGGTGCTGGGGGCTTCCCTGGTGGCGCAGTGGTTGAGAATCTGCCTGCCAATGCAGGAGACACGGGTTCGAGCCCTGGTCTGGGAAGATCCCACATGCCACGGAGCAACTGAGCCCGTGAGCCATGACTACTGAGCCTGCGTGTCTGGAGCCTGTGCTTGGCAACGGGAGAGGCCGTGACAGTGAGAGGCCCGCGCACCGCGATGAAGAGTGGCCCCCGCTCGTCACAACTAAAGAAAGCCCTTGCACAGAAATGAAGACCCAACACAGCCAAAAATAAATATAAATAAATAAATAAATTTATAAAAAAAAAAAAAGTGGTGCTGGGAAAACTGAACAGCTACATGTAAAAGAATGAAACTGGAAGTTTTCCCATACCATATACAAAAATTAACTTAAAACAAATTAAAGACTTAAATGTAAGACTTGAAACCATAAAACTCCTAGAAGAAAACATAGGCAGTACGATCTTTAACGTTGGTCTTAGTAGTATTTATTGGATCTGCCTCCTCAGGCAAGGGCAACAACAGCAAAAATAAACAATGGGACCTAATCAAATATAAAAGCTTTTGCACAGTGAAGGAAACCATAAACAAAACAGACAGGCAAGCTACTGAATGGGAAAAGATATTTATAAGTGATATAGCTGATAAAGGGTTAATATCCAAAATACATAAAGAACTCATAAAACTCAATATCAGAAAAAAATACAATTTAAAAAATAGGCAAACGACCTGAATAAGCACTTTTCCAAAGACATGCAGATGGCCAACAGGCACATGAAAAGATGTTCAACATCACTAATCATCAGGGAAATGCAAATCAAAACCATAATGAGATATCAGCTCACACCTTTCAGAATGGCTACTGTCAAAAGGACTACAAATAAGAAGTGTTCGTGAAGATATGGAGAAAAGGGAACCCTTGTGCACTGTTGGTGGGAATGTAAATTGGTACAGCCACTATGTAAAACAGTATGGAAGTTCCTCAAAAAATTAAAAATATAACTACCATACAATCCAGCAATTCCACTCCTGGGTATTCATCCAAAGAAAACAAAAACACTAATTCAAAAAGATATATACACCGCAATGTTCATAGCAGCATTATTTACAATAGCCAAGATATGGAAGCAAGCGTCCATCAACAGATGAATGGATTAAGAAGATGTGGTATGTATATATACATATACATATACATGCAATGGAATACTACTCAACCATAAAAAATGAAAATTTGCCATTTGCGACAATGTGCATTGACCTAGAGGGTATTATGTCTAAGTGAAATAAGTCAGACAGAGAAGGACAGATACTGCATGTTTTCACTTACATGTGGAAACTAAAAAATAAAACAAATGAACAAACATAACAAACAGAAACAGATTCACAGATACAGAGACCAAACTATCGGTTACCTCAGGGGAGTGGGGGGGCAGGGGAAGAGGTCAAGGGTATTAAGAGGTACAAACTACTAGGTATAAAATAAATAAATTACAAGGATATAATGTAGAGCACAGGGTATATATTCAACATTTTATAATAACTTTGTATGGAGTGTAATCTATAAAAATATGGAATTATTATGTTTATACTTGAAACTACTATAATATTATAATTCAGCTATATTTCAATAAAAATTTTTAAGAGAATAGTAATGAGCACAGAATAGATTCACAACAAGTGGTATATGTTAATGATAACAGCTACAACAATTGATACTTTTTACTTGGCAGATACATTTTGTAAGGTTATGTTTCCTGTGTATAACTAATATATGGATATTTATGCCGTAAGATTCAAAATTATTTTTCTGGTCATAAAGAGTGAAACTGAATTGTGCTCTTTTGAACTTAAATCAAATCGTTTTATAAAAAGAAAAGGAAAGCAAGCACATACTCATGGAAGTGCATGCATCTAGGGAAGAGAAGAGAGCTACATTTGGAGAGCAGGAAAAAGCAGAACATGGGGTCCTAAATAGGCACAATGGGAAACCTGTGTCATGGTAACCCAAGATGGGTTTTCAATACAAGAGACATGGAAGCCAAAACAGTGGGTGATGCTTTCCTTTAAAAACAAAGTCAAGTGCCTTGAACTTCTGACCCAGGTGTTCTTTCTGCCTATTTCCTCACTATATTCCTTCACAAAATAAAATTCATTGAAAAGCTAAAACTCTGAAAAATACTTATGGAATATCTCTTGCTTCCAGGACCATTTGAGGCTGCTCTGATTAGAAAACTCACTCTTAGCAATCTACTTTACTTTTCTTACCCTTGAAAAGATAGGCCCCTATCATCTTTGCAGGCCAATATTCTTATGAGACATAATCACTGAGTCCATTTATTGTACATTGACTATACTCTTTAACACCTAGTACAGAAATCTGGTAAGACCACCCTTTGGGAAATCTGGTAATATAACATATGACTGTTTGCAGTTTTTGTTACCCTTTCCTCTGTATATAGGAACTGGCCATAGACTACATAAGATTAGTATATATCTCTAGTTATTTATGCTCATGTAGAATCAGTCCCTAATACTATCAATATGAGGGTCGGGTCAATAGAATGAGTATAATTTTCACTGGGGAACAAAACAGGATATGGTCTAGCCATCTTTCTTTTTGACTTGTATTTCAGTAATTTAAATCTGCCTTTGGGTGAGATAGACATATATCTACTAGCTATCGAGGGCAAAAAGATAGACATTCTCTTGTAAGTTGATAATATGGTTTTGATGTCACCATACTAAGAGCCGTTATTGTACAACTGTCCCTGCTATGAAATCACTGACAGCAGAAATAACTTAATATCAACTGTTCCAAATCAAAGCCATTCTTTTGGTAACTACCAATAGCTTTTGGTAGTTATTCCCACTAATAACCAGAATCATTAAAGCAAGGGATCACAATTATTTACTCCCTGTATCCACATCATTTTTCCATGTCACTTTGAAGCTCTATCATCAAGAGATAGAGTCCGTCCTTTCACTCTTTGAATCTAGGTTGGCCTGGCACTTTGCATTTATCAAAGGAATGTGGGAAGGGAACTTGGGTGTCAATAGATTCTACATGGGAATCCTACATGTCTTTGGCAGTTTCTTTGAAAAAAAAAAAAACTGAACATGTAACTGCCATACAACCTAGCAATTATACACTTGGGCATTAATCCAAGAGAAGTAAAAACTTACATTTGCATAAAAATATACACGCAAAAGTTTATGGAGGTTTTATTTATGACAGACAAAGATTGGAAACAACCCAGAGGTCCTTCAGTGGGTCAGTAGCTATACAAACTGTGATACATCCATACCATGGAATACTACTCAACAATAACAAAGAATAACACACCAAGACACATATTAATCAAACTATCAAAAATTAAATACAAAGAAAAAATATTAAAAGCAGCAAGGGAAAAACACCAAATAACATATAAGGGAATCCCCATAAGGTTAACAGCTGATCTTTCAGCAGAAACTCTGCAAGCCAGAAGACAGTGGCAGGACATACTTAAAGTGATGAAAGGGAAAAACCTACAACCAAGATCACTCTACCAGGCAAGGATCTCATTCAGATTCAATGGAGAAATTAAAACCTTTAGAGACAAGCAAAGGCTAAGAGAATTCAGCACCACCAAAACAGCTTTATAACAAATGTTAAAGGAACCTCTCTAAGCAGGAAACACAAGAGAAGGAAAAGACCTACAATAACAAACCCAAAACAATTAAGAAAATGGTAATAGGAACATACATATCGATAACTACCTTAAATGTAAATGGATTAAATACTCCAACCAAAAGACATAGACTGGCTGAATGGATACAAAAACAAGACCCATATATATGCTGTCTACAAGAGACACACTTCAGACCTAGGGACACATACAGACTGAAAGTGATGGGATGGAAAAAGATATTCCATGCAAATGGAAATCAAAAGAAAGATGGAGTAGCAATTCTCATGTCAGACAAAGTAGACTTTAAAATAAAGACTATCACAAGAGACAAAGAAGGACACTACATAATGATCAAGGGATCAATCCAAGAAAAGGATATAACAACTGTAAATGTTTAGGCACCCAACATAGGAGCACCTCAATACATGAGGCAAATGCTAACAGCCATAAAAGAGGAAATCGACAGTAACACAACCATAGTGGGGACTTTAACACCCCACTTTCACCAATGGACAGATCATACAAAATGAAAATAAATAAGGAAACACAAGCTTTAAATGATATATTGAACAATATGGACTTAATTGATATTTATAGGACATTCTATCCAAACACAACAGAATAAACTCTCTTCTCAAGTGCTCATGGGTCATTCTCCAGGATAGACTATATCTTGGGTCACAAATCAAGCCTTGGTAAATTTAAGAAAATTGAAATAGTATCAAGTATCTTTTCTGACAACAATGCTATGAGACTAGATATCAATTACAGGGAAAAAAATCTGTAAAACATACAAACACATGGAGGCTAAACAATACACTACTTAATAACCAAGAGATCACTGAAAAAATCAAAGAGGGAATCAAAAAATACCTAGAAACAAATGACCCAAAACCTATGGGAGGCAGCAAAAGCAGTTCTAAGAGGGAAGTTTATAGCAATACAATCCTACCTCAAGAAACAAGAAACATCTCAAATAAACAACCTAACCTTACACCTAAAGCAATTAGAGAAAGAAGAACAAAAAACCCCAAAGTTAGCAGAAGGAAAGAAATCATAATGATCAGATCAGAAATAAACGAAAAAGAAAAGAAGGAAACAATGGCAAAGATCAATAAAACTGAAAGCTGGTTCTTTGAGAAGATAAACAAAATTGATAAACCATAAGCCAGACTCATCAAGAAAAAAAGGGAGAACACTAAAATCAATAGAATTAGAAATGAAAAAGAAGTAACAACAGACACTGCAGAAATTCAAAGCGTCACGAGAGATTACTACAAGCAGCTATATGCCAATAAAATGGACAACCTGGAAGAAATGGACAAATTCGCAGAAAAGCATAACCTTCCAAGATTGAACCAGGAAGAAATAGAAGATATAAACAGACCAATCACAAGCACTGAAATTGAGACTGTGATTATAAATCTTCCAACAAACAAAAGCCCAAGACCAGATGGCTTCACAGGCGAATTGTATCTAACATTTAGAGAAGAGCTAACACCTATCCTTCTCAAACTCTTCCAAAATATAGCAGAGGGAGGAACACTCCCAAACTCATTCTATGAGGCCACCATCACCCTAATACCAAAACCAGACAAAGGTGTCACAAAGAAAGAAAACTACAGGCCAATATCACTGATGAACATAGATATAAAAATCCTCAACAAAATACTAGCAAACAGAATCTAACAGCACATTAAAAGGATCAATCACCATGATCAAGTGGGGTTTATCCCAGGAATGCAAGGATTCTTCAATATACACAAATCAATCAATGTGATACACCATATTAACAAATTGAAGGAGAAAAACCTTATGATCATCTCAATAGATGCAGAAAAAGGTTTTGACAAAATTCAACACCCATTTATGATTAAAAACTCTCCAGAAAGTAGGCAAAGAGGGAACTTTCCTCAACATAATAAAGGCCATATATGACAAACCCACAGCCAAAATCATCCTCAATGGTGAAAAACTGAAGCCATTTCCTCTAAGATCAGGAACAAGACAAGGTTGCCCACTCTCACCGCTATTATTCAACATAGTTTTGGAAGTTTTAGCCACAGCAATCAGAGAAGAACAAGAAATAAAAGGAATCCAAATCGTAAAAGAACAGGTAAAACTGTCAGTGTTTGCAGATGACATGATACTATACATAGAGAATCCTAAAGATGCTACCAGAAAACTACTGGAGCTAATCAATGAATTTGGTAAAGTAGCAGGATACAAAATTAATGCACAGAAATCTCTTGCATTCCTATACACTAATGATGAAAAATCTGAAAGAGAAATTAAGGAAACACTCCCATTTACCACTGCAACAAAAAGAATAAAATATCTAGGAATAAACCTACCTAAGGAGACAAAAGACCTGCATGCAGAAAACTGTAAGACACTGATGAAAGAAATTAAAGATGATACAAACAGATGGAGAGATATACCATGTTCTTGGATTGGAAGAATCAATATTGTGAAAATGACTATACTACCCAAAGCAATCTACAGATTCAATGCAATCCTTATCAAATTACCAATGGCATTTTTCACAGAACTAGAACAAAAAAATTTCACAATTTGTATGGAAACACAAAAGACCCCGTATAGCCAAAGCAATCTTGAGAAAGAAAAACGGAGCTGGAGGAATCAGGCTCCCGGACTTCAGACTATACTACAAAGCTATAGTAATCAACACAGTATGGTACTGGCACAAAAACAGAAATATAGATCAATGGAACAGGATACAAAGCCCAGAGATAAACCCACACACATACGGTCACCTTATCTTTGATAAAGGAGGCAAGCATATACAATGGAGAAAAGACAGCCTCTTCAATAAGTGGTGCTGGGAAAACTGGACAGCTATACATAAAAGAGTGAAATTAGAACACTCCCTAACACCATACACAAAAATAAACTCAAAATGGATTAAAGACCTAAATGTAAGGCCAGACACTATAAAACTCTTAGAGGAAAACACAGGCAGAACACTCTATGACATAAATCACAGCAAGATCCTTTTTGACCCAGCTCCTAGAGAAATGGAAATAAAAACACAAATAAACAAATGGGACCTAATGAAACTTAAAAGCTTTTGCACAGCAAAGGAAACCATAAACAAGATGAAAAGACAACCCTCAGAATGGGAGAAAATATTTGCAAATGAAGCAACTGACAAAGGATTAATCTCCAAAATTTACAAACAGCTCATGCAGCTCAATATGAAAAAAACAAACAACCCAATCCAAAAATAGGGAGAAGACCTAAATAGACATTTCTCCAAGGAAGATATACAGATTGCCAACAAACACATGAAAGAATGCTCAACATCATTAATCATTAGAGAAATGCAAATCAAAACTACAATGAGATATCACCTCAGACCAGTCAGAATGGCCATCATCAAAAAATCTATAAACAATAAATGCTGGAGAGGGTGGGGAGAAAAGGGAACCCTCTTGCACTGTTGGTGGGAATGTAAATTGATACAGCCACTATGGAGAAGACTATGGAGGTTCCTTAAAAAACGAAAAATAGAACTCCATATTACCCAGCAATCCCACTACTGGGCATATACCCTGAGAAAACTGTAATTCAAAAAAAGTCATGTACCACAATGTTCATTGCAGCTCTATTTACAATAGCCAGGACATGGAAGCAACTTAAGTGTCCATAGACAGATGAATGGATAAAGAAGATGTGGCACATACATACAATGTAATATTAGTCAGCCATAAAAAGAAACAAAATTGAGTTATTTGTAGTGAGGTGGATGGACCTAGAGTCTGTCATACAGAGTGAAGTTAAGTCAGAAAGAGAAAAACAAATACCGTATGCTAACACATATATATGGAATCTAAAAAAGTAAAATAAAATGGTTATGAAGAACCTACGGGCAGGACAGGAATAAAGACACAGACGTAGAGAATCAATTTGAGGACATGGGGAGGGAGAAGGGTAAGCTGGGACGAAGTGAGAGAGTGGCAGTGACATGGACTTATATATACTACCAAATGTAAAATAGATAGCTAGTGGGAAGCGCTGCATAGCACAGGGAGATCACCTCGGTGCTTTGTGACCACCTAGAGGGGTGGGATAGGGAGGATGGGAGGGAGATGCAAGAGGGAGGAGATATGGGGATATATGTATATGTATAGCTGATTCGCTTTGTTATAAAGCAGAAACTAAGACACCATTGTAAAGCATTGATACTCCCATAAAGATGTTAAAAAATAAATAAATAAAAAATAGTAAAAAATAAAACAATAACAATGAATAAACTATTAATTCATGCAACAACCTTAACGACTCTCTAGAGAATTATACTCAGTGCACAAAGTCAATCCCAAAGTATTACATAATTTATGGTTCCATTTATATAACATTCTTAAAATGACAAAATTATAGAAATTGAGAACAGATTAGTGGTTGCCAGGGATAAAGGAAAGGATGAGGGAACGAGGGAAGTGGACATGGTTATAAAATAAATGGATCTTTGAAAGAAACAAAAATGCTAACTCAAAAAGATACATGCACCCCAATGTTCATAGCAGCATTATTTAAAATTGCCAAGATACGGAAGCAACGTAAGTGTCCATCAACAGATGAATGCATAAAGAAAATGTGGTTATATATACAATGGAATATTACTCAGCCATAAAAAAAGAAGGAAATTTTGCCATTTGCAGCAACATAGATGGACTTGAAGGACATTACGCTAAGTGAAATAAGTCAGACGGAGAAAGACAAATATTATATGATATCACTCATATGTGTAATCTAACAAATACAACAAACTAGTGAATATAACAAAAAAGAAACAGACTCACAGATACAGGAAACAAACTAGTTCTTACCAGTGGGGAGAAAGAAGGGGGGAGGGGCAGAATAGGGGGAGGGGGAGGGGATTAATAAACTACAAGGATATATTGTACAACACGGTGAATATAGCTGATATTTTATAATAACTATAAATGGAGTATAACCTTTAAAACTGTGAATCACTCTATTGTACACTTGTAACATATAATATTGTACATCAACTATACTTCAATTTAAAAAAGAGAAAAAAATGGATGGATCTTTGTGGTGCTAGACATGTATCAAGGTCAGTATCCTGGTTGTAGCATTATACTATAGTTTTGTAAGCCATTACCATGGGAAACTGGATAAAGTGTTCACGAATCTCTCTGTATTATTTCTTGCAACTGCGTATAAATCTACAATTATCTCAAAATAAACATTTCAATTTAAAAAATGAAATAAAAGAACATGGCAGAAGTGATGCTGTGCCAATTCCAAGACAAGGTCTCAAGACTTCACAGTTTCTTATTGGAACCCTAACCAGACCCCATGTGAACAACACTCAGTCCGCTGGAGGATGAGAGACCACGTGAAACAAGAGAAAGCATCCCAACTGAAGCCATCCCAGACCAGCCGGCTCCCAGCCAGCCTAGCAGTCAATTGCAGACACATGACTGAGCCCAGCAGAGACCAGAAGAAAGGCTCACTGGGCCCTGCATACCTGTAAACTGTGAGCTAAGTAAATGCTTGTCAGTTTTAGACACTAAAGTATTGGGTAGTTTGTTACATAATAGAAGTTAACTCATACAAGTCAACGCAACTCATACAAGTCAACGCATTTACATATTTCAAAACCAGTTTATCTTGGAAGATTCCCTAGAAAGTTATTTTGTTTAAAGTTAGATGTTTTGAAATCTCTTATGTCTGAATTGGACATTTCATAAGCCCCATGTTTAAAATCACGTAAAATTATAAGGGTGGTCTAAGACCCTTGACCCTGCCAATAGGAATGTCCTAGGCTTACCTCACTAGGGAGGGGCCCGGCCTTTCATTTAGGCCTGGATCATTGAAAAGATCCTGCACCTTCATTAGAGTTCATCAGACTGCCCCAGCCCAGTGGACAGTCAAAAGCACACAGCTCTGTCCTTAATGAGCTTCATAAAATCGTCACTTCCCAAATAATTGACTTCCAACTCACTGCCACTCAGTCATTATCAAGAGCTCAGTATTTGTGGAAGAGCGTCTGAAGGCTACAGCACCCATTCTATCCTCCTGGTATTCTAAGTGCCATCCTTGAGTTAGGCCACATCACCAGAGAATGAAAGGACCATGCTGATTTGGCCCTCAAAGAATTGCTTATATTGAACTTCACTTTGGCATCCAGTCCACTTTCCTATCCTATGGGACTTAAGAAAAAGCCCATGAAATCCAGTATTGTCTTGGATCTGATGATAGGGCTAGGGGCCTTATCCGCCATGCCTTCATTACCGAGACGAGCAGTGTAACTCTCCTGAGGTTTGGGTTTCCTCCATGGTTCCTGTGGTTCATGTCACTGACATGCCTTCCCACTTGTCTGGGCAGCTCAGAGCCAAACTGAGGGGTTGAGACGCTTGTAAAACAGTGTGTGGCTCAGATCCAGGCATCGTCAGACTTCCTTCTCACCTGTAGCTTCTCTGCCTGCCATTCACCTCAGATCTGAACTGATGGCCTGGACCAAGGGGGTCATCTCAGTGGCCCTGGAGTCTGGCAGAGTTATGAGGAATCACCTGGGTCTAAGCTTACAAATTCAGCCTTGTTCACCTGGTGAGTTACCCACCAAGCAAATCAGCCATGGGCTTTCAGGCATGGGGGAAGTGGAGGGGGAGATAGGGAAATCTGCCATGGTTAAGCCCCTCAATATAGCAGGAATTCTGTATATGCTATTTATCCTCAAAACAACTCGGAGAGTTGGGAATTATCATCTGCATTATCCAGATGAGGAACGTGAGCGTCAGAGAAACCGTGACTCACCTAGAAATTGCACAGCTGACTGGCAGCAAAGCCAGGAGGCAAACTGGAGTCTAATTCTTAAGTCCATGTTCTTTCCTCTAGACTAGGATTGGCAAACCAGGACCCACAGACCCAACCCAGCCTGCCCCCTGTTTTCGTAAATAAAGTCTGATTGTAGCACAGCCACGCCCACTTGTTTACATATAGTCTGTGGCTGCTTGCACACGGCAATAGCAGAGTTGAGTAGCGGCCCGCAGAGACCACGTGACCTAGTATCTTCACTACACATTCCTTTACAGAGAACGTTTGCTGACCATTGCTCGAAGCAAAGCGCTCTAGACAAATGACCCTTGTCTTAAAGAAGAGCCATCAGAATCACCTGCGGGGGTGGGGGGGGGTGTTCTTAGAAATGCAGATTTCCAGGCCCCCTTATGCCTCCCAAGTTAGACACCTCCAGGTTGGAAGCTTGAATCTGCACTTTTAACACACACTTCCCTCCCCCACACCACCACCACCACCGCCGAGTGCTTCTGACAGCCCCTGAAGTTCATGAACTACAGCCCAGCCCAGGGACTTAATGTCCCCAACAGCCCTTGACCTGACTGTAGGTTTGCAAACTCGGGAGCTTCCAGGGTGAAATCTGCAACTAGTCCTTGTACACAGAGGGTAAGGAGAGACCGCCCCAGACTGGCAGGTGGCAAGGGAACTTACATACGAGGCTTGTCTTGTGCGCGGCAAGATAGTGGATCTCCTTCCCCACCCACCAGAATCTTAAAGCTTATGTCGAGGTCTTAGCAGGGTTCAGTCACACACAACCATCCAGATGATCTAAACGCACACTACTCTCTCAAGGCTGTGTCCTTGGAACAGCTCCCATTGTGGGAACAGTGGGCAGAACGCACATTCCAAGGACAGGGGAGGGGTGAGGAGCCTCTAATTGCCCGGGTCCAGCTCAAGGGTCAACCTGCAGTCACGTCCTCTCAATGACCTCCTCCCACACTGATGGGCATTAAGAGATAACTACCCCAGCTCCCTTGTTCCTTGGGGGAGGGAGAGCAGCAATGAGGTTTGTTCTGCACTGGCTCCCAAAGATCCCCAGCAGGGCCGAGCCCCAGCTGCCCGCAGTGGTAATTTTCTCAACCCTGCACCCTTTACTGCCATCTTTCCCCCCACCCCCCGTCTCGCTTTCCCTCCCCTACTGGTGCTTCTGGGATCACCTCCTAAACACACTCCTTGGCCTCGAATCCTCTCAGGGTCTGCTCCTGGGAGGCCCCCTCAAAAGAGACAAGAGCCAGAGACATTGAGATAATTATAAATCTTGGTTAGATTTTAAAATGCCACAGATGCAAGTAATAATCATTGCATTCCTACCAGGGATCAAGTTCTAACACACACTCCCCTCCCCCACACCACCACCACCACCGCCCAGTGCTTCTGACAGCCCCTGAAGTTCATGAACTGTCCACCCCCAAAGAACCCCCAAAGTTCTGTGCTTGCCCCAGAAAGGGCACAGGGTAGGAAAGAGTGAGGGGCAGGAGGAAGAACCAAGCTGCAGAAACGAATGAGATATGGTCCCCACCTCAGACAGAGTTGACAATTTAATTGGGGCCAGGGGAGCTGACCTACGATAACACAGAGAAATAGAGAAAGCAGGAAACAGAAGATGCATCAAGCCAGCCTTAGGTCTCCAGATTAGACCCTTGCATTTTACACTAGAAGCAGGGGCCACCACCAGCCACTGTTCCCTGAAGCGCAGGTCCACCAAGCCTCCTGAGTCTGAAGGCAGCAAAGACTATAAAATGTTTCCACAGGTCATTATTATTTTTCACCCTCAAAAGAGCCTTGTAGGTAAATGGGAGTAGTATTATCATCATTCATGCCATTTTCCATGTCAGGGAAACATGAGAGGTCCAAACGTGTACAAGTCAGAGCAGAACCAGCTCACAAGTCCTGCTGCTGCTCTGTGTTGCCGCAGACTTATTTGAGGGTTGAAGTCAGCCAGGACCCCATTCTGCTAGGAGTTTTCTCGGCTAAGCTAAACTGTTGATTTCCGCTGAGGGAATACATAAGACACCACCCTGGCCCCAGCCAGCTCCGAACCCCGGGGAGCGGAACATCTCCAGAAGGAAGGGTTCCTGGCGGCTCAAGTCTGAGCCCAGCTGAGAATGGAGACTGAGTCTCCACCTCAGGAAGTGGGATTTTCCCAGCTCACCTCCTAACCTCACCTACCAAAGCTCGTGTTTTCTACCTCTTTACCTGCACACCCCTAGTCTGGCCTGGCCCCTCTACTCCCAGCGGACACCTCCTGCCCCCAGGGAACCAGAGGGATAGCAGAATTCTGGTTTCCATATCAACACCGCCAGGTTCACAAGGCAGCGAGGGCCTGCCTTTTCACTCAGCTCAGTGTAACTGTCAGTGGCCATGGTAATTTCAAGTCAGCCTATGAGGTTAATTTGCCTGCTGCTTTCTCTGCACAGAAGCCCCCAGCATGGAAGAAAGGTGAGTCATCAGCCCAAACCACCCCATTAAGCCAGGATCAAATCCAGTGGTCCTGAGTTTTCCCACTCACACCTGAGGAGGCCCATTAAATGGTCCATCATCTGAAAATCAATCCACGATCTCTGAGTATCTCATGGGCAGCATTGGAGGGTGCATGTAACATCCAGCCTTAGCCAGCATGTGCTGATACTCCAGTAAGGGCTGGGGCTCCCCAAGTCCTCTCTCTCCACCCTGCCCCCAGGTTAAAGGGGGGTAGACAGGAAGGGGAGACACAGGCACCAGCTCCAAGGAGGGAGCCAGGGAGTTCGACCTGCATGGGTGGTTGGTTACCAGGAAACACTGGTCCTTGTGTCCAAGTTCCAGTTCAGAGGGAGTTTTGACAGCCTCCTTGGTACCTATCAGAGCCGAGTCCTGACAGGCAAGAGTGGTCTTCCCAACAGGAGTACCCTGCCCTCCCCAAGCCTTCAAATACTTGCTCCAAGGTCTGCCTTATAATGAGATCTTCTTCACGGCCAGAGTCTCAATTAAAAGACCCCTCATCTCTGATACTGGCCCTGCTTGGGGGCTCCGGAGACACCGGCTGCTCTACTGCTCCGCAGCTAAAGTCTGGGCTGCCTGCCGGTGCAATGCTCAGAAGGGGGGTGGCTGGTGCAGATTCCTGCCCATGTTCAGGTGAGCGCATGCTCACGGGTGGACAGGTCAGTTACTGGCAGCCAAGGTGAGGGGAGGGCTTTCAGCATAATTTTTAATCCATTGCATTTGGACAACATATTAAAACGTTTACTATGTGGATGGCACATTCCAACATCCTTATTAGAACAAGCGGACCAACAAAGGAGCAAGAGAGCAACTGCCAGCATTGAATTGAATTGAGCACTTTCTACATATTATATTATCTAATCCTAACCACCACCTTATGAAGTAGACTATTTTTTACAGGTAAGGAAACAAGGTTCAGAAGAGGGAAATGACTCACCCAGGGTCACACAGCCAGGAAGCAGTGCTGCTGGAATTTGAACCCAGAACTCTGCGACTCCAAATCCCATCTTGATAATACTGTTCCATGCTGCCTAAACCTGGAAGAGAAAGTTAAAAGGCAATTTTAAAGGCAGCAGTCCACACACAACCACCCTGCATGGGGGATTGGTCAGATTAAAGAGTCTCTCCCATTAAAGGAGATGGGGACAGGGAAAGATGGAAAGTTTGAAGTAAAAAGTGAACCAGAGCCACCTGAAAACCTCAGTGTCACTAAAATGGGATTTCTCTAATCAGAATAAGGCTGCGGACAGGAAAGTCCAGGAAGAGGAGAGTAGTAGGCTGTGATTTCACCTGTCGAATTCAAGCTATCTGTGTAAATAATTTCTGTTGGTCCAGAACCTCGGGAGTTTCGCAGGTGAAATCTGAAACCGGTCCGCATACAAGGAGAGACCGCAGACGGAGGTGGCCACTCCAGATTGGCAGGTAGCCGATTTAATAAGCAAGGAAACTTACTTAGGAAGCTTGTCTCCAGCGCCGCAAGATCTCTGCACCCGCCCATCAGAATCTTAAATGTTTAAATAGAGGCCTTAATGGGGTTCAGCCACGTACACCGTCCAGATGGTCTCAACACCTTACTCTCTGAGGGCTGCGTCCTTGAAAATGGCTCCCACAGTGGGAGTGGCTGGCGGAACTTACATTCCAAGGACGGAGGGGGGAGGGGGGAGGAGCCTCTGATTGCCCTGGCCCAGCTCACAAGTCAACCTGCGGTCATGTCCTCTTCCTGACCTCCTCCAACACCATGGAGCTCTCCATCTGCCCACGACTGTTATGTGCGTGCAAAATAAACACCTGGCAGTAACAGCGAGGGGGTCTGGAGTCAGGATGCTCACTTGGCCTGCATGACCACTGAGAAATTGGGGTCTGGGCTCACGCCATGCCTGTTGGGACTGGGGCGGCGGGGGCGGGGGGCGGTGCTGGAGAGGGGTTGTCCAGCAAGGCCACAGTGAAATGGGGGAGGACACAGCCCATAAGGGTGACATGTGTAGGAATCAAGGCAGAGGAGCTGGTCTGTATAATCAGGAGACTGGTAGCACACAGGGCAGCTGGGAAAAGAAGTGACCAGACTGGGCATAAGGCAAGCCAGGTTTCTCGCTGTCAGAGAAGGAACATACAAATATGGAAAGGAGGGAGGCTAGGAACTAGATTGGAATTGGAGATGTCACCATGAACTCACAATGCTTAATATCTACAGATGAATGTATGACCAGAGTTTAATCATGAAGAAACATCAGACAAAGGGAATAATCTGAGAAACATTCTAGAAAGTATCTGGCCTGTGCTCCTTACAAATGTCAAAGGTATGAAAGACAAAGATATGAAAGACAAAAAACTGAGGGACTATTCCAGACTGAAGTGGACTAAAGAGATGTGACAACTTAATGCAATGCAGGATCCTGGACCAGAAACACAAGGGTGCTTATAAAGGATGTTTATTGAGGTAATTGGCAAGATTTGAATGAATCTGTGGATTGCATAGTATTACTGTATCAATGTTAATGTCATTGTTTTTATATTTCTACTGGGGTCAGGTAAAAGAGTCTTTGGGGAAAATACACACTGAAGTATTGCAATATTTAGAAGTAATTAGCCATGCTATCTGCGCTTACTCTCAAATGGTTCAGAAAAGTACACAGAGAGACACAGAGAGAGAGAAAGAATAAGGCAAATATGATAAAATAGTAACAATTGGAGAATCAGATTAAGAGTATACAGAAATCCTTTGTTCAATTCTTGCAACTTTTCTATAAATTTTAAATTATATGTTAAAAATTTGTAAAGACATTTTATTGTGTTCCATTACTGCAGCCTAGCCTACACTAGCTAATACAGTATGTAACTTTTCTAATAGGAGTTACACTGTATCACTAACATAATAAATATTTATTGAGAGCCCTCTGTGTGCTAGGCACTGTGCAAGGGATATAGAACTAAAGAAGACAGGCATGGTCCCTGCCCTCCTGGAGCTTCCAGTGAGATAAGGTAGATATTAAACAAATTATATAATTTGTATCGCAATTATGGTAAGTGTTGGGAGAAGGCTTTACAACAGGGTGACCTAATCTCATCTGGGAGTGTCAGGGAAGTAATGGTTTCTCCAAAGAAATGGTGTTTAACAGTTAAAGGAAGTTATCCCAGGTAAAAGACATTGACTGCAGTTGAAATAGGAGCGCTTAAGTGTTCAATATCCTATCATGATATTTGCAAGGTCCTGGACCTCCCCAAATGAAACTATTATTTTCTCGTGAAAATGTTAAGAAAATGTCATTGTGTACTCTGAGTCCACCCAAAGATTGTCATTGATATTTGAATAATTTTAAATTCCCTGATTCTATCCTTGCCACATTATAATGTATTATTTATACTGCAACCAGAGAATTCTTTTGAAAACATTGATAAGACAATATCTCTCTCGGCTTCAAACCCTCCAATGATTTTCCGTCTGTATCTGTTATCTATCGCCCCAATAATACTAGATAGCAAACAACCACAAAACCCCAGTGGGATATAACCACGAATATGAGAGGTTCTGCTGATTGGGTTGGGCTCAGCTGATGTTGGTTGGGTTCAGGCAATATACCCAAGGGGTCAGCTGCACGTTGTTAGATCCCTCAGCTGGGATATTGGATTGCCCCAGCCACTGCTCCATAGTTGCATCCTCCAGCAGGCTGGCCAAGGCAGAGGAGCAAGAGTGAGTAAGCCCAATCAGGCAAGTGTTTCTCAAGCCTGCACCTGATTTCTGTTTGCTAACATACCATTGTTGAAAGCAAGTGACACGGCCAGGCCCAGAATCATATGGAAAGGCAGTGCTAATGATGCCAAAATCTTGGCTCTCTGTGCACCGATGCTGAAAAGAAATATGGAGACAGAGTTTTGGAGGAACGAGGAAAATGGCTTTAATCTTTGCCTGGCAAAGGGAGTAACACAGCAGGCTAACACCTCAAGAACTGTGCCCCGCCCCCCCCTTCCCTGGGGAATAGGGAAAGGTTATATAGCCTGGGGCTCATGGTCTGAGGTAAGTAAGTATAAGGCTCAAAGTAACGAAGGTCTTGCATTTCTTTGTTCTGCAAATTCATGGCCAAAGCTGGCATCAGGCGGCTCAGCAACTGGGTCTGATGTCCCTGAAGTTATAGGCCATGACCTTCTTTCTGAAATGAAGAGTGCTACAAGGGAGTGTAGGGGGAGAAGAAATGCCAGGTGCAAAGGGTAATTCACATGGAGTCAGAGAGTAATCAGCTCTGTTAAGGACAAGTCTAGCTACAAGTGTTTGTTAGTAGTAACAGCCTAAGAATAATCAAGATTGCTTAACTCTTTCAGGCCTGTTTATGTTGTTTCCCCAGCCTGTTCGTTGTTCCCTTATTTTTCTTGTTTATCAGAAAAGTCTCATTTCTATTTTTGCTGCAACAGATTCCCCACTGCTAGTTCATTCCCTCCATATCAATGGAGGAAGGGAAATGGGCAGCATTCTTGTCTAGCTAAGGACAAAACTTCAGTTTTGCTCCATTTGACAAACACAAGCTGTCTGGCCCAGGGGCCCATCTATCTCCTACTTCACTAAGTTACATGACAACAGTCATGCATATAAGGAGGAGTGAAGAACTTGGGTCATAGCATCTCACATAGAACAAAATCCAAGTGCCTCACCAAAACCTATATGATCTGGCCCTCCTGACCTCAAATGTCATCTTGCTTTATTGATTGCTAATTTTCAGTGTTTAGCATAGAGCCTGGCACATAATAAGTGCTCAATAAATGTTTCTTCATTGAATGAATGAATGAACGAATGAACATTGTGTTCTTCCCTTGGCATGTGCTGATTAACTGGGCATTAACTTGTCTCTAAAAAATTCAACATGGTTGTTTTCTTCACTTCTTTTTAGTTTCAGTGTATATCATAGATATCATTATGAATTGGGCTTTATTTTAAGGTACTAATTTGATATCTACCCCATAAAGTTTCTGGAAGGGTGATAGCATGCTTGTGCCTCCTTGCAGTAAATACTTTAGAATTAGAGAAGGAAGAGGACTCAGGCTGCAGACAAATCAGAAAAACGATTAGATTGCCCCAAACCATGGTTATTGCAATACCTCTGACAGAATGGCTGAGTTAGGAGCTTGTTATCTCCTGGGATGTTCTGGGACTGTAGTCTAAATTTTGGGAGCCTTGCACAGTTGAGTGGTTTTGGTAAATCCTGTACTCCAACTTGTTTCTTCTGGGAGCATGTTAAAGAGTTACTATGGATTCTAAAGCCCAGGCTGGGGGACTTCCCTGGTGGCATAGTGGTTAAGAATCCACTTGCCAATGCAGGGGACATGGGTTCGAGCCCTGGTCCAGGAAGATCCCACATTCCGTGGAGCAACTAAGCCCGTGCACCACAACTACTGAGCCTGCGATCTAGAGCCCACAAGCCACAACTACTGAGCCCACGTGCCACAACTACTGAGCCCACGTGCCACAACTACTGAAGCCCGCACACCTAGAGCCCATGCTCCGCAACAAGAGAAGCCACCGCAATGAGAAGCCACCGCAGTGAGAAGCCCGCGCACCACAACAAAGTGTAGCCCCCTCTTGCCGCAACTAGAGAAAGCCCGAGCACAGCAACAAAGACCCAACGTGGCCAAAAATAAATAAATAATTTTTTTAAAAAATAAATAAAATTAAAAAAATAAAAATAAAGGCCAGACTGTCACTTCCACATCTGTGTTTGTTCACTCTGTGTCCCCAGCACATCGCTCAGGGGGCAAGAAATAAGTCTTTGTGGAGTGAACGAATGATCCAGGTAAAATGAAGTTAAGATAATGAGAATGAAGAGAGAATATTAAAAATGACAAAAGAGTAGTGGCAGAACTTGGGAACTGATTTGATCAGGGATATAGAGGTGGCCAATGAAGTCAGTGAGCACCTCTGGTTCTTTGGAATCTGGGGGCCCACAAGCCAAATTTGCAAAGTTCTTCAGAAGTCAGGGATGATGTAGTCAATTCTCTTCAATGCCCTGGCCATAATCCCCAAGACCCCTTCCCATTTCTGTGCACATCAGCCTTACTTGCAGTGCTGACACCTACATCTTTGCCAGTGGCCTGCCTTCAGGCTTTTTGTCACTGTGTGTATCCACCCAGCACCTGAGAGTTAATATCCCCCGATGAGTATGGAGGTATAACTATCTCAGCTCCCTCACCCTTTGAGATAAATCTGATGTGTGTGTTTTTCGAGGTCTCTCAAAATTTCCCCATGGAATTAATCTCCAGTTGCCTAGGATGGTAGCTGGATTAATAACTCATTCTCTATTTACTACCTTTCCTTTTTAGATTAACTCCCCATCTACTTGTATTCTTTACAACTCCCAATAAAATGCCTGCACTTGAATCCACAGCTCAGTCTACTCTGCGGGAAACCCACACTAAGACAGATAGGTTGTGAGTAAAGCAATCCTAGTAGGAGAACTAAGCTCCAGCAAGACACATCTTGCAACTCACACGGGACAACTGAAGGGGCCCCCTTCTGCCCCCCCCAACCCAGCGTGTCCCTTTCCCACTCATCCTAAGTCTCATCTCTGAAGATCCCAAAGCGCCCTGAATGTGCAGCTTCGCTATTTATTTCACAGGATGCAGAATCCATTTTTGTTTTCTCTCTTTCCAGACAGTTGGTTTGTTTTAATGGACTGCTCTTCCGCCTGTGCATAATTCTTCTCTAAATTAAATTCTCTCCTCAGCCCCACATAATACACACTGGGCTGTCAGCTCATTACTTTTACATCCTCCCTTGTTCTGTTTATGCAAAGGTTTAATTAACTATGAATTGCTGTGTAGGCAACAGGAAAAAGCCCACCCCCCAGGCGGCTGTGTGACTCAACTCTGTGAGGAAAGAGAAGCAATAGAGTGCTGTGGGAAGGGGCCAGAAGTGAGGAGACAGCATGAAGATTTTCATCCTCTCTCTACCATTTTCAGTGATTCATTAGCTACTAAATATGTATTACGTTGCTGCTGTGCGCTTGTCATCATTCCAGGTGTGAGAGTGGTGAATCAGAGCATGGGCCCTGACCTCACAGAGTTTACAGTCTGCCAGGGGGAATAGACAGATTGTCTTAGGTTATCTATTGCTGTATAACAAATTGCTTCAAACAACAATAAACATTCATTGTGTATCACATTTTCAATTCCAGTATCTCAAATGGGATCACATATGGGTCAGGCACTCAGGAGCAGCTTGACTGGGTGGTTCTGGCTGAAGGTCTCTTGTGAGATTGCAGTTAAAGTCATCTGGGCTGCAGTCATCTGAAGGCTTCACCGGGAAGTCCTTCACATGGACTGTTGGATCCATGCCCAAGGTGGGCCATTCACATGGCTGGCAAGTTCATCCTGGTTGTTGGCAGGAGGCCCCAGTTACTCTTCATGTGGGTCTCTCCCTGAGATGCTTGAGTGTCCCCATGGCAAGGCTGCTGGATTCCCAAAGCAGGGCAGAGTTATGCCCTTTCTGATGTAAGCCTGAAAGTCATACGTCATTTCTTCTACATTCTGTCACACAGACCAGCATGATTCAAAGTAGGAAGAGACTGCACAATGGCATGAATACTGGAAGGTGTGGATCACTGGGTGCCATATTGGAGACTGTCTATCACAATAAGTAAACAAAGAAAGTTGGCAATAATTGCACATTGTGATCAGTGATATTAAGAAAATAGAGTAATGTTGATGGTGACTGGCCAGGGACAGCAGGTTACACAGTGAAGGTAGTCAGGGAAGGCCTCTTTCTAGCTGTGTAAAACAACAAAATTTCCCTAGCCTTTTTTAACCCTCAGTGTACTCATTAATGAAAGGGGAACAATAATCATTCTTAGCTCACAGGGTGGTGTGAGGCTCAAATGGGACCAGAAGTATGAACATTCAATTGTTATTTTACTTTCTGCACTTAAGTGGTTACATTTCTGCTTCCAAAAGACCAGTAACCTTAACTGGGATAGGCGGGTGGTCCCTTTGCTGCCAGCTTCCGAAGGAAAATCCTAAAAACATTTGGGCAGATAACAGAGCTCCTAAGACCCAGCTGAGCTACACAGCCAGCAAAAGAGAAACTTGATTGTTCTCTGGCTTCCAGCTAAGAAAACACATTTGCCTAAAAAATATTTGTCAAGCTCCTGTGTCCTGCATGAGGCTTAGATATTGGCAGGTTTGATTCATCCCTCTGGAGAAGGACATCTCTTTCACAAAATTTCAGCTCAGTCAGTGCTGGATAGAATAAACAAATTCTAGAATTCACAATTCTGGATATAAAAGACAGGCACAGCTGGATTTCCTCTTTTTTCTACCCTGTGTCCTGGGCAGGAAATTAGCATCAGGATCCATTCCCGGAGCTCCCTCTGCTTTATTTTGCCAACTGCTGTACATGTTCAAGCTTCTATCTCCTCGTTAGCAAAAGGAGGTATTCTGACCATCAGCAAAGATAAAATTATGATGATACACAATGCTCAGGATGGTGTAAGAAATGGACAATGTTCTATAGGACTGAAGGGAGTAAAAATTGGTTTGACCAGTCTTGGAGGCAAACTGACAATCGTGGAAATTATTAGAAGAAGCCTTTTTAAAAAGCATACCCTTTAGGGACTTCCCTGGCGGTCCAGTGGTTAAGATTCCACACTTCAAATGCAGGGGGCGCGGGTTTGATCCCTGGTTGGGGAACTAGGATCCCACATTCCGCATGGCATGGCCAAAAAAATGAAAGAAATCAATTTAATAACCTAATTGTAATATAAAGGTGAAATTAAAGGAAAGTAATTTATTTTAGAAAAAAAAATTACCCTTTGAAGGAGCAATTCCACACATGGAATTTATCCTGATGAAATAATTAAGGATGTGTACCAAGTTGTAGGTATTTACATGGAAATATTTCTATAATATTACATTTTTAAAAGAATTTTGCAAGATAATATACACAATATGATCCTATGTTTTTGGAAAAATATATAGATATAGACATTTGATCAACGCAGTGATGAGAGTTCATATTTTAATCTTGCAGACAACAGATTTTTTTTAGCTCACATCAAAAATTTTAAAAAATTGATCATGTAGTAAGTCTCAAAGACAGTCAATAAATTTCAAAGAATTGATATCATAAGTTCATATTCTATGATAGCAATAGAATTCAATTTTTTTAACATCTTTATTGGAGTATAATTGCTTTACAATGGTGTGTTAGTTTCTGCTTTATAACAGAGTGAATCAGCTATACATATACATATATCCCCATATCTCCTCCCTCTTGCGTCTCCCTCCCATCCTCCCTATCCCACCCCTCTAGGTGGTCACAAAGCACCGAGCTGATCTCCCTGTGCTATGTGGCTGCTTCCCACTAGCTACCTATTTTACATTTGGTAGTGTATATATGTCCATGCCACTCTCTCACTTCATCCCAGCTTACCCTTCCCCCTCCCTGTGTCCTCAAGTCCATTCTCTACGTCTGCGTCTTTATTCCTGTCCTGCCTAGAATTCAATTTTAAATCCACAAAATGCTTACTAAAAGGGAAAGTATCATTTTGTGAATTAAGAAACAATCTTTAAGTGACCCATGGGATATAGAGGAAGTCACAAGGGAAATTACAAAATACTGGGAACTGAGAAGCAATGAAAATATTGCATACCAATCTTGTAGTATCCTACAAGCTAAAACAGGACATCAAAGAAAATGTGTAGGCTTAATAAATTATCAAATAAAGAAATATGGCTTAGATTGGGACCTGTAGCTTTATATCTATGCCCCCTCTTTCCTGTAATAATAAAACCTCTGGTTTCTAGGTAGGCACACACACGGCTGCTCAGAATGAAGACCACCCTTCCCAGCCTCTCTCATAGTTAGAATGGCCAGTGCTGAAGTTCTGGCCAGTGGACTGTAAACAAAAGTAATATGTACAGTTTTCTGATCATGTCCTCAAAGTGACTTCTTGACACTTTTCACCTTCCTGCTGATGGAAATATAGACATGGTGGCAGCAGGTTGGCTGTGGTATAGTAAATAATTTGTCTGGTCTTTGTCCCAGGTTCCTGGCATGGAGCTTCAAAGATCCTAGGGATTTCCTGAGTGACAGGAGCATCTCTATTATGCTAATGAAATGACACATGGTGGAACCCTAGAGAGCTTCAGGATAGGGGCTGGTCACTAGAAAGACCAAGCACATGATTAGAGGGCTAAGACTTTTAAGCACCCAACTTCTGGGGAGAGGGCAGTGGGCAGGATATTGAGTTTGATCACGTGGCCAATGATTTAATCAATCTTGCCCATGTAATAAAAACTCTGAACACCAAAGCTCAGAGGAGCTTCCTGATTGGTGCACACACTGATGTGCTGGGAGAGTGATGCACCCTTGAATCCGTGGGCATTGGCCATGGAAGCTCTGCATCAGGACCCTTCTAGACCTCTCCCTACGTGTATCCTTTTGAAATTATAATCATAAATATCATACTTTCAGTGAGTTCTGTGGATCATTCTAGTAAATTATCACCCCTGTGTGGAGTTGTGGGAACCTCCTAGACTGGTAGCCAACTGGTCAGAAGTTCAGGTGGCCTGGGGACCCCCTTGCAGCTGCTGTCTAAAGTGGGGGCAGTCTTGTGAAAGGATGAGCCCGTAACTTGTGGGACTGTATTGCAGTACATCCAATTGGGGTGGATACAGAGTAGCAAACAACTATACCAGTTTTCCCAGTACTGAGGGGTTTCCCTGGGCATGGGACTTTCAGTGCTAAAACCAAGAAAGTCCCAGGCAAACCAGGACAAATCACTCTGTGTTGTGGTGCTTCTAAAGGTATAAGGACAAGGGCAACACCTTGAAGGCTGGTGAAGCAAAAAGACAGAAAGATCCTGAGTCCCTAAGGATTTCATGGAGCAGAACTTCCTCCTTATGGACCTGGATTGGCTACTTCTAGCATTTTACATAAGAAAAAAATATTTGTCCTGTTAAAGCCACTATTTCTGGTAAACACGGACTCACCTAATTTGGGTACCTTAAAGTGGAGTGCTGAACATAACAGAGACAAATATCCATGTGGCTTTAGAATACTAACTGGGTGATGGCCATGTTGACTCAGACATTGCAGGTTGGAAAATTAGTAATCCTTGTTACACGGGGACTAAATATTTGGCAAAATAGTATTGCACTGCTTTGGAAGATAGAACACAGATTCAATGAGGCTATAGTGCTAGAGGAATACATATATAATATATAGAGTATGTTGGTCTGAGTTAGCACTGCTCGTGGTTTTCAGAGAAGAGATATAAATCCTAGAGAAGAGATATATATCCAAAATAAAGCTAGCCAGCTAGCACTGAAGCACACTCTGCCTGCGGTTTACAATCTAAGTTGACTAGGAGTTTATTTGCTTGGGGTTTTTCAGGGTTGAAAATTGCTTCTCTACCCCCAAAATACAGCTATTAGGAGTGATAGCCCTGTAGTGCCATACTTAGTAGGAGATAAAACCATGGCCCCCAAATGTATTCAACACCTTCTTTTAAGAGATGATTTTGCCAGAACATTGGCGCCAGCCTCTAAGAAATGATTAGATGAATGAAGTCTTTGTTTTAGGTGCAACTAGTTAGCTGCCACTAAGTTGAAAGAGAGAGTAACGAGCAAAGCACAGAACTAAATTCAAAACAGAATCTTCAGGTTTAAATTTTTATTTCTAAGAGAAAGAGAGCTGGCTGTGGGTGTTTGACAAAGAATTGACTTGCCATGTACCATCAAGAAGTGGGTTTCAAAATCTTTCTAGTCCACAAGGAGAACGTGCTCTGAATGGCCCGCCTCAGATGTGTCAAGGGAGGATCATGGATAAGAAAGAACATCCAGGGCTTCCCTGGTGGCGCAGTGGTTGAGAATCTGCCTGCCAATGCAGGGGACATGGGTTCGAGCCCTGGTCTGGGAAGATCCCACGTGCCGCGGAGCGGCTGGGCCCGTGAGCCACAATTGCTGAGCCTGCACGTCTGGAGCCTGTGCTCTGCAACAGGAGAGGCCGCGATAGTGAGAGGCCCGCGCACTGCGATGAAGAGTGGCCTCCGCTTGCCACAACTAGAGAAAGCCCTCGCACAGAAACGAAGACCCAACACAGCCATAAAATAAATATAAATAAATAAATAAATAAAAACTGTCAATTCAATCTCAAAAGTATTTCTTAAATCTGGCTTTTCCTATGAATCTGTACCAAAAAGAAAAAGAAAAAGAAAAAGAAAGAACATCCAAAATGGTAATGCCAGACGACATCAAAAGTTGATGAACTAAAGAGTTCGCCCAAGAGATGGAATCATACTGGATGGGCAATGGGGTTTGATCAATCATTAGGGGGCATTTGCTGTTCTGTGTTTCACCTTCCCCGCTGTCCAGATGAGATTTTTTTATGATTGTTTTCCTAACCCTACTTCATCATTGTATATTGGCTATATGAGAGGCAGATAATTTATCTTGTATTTTTTTAAGTCATTGCACCATGAAGAGCCACACATAGACCTAATGGAGAGGACCGTGCATTACCCAGAGATCCTAGACTTTGAGCTGGGTTCAATAACTACAAGGGACCTTGGAATTGTCTCCTTTGGTGTAGGGATGGTTGGGAAGATGGGAACACATGGATGTTTGGGTAGCAAAGGGATGGACTGTGGCCAAAGCTGCTAGTTGTTCCCAGTATCCGTTATCCTTTCCTTCCACAGTAACAGATCCCTTAATTTTTAGCTGGACACAGAGCTTCTCAGAATAAAAACCAAATTTACCAGCATCTCTTGTGTGGCCATCAGAAGAGCTCTTGCCAATGGGATATGAGCAGACATGATGCATGTAATTTCCAGGTCATATCTTCACGGGAGGGAATCCTTTCTTCTCCTCATCCTCCTTCCTGTTGGCCGGAACAGAGTCATAGAGATAAATTATCTTGCACCAAGTGGACAAGAGGAAAACCGTACAAACAACAAAATAGAAGGATACTGAATCCTTAGGCTTTTGTGAAGCACAGTTGCTATGCCAGCCCTGGATTTCCTACCTCCTACATTTTCATGTATGAGAAAAATAAACTTTTGTTTTGTTTAAGCTGTAGTTATTTTGGGTCTCTGCTATATGCAGCCAACTCTCTAATGCTAACTAATGTAAGAAATATTGAGAATAAATGAATTATGCATTCACTTTTAAACCTAGAAAGAAAACTCTAAAAAGTAGAAATAAGCAAGTAAAAATAAGAGCAGAATTAATGAAATAGGAAAAAGTAGTTTTGACAAGAAGTTTTGACAAAGAACAAGCAAGTTCTCTGAAGATAATAATGTAGATAAACTTTTTTGCAAAAGTGATCAAGAAAAAAAGAAAGAAGGCACAAATAATATTCTCATTAGATCATAATTAATATACAAGAAAAGTTTGGTTTTTAATTATAAGAGATTCTTACAAATCACTTTCGGTTGACATAAGACATAGATACAAGGAGAATTTTTCTATAAAAGTATAGAAAACCAAAATTGACAGAGAAAAAAATAGAAAATCTGAATATGTCAATAACTATTTTTTTAAGAATCATTTGACAAAATTCTTCTACACCCCCCAAAAACATACTATGCCCAGACAGTTTTATAATCAAATTTTACCAAACGTTCAAGGAACAGACTATTTCTATATTGTATAAATTCTTTCAGAGAAGAGAAAACAAAGGTACCGGACCATCTTATGAGACTGGATTAACCTTGATTCTAAAACCAGATATGGATAATTAATTAGTCAGCTTTACTGCAGTGACAACCCAAAAATCTCCATGACTTACATAAACAAAGATTATTCCTCATTCATATTACATGTGGACTGCAGGTCAGCTGAGGCCCTGGCCCCGGCTGCAACTCTGTTCCATGTGTCTTTGCATTCAGAGGCCCAGGCTAAAGGAGCATTCCTTATGTGGAACATGCTCATTTGGGGGGCAGAGGAAAAGAGTCAGAGAGCTGGTAAATAATTCTGGTGCCTCTTAAAATCTCTTGGTTTATTCTTGGGACTGACAGAGAGTCACTTCCACACACAGGTTCAAGATCAAACTTGACAAAAGAGAAGGTAGAATTAAATAATTGTTAACAATAATGCAATTCTCTACAGATAGTATCAGAAGAAAATTATAGACCAATTTCACTTATAAATATTAATATGAATATCCTAAACAAAACAGTCCACTGAAGCCAACTTTTTAAAAATCATAATATATGATCAAGTACAATTTATGCCAGGAATTTATGCAAGGATGGTTAAAAGTCAGAAAATTTGACGTGATGCATCACACTGGCATATTAAAAGCTAAAAGCATACTATATATTTTCTCAATAGTTGCAGAAAAAATATTCAGTAAAATTCAACAGCCATCCCTACAATTTTAGCAAATAAGAAATAAGTTTTTTTAACTGAAAGATGTATGCAAATTAATAATAAAGGCTATAATAAACATTATTCTTAATGGTTAAATTTCAAGGGAATTTCCATTAAAATTAGAAACAACACACAAAAATCTATTATTTCCCCTCCTGTTTATCTGAAGATCCTAGTCAATTTAACAGGCAAAAAAGGAAGAAATATTTGCTACAAGGATTGGAAAAACAAAAGGCAAAATTGTCATTATCTGCCTACAATTTGATTGCTACCCTGCAAATCCCAGAGAATCTAAAAACTACTAGCACAAATGAGATATTTTAGTTCAGTTGGTTAAGTTCAAATTTTTAAAAAATTCCATCAGTTATTTTTATACACCAAATATAGCCAAATGAGAAGATGTATACAGACTTTTTTTAAAAAACAGCATTCACACAGTCAAAAATCATAAGGTACCTGGGAATAAATCTAACCAAAAACAGTGTGAGACTTTATGAAAAAAAATTTCAAAACACACTGAAACACTTTTGGAAGGCCTAAATAAATGGCAAGCTGTATTACGGATGGGAAGGGAGACCTATCATAAGGAGGCCAATTCTCCATAAATTAATTTGTAAACTCCATAGGATTCTAATCAAAATCCAAATAGGGCTTTTTGTGGAACTTGTGCTAATTCAAAATCCCCATGTAAGAGCAAAAATCTAAGAATAACCAAGGCAATTCTGAAAAAAGAACAAGAAATGAGGAGAGTGGTCTACCTTAAAAGATAGGGAAAATATGGTTAAGCTGTAGTAACTGGGGCAGTATGGTATTGGTACAGGAGTAAAACCATGGTCCCCTAGGACAGAAAAGAGAGCATAAATGCAGAGCTACCTATGTAGATGAATGAAGTATATGACAGCATTACATATCTAGATAGCCACTCAACAGTTTGGGAACGATTTGACTTCTGTATGCAAAAAATTATACCTTTGTTTCAGGCCACACATAATTTTTTAAATTGCAGGTAGATTAGAGACATATATGTGAAAAATAGTTTTTAGAAGAAAATGTACACTTTCTTTTTGAACTCATGACTGGGAAGAATTTCTTAAGAGATAAAAAGCACAAAACGTAAAGGAAAGATTGACAAATTAAAATTAAAACCTTCTCTATAAAAAAAAGATACTATAAACAAAGTGAGAAGACTAAACAAAGTGATTACAGCTTTTTGTGATACATGGAGCCAACCACAAATTAATTCCCAGAGTATGTAAAGAACATGTACAAATCAATAAGAAAATACAGTCTTCAAATATGATGATCCCTAAATCAAAAGTTACAATAGCAGGTGCCTGAAATTGCAGGTGCTAATTTTTGATCAAGCTGTTTCTTACTCTGGCACCTTTAGACTCCAGCACAATGAAGCTCAATTTGCTAGAAGCGATAAATGCCCACATCAGTCAGAAGCAGACGGAAGTTTGCGATAAGATTTGAAATGGAGTAATTTGGAGTTGCTAGAGGACAGGGTGAGATAGAAAAACCAGATACAAGAAATGAGAAAGCAGTGAAGAAAGCATGGCTAAAATAAACAAACAAGTAAACCAGACTCCAGGGAAAGACGAGAGTGGGCTTAATGACAGAGGCACATGAGGATCAATAAGTTCATCGGAGACATCTCTGCCCAAACCCAGAGTGGGGAAACTGGCTTAACAGTAGTGCCATAAAGAGAAATTCCAGAGTTTGAGTCAACAGTGAAGTCAACAAGAACCAACAGTGGGACATCACTATTAATAGACTAAGGCCACCTTGAGCTACACATCAGAAATAGGTGTTCTCCATATACATTATTGATACTATGTATAAAATAGACAACTGATGGGAATATATAGCACAGGGAAGTCTATCTAATGCACTGTGGTAACCTAATTGGGAGGGAAGTCCAAAAGGGAGGTGATATCTGTATGTGTATAGCTGATTCATTTTGTTGTGCAGTGGAGGCTAACACAACATTGCAAAGCAACCATACTCCAATAAAAATTAATTTAAAAAAAAGAAAAGAAATAGGTGTTCTTAGGAAAAGAGTGAGAGCTACTATCTTCTTCTCACTAATCTGACAATACTTGGAAATGGTGGTCCATTCCAGGTCTCCCACTACACGGAGGACACCTAGGAAAATTGACTTTCCCATCAACAAAAGGTTGAAAGCCATTCCCATTGAGTGAGTATGTATCGTAAACCTACTGTTTGTTCATCAAAGTACTACGTAGTGAATTTACAACAATGATCAAGACATGCGCAATCACCACCCTTAGAGATTGGGGTGTGGTAGGAAGGGGCAAATGGAGAGAGTTCAACAACACGTCATTGGAATGTGTGCCATTTTATGACAGGTATATGTAAGGCACAAAGGGAGTAGAAGGCGAGGCATTGCATCAGTCAACTTAGATTAAGTTTTGCTGTAGTAACAAGCAATCCCTAGACTTCAATTTCTTGTAAACATAAATGTTTAATTCTCAGTCTTATTGATGTCCATTGTGAGTCAACTGTGGCCCTGCTCTTACCTGCACTTCATTCTAGGACCCAGAATGGAGAACCAGGCTCTATGCCAATCTCATATCAGAGGGAAAAGCACAATGGCAGAACCACGCAACAGTTCTGAAAGCTTCGGATCAGAAATGACATACTTTTTTTCTATCACATTTTAGTGGACAAAGTAGGTTACAAGGCCAGCCCTTGTGGCAGTTTGGTGGAAATAAAATCCACTTGCAAGGATGGGTCCAATGGGGAAGAGTTTGAAAGGAAGAGTCAGCAAATATTTTGAAAAAATAAAATCTATCGGTATAAGAAAAATATATAAGAATGTGTATTCTTACATATTAATATATATTCTTTTTAGATTTTTATTGGAGTAGAGTTGATTTACAATGTTGTGTTAGTTTCTGCTGTACAGCAAAGTGAGTCAGTTATACATATACAAATATCCACTCTTTTTTAGATTCTTTTCCCATACAGGTCATTACAGAGTATTGAGTAGAGGTCCCTGTGCCATACAGTAGGTCCTTATCAGTTATCTATTTTATATATAGTCGTGGGTATATGTCAGTCCCAATCTCCCAATTTATCCCTCCCCTTCCCTATCCCCCCTGGTAACCATAAGTTTGTTTTCTACATCTGTGACTCTATTTCTGTTTTGTAAGTAAGTTCATTTATATCATTTAATATACATTCTTATACACAGTATAAGAAAAAATGAATGCATATGTTCAGAAAAAAACACTAAGGTTCATGGCAGCAATATTCATAGTAGACCCAAAAAAATGGAAAATAACTGAAATGCCCATCAAGAACAGAATGGATCAAAAAATTATGGCATATTCCTACAGTGGGTCATACAATGGAATAACACACAGGAAGGAAAAAGAGTGAGCTTGTCACAATACAGATGAGGGGAAGGAGCCGAATACAAAAAGTGAATACAGTGTGATTCCATTTATAAGAAGTTTAAAAGGAGGCAACACTGATCTATGGTGACAGAGGTCAAAACAGCAGTTACTTTTGAGAAGTATCTGCTAAAGGAAACATGAGGGAGCCTTGGGAATGCTGGAGCTGTTTTATATCTTGACTTGAGTGGCTATATACCTAAAGTGGGTTCACTTAAGTGTATGTAAGTTATCTTAATTATTAAAGAAAAAAGAAAAAAGTCTGTACCATAGACCCCTAACCTGGAGAGGTGGGACCTCTCAGGAGAGGCTTGCTAGAGGAAGTTACTTATAAACTCAGACTTAAAAAATGAGCAGAAGTTATCCAGGTGGCTCAGAGGAACGTGTTGCAGGCAGAGGGACACATGTACGTGAATATTGGGGGACCAGAAAAGTCATGGCACAATCAAGATGCTGAAACACTTTCTAAAAAGGCCAGTGTGTCAGCTGCCAAGGGAAGTGCTGAGAGCCTTGATTGGAAAGGGCCAAAACTTGAGGGGAATATTCAGGATTTTGGTCCTTTGCGTGAGGAGCATGGGGCAACCACTGAATGGTTTTAAACAGGGAAATGTCACAGTGGTGTTTTTATTTTTGAAAGAATCACTCTGCCTACAATAAAAGTGAAGTTGAAAAGGCAAAATGGAAGCTGAGGAGCCAGATAGGAGACTGCTGCATTTACCTAAAGCAGAAAAGAGGGGGGTCCAAAATAGAATAACTGATAGTAAGGGCCACATGGCTTTTTGTCTTATTTTCTGTGCCAGTTAATTATGGAGGTGAAAAGAAGGAACCAGATTCAAGAGATATTTAGAAGAGGAGGAGCTTCAAGATGGTGGAAGAGTAAGACGCGGAGATCACCTTCCTCCCCACAAATACATCAGAAATACACCTACATGTGGAACAACTCCTACAGAACACCCACTGAACGCTGGCAGAAGACCTCAGACCTCCCAAAAGGCAAGAAACTCCCCACGTACCTGGGTAAGGCAAAAGAAAAAAGAAACAACAGAGACAAAGAATAGGGATGGGACCTGCACCAGTGGGAGGGAGCTGTGAAGGAGGAAAGGTCTCCACACACTAGGAAGCCCCTTCGCGGGCGGAGACTGCGGGTGGCAGAGGGGGGAAGCTTCGGAGCCAGGGAGGAGAGCGCAGCCACAGGGGTGCGGAGGGCAAAGCGGAGAGATTCCCGCACAGAGGCTCAGCGCCGACCAGCACTCACCAGCCCGAGAGGCTTGTCTGCTCCCCCGCCGGGGCGGGCGGGGCTGGGAGCTGAGGCTCGGGCTTCGGTTGGATCGCAGGGAGACGACTGGGATTGGCGGCGTGAACACAGCCTGCAGGGGGCTAGTGCGCCAGCCAGGAGGGAGTCCGGGAAAAGGTCTGGACCTGCCGAAGAGGCAAAAGACTTTTTCTTGCCTCTTTGTTTCCTGGTGCACGAGGAGAGGGGATTCAGAGCGCCGCTTAAAGGAGCTCCAGAGATGGGCGGGAGCTGCGGCTATCAGTGCGGACCCCAGAGACGGGCATAAGACGCTAAGGCGGCTGCTGCCGCCACCAAGAAGCCTGTGTGCAAGCAAAGGTCACTATCCACACCACCCCTCCCGGGAGCCTGTGCAGCTCGCCACTGCCAGGGTCCCGTGATCCAGGGACAACTTCCCCGGGAGAAAGCACGGCGCGCCTCAGGCTGGTGCAACATCACGACGGCCTCTGCCCCGCAGGCTCGCCCCACATCCGTACCCCTCCCTCCCCCCAGCCTGAGTGAGCCAGAGCCCCCGAATCAGCTGCTCCTTTAACCCCGTCCTGTCTGAGCGAAGAACAGACGCCCTCAGGCGACCTACACGCAGAGGCGGGGCCAAATCCAAAGCTGAACCCCGGGAGCTGTGCGAACAAAGAAGAGAAAGGAAAATTTCTCCCAGCAGCCTCAGAAGCAGCGGATTAAAGCTCCACAATCAACTTGATGTGCCTGCATCTGTGGAATACCTGAATAGACAATAAATCTTCCCAAATTGAGGAGGTGGACTTTGGGAGCAACGATATATTTATTTTTTTCCCTTTTTCTCTTTTTGTGAGTGTGTATGTGTATGCTTCTGTGTGTGACTTTGTCTGTATAGCTTAGCTTTTACCATTTGTCCTAGGGTTCTGTCTGTCCATTTTTTTTTATTACTTAAAAAATTTTTTTTCTTAATAATTATTTTTTATTTTAATAACTTTATTTTATTTTACTTTATTTTATTTTATTTTACCTTCTTCCTTCTTTCTTTCTTTTTTTTCTCCCTTTTATTCTGAGCTGTGTGGAGGACAGGTTCATACTGCTCCAGCCAGGCATCAGGGCTGTGCCACTGAGGTGGGAGAGCCAAGTTCAGGACACTGGTCCACAAGAGACCTCCCAGCTCCACATAATATCAAATGGTGAAAATCTCTCAGAGATCTCCATCTCAACGCCAAGACTGAGCTCCACTCAATGACCAGCAAGCTACAGTGCAGGACACCCTATGCCAAACAACTAGCAAGACAAGAACACAACGCCACCCATTAGCACAGAGGCTGCCTAAAATAATAAAAAGGCCACAGACACCCCAAAACACACCACCAGACGTGGATCTGCCCACCAGAAAGAAAAGATCCAGCCTCATCCACCAGAACACAGGCACTAGTCCCCTCCATCAGGAAGCCTACACAACCCACTGAACCAACCTTAGCCACTGGGGACAGACACCAAAAACAACGTAAATTACTAACCTGCAGCCTGCGAAAAGTAGACCCCAAACACAGTAAGTTAAGCAAAATGAGAAGACAGAGAAACACACAGCAGATGAAGGAGCAAGGCAAAAACCCACCAGACCAAACAAATGAAGAGGAAATAGGCAGTCTACCTGAAAAAGAATTCAGAATAATGATAGTAAAGATGATCCAGAATCTTGGAAATAGAATGGAGGAAATACAAGAAACGTTTAACAAGGACCTAGAAAAACTAAAGAGCACACAAACAGTGATGAACAACACAACAAATGAAATTAAAAATTCTCTAGAAGGGATCAATAGCAGAATAACTGAGGCAGAAGAACCGATAAGTGACCTGGAAGATAAAATAGTGGAAATAACTACTGCAGAGCAGAATAAAGAAAAAAGAAGGAAAAGAATTGAGGACAGTCTCAGAGACCTCTAGGACAACATTAAACGCATCAACATTCGAATTATTGGGGTCCCAGAAGAAGAAGAGAAAAAGAAAGGGACTGAGAAAATATTTGAAGAGACTGTAGTTGAAAACTTCCCTAATATGGGAAAGGAAATAGTTAATCAAATCTAGGAAGCACAGAGAGTCCCATACAGGATAAATCCAAGGAGAAAAGTGCCAAGACATATTAATCAAGCTATCAAAAATTAAATACAAAGAAAAAATATTAAAAGCAGCAAGGGAAAAACAACAAGTGACACATAAGGGAATCCCCATAAGGTTAACAGCTGATCTTTCAGCAGAAACTCTGCAAGCCAAAAGGGAGTGGCAGGACATATTTAAAGTGATGAAAGAGAAAAACCTACAACCAAGATTACTCTACCCAGCAAGGATCTCATTCAGATTTGACAGAGAAATTAAAAGCTTTACAGACAAGCAGAAGCTAAGAGAATTCAGCACCACCAAACCAGCCTTACAACAAATGCTAAAGGAACTTCTCTAGGCAGGAAACACAAGAGAAGGGAAAGACCTACAATAATAAACCCAAAACAATTAGGAAAATGGTCATAGGAACATACATATCGATAATTACCTTAAATGTAAATGGATTAAATGCTCCAGCCAAAAGACATAGACTGGCTGAATGGATACAAAAACAAGACCAGTATATATGCTGTCTACAAGAGACCCACTTCAGACCTAGGGACACATACAGACTGAAAGTGAGGGGATGGAAAAAGATACTCCATTAAAATGGAAATCAAAAGAAAGCTGGAGTAGTAATTCTCATATCAGAAAAAATAGACTTTAAAACAAAGAGTATTACAAGAGACAAAGAAGGACACTACATAATGATCAAGGGATCAATCCAAGAAGAAGATATAACAATTATAAATATTTATGCAACCAACATAGGAGGACCTCAATAGATAAGGCAAATACTAACAGCCATAAAAGGGGAAATCAACAGTAACAGAATCATAGTAGGGGACTTTAACACCCCACTTTCACCAATGGACACATCATCCAAAATGAAAATAAATAAGGAAACACAAGCTTTAAACGATACATTCAACAAGATGGACTTAACTGATATTTATAGGACATTCCATCCAAAAACAACAGAACACACTTTCTTCTCAAGTGCTCATGGAACATTCTCCAGGATAGATCATATCTTGGGTCACAAATCAAGCCTTGGTAAATTAAAGAAAATGGAAATCATATCAAGTATTTTTTCCGACCACAACGCTATGAGACTAGATATCAATTACAGGAAAAAATCTGTAAGAAATACAAACACACGGAGGCTAAACAACACACTACTTAATAACTAAGAGCTCCCTGAAGAAATCAAAGAGGAAATCAAAAAATACCTAGAAACAAATGACAATGAAAAACACAATGACCCAAAACCTATGGGATGCAGCAAAAGCAGTTCTAAGAGGGAAGTTTATAGCTATACAAGCCTACCTTAAGAAACAAGAAACATCTCAAATAAACAACCTAACCTTACACCTAAAGCAATTAGAGAAAGAAGAACAAAAAAACCCCAAAGTTACCAGAAGGAAAGAAATCATAAAGATCAGATCAGAAATAAATGAAAAAGAAAAGAAGGAAACAATAGCAAAGATCAATAAAACTAAAAGCTGCTTGTTTGAGAAGATAAACAAAATTCATAAACCATTAGCCAGACTCATCAAGAAAAAAAGGGAGAAGACTCAAATCAATAGACCTAGAAATGAAAAAGGAGAAGTAACAACTGACACTGCAGAAATACAAAGGATCGTGAGAGATTACTACAAACAACTACATGCCAATAAAATGGACAACCTGGAAGAAATGGACAAATTCGTAGAAATGCACAACATTCTGAGACTGAACCAGGAAGAAATAGAAAATATGGACAGACCAATCACAAGCACTGAAATTGAGACTGTGATTAAAAATCTTCCAACAAACAAAAGCCCAGGACCAGATGGCTTCACAGGCGAATTCTATCAAACATTTAGAGAAGAGCTAACACCTATCCTTCTCAAACTCTTCCAAAATATAGCAGAGGGAGGAACACTCCCAAACTCATTCAATGAGGTCACCATCACTCTGATACCAAAAGCAGACAAAGATGTCACAAAGAAAGAAAACTACAGGCCAGTATCTCTGATGAACACAGATGCAAAAATCCTCAACAAAATACTAGCAAACAGAATCCAACAGCACATTAAAAGGATCATACACTATGATCAAGTGGGGTTTATCCCAGGAATGCAAGGATTCTTCAATATACGCAAATCAATCAACGTGATACACCATATTAACAAATTGAAGGAGAAAAACTGTATGATCATCTCAATAGATGCAGAGAAAGCTTTTGACAAAATTCAACACCCATTTATGATAAAAACCCTGCAGAAAGTAGGCACAGAAGGAACTTTCCTCAACATAGTAAAAGCCATATATGACAAACCCACAGCCAACATCGTCCTCAATGGTGAAAAACTGAAACCATTTCCACTAAGATCAGGAACAGGACAAGGTTGTCCACTCTCACCACTATTATTCAACATAGTTTTGGAAGTTTTAGCCACAGCAATCAGAGAAGAAAAAGAAATAAAAGGAATCCAAATCAGAAAAGAAGAAGTAAAATTGTCACTGTTTGCAGATGACATGATATTATACATAGAGAATCCTAAAGATGCTACCAGAAAACTCCTAGAGCTAATCAATAAATTTGGTAAAGTAGCAGGATACAAAATTAATGCACAGAAAACTCTTGCATTCCTATACACTAATGATGAAAAATCTGAAAGTGAAATTAAGAAAACACTCCCATTTACCACTGCAACCAAAAGAATAAAATATCTAGGAATAAACCTACCTAAGGAGACAAAAGACCTGCATGCAGAAAAGTATAAGACACTGATGAAAGAAATTAAAGATGATACAAATAGATGGAGAGATATACCATGTTCTTGGATTGGAACAATCAGCATTGTGAAAATGACTATACTACCCAAAGCAATCTACAGATTCAATGCAATCCCTATCAAACTACCAATGGCATTTTTCACAGAACTAGAACAAAAAATTTCACAATTTGTATGGAAACACAAAAGACCTTGAATAGCCAAAGCAATCTTGAGAAAGAAAAACGGAGCTGCAGGAATCAGGCTCCCAGACTTCAGACTATACTACAAAGCTACAGTAATCAAGACAGTATGGTACTGGCACAAAAACAGAAATATAGATCAATGGAACAGGATACAAAGCCCAGAGATAAACCCACGCACATATGGTCAACTTATCTTTGATAAAGGAGGCAAGAATATACAGTGGAGAAAAGACAGCCTCTTCAATAAGTGGTGCTGGGGAAACTGGACAGCTACATGTAAAAGAATGAAATTAGAACACTCCCTAACACCATACACAAAAATAAACTCAAAATGGATTAAAGACCTAAATGTAAGGCCAGACACCATCAAACTCTTAGAGGAAAACATAGGCAGAACACTCTATGACATAAATCACAACAAGATCCTTTTTGACCCACCTCCTAGAGAAATGGAAATAAAAACAAAAATAAACAAATGGGACCTAATGAAACTTAAAAGCTTTTGCACAGCAAAGGAAACCATAAACAAGACGAAAAGTCAACCCTCAGAATGGGAGAAAATATTTGCAAATGAAGCAATTGACAAAGGATTAATCTCCAAAACATACAAGCAACTCATGCAGTTCAATATCAAAAAAGCAAACAACCCGGGGCTTCCCTGGTGGCACAGTGGTTGAGAATCTGCCTGCCAATGCAGGGGACACGGGTTCGAGCCCTGGTCTGGGAAGAAGATCCCACATGCTGCGGAGCAACTAGGCCCATGAGCCACAATTACTGAGCCTGCGTGTCTGGAGCCTGTGCTCCACCACAAGAGAGGCCCTGATAGTGAGAGACCCGCGCACCGTGATGAAGAGTGGCCCCCACTTGCCGCAACTAGAGAAAGCCCTCGCACAGAAACGAAGACCCAACACAGCCATAAATAAATAAATAAATAAATAAATAAATAAAATTTTTAAAAAAAGAAATTGTTAAAAAAACAAACAAACAAACAAACAACCCAATCCAAAAATGGGCAGAAGACATAAACAGACATTTCTCCAAAGAAGATATACAGATTGCCAACAAACACGTGAAAGAATGCTCAACATCATTAATCATTAGAGAAATGCAAATCAAAACTACAATGAGATATCATCTCACACCGGTCAGAATGGCCATCATCAAAAAATCTACAAACAATAAATGCTGGAGAGGGTGTGGAGAAAAGGGAACCCTCCTGCACTGTTGGTGGGAATGTAAATTGATACAGCCACTATGGAGAACAGTATGGAGGTTCCTTAAAAAACTAAAAATAGAAGTACCATATGACTCAGCAATCCCACTACTGGGCATATACCCTGAGAAAACCATAATTCAAAAAGAGTCATGTACCACAATGTTCACTGCAGCTCTATTTACAATAGCCAGGACATGGAAGCAACCTAAGTGTCCATCAACAGATGAATGGATAAAGAAGATGTGGCACATATATACAATGGAATATTACTCAGCCATAAAAAGGAAGGAAACTGAGTTATTTGTAGTGAGGTGGATGGACCTAGAGACTGTCATACAGAGTGAAGTAAGTCAGAAAGAGAAAAACAAATACCATATGCTAACACATATATATGGAATCTAAAAAAAAAAAAAATGATCAGAGGAACCTAGTGGCAAGACGGGAATAAAGACCTACTAGACCTACTAGAGAATGGACTTGAGGATACAGGGAGGGGGAAGGGTAAGCTGGGACAAAGTGAGGCAGTTGCATGGACATATATACACTACCAAACGTAAAATAGATAGCTAGTGGGAAGCAGCCGCATAGCACAGGGAGATCACCTTGGTGCTTTGTGACCACCTAAAGGGGTAGGATAGGGAGGGTGGGAGGGAGGGAGATGCAAGAGGGAAGAGATACGGGGACATATGTATATGTATAACTGATTCACTTTGTTATACAGCAGAAACTAACACACCATTGTAAAGCAATTATACTCCAATAAAGATGTTAAAATAAAAAACAAAACAATATTGTAAAGCAAGTATACTCCAATAAAAGTTTTTAAAAAATAAAAATAAATGAACATACAACAACAAAAAAGAGATATTTAGAAGGAAGAATTGACGGGACTACTAGACGTCAGTTGGTGAACAGCGAACAGCTAAAGAAACCAGGGTTTGTTCATTCTGGAGCAGAATATGCAAAGTGCCAGCCCAAATAGGAAAGGTTGCTGTGTGGAAGAAGCAGAAATGCTTGGGTAAAACCAGAGTCGATGGGCAAAGTCACAAGGAATGGCTTCCTCCTGTCTGTACTGTCCAGTCAGGCTACATGTCATCACCAGAGGTAGTACCAGGAGGTGCCGAGCAGAGGCTGGGTGATTACCTTGTAAGGATTCTGTGGAGAGGAGACAAGTGAGGGTTGGGCCAGCTGACATCCAAGGTCTTACAATGCAAAAGGCCTACGAACAATGGGCAGTCCATTTGTCTCCTCTGAGGCTAAGTCTTTAGGTCTGGTCGCTGATGATATTTGCCAAAACTTACATACTGGGATCTGGGGTCTCCGCCCAAAATACGCTCATCACCCCAACCTTCCTTAATTCCTGTATTTCCATTAACTTGTCAGGGTATATTTTAATTATCTTGTTCCATGTTCATCAACCCCCATGGTCTCATGGAGGTGGTCTTGTGAACTATACTGTTTCAGGGATCAGGTCTGACATTTTTATTTCCAAGAACCCATCCCAGGGCCAGGTGCTCCTGAGTGGATGAGTAGACTTACCCATGACTTTTTAAGTTGCATAGTATTCCATGGTTCTGATATGTCAACATGGAACCGTCTACCCCAGAGGTCCTGAAATCAGATAGGCTGAGGGGGAGCAGCCCAGAGAATCACAAGAAGCTGCTACATTTATCATGTCTATTACTTTTGGGTGAGAGGTGTCAATCAAAAAAGACCATCATTTGCCTTTTGAGCAACTCCTAGAAATGAATACACACTGGTGAACAAAAACTGAGAATTTAAAAAAAAAAAATGTGAAGTAGAACTGAGCTCTTGGTTGGAAATGCAAGCTTTTAATATTTAACACCCCGGAGGGCAATGCAGGTCTCACTTCCTCTGACTGACAGCTCCTAATGACAGCAATAAACCAAGGTGCCCCCATCTGCCAAGCAGATGTTCTGAGTAGACAAGGGGCCCAACCACTGTCCCAGATGCATCTGTGTTTTCTAATTGCCGAACCCTGTTTAAGGGCCTGAGCTATAATATGCATGTGCTTTATCACCAAAGAAATGGAGATACATACGACAGGAACATGGAGCCTGATAAAATCAGAAAGAGGACATTATCAATGTTCAGATGAAGGTAGATAGGAGTTCTGACTGCTTAACTAAAATACTTCAAAGCAAGTTCAGAATGAACTGGAGTGGAGGGAGGTGGTGAGAAAAGAGAGATGTAGTAACTAAAATTAATTACTCTTGTTACTATGGTAGCAACCCAGAACAAGCAAAGTTAGACACACATCCAAGGTGAATCCCAAACAGGGCCATGTGCTTGCTTTCCTTTCCCAAGTAGCTGGAAGCAGTTATCTAACAGGATTAAATCCCATTGTTAACCCACTTGACTCCAAAGACAATCTTCCTCTCTGGTTGGTTCAGGGCTGTAACAGCACAAGTGTTGTTTGAATCCTAACATCTCTTACCCATGTTCATGCTGACCATTCTTTCAAGATAGCCAATTAGGTGGTGTCTTGGTTGGGTCTGCCAGAAGATGACCATCAGAGAAGGATTCCAGAGCAAGTAGTTTAGTAAAGCCCAGTAAGAAATGGAACCATCGAAGAGAGATCACCCGATGAGAAGGAGACATGGAAAGGGGCTAGTGTCAGAGACATGGTACTTCCACAGAGTGGGAGGGAATAAAGACCCTAGTCTCTCCCTTCCCACACTCTGATCTCCTCTCATTGGCCAAACCCAAGCAGAAGCCAGAAGGTAAGGGAGCCCAGGTAGTGTAATTTACAAATTACATAGCCTCACATGGCACAGAGCAAAAAGGAAAGGTACAAATTGAATTGGTGGGGAGGGTGCATGGTGACTCAAACATGGAATGATCAGCACATCCAGGCTGGCTGATAGGGCGGGGACAGTCTAACCAAAATTTAGCCAGTTTCCTTCAAAAGACAATAGATACCCCTTTTAAAGTTTGTAAAGGAAGATGTGCTAAGAAGGATACATTTCTCAAACCCAGCTAAGACTGAGGGTCCTAACAAGCTAGAGGACAGAATTCTTGGAAGCTGACCTCTTAGCTGCTGCAACAAAGCAGAGAGAGCTTTAATTAAAAGCCGTCCTTCCCGTGCTGCTGCCCAGCTTCAAGCAGTCCTTTGGTCTCCAGCTGCCTCCTTGAGTCCCAGAATACTTTCCACCCACAGAGGAACAAAGCACAGCTGCTGCTTCCTGGTACCTAGAGGCCTCTTGTTACCCACCCTCCTGTCCCCTTTTGTGGGGGGAGGAAAAGAAATATCCATGAGCAACTCGAGGTTGTACACATCAGCCTTTAAGAATCCCCAGATGCATTGATCACTTTCTCACTGCCCTGACCTTCTGTTTTCACCCAAGAGGCATCATTAAAATTGGACCCTTTCCACACATGCTCACAAAAGCAGCACCAGTTTGGCCCAGAAAAATCTTGGTCTTTCTGGTCCACAACCCTCACAGCACACAGCCTCCCCAGTCGTAGAAAGGTGCCAGTGGAACAGATGGCCAAAAGGCACATGAAAAGATGCTCAACATCACTAATTATTAGAGAAATGCAAATCAAAACTACAATGAGGTGTCACCTCACACTGGTTAGAATGGCCATCATCAAAAAAATCTACAAACAATAAATGCTGGAGAGACTGTGGAGAAAAGGGAACTCTCCAACACTGTTGGTGGGAATGTAAATTGGTACAGCTACTGTGGAGAACAGTATGGAGGTTCCTCAACTAAAAACAGAGCTACCATATGATCCACCAATCCCACTCCTGGGCATATAACTGGAAAAAAACACAATTTGAGAGGGTACATGCACCCCAATGTTCATCGCAGCACTATTTACAATGGCCAGGACATGGAAGCAACCTAAATGTCTATCAATGGAGGAATGGATAAAGAAGATGTGGTACATATATACAATAGGATATGACTCAGCCATAAAAAAGAATGAAATAATGCCATTTTCAGTGACATGATGGACCTAGAGATTGTCACACTGAGTGAAGTCAGACAGAGAAAGACAAATATCATATGATACCACTTATATGTGGAATCTAAAGAAATGGTACAAATGAATCTATTTACAAAACAGAAGTTGAGTCACAGATGTAGAAAACAAACTTATGGTTACCAGGGGAAAAAAGAGGGGGGAGGGATAAATTGGGAGATTGGGATTGACATATACATACTACTATATATAGAATAGATAACTAATAAGAACCTACTGAATAGCACAGGGAACTCTATTCAATACTCTGTAATGACCTATATGGGAATAGAATCTAAAAAAGAGTAGATATGTGTGTATGTATAACTGACTCACTTTGCTGTACAGCAGAAACTAACACAACATTGTATATCAACTATACTCCAATAAAAAATAATAATAAATTAAAAAAGAAAAAAGAAAGGTGGCAGTGGAGGTGATATTGGGCTGCTGTGACTGTTACCACTGTGGCTGTTTAAAAGCAACATCCCCAGGTGCCACCCATAATTAATTGTTCTGTTCTACTGAGAACCCTATCAAAAGGAACTGGAGGAGGTGATTTCCAAGATCATTGTTTCTCATTGGTTCAAAGTTACCAAGAAAATACAGAAAAATCACATTAATCAAGGGAAGGGAACTTTGGATTGAAACATGGCAGGAGTCACTGCAAAGCAGGCCCCAGGGAAAAGGCCTCCCCAACCCCCAGCAAATGAATTGGAACCGTGTGTAAACCAACACCAGAATGCTGTGTCTTTGGCTGGTTTTTCAATCCCAGGTTTAAAAGATTTGATTTATTAAAGTTTTAAAACTTTAACCTCATAGATGAATTTCTCAGCCAACATTGATGAATTTCTCCCATCCACCATCATGTTGTAACATGACATGGCTCTTGCAAAGCACTTATGCCTCCAACTTTGTTCAAAAATAAGTGGAAAGGAATGAAGGGGACATCCTCAGAATTTTGTTATCTTGGAAACTAGACACACCACACACACACACAACTAATATCCTCTAAGGCCAGCCTCCTCCTATGAGGGGTGAGTAGAGGGGGACTATAACAAAATCATAGAAATATCCTGTCTTTCCCTGCTTGTTTCCCTTGGGAGAACTCTTATTTGTCCTTCAAAACCCCACTCATATACCCCCATCCTGATCCCCTCTGAGTCTACTGTTGTACTTTTCACACTGTCGTGACTTTTATTCACATCTGTCTCTTCTAAACTCTGCAGAATCTCTGATTTTGTCACCCTACACTCCCAGAACCTAGCACAGTACATAGTAGGTGCTAAATAAATGCTTGTTGAATTAAATTGAATTGGGGGCTCAGGGGGCATAAGTTCTAGTTCTACCTCTTTATTCTTAAATAGCTTCATCTCTTGACATCTCAGTTTCCTTGGAAATAAGATGAGATCAACCATTTCCTACTCTACTGTCTACGTCAGCTCAGGCTGCTATAACAAAACACCATAGATTGGGTGACTTAGACATTAGTTTCTCACAGTTCTAGAGGCTGGGGAAGTACAAGATCAGGTGCCTGCTGATTCAGTTTCTGGTGAGGGCTCTCCTCCTATCTTGTAGATGGCCATCTTCTCATTGGTGCTCACATGGCCTTTCCTCAGTGTATGCACATGGAGAAAGCAAGATCTGTCTTCCTCTTCTGATAAGGGCACCAATCCCATCATGAGGGCCCCACCGTGATGACCTCAACTAAACCTAATTACCTCCCAAAGGCCCCACTCCCAAATACCATTACACTTACGAGGGCTTCAACATATGAATTTTGAGAGCGCACAAACATTCAGCCTTTAACACCTGCCTACTTCCTAAAGCTGTTATTAGGGCCAAAGAAGATGAGCTGGAGTAAATGGGACTATGAACTTTGGACCTCTGTTCAGGTGTGAAGGATGATTTAAGGATAATTGCCAAGCAATGCCAAGACCAATGTGTAACCTGGTGTTTCACCACCTCACCATCCCCTTGACCTCCAGGGCTGGAAATCAGTGACATCAGTCAAGTCATACTATGCCACTTCATCTGTCATAAAATTCTACTCACAAAGTCAAGCGATCTTCGTTTGATTGTTGGGGAGAAGAGAACTTAACTTTTCTCCTAAAAAGTTTGCAGTCACTCATTCCTTAGAAGTCCCTAGCTTGACAAACTGCTGGTGGTGACATTTTCATTTTGCCATAGAGTGTTCCATAGAACTCTTGTCCCCCAAAAAATGCCAACAGGTGGTCCACAAACAAAATAATACGACATAATAGATGGGTTGATGTCCAAAAAGGGTGGAAAACACTGGGTTAAACAAAGGTCAGTGAGTTTCTTTCCTGCAGAACTTCTCAGAGCCTTTATTATTGAGAAGGCATTGATAATCTTCAAAAGTTGGGCTAACGTATGCTTTCTTAGAAAGCTGGCCAAGAATGTGGGGTTTGGGATCCTGCCTATATCTATTTCTATCAGTAAGAGACAAGACTAAGTATGGAATTGGGGAATGAGTGAGGAATGCATCTTGAAAAAGTAATTCTAGTTCTAGGTAACATTTACTGAGCCACTACTGTGTACCATTAGAGATTTCACATGCATCATCTCATTTAATTCTCCCAACAACCCTGTGGGTTAGGGAGCATTCATTCTCCCACTTGTCCCACCTCACCTCCTTTCTGCCATGCTGCACGAGCATGGCTTTTGCCAATTATTTCTACAGTATGTGAAACAATTTTTTTTCCTGCCTGTGACTATCAAAACCTTTCTTGAAGAGTAGCAATAATGGTGTCAGAACAAACTGATTTGGTTATAAATTCAAAAAGAGAGAAGCATTTACACTGGGATCATTGAAGCATTTGCTTCCCACCGTAAGTGAAGAATCACACTGTTGTAAGTCCTCAGCCTCCGTGGCCCTTTTGAAGGTAGGATGGATGTATTGTATTATCATCATTCCATTATAAAATCAATCTTTCCCTATTCTGATGGATTGTCTATTGATATAACTTCATACCATTATTTTTCTTCTTCTTTGGGACAGACAAGTGAATTTTCCTTAATTTCATGTGAATTATGAATAATTTCACCTTTTGAAAACTTCGGTGTTTTTATTTGTACTTTATATAGTATAAGGAAACCAAAAATGGACAGTTTGCCGTGTAAATGCAGCTCCAAGTCCATTAGCCGACACCCCCTTGCGCTAATTCCCAACAGATTTCATCCCTGACTTACATAGAAATTCTGCAGCTATGGCTCCCCTATTAGCCCCTGAAAATGGAGACTGTGCAGTTGAACTTGCCCAGGGTCACACAATCAGCAAATGCCAGAGCCTGAGTTCCTCTCTTTCCTTTGTGTAGTTCAACTTCTCAGGAACAAGGCAGATGAGCCATTATCTGAGCACGAACCTAAGGTCAAAGCTAGCTCAGCCATGAGAGGATTTGGAGCTAATACCTGTGAGGGAGACTCAAGCTGCCTTTCCCCTTTCCCATCCCCCTCGGTCTCAGGGGGACCAGAAGCCGGAGTCAAGTGAACAGAAGCACGTGCATGAAGTGCCAGAAACTGCAGGGGAACTGAAGGTTGACTCCCACGTTTATGGTCCAGGGTACTCCTAAGCAGCTTTAAAATGTGGCAATCCCTCCCCTGCAGCAATCTCCCCTTACTCAAAACTCTGGGGTACTTTGATGGACTTCTTTCTCTATGCCTCTACTGCAGATATGAGAACCTGGGATCAAGTTTACACATGAATCAGTGATAGTTACTTTGAGTCATGACCTACATCTGGTGACTTTGACAACCCAGATCGTAAAATCAGAAAAGCATTAAGCAATGGGATGGAGCATTAGACACTAAAAGAAAATGCCTCTGAATATGCTTATTATCTTCAACAGAGCAAAACATATGTACATGTAGTCCATTGAAACTATGGAGAAAGATGATACCGAAAACTTCAAGAGAGCTACAGTCAGTGGGAGTTAATGGTACGGTACCTATTTTTGCTATTTTACTAATTCAAGATGTGAAAAAAGTCTTTGACATCATCTTTATTCAGGACCCTATTATTGCCTTAATTTTGTAGGGGTAAAATTGTATTAATAAGGGCTTTCATAAGTTTGTATTGATAAATGCCCTCGTCACCTGATTCCCACAGATTTCTCAATTGTAGAGTCTCCTACCATGAGGGTGTTTGGAACTATTATTTTTGCAGTTGGAGAGAAACTAGTTAAACCTTTCTTCATAAATGGAACCATCATCAACCCAATCATCCACACCATCGAGCTAGGTCCTCCTAGGAATTGTCCTGTAATTCTCTCTCTTCCTCACCCCCACATTCAATCAGAACTATAGGTTTACCTCCTTGACATCTACTGACTCTGTCCCTGTGCTGCCACTGGCACCACGAAGGTGTTAGTTCATCTCTCGCTTAGATCTTTTCTCCAGGTCCCAGCTGATCTGCCCCCAGAGAAGATTTCTAAAAGGCAAACCTGACCGTGTCTCTCTCCAGCTTAAACCCATCAGGGCTCCCCCTTGCCTACAAAAGCCCATTTATTAATAGATGTCCCACTTAACTGGCCTCTGCCTGTTCCTTCCACTGCATCTCCCACCACTCCCACACGAACCCTAAATTTCCACCTGATGGAAGTTCTTGTAGCTGTACTGCCCTTAGTACCTACTCTTCCATCTTCCTAAGCCCCATTACCCTCCCCCCTCATCCCAGGTGTGGTCTCCTTAAAGCTCTAACTCATTAGCATCTAGACACACCAATCAGTAGAAACTCAGTCAGCTGTGTGGCTTTGGGACAGTCACTTAGCCTCTCTGATCCACTTGCCTTCCACTGGCAAACGGATATAAGACCTATTTCATGGGATTGTTGTGAGTAACTGAAGGCTCATTATGCACTCAACACAGAGTGGACCCTCACTAAGTTCTCCCTGAACCCGAGTTTCAGGAGGACCCTGAGACAAGCAGGATTGGAGAAAGGAAGGAGCTAACTGGACCTGCTTCCGCATTACATGATGGAGAGGTAATACTAGACAACTCCAAGGAGAAAACTCATTTTATCTTTATGATATCCATGATTTCAAGCCCTTTGGTCTCCCTTTATCAGAAACTGTTAGTTATGCCCCAATATCCATTTTCTCCTTGTTCTATAGTAATAGGAAACCTGGACTCTCAGTTGGGCACTTAGCCAACCAAAATAATATTACAATTCCTAACCTCCCTTGTAGCTAGATGTGGTCCTATGGTTAAGACGGTTAAGTTCTGGCCAGTAGGATGTGAGCTGAAGTGATGTATACAACTCCCAGTTCCCATCCGTAGAAGGAAGAGGCAGGCTCTGCTCTTTTTCTCCCTCTCTTTCCAATGCAGATGTGGTGGAGGTGGTCATGGTGGGCCATACCTGACCATATGGAGAGAGGCAATAGCCTGGGAACAGAAGAGCAGCATGTATAGAAGCATCCCAATCCCCGAGCACTAGCAAAGGACAAAGCAGCCACACCATCTTGGACTTTATGTGAGAGAGAAATAAACTTCTCATTTATTAAGCCACACTCATTTTGAGTTTCTCCAAGAGCAGCTAAACTCTACTGCAACTAATATAATTTCAAATACATTCTCATTGGCTTCTGACTCCATGGCCCCAACCATGTGGGGAACAAAGAGGTCCTTTCTGCCCTATTCACATCTCCCAAACTACTGCAGGTCAGTACCAGGTGAGGTGAGCCCTGGTTTTCATCAGTAAAGCTAGAAATGATTAAAATGTCTGCAGAATTATATGCCAAAAACTTCTATTATTACCATCTTACTATGTCAAAGTTGAAAGGCATGTAAGATTTCTCCAGAGAGCCCATTCACAATGCATTGCAGAACTGTGTAGGTGTTTTATGAAATGTGTTTTATTCAAGCCAGGATATACAACACGAACATTATTGAAAAAAAACTGAGGGTCTGGTTGTCTCCTTTTAATATAGACTTTTAACAAAAAAGTAATGTCGTATACATATTCAATTTAATTTAAATTTTATTTTGCCTGCTATTATTCATTTTGGGTGTTCAATGAAGAAGAAATATTCCCTTATTATTATTATATTAGTTTCTGACAGTTCAATTTCTCTGACTGCTACGCCACAAACAACCTCCACTGAAAAAGCATAGAAGTAGTTGCTTTGATCAAAATTTCATGCCAAATCTTTTAGAGTCCACGTAGATCACAGCCTCTGAACACAGACGCATGGTACCAGAGCCCCCGGAGCCAGGCTTGGGAAAATTTCTCCATCCAGAACATGGTGCACATGGGAATTACCTGGGAACTTTAATACCTGCTGTTTCCCAGGTCCCACTCCAGATCTTCTAATGTAACAGAGCAGGGATGCTCAGCACCAGGATGTCAGTGCAGAGCCCGGGGTGGGAGCCATGACTGAATGGCGGGATGGCGTATAGTAAGTAGAAGGGGGTGCAGGACAGAGAAGTTCTGGTTTGAACTGTTGACTCTGCCACACAGTTGTTTTGATTTTAGTTTCTTTGGTTTTTTTACAGGTTTCTTTTTTTTTTTGAGATACTCACTTGCCATACAGTTCACTCATTTAAAGTATACGATTCAATGGCTTTTACTATATTCATGGAGCTATGCAACCATCACCACAATCAATTTTAGAACATTTCAGTATCAAAAAAAAAACCCTCCATTCCATTAGCTTTCACCCTCCTTACTCTCCCCATCACTCCTCAAGCCCTAGGCAACTACTAATTTACTTTCTGTGTCTATGCATTTGCCTATCCTGGGCATATAAATGGAATCATACAATACGTGGTCCTTGGTGGCTGGTTCTTTCACTTCTCTCACATAATGTTTGCAAGGTTCATGTATGTGGTAGCATGAATCGGTAGTTTATTCCCTTTATGGCTGAATAATATTCCATTATATGGATACACCACAGTTTGTTTAGCCATTCATCAGATGATGGATGTTTTGATTGTTTCCATTTTTTGGCTATTATGAATAACCCTGCTATGAGCAATTGTGTACAAGTTTTTGTGTGGACGTTATGTTTTCATTTCCTTGGGTATATACCTAGGACTGGAATTGCTGGGTTATATGGTAACTCTATGTGTAATCATTTGAGCAACTGCCAGGCCGTTTTCCATTTCTGACAGCTCTCAGTCTCCCCATCTATAAAATGGAGTCATAAAAGCAATGTCACAGGGTTCCTATGAAGATTAAATGAAATAAAACATGGAAAGTATTTATAAACATGCCCAAGCATTGTGGGCATGGATGAGTTCATTAATGAAATCCCAGCAGCTATAATCAGGTGGGAAGTTAAAAACAAACAAGACCAGAGGAAAGAAATGCTATTTGAGTCACTTATTTCTATCCAGTGGAGGAGAATTTTTCAAGGTCTACCACTCAAACAATTATTATCTTCTCATTTAAGAATGATCTTTGGCTAGTTACTTAATTTTTGAGCCTTGGGTTTTGTTTTGTTTTGTTTCAAGTCTGTAAAAGGGGTGTGATAAGGTATACTTTACATAGTGGGAGGTAAGGCTTAAATGAGATCACATAAATTAAGCATCTGGTACTTGACACAGAACAGGTAACCATCCAAGCTTTAGTCTCATTCACTTTCCTTTCATAAGACTTATAAAAGGGAAGGCTAGAAAAAGGGACAACTTGATCAAGTCATGAATGAAAAAGCAAGAATGAGGACAATTTCTCCAGACTTTAAGGTCACTAGGAAAAACTGTCACAAGCTGTTGGGATTTCTGCCTTCATTACCCCTTCAGAGACTGAACTCTGGGCTTAGTGGCATAAGGATGGGTCCTAAGGAGGGAATCCTTTATCTTTACATGCCCTGGGCTCCACGAGGGGAGAGAGGTCAGTTGGTAATCTAGGTCTACTGACCCCATGGCCCACTACATAGGACTGGTCATAGCTCCTTGCCGCAAGGAGGTATTTAGAACTGCAGGTAGACCTCCTTAGTGAGGGCCAAGGGACAGATGTGTCTGGCTTAGAGATTGTCCAGTAATCTGTTACACTAGAATTTCTCAAACTTTAAAGGGCATACAAATCACCCAGGGAGCTTGTTACAGTACAAATTCTGATTCAGTAGGTTTGGGTGGAGCTCAAGATTCTGTTTTTTTAAACAAGCTTTCTGGTGATACCCACATTGCTAGTTCAAAAACCACATTTTTGAAGAGCAAGATATTAAACGCTCCTTGTTTTTTTATTCTACTCAAACAAAAAAGACCCAGCTGTGGAAGTGCTAGGAAGAGAAAAGATAGGAACAGATTTAAAGAGAAGCAAGAAGTTGGCTGGAGTTCTGCTATCTGCTCTGGGCCCAGTAATAGTGGAAGGCGTACCCCTCCCCTTCATACCCAAAACCATGCCATGGAATCTTAAATATCTGATTGAAAAATGTTAATGCACTAGGATATATCAATGTCAATATCTTTGTTTTGATATTGTACTAGAGTTTTGCAAGATGTTACTGCTGTATTATTCTTTCAACTCTGTATCTCTCTGTATTATTTCTTATACGTAAATGTGAATGTATGTCTCAAAATAAAAAGTTTAATTTTAAAAATCCACAATAAAAAAACGTGAATGACTCTAATGAAATGGTAGCCAATAGTTTGGTAAGTCACAGTTTCCAATTCTGTGCTTTCAACAAAATTGAGAAAGAACTAAGTCGAGTTGTTGGTTAACAGATCATTACAAGTAGTTTTTGATGATTAAAAAAAAAGCACGAGGAACAAAAGAGGGATTAGAGTTGTATTTAAATAAAAATCAACTTTAGGTGTAACAGCAGAAAGAAAGGAATGGATTTGTTTTTTAAATAAAAAACACGCCAATCTTATTTTACAATCAGAAACACAAAAGTCTGGTATATAATCATAGCAAATGCATTTGTTTCTAAATTTTATAACATGGTCACTTAAAGAAAAAGCTGACAAGGGGGAAAATCAGAAAAGAGAAAGAAAAGACTAAGTATAGAAGGAGGTGACATAAGAGAGACCCATAAAAATGGGATAGAAAAATGAGCAAAGAGCGGCTTAGGGGGTGTCTGCGGTGAGCCCTCACTGCCCTGTGAAACTGAGTTATAGAAATAAAATGATAGATTCGGAGGCTGTTAACACTGGAAAGTCTCTTAGAGAGTGTAAATGTTTAACAGCTTGCTTGGGAGGAGGTGGATGGGAAACCTTGATTCGTAGCATTTGCCAATTTCCATGGTGTAAATACTACCACCACCACCACCCCCAGGGCCAATTTCAGACCACCAACAAAACATCACTGAACACAAAGTTGAGAAGACACACTCAGCTCTCATGGGTCAGTATGAACAAGCCCCAGGACACTGATGCACTCAGACATCATTTTCTCCAACCTGATCACTTCACAGATGATGCAACTAAAGCCAAGGAAGAAATGTAACTTGTCCACATTTGCAGAGTCTACAAGTGGTAGAGCTGAAATTAAAACCTGGGAAATTAAAACTTTAAGTCTTCGGGCTAATGGTTTTCCCCTTCATTTATTTGTCTATCTATTTATTTATTTATTTTATTCTTCGCTGCATCAGGTCTTAGTTGCAGTATGCAGGATCTTTTGTTGCAGCACGCGGGCTTCTCTCTAGTTGTGGCGTGTAGGTTTTTTCTCTCTCTAGTTGTGGTACATGGGCTCCAGAGCATGTGGGCTCTGTAGTTTGTGGTGCACGGGCTCAGTAGTTGTGGTGCATGGGCTTAGTTGCCCCGTGGCATGTGGGATCGTAGTTCCCCGACCAGGGATTGAACCCATGTCCCCTGCATCAGAAGGCAGATTCTTTACCACTGGACCACCAGAGAAGTCCCATTCTTCCCCTTCATTTTTATTAATAACCCTCATTTGAAAAGACACACATTTCACAATTCCAGACTCCCTTGCAGCTAGGGGGTGGCCATGTAGACTATGAGGCAATGAGACAGAAACAGATTAGTATTTTTCTAATAAAAAGGATATGAGTAGCTTGCACACAGCTTTAGCTTTTCTCCATCTTCTGGGCATCTTACCACCCAGAGGGTAAAAGTCTCATAACAAAAGTGGTAGACCAAGCAGTTAGATGGTGTTTAGATTCTTGGCAATGTCTTCAGGCAGCTGTACCAGCTCTGGACTTGTTGTATGAAAGAAATGAATCCCACCTTGGTTAAAGCACCGTAGTCAGGTTTCTGTTAGATGCAACCGACTGCAATCCCAGCTGCTCTACAACCCCTCTGTGGTCAGATGGACAACAAATTAGAAACATCTTCTGAGTTTTATGGCTAAAATAAAAATTTGCTTCCCTGTGGAATTCTATAGTTTTTTAAATGTGTAAGGAAGTGATTTACATTTTAACAACCCATTTTGGAACCTTAGAAGAATCAGTTCCTTTGACAGTCAGCAGCTGTCTGATTGCCTTACATTCATTCATTCCTGGAGAGACTGGACCTACTATATTTAGTTGGAATCAGTGTATTCCATATCTCTTGAAAATAACAATAAAAAAATCAGATTCCAGTTTAAAGGATCCACTTAACTATGCTACATCTCAAAAACCCAGAAACTAATTCTACTACAGTTTCTACAATTTCTACAATCCAAGCTGAATCCACTACAATACAACCAGAAATTAGTGCCTGTTTTGAGTAAGATTGATCAGATATTTTGGTGTGTTTTAGACAAGGTGAATCTTCCAGGTTACTTCCTCAAAGCCCCTAGCTGGGGTCTGAAGTTTGAAACACTCATTGTATCATTGCCAATTACGTCACATGGCCTGAATGAGAAAAGATACCAAGTTCACTTTCTGAAGGGTCCACAATCTCTTTTTTTTTAATTCTAAAGAAATACACTTTCTTAACAGGGAAGCCTAAAATAATAAGGATATTCTATAAGAATTAAAGTTTAGAAAAAAAGAACCACATATTTAAAGCAAGAATTTTAAGTTGGGCATTTAGTTCTGCTCCTGCTTTTTGAGATATAAAACAGTATGTTTAAAATGGCACGATCTTCCTGAAGCGCAATTTGGCAACAAATATCAAAAGTTTTGCCTACCCATTGCCCTGAGCAATTCTGTTTCTAGGAATTTATCATAGATGAGTATAAGAACCTAGCAACATAGTTCACAAGAAGGAAAAATTAGAAACCAACCCAAATGCCCAACAATAGGGGATTAAATTATAGTAGGCCCATATAATGGGGGCATTAAAAATGATCTTGCAGAAGATTACTTAACATGGGAAAATATTCATAGTAAGTGAAACATATGTAAGTTTCATATGAAAATATTCATAGTAAGCAAAACATATGAACCCATTGGATAAATGTGTTATGAAAAGATATGCACAAAAATTTTTTTTATACATCATAGTTATTTTCTTTGTGTTTATGTTTTAAATAAATATATGACTTTTAGGAGCAGCCGCAGGGGCCAGCCTGGTGAGAGGCTGCAAGGCTGTGGCGTGTCGACAGCGGCGGTCCACCTAGAACAGGCTGGGGCCTGCAGGTTGGGGCCACTTTGTCAGGTGCCTTCAAGATGGCGGAGGAGTAAGACGTAGAGATCACCTTCCTCCCCACAAATACATCAAAACTACAACTACATGTGGAACAACTCCTACAGAACACCTACTGAATGCTGGCAGAAGACCTCAGACTTCCCAAAAGGCAAGAAACTCCCTACACATACCTGGGTAGGGCAAAAGAAAAAAGGAAAAACAGAGACAAAAGAATAGGGGCAGGACGTGCATCTCAGGGAGGGAGCTGGGAAGGAGGAAAAGTTTCCACACATTAGGAAGCCCCTTCACTGGCGGAGACTGGGGGGTGGTGGGAGGGAAGCTTCAGAGCCACAGAGGAGAGCTCAGCGACAGGGGTGCAGAGGGCAAAATGGAGAGATTCCTGCACAGATGATCAGTGCTGATGAGCACTCACCAGCCCGAGAGGCTTGTCTGCTCACCCACCAGGGCGGATGGGGGCTGGGAGCTGAGTCTCAGGCTTCAGAGGTCAGATCCCAGGGAGAGGACTGGGGTTCGCTGCGTGAACATGTCCTAAAGGGGGCTAGTGCACCACAGCTAGCCGGGAGGGAGTCCGGGAAAAAGTCTGGACCTGCCTAAGAGGCAAGAGACCATTGTTTTGGCGTGCAGAAGGAGAGGGGGTTCAGAGCACCGCCTAAATGAGCTCCAGAGACAGGCGCGAGCCGTGGCTATCAGCGTGGACACCAGAGACGGGCATGAAACGCTAAGGGCTGCTACTGCAGCCACCAAGAAGCCTGTGTGCAAGCACAGGTCACTATCCACACCTCCCCTCCTGGAAGCCTGTGCAGCCTGCCACTGCCAGGGTCCTGTGATCCGGGGACAACTTCCCCGGGAGAACACACGGTGTGCCTCAGGCTGTTGCAACATCATGCCGGGAGAACACACGGTGTGCCTCAGGCTGTTGCAACATCATGCCGGTCTCTGCCGCCACAGGCTTGCCCCGCATTTCATACCCCTCCCTCTCACAGGCCTGAGTGAGCCAGAGCCCCCTAATCAGCTGCTACTTTAACACCCTCCTGTCTGGGTGGAGAACAGACACCCTCAGGCGACCTACAGGCAGAGGTGTGGCCAAATCCAAAGCTGAACTCCAGGAGCTGTGTGAACAAAGAAGAGAAAGGGAAATCTCTCCCAGCAGCCTCAGGAGCACCGGATTATATCCCCACAATCAAAGGGATGTACCCTGCATCTGTGGAATACCTGAATACACAACAACATCCCAAAATTTAGGTGGTGGACTTTGGGAGCAACTGTAGACTTGGGGTTTGCTTTCTGCATCTAATTTGTTTCTGGTTTTATGTTTATCTTAGTTTAGTATTTAGAGCTTATTAAAATTGGTAGATTTATTGATTTGGTTGTTCTCTTCCTTTTTTATTTGTATATATATATATATATATATATATTCCTTTTTCTCTTTTTGTGTGTATGTGTATGCTTCTTTGTGTGATTTTGTCTGTATAGCTTTGCTTTTGCCATTTGTCCTAGGGTTCTGACTGTCCGTTTTTTGGTTTTTTCTGGTTTTTTTTTTTAGTATAGTTTTTAGTGCTTGTTATCATGGGTGGATTAGTTTTTTGGTTTGGTTGCTCTCTTCTTTCTTTTTTTCTTTTATTACTTTTTTATTTTTTTACTTTTAATAATTTTTTTCTATTTTAATAACTTTGTTTTATTTTATTTTATTTTATTTTTCTTTCTTTCTTTCTTCTTTTTTCTCCCTTTTCTTCTGAGCCATGTGGCTGACAGGGTCTTGGTGCTCTGGCCAGGTGTCAGGCCTGAGCCTCTGAGGTGGGAGAGCCAAGTTCAGGACACTGGGCCAACAGAGACCTCCCAGCCCCATGTAATATCAAATGGCAAAAGCTCTCCCAGAGATGTCTACTTCAAAGCTAAGACCCAGCTCCACTCAACGACCAGCAAGCTACAGTGCTGAACACCCTATGCCAAACAACTAGCAAGACAGGAACACAAAATCACCCATTAGCAGAGAGCCTGACTAAAATCATAATAAGTTCATAGACACCCAAAAAAACACCACTGGACATGGTCCTGCCCACCAGAAAGACAAGATCCAGCCTCATCTGCCAGAAAACAGGCACCAGTCCCCTTCACCAGGAAGCCTACACAACCCACTGAAACAACTTACCCACTGCCAGCAGACACCAAGAACAATGGGAACTACAAACCTGCAGCCTGCGAAATGAAGACCCCAAACACAGTAACTTAAGCAAAATGAGAAGACAGAGAAATACACAGCAGATGAAGGAGCAAGGTAAAAACCCACCAGGCCAAACAAATGATGAGGAAATAGGCAGTCGACCTGAAAAAGAATTCAGAGTAATGATAGTAAAGCTGATCCAAAATTTTGGAAATAGAATGGAGAAAGTACAAGAAATGTTTAACAAGGACCTAGAAGAACTAAACAGCAAACAAACAATGATGAACAACACATTAAATGAAATTTAAAATTCTCTAGAAGGAATCAATAGCAGAAAAACTGAGGAAAAAACGGATAAGTGACCTGGAAGATAAAATAGGGGAAATAACTACCGCAGAGCAGAATAAACAAAAAAGAATGAAAAGAATTGAAGACAGTCTCAGAGACCTCTGGGACACCATTAAACGCACCAACATTTGAATTATAGGGGTCCCAGAAGAAGAAGAGAAAAAGAAAGGGTCTGAGAAAATATTTGAACAGATTACAGTTGAAAACTTCCCTAATATGGGGAAGGAAAGAGTCACTCAAGTCCAGGAACTGCAGAGACTCCCATACAGGATAAATCCAAGGAGAAACATGCCAGGACACATATTAATCAAACTATCAAAAATTAAATACAAAGAAAAAATATTAAAAGCAGCAAGGGAAAAGGAACAATTAAAGTACAAGGGAATCCCCATAAGGTTAACAGCTGATCTTTCAGCAGAAACTCTGCAAGCCAGAAGGGAGTGGCAAGACATATTTAAAGTGATGAAAGGAAAACACCTACAACCAAGATTACTCTACCTAGCAAGATCTCATTCATATTCAACGGAGAAATTAAAACCTTTACAGATAAGCAAAAGCTAAGAGAATTCAGCACCAACAAACCAGCTCTACAACAACTACTAAACGAACTTCTCAAGGCAAGAAACACAAGAGAAGGAAAAGACTTACAATAACAAACCCAAAACAATTAAGAAAATGGTGATAGGAACATACATATCGATAACTACCTTAAATGTAAATGGAACAAATGCTCCAACCAAAAGACATACACTGGCTGAATGGATACAAAAACCAGACCCATACATATGCTGTCTACAAAAGACCCACTTCAGACCTAGGGACACATACAGACTGGAAGTGAGGGAATGGAAAAAGATATTCCATGCAAATGGAAATCAAAAGAAAGCTAGAGGGCTTTCCTGGTGGCGCAGTGGTTGAGAATCTGCCTGCCAATGCAGGGGTCACGGGTTCGAGCCCTGGTCTGGGAAGAGCCCACATGCCGCGGAGCAACTAGGCCCGTGAGCCACAATTACTGAGCCTACGCGTCTGGAGCCTGTGCTACGCAACAAGAGAGGACACGATAGTGAGAGGTCCGTGCACCGTGATGAAGAGTGGCCCCCACTTGCCACAACTAGAGAAAGCCCTCGCATAGAAACAAAGACCCAACACAGCCATAAATAAATTTAAAAATAAATAAATAAATAAAAATTTTAAAAAAAGAAAGCTAGAGTAGCAATTCTCATATCAGATAAAATAGACTTTATTATAAAGACTATTACAAGAGACAAAGAAGGACACTACATAATGATCAAGGGATCAATCCAAGAAGAAGATACAACAATTGTAAATATTTATGCAACCAACATAGGAGCACCTCTATACACAAGGCAAATGCTAACAGCCATAAAAGGGGAAATCGACAGTAACACAATCATAGTAGGGGACCTTAACACCTCACTTTCACCAATGGACACATCATCCAAAATGAAAATAAATAAGGAAACACAAGCTTTAAATGAGACATTAAACAAGATGAACTTAATTGATATTTATAGGACATTCCATCCAAAACAACAGAATATACTTTCTTCTCAAGTGCTCATGGAACATTCTCCAGGATAGATCATATCTTGGGTCACAAACCAAGGCTTTGTAAATTTAACAAAATTGAAATCATATCAAGTATCTTTTCCGACCACAATGCTATGAGACTAGATATCAATTACAGGAAAAAATCTGTAAAAAATACAACACATGGAGGTTAAATAATACAATATTTAAAAACCAAGAGATAACTGAAGAAATCAAAGAGGAAATCAAAAAATACCTAGAAACAAATAATAATGAAAACACGACAACCCAAAACCTATGGGATGCAGCAAAAGCAGTTCTAAGAGGGAAGTTTATAGCAATACAAACCTACTTCAAGAAACAAGAAACGTCTCAAATAAACAACCTAACCTTACACCTAAAGCAATTAGAGAAAGAAGAACAAAAGCACCCCAAAGTTAGCAGAAGGAAAGAAATCATAAAGATCAGATCAAAAATAAATGAAAAAGAAATGGAGGAAACAATAGCAAATATCAGTAAAACTAAAAGCTGGTTCTTTGAGAAGATAAACAAAATTGATGGGCTTCCCTGGTGGCGCAGTGGTTGAGAATCTGCCTGCTAATGCAGGGGACATGGGTTCGAGCCCTGGTCTGGGAAGATACCACATGCTGCGGAGCAACTAGGCCCGTGAGCCACAACCACTGAGCTTGCGCATCTGGAGCCTGTGCTCCACAATAAGAGAGGCCACGATAATGATAGGCCCGTGCACCACGATGAAGAGTGGCCCCAGCTTGCCACAACTAGAGAAAGCCCTCGCACAGAAACAAAGACCCAACACAGCCAAAAATAAAAATTAATTAATTAATTAATTCAAAACAAAACAAAACAAAATTGATAAACCATTAGCCAGACTCATCAAGAAAAAAAGGGAGAAGACTCAAATCAATAGAATCAGATATGAAAGAGCAGAAGTAACAACTGACACTTCAGAAATACAAAGGATCATGAGAGATTATGACAAGCAACTATATGCTAATAAAATGGACAACCTGGAAGAAATGGACAAATTCTTAGAAACCCACAACCTTCCGAGACTGAACCAGGAAGATAGAAAATATAAACAGACCAATCACAAGCACTGAAATTGAGACTGTGATTAAAACTCTTCCAACAAACAAAAGCCCAAGACCAGATGGCTTCACAGGCGAATTGTATCAAACATTTACAGAAGAGCTAACACCTATCCTTCTCAAACTCTTCCAAAATATAGCAGAGGGATGAACACTCCCAAACTCATTCTACGAGGCCACCATCACCCTGATACCAAAACCTGACAAAGATGCCAAAAGGAAAGGAAACTACAGGCCAATATCACTGATGAACATAGATATAAAAATCCTCAACAAAATGCTAGCAAACAGAATCCAACAGCACATTAAAAGGATCATACACCATGATCAAGTGGGGTTTACCCCAGGAATGCAAGGATTCTTCAATATATGCAAATCAATCAATGTGATAAACCATATTAACAAACTGAAGGAGAAACACCATATGATCATCTCAATAGATGCAGAAAAAGCTTTCAACAAAATTCAACACCCATTTATGATAAAAACCCTCCAGAAAGTAGGCATAGAGGGAACCTACCTCAACATAATAAAAGCCATATATGACAAACCCACAGCCAACATTGTTCTCAATGGTGAAAAACTGAAACCATTTCCACTAACATCAGGAACAAAACAAGGTTGTCCACTCTCACCGCTATTATTCAACATAGTTTTGGAAGTTTTAGACACAGCAATCAGAGTAGAAAAAGAAATAAAAGGAATCCAAATCAGAAAAGAAGAAGTAAAACTGTCACTGTTTGCAGATGACATGATACTATACATAGAGAATCCTAAAGATGCTACCAGAAAACTACTAGAGCTAATCAATGAATTTGGTAAAGTAGCAGGATACAGAATTAATGCACAGAAATCTCTTGCATTCCTATACACTAATGATGAAAAATCTGAAAGAGAAATTAAAGAAACACTCCCATTTACCATTGCAACAAAAAGAATAAAATACCTAGGAATAAACCTACCTAAGGAGACAAAAGACCTGCATGCAGAAAAGTATAAGACACTGATGAAAGAAATTAAAGATGATACAAACAGATGGAGAGATATACCATGTTCTTGGATTGGAAGAATCAATATTGTGAAAATGACTATACTACCCAAAGCAATCCACATATCTAATGCAATCTCTATCAAACTACCACTGGCATTTTTCACAGAACTAGAACAAAAAATTTCACAATTTGTATGGAAACACAAAAGACCCCGAATAGCCAAAGCAATCTTGAGAAAGAAAAACAGAGCTGGAGTAATCAGGCTCCTGGACTTCAGACTATACTACAAAGCTACAGTAATCAACACAGTATGGTACTGGCACAAAAACAGAAATATAGATCAATGGAACAGGATACAAAGCCCAGAGATAAACCCACACACATACGGTAACCTTATCTTTGATAAAGGAGGCAAGAATATACAATGGAGAAAAGACAGCCTCTTCAATAAGTGGTGCTGGGAAAACTGGACAGCTACATGTATAAGAATGAAATTAGAACACTCCCTAACACCATACACATAAATAAACTCAAAATGGATTAAAGACCTAAATGTAAGGCCAGACAGTATAAAACTCTTAGAGGAAAACGTAGAACACTTTATGACATAAATCACAGCAAGATCCTTTTTGACCCACCTCCTAGAGAAACGGAAACAAAAACAAAAATAAACAAATGGGACCTAATGAGACTTAAAAGCTTTTGCACAGCAAAGGAAACCATAAACAAGATGAAAAGACAACCCTCGAGTGGGAGAAAATATTTGCAAACGAAGCAACAGACAAAGGATTAATCTCCAAAATATACAAGCAGCTCATGCAGCTCAATATTAAAAAAAAGAACACAACCCAACCCAAAAATAGGCAGAAGACTTAAATAGACATTTCTCCAAAGAAGATATACAGATTGCCAACAAACACATGAAAGAATGAGCAACTTCATTTATCATTAGAGAAATGCAAATCAAAACTACAATGAGGTACCACCTCACACCAGTCAGAATGGCCATCATCAAAAAATCTACCAACAATAAATGCTGGAGAGGGTGTGGAGAAAATGGAACCCTCTTGCACTGTTGGTAGGAATGTAAATTGATACAGCCACTATAGAGAACAGTATGGAGGTTCCTTAAAAAACTAAAAATAGAAGTACCATAGGACCCAGCAATCCCACTACTGGGCATATACCCTGAGAAAATCATAATTCAATAAGAGTCACATAGCAAAATGTTCATTGCAGTTCTATTTACAATAGTCAGGACATGGAAGCAACCTAAGTGTCCATCGACAGATGAATGGATAAAGAAGATGTGGCACATATATACAGTGGAATATTACTCAGCCATGAAAAGAAACGAAATTGAGTTATTTGTAGGGAGGTGGATGGACCTAGAGACTGTTATACAGAGTGAAGTCAGAAAGAGAAAAACAAATACCGTATGCTAACATATATATATGGAATCTAAAAAAAAAAAAATGGCTCTGAAGAACCTAGGGGCAGGACAGGAATAAAGATGCAGACATAGAGAATGGACTTGAGGACACGGGGAAGGGGAATGGTAAACTGGGACGAAGTGAGAGAGTGGCATGGACATATATACACTACCAAACGTAAAATAGATAGCTAGTGGGAAGCAGCCACATAGCACAGGGAGATCAGCTCAGTGCTTGCGTCCACTTAGAGGAGTGGGATAGGGAGGGTGGGAGGGAGACGCCACAGGGAGGAGATATGGGGATGTATGTATACGTATAGCTGATTCACTTTGTTATACAGCAGAAACTAACACACCATTGTAAAGCAATTATACTCCAATAAAGATGTTAAAATAAAAACATATTAAGCAACCAAAAAACATATATATATGAGCTTTAGAAGAAGTAGGTTTTCTTTTTTTTTTTTAACTGCTGCTGTTGCCACCACCTCTTGTTACCAAGTAAATTATCTTAATGGCCTTTCATATCTCATCAGAGAAACTGGCAGGAAGAGAGCTCATCAAATGTGAGGGTGGCAAGTTGCTGAGAGGAATAGCAGACACATGGGATGTCAGAGAATGATGACCAGAATAGACCAAATCAAATGTAACAGGTCGAAGGACACATTCCTGCCTGGGAGACCATGAAAGTCTGTCTGCACAGCTCCAGGATGGGCAGGCTCAGCTTCAAAGCTTCGTGAATGAGTGATAATCTCCCTCCAAAGCCAGGCTACAACTTAGAAAAATTACATTAACTGCATTTTAAGAAGGACATGAACAAACTGGAATACGTCCTAAGTAAAAGGGCCAGGACCCATAGACAGCTGGAAGACATGTATTGAGAGACAGCAGAAGGAATAGGGGGTGTTTAACCCAGAGAGCAGGTGACAAATGAGAGATGAAATAGGGGACTTGGGAGTGACCCTCAAACATCTGAAGGACTGTCATTCAGAAGACACTTGATCTAGAATGCAGAGCTACATCTCACGGATGGAAGTTTCTGGAAGACCTATTTTAGTGGAAAATAAGATGGAACTTTTCAAAATTAAAACTACCCAAGGATCTTCCTTGGCGGTCCAGTGGTTAAGACTTTGCCTTCCAATGCAGGGGGTGAGGGTTCGATCCCTGGTCGGGGAGCTAAGATCCCACATGCCTCATGGCCAAAAAACAAAAAAAAACATAAGACAGAAGCAATATTGTAACAAATTCAATAAAGACTTTAAAAATGGTCCACATCCAAAAAAATCTTAAAAAAAAAAAACTACCCAACAATGGGATGGCCTGTCTTATAATGCAGTGAGTTCTCCATCACTGACAACATTCAAGCCAAGAATGGTTAACTATTAAAGTATTTTGTAATGGAATTTCTGCACTCTATGAAAATGCAGACTGGACTAGAAAAACCTCTGTGTTTCCTCCCAGCTCAAAAATGTTAAGATTCTAAAGTAGGCAGCCCCATGAGGGATAGCAGCAAGTCCCTCCTCACCAATTCATGCCCCCAGTTCCCTAATTAGAGAAGCATTCCTTTGGCTTCATCTTCTTTTGATATTAAAATACCATTCGAGATTAAATACTATAAATTGTTATCAGTTCTGATCACCTCCACGTGAATGAGTCTATATGGTCCTTTCCCAAGAATAGGTTTCCCTGGAGGTTGACAAGAAGGATAATATGGTCCTGAGCTATGAAAGCATCCATATTTTGGGAACCACTGAGAGGGAGGGAAAAAGGATGCTCCGAGAACCAAGTTCACAATCTTATATATCAACATACTGACTTGAGTCTTGAAATTCTGTGTTAATTTCCACCCCATGGTCCGGTGCACTCTCACTGTTTATTTAATCCAAGGGTGGTTAATGAACGCCAGACCAGGCCCTCTCCAACGACATGCGAGTTGGAGAGCGCCCACCCCACAATTGCCAACCAGCTGTGCCGCTGAAATTAACTTGCTCAGCTGGCCCTCCAAATAAAGCCATTTAAAGAGTGCAATGTACCATAGAAAGCAATTTGTTTCCTTAAGATTTAGTACCCCACGTGAAGATTGATTTTGATTTGAAAGACAGAAGTTTCTGCAAGGTGAATAATTTTAAGTTTAACATATTCTTCCTTTCAAGGAGCCAAATGTATTAAAATTAGGTGCAAAGTGCTTCTAATTTGTCAATCACTCCTTGGATAATTCTGTTCCTGCATTACCAGGGAAATTGCCCAAGAGACCTGGCTTTTGGCTCCTTTCACCTGCACTATTCCTTTAACTTGATCATGGCTGTAGAATGCAAATGTGACTCTGCAGCTGGGGGCTGGAGGGCAGGGTCCAGGATAAAGACAGCCCCATACCTATATTAAGTTTATCAGGAGGTCAGAGGTGCGACAGGCGTCCTAAGTTCTGTCACACATCAGGTTGTAGGACAGGGCGCTCAATGAAACAGCCGAAGTGGAAGGCATCCCTCTTTCACTGAGGATCTTGTGAGCGCTTGCTTGTTCATTTTGTCCATTGGTTGACACCCACCACCGAGGGCTTGCTCTGTGTCAGATGCTGTGCTCAGTCCCTTGGCACACAGATGACCAAGGACAGGCTGTGCCTTGAGGGGCTCAAACATCAGAGAAACAAGAAAACCACAACTGCTCCAGGGAGCGTTGTGTTGACGGTAAGCACAGGACACTCTGAGACCACCGAGGAGGGTATCTCTCCCAGCTTGAGAGGGTCGCCCGAGGCCTCTGGGGGAAGGGAATAATGATCCTGAACTGATGATCCTGAATGACAAGTGAGCCAGACTGTCCAGCTGGCATAGGACACTTCCAGAAGGAAGAAGGCGTATAAAGAGCATGTGGGCTACCATATATATAACAGATGACCAATAAGGACCTGCGTACAGCACAGGGAACTATGCTCAGTATTTTGTAATAACCTATAAGGGAATAGGATCTGAAGAAGGATAGAAGGATAGATAGACAGATACTAATAGTTAGATAGATATTAATAGATAGGTAAATAGATAAAGATATATGTATCACTGAATCACTGTGCCATATACATGAAACTAACATGATATGGTAAATCAACTGTACTTCAATTTTAAAAAAGAGCACGTGGAGTTACACCCGGCATTTTGGAGGTAGTTCTGGCATTCCAATCTTCATGCTAAGCACCTTATAGGTATTTTCTCATTCCATCCTCACAATGGCACTATGTAGTGGGTTCTATTACAAGGTAGGGACTATCCTCACTTCTATTATATAGATGAGGAAACTGAGGCATTGAAATGTTAAATAATATGCACAAGGTAACCCAGCTTCTAAGTGGAAAAGTCAGGATTCAAACCCAGTTAAGTCCAAGACAAAGTCTGTGTAAATGCATTGCTTTCCAAAAGACATGGATTGTTGGGGGAACTCGTAGCTGGGGTGGAGGGAAGTGGTTCCAGGTGGTGGTCAAAGCACAGGCAGACCTATAGATCAGGTGGTTCTTGGAATCAGTGAGATCACATATGAAAAGCTCCAAGCACAGGACCCAACACACAGTAAGTACTCAATAAATTTTAGCGGTGCTGTGGAGGAGGAGTGCGTGTGGGAAAGTGAAGAGATATAGAGCCAGACACTTCAGCAACTTGAGGAGCACCATGAGTCATGCAAGGTCTGGACATTACCTTGAAGGCAGCAAGGATTCATTCTAGGTGAGCAAGTGACATGCTTAAGGTTTGGCTGTAGAAAGGTGACAACATGAAAGGTAGATTTGCAAGAGACAAAGCAGAAGCAGAAGGATCTTGTGCCCCAGGGTAGAAACACTAGAACTAGCAAACACAGAACAGAGAGGGAGGGAGATGGTTTTCAAAAGATATTTAGGTGGGAAAACAGACTTAGCAAGAGATCACAAATGGCAAGGAAGGGAAAGGTTCCTGCCTCAGGGGATAAGGTGAATGGTAGTGCCATTCCCAGGAAAGGAAATGTGAGGATGGGAATACGGATTCTATTGGGATGTAAGACTGAAGTGGCTGTGGGATGTGCCTATGGGGATGTCCAACAGATCTTTGGAAACATATAGAATCCAACCCAACAGATTGGCAGGGAATAAAATGAAAGTGCCCATACTTACATGGCTCTGATAACCATTCAGGGTGACCCAGACTCATGCCCACAGAGCATGAAAGGAAGCCTCCAACACAACCTTGTCCCCTTCACTGCTTTAGTCCTGGACAGCTTGCCCTGACCCGCTCTGCATGCCACAGTGCAACCAGTTTTCAGTCTTGCCAAATTATGCCAACTTGATCTGTACCCCATCTCCCAGCCTCAGGATTTGCTTCTTCTCTTTCTAACCTTCAGATTCTCTCTCTGGTCTCCCCACCTCAGGATGCCCCTGAAAAGGCCCCACAGCCTTCCCGCCCAGCACCAAGCCCCTAAGATCAGTGCCTCTGGGAGTCTTGACCTGGTGCTTCCACAGGGACATAAACAGGACTGGAGTAAGATGGAGTGCAGTGGGCGTGAGGCCGTCAGGGTCTGAGTCCTTACCTGGAGGCAGTAATCGCCCAAATGGTCCGCCCATGCCCAGAGCGTGTCCAGTGCATGTCTTCCATGAAGCCAACCTCTTCAATCTCTTGGGATAATCTCGGCAGTGCATCTTTGAGACCCAAACAACCAAGTGCAGCACAGAGATGGCAAGAGGATTACTCTTCCCATTTCCTACACACAACCCTGCACTTCAAGGCGTTTCAGAAAGGGGAAGGGAGAGGTCTTGCTGCACCTGCTCCAATGCACAAGGACAAAGTTCCAGCTTGGCTGGCCCTGATAGCCACACTGCCCAGGTCTAATCTGTGGACATGTCACAATCCTAGGAGGACTCCACAAGGGATTGCCTTCCTGCGACGGACAAGGTGTGACTATTTATGTCCCCATAGGTCGGAGAACCTGGAGATGTGGTTACAAATACGGCCAGCAACCAACGAGTAAGGGAATGAATGAACTCCGTTTTATGCTTGATATTCAGACTTCTTGGCTACTGAAGTAGGTGCCTCTCAAGAGGTAGTGAGTGCTCCGGTCTTGGAAACATCCAAGCAGAGAGAGGCTGAGCGAGCAGAGATGATGCAGAGCTGAGGGCCAAGCCACAGACGAGTTGTCCCAGCTCTGTGACTATGTCCTCCTGTGACCTGTCCAAGGTGGAGAAGCTAGGAAATGGCAGAGCTGGGACTGGAACGAGGTCTACTTCAGCCAAGCCCAGCTCCCTGGTATCTTGGTGACAGGAAACAGATTACTGCCAAGAGACAGGCATTCAGGGACCGCCCACACACGCACCCACCCAGAAAAGGAACAGCCATGCACAGCCAGCACTGCGCAGCACCTAAGGCTTACTTCTCGCCCTGCATAACTGATGACCACCCTGTCTTGAACGTGTGACTCACCAGTATTAACTCCACAGGAGCCCTCTGCTGCTTTTGTTCCAGAAATGCTGCAAATTATTGCAAGTTTGTGAAGGAATGGAAACTGGTCGAAGTGAACTGGCTAATAAGCTGCTCCTTCCTCTGTTTCCATATGAAAAGCAAGAAAAAGCAATTAAGAACAAGGAACCTGGACCCACCAGCCCAGAGAAGATTGGGCTAGCCCACAAGTGGGTCCAGCTAGTGCTTTGTTAGACACAACTGCACATGGACACATTTGTTTCAGGAACAAAGCAGCTGGCATCACCCGCCATCAGCCAAGGCTCCCATCCCACTCCATAGCCAAGCCTGAGAAGACTTTGCACCCACATGGAGCTCTTGTTCCCGAACTGCTAAATCATTTTTCAATTTATATAGTAATGGGCTGTCACTGGGGTCATCTTCGCAGCTATCTGTTCCGGTGGTGGCTTTGCAAGAAGAGATTTGATCATTCCTGGCAGTAAAGTCAGTGCTCCAAGCAAGGCGTGAAATGACAAACAGGCACATTTGCAGCAAAGACACCCGGGTGGATTCACTGGCAACGATGATGCCCGGGCACATCCCTTAATAAAAAATCTCATCTTCCTCTAACCACCCAGGAAATCGTACCTTTAAAATCAGGGAGGCCAATTAGAGGGGAAGTTAGAGGGGACCATGAGAGGGACTGTCTCAGCTCTCAGCTGTGCTCCAGCTGACGCCTATGACTGAGACGGCAGCTTTGCTAAGTGTCACGAGAGGTGTTTATAATCGTCTAGAGGGGCACCTGCAACGGTGTGTGAGCGGGGACTAGGCTGCAGGGTTCCAGAAGCAGAGAAGGTGGAAAGTGGAGATGGTGCGAAAACTGAAGTGGGTTAGGGGTCTTCAACAAAGAGGCCAAGTGTCCCAGGTGGTCTGTGCAAGCTAGAGAATGCTAAGGAGCCTACTTCTGGGACCGGAATTGGCAGCCAACCTCTCAAACAGAAAATATATTCATGGTCAAAAAAGGAGCAAACAGGATATCCATGAACGGAGCCCAGCCAATGGCTGGAGGCACGGAATCAAAGACCCTCCCCAAGAAGGGGCACTAGCAGGGGCTGCACTCTGATCCAGCAAGGAACTAGGATGCAGAAGGGAAACTGAGACAGGTACCCTGGGCTACAGATGAGGGAAGACTGCAGCTCAGGAGATGACAACAGTGCCTGGCATAAAGTAAGTATTGGTAGTTAACAATGCTGCTCAAGTCAGAATCTGTCATGTATCATATACTTTTTTATTAAGCTATAGATAAAAGGCCAAATCTTACGGGTCAGTGAGTTTTTATCTATGTGTACACCCATGTAACCACAACTCAGATCAAGATATATACATTTCTTGGGAGTTCCCTGGTGATCCAGTGGTTAGGACTGGGCACTTTTCACTGCCGGGGCCCAGGTTCAATCCCTGGTCAGGGAACTAAGATCCCACAAGCCACGTGGCACAGCCAAAAAAATATATATATATATATATGTACACTTCCAGATATAGCATGCTGCCCCCAAAATTTCTCATGCCCATTCTCAGTCACAAAGGAAACACTTTACTGACTTCTACACCACAGATTAGTTTTCCTTCCTTGTTGTTGAACTTCATTTAAATGGTATCGTACAGTATCTACTCATTGATACTAGCTTTTTTCATTCAACATGACATCTGATATCCATCCATGTCACTGCATGTAATCGTAGTCATTCTTTGTCGTTACTGCGTAGTATTCCAACGCATGAATACTTTACAGTTTATATATCCATTCTATGTTGATAGACATCTGGGTTGTTTTCTAGTCTCTGGCTATTGTGAATCATGCTGCTATGAACATACTTACACTTGTCTTTGCCACTGGAGTATGGGGGACATATGTCCTCATTTTTCTCAGGTATGTAGCCAGGTCTGGAACTGTTGGCTCAAGAGGTAAGCATATGCTTAGCTTCAGCAGATATAGCTTTGCTGTTGTACTTTGTAATTTGTAGCCATGTCTGTACAACATGTGCCCTCTGTTATGTGTTCTCAGTGAATCGACCCTTTAATCATTCTGTAATGTTCCTCTCTGTCTCTGGTAATTTTCTTTATTCCGAAGTTTACTTTATCTTATATTAATATAGCATTTCTCAACCTGGTCCAAAAAAAATCTAATTGTCATGGGTGACAATTATTAGGAAAAGGCACTCTCACACATTGTGGTGGAGAAATATGATAACAAACCATCTGAGATGACAAATTTTGTAGTATCTACTGAAAAATGTAAATACATGCCTATTGACCCAGTGATTTTAATTACAGGAATCTATCCCTCAAAAAAAATAATTACACACGTGCAAAAAAAAGCTGAATGTAGAAGGATGCTGATTGCAGCATTGTTCATAACAGTGAAAAAATAGAAACAACCTGCATTGCCATCAATAAGGAAAATGGCTCAATTGACTATGTTGTATCATATTATGGAAAAGCAATGCAGCAAGTAAAATAATGAGGCCAGTCTCTGTACATGACCATGAATAGATGTCCAAGACCATTTGAGAGGAAAACAAAAGTTGAAGAATGATAAGCATGGTATGATACTATTTATATTTTTAAACTACACAACAGTATTACACTTTCAATGTCACGTGTGTGTGTGTGTGTGTGTGTGTGTGTGTGTGTGTGTGTGTGTGTGTGTGTAGTGACTACATATAGAAAAGGCTTGAAAAATAAATACCAAAGTGGGGGTAGGAATTGGGGTAGGGGTCCTGAGATTAGGGTGGAAGGTCAAAAAGAACTTTAGCCTAATCTATACTGTTTTATTTTTACAAGGAGAAAGTTTATATGAATTACTGCTGTAATTAAAAATTAATAAATAGGACCAATGTTAATTTCTTAGTTAGACAAATACACCACGGTAATGTAAGCTGTTAACATTAAGAGAAACTGGGTGACTGGTATACAAGAACCCTCTGTATTATCGTTGCAACTTTTCTGTAAACTAAAAGTAAAAAGTTTATTTAGAAAAACTTAAGATAATTGATTGAAATACAAAAAAGGAAAGCATAAATAAATTAACAAGGTATTTGTATTATAGATTACTATGTAGCCATAAAATATAAATCAATAAAATAATATTCTGCCATGGAATGATCCCCAAGACATATAATCAAGAGGGGAAAAAAAGTCAGGTCTCAGAACAATGCCTATGGTACAATCTCAGTTATGTGCAAAATTAATAGAGTCTGTGAACATGCCTGGTATGTAGATGAATAGAAAACAGCATGAGAGTCCATATTCTAAACCAAGGGTGGGCAAACTGCTGTAAGAGCTGGATAGCAAATATTTTCGGCTTTGTGGGCCATCCTGTCTTTGTCACAACTGTTCAGCTCTGCCATTGTAGCTTGAAAGCAGCCATAGACAATGTGTAACTGAATTTGGCTGTGTTCCAATAAAACTTTACTTGCATAAACAATCGGCAGAATAGATTTGGCCCGTGGGCCATAGTTTTGCCAACCCTTGTCCTAAGCTGTTAGCAGAGTAAGGAGTAAATGGTTTACTGCTAAAATAGTTTACAAAAAAGTATTAATGTATTATTTCTACTTTTAAAATATTAATAAACAGAGTGTCCTAATCCAGTGCCTGGCATAAAGAAGTCTTTAAGTTTGCATCCTATCCCCTCTTCTGGCCATCAGCATCCTGCAGCTGACATCCCAGGATACCTTCATGGTTAACCTGCTAAGTTGTCACAATTACTTGATCCATGCAACCCAGGGTGCCTTTCAGTTTTGAGATTATGAACCAGCTCCAACAAGAAAACAGCAGCTGCCACAGCTCAGTACTAAAATGACCTCGGGCTCCCTCACCTGCTTCCCCTTCACAGAAGGCCCAGCCAGGTACAGGAATCTTCCAGAAATCTCCGGGCCCTCTCAGGGAGAACAGCTGAGGAGTGAGCTAATTGGCAACGAGGCTGAGTGACAGTTATGTTCGGGAATGATTTGCAAATCGTATTCTCCTGGAGCTTATTAGAGGACTCATTAAGAGTACAACAGTACATTACTTTCTGAAATTCTGATCTAAGCAGAAAATTAAAATTATCTGCTAAATGACCTAATAAAATTCAATAAAATGTGCTGAGAAAATGAAAGCTGCAATAGATCATCCTGCAGAATTTGGCTAAAAATAATATCTCTTTCCTGTCACCGAGAGGCAGTGCCGTGCCCTTGGTGCAGCCCTGGATGGACCTGGCGTGTGAGTCAGAGCCTCAGTGATCCCACCTGCAGAATGACTCACAGGCAAAGAGGACTGAACTGGATGCCAGCGGGGGGCTGAGGGCACGTGGACTGTATTCCGTATGCTGAAAGCCCAGCATCACTGCCACCTCCCCAACGTCCACCCCCTTAAACCCACCTAGTTCAGGAAGCACCCATCATCTGTTGCTTCATCTGCTTCACCGTCTAACTGATCTCCGACTGACCACTCCAACTAGGTCTCCATAATTTCTGCCAGAAAACTCCTTCCAAAAGGCAAGTCTGACTTTGTCACACTCCTTAGAACATTTTCAGAAGCAGCCCATTGCTCAAAGATCCAAACTCTTTAGCAGTGATTCTCAAAAGGTGGACCCTAGACCAGCAACATCACCTGGACATTTGTTAGAAATGCAAATTTCCAGCATAAACAAAACAAAAACACAACCTACAAACTGGGAGAAATTATTTGCAAACGATGCAGCCGACAAGGACTTAGTTGCCAAAATATGCAAACAGTTCGTACAACTCAGTATCAAAAAAACAAACAACTCAATCAAAAATGGGTAGAAGACCTAATTAGACATTTCTCCAAAGAAGACATACAGATGGCCAACAGGCGCATGAAAAGAAGCTCAATATTGCTAATTATTAGAGAAATGCAAATCAAAACTACGATGAGATATCACCTCACTCTGGTCAGAATGGCTATCATCAAAAAGTCTGCAAATAATAAGTGCTGGGGAGGGTGTAGAGAAAAGGGAACCCTCCTGCACTGTTGGTGGGAATGTAAATTGGTGCAGCCACTATGGAGAACAATATGGAGGTTCCTTAAAAAACTAAAAACAGAGTTACCATGTGATCCTGCAATCCCACTCCTGGGTATATACCCAGAGAAAACTCTAACCTGAAAACATACATGCACCCCAGTGTTCACTGAAGCACTATTTACAATAGCCAAGACATGCAAGCAACCTCAATGTCCACTGACAGATGAATGGATAAAGAAGGTGTGATATATATACAATGGAATATTACTCAGCCATAAAAAGGAATGAAATATGCCATTTGCAGCAACATGGGTAGACTTAGAGATTATCACACTAAGTGAAGTAAGTCAGAGAAAGACAAATATTATATGATATCACATATGTGGAATCTGAAAAATAACACAAATGAACTTATTTACAAAAGAAACAGATTCACAAACATAGCAAACAAACTTATGGTTACCAAAGGGGAAGGTGGGGGAGGGATAAATCAGGGGTATGGAATCAACGGATACACACTACTATATATAAAATAGATAAAGGACAAGGATTTACTGTATATCACAGGGAACTATTTCAATATCTTGTAATAACCTATAATGGAAAAGAATCTGAAAAAGAATATATATGTATACTGAATCACTTTGCTGTATACCTAAAACTAACACAATATTGTAAATCAATTATACTTCAATTAAAAAATAAAAAAAGAAAGGAAATGCAAGTTTCCAGGCCCCACCCAGACCTACTAAATCAGAAACTCTCAAGGAGGGGCCCAGCAATCTGAGTTTTCATCTCTTGGCGACGCTGATGCATGCTCAAGTGTGAGAACCACTGCTTTCATAGCGTATGGCACAAAGAAATTCTACAGTCTGGCCTTGTTCTTCCTGATTTCTTACCCCTACGTCCCACCCACCCCGCCTTCCACCTATACCCAGCCACGTAGCCTTCTACCCCATCCAGAGAGACTGCAGGTTTGTACGTGCCGCTCCCTCTGTTGGGAAGGCCTCCCCCTTTTGCTTGGTGAGCATCACATCCTTCAAAGATCCAGCATGAAAATGTCCATTTATTTTCCCATTTGAACGGCTGACCTTCTACCTTGCTTGCATCATTCTCCAAGTTTGCTGTTCAGCTGGTCAGAAGAACAGCCTTTCCTGGGAGCCCAGGGAGGTCATTTTCATCAGTCCCCACTGAGCTTTCTGTTTCCTTCATGTCTGTCTAGAGACTGGCTGCCCTGCTTAACTGTGAGGAACTGGGGGTGAGGCAGGGGGAGGCGGGGACAAAAACAGGATCTTCTCGGTACCTCGCATGGAGCCTGGGAGGGAGTTAGTGCTTAGAAAACACTTGCATAGAAAAGAATCTTATCAACTTGAGTGTTATGGGGAAAGCCTCTCAAAATCACTCCAATTCACAAACACATTTGGTTCTACATGCTCCCAGAGAGACAAAGATATTCAAAACAGCAAGTCCCCTCTCGCCTCCAATGGACGGGTAGCTGTTCAGCTCCAAGCACTGCATACAAAAGATCAAGCTCACATGTGTTTTTAGCATAAGCTAACAGTTCACTTAGCTGGAAAAGATGTGGGTACAGAGGTGTTGCCAAGCAGTACAGGCAGGATTTGCAGCAGCTAGCGGAGGCCCAAAGGTTTGGCAGCCATCCCTTCTGGGTTTAGTGAAGCGTAGGTGATACACTTATCAACATAAGACACATCTGCATTCATTCAGCCTAATGAGAATCAAAATCAACTCTAACTGGAAACATCTAAACCCATTAATCCTGTAATCTCTTTTAAAAACTAATGGCTCTCCTGGAGAACATATCTGGGCCATGAACCCCCAAATCTTTGAATGTACCAGCCCCAAACTCCAAAATGTGGTACCCCAAGAAATGACCCCAGGGAAGCCATGGGGACTTAACACCAATCTAAGAACCGAGGAAGAAGCTTTCAAAGCCACCCACCTGAACTTCCCGTTGATGCTGAGAGCTCCCTGGCTACATCCTTGACAAACTGTGGGAGCCAAGGCTCACCACCCTCCAAAAAGTAACTCAAGGTTTGGCGTTGGGTCCTGAATATCCTAGAATGTCACATCTTTACGATATTTAAGGAGACACTTTATATATCATCTGACTCAGTGGCTACGGACCCAGAGATCCCTGAGCTACTGTCCAAGAGCTCAGAAAGACCAAAGAAAATCATATACTTGCCAAAAATAGAGTTAACCAGGCTGTTATTTAATTACACATTATACATCTGGGGAAAAAAAAAATCTCTCAAAACATGATGTCCTCCAAAGAAAAGCTGATTGAAGGAGATGCATTGTGTTGAAAAGATGATCACCAAGGATCTAGTTTAACTTGTCTCCTTTCAGCAATAAGGAAAGTGAGGTCCAGAGAGAGGAGGTGACTTGCCCAATGCTCACAGCTACATGGAGTAGCAAGTAGCAAGAACTCAGGTCTCGGGACTTCCCTGGAGGTCCAGTGGTTAAGACTTCGCTTTCCAATGCAGGGGGTGTGGGCTCAATCCCTGGTTGGGGAGCTAAGATCCCACATGCCTCACCGCCAAAACCCCAAAACATAAAACAGAAGCAATATTGTAACAAATTCAATAAAGACTTTAAAAATGGTCCACATAAAAAATGTGTGTACATTAAAAAAAAAAAAAAAAAAAACTCAGGTCTCTTATCTCCTAGCCTGGTGCTTTTTCAACACCATATCCGTTGTCATTCATAACATTAGTGAGCCCATAGGAGAGCAGTTCTCAAAGTGTGGTCCCTGGGCCAGCAGCATCAGCATCCCCTGGGAACTTGCTAGAAACTCAAATTTTGGGATCTATCCCAGACTTGCTGAATTAGAAATTCTGGGGATGTGACCCAAGAATTCGTGTTTTTAGCAACTCCTCCAGGCAATTCTGACACACTGAAGAATTAGAACCACTGCCGTAAGGAAAGGATACTTTCATCCCCTGATGTTTTTCTCAATCTAGCTTGAAGGGAATGCCTTGTCTCAGTGTTAGATGAACAAATCATAGATTATAGCCAGCAGCCACCTTGGAAGCTTAGTCCAAACTGCTCCTTGCACACAAGTCCTCTCTATTGCATACCTGATAGATGGCTATCCATCTTTGGCCAGATGCCCCCAGGACTAGAAACCCATCACCCTTTAAAAATTCCCTTGGAATTCCCTGGCAGTCCAGTGGTTAGGACTCCGTGCTTCCACTGCAGGGGGCACAGGTTCAGTCCCTGGTCCGGGGAACTAAGATCTTGCATGCCGCATGGCATGGCCAAAATAAAATAAAATAAAAAATAAAAATGCCCTTATCTTACTGCAAAGCTCTTGGGTTAGAAGTTTCTTCCTTATGGTCAACAAAGGTCTGCTCCCTTAACCTCTACCCTCCACCTATATCAGCCCTGCACCCACTGGGTGGCCACACCACCCTGCAAACATCCCTTTCACTGAAGCCTCCATAGCTTCCCAGTCCCATGGAAGAGTAGTCACTGGTAAAGGCTGTTGAGTCTGCGCCCAAATAATCTCCCTTTCTTCTGGGGTGGGGGGAGGGTCTTAAAAGGAAAGTAAGGTCAAGTAGAAAGAAGCAGAGGGAGGAAAGGAAGAAAAAATGAAGGAAGGCAGGAGGGAAAGGAAGATGGAAATGCTTTCCAAATACTCACTTAGTATTTGGCATTTAATTCACAAAACAACACTGTGAGATAGATATTATTCTCCACCACTTTACAGATTAAGGAAGCAAAAGTTTCACGAGGTTAAGCAAATTAACAGCGTTGCCTACCCTCATAGGAGTTCCTCCTCTCAGCGAGACCACCAGCAGCGGCTTCCCATTTAGCAGCCTAGTCATTTAACCCCCCACGGAAGGCGAACACCAGGTAATCAGTCTGTTCACCAAAGACCTGGGAACAGTTCTCATTGGGTTAGCTCATGTCACAGGCTCGTGCCTGAACCAATCATTATGGCCAGGCGAGTGTAGTGCTTTCATTGGCTAAGCCAGGATCATGTGCTCTCGCGTAGTCTGGGGGTGGGAGCAGCCTCAGTTAAATAAGGGAGGAGGGTTGCTGTTAGCAGTTCGGGGTGGGTGGGGAAGGAATGCTGGAGAAACAGGAAAAAATAAAGATTTCCACTATGCTTGGGAACAGAAGGGATTCCCATAGACACAGTGAATGTCTCCTTCTTCTGCCTGGTTAAGTGCATTCTGTTTAAAAAGTCATATGAGAGCTTTCCTGGCGGCGCAGTGGTTAAGAATCCGCCTGCCAGTGCAGGGGACGCAGGTTTGAGCCCTGGTCTAGGAAGATCCCACATGCCGCAGAGCAACTAAGCCCGTGCGCCACAACTACCGAAGCCCGCATGCCTAGAGCCTGTGCTCCACAACAAGAGAAGCCACCACAATGAGAAGCCCGTGCACCACAATGAAGAGTAGCCCCTGCTCACCACAACTAGAGAAAGCCCGTGAGCAGCAATGGAGACCCATTGCAGCCAATAAATAAATAAATAAAATTTTTTTAAAAAAAAAGTCGTATGTATGTATAAGCACTCCGTATTGAATTATTAAAGTATTATAATAATGGTTAAGGGGACTTCCCTGTTGGTCCAGTGGTTAAGGCTCCGCACTCCCAATGCAGGGGGCCCGGGTTCGATCCCTGGTCAGGGAAATAGATCCCGCATGCTGCAACTAAGACCCGGCGCAGCCTAAATAAATAAATATTGATATTTTAAAAATAATAATAATAATCGTTAAGAATGAGCCAGAAAGGGAAAGTCTTGAGCAGTGGGACATTCCAGCCAGCACAAATGTACTGCTGGCACCCACAATCCTGACTGCTCTGTTCCCTTCACGTAGGTGAGGTGGCACACATCTCTCCCAGGAGGAAGTTCAGCCTTTGCGGCTCTTTCCCATTTATTCTTCCCATGTACCTAATCACTCTTTGAAACTCATTTTTTTTATTTTCTCAAATATTTCCAAGATGCTTCATTGGTTAAAGTTCATTCACTTGTTCCCAGGATGTTCAACATTGGCTTAGTTATGGCCTCCAGCCCAGCTGGTATTTCACAGGAGGGGCCAGTAATGCACGTTTCCAGCTCGAATGCACATTTTACAGAAACCGCCAGTCCCACCCCAATACCAATCACTCATATCTAGTTACCATATATTTAAAAAGTAATTCACGACTTAGAAAATTTAAAATCACACAGTTCTTAGTATTATGAACACAATTTTACTAACTTTCAGTGACAATCATGTTTAATCTAATCTTAAAACACCCTCTGGACTTAAATGGAAAACAACATTATAATTCTGGATTCATCTTATGTTTTAAAAAAACATTCTTGGCACGTTTGTGTTCTGGGTTTCATTTCAGAGCCTCATAACAAATTAACAACTAAAACCCTTATAGGAGACTTATTTAATATTTCCTTTCACTAAAATGAGAAGCTTTTTAAATTCCTACTTAAAATATAGACAAGAGAAGCCACTGAATTCCTTCTCATGACTCCCTCTCATCTCCTTTGCCTCACATTTTCTTTAGACAAATTCAAAGAAGAAACAAAGGAGAATGTATCATATTCATTCATTCATTCATTCATTCAACAGATTTATTTTTTCAGAGTAGCCACTGTGTATCAAGCACTGTGCTGAGTTCTGAGTGAATGATAGCAAAACAAATTTCCTCTGCCCTCATGAGGTTTATGGTCTAGTACAGGGGTCAGCAAACAACAGCTGGTAGGTCAAATCAGATCCACCACCTGATTTTGTACAGCCTGCAAGCTAAGGATAGTTTTCGTGTGTGTGTGTGTGTGTGTGTGTGTGTGTGTCATGCTTTATTTATTTATCTATTTATTTATGGCTGTGTTGGGTCTTCGTTTCTGTGCGAGGGCTTTCTCTAGTTGTGGCAAGCGGGGTCCACTCTTCATCGCGGTGCGCGGGCCCCTCACTATCGCGGCCTCTCCCGCCGCCGAGCACAGGCTCCAGACGCGCAGGCTCAGTAATTGTGGCTCATGGGCCCAGCTGCTCCGTGGCATGTGGAATCTTCCCAGACCAGGGCATGAACCCGTGTCCCGTGCATTGGCAGGCAGACTCTCAACCACTGCGCCACCAGGGAAGCCCAAGGATAGTTTTTAAACTTTGAAATTGTTGAAAACATCAAAAGAAGAATATTTCACAACACGAAAATTATATGAAATTCAAATTTCAATGTCTATAAATAAAGTTTTATTGGAACACAGCCATACCCATTCATTTACATACTGCCTTGGCTGCTTTCACACAGTGGCAGAGCTGACGAGTTACAACAGAGATGACATGCATGTCAAAGACTAAAATATTTACTGCTTGGCCCTTTACAGAAAACGTTGGCCGACCCCTGGTCCAGTGGCAAATGGGAAAGGATGTGAGAAGAGCATGGCTACCTCCTCACTGTGGAAGGAAATCAGTCTCCCGGCTAACAGGTGGAGATGCCAACCCCTACACTTATTTTTGCAGTGAGAGGTCCCATAACACTCATTTTTCAGTCAAGGACTTACTGGCTGCTACCTTTCAGCTTTAACCTGACTTCACCATTTGATCGATTTTTTTTTTTTTTTTTTTTTTGCTATTGAGTTGTATGAGTTATTTATATAGTTTGGCTATTATTCTCTCATCAGACATAAAACATATGTCTAAAATATATGCAACTATTTTCTCCCATTCCACGGTGTTGCCTTTTCCTTTTGTTGATTGTTTCTTTTGCTGTGCAGAAGTTTTCTAGTTTGATGTAGTTCCACTTATTGATTTTTGCTTTTGTTGCCTGTGCTTTTGGTGTCACATCCAAAATAATCGTTGCCAAGACCAATGTCAAGGAGCTTTTCCCTGTTTTCTTCTAGGGGTTTTATGGTTTCAGGTCTTGTTTAAGTCTTAATGCATTTTGGGTTAATTTTTTGCCTGGCTTCACCATTTGAAGGCCACTCCCTTCTTGCCCATTTGTTAATCAACCTTTGAATGCCTCCCCTTCCCCCTCTACCCACACACATCCCCTTTGTCCTTCCAGACCTAACTAAGGGCCACCTATTTCTGGAGATATCTGATCAGGATCTTAGCAACGTAGGGCACTTAGAACAACTCCAGAGGGCACCATTCACATGGAGTTCAGTACACACTATCTTCCTTCTCTGAAATTCTTTGACTTTGGTAATGATGCCATTTAGCACTTACTTGCTACGTGCTTCCTGCCTTATCGTCTTAAAAGAGTAAGTTCTGGCAACTTACCTTACCTGTTGGTATGGCTTCCACAAATGTACAGAGCAGACACAGATTCTTTGTTCACTAGTTGTATGGATGAGCAAGCGTGATGTCTGGGATAAGTACTAGTGCAGCTGTGCCAGGCCAATACTGCATGTTGAGCTCTGTGGACACAGCACTTTGACAAAGCCACCATGGTGTCAGCTCAATCCACAGCACTGCAGGATGAGAAATGCAAAAGAAACTGGATTCTGGAGGATTCAACCATATATACGTAACTCACAAGAGCCAAATGCTATTTTATTAATTTCCACTGGGAAATGCAACTGCCAAAAAAAGGAATACTTTTATGTTAGTTGGCCAACACTTTCTGTTTCCTACTGGAAAGTTTTTTAAATGAAAAAACTATCACAATGTTATTTTCCATTGATCCCCACTATGTGCACAATAGACGATGTTGCTTTGATGTATTTTCTCTCTTCTTTATGATCACTCAACCATATATTGGTTATAGGTTCCATGTTAAAGAGAACAATACAACCTACTTGGTAAGGCTGATGACAGATTAAATGAGAGAATGCATGTCAGGTGCTTAACTCAGCAGAGCACATAGCAAAGTGCTTGATAAATGCTCATTGTGGTTCCTATGGATTCCAAAGTTTTGAGAAGGATTTTCTATTATTTGTATAGACAAGAGCAGCTTCCAGTTTAGCCCTATAATAGCATATATCAGACAGCTCCTATTTGCCTCTCCATGGCTCGTCTCTAACCTCTGCCAGCCCCTTTTGTGATGTCTGTGGTCCTGTCAAGAGGCTCCCTTGCCCTCTGGCTACTGGTTGGGTTTGCACAATGGGAAGCACCTGCAGGAATTGGGAGGGAGGGATACCAGTGAGGAAAGGGCATTTCTTTTCCCAGGTCCCTCTGTGCAGAGAGCTGAAACTGACTACGTCATACCTACTGTCAGGCAACCCTCTCCCGACAACCCTCTCTGTCTACAGCTGTGGTGACCAGTCCCTCCTTCCTTCTTCCTCCCAATTCCCCCATCCCCCTCTCCCTTTCTAACCCCAGGATACTGCTTATTCTTTCTGATTTCTTCTACACTTTGCCCACACCTTTGGAATGAATTCTTTTCTTAAACGCTCTTCAAATTACCCAGTTAGAGTGTGCTTTTGGCTTCCCACTAAGACCTGACTGATACTTAACACAGAATTTCCCAAAACTTTTGCTGCCAACAGAATCCTTAGTGTCTCCATAATTTTTTCATGGGCGTACTAGGCTAACAGGAATACCTAACAATTGTTAATTTTTTAGGTCCAAACAATTTAACAAGATTTATGTCCTAACATAACTAAGTTAATAGCTAATTTTTTAAATAATGTACATAAATTGATAGAAAAAATACTATTGTTTACTTCATTCTCAAATAACTGTACTTAGTAATGGAACGTGTGTACCTGTTGAGCACTGCACAACTTCTCAAACTTTGGAATGAGACTGGACACCACCATCCTCACTGCTCACTATACACAGTATTTGATTTTTATCACAGCAACTGAAAACCCAGCTTTGCAAAGATATGATCTCATCAAAAGGAATGTAGTACGATCTAACGTTGAAACTGTGGATTACCTTGAGCTGGTCATTAGCATGATGTCCAGAGGATGTCAGGTTTCCCTCAAAGCATTTGAAATATCCCGAGGTACCCTCCTGAGTTTACTGTGGTGCTCTGTGGCATCCTGGTGTACAGTTTGGGAACCATGGTCATAGCATCATTCTCACTCTCTTGGATTCTTGTTTGCTTTTTGAGTAGGAAAGAAAGAGAAATAGTTGTGGGCTGCTTAACAGGGATTGAATCTGGGAATCTATCTCAGCAGGAAAAAAAAGGAACAGGTTGCAAACAGCTGGATCCATTAACTTTGGCTTCTCCTAATCCTCCTGCATCTGACTTTGGCTCTACTCCTGAGAGTAAACCCTCTTCCCCCCATCTGGGGCCAGTAAGGTCCTCTCCTCTATCTGCAGAGAAGCCTGAAATGGCTGCAGCCCCATCCTTCCTCTGCGTCTCCTGTCTCCTGTTGAGAAAAACCAAGCAACAATTTGGCTCTCATAGTCACTGTTCTGAAATTTATTTTTCTCTTGGTCTCTTATCTCCTCTATTCAAAGCCAATGTCTGTTACCTCTTTGCAGCCAACATGGCCAGAGCTGAAAGTTTCTGTCATTATTTTCCCTTCATAACAAATCAGAGAGCTGCTTTATCCCATTCCTTGATTGCCTCTGTTTCAAGACTCATTGTTTCTAACTAGCAGAGGCACATATGAATTTCCTCTTTATGTCTTTTCTCTTCCATTCCCTGCAAATGCTTAGCCATTTATTCATTTTTATCAACACAAACATCGGTAACACTTCGGAATAATCGGCTCCACTATGATAGCTCATTTATTATTCATTGCAATAATCTTCAACTCACACCACATCAATAAAGCGGAAAGGGAACCAGCTCAGCCCTCCCACGTGTGGGCTGGGTGTGCGCACTCAGGGCTGCCACGGGAAGCCCTCTGTCCACAGCACAGTCAGGATGCCCAGACCCTGCCTTGGATTTTGTGCCTCCAGGTGCTTTTGGAAAGCAGAATGAGATCAACCAGGTGATTCGAGGCTCATGACCAACCTCTCCATAGATTCCCTGCTGTTTCCTCTAACATGAGGCTGAAAAGAAAGGGGGGTTTTATGTCAAACAGCCTGAGTTTGAACCCCAGCTGTGCTGTTCATTAGTGATGGACTTTAACCAAATGACTTAACCTTTCCAAGTCTTCGTTTCTTCATCTGCAAAATGCAGCTATTGCTACCTGCCTCCAAGCCTTGTTAACGATTAAATGGACTAGGTGAACTGCATGGTGCTGGCACACAGTAGGTGTGTTACTATCATTGGAGCCACGAGTCCACCCACACACTGCATCCAGCTTGCAGGCTTCCCAGTGATGGACAGAGGCAGCAAAGTGGTCGTGCGCGTGGACTTTCAAGCCAGACATCGGGTTTATTGGGACATTTCCTCACTTCTCGGGTCAGTGACCTGGTACAAGTTACTTAAACCTCTCTAAGCTTCTATAGAAAGAGGTTGAGACTAGCCCTCCTGTGTCGAGTTTGTTACGAGGATTAAATGTCTTAGTGCCTGGGAAGTAGTAACACATTGCCTGGGACGCACTACATACATAGCAAGCGCTCAATGAGCTGTTTCTACAAACACTGGTAATATTTGCCAAAACTCCAGGCCACACTGGTCTGGTTGTAAAAATGGGTAACAATCTCACCACCTGGCGTATTTCTCTTGCTTTGACTGTATGCACTGCCAAAGGATATTTAAGCCCTCAAGGTCTCCTTTGTATTGGGGGTGTCCCTGGGAATTACCTACAGTCATCTCGGCTGCCTTCTCGCTCAGCTCTGTCTCTCGCTGCAGAGCGGGATCTGCTGTAGAGACGCCCAAGGCTGGCAAAGCCACTCACACTGACCTCAGCCCTTGGCTTAGAAACCACACTGTGGCAGAGCCAGGGGGTATGGAAGGTACTCTACAAGGCTAAAGCCACCAGCATAGTACTTTCCACGCATGGGATGGGGGCCTCCTGTGCCCTGACCACCAGGCCACAGGCCCCTGAGAGACCCAGCCCTTGCTCCCAGCATCTCCCAGGATTAAGGTGAGACTTCCCCTTTAGAGCTTGCCCGTACTCTGTTTACTCTTCGGCCCCTACCTCTGTTGGGTTGTGCTAACTCCCTGCTAACGTGCCCCGCCCCTCCCAAAAAAATGGGTATCTGTACAAGCAGGACAGACTGCCAGGGTGAGGCACTGGAGAACGGGGAGGGGAAGAAGGACTCGAAACCAGGACAAGGTAGATCACCACAGAAGGACAGGCATTGACTCCCTTTGCAGGAGCCCATAGCCCCGGCTCTGGCCAGCCTTGCTGGGGTAGGCAGAGGACACCCTGGACGCCTCACAGGCCACTCCCATGTTCAGGTTGCCCAAACCTAGCAGGTGTTTTTGTTAAAAAGAGAAAGAACTGCAGTTTCCTCGGTCCCATTAGGAGATTTGAAGGAAGGGGTGTGTACTTGTTATCTATTGCTGTAACAAATTACCTGAAAGCTCAGCAGCTGAAAATAACAAAAACATACTGTCTTACAGTTCCTGTGGGTCAAGAGTCAGGACATGGCCTAGCTGGGTCCTCTTCTCAGGTCCTCTCACAATCGGGCTGCAATCAAACTGCCCACCAGATCACGGCTCACTCATCTGAAGGCTCGAGCGTAGAAGGAACCACTTCCAGGCTCTCTCACCTGGCTGCTGGCTGGAGGCCTCCCTCAGTTCCTTGAACATGGGCTTGTCCACAGGATGGGACATGGTAGCTGACTTCCCTCAGAGCAAGCAAGAGAAAGCAAGCACCCAAGACAAAAACCACAGCCTTTTTTTTTTTTTAACATGTATAATTTACTGGGATTTCTTCTTTTATCCTTCGCATATGTAATAGGTGGTGATATTACCTACTCCACAGAGTTGTGCATGAGAAATAAACAAGGTAACTTGAGTGAAGAGCTTAGCACATCATAGGTGTTCAATAATGGTTAACTCGGGACTTCCCTGGCGTTCCAGTGGTTAAGATTCTGTGCTTCCACTGCAGGGGGCACGGGCTCGATCCCTGGTCAGGGAACTAAGATCCTGCATGCCACATGGCGCAATCAAAAAAATGATAATAATAATGGTTAACTCAATTCCCTTTCCCTAGACACAGGAGGGCTGGCCAGTGAGTCCAATTCTAGGAAAAATAGCTGGTTGCTGCCAACCCTAAAGACTTCTATTTCCCTACGGCACAGTCTTTTTATAGCATAACCTCCGAAGTGACATGCCATCACTTTTGCCACATTCTGTTTGTTAGAAGTGAGTCAGTAGGTCAGTAGATCCAGCCCACACTCAGCAGGAGGGAATTACACAAGATCATGAACACCAGGAAGCAGAGATCCTCAGGCACCACCTTAAAGGCTGCCTCCCATAACAATGGTCTACAAAGAGACCAGAAAACGAGAGCCAGTAAGAGGCTTTCTCTAGGTGGCCCCATGAAAGAAAAGCAAAATCACACAGAAAGGACACCTGAAGGGAGTTTTTTTGTAGGGAGCAGGAGTGACCTCTAAGACTTCTCAAAGTCCCGATGACATAGTCCCTGATCAGCCAGGACTCTGGCCTCAGACAAAGCTCAGTTCAAATACCAGCCCTGCCACTCCCTAGCTGTGAGCTCTTGGCCATGTTACTTTACCTCTTTTCAGCTTTAATTTCCTCCTCCAAAAAACGGGACTCGGCATAGAGCCTGCCTCGTTGGATTGCTGTTAAGATGAAATAGACACGCTCATGAAGAGATGGGCACAGCATCCTGCACAGAGAAAATAGGTAGTGAATAATAATTACTAACGAGCTGCACAAGCAAGAAATTGTTCATTTTGCCTCCCAGATACCCTCCATCACAAGAGGGCAACCTGTAGGGTTGGGGTGTTGTGGCCACTGGAAAAAATCTCTCCTCAACCAAAATTTAATCCGGTGGCCCCTGGCTCCTAAACGAGCATCTTAAGAGACTGACTCGTATGGGTCCCCCACCTGCCCACAGGGAAATAAAAGATAGGTGTCTTACTCAGCCGGGACTGCCGTAACAAAGTACCACAGGCTGGGTGGCTTAAAAAATAGAAATTTATTTTCGACCAGTTCTGGACACTAGGACTCTGAGATCAAGGTATTGGCAGGTTTGATCTCTTCTGAGGCTTCTCTCCTTGCCTTGTAGGTGTGTCTTCATCTGTTCTTCCCTCTGAGCTTATTTGTGTCTTAATCTCCTCTTATAAAGACACCAGTCAATGGATTAGGACCCACCTTCATGAACCACATTTTAACTTAATCACGTCTTGAAAGGCCCTATCTCCAAACATAATCACATTTGGAGGTACTGTCGGTCAGGACTTCAACATATGAATCTGGGATTCATATGCTGAATCCCAGATTATAACCATGGGCAAAGCATTTCAAGGTGCGGAGTCCCTGGAGATCACAGCCTTGCTGCAGAATCCCGTGCAATGTTGGCCTGCCTGACTCTGTTGCATGAACACAGGACTTGTTCACCTGCCACGGGGATCTCACCTCTACCTGGCCACCGAGGAGGCCCTGGCTATCAACAGCTGTGTCTCGAGTTCCCTCCATTACATGGTCAGCACTCACATTAGGAACAGCGGGAGAAATGCCTGAAGAGCCTCACAGGAGGATGCGAGAAAAACTGTCATCCCCTACCTGATGTGACACTGGTCTACATTCCTCTGCCAGGCCTTCCCAGGAGCAGAGAGCACTCCAGGGACAGCAGGTTTGGGACAGACATGGTTTGAATAAAGGAGGCGTCTCCGAGGGTGCAGGGCAAGGCCCCCTGACCACCACCATCTCTACAGTGGGTGAGGAGGTGGCCTCGCTGTGCCCAGGGTGGAGAGGTGGGACAGGCAGGCCCCACAGAACTGGGCCTCTTAGGCCATGACGATGCTCTCATCAGTGGGGGGTTAGAAATTGGACGTGATTGCTGCAATAATTATAATTATGCTGACCTTTGAGCAGAGAGCTGGGAGAGGATTTTATAATAAAGCACTGATGAGGCTGAACAAGGAATGAAGAGCTCAGAGAGGAACTTGAAGAGGGTGCGCAGGCCTGTGTGTGTGTGTGTGTGTCTGTGTCTGTGTCTGTGTGTGTGTGTGTGTGTGTGTGTGTGTCTGGGAGATGGTGTTAACAGGTCTGCTTCTTGCCCAAGGGCATTTCTCCCTCAGAGCCAGCCCTTCAAAGAACAGAGACAGGAGCTCACCCGAGATGTAGTCTAGAGCCTCACAGCGCTCCCTGACAAGGAACAGGACGCCCAGCCTGTTTCAGATGTGCTGGGACTGTCAGCCTCGCGCCAGGGCCTCAGGCTAGCCAAACTCAAGAGGAAGGAGAAAAACATTGATATACTTACCGTGTAGCAGCACTATTGTGCTTTAACACACTCCAGCTCGGTTTGATCCTCATAACAACCTATGATGTAGGGGCAAGCCCATTTTACAGGTAGGAAAATGAAGCGCAGAAAGGTTAAGTTACTTGCCAAAGCTATACCACTAGTAAGAGGCAGTGCTGGGATTTGAAGCCAGGCAGCGTGGCTTGAAGGCTTGAAATTTCCACCATCTTAGACTATACTGCTTTCCTTGACTGAGAAACAAGAATGAGTTAGGAATCATGGCAGGTGGAGATCAGGAAACCAGGGATTGGATTCCACAAGCCCTCCAGGGCCACAAGGAGGGGTCTGGAGCAGGACTTCAAATTGCCAGAGGTGGCAGCTGCTGAAGAAGAGGGGTGGGGGAGGCTTGGAGGGTGAGCTAGGATGAGGGCCCCAAATGGGCCCCCCAATCCCCCTCTTTGGCCCATTCACAGGTGCTTCCACCTTCAAGTATATGCCCTCTCCTCTGCTCTGCCCTGGCCCTGGCTTAGCCAGACTTCATTTCCTTTATTCTCAGGGCAGGGCTTCTGGTTATAGCCCCATAGCTTATGTACTGCTCCACACGGTGCCATTCACATCATAGTTTATGTTGTGCCAGTCAACCCTGCTCAGAAGAAAAAGGAGACCGGGGTTGGAGGAGCCCTCAGGAGAAGTCCATTAGCCCTTGCATCAGAGGACCATTTTACCTGTTATACCACGGGGTAAAAAGCAGAGAAATAATCAGGCTTGGTTGACACTCTCAAATGTTGTGTAAAAAAGTTATTCATGAATTTATTCACCCAACACATTTATCAAGCCCCTATTATGTGCCTAAACACAAGGGAGACCCAAATGGCACAATTCTCACCCTCATGGAGCTTGCTAGAACTCCTCGTGGAGCAGGTGAAACTGACATCAGACAATCACATGAATAAATGCAGAATTACAACTGTAGTTAAGGGCAAAGATGGAGGGTTACACTGTAAAATGAGAGCCTGGAAGAGGGAGCTCTGACCTAGCCAGGGGAGTAAGGGAAAGCCTCTCTAAAGCAGTGACACTTAGGTCAAGGTCTGAAGAATGAAGGGGGTCAAGGGAGAAAGATACCACCAAGCAAATGTAAAGTGTGTTCCAAGGTTCTATGGCTAGAGGGAGTGTATTAGTTAGCCATTGCTGTGTAACAAATCACCCCAAAACACAAATGTTGAACAACATAAGCAGTGATATTGCTCATGGGTCTATGGATCAGTTGGGCTTGCTCATGTGTCTGCTGTCCACTGCAGGTCATGGAGGTGACTCTGCTGATCTTGATTGGGTTCTCTGACAAGTACGGTGTCAGCTGGCTATAGACTAGTCTACAATGACTTCAGCCCAGACAATTGGGTGGGCTTTCATCCACCTTCCACATGGTCTTTCATCCTGCAGCAAGCTCACCCAGGATTAGAGTTAGGCAAAAGGGGTGAGTCTTACCAGTGCAGGGTTAGATGCCATCTTCATTTTAACTTTTGATGCTTTGTTCAACACAGATTTATTGTATCCATTTTAATTTTTTTCAAATATCCTCTATCTTGATTACAGACACTCTTGTGAATTCTTGTACACTCTTCTGGACACTCTTGTAAATTTTACCCCTCACCCTCGTCCCAGCCCTAAAAGAGGGACAATACTCAGCAACTACATGGAGGAAGGCAATTATCTGCACTTGAACAGACCCAGGAATTTTCTAGGGGAGGCAAAGCCTGAGGTGGCAGGAGGAAATGGGCAAGTGGACGAGGCAGGGTTCAGCATACCAGGCAAAGGGAACAGTGTGTGCCAAGACTCAGAGACGTGAAACAGCTGAGTCATAAGCTGTGGGGTAAAAAGGTACTGAGCAATTGATTTTGAAAAGGGAGGTAGAGGCCAATTAGCCAAGGCCTCACATGCCCAACTGGCCAGCTCAAACTCTGCCCTGTGTGATTGGGAGGGACAGAGTCTCTGAAGCAGTGAGACGATATCATCAGTGGATTCAATTTATTTAACAAATAAGCACTCTGTGCCAGGTGCTGTTCTAAGCACGTTACAGACATTAACTCATTTGATCATTGCAACAACCCTACGAGGTAGGTCCATCTAGCAGATGAGGAAATGGAGGCACAGAGCGGGTAAGCGGCTTGTCCAAGTTGCCACAATTAACAAGGGGCAGATACAGGATTTCAACCCAGATAGCCTGTCTCTGGAGTTCCCATTCTTAACCACTACACTTTACTACTTCTCTGCCCACTCTTATTTTAGAGAGGTTGATTTGGCCAAAGTATGGATGAACAGGAAGACAGAAATTGAGGGGGCTGGGGGATGAAATGCAGGAGGAGACTGGTGAAGAAGTTGCTTTAGTTGTCCTGGAGGAAGACGTAAGTGACCTGAACTAGGCAGAAACATCATGCAAGAACTCTAGGTGCGTCAACCTCGTAGACAAGGGAGAGGCCCAGGGTGATGGCTCAGAGTGGAAAGGCAGGCTGGGAGCCAGCCTTCGGTGGATGGAGCCTGGATGGGGTCAGTGGGAGGATGGTGAATGGCGCATGAAAGGTGACGGCAAAGGGGGTGCCAGATTGCCACGGTAAGGGCTTCAAAGCAAAGGGGCATTTTGCGTCGAAAGGAAGAGCCTGGTTTGCAAGTGACAGTAGGAAACCAGGATATTATTGATGTTGCCTTCTGTGACCATGGAAAGCATGGTTTGTGGGAGAAAGAACCACCTCCACTCAAGCAGGCAGCAAGAGGTGCTGCACCCTGGGGAAGAGCCAGGGTCTTGAAAGGCAGGAGACAGACAGAGCATCCTGCAAAGCAAAGAGGGTTTTGCCATGGAAAGGGAAAAGGAGAACCAGTAATGGGTCATGATGCTCTATAGGAGAATGCAGGGGAAATACAAATGCCCATTAGCCCCCCAATTCAACCAGATGACCAGTGTGCTGGCCCAACACCAGGCTGGACAGCAGGCACAGGTGACAAAGAGTGGAAGGGCCTTAAAGCTTTTTAAGTCAACACTGCTCACTGTATAGATGAGGTCTTTAGCTCACCTCTGCAGGCCAAGAGATGCTTACTGGAAACCCAAAACTCTGTCCAAAGGCTTTTTTCCGGCTGCAGAAGAGTCAATGCCCCCAGAAATTGCCCTCTATCAATGATGGCCTGGAAGTTGGCGAATAAATAACCCAGCTTCCTCGACCCTTGGGGGAGATAACTGAGGTGTGTCTTCCCCAATATTTCTCAGCAGAATTGTACCCCAGTTGCTCCGAGGGTAAGCTGCTTGATGTTACACTTCATTAAATTCCTACCTCTTTCCTGGTTTACTTTCCCAGTCCTTACTGGGGCTTCTGGTGATCACCTCCCAAATAAAATATTTGCACTCAAATCTTTGTCTCTGGGTCTGCTTCAAGGGATATCTAACTAAGACAGGGATGCTAGGGCCCAGAGAGGGGAAGAGATTTGCCATTGGTCACACAGCTTCTCAGTGCAGAGCCATGACCCAAAGCTAGGTCTCCCAACTCCAAGTCCATGAAGGCAGAGATTAAAAGCACAAAATATCTAATCACAAAGGTCTGAATTCAATCACCTGTGTAGATTATATTATTGTCCTTTCTCTACCTTCCCTGTAAGAGGATTAAATATCTCTCCCCATTGTCACTAACTGCAGTACTTCCCTGTGGGAGAAGTAAACTTCCCTGCCCCATTGAAAGAAGGTTTGACCATGGACCTCCTTGGCCAATGAAATCTGAGAAGAAGCAATATATGCCAATGCTGAACAGAAACCTTAACAACTATGGCTGGCTACATCAACTTTCTTGCTTTTTTTTTTCCTCCGCCATGATAATAGCATGTCCCAAATAGGGGCTACTCTTTCAGTCTAGATCCTGGAATATAGATGGATAGAGTAGGGCAGCTGGTCTACGAGTGGTATAAGATAGGAGTGAAAAAACTTTAATTATTTTAAACCACTGAAATTTTAGGCTCATTTGTTACCACAACGTAACAAAAAGCTGACTAATACATTCAACACATATTGGCTATATTACCCAAAGCAAGTAACGAAACCTCTGTGAGCCTTAGTTTCTTCCTCTATTAAAAATTAGACTAGGGCGTCCCTGGTGGTGCAGTGGTTGAGAATCCGCCTGCCAATGCAGGGGACACGGGTTCGAGCCCTGGTCTGGGAAGATCCCACATGCCAGGGAGCAGTTGGGCCCGTGAGCCACAACTGCTGAGCCTGTGCGTCTGGAGCCTGTGCTCCGCAACAAGAGAGGCCGTGATAGTGAGAGGCCCGTGCACCGCGATGAAGAGTGGCCCCCGCTCGCCGCAACTGGAGAAAGCCCTCGCACAGAAACGAAGACCCAACACAGCCAAAAAATAATAAATAAATAAATTTATTTTTTAAAAAAATTAGACTAACTTTGTTATAAAGCAGAAACTAACACACCATTGTAAAGCAATTATACTCCAATAAAGATGTTTAAAAAATAATAATAATAAGACTAATAATAATAGTATCAGGCTTCCCTAGTGGCACAGTGGTTAAGAATCTGCCTACCAATGCAAGGGACACGGGTTCAAGCCCTGGTCCAGGAAGATCCCACATGCTGCGGAGCAACTAAGCCAGTACGCCACAACTACTGAGCCTGTGCCGTGAGCCACAACTACTGAAGTCCGTGCACCTAGAGCCCATGCTCCGCAACAAGAGAAGCCACCGCAATGAGAAGCCCACACACTGCAACGAAGAGTAGTCCCCACTGGCTGCAACTAGAGAAAGCCCGCGCTCAGCAACGAAGACCCAATGCAGCCAAAATTAAATAAGTAAAATAAATAAATTAAAAAATAATAATAATGGTATCTACTTAATAGGATTTTTGTGGGAATTACATGAGATAATGTATGAGAACACTTAGTACGGTATCTAGCACAGAGCAAGCATCCAATAAATGTTAACTAATATTATTATCATTGTCGTTATCATTATTATTATTATTATATTTTTCTCTACCCCACAGAGAGACTTCTTCAGAAAGCAAGTTCTCCTTGGGACTTCCCTGGTGGTCCAGTGGTTAGGACTCTGCGCTTCCACTGCGAGGGGCATGGGTTTGATCCCTGGTCAGGGAACTAAGATCCTACATGCCATGTGGTGTGGAAAGAAAGAAAGGAAGAAAGAAAGAAAGGAAGGAAGGAAGGAAGGAAGGAAGGAAGGAAGGAAGGAAGGAAGGAAGGAAGAAAAAGAAAGAAAGAAAGAAAGAAAGAAAGAAAGAAAGAAAGAAAGAAAGAAAGAAAGAGAAGAAAGAAAGAAAGAAAGAAAGAAAGGAAAGAAAGAAAGAAAGGAAAGAAAGAAAGAAAGAAAGTTCTCCAGAGAAAATATATTGTTCCTGCAGGGCTCGTCCCAGCTTGTTAGTAAAAGGTACTTACTTCCCCCTCCAACTGTCCTGCTCAGAGTGTGTTGCCCTCACCACAGTGCGAAGAGAAATCCCAAGTGAGGTGCTTGCCCACGTCCCAGCAGGCCTGCACATGGGAAACCCATAGTACTTAATGAATACCCATGGAGAGGTCCAGATTAGCCCTGGTTTATTACTCCAAAATGGCAGGGAGTCAGTTATCCATGAGCTATGGCCTCTCCCTGTTGCCATTACAACTTATTTATGAGGCAATTTGCACAGTGTCACGCTGGCTGGCCATTATGCTGCTGCCTGCTAACCACTAGGAGGGTGGCTGAACGCAGAGACAAAATGGTTCTCCCCCTGCCTCTGCTTTGCTAGTGAAAATGAGCCAGTGGTTCTCCCCCAGTGTGGCACGTTTGCTCTTCATGGAAGAGAACTCCTTCTCCATCACCAGCCCAGCAACTCAGAACACAGTTGGGGGTTTGTGATGAAAGGCCAGCCTAGAAAAGGCTGCTGGGAAAGCAGCAGAGAAGTTGGGTTGCAGAGAAGTTTTTTTTGTTTTTTTTTTTAATTTTACTCATGAATGATTTTTTTTTTTTTTTTTTTTGGCTGCATTGGGTCTTCGTTGCTGTGTGCGGGCTTCCTCTAGTTGCGGCGAGCAGGGGCTACTCTTCGTTGCGGCGCACAGGCTTCTCATTGCAGTGGCTTCTCTTGTTGAGGAGCACAGGCTCTAGGCACGCAGGCTTCAGTAGTTGTGGCATGCGGGCTCTAGAGTGCAGGCTAAGTAGTTGTGGCACAGGGGCTTAGTTTCTCCGCTGCATGTGGGATCTTCCCAGACCAGGGATCAAACCCGTGTCCCCTTCATTGGCAGGCGGATTCTTAACCACTGTGCCACCAGGGAAGTCCTGCAGAAGTTATTTTAATAAGCACGATGGAAAGACGGTTTGCAGGCTGCCATGACACAGACACCCCTCCAACTATTCTCATAGGAAAATGACATAATCTTGTGAAGTGTTTTGCACGTGGCTTGGCACATAAAAACTCTCATTCAGTGTTACCTGTTGTTGTCATGGTTATGACCTGCATCCCAGCTGGTTCCCATCACCTTGGGCATCATTCTCTATAGTAACTGGTCATTTGCTGCTACTACAACTTCAGCCCATGGATGCAGAAGCTTTTGATTCTAGGTACATGGGCATCATCAACTGTACAGAGGATCCTCCTACAAACAGGTTAGGACCTGAGAGACAGTTTCAGAGTCTGCATGTTTACACCAAAGGGACACTATATCCACAACGCTGTCTACTGCTGACAAATTGTTAGCTTTGAAGTTTAACCTCATATCTTTGAAGTTCTTGAGTAGAATGGCTTCTGTGTTCCAATGGCTACTGCAAATTCTGTCCCTAATTATACTGTGGCTCCATGCAATGGGACTCCACACTCCCTGTCAGCAGAAGGGGGTTAATAGATCTCCACATTTTAAGCATGAAAAAGAATCTATTTGAGCTGAACGTGGCCTGACTCCAGTGCCCTTTCTTCCATGGGTACTTCCTGTCTGCCATTCTCAAAACATCCCACCTCTGCAAGGACTGGCCCCCTAGGGTTTTATTCATGAGTTATTTCATTCTACATTACACAGCTATTGGACACAACCTTGGGTCACTATTTCTTGTTCCTTTTCCCCCATAACATCTTCTATGTCTGAATGTTCCCCATTCAATTTCAGTGGAATAAACATACTAGTTATTAACAATAATAGCTAAAATCGATTGCTTGCCTAGTGCCAGGTACCCTACAAGGGTCTTGCACACCTCTCTCTTTTAATCTTCATGATCACCTGGTAGGGTCTGTACCATCATATTTCTTATCCAACAGATAAGACGAGAGAGGTTAAGTAACTTGCCCAAGGTCACACAGCAAATATGTAGGAGAACCTGAGGTCTGAATCCTGGTAGTCTGATTTCAGAGTGGAAGCTAGTAGCAGTTTCTGTAGGTGCCCCACCCATGTTTCCTTGAGCCTCACCACTTCAGGACACATCAACCAACTTCTGTCTCTTGGGTCCACCAGCAAAGCAGACTAAAAATGCGAGTACCAGCTAGTGACGAATGGGAGTTGGTGTATAAATATCTCAGCTCCCTCTTCCTTTGTGGGGCATAACTCTGAAGTGTGTTTCTCTTCTGGCTCCCAGGGTGCCCCAAAGGAATTAATCTTCATTTGCCCACAGTGATAATTGGCTTGAAAATGCCTGAAAATGTACAGGCTTCCTTCCCTTCCCTGTCTCGCTTCCCAGTGTTTCCTACCAGTGTTTCCTGGAATCCAGTTCCAAATGGAGCTCTCGCTTTCCAATCTGTGTCTCAGAGTTGGCTTCCAGGGAAACCCAAACTAGGACAATGATCTTTTCCCAAATCAACTCAGTTCATTCATTTCCCTTTTCCTAGAACTGAAATTCTTTCCCCATTGAAGCTACAAAATTCCTGAGCAGTTTTTAGGAATTCTGTTCTCATTCCACCCATAACTGTTCACATAGTTAAGGGGCAGCTGGTGCGTAAAGGTGGTTTAATCTGCCTCATGCAGGCAGAGTGACTATTCTACATCTTCATTGGCCAAAATCACCAGTGCCACAACTAGAAACGTTTTCAAACATGCCATCTGGCTCCTGTATGGCTGAGTCTCATTCAAACGAACCCAAACTACAAGTGATTCCCATAATTATGACTCCCAAGTGTCCACTTTTCTGAAGCAGCTAATCTTTGTTTTACGGATGCACATCAACAAGAAGATGATGGGGGCTTCCCTGGTGGCGCAGTGGTTAGGAATCCGCCTGCCAATGCAGGGGACACGGGTTCGTGCCCCGGTCCGGGAAGATCCCACATGCCGCGGAGCAGCTACGCCCGTGAGCCACAACTACTGAGCCTGCGCGTCTGGAGCCTGTGCTCTGCAACAAGAGAGGCCGCGACAGTGAGAGGCCCGCGCACCGCGATGAAGAGTGGCCCCCGCTCGCTGCAACTGGAGAAAGCCCTTGCACAGAAACAAAGACCCAACACAGCCAATAAATAAATAAATAAATTTATTAAAAAAAAAAAAAACCAAGAAGATCATGGGTTTGCTGACAATCCCAGTCACTAGATAATGCAGGGGGGATTGAAGAAGATAGGATAGGATCTGATTAAACTGTGGAATTTCCACCAAGGAGGAGAAGTTGAGAGGAAGCAATCTTTACTACCTTCAGTGAAAACCAGTCCCAAACACCATAGCTCTTCCCAGAAGGAGAAAAACTTTATCCTCAGCAGGAGAGCACTGCCCTTCATAACCCTTCCCACCTCATGCCTGTCCTGAACCCAATAGCTTCTACCATCGCAGGCAGCCAAGCCCTGAGTAAGTTACTTCACTTTTCTGAGCCTCAGTTTCCTCACCGAGAAATGGGAGTAACACTACCGACCTCATTCATTCAACAACTTCTTATTGAATGTCTACCATGTGCCAGACATTTGGAAGGACCAAAAAGAGATTAGGTATGTACACACACACTTAGCACACAGTGAGCGCTCAATAACCTTTAACTAAAATCATTATCACTGTTACTTTATTTGATCCTCAAAACAAAACTACACTGAGACTCTCTTATCTCCATTTTATAGATGAATAAACCAAGGCTAAGAGAGGATCCATGAACTTGACTAGGGTTGCACGGCCAGAATTTGTACCCAGATCTTCTGATTTTAAGACCAGGTATACTTCCACCGCTCAGTGTCTTGGGGGTCCCTGGACTATTTTAAAAAATACTCCCTGGGCTTCCCTGGTGCCACAGTGGTTAAGAATCCACCTGCCAATGCAGGGGACACGGGTTCGAGCCCTGGTCCCGGAAGATCTCACAAGCCGCAGAGCAACTAAGCCCATGCGCCACAACTACTGAGCCTGCTCTCTAGAGCCCGCGAGCCACAACTACTGAGCCCACATGCCACAACTACTGAAGCCTGCACACCCTAGAGCCCATGCTCCGCAACAAGAGAAGCCACCACATTGAGAAGGCTGCGCACGGCAACGAAGAGTAGCCCCCACTCAACGCAACTAGAGAAAGCCCACGCGCAGCAACAAAGACCCAATGCAGCCTAAAATAAATAAATAAAATTAATTAATTAATTTAAAAAATACTCCCTAAGGGAGTAGAGTGTAGACCAGAGGTCAGCAAACGTTTTCTGTAAAGTTTCAGATAGTAAATACTTGAGGCTTTGGAGCCATTCTGTCTCTGTTGTACCTACTCAACTCTGTCGCTATAGCACACAAGCAGCCATAACATAATGTAAATGGGTGAGCATGACTGTGTTCAAATAAAACTTTATTTACAAAAACCGGCTGTGGGCAGGAAATCACCTGTAGTTTGTCAACCTCTGGTGTGTACGAAAAAGCCTGAGCTTTGGAGCCAGGCAATCCGAGGTTCAAATCCCAGCTCAGACAATACTAATGCATCCTCAGGCTACCTAAACGTCCTAAGCTGTGCTTAGCCAGGCTTTCTAGTATTAGTCAAAGCAGAATCATAATATTTAGTTTGTAGGGTTTGTCAAAGGTTCAGGGTAAGGCTTTGGTGCTTAAACCCTCCTAGTCATTCCTCTTCCCCTCTGGGTTTCTGCTGAGGAACCAGTCACTTGAGGATCTGTGGACAGATAAGAAACAGAGTCTCAGCTTTATTAATGGCCAGGCACATGCACAATGAACAAAAGCAAGGGTCTCTAGGAGAGCACAGACAAGTCCCGAGGTCTGAGTGAGACCTCCTATTTCTCGACCCCAAATCTAAATCTTGGGATGGGCATGCTCACCTATGGGAAGAAAGCCACGTGGCAAGGTCATCAGAGCAGACCCAGAGCCCATGGACCCCACCAGCCATGTGGACCTAGATGGCCAGTCCCTACTTCCCAGTGGCAGGAGGAGCAGAGATCTGGCTCCTGGAAACGCAGTGACCTCACTCACTGGCGAGATGTGAGCCAATGCACATTAAGCTCTGGACAATTGGGTTGCCAACCATACAGGGGGCACAGAGGAGTCTGGAAGCCCCCTGTGTGGCCAGGGGAGCAGTGTGGGGCATTCCCTCCTTCGGGCATGGTTATGAGGACCCACCATGGCACCTGGCACAGAGAAGGCACCTTGGGGTGAGTCCCCTGGAAGCAGAGCCTGAGACAGGGATTCAGATGCACATGATGCATTGAGGGAATGCTCTCAGGAGAAACCAGCAATGGAGGGAGGGAAGGAGAGGGGCCCAGGAAGCATGGGGTTTGGGATAAAGTCTAGCCTTAACCTGATCCACAGGGGCCTCTGGAGCATAAGTTACACTGCAGTGTTGACCTGGTTTGGGGCCAGGGGCTGACATTTTGGAAACCTGGGACCTTTTACAGACAGAAGTGCTCACTAAATAAGCACTCTCTTCTCTTCCTCCCCACCTTCCTGCAACAGGTTCCCCAGCAAATGACGACAGAATGACCTTTGTCATAAACAGACGATTTCTCAAATACAGCTTTATCTTCACCCATGCATCACTGGTTGCCAGTCCAATGAGAGTTTGAAGAAGGGAGATCAAAGTCTAGGCTTTCGGGAGTTCCCTGGTGGCCTAGTGGTTAGGATTCCACGCTTTCACTGCCATGGCCCGGGTTCAATCCCTGGTTGGGGAACTGAGATCCCACAAGACACAGGGCACTGCCAAAAAAAAAAAAAAAGTCTAGGCTTTCACAGGTGGAAACTGGTCTCATCCTACCCTTACCCCAAACCTCATGCCCCCTGTTATATAGGATCTAGTGAACCATTTCGTCAACACGAGGAAGTGTTGTCAGGTTCCCCAGGAGCTAGAAAAGATGTGTTTTGCAAGCAGGGGGGAAAAAAGGAAAGAAACAAGAAACAAAGATTCCGCCTTGTGCTTGAGAAATATGAGTGTTTATGTGCATCCTAACTGAAATTGGCTCAGTTGCCATATGCACACCAAGAGGCTGTTCAAGACACCAAGACTAAACTAAAGCCTCTTTCAAAACACTATGCATTATGCAGGCTCCCGACACAATCATTTAAATACAATTATTAAATAGTCATTTCTGGTGGTTTATATTCCAATCAATTCCACAAATATTCATCAAGCACCCACTGTGTGCCCAGCACTGTGCAATAGTCTAGAATTCAAAGATGAATGAGTAAGAGGTCAGAGGCTGCTGGGGGAAACTGATGCATAAAAAAGCACATAGAACACAACACAGCTGGCTGTCGCAGAGGCAGGCACATAGAGAGATGGGAGCTGTTGTTCCTGCCCAAGCACTTCATCTCCTTGGGGGTTGCTGATGGGGGGCTGGGTCTACAAGGAGAAGCAGGTCACAGGAAGAGAAAGGTGCTCTAATAGCACGGAGGCAAGAAAGGGCATGGTCTAGAAGGGTGAGTAATTTGACATGGCTGAAGTATCACCAATGTGGGAAGAGGGGAAGGAGACGATTATTATCACCAGCCAGGCCCCAGCTTGAATGTCACCTCCTCAAAGAGGCCTTTCCTGACCAGTCTACTAAAATATTGTTATTTCCTACGGCCTCTCCCTGTTTTGCTTTCTTTGTAGCACTTAACACTCTCTAAAGTTACCTTAATTACTGGTTTATTTGTTTGCATTCTCCCCAACCAGAATATAAATCGCTTATAAGAGCAGGGCCTCTGTTTGTCTTATTCACTGTTGTGTCTCCAGCTCTTAGAACAGGGCCTCGTAGGTACTCAAGACATAATGTTTTTAAATGAACATTGATTTAAATCAATTGAGATGAATAAATCAATGAATGGGGGATTTGCAACTTGAGTTTGTGGAACACTTCAAACCAGTAGATCCACTTTATATATGTTAGTTAGAATAACACGAGCTGCTATAACAAATAAACTCGACATTTTTAGTATCTTCACCCAATAGAAAGTGTTCTTGGTTGTAGGTGGTCTTCTTCTACCTGCTGATCAAGGACCAAAGCACCTTCCATTTTGTGGCCCCACCATGTCCCAGGGCCTCGACGTCCTTTGTTTCCAGCCAGTGGAAGCAGAAAGAGAGCCTCGGCTCAGAAGTGAAACACATCACTACCAGTTACATCCCTTTGGGAAGAACTAGTCCTATGGCCCCATTTGGAAGCAAGTGAAGCTGAGCTAAGGAATCTCTGGCTGGACAGGCACCTGTCAGTGACAACGCCACACTGTGGGAAGGGGAGAATGAGTTGACGGTGGACAAACAGCGATGTTGGCCTCAACAGCCCTGGGCTCAGACAGGCGAAGCCATTTATCCTAGAGCATGCCACTCACAAATGGTGTGACTGTCCCTTCAGTTTAAGAAGTGGCCAAGTCCCTCCCCTCCCTTAGCTCTCACTTATGCTAATTTTCCAAGCACTGGGGTCAGAAGGTGACATTTCTTGACCTTGCCCTAAGACGCTAAAGAAATTTCTTATCAGAATCCTGTAGCCCCTATAAGCAGAGGTTCATTTGTCCTGTTCCAGGGGCAAATACAGATCAAGTTTTTGAGCTAAAGGGTCAAGAAAGGAATGTACTAGGATTTTGCCATGAGAGGAGAGAAGAAGCCAACAGGTGCACAGGACAGGATGCTAAAGGAGAAGAGGGAGTTTGCTTCCATCCACAGCAACCCGCTAATAATAATAACAACAACGACAACTGGCAATGATTTAGCATTTTCTGTAGGCCGGGCACTGAGCCAAGTGCGTTATAATCATTCTTTCATTTAATCTTCAGAAAACCTAATATGATAGCTACTGTTATTCCCATTTTTGCAGATAAAGAAACTGAGGCTCAGGGACTTCCCTGGCAGTCCAGTGGTTAGGACTCCAAGCTTACACTGCAGGGGGCACAGGTTCGATCCCTGGTCGGGGAACTAGGATCCCACCTGCCACATGGTGTGGCCAAAAAAAAAGGAAACTGAGGCTCAGAGAGGCTAAGCAACTAGCCAAAGGAGACCCAGCCAGTCAATACAAGAGGTGGGATTTGAGGAGTTTGGTGCCAGAGCCTAAACTTTTCAGCATCTCATTCAGTGGTCTCAGCAGTTAGTGGGGCTGGTGGCCAAGGCTGAAACGTAGACCACGGAAGAGGTGTGGTCCAGCAAAGGTCGTCATCTTCAGTGATGGCCTACCATCTTTTCTCCGGAAGGTACCTGGGGGAGGTGGAACTCTGTTGGCTCCGAGGAGTCAGAGTGGCCTCTTTCCTCTACCAGGAGAATGAGGTATCTTTAAGCCTTGGGGTACCTCCTGGATCACAGCAGGGCTTGCTCCACCTGCCCTGACATCTCTGCTTTGCCTCTGATACACGAACATTTTTTCTTTGCCCTCCTCGCAACAAACTGCGCTGCACTTCTAAGCCAAACAGTGTGACGTACATTCAAATTACAGTCCTCACTTATGATTATTCGGGCCTCTTAAGTAACCAATCATCGTGACTTTGAATGAGTTTAATTATCAGGGTACTTCAGTGCATAAGTAACTATGCACACCCTGTTAGCCAGGCTGACGGCTCTAATTAACTCCAGCAGTCTGGTCTCATCTGGTAGAAACCATTGGAATTTGGTCCTGACACTTTACACTGCATTGTCAGGACGACTGGAAGTGTTCACCCAGTGGAACTGCAAATCCCCAAGCCTGGACCTTTTTTGGAAAGACTCAAGTCACTTCTCTTCAAAGGTCAACTTGATTAAAAGCAAAAAGAGATGATAATTTAAAAAAACTTCAAAGAGAGCATCCATTTTTGGAGCGCTTTCAGGCACAGCATCTCACTTAATCCACTCAGTGACTGTAGAGGCACCATCCTCCTACTCAGTGCTAGAAGGATAATCAATATTATTGAATAAATGGAGATTCATAGATGAGGAAACTGAGGCTCAGAAGCCGGTCCAAGCTGACGCTGTCAGTCTGGGGCAAAGCCTGGCTTTTGATTTCAGATCTGCCAACTCAGTTATCAGATGGAGAATCTGGGACCAATGAGGCAGCCAGCATCCCCATCCTAGCTCATCCTCCCAGACCTACGTCCACCAACCTTGAACAACAGCTCCTGGCACCCAGGCCCTTCCAGCTCCGTCTTCTGCACTAGGGTCTGGAGCAAACCTGAGGACCACCCAGCCACAGACTACAGCAGCAGTGGGTGGTCAAAAGTCCAGACACAGGTCCTAGCACATCCCAGAGCATCTTCTCACTTTTCTCTTTGACCGAAACCTCGTCCCCCTGGGCTCAGAGGGTAAGAGTCTCTCCAGCTATCTGCCTCCTTCCATGCCACGTTACCCAGAGTTTCTTGACTTTTTTTATCCAAGGACTACTTTGGCAATCTGTTGAAATCTATGAATTGCTTCTCAGAATATTTTTAAGTGTGTAAAATAAAACACAATGGATTACAAAGGAAATGAAAGATAGTAAAATACATTTATCATTGTGTTTTTAAAATGTGATATGGAGACTTCCCTGGTGGCGCAGTGGTTAAGAATCCGCCTGCCAGTGCAGGGGACACGGGTTTGATCCCTGGACCAGGAAGATCCCACATGCCGCGGAGCAACTAAGCCTGTGCGCCACAGCTACTGAGCCCGCATGCCACAACTACTGAAGCCCGCGCATCCTAGAGCCCGTGCTCCACAACAAGAGAAGCCACTGCAATGAGAAGCCCGTGCACCGCATCGAAGAGTAGCCCCCGCTCGCTGCAGCTAGAGAAAGCCCACGTACAGCAACGATGACCCAACGCAGCCAAAAATTTTAAATTAATTAATTAATTAATTATTTAAAATGCGATATGGGAATATATTAATGCATTAAACAGAGGATCTATCCGAGGATCTAATAACTTTCATAACTTCAAAGTAGTGATGAACATGAATGATGTTTGAGATCTCTGCAATAACTACAATGTGAAATAAAATAAAAATATCGGTGATTTTCATTGGTAACAAAGTCACAGATACTGCTAATACTAATATAGTTTGTTATCTATGTTTAATCATTGAAGAAAATGGCAAATTTCAATTAGGTGTTAGTCAAAATAAAAATATAATATTTTCCTAAGTTCACAGACTCCCAGAATTCTATCTAAGACCCTTCAGTGGACCCCACGTTAAGAATCTCTGCTCTAATCCCAGACTGAATCACCCCCTTGTAAAAGGAAGGAGAGAAGAGCTTTCTAAGTCAGCATCCTTGACCTAGGCTGCCCTGAACCTGCATCCATCCTCACAGGCTCCTTTAGCCTCATCACCCCACTACCCTGCCCCCACTTGTCCATTTAGGCTATTTCCTAGAACCATGATTTCATACCTGCCATTCGTTTTATTCCTTCTTTTATCACATCCCTTCTTACTAACTTTTCTCTTTATTTGTACAAAACCACACCCCACAGTTCTTTCCAGCCTCCAGCTCACAACACCCCTTTTTATAGCATCTTCACTTGTGTAAAGTGCGTATCACACTTTACACAGTCACAACACACAATGGCAAGAGGACGCCAGCCCCCACTCATTTACAACAGGCACCTCAAGTCCCAAGCTGGGGCAGCCTCTACCGCGTGATACACATCACTGCCCCAACTGGGGGAGAACCAGCCACTGCCTTGGAGGTACCCTGTAACATACTACGAAGACCAGCCCTTCCTCCCTGAGCTGACCTTACACTGTGGTAAGACGCATGGACTCTGTGTGAACATGTAGGATAGTGACAGATTCGCCTCAGTTAAGTAAGAGTACGTGTTCATACACTGACCTAGGAACACTTCAAAATGAAAGGAAGCCAACAGGAAGTACGTTGGAGAATTAAACAATCAATAGGCCAAGTGTGTGCAAAAGAGGAAACAGAGATGCCGCTAATCCCTGAAGACACACCTTCCCTAACCCAACCCTGGCCCTCCAACCCGCCCTGTAGGAAGGGACTTGCTCTCTTGCCAAAGCTCTGTCCTCTCAAGTGTAGACTGAAAAGTTTGGAAATTATCTGAGCATATGCTTGAGGGTTTTCCAACTCAGTTCCTTTTGCCATTTGCATTTGGGATTGAGCAAGGAGTGGCGTTTATTGGATCCACTCATGAGTTCTCTTGGCTTTTTGCAATTTGTAATCAAAGACATGGTTAAGATCCACATCTCTTGTTCCCAATATTTCCAGATGGGCATGCAAAATAGCCAGCGTCTCTCATTGTTGCTGTTGTTGTTTGTTTTGAGGACATTCAAAGGTGTACAAACAATGGTTGATTTTTAATTAGGGAACTCTTCAAACCATCAAAACTTTATAACAAGGGGCAGGAGGAAGATAAGATCTCACACTGCTGTGTGCATTGTATCCAGAACCACCAAAAAAAAAAAAAAAAAAAAAAAAAAAAACAGCTAACCTCTAGTGTTTTAAGTGTCTGACATGTAGTTTCTCCTATAATCCTCACAACAAAACTATAAGATAAATGGTATTTTATCCTCATTTGACAGTTAAGGAAATGAACTCAGGGAAGGGAAGTAAAAACTTAAGTTCACACAGCTAATAAGCAGCAGAGCTGGGATATGAACTCAGGCACTCTTGTTCTAGCCTGTGTGCTCACAACCACATAGATGTATAACATGATAGAAGAAACCCTTCATTTAGGAGTCAAAGCACCCAAGCTTTAGCTGTAGCTCTACCAGGAGTTAAAGCATCTAAGCTGTATCACTGGTTCTGCCACACACTTGCTGTGTGACCATGGGTAGGTCCCTCCCCTTCTCTGAGTCCCATCCTGCCTTATTGTATCGAAGAGTATAACACTCATCCTATATTGTGAGGCAGGGAGTAGGTGTTAGCAGGCAATGAGAGCCTTGCTGAAGGTCAGGAAGGATGTGGAGGAAACGAGGGGATGCTGAGATCTGTGGCATCGTGGGAGGCAGAGAAAAATGCTGATACGAAAACACATTTTTTAAAAAGCAGGGTGCTGACAAACCTCTCTGAAACGTACCCAACGAAATACAGGTGCACCTTAGCCTCACCTTATCTTCACGGAAGTAGAGAGGAAGGGGGAGGCTGATAGCCCTACTGCCACTTGCCCAATTAGACCCAAGTGCCCTAGAGAATTCACCAAACCTTGGTGCACCCTCCTTGAGAAATGATGCTGGTTACCCAGGCAGACAGCTGGGGTGGTGTGGGCTTCTGCTGCACACCAATTTGCATCTGGCGTGGGCCCTCAGGTTCCAGGATGCAAGAAGGAGCGCCCAGAAATGAGCCGAAGCTGCTACTATCAGAGGACCAAGATGCAGGAAAAGATGAAGGAAAACAGCTTCGCTAGATCTCTCCCAACTGACCAGTCCTTTAGGGGAAAAATTAAGCTGGATGCCTATCTCACTCTTCACACCAAAATAGAATCCAGACGAATCAAAGATGTAAACATAAAAAGGATATGCAGAAGAATACCATAAGGACATTTAGGCAAATAGTTTTATAGTTCCAGAATGGTGAGGACAATTTTTTAAACATCAAGTCAAGAATAGAAACCAAACAGGAAAGACTGACAGATTGTACTACATAAAAATAGAAACCTTCTGTTTGACCAATAAATAAACTTGGAAAAATATTTTCAACATATGTTACAGACAAAAGGTTACCATTACTCATAGAGACAGAGAACTTTACCAAAAAGTAAGGGAAAAAATGAACATCACCACAAGAAAAATTAGTTAGCATATGACCTAGAAATTCCATTCCTAGGTATATATCCAAGACAAGTGAAAACATATGTCCACACTAAAACTTGTACATGAATGCTCATAGCAGGATTATTTATAACAGCCAAAAAGTAGAAACAACCCAAATGTCTATATATAAAATGTGATATATGCATGCAATGGAATATTGTTCAACAACAAAATGAAATGAAGTACTGTTTCTTCATGAATACAACATGGATGAACCTTGCAAACATCCTAGGTAAAAAAAAAAAAAAGCCAATCACAGAAGACCACATCTTGTATCATTCCATTTATATGAAATGTCCAGAATAGGCAAATCAATAGAGACAGAAAGTAGATTAGTGATTACATGAGGTTCAGAGGATTGGGGAAAATGGAGAGTGACTGCTAATTAGGGTGTAGAATTTCTTTTTTGGGATCAGAAAAGTATTCTAAAATTGATTGTGGTGATGGTTGCACAATTCTCTGAATACACTAAAACCCATCAAGTTGTAGTCTTTAAATGGGTGGATTATATAGTATGTGAATTACATCTCAATAAAGCTGTTATATTTTCATAATTTTTTAATAATTTTTTAAAATATTTATTTATTTATTTATTTTGTCTGTGCTGGGTCTTAGTTGCGGCACGCAGGATCTTTAGTTGCGGCATGTGGACTTCTTAGTTGCAGCATGCATGTGGGATCTAGTTCCCAGACCAGGGATTGAATTTGGGCCCCTTGCATTGGGAGCACGGAGTCTTACCCACTGGGCCACCAGAGAAGTCCCAATAAAGCTGTTATATTTTTAAAAAATCAATGTTCCTGATAATAGGATCAAATTTTGATTCAAAGTAAAAAGATATTAAACTGGAAGAATGGAGCCAATTATAGTGAAAGTTTAATTCCACAATGAAAATACAGACACCTCGAAACTTAAAGTACCAAATAGCATGTCATCAAAATATATAATACAAAGACTGTTGTAAATACAAGGAGAACTTGAAAAAAAAAAAAAAGGACTCAGTTCTTATCCCATGACATATCAAGGATACTAAAGATAAGCAGCTCTACACAGGACCTAATTAATCAAATTGATGAGAGAACCAATAGATAAATTTCAAACTCTACACCCTCAAAAAAGCATAATCTTTTTAAGTACCTATGGAATACTTACAGAAGTTAACTCTAAAGAGAACCTCAGTAAATTCAACAAAGTAGAAAGAGTACATAGCATATTTTTCAAATACAAGACATAAAACCTAATAACAAAAACCTAGCACAAAAGTTGACACAAACAAAAAAAGAAAGAAAGAAAACTGTATCGTTAAGAAATAAATTACCTCTTGAAATACTTTTGTTTCAAACAGAAATCAAAACTGAAATTGCACTAGACTGTACGCTCTACAAATTTTAAGACTTGGTTACTCCTTTCAAGTGTTTTGCAAACCATACTTTTCCAAAGAAGCATAACTAGATGGATGCTAGGTTTCCATCCCACTATATGTCATTGGCTCCAGTTGGTGTTAAAACTAACCTATGCCCTTTGATCTGTCCTTGTACACCTAATTGTGCTTTTTTTTTTTTTTTTAATAAATGAATGTTGATTTTTTTTTTAAACGTTTCTTTAATTAATTTATTTATTTATATTTATTTTTGGCTGTGTTGGGTCTTCGTTTCTGCGCGAGGGCTTTCTCCAGTTGTGGCGAGCGGGGGCCACTCTTCATCGCGTTGCGCGGGCCTCTCACTATCGTGGCCTCTCTTGTTGTGGAGCACAGGCTCCAGACGCGCAGGCTCAGTAGTTGTGGCTCACGGGCCTAGTTGCTCCGCGGCATGTGGGATCTTCCCAGACCAGGGCTCGAACCCGTGTCCCCTGCATTGGCAGGCAGATTCTTAACCACTGCGCCACCAGGGAAGCCCTAATTGTGCTTTTTTATTACTTTTTTACATATGTCCATTTATTTCTAAACCATCATGAAACCTACTTTTATAATTTGTTTATTTTCATTCTTTCTGTTAAGTAATTCTAGTATTAAAGGCAATTAATTTTCCACTGATGGTAGTTTTGGTTGCTTCCCGGAAGACAAACATTTAAAACATTTTTCCTGATTATGAAAGTAATATTTTTTGTAAATAAAAAAGTAAACATTCAATAATGTATGACTTAGATGAGAAAGTACTGTTTTCTATCATTTTGCCCCCTATCACAACACCCACTCCCTTAACTAATGTTACAATTTGAATATTCCTTCAAATTTGTTCTAGAATATCCATGTATATAATAATAATCTCTCTTTAACTGAAATGGAATTATACTTTCACACTTGACATAAAATTATTTTCACTTAACCATATAAATGGCAACTTTCCATATTAGTACATACAGGCTTCTCTCAATGGTAACATGTGAATACAGTCATTAACAGGCCTACTACTGATCGATGTTTTGGTTGTTTCCAATTTTTGGATATTACAAATACTGCTGCAATGAACATTCTTACACATCTTTGCACACTTGTACAAGTATTGATACTATAAGATTTGAAGTTTTCTCATTATTATTTCACCGGTACCAAACAAGATTGTCTAAGACCACAAACAACGTTGTCTAGGACCACAAACCCCATTTTAAAATAGCATGATAGGGCTTCCCTGGTGGCGCAGTGGTTGAGAGTCTGCCTGCCGGTGCGGGGGACTCGGGTTCGGGCCCTGGTCCGGGAGGATCCCACATGCCGCGGAGCAACTAAGCCCGTGCGGCACAACTACTGAGCCTGCGCGTCTGGAGCCTGTGCTCCACAACAAGAGAGGCCGTGATAGTGAGAGGCCCGCGCACCGCGATGAAGAGTGGCCCCCGCTTGTCGCAACTAGAGAAAGCCCTCGCGCAGAAACGAAGACCCAACGCAGCCATAAATAAATAAATAAATAAATAAATAAATAAATAAATAAACCCAAAAAGTTGAAAAAAAATAAAGTATTTCTATTTAAAAAAAAAAAAAATAGCATGATAGGAAATTTCTTGGCGGTCCAGTGGTTAGGACTCCACGCTTTCACTGCAAAGGGCCTGGGTTCAATCCCTGATGGGGGAACTAAGATCCCACAAGTCGTACAGCAAAAAAAAAAAAAAAAAAAGTATGATAAAAGAAACCACAATTGCATGCCTAAAATGGTTTCAGGATAGGTGGCAATGGAAGACTGCCCCCCCCCCAAGACAGCTACAAATAGAGACCTAAATGAAGAAAAACGTAGGAGGATTTCAGTTTTCTAAATGTGTGAAACCAAAGTTGTAGGTTTCAAAACTTTGGGGCACCACAGACTGCCTTCTCCCTACTGACTCTCAGCAGTCAATGCAGGTAAAAATTCACAAGCACGCTGCTTTGACCATTCTACCAGTGCATGTGACTGCACAGAAGTAACCATGCACTGGAGAGGCAAATTCCAATATCGAAGCAAGCAAGGAAGACTTCTGCTGGGATGCTGTTCCCACTGTTACTCTTGCCAAGGGAGACTGAGCCCACCTGGAGTGGGGAGTGGAATAGGGAGCCCACACAGTGAAAAAATCCTGTCTAGAGGGGACAACAGGAATAACTCAAGATAACAGGAAGGAATTCACTTGAAAACAGAAAAAAGACTGAGCTATTTATTTTTAAAAACTCCAAGAGGAAAAAAAAAAAAAAAAACTCCAAGAGCTCAAATTTCAAAAAATGTTAATAATAAAATAGATAAACCAGTATACTATCAGGCTGAGCAAAGTCTACGCTGGTGTAGAAGAAGGAATACCAGTGGGGTGCAAGGCAAGGTGTAATGAGAGATAATACGGGAAACATAGGCAGGCCCTAGATCATGGAGAGTCCTGGGCATCACAGTAAAGAATGTGGACTCTCTCCAGGGGGCGTTTGGGACTAATTGTGCCTTTCTAAACAGAGGAGTAAGTTTAATGAAACTTAAAAGCTTTTGCACAGCAAAGGAAACCATAAGCAAGACGAAAAGACAACCCTCAGAATGGGAGAAAATATTTGCAAATGAAGCAACTGACAAAGCAACTGACAAATCTATCTCCAAAACTTACAAGCAGCTCATGCAGCTCAATATCAAAAAAACTAACAACCCAGTCCAAAAATGGGCAGAAGACCTAAACAGACATTTCTCCAAAGAAGACATACAGATTGCCAACAAACACGTGAAAGAATGCTCAACGTCATTAATCATTAGAGAAATGCAAATCAAAACTACAATGAGATATCATCTCACACCAGTCAGAATGGCCATCATCAAAAAATCCACAAACAATAAATGCTGGAGAGGGTGTGGAGAAAAGGGAACCCTCTTGCACTGTTGGTGGGAATGTAAATTGATACAACCACTATGGAGAACAGTGTGGAGGTTCCTTAAAAAACTAAAAATAGAACTACCATATGACCCAGCAATCCCACTACTGGGCATGTACCCTGAGAAAACCATAATTCAAAAAGACGCATGCACCCCAATGTTCATTGCAGCTCTATTTACAAGAGCCAGGACATGGAAGCAACCTAAGTGTCCATCTACAGATGAATGGATAAAGAAGATGTGGCACATATATACAATGGAATATTACTCAGCCGTAAAAAGAAACGAAATTGAGTTATTTGTAGTGAGGTGGATGAACATAGAGTCTGTCATACAGAGTGAAGTAAGTCAGAGAAAAACAAATACTGTATGCTAACACATATATATGGAATCTAAAAAAAAAAAAAAGGTTCTGAAGAACCTAGGGGCAAGACAGGAATAAAGACACAGACGTAGAGAATGGACTTGAGGACACTGGGAGGGGGAAGGGTAAGCTGGGACGAAGTGAGAGAGTGGCATGGACTTATATATACTACCAAATGTAAAATAGCTAGCTAGTGGGAAGCAGCTGCATAGCACAGGGAGATCACCTCGGTGCTTTGTGACCACCTAGAGGGGTGGGATAGGGAGGGTGGGAGGGAGACGCAAGAGGGAGGAGATATGGATATATATGTATATGTATAGCTGATTCAATTTGTTATAACGCAAAAACTAACACACCATTGTAAAGCAATTATACTCCAATAAAGATGTTAAAAAAGAAAAAGATTATATAGATTGGGTTTGCTTTAAAGTTAACCTACACCCCACTTTGTTCCAGAGAAGATTTAATGCTACTTAAATGAAGGTAACAGATGTGGAAACCTGTAAAAGCTCCCCACAAGTGTGAAATCTAACCATTGATGACTAGCATTGACACCTTCTTGAACACCTGGGTGTTTAGTGACGGTTTGCAGTGATGTACAGGGCAGGCAGAGGGGTTGACGTTACCCAGCAGGTGGTTACAAGTGTGACCTTGGGGCCCAGAAGAAAGGCCAAGGTTTAAGAAACAAGTCTGGGAGTGGTGAGCTCAGTGGGTCTGGAATCAGGGCACTCACTGTGAGCTAGACACTACGCCAGACCTATTGTACCTGTTTATCTCATTTAATCCTGGAAGCAAACTTGCAAGGAAACTGTTATTTTTTTTTTTAAAGACATTAAAGATGAGAAAATGTGAGGCTTTCAGAGGTTAATTAGCCTCATTGGTGGGAATCCGAGGGACTCACGCTGACTTCTCTGTCCTTTTCCAATGATGCATAACACTCTGGGTCTGAAAGGGCAGAGCTGTGGTTCTACAGAAATATGACCCCAGCACCTCTGCCCAGCTGCAGCCCACACAGGGGTCGAGGGCACACTAGCAGGCGGTGCGTCTGGGGGAAGAGCAAGCCTTGTCTCCTCTCTTTGTGGTTACTCATTCTCTTTCCTCTAACAGCAAGCAGCCCCTGGATTCCTCCCTTCCCTGGCAGAGGAGAGCATAAGACCCTGCTGGTGGTTCTCATGCTCCCCTCTGTGGTCACCCCTGGCCTCATCTCTCAGTGATGCTGACCCCCACCGCCCCTCCCAGGGGCCTCGCTCAGCTGCAGGTCATAGCTCAGTCTTGTGGCTGCAGCGGGACCCCTCTCCACTGAGGCTACGACTCTCCCACTAGGCTTGCACAACAAGGGTATTTCATTGTTAATTCCTCGCAGGTGTGTTAGGTAGGACTCTGGAGTTGGCAGGGTTCTTTGCCCCTCCGACAACATCTCCAAGGGAAACAGATGCTGTGTTGAACCAACAAAACATTTGACAAAATTCCCCAGTGTCAATTTTAACTAGTCACCTACTCTCACCTTTGACAGCCAGCCACCTCTCTGGTTCCCAATTCCACTTAATCCTAAACTTGGCGTTTCCGGCTGGCCCCAGGAGTGGGGAAATCCTGCTAGGACCCCTCCACCCCCGCTCACCACTGAGATGACTCTCAGAGGTCAGGCATGGCTTGGCTCTATGCCAGGACCCCTCACACTAACCTGGCCCAGCCTTCATTCCGCTTCTACTGAGTCCTGTGGTGCCCACCCAAATTCCCCACCCCCCATGAGACTGGCTGTCCTGGGTGACCACCAGCCACCAGGAGTCGGGATCTTTAGGGCTGGATCTTGGGCAGCCAGTTTTACCCAGGACAGCAGGAGGAATAAAAGAAGTCAGAGTCTGTGGGTTCAAACGCTGGGGGCAGCAAGTATAAATCCCTGGTCTAAAATCAGGGTCACGGAAAGAAAGAGGAGGGGGAGGGAAAGAGCCAGGTCAGAGCAGGGGAGGAGGTAGGGGAGGCAGAGCAGAGGCCCGGAATCTCACCGATGCTTTGTGGGCAGCAGGTGCAGGATGCTTGCGAGAATCCTGCCAGCAGAAAGGGCAAAGCCAGGTTTGGGGCCAACAATCAGGGTGTGCCAGGGACAGGGTACAGCCCCTTGTGACATGGTGTCTCAGTGGACCCATGTCCCTCCCCAAAGCTGGGGTTGCCACCTCAGTCCAGAAGCAAGTCCTGGAGCACAGATCAGCATCCAGAAGCTGGAAGAGCAGGACTCAGAAGCAAAGAAGGTTCTAGAGTCTCAGGAGCAATGCTCAATGAGGCATGCTGGGAGCTCACCTAAGTTAGAGACACTGCAGTTCAGGGAGGCAAGAGGGCCTGCCCACAGTCTGGGTCACTCACTCAGCCTCCACTGGCGCTCCACAGGGAGGTATGGTCTGATCTTCGGGCACCCTTGGAGACCCCCGGGACCAGCGCTCAGCCAGGGTCTTAGAGACTCGCCTTGGGTTGGCTCTATGGGAGGTGAGGGTCCTGGGCAACCTGGCCCCCCTGCCAGGGGTTTCCAGCCCCCAGTCCTAAATGAGTACATGCTCATAAATATTTGCTTAATAAATAAATGAGGTGAAGGGACAGGAGAGACTGTAAGGGGAAAAAAAGGCAACAATCGTAAGGAAAATGGGAATCGTTTTGAGTAGCTACTGTGTCATCGGCATTATACCCACACCAGCAGCCAGGGCTGAGTGAAAGGGGGAGTGTCTTTCCAAAACGCAAACCAGGTCGGGACATCCCCCTGCTTAAAAGCCTTTAATGACTCCCTACAGTAATCAGAGCAAAATCTAAATGCCGTAAGGATGCTTACAGGGTCTCCTGTGAACTGGCCCCTAGCTGCCTTTCCAGGCTCACAGCCCACCAGCGGCCCTGCCTGCCCTGCCCTCTGCATCCCAGTCTATTGAGTATCAGACTTAACATTCATACTGTTCTGTCATTGCTTTTTTCATTTAATACATCATCGACATCTTGCTACACCCACATTTAGGTACATACCTGACACTTTACATGCACAAACTCATTTAATCCTCTCAACAAATCTGTGAGACAGGGATATTTATACCCATTTTACAACCAAAGAAACTGAGGCTGAGAGGTTAAGGGACTAGACCAAAGTGATATCTCATGCTAAGCTATGCTCCTCCCATGGGGCACCGGCCAATCAGCTCCAAAGCTGACAGTAAGCACAGGACAGCAGGGGCTATAACAGGCTTCTCACAGTCTAATAATAGCTGGGACCTCAGAAATACTGGGTGGTGGTCTTCCTTTAGACAGGCCTGTCAGGAATATGACCGGGAAAACTGGCCTGGGGTGACCAACTTGTCACAATTTGCCTAGGACTTTCCAAGTTTTAGCATTGAAAGTCCCACATCCCAGATAACCTGTCAGTCCTTGTTTTGAAACTCAAAGTTCTGCATCCTGGGAATACCCCGCCCCCCCGCCTCAGTCCCAAACAAGTGGGGTCACCTAGTCACCCTCACTCAGGTCACTTCCTTGTCCATCAGATGAGGTGTCCAGGGATCAGCAGGGCTCCTGGAGATGAGCTCAGAGGCAGTATTAAAGCTACAATTCATATAATCAAACTGGGTAAGACATCCATTCAGGCACAGCAAGACCCAGCCAGAAACTGAGGCAGAGGGAAAAGGAGCCCCCATGATGGTCAGGGGCTGGCCAGGAAAGGCTGGAGCAGGGCAGGGCAGAGGGGAAACCCCGGTCTGCATCATTGGCTGTATTATGTGCAGCTGTAACCCCAGTTGCTAGCACAGTGTCTGGCACATACCAAGAGCTCCATGCATATTGCATGAGCGGATACAGGCATGCCATGCTGGGCCATCACAATTCAACAGCCGACTTCCAACAGATCCTCAGAACACCAACGGGACCCAGCTCAGTGGTACAGCTGCTAACCCACAAGTTGGATTATGGGAGAAGATGCAAGGGGCCAGGATGGACAAGCCCATTTGAGACAGGTTTGGGAGCCTTTCTGCTAGAGGGCTGACAGCTGCTGATGCTTCAGAGGTGAGAGGCTGCCTTTTCAGGATCTGGCCATGTCTTCTTCTCTTAGGGGAGCCCAGGCAAACATAACCAACAAGACAAGCCTTTCACTGAGGCCTTCTCCAAAAGCCTTCATTGTGGGTAAGCCACCATCATTCGGTAAAATTCAAGGCCAGTCAAGCAGGGTTTTTGTTAGGCAATCACTTCTAACTTGTAAAGCGCTTTTAACAGTCATTACTGCAGCCACTACCTGCCTGGTCTCTTCCCGGGTCAGGCCTGGGAAGCAGCAGCAGCGCCATCTGGTGGCTCTTTTGAGAACATCAGAGGGCTGTTTCAGCCCCTTCACCCAACTGAGTACATACAGCACATGCTGAGAATCCACAACTTTGGATATCTTAATAAGGACATCTGCCTTACTATTTAACAATATAATCCACCCTTTATAAAGATCAAAACAATAAAATCCATCCCCAAATTCAGTGTGAATTCAATGACCTTTGTGTTTTCAGAAAACTCAGAGCTTCCCACAGTAAATCCCCCTTTGCTGAGCTAACTGGGATGCAATACCCAGGTGCCAACTAGAGAAAGACTACACTTCCCAAGTATTCATTCTCTCCCTATGGAGGCACACCTTTTTGCTCATAAAAGGAAATATGGTAGTTGTCTGCCATGTTGCTTATAGTCTAGTCGGGATGTCTGGCATAAGTCAAACAATTCCTGAAATAACAGTGCCCCGGAGAAAGTGCTATAAAGGAGGACACAGGTGCCATAAGCCAATGTGATGGGGCAGGAAGTGTGATGTAGTCCAGGGGATCATATAAGGCTTCCCCTGTGATGCTTAAGCCCAACGTAAAAGTCTGAATTCTCTTCCAGGAAACTCAGACAGGACAAGAGCTTTTGGTGCATTATTCTACAAGCCTGAGGGAGATGATGGCTGAGAACAATGGGATTTGAAATGGTCCCCAGTTTTGGGGGTGTTTTATCTGGTTCTCTTTCACGACCCCACCACCACCATGAGATACACACACATCCACACACATGCACGTGCACAATTGATTTCTCATCTCTTTGTGCCGAAGAAGAATTAAATTACGTGCAGATGAGAACTGCAGTCAGATGGAGCCCTGCTCAGGTGGGGAAGAGCTGAAAGGTTCTTTAAAAGGAAACTTTATCTCCGAGGCTCAGACAAGGTAAGTGTGTAGAACAGAGGCTGAGACAGCCCCAGGGCAGTGAGTCTCCAGCCTGAGTCCCCCGAGGAAGGGGTGATGTGGTTACAGCTCAACACAGTTGGGTACTTCAGAGGTGCAGAAATTCAGGGACCTTCAAACTCAGCTCCTTCTGTTATTTGACGGATAGTGGAATGCATGTGAGTCTTAGAATCAGACAGACGTGGGTTCTAACCCTTTGGCTCCAGCATGATTTGACAAACTAAATTCTCTGAGGCATCTCATCATTTGAAAAATGAAATTAAGAATCTCTATGCTGCAACGGAGACACAGTCTCTGTTCTGGTCCCCAAGGCTGGGCTCCTTTCCCTGAAAGCCCCTGCTTTCTCTTGCCCTGCATGATATGGAATTGTTTCACTAAATATTATTGGTTCTTTTTTTTTCTGGAAAAAGAAACCCTCAAAATTCAAGATTTTTACTTTGTATCAATGTTGTAAAGAGTAGATTTTTAGAACATGTTTTCCATACTGATATATATAAATCACTGAATAAATAAGCTAGTAGAAAAAGACAGCTCTCCCTTGCAGAAGAATATCAGTTAATAAATGTAGAAGGAATAGTGGAAATAGAAAGTCACCAGTAAGCAAACTCCATGGTAATAACTGTCACAAGCAAATACCGTGGAAAGTACAATGAGAAACGGGATATTTGCATAACTTCAAAGTATCTCCCCTAAGATACTTATTAAATACAAACAGGAAAATAGTAACTTCATAGTGAAGAAACCTAGCAGACACAAGTAATAAGACATTTCAACATCTGTGATATGATGTCCTGAGACGGGCATAACATGACCTCTGTGATATTCTTGCCAAAAATGCATAACCTCAATTGAATCATGAGAAAACACCAGACAAACCCAAATTGAGAGTCATTTACAAAAGAATTGGCCAGTACTCTTCAAAAATAATCAAGGTTATGAAAGACTCCTCCCACCCACTCCCCCAAAAAAAACCCTGAGAAACTCTCACAGATTAGAGAAAATTAAGAAAACACTACAACTAGATGCAATGTGAAGTCCTAGATCAGATCCCGCACCCAAAAAAGGGCATTAGTGAAAAAACTGGTGAAATTCAAATAAAGTCTGTAGAATAGTTAATAATATTATATTGATTGCTCAACATCACTAATTATTAGAGAAACACAAATCAGAACTGCAATGAGGTATCACCTCATGCTGGTCAGAATGGTCATCATCAAAACGTCTATAAGTAATAAATGCTGGAGAGGGTGTGGAGAAAAGGAAACCCTCCTACACTGTTGGTGGGAATGTAAATTGGTGCAGCCACTATGGAAAACAGTATGGAGGTTCCTTAAAAAACTAAAAATAGAGTTACCATATGACCCAGCAATCCATCTCCCAGGCATAAATCCCAAAAAGATAAAAACTCTAATCTGAAAAGATACATACACCCCAATGTTCATAACAGCACTATTTACAATAGTAAAGACATGGAAACAACCCAAGTGCCCATCAACAGATGAGTGGATAAAGAAGATGTGCTATATCTATACAATGGAATATTACTCAGCCATGAAAAAATGAAATAGTGCCATTTGCAGCAACATGGGCTAGAGATTATCATAGTAAGTGAAGTAAGTCAGACAGAGAAAGACAAATATCGTATAATATCGCTTATATGTGGAATCTTAAGAAAAGGGTACAAATGAATCTATATACAAAACAGAGACAGACTTACAGGCATAGAAGACAAAGGGGAAAGTGGGGCGGGGGGGGAGAAATAAATTAGGAGTATGGGATTAACAGATACAAACTAATATACATAAAATAGATAAGCAACAAGGATTTACTGTATAGCACACAGGGAACTATATTCAATATCTTGTAATAACCTATAATGGACAATAATCTGAAAAAACAAAATATATATATATATATATATATATATATATATATATATATATATCTCCAAATCACTTTAGGTGCTGTACACCTAAAACTAACACAACATTGTAAATCAACTCTACTTCAATATAAAATAAAAGTTAAAAAAACAAAGATGATATTAAAAAATAAATAAAACAAATATATATATTTACATGTTTTAAGTACATATACTTAAATGGAATTCTAATATATATATATATACATATATATGGTTCTATGACATGCTATATATCTTAGATTATATATCTGTCTTGTTTTCATGACTGTATAATATTCCATTATAATGATAAATATGTATTTAACCAATCTCAGATTTGTCTCCGATTTTTCCCTATTATGAATGATACTGCTATAAAAGCTTGTGTATGTGTTGGATGTGTTTCAGTGTGTGTGAATATATATACAATATAGATAATTATATACAAATATTATATACACTGTATTATATAAGTATGTATTTTTTATATATATATATACATATATATATATAATAGAGTCAGAATGAGAGAACTTGAGTCAAAATGTAAAAAAAGTTTAAATTTGGAGCATACTTCCACCAACAGTGAATGAAAGTGACCATTTTCCCATACCCTGACAAATAATAATTATCAATATTTTTCCAGTTTTTCAATAGAATGGGCAAAAAATGAACTATTTAGCCTATCTGAATGTCCCTCCAAGGCCTCTGCCCATACTGCAAGGGAGATGTGGGTGCCTTGAGTGAAGTTCCGTCCCTCTGCTTGATGGCCAAGTTACTAGGCTCTGCGGTAGCCAGTCTCCAGGAAGGCCCCCCGTGACCCCTGTCTTCTGGAATGCATGTGGATTCCCCTCCCTCACTGTATCATGGTGGGTCTGTGTGCCCAATAGCATAAGGCAGAAGTGATGGTGTGTGGTTTCTGAGGCCAGTTCATAAAAAGGCATGTGGCTTCCCTTTGTTCTCCCTTGGATCACAGCCCTGGTGGAAACCAACTGCCATGTTAAATTGACCTTCAGGCCCCCTATGGAGGAGATCTCATCAGTATCGCACAATGAGAAACCGAGGCCTCCTGCCAACAACCATGTGAGTGTGCCATCTTGAAAGCAGTTTACCCAGCCCCAGTTACATGTACAGACGATTGCAGCCCAGGCCAACATCTTGATTGCAACCTCATAAAAAACCCTAAATTAGAACTACCCAGCTAAGCCACTCCCAGATTCCAGTGCTCAGAAACCACATGAGATAATAAATGTTTGTTATTTTAAGCCTCTAAGTTCTGGAGTAATTTATTATGCAGCTATAGATAACTAATACACTCTCTGGGCCTCACTTTCCTCATCTGTAAGCTATGAATGATCATAATATAAAGCCCACTTCACAGAGAGAAAGTAGCTGAAAGCAACTGCCACCTGCCTGGCCCATGAGCACAAGTGTCTGTTCACCTCTCTCATTGGGAGGCCCTTGTCACAGGCTGTCAGGCTCAACTAAACAGAGAGGAATGTTTTGAGTTGCAATGCCTTTGACCTTGTCATTTAAAGTCCGGGTCAGATCAGCTTCTAATTCATTTCCAAACACATCATTTTGAGAATGAAGCAGGGAGTGAACTTCGTTGCAATGTGTTCTCTGCTCTTTTATGTGATGAAATTACAAAAGCAAACGGTCCAGTCGCTCTGGTCTTCGGAGAGCTGTCAAACTCCTCTCTCTGTGACCAGGGAGTGGCTGCTGGGGACCCTGGCCAGTGATGGGCTAGTGTAGTGTGGAGGGCTGAGGAGGGAGAGCCTGGCTTTAGTGTAGAAGTGTAGATGCCAGTACAGGAAACACACCTTAGTTTCCAAACAATGTGGACACACATACAAAAGATAAATTGCTCCTCCTTTCTCATCTGACGGATGTTCCCAGCGAATGGACTGAGCCCAGTGGTAGTGGGGGTGGACAGAGGGAAGCCAGGAACCATGAAAACCCCAAGGATGCTGGTCCCCAAGCATCCAGCCCAGTGGACTGAGCTAGGGACACAGGAACGACTGACTGCTCCTCTCCCATTGAGCAGCCCACACTCTGTCAAGGCAGGGCAGCTTGGGGCCTCAATGGAGCATCCTTGGAAGCCCAAGCGCCTCCTGCTTCCCTCCCACAGGTCAAGTTCCACCCAGGCTGTAACTACCAGCGCTGCTCTCCACTCTGCCATCTGGTGGCCAGAGTTGGAAATTGCAGCTTTCCCGCAGGACAGCCACCTTCAAAGGCATGGGGATATCTCCCTCCAGCTGTGTTAGCAAATATTTCTCCTCTTCCCAAAGAGTGACCAGGATATTTCTGCTTAGTCCTCCATGCCAAAGAACTTAGGTAGATTTCCAAGGAAGGAGTCAGAATGTTTTAGATAGACACCATTCTGAGTCTAACTCAAAATGATTCCTCACCCTAGCTGCCAGCCAAAGCCTAGGTCAGAGCCTTTGTCTTGTCTCCAGCCAAGCTCCCTACTCCCCCCCAGGACACTGTTCCTGGAAAGTGGAGTGGCCTCTGTCCCTGTCTTTGTTTCGTTCTTAATAACTATGTCCAGAGCCATTAATCCCAACAGTCTCTCCATCCATCCCCTGAAAGTACTGTGAGCTCTAGACACTGTGCCTAGTGGATAAATCCACCCACCCCAGATGCCAAAGGCCAGAGGCCACCTCTTTGAGACCATTCAGTTTCTCAAGAAAAGACTACCCCATTTTGTTGCTTGGCTACTCTGCGTTGGGGGAGGGAAGCTGACTTTTCTATAAACAAAACTCTGTTTAATTCCCATTTTTCAGCCACACGCCTTCAGCTCAGCCTCTGCTGTAGCCGACATCTTCAGGGCTCATGCACTCAAGCAAAAGTTCCTTCAGACACCATCTGCCATCTCCTTTCTGACCTCTAGAACTTTCTTGAAATCTTTTACCCACTAATGATCTTTCTCCCGTTCTTTGAGTCACCGTGACTTGCTTCCTTTTTCATTTCTGTAGTGGGCTCTCAGGAAGAAGAGATAAATACATATCATGAATCCACCATCTTTAACCAGAAGTCTCTTCACATTTTATCGTTTAGAATGCTTTCAGCTGCATGTACCAGAAAAACTAACTCCAGCTGGCCTCTTCAATAAGGAAAGGTATAGGCTTGTGTAAAAGGAAGGTAAGATGGGCTCCAGAGTCAGCTTGATTTAGTACTGCAGCTCCAGCCCGCCGAATCCCCTGGGGATGCTGCTCTACCAGGGGCAAATGGCTGAGCAATTCCTAACTACACACCCACACCATGAACCCAGAGGACAATTCCCAGTCACTCAGTAGTGCCAAAGCCTCAAAGAAGCAGCCAAAGTGGCAGCCAGCTCTACGAGGGAAAGCATAGCTCTGAAGGGGACAGGACCAGCCTCACAAGCTAAGACAGATCGGGACATATGTTTCCTAGCCCCCTGGAGAGTGTCATTTAAAGAGTTCCCATCCTGAAACGAGGGCCATCTGGGAAGAAGCAGGACCACAAGCGACCTCTGTCTACTCAAGCAGATACAAGTAAGCTTTGGTAAGATGAGTCAACTATCAGACAGACAGCTGATGGGAAAGGGTGGCAGGACCTGGAGAGTGAAGCAGGACCCTTGGCCTCAATGGACCATATAACAGACCAATCAGGTGCCCAGATAGGATCCTGCTTAGACAGATCCTACCACACTGTATATGCCGCACTGAATACCACCGTATTCCTCATTTTATAGAAGGTGAAACTGAAATACGGAGAGTAATTGGCTTGCTCAAGGTCATACAGCTAGAAACTTCATTTACTGAGAGTCGGCCCTGGAAATGACCCATCCTTATCTGAAAAAGGAGGAAGGGGGGTGGGAGGAGAGGAGAAGAGGGACATTGGGATTTAAGATGGAAAGAAACATTCTCATTGAGGGAATGTGTTGGCTTCAGGTTCAGGGGCCTAGGATTCTGGTTCTCACTCAACGGTATCCAACGTGTGACCATGAGTGATGGCCATCCCCTTCTGAGACTCAGTTTTTTTCACTGAGATTCAGGGAGACAGAATAATGCCTAAGTGCATGTAAATAGTAAATGCTGGAATCAGGGCCCAACTCCAGATCAGCCAGCTGGAGAAGACCTGACTCTTGAATCCTGTGGTCTGGGGAGAAAGGGGGATGGGGAGCCCCAGGTGGAAGTGGTGTATGTGGCCGGCACAGAGGCTAGAAGTCACGTCCTGGAGACAAGCTGGGTGAGATCAAGCCCAGCTTCAAGAAACTGTCTGCAGTTAGGGATAGGAACTAGGTGTGGAGCCAAAATGTTAATGTAGGGGACCGAGGGCACCTAAAACTGAGGACCAGAGGATCAGGCAAAGGGTTGCAGCCTGGAGAAACCTGGAGGTGACGTGAACTGAGAGCAGCTGCTGCTTCTCCAGCCCCAGCACAGGCTGGCCAAGAGGAGCAACCCTTTCTACCACACACAGAACACCTGAACCCTCAGCAAACCCCAGTGCACAGAAGCTATGGGACCCTAGTCATTCTGGAAAGTGAAGAAACTCCCCTTGGGCTCCAAGACCTCGGAAGAATTCATTCCTTCCTTCATTCTTCCCTTGGTCCGATATTTTTAGGTCAGCCATACAGAGGCCTTTTGTTGGATGCGGGGCGGGGGGGGAGGGCGGCCTCAGAATGGTCCTAGAGAGTTCAGATGCCACACTCCAAGGAAGGCAAGGAGGAAAGAACCATGGAGCCCATTGGGGGTGTGGTGATACCCAGCTGTGGCTCTTCATTCACTATTGTCCTGGGAACAACCCAGCAGGTGCAGATTTGTAGTGTGGAATGAAAAAGCAGGCATTGTGCTCACGCTGCTGGGGTTTTTGGAACCACACAATATGTTTGATTGAAAGGCTCTTTTAGAAGCTTAATTTTTTTAACATTAAAGAATTAAATCAATAATGTCCCCATTTTGCCTTCTCTGTGATTATGTCCTTTGTGTCCTGTTTGTTATTTAGTAACAAGCTTTCTAAAAATCACAATCTATGTCATCTGTACCAAAGATAGTCAAGGGAAGAGGGAAAGAGGAAGAGAAAGGAATTATCATAGGACAAATACCTACTATGTGCCAGGCACTGTTCCAGTGACATTACATCCATTGTCTTAGGTCGGCCTCCCCACAAACTCAAAAGGAATGTGTGGCTGTAATCCTCGTTGGATAAATTAGGAATCTGAAGCTCAGAGAGGAAAAGAGACTTCTCCAGGGTCATACAAAAGAGCAGAGCCTGGTTTAGAACTCTCCGGTCTGTTGGATTCCAAACCCATCCTCCTCCACTGCTTTCTTTGTTCATTTCCTCCACTTAGAGCCCCCCATCCAATAATACGACAACTTGGTACCAAGGACCTTCCTCTGGCAGGAAGCTCCCCTGTTTCCAGGCATGGCTCATGGAGCTGATGTGAAAGATCTTCGCATCTACCTGGCTGGGCCCCTCAGGTGATGCTGAACTTCCTGAATAGCCCTTGGGATGGGAGGGGGAGGCCCAGATCTCCTGTCTACAGAGGGTCAGGGAATTAGCCTGAGAAGCAGAATTTTAACGTGCAGGGTCCTCAATTTGGGACCGGGAGTGGGGTGACTGACAGGGTTTAAATCCTAAAAGAAAATAAGTGATGTCCTAGGACTGAATGGCCAGCTATACAACTGGAGACAGGAATCTCAGCTTCTAGAGACATCTTTGCTACTATCTAGCTGGGAGACTTTGGGTGAACCACTTTTCTGAGCCAGAATTTCCTTGTCAATAAAATGAGACCAAGGCTATCTTCCACGAGGGTTGGAATGATTAAATAATAGGTTGTACAGAAGAGTTTTGGGGGGTTTTCCTACATGGTGTCCACAGAAGGGGTCAATGTTGCGACGCCCTATGCTGGGGCCACTGGTTGGCACGGGGACGCAGAATAACTCAGTGGTCAGTGTGCTGGGTGAGGTTTTCCTGTGTCTCATATGAAGATGTGTCCTTGAATCATAGGTCAATTGTGTGGTCACAGATACCCACACTTAAGGTATAATAACAACTTAGATCAAGTAAATCAAAATACTTGAGGGTGGCACCCAGGCATGAGTATTTTTTAAAGCTCCCTAGGTAATTGCAATATGCATCCAAGGTTAAGCTGCCCCCTGAACACCCTCCCCGAGGAGGCCTACCTTAGAAAAAGCAGGCTCCTTAGAGCACCTAGCTGAGCCCAACCAGGCAAAACGATGCACTCACCTGCACTGATTGGAAAACCTAATTGCCTTAAGGTTCTGTGCAGAGCTGGCCGGTACTTAATCACTCCACTCACATCAAAATATTTACTACAAATAGTCATTACCACCTGGAAGGGGCTTGCAGGTAGTGAGGCAAGAGGGGGTGGGGGATGCAGCAGAGTTCAGCATCCCCTGAAGGGAAGCAAGCTGTTTGCAGAGGCTGCTGTCCCCCGTCATCCATTGCTCAACTGTCCCTCCCACCCACCCCGCCCCGAGAGATTTCCTGAGCTAAGTGTTTGCACTTTAATGCTCCAAGGCCTGAATCATCCTATTCTGCGTGGCGCAGGTGCTGGGGCTTAGGAACATACCGTAGATGATTTACACAAGTGAGCTATTTGCATGGAGTGGAAAATTTGCATGCAGTAAATAGCTAAGGGGAGGATAAAATGATGGCCCAGAAATGGCCTAAAATAATGTGTTAATTTGTAGCCCCAGTGTAATCTGAATGCTTCTCAGAAAAGTGAGCGTCTATCTTCAAAGAGAGAGAGAGCTACCCATGACAGCTGGCAATCACGGCTCATGTCCTGAGAGTGTGATGGGACTAAGAATGATGGGACACAGGACACATGGGACCATAGGTATCCTGGGGGCCAGGCACCTGACCCTTCTGCACCACCACTCCCTCTCAGCTCAGTATTATCAGTGCACTTGGTTCATGTCCTTATGTGGCTCCAAAGAGAAGCTCCTCCACCTGCCTATGAGCTCACAGAGGGCAGGAGATGTATCCGATTCAGCTCCACACCCTGGCGTCCAGCACAGGGCACAGCACTGTACTGTTTTCAGCTGCAGGTAACAGAAACCTCAACTAACAATGGCTTAAACCATAAGAACATTCGCTGTACTTAACAAGAAGTTCAAAGGTAGACTGGGGGAGGGGCAACTCGACAATCTCATCAAGAACCTAAGCTCCTGGAATCCTCCCATCTGCCATCCTCGAGCCTTTTGTCTTGTTAAAACACTCAGACTTGAGGACTGATTTGTTATAGCAGCATAACCTAGCCTATCATGATTAATACAGCTGTAGATGCAGGTTCTCATAGGATCCTAAGCAAAGAAACTGGAATCCTTTCTAATATCAAGAGGTCTAGAGTCTCTAGGAGATTCAGGTTTCAATACCCTTTGCAGTCTCCACAGTGCTCAGCAGAGTTCCTTTTAATACACTCTCCACCAGTAATTTATTGCACGAGTTACTTAGCCTCCCTGTATTTCTGTTTCCCCATATATTCACTGGAAATTATAATAGTGCCTGCTTCATAGGATTGCTGTGAGGACTAAAGAGATAAGACCTAGCAATTTTACTTTTAGGAAATTTTTCTATGGATAAACTCACACCTGTATGCAAAGAAATACATAGAAGGATTTTTCACTGCCCTGTTTTCTGTAAGAGCAGAGGACCGTGAACAACCTAAATACCCCTCCAAAGGAAAACAGTTAATAAGTTATGACATATCCACAAGATGGAATACCATGGAGCTTTAAAAATAAATATGTACAATAGATCTCTTTGGGCTAAAATGAAAAAAATTACCAAGATATATTGTTACATGTAAAAATCAAGGAGCCGTACAAAATACACGAAATGCAATCGTTTGTTTTTTATCTAAAGGACATGCCCATATATGGTGGTTCATGAATTTTAAAAATTCTAAAATGAATCCAAGAAACAATCTTTGCTTCTTAAGGAGGGAAACTGAGAGCCTGGGGTGGGAGGGGGACTTACATTTTACTGCATATCTTCTTAAACTATTTTAAGTTTACATTTATTATTTTTAACAAATGATCATGTAAATAAAGTGCTTAGCACTCAGTGCCAATGAGTATTAAAGATTATTGTCGTTGATGATGTTATTGTAATGGATTCGTATTGATTTCTTTTGGCTAACATGGCATTTGAGGGACTCCTGCCTCTGGCTCCCTTGAAAGGTCTGGCTCCTACCTCCTTGCCTTCTTCCCTTTTCTCCAAGGAGAATGGGAAACAGGAAACTATGGAGACCAAATTCCTATTTTCGGTCTTCTCTGGAAGGAACAATTCCACCTGGACATGTGTGCATGCCAACACAGCCCCACCTGCCTCTCAGAAAAGATAACGAGGTTCAGCTAAAGGTGCTGGGAATGTGACAAGATTACTCCAGCGGATGGAATCCTGCTGCCGCACTCCAGGACATGGCTCCTGGAGAAACGCTTGTCCTTGAACTGCAGCCATGACTCCAGAGTCTGTAGTCAAAGGTGACTTCCATTACTGCTGCTCTATGTTCTGTCACCTGGGACTGGCACAAGCAGGGGAGGCTGGCTGAGAACATTTCACCCCCAATGTGGCCACCCTGCCAGCCTGGCAGGATCCAGCCGGGAGGTTTTCAGTATGGTAGGCTGAATAATGGCCCCCCAAATATGTCCATATCCCAATCCCTGGAACCTATGAATGTTAACTTACAGGGCAAAAGAGACTTTTCAGATGTAATAAAGTGAAGGCTCTTGAGATAGGGAGATTATGCTGGGTTATCTGGGTGGGCATGATGTAATCACAACGGTCCTTGTAAGAGGGATATAGGAGGCTCAGAGTCAGAGGAGAAAGCCACTTGAGAATGGAAGCAGAGATTTAAATGCTACGCTGCTGGCTTTGATGTTGGAGGAAGGAGCCATGAGCCAAGGACTGGAACTCAAGAAGCTGAAACTAGTGAGGAAATGCATTCTCCCAAGAGCCTCCTAAAGGTATATAATCCTGCCGACACTGTGGTTTTAGCCCAGTGTAATCCATTTCAGACTTCTGACCTCCACAACTGTATGGTAATAAATGTGTGTTGTTTAAAGCCACCAAGCTTGTGGTAATTTGTTACAGCAGCCATAGGAAGCTAATACAGTCAGAATCCACTTCTCATTGTCTCTCTGCTCAGCTCTATTCACCTTCCCCTTTCAACTGCCTTCCCAGGCAAACGTGCCCCTCATGGTTCCAAGATGGCTGCTGCAGCTCCAGACCTCCCGTCCTCTCGGCTTCAAGTCCCAAGGAAGAGTCTCCTTGGCTAATTGATGCCACCTGCCACTCTGCAGCTCTACTGGGATGTGAGAGGAAAGATTTCTCTCAAACTGTAAGGACCCTTGACTTTGTACAAGTCTGCATACCATGGCATTAAAGTAATGGTACAGAGCATGGATTCTGAAGCCAGACTGCCTGTTACTACGGTGAGACCCTGAGCAAGTTATTTGACCTGCCTGTGCCTCTGCCGCTACACTTTAAAATAGGAATAATGATAGCACTCAGCTCTATGTTGTTACTAGGTTGAAACAAGTTAATAAACATAAAGCACTTAGAACTCGACCTGTGACATAGAAGGAGCTATAAAAGAATTTTATTATGATCTTCCCAGAGGAAATCAGGTGTTCTGAAGAAGAGGGACTAGATGCTGAATGGTCCAAAATTGATGAGTATCCACTATGGGGGCAGGAGATTCTGGGTAGGACAATGTGTATTTGTCTCTTTCTAAAGTGCTAATGCAGGCTTTCCAAGGCTCAAAGCTTATTACTACAGTGCAACAAAGAGTTAGAGCTCCTGGCCCAGCATGACTGCAAGTAACACGGGGAGAGGCAGTAGATAGAGGAGGAAAGAGGAGATGGTAAGGAAGACAGAGTCTGGAGAGAGCTCTCAGTCAGAGCCTTCACTGCACATTCATACTGCTGATGTTGACTGTATGTTGGATACAGAGCAAGGAGGCACACACTGGCCCTGCCTCAAGGAGCAGAGGGGGATGAAAGACAGACTCAGAAATATAAAATAATGATGCAGTCAACCACTGCAAACATAACTGTATTTACAAAGAGCTGAGACAGCACAGAGGTGGGGCTGGCTCGCTGCCCACTTAATCCTGAAAGGCTTTGGAGAGGAGGTGCTATGTGCGCTGGGTATTAAAAGATCTGTGTGAGGGGGTGGGGGGTTGGAAAGAAGCTTAGGTTGCTTAGTTGGATGAAAAAAATAAAAAAAGGATGCCTGAGCAATCTTTGGACAGAGAAGGTGAACAGGGTGCCCTAGGCAGAGAGAACAGCCTGTGCAAAGGCACGGAGGTGTGAGCATTGTTACCACGAGAGAAAGGATACTTAGATCCTGGTCTTATGGATAATCCTAGCCGAGGGCTACACTGAATCAGCAGGCTGAACAAATAAGATACAGGTTCCTCCCCCAGCCCCAAGACTCTCCAAGATCTGACCTCTGCCTTCTCTGATCCACTCTAAGATGATTCTCCCTCTTGTTGGCCTTCTGTTCCTCAGGTTCTCTAAGCTCAGTCCTGCCTGGTAACTATCTCTGCCTGGAACAGCAACCCCCACGCCCAACATCTTCTCATGGCTGGCTCCTTCTTGTCATTTACATGTTTGGGTGTCACCTCCTCAGAAAAGCCTTCCTTGATTACCCAATTAAAGCAGTCACCCTCTATGGTAACAACCTATGTGGGAGGGTGGGAGCAAATGCAGACAGGCTTCACATGGACGGACACACCCTTTCCCACTTTTGTAAATTTTCACTTCCCTGACTCTACCAAGCTCCGCTCAGCCCCCTCCTATCCCCTCATTCTCCCTTTAAAATGCCCAGCCACCTGTGTAAACACCCCTACAAATCAGAGTTGAGTTCAGTCCACATTGGACTCTTTTCCCTATTGCAATACCTATGTTACTGATTAAAATCTGTCCTTACCACCTTTAACCAGTGTCCAGATTTATTTATCTTTGACACCAGGCATGAAGCTAAGAGTTTCCCATTACAGCATCTCATTTGATTCTCACGAGAACCTTATGAGATGAAGTCTCTTCTTACAGATGGAGAAACAGGTTCCAAGTGGAGATTGGCGCTGTCCACAGGTGTGGGAGCCGCTGGCCCATCATCCATCAGCAGGAGGAGACAGCGCTGGCCGCCAGGACTGAGGTTTGCAGGGAGCCGGGTTCCGGGCTTCAGCAGTCACACCCATTTTCCTGAGATCAGCGCAGAAGCTCTGCTTCTCTGCCTCTCAAGTCATCGATTCTGACCCTGGCATCCAGCCACAAATGTGATTTTACAGCATCTTAGGACTTTTGTGTGAAACCAGGTTTAGGTGGCAGGATGAAGGGCTTCCCATCCTCTTGCTATTACCTAGAAGAAATTTGCTTTGCCTCTTTTCTGTGAGATTAGAAATACATCCCAATACTCCTGTGAAATCTACTGAGCCAAGAATGGGCATGAACAATGTTGCTGGGTCTGGTCTCTGCTCTAAATAGAATCACAGACCTTTGGATGATTTGACTGTTTAAAAACAGTGTTGAGAAAGGAGCTCTGTACTTGAAATCCCAAGACTCAGGTTTGAGTCTTGAATATATCACATGAGCCCTCTGGGTCTCAGTTTCCATAACTCAAAAATGGTAGCAGTATCTCCAGCAGCACCTGCCTTAACTGCTTGGTGTGTCCATGCCCCATGGAAACGATGGTGGTCAATCCAAGGTCAAGAGCGTCCATCCTTGGACTTCCCTGGTGGCGCAGTGGTTAAGAATCCGCCTGCTAATGCAGGAGACACGGGTTTGAGCCCTGGCCTGGGAAGATCCCACATGCCACGGAGCAACTAAGCCCGTGTGCCACAACTACTGAGCCTGTGCTCTAGAGCCTGTGAGCCACAACTACTGAGCCCGTGTGCTGCAACTACTGAAACCTGTGCGCCTAGAGCCCGTGCTCTGCAAGCCCCTGCTTGCCGCAACTAGAGAAAGCCCGCGCACAACAATGAAGACCCAACACAGTCAATAAATTAATAAATAAATAAATTTATTAAAAAAAAAAAAAAAAAGAGTGTCCATCCTTAACAACCCAGTAGCCCTTTCACAAGCAAAACAGAACCTAATTGTTGAAAGTCAGCCTGCTATCTCCCCAAGGAAGAGCAATGTGTTGTATTGAATGCTCCATTTTTTAAAATAGTTTAATTTCTATGCATTTTACCTTTGGAGAATAAATTCAAGTTTGAGAGATTCATTTTTTTAATGCAAATTGACTTTGACTTGGAAAGAACTGAGACAGAGTTCTGGGGTGGGGTTTCCCATCTTAATGACCACATTTGCATATCAATGACCTCTCACTTCCTTTGCTGCCTTGGCCACCCTCTGAGCTTAGATGGCTCAAGACAAAATGGAAAGACAGGAGAAATGCTGGTCGTTCTTCCTTTTCACAAAGTTTAAATATAGGAACTGCTCTGAAATAAAAATTTCCCCACGGACTTTTGAAGTCAGACTGAGCAGATAAAATAGATAGTATTTTATCAAACTTACCAAGATTGTAAGAGAGTGTGGAATAAATCCTTTTACATTTGCATGGGCACACATTCCCTTTGGAATTCTCATTAGGCTCCAGAGAGGCCATTCATGCATCCCCAGATATTTGTTGAGGGCTAACTTAGTAGGAGAGCAGAATTTGCCTCCCCAAAATATAACTCTTTGGCAGATTAATTATTTTAAGCTGGTTATTTTCTAAGAAACAGCAGACATGGGAGAAAGTGTGAAAACTAAGTAGGAGTGACCCTTTTGTAAAAAACATTTACATTTACAGGGAGGGGAAATCTCCATTTGTAAGTGTGTCTCCCAGGCTGTACCACAAAGCAAGCTGACCAAATCTCTAGAAACTCATATCAATGAAGAAGGCATTGACTTAAATCTGCATAACAACCTTACCTTTGTTTACTGTGCTTTTCTTGGTAACATCCCATAACTGACTCTCTCCACCCTCAACCTCTTCTTTTGTCTTTTGCTGGTATTTAAGGTAGGACTTCAGCCATTTTGGTGAGTCACTCAGTTTTTCTAGGTCTCTCCCATGTATACATGTTATTAAACTTTTGTTTGATTTTCTCCTGTCAGATTTTTAATCTGTTTCATGTCAGTTTAATTCTTAGGCCTGCCAGAAGAACTTAGAAGAATAGAGGAAATTTTCTCCCTCCCCAACAGTTGGCGTTGTCGGCAGGCTTCAACTTTACTTGCTGGATTTTACTTGCCCCAAGGCTGATGCAGTTAAAAGATCCTGGGACAAGGGACAAAACCAGCAGAAGGTAAGAATTCTAAAATTAGATTAGCAGGAGTAAATATCTGTGGAGCTAGTTCCTTGGACTTAGTAACTCTTGGTTGGTAAATTTGGTAGAGTACCCTTGGCTTTATCGATCCTTTTTCTCCCAGAGTACTCACGGTTTTTCTTTGTCTCTGTCTTTTGTGTCATTTGTTAAAAGGAGGAAAAACATTGGTCTGATTAGGCTTTCCTTTCATCTTGTTCTATGTCTTAAGAGCTTGGCATTATAACCAGAGAGAATATTCTCTCTGGTCTCCACCATTCCGGAAGGTGCACGTACCAGCATGCATATGGCAGTCGTTGTATAGACTGGGATTCCAAGCAACTTCAGCCAGTTGGTCAGAAGCACAGGTAACAACCTGTGCTTGTGACTGGTGCCCCTTTGTTTGGCTGTGCCAGTTCTCAGGGGAGTTTATCATACCAAGTCCCAGTCCTTAAGGGGACTTTGTGGTACCAACCTTTGTTGCTTTGTTAGCACACCATCCTTACCACCTGTGCAACAAAGAACTTTGCTTTCTTAGAAATTTCTGGATCTTGTGAGGGCTGTATCCTTTGCGCTCTCTAGTGGGGATCCTCTTTCACCCATGGTTAAGACATAAAAAGGCTTATTGGCTTGAGTTGCTATTAAGATCCTACTCATCAATGACCAAACTTGAATCCTTGAATTGGAAAAACTTCTAAATTGGTAAATTTTTAGACAGCTCTCATCATAAACAGCTGTTTTACTGGTGCCTATGGAAAGATTAAGAAGTGGATACAAAGAAATAAAACAGCTAACCTTAAAAACTCCCTTAATTAAAAAAAAAAAAGTTCGGGAAGACTTACAGAAACTTTGGTCTCAGCTTCCCCTCATGGTCTTACAGATGTTAATAAAAACATTATGTTAATTAAAAAGAGAATGAGAAGAAGCCAAGGGGAATGTCAAGGGACTCCTCCTAACAAGGTGGAAATTTTTTGAAGGGTTATTAAGAAACGAGGTAAATAAAGCAAATATTGAAAGAGACAGAACAAAGAAGAAACAGAAAGAAGAGTCACAGGACTCATCCCAGCACGGTGGAAATTTTTTGATAGTTATTATAAATGGAATGAATAAAATGGACATTAATGGGGTTAAACAAAGGTCTTACTACAGCACTACCTACGGTTGGGTGGACCAAAGAAACTCCCAGTTAGTCCCCCAATATTAAAGGGTCCCAAAAAACCCCACTCTATTTACCCCAGTTTGGGGAAATTTAAAAAGCCGAAAGGTAAAAATTACAGTGAGAAACTTTACCAGCAATTGCCTGAAGGCAACAGTTAGGCTGGCTAACCAAGTTAAAGACTGACAAAAGGGCCTCCTGTAGGAATAGGTAATGTGAAATCAAATTTATATTTATGGCAAGACAAGAAAAAGTTAAACATAAAAATTCTTCTCTGCCCTTTGGCCTCCCCTCTCTCCCTCTGTGCATTGTGTATCTGCATTATGCATTGACCAGACTTCCCCCATCAGCAGGAATACCTGCTCAGCCATAAACAGCAGCATTCTCCCAGGATCAACAAGACAACTCCTTAAAAGATAACATTCCTTCTTGATCTTGTGAGGGGTCACATGACCCACCACGATGGCACTTAAATCTGGATTATGTAAATTGTCAATACGTCATTTAATGTACAGCCCTATGTCTCAAAAAACTTATATAAACTGTGTCTTGACTTCTAACAGGTGGAACAGTTCTCAGAGCTTTCTGAGGTGCTCTTCCTGGGTTATAATCCTCAAATTTGGCTTGAATAAAGCTTTCCAGTGCTTTCTTAGATCAACTGATTAAATTTTTGTCGACAGTAAAATGGCCAGGGGATGGAGAGAAGTTTCTGGGATTTGTTGATGTCAGAATCCCATGAGCTGTGGTACTAAAACCCACAGTGGAACCCTGACTCAGGCTACAAGTAGATTGAGAAACATAAAAGTGCAAGAGTTGATAGGATTATAAAGATTGGAATGTCTGAGCAGCTGTTACATGAAGAGGTTCTGCAACATTGCCTAAGTGCTTTATGGGAACGGATGTGATGTCTGGCCAATAACGCTTCCCCTACCCAGTACTGTAAGACCAAGACTTGCTGATGGGGTCCTAATGGAGGCTATGATTAGACATTAAGATTTGATAGAATTGAGCTAAAAGTGTAGAAAAATGATGTATCTGAATGGTGGTTATGTTAGGGGAACCACTCACCAAAACCGCCCACCCTGGCCAGGCAAGGCAGTAACCACTTGCATGAGCTATCTTACAACAGGAGGTCCTGGTAAGGAACTCGGAACTAACAAGTCACCACCAACTGGAAGAATTTGGGAAAGATCAAAAGGAGAGAGGAGACGCTAGTCCATATGTCCTACCAACCTCTCAGAATCCTTTTCACTAGAATCCATCTTAGCTGAGCTATGCGCGCGCCACCAGGAAGGACCCTGAGTCAGAACAGTTGGCCAGAGACAACCCAGAAACTAACCCCATTACCATAAACCCGAGACTGCGAGCCACGTGGCAGAGCACTTCTCCCAGATTCCCTTACCCTGCTGCTCTCCGCCCAGGTGCCCCTTCCCAATAAAGTCTCTTGCATCCTCAGCACGTGTGTCTCCTCGGACAATTCATTTCCGAGTGTTAGACAAGAGCCCACTCTCGGGCCCTGGAAGAGGTCCCCTTTCCTGCAACAGTTATGTCTCTTTTACCTTGATTGTATTCTGGGGATGAACATTGTGTCTCACTGGTGAATATTCCCCTGCCTGGTATTGTAAACCAGGGTATATAAATCTGCCCCACAGGCAATGTTAATTGAACATGCTAAAGGGAGCCAGGAGCGTTGCCTGAGCCCACACTCGTTGGAAGCTGGGAATTGATATTCCGGGGCTGCTAGGAGTAATAATGTAAGCTTTTTGCCCCTAAGGAGAATTGGTTTACGGTTGACTGATGTGCTCCGAAAGAGGACCCCTGTCAAAACGCCTTTGTGTTCAACTTTTTGTGCAGACTTTTTGAAGCCATGATGCACTGAACTCTGAAGTTCTAGAATATAGAAATCTTTGGATTTCCATTTCAGTTGGAAATCTTCCCTCTGTATAAAGAAGCAAATTAAAAATGTAGTTGGATGGGCAGATCGGCCTTTTGATATCATTTAGGCAGCAGCCCAGTTCTTTGGGGAATTGAAAACAACTGTCTTTGTCTTGCAAATCACAGCCTCTTTAATTAACATTATATATCAAGGACAAAAAGAGTTTACCCTTGAACAACACAGGGGTTAGAAGCACCGACCCCCTGAGCAGTCAAAAATCCACATGTAACTTCCAACTCCCACAAAACTAAACTACTAACAGTCTACTGTTGACCAGAAGCCTTACCAATAACATAAACAGTTGATTAACACATATTTTGTACATTATATGTACTGTATACTGTATTCTTACAGTAAAGTAAGCTACAGAAAAGAAAATGTTATTAAGAAAATCATAAGATGGGAGCTCTGAGTCCAAACCGCTGGACTAACAGAGAACCTCAGACCCCAGGGAATATCAATCAGAGTGAGGCCTCCCGGAGTTCCTCAACTCAGCACCAAGGCCCGGCTCTATCCAACTGCCTGAAAACTCCAGTGCTGGACATCTCAGGCCAAACAACCAGTAAGACAGGAATACAACACCACGCATCAAAAAAAAAAAAAAAAAAGAAATGACAAAAAAATATGTTACAGATGGAAGAGTGAGGTAAAAACCTACAAGTCCAAATAAATGAAGATGAAATAGGCAACCTACCTGAAAAAGAATTCAGAGTAATGATAGTAAACATGATCCAAAATCTCGGAAACAGAATGGAGGAAATACAAGAAACATTTAACAAGGATCTAGAAGAACTAAAGAGCAAACAAAGAGTGATGAACAACACAACAACTGAAATTTAAAATACTCTAGACAGAATCAATAGCAGAATAACTAAGGCAGAAGAATGGATAAGTGAGCAGGAAGATAAAATGGTGGAAATACTTATATATACTACCAAATGTAAAATAGATAGCTAGTGGGAAGGAGCCACATAGCACAGGGAGATCAGCTCAGTGCTTTGGGACCACTTACAGGGGTGGGATAGGGAGGGTGGGAGGGAGACGCAAGAGAAGGAGACATGGGTATATATGTATATGTATAGCTGATTCACTTTGTTATAAAGCAGAAACTAACACACCATTGTAAAGCAATTATACTCCAAAAAGATGTTTTTAAAAAATGGTGGAAATAACTGCCAGGGAGCAGAGTAAAGAAAAAAGAATGAAAAGAATTGAGGACAGTCTCAGAGACCTCTGGGACAACATTAAACACACCAACATTCGAATTATAGGGGTCCCAGAAGGAGAAGAGAAAAAGGAAGGGTCTGAGAAAATATTTGAAGAGATTATAGTTGAAAACTTCCCAAACATGGGAAAGGAAATAGTCAATCAAGTCCAGTAAGTGCAGAGAGTACCATACAGGATAAAACCAAAGAGAAACATGCCAAGGCACATATTAATCAAACTATCAAAAATTAAATACAAAGAAAAAATATTAAAAGCAGCAAGGGAAAAGCAACAAACAATATACAAGGGAATCCCCACAAGGTTAACAGCTGATCTTTCAGCAGAAACTCTGCAAGCCAGAAGGGAGTGGCAGGACATATTTAAAGCGATGAAAGGGAAAAAACTACAACCAAGATTACTCTACCCACCAAGGATCTCATTCAGACTCGATGGAAAAATTAAAACCTTTACAGATAAGCAAAAGTTAAGAGAATTCAGCACCACCAAACCAGCTTTACAACAAATGCTAAAGGAACTTCTCTAAGGAGGAAACACAGAGAGGGAAAAGACCTACAAAGACAAACCCAAAACAATTAAGAAAATGGTAATAGGAACATACATATGGATAATTACCTTAAATGTAAATGGATTAAATGCTCTAACCAAAAGACATAGACTGGCTGAATGTATACAAAAACAAGACCCATACATATGCTGTCTACAAGAGACACACTTCAGACCTAGGGACACATACAGACTGAAACTGAGGGGATGGAAAAAGATATTCCATGCAAATGGAAATCAAAAGAAAGATGGAGTAGCAATTCTCATATCAGACAAAATAGACTTTAAAATAAAGACTATTACAAGAGACAAAGAAGGACACTACATAATGATCAAGAGATCAATACAAGAAGATATAACAACTGTAAATATTTATGCACCCAACATAGGAGCACCTCAATACATAAGGCAAATGTTAACAGCCATAAAAGGGGAAATCGACACTAACACATCATACTGGGGACTTTAACACCCCACTTTCACCAATGGACAGATCATCCAAAATGAAAATAAATAAGGAAACACAAGCTTTAAATGATACATTAAACAAGATGGACTTAATTGATATTTACAGGATATTCCATCCAAACACAACAGAATAAACTCTCTTCTCAAGTGCTCATGGAACATTCTCCAGGATAGACCATATCTTGGGTCACAAATCAAGCCTTGGTAAATTTAAGAAAATTGAAATTGTATCAAGTATCTTTTCCAACCACAACGCTATGAGACTAGGTATCAATTACAGGAAAAAAACTTTAAAAAATACAAACACATGGAGGTTAAACAATACGCTACTAAATAACCAAGAGATCACTGAAGAAATCAAAGGGGAAATCAAAAAAATACCTAGAAACAAATGACAATGAAAACACGATGATCCAAAACCTATGGGATGCAGCAAAAGCACTTCTAAGAGGGAAGGTTATAGCAATACAATCCTACCTCAAGAAACAAGGAAAATCTCAAAAACAAAAACCTAACCTTACACCTAAAGCAATTAGAGAAAGAAAAACAAAAAACCCCACAAAGTTAGCAGAAGGAAAAAAATCATAAAGATCAGATCAGAAATAAATGAAAAAGAAATGAAGGAAATGATAGCGAAGATCAATAAAACTAAAAGCTGGTTCCTTGAGAGGATAAACAAAATTGATAAACCATTAGCCAGACTCATCAAGAGAAAAAGGGAAAGGACTCAAATCAACAGAATTAGAAATGAGAAAGGAGAACTAACAACTGACACTGCAGAAATACAAAGGATCATGAGAGATTACTACAAATGGACAACCCGGAAGAAATGGACAAATTCTTAGAAAAGCGCAACCTTCCGAGACTGAACCAGGAAGAAATAGAAAATATAAACAGACCAATCACAAGCACTGAAATTGAAACTGTGATTAAAAACCTACCAGCAAACAACAGCCCAGGACCGGATGGCTTCACAGGCGAATTCTATCAAACATTTAGAGAAGAGCTAACACCTATCCTTCTCAAACTCTTCCAAAATATAGCAGAGGGAGGAACACTCCCAAACTCATTCTATGAGGCCACCATCACCCTGATACCAAAACCAGAAAAAGATGCCACAAGAAAAGAAAACTACAGGCCAATATCTATGATGAACATAGATGCAAAAATCCTCAACAAAATACTAGCAAACAGAATCCAACAGCATATTAAAAGGATCAAACACCATGATCAAGTGGGGTTTATCCCAGGAATGCAAGGATTCTTCAATATATGCAAATCAATCAATGTGATGCACCATATTAAGAAATTGAAGGATAAAAACCACATGATAATCTCAATAGATGCAGAAAAAGCTTCTGACAAAATTCAACACCCATTATGATAAAAACCCTCCAGAAAGTAGGCGTAGAGGGAACCTACCTCAACATAATAAAGGCCATATATGACAAACCCACAGCCAACATCTTTCTCAACAGTGAAAAGCTTTCCGTTTCCTCTAAGATCAGGAACACGATAAGGTTGCCCACTCTCACCACTATTATTCAACATAGTTTTGGAAGTTTTAGCCACAGCAATCAGAGAAGATAAAGAAATAAAAGGAATCCAAATCAGAAAAGAAGTAAAACTGTCACTGTTTGCATGTGACATGATACTATACATAGAGAATCCTAAAGATGCTGCCAGAAAACTACTAGAGCTAATCAGTGAATTTGGTAGAGTAGCAGGATACAAAATTAATGCACAGAAATCTCTTGCATTCCTATACATTAATGATGAAAAATCTGAAAGAGAAATTAAGGAAACACTCCCATTTACCATTGCAACAAAAAGAATAAAATACGTAGGAATAAACCCACCTAAGGAGACAAAAGACCTGTATGCAGAAAACTATAAGACATTGATGAAAGAAATTAAAGATGATACAAACAGATGGAGAGATATACCATGTTCTTGGATGGGAAGAATCAACATTGTGAAAATGACTATACTACCCAAAGCAATCTACAGATTCAGTGAAATCCCTGTCAAACTATCAGTGGCATTTTTCACAGAAGTAGAACAAAAAATTTCACAATCTGTATGGAAACACAAAAGACCCCAGACAGCCAAAGCAATCTTGAGAAAGAAAAACGGAGCTGGAGGAATCAGGCTCTCTGACTTCAGATTAGACTACAAAGCTACAGTAATCAACACAGTATGGTACTGGCACAAAAACAGAAACATAGATCAATGGAACAGAATAGAAAGCCCAGAGATAAACCCACACACATATGGTCACCTTATCTTTGATAATGGAGGCAAGAGTATACAATGGAGAAAAGACAGCCTCTTCAATAAGTGGTGCTGGGAAAACTGGGCTGCTGCATGTAAAAGAATGGAATTAGAACACTCCCTAACACCATACACAAAAATAAACTCAAAATGGATTAAAGACCTAAATGTAAGGCCAGACACTATAAAACTCTTAGAGGAAAACATAGAACACTCTATGACCTAAATCACAGCAAGATCCTTTTTGACCCACCTCCTAGAGAAATGGAAATAAAAACAAAAATAAACAATGGGACCTAATGAAACTTAAAAGCTTTTGCACAGCAAAGGAAACCATAAAAAAGGTGAAAAGACAACCCTCAGAATGGGAGAATATATTTGTAAACAAAGCAACTGACAAAGGATTAATCTCCAAAATATACAAGCATCTCATGCAACTCAATATCAAAAAAACAAATAACCCAGTCCAAAAATGGGCAGAAGACCTATGGAGACATTTCTCCAAAGAAGATATACAGATTGACAACAAATGCATGAAAAGATGCTCAACATTACTAATCATTAGAGAAATGCAAATCAAAACTACAACGAGGTATCACCTCACACCAGTCAGAATGGCCATCATCAAAAAATCTGCAAACAATAAATGCTGGAGAGGGTGTGGAGAAAAGGGAACCCTCTTGCACTGTTGGTGGGAATGTAAATTGATACAGCCACTATGGAGAACAGTATGGAGGTTCCTTAAAAAACGTAAAATAGAACTACCATATGACCCAGCAATGCCACTACTGGGCATATACCCTGAGAAAACCATAATTCAAAAAGAGTCATGTACCACAATGTTTCCTGCAGCACTATTTACAATATCCAGGACATGGAAGCAACCTAAGTGTCCATAGACAAATGAATGGATAAAGAAGATGTGGCACATATATACAATGGGATATTACTCAGCCAGAAGACGAAACGAAATTGAGTTATTTGTAGTGAGATGGATGGACCTAGAGTCTGTCATACAGAGTGAAGTAAGTCAGAAAGAGAAAAACAAATACCATATGCTAACACATATATATGGAATCTAAGAAAAAAAAATGGTTCTGATGAACCTAGGGGCAGGACAGGAATAAAGACAGAGACGTAGAGAATGGACTTGAGGACATGAGGAGGGGGAAGGATAACCTGGGATGAAGTGAGAGAATAACACTGACATATATACACTACCAAATGTAAAATAGATAGCTAGTGGGAAGCAGCCGCATAGCACAGGGAGATCAGCTCAGTGCTTTGGGACCACCTAGAGGGGTGGGATAAGGAGTGTGGGAGGCAAATGCAAGAGGGAGGGGATATGGGGATATATGTATACATATAGCTGAATCACTTTGTTATACAGCAGAAACACACCATTGTAAAACAATTATACTCCAATAAAGATATTTTTAAAATAACGACAATTATAAGAGAAAACACATTTATCAATACTGTAAGTTTATGTTGTCTGTTTAAAGATGAACTGTCAGTACTTACATCAATATCGTCTTATATGATACAAAACACTGTAGATGTTATATGTATTACTAACACTAAACATTAAAAATGAAAAGATAATGTGAAAAAGAAATTCATGTGTACTTACAGGTATAACGATTCACACACTGATAATGAAGCAGCAGCAATGTGATTACAACAGCCTGGTGTATGATTGCCTCACAGGAGCCTAGCCTATAGATTAATAAATGAATCGTTATAAAATTTTCATGGCATACAGTATTACAGTCATGTTAATAATACAACATGGGAAACACTGTTACCTTTTTTTGAAACCACTTACCTGTGATGATAGGCTGATACACAGTTTCTCCAATTATGAGAGAGAGAAAGAGAGATGCTGTATGGTAATGTAATTCTTTGAAAGCAAAGTTATAAAACAGTAAGAAAACTAACACATTATTAACTTTATATTACATATCACTCAGCTTATGCCTATGTAAGGATAGGCTGTCCACTTCAATACAAGTCTTGTATAGGATGTTCTACATGACGAATACTTAGGTGTTGATGGTGATGATGATGATACAAAAATGTCTCATACATTTCTTGATGTATGGTTATTAGATTTTCACACAAAGATATACTCATACACAACAGGTAAGTTTATTAACTGTATGGCACGATGGTCATTTACTATTCATTAAGTGGAAGTGGATCATCATAAATGTCCTTATCCCCATCGTCTTCGCATTGAGTAGGAGGAAGAGGAGGGGTTGGTGGAAGGGGAGGCAGGAGGAGCAGGCACACCTGGTGTAACAGATGTTTCTATAGGGTACCAATCCATCTTCCACCATCTGCTTTAGTTTCAGGGCCTGTATCATAGAAAGGTCCATTCTGTAAAAGAAGTCAAAAGCAGTCCTGAATAGTCGGAACCCTTCTGCCTGATTCTCTAATATCAATTTGTTTTCTGGCGCTGCTTATTCATCTTCTTCCTCATCATCTGGCACTGTACAGAAGCACTCATCTCCATCAAGTTGTATTCTGTTAATTCCTCTATTAGCTCTTGAATTCAAGATCAATATCTTGAAACTGTCCAGTCCCCACCTTTTATGCCATATCCACAATCTCATGTTTTCCTTGATTGGCTCTGTCGTAGATCCTGTGAAGTCATGCACAACATCTGAACACAGCTTTCTTCAGCAAGATTTTATTATTTCAGGTTGGATGGCTTTCATGGTTTTTTCTATAACAATGATGGCATCATCAATGGTGTAGTCCTTCCAGACTTTCATGATGTTCTATCAGGGCTCTCGTCCACAGCATTGACAAATCCTTTCCATAGAGTACTATGTGTAATGAGCCTGAAAGGTCCTTATGATCCCCTGATCTAGAGACTGAATTAGAGGCCTTGTGTCTGGAGGCAAGTAGACCACTTTGATGCCTTCCGTGTTGAATTCATGGGGTTCTGGGTGACCAGGGGCATTGTCCAGTATCAAAAGAACTTTAAAAGGCAGTTTCTTACTGGCAAGGTACTTCCTAACTTCAGGGACAAAGAAATCCAGAAAAATCATTCTCGTTATCCAGGACTTCTTGTTGTACAATCAAAAGACTGGCAGCTAGTGTTTACCTTTTCCTTTCAAGGCTCAGGAGTTAGCAGCTTTATAGGTAAGGGCAGTCCTGATCATAAACTCACCTGCATTTGTACAAACCAGTAGACTTTGTTTTTTTTGTTCATTTGTTGGTTGGTTGGTTTTTGTTTTTTTTAAGACTAATGGAGAAAACTCCCCATTGCCTTTTTTTTTTTAATTTTTATTTATTTATTTTTGGCTGCGTTGTGTCTTCGTTGTTGCATGCAGGCTCTCTCTAGTTGCGTCGAGCAGGGGCTACTCTTCGTTGCGGTGCGCGGGCTTCTCGTTGCAGTGGCTTCCCTTGTTGCGGAGCACAGGCTCTAGAGCGCAGGCTCAGTAGTTGTGGCACACGGGCTTAGTTGCTCCACAGCATGTGGGATCTTCCCGGACCAGGGCTCGAACCCATGTCCCCTGCATTGGCAGGCGGATTCTTAACCACCGCACCACCAAGGAAGTCCCAAACCAGTAGACTTTGACTGCCCCTTCCTGCCTCAAATCCTGTACTCACTTCTCCCTTACTAATAAATGTCCTTTTTTCCAGGCATTTTTTTTCCAGAATTAGGCACTTTCATCTGCATTAAAAACCTGTTCAGGCAGACATCCTTTATCCTCAGTGATTTTCTTAATGGCTTCTGGGAACTTGTCTGCTGCCTCTTGGTCGGCAGAAGCTGCTTCTCCTGTTATCTTGACATTTTTTAAAGCTGAACCTTTCTAAAACTATCAAACCATCCTTTGCTGGCATTAAATTCTCCAGCTTTAGATCCTTCACCTCCCTTTTGCTTTAAGTTGTCATACAATGACTTTGCTTTTTCTTGAATTGTTAGAATCTATAGGTATGCCTTTCTTATAGCAATCCTACATCCACATAAAAGCTGCATTTCTGATGCAAGATTAAAAGGTATTTTGCAAAAAGTGCAAGGTTTTCATGACTGACAGAGTAGCTGTAGTGACAGATTTACAAATTTCCTTTGATTTTTTTTTAACATCTTTATTAGAGTATAATTGCTTTACAATGGTGTGTTAGTTTCTGCTTTATAACAAAGTGAATCAGTTATACATATACATATGTCCCCATATCTCTTCCCCCTTCCCCTCCCTCCCACCCTCCTATCCCACCCCTCTAGGTGGTCCCAAAGCACTAAGCTGATCTCCCTGTGCTATGCGGCTGCTTCCCACTAGCTATCTATTTTACGTTTGGTAGTGTATATATGTCCATGCCACTCTCTCACTTTGTCCCAGCTTACCATTCCCCCTCCCCGTATCCTCAAATCCATTCTCTAGTAGGTCTGCGTCTTTATTCCTGTCTTGCCCCTAGGTTCTTCATGACCATTTTTTTTTTTTTTTAGATTCCATATATATGTGTTAGCATATGGTATTTGTTTTTCTCTTTCTGACTTACTTCACTCTGTATGACAGACTCTAGGTCCATCCACCTCACTACATATAACTGAATTTTGTTTCTATTTATGGCTGAGTAATATTCCATTGTACATATGTGCCACGTCTTCTTTATCCATTCATCTGTTGATGGACACTTAGGTTGCTTCAATGTCCTGGCTATTGTAAATAGAGCTGCAAATGGTCCTTACACTGGATTCATTTATCTTGAGATGGCAGGCAACTACAGCTGCAGACCTCAATCTATGGTACGTATCAAGAATTTTTTCTTGTAATGTCATGACTTTTCTCTGCATTGTGGAGGCACTTTCAGCATCACTAGTGTTACTTCCTATGGGTCCCCTGATGTTATTCAAGGTTAATGGTATTACACTAAATACAATGAAAAATATGTGAGAACCATGAGACATCACTTTTTACTGTGATATGCCATTTACTACAGAGACAAACTGCTCACGTGGAGATGATTATCATCACACAGCATTTTAAGCAGACACAAAACTTACGCTCACTGCAATAGCAACAGGAGGTGACTACAAAATTATTACAATAGTACAGTATGTACTACAGTTACTTTTATGCAGTTATGATTTAATACTGCATCTTTATGTTTGTTTCCATTTCTCTCAACTGTGAATGACACTATGTATAGTCTATATGTGATTGTGTGCATGTTTTGATAAATTTTAACTTTTTATAATAGATTTGTGTATATTTATGGTAGTAAATAATAAAATGGACTAGTATCTAGATATATTTTAAGCATTGATGACATATCTAACTTTTTCCTAGTTTTTTAAAAATATTTCTAAACTATGCAGTTCATCTGCAAGTTTTCTCAAACTGCCGCAAATCTCCAAAATATTTTCCAATATACTTATTGAAAAAATCCACATATAAGTGGGTCCATGAAGTTCAAACCCATGTTGTTCAAGGGTCAACTACACAAATCTTAAAAGTCTTTTCAAAAATAATAAAAAGCCTTAGCCATCTGAGCAGATAAACAATTTATTCCAACTGTTTAGAAACTACAAACTATTTATAAACTAGTGAGTTTTATATTGTACCTAATTCATGACAAAAGTTTTAAAATGAAAACTATGAGATCTCTGTCTGTATCTGTGTGTATAGATGTCGATGTATGTACATTATAGATATAGTATTTTTCTACCTCGGGATGTTATTGTCAAAATTAATTTATAAAAAGAGCTCTATTTAATTGGTTTTAAAAGAAACAAGTGCTTATGAAAAACTCTCAAAATATAGTAGAAACTAACCCAAATGTTTTCAAATTCACATGATCTAGGATTAATGTTTAGTAAATAGAAGCAAAATTTAAGTTATTGGTTTACGTAAAATAGTCACGTCTGTAGAGTTATCAGCGTTAAAAATAAAACTTTTATTCTACTTGGGTGTACCAAAGTTCAAATAAGTTTATATTACCTCTGTTACAAAACTTGTCAGCAAGAAAAATAGCTTGGAGGGCTGCCTTTAGTCTCATGAAGTTTTCATGGGTAATCTAAACATAATTGTTGAGAACAAACGATTTAAATGATGTAAATGGGCCAAAAGTTTAAAGGTGAACACCTTAGCAATAATTATGGTACATATACTTAAAAATAGCTTCTCCAAATCTTTTTGGTAACTTGAAACTTTAGAGTTTTGCTAAGTTAAGCTCAGTGATGGGAATTCATTGGATGTCTAGATCATTTCCAAATAAGATAAAATAATGAAACATTAATTGCTAAAAAAAGTCTAAGTTTATCTACTTTTGTCTTATTACAGAAAATCTAAGGATGTTGGATTTATTAGTAAACATTACTTTGTACCACACTGGAAAAAAATTATGCTATGAGGAAATGTATGTTTCTAGAAATTATGAAATATATCTATAAGTGCCTATCAAAAAGTACTGGTAGAACAAACAGTTCACAACTTCTTCTTAGTTTTTACTAGAAATCAAGGTTTCTGAGGGTTAAGAATTCTAATTAATATATATAATTAAACTATTAAACTTAATAAGGAAAACATCTTCATATGTAAGGAAAATTTTTTAATGTATATAAAAAATGGAAAAGCATTTTGTTAAAGGAAAAGAAAGTAATTTTGTCCTAAAAAAGGGGGCTTTTAAAAAAAAGAGAAAGCATAGGACAAAATCCAAATGTAAAAGAGGGAGTTATAGAAGGGTTGTGGAAAGGAATCCTGAGAAAAGAGTATTGTGCGCAGTCAGGATGGGCTAAAATTAGAATGAATTTACATCTCACACCAGTCAGAATGGCCATCATTAAAAAGTCTACAAATAATAAATGCTGGAGAGGGTGTGGAGAAAAGGGAACCCTCCTACACTGTTGGTGGGAATGTAAATTGGTGCAGTCACTATGGAAAACAGTGTGGAGTTTCCTCAGAAAACTAAAAATAGAATTACCATATGATCCAGCAATCCCACTCCTGGGCATATACCCAGATAAAACTATAATTCAAAGAGATACATGCACCACTATGTTCACAGCAGCACTATTCACAATAGCCGAAACATGGAAATGACCTAAATGTCCATTGACAGATGAATGGATAAAGATGTGGTACATATACACAATGGAATACTACTCGGCCATAAAAAAGAATGAAATAATACCATTGGCAGCAACATGGATGCAACTAGAGATTATCATACTAAGTGAAGTAAGTCAGAAAGAGAAAGACAAATACTATATATTTGTGGAATCTAAAATATGGTATAAATGAACTTATCTACAAAACAGAAACAGATTCACAGACATGGAGAACAGACTTGTGGTTGACAGGGGGGGAGGGGTGGGGGAAGGAAGGACTGGGAGTTTGGGATTAGCAGATGTAAACGATTATATATAGGATGGATAAACAACAAGGTCCTAGTGTATGGCACAAGGAACTATATTCAATATCCTGTGATAAACCATAGTGGAAAAGAATATTTTTTAAAAATGTCTCTATGTGTATAACTGAATCACTTTGCTGTACAGCAAAGATTGTCACAGCACTGTAAATCAACTCTACTTCAATTTAAAAAATAAAATTTAAGTAAAGAATGAATTTAATTGAGTGAATGAATTTTACTATCAGAAGTAAGCTCTCTCTGTTAATAAGACAAAGTTTTAATGCACTATTGATCTACTTTTGATAACATACTGTAAAATTTTCTTTATCTTTCAAGTAATCTGTTGTAACATTCTGTATTTGCCTTTGAAATCTTTTATTGTCACTTTGGTTAAGTGGATAGCTAAGTATTACTTCACAGTGACCTATGATCCTCCTTGACCAAGTGTTTTAAAACCTTGTATATCTTTGACAAACTTCCCCAAATCAAATGAAGTCCTTTTGACCTCTAGCTTACTTGGGGATTTTTCAGAGGCCCCCTGAAATATCTAAAAGAGAGATATTAAACTAAGTAGGCTTATTTAGCATATTAAATTACATGGGAAGCATTGTCAAATAAGTGTTGATAAACCTTCTTAGGTTATTGCATGGAGGAATGTTATTAATATTTGTTCTAAAAATTAAATGAAATTCCTAAAAATCTGATGTCTTGGTATAATGTTATCAGTCATAATTCTAGTTATTACCTTAAAATGTTATGCATCACAGAAATAACGAAGTTTCCCTGTCAATTGCATTATTATGAATCAGATTTTTAACCATGTCATTTTGTCTTGTCATTTTTAGACAATTATTGTTTTACTCTGATGCTTTTACAAAAATGCTTCATATTCAAGAAGATTCATAGAAAGGACTTTTTGACAAGTACAGGTTTCTGATAACCTTCAGATCATACCACTGAACTGGGTAAGAAATTATAGAACTCTAATGGAAAATCTGATGGCTTCATAACACTGCTAACGAAAGATCAAGATTAATGAGAATTAATTACATGGGACTGAGTGAACTAATGAATATGATTATAATTTTTATGACTTTTTGTGTGAAATATTACTGGCTTTTTGATCTTTGTTTTCCAGTTATAAGGAAACCTTTTCCATTATGCTAACTATTACTTACAGCAAATTGGTAGATAATGCCTTTGTAAGCAGAATTTAAACATTTATCTTTTTTCTCCCTACCTAATCCCTCCAGAATTCAGAAACTCTTAGTGAGGATTCTTATTTTCAGGGCAATGTAGTTATTTACATAAGTTCACTAAGAATCTGCTTTCCTTGTAACAGGATACAATTGGAAACATTGATTATATTACCAAGGCTTTGACTGGAATGTCATATTTGAGAATGTGCATAGAATCAGATATGAGCAGACAGCTTTAAGGAACTAAGATTGACTTTACAGAGCATTAAGCCCCTTGGAAAAACTGCCTGGTATCTTGCTTAGTTGCTTTTGTTCTTCCCCCTATAAACTGAACTGGATCCTGAATTCTTCTTTCCTCAAATGTTTGGCTACAACTCTCCAAACTAATATTTCCAATTTTTCTCCCACTTTTGATTCAGAATCATTGAGAACTAAAGCTGCCCTTTTCCTGAAGTCCTGCAAACTGAAGCTGAACAGCTTGATATAAACTTAAGAGGGATCACCACAATAGCCCATGTTTAGACCAACTTCATGCCTGTTGCTGTGTAAGCCACTCAAAAAGTTTACCTAATCACCTGATGACATCATCAGAGACATTGCAAACTGCAAAAGATGCTTTGACCCTGACATCTAAAAATCCTCTCAATTGCAGCTCTCAGGTCTCAAGACACTGGGTTTATAATTTGCTCCAACAATTAACCTTTGTTTTCTTTTTGTCTTTATTGCAATGTGTCTTATTCAATACCTGATTGCTTGCATCTTATAGGCCCAACTTTGAGAGCTCACCTGCATCACCACCTCCTAAAACAAGTAACCAAGCTGACCTATTGTCAGGACCAAGACGTGGGTTCAATGAGATATAAGGCAATCTATAAACTCAACTTCTGGACTGTGAAACTTCTTGGAGAAGTTTTAAAGGCAGGACTGTAGGGGAGCAAAATTTGCCTCTGCAAAATGTCTCTTTGGCCTGTAGATAAGCCAGGCCCAAAAGACTCAGGAAGAACTTTTGACCTTCCCTCTAACTGCCTAAAAGGATTCAGATAGAGGGCCCGTTCCTGGAATAGACCAGAGACATCTGTTAAAAATAAAGGCTAAGTGCGGTGGGGGGAAACTGGGCAGAGCCTATAGATAAGAGTCCACTCTGTGTCCCACTGTATCTGCAGGGCCCAGCAAACAGATATCTACCAAATATTTGTTTTTCTATCTCTGTGTGAATTGCCTTCCTCCCCTTTGAAGTCGCAAACCACTACTCCCAACATCCTCTTTTGTCTTTAGCTGGAGATGATATTTAGGGTGAGGGCTTTGGTCACTTTGGTGAATTACTCTGTTTTCCTGGGTCTCTCCCATGTATACATGTTATTAAACTTTATTTGATTCTCTCCTGTCTCATGTCAATTTAATTCTTAGACCAGCCAGAAGAACCTAGAAGGGTAGAAAACCTTCTTCCTCCCCCACACCAGGCACTGTGCTACATGTGCTACCAAGGAGAAGAAAACAGATATGGTCATTGTCCTTCGGAGCTTGGCAGTCTGGGAAATAAATCTTAAGGAAACGTTGAACAACTGTGGAAGTATAATCTGTAATGAGGGCTAAGAATTAAAAATAGAGTTCTCTAAGATCTTGTAACAGGGGGGCTTCCCTTGAGGGAAGGGACTAACAAGCAAAGATGTAAAGAAAGAACATACATAAGGAGAACACATGTGCATGCATCTTGGGGAGCAGGAGAGGAGTTGTTTGAAGTTTAAGAGACTGAAAGGGGGACAGTGTGGCTGCAGAGCTGAGACCAAGGGGAAGAATGGTGCATAAAAATGAGGTGGATAGAGGCCAGGGGACTTTGTATAGATTTTGGTCTTTTTTGAAAGAGCAATGAATATCCATTGAAAGTTTCTAAGTGGGAGGATGGTGTGATCAAATTTAAATGTTTAAAAGATACATTGGCTGCTCTGTGGAGAGCAGATTCAGAAGGGAGCTTGTATGGAATCCTGAAGACCAACTATGAGGCTATAGTACAATAGCAGCTTGAAGTAAGCTGGTGATAGAGAAGATAGAGAAAACAGATGGGTTTGACAGATACTTAGGAGGTCAAAACAACAGGAGTTGGTGATGGGCTGGCTATAGGAGGAGGGGAAAGAGAAGCCGGTATGAAGTATGATGTCCAAGTTCCTGGCTCATGTAACTGAATGGGTGGTGGTACCATTCATGGACACAGGGGACACCAGAGAAGGACCACACTTGGGGAGGGGCTGGTGTGGGGACTCACGAATTCAGTATTGAACATGTTGAATATGAGGGACACTTGAGACAGCTTTGAGACGAGTTCAGTGTTGAACATGTTGAATATGAGGGACACTTGAGACAGCTTTGAGATGAAATAAAGACTGGGGAAGCAGTCTGGGCTGGAGATGGACATGGGAGAGCCCACTAAGCCTTGGGTTGGGCTTGGATGAAATGATGTCACAAGAGTGAGAAGATAAGAGAAGCTTTAGGCAACTCCAACATTCCTGCTCTGTAAAACTGTCTCCACTATGTGCTTTGGCCCTTGGCCCAGGAACTTCTTCCATGTGCCATGGGTAGCATATTTATACCTCACTCCCAGTGTACTTTTTCCCTTTTCCAATCCAAACTTATCATCAAAACATCATCTCTGCAGTTTGTATTCTTGCCAAGGATGTATGACCTGAATCTAATCATGAGGAAACAGACAAATGCAGATCATGGGACAATATACAAGACAAGCAGCCTGGCCCCTTCAAAAGTGTCAATGTCATGAAAGACAAAAAAAAAAAAAAAAAATCAGATAAAATAAATCAAGGGGACAGTTCTAGAATCTAGATTAAAGATGATGAGAAAAACATGACAATCAAATGCAATCTGTGTTCCTGGATTAGATCATAAGTCAAAAGGAAAAAAATTATAAAGGATATTTGGGGGTTGTTGGGGAGGAAGAAATTTTCCTTTACCCTTCTAGGTTCTTCTGGCTGAACTAAGAATTAAATTGACATGAGACAGATTAACAGGAGAAAATCAAACAAAGTTTAATAACATGTATACTTGGGAGAGACCCAGGGAAACAGAGTAACTCACCGAAATGGCCAAAGCCCTCACCTTAAATACCATCTTCAGTTAAAGACAAAAGAGGATGTTGGGGGTAGTGGTTTGGGACTTCAAAGGGGAGGGAGGCAATTCACTTGGAGATAGAAAAGCAAATGTCTCTGGGCGCTGAAGAGACAATGGGACACAGAATGGACTCTGATCTCCAAGCCCTGCCATGTTTCCCACCACACACCTAGGCCATATTCTTTGCAGATACCGCTAGTGGTAGCTCTATTGGGGAACAGACCCTTCACCTAAATTCTCTGGGCAGCTAAGGGGGAGGTGAAAAGAGAAATCTCCTGAGTCTTCTGTTTCTTAAAAATAACTTGTCTAAATTAATCCTCAAACCAAAGAGATACATTTTGGGGTGGCAAATTTTGCTCCCCTATAGGGACAATAGGGGAAACTTAAATATGGTATATTAGAGAATATTTATTGTATCAATGCTAAATGCCTTGGGTGTGATCATGATATTGGTGTTATGTAGGAGAATGTCCTGGTTCTCAGGAAGTATACGTGAAGTGTTTAGGGATGATATGTCGGCAACTTTCAACTAGTTCAAGAAAAAAGAAAGAGAAGGAAAGAGAGAGAAATAAAGCAAACACTGGAATATGTTAACAAATTGGAGACTTTAAGTGAAGGTACATAAATATTTATTGCACTATTCTTGGAAATTTTTTTTAAGTTTTAAATTTCTTAAATAGGGAAATTGCAATGACTTCTGAGACCAACCACCCAGAGTTAGGGCAAACTTCACAAGTTAAAGGTCCAGCCCCCCAGAAGGCTGCCTTCACTTCAGACAGTAGCCACAAGTTTGCGGGTCCCCAGGCCACCCTCACGTCTGATCAGCTGGCTGTGAATTTGGGAGTGCCCACTACCCCCTCAGATTTGGTAATTCACCAGACACAACTCAAGAAAGTGCTATACTTACGATTAGTTTTATATAGCAAAAGAATAAGCAGAACTAGCCAAACACGGCAAGGTCTGGGAGTGTCCTAAAAGCATAATTTTCATTGTTCTCTGCCTCTGGAGTCAGGACATGCTATGCTCTCGATGTGTGACAGTACACAGAGTATGGCCAACCAGGGAAGCTCACCCAAACTTTGGCGTCCAGAGTTTTATTGGGGTTTCATTACATAACCATGATTGATTGAATCCTTGGCTATGCCCCTCTCCCCTCCCAAGAGCTCGAGCTGATAACACATGGCTCAAAGCCCCAACCCTCTAAACACACCATTGGTCTTTCCGGCATGGCCTGTCTCCATCCTAGGTCATCTCATTATATAAACTCTTCATGGCCCTCCATGAGTAACAAAGACATTCCTGTCACTCAGGAAATTCCAAGGATTTAGAGGTTATCTCCAGGAAACAGGGACTAGGGCCAGCCAACCTCTCTATTACACAGAAATAAGACAAAATATATTTCAAAACAAAAATTAAAAAAAAAAAAAACTTGCATCAAAAAAGAAGTGGTGGAAAAAAAAAAAAGAAGTGGTGGGCAGAAGACCTAAACAGACATTTCTCCAAAGAAGACATACAGATGGCCAACAAGCACATGAAAAGATGTTCAATATCTCTAATTATTAGAGAAATGCAAATCAAAACTACAATGAAGTATCACCTCACTCCAGTCAGAATGACCATCATCGAAAAGTCTACAAATAATAAATGCTGGAGAGGGTGTGGAGAAAAGGGAACCCTCCTACACTGATGATGGGAATGTAAATTGGTACAGCCACTATGGAGAACAGTATGGAGGTTTCTTAAAAAACCAAAAATAGAGTTACCATATGATCCTGCAACCCCACTCCTGGGCATATATCTGGAAAAAACTATAATTTGAAAAGATACATGCACCCCAATGTTCACTGCAGCACTATTTGCAATAGCCAAGACATGGAAGCAACCTAAATGTCCATTGACAGGTGAATGGATAAAGAAGATGTGGTATATCTATACAATGGAATATTAGCCATAAAAAAGAATGAAATAATGTCATTTGCAGCAACATGGATGGACCTAGAGATTATCACACTAAGTGAAGTAAGCCAAAGACAAATATCATATGATATCACTTACATGTGGAATTAAAAAAAAAAAAAAAAGATACACATGAACTTATTTACAAAACAGAAATAGACCCATAGACATAGAAAACAAACTTACGGTTACCAAAGGGGAAAGGGGTTGGGGGAAGGGATAAATTAGGAGTTTGCGATTAACATATACACACTACTATGTATAAAATAGATAACCAACAAAGACCTACTGTATAGCACAGGGAATTATGCTCAGTATTTTGTAATAACCTATGAGGGAAAAGAATCTGAAAAAGAATACACACACACACACACACACACACACACACACACACACACTTAAAAAACTGAATCACTGTGCTGTATACCTGAAACTAACCCAACATTGTAAATGAACTGTACTTCAAAAAACAAAACAAAACAAACAAAAAAACACAAGTGGACCTAGAGCATTTGAATCAAAAACTACCAGACTCCAGCAACCCTGTCTCAGGTTCATGCAGCCTCTAACAGCACAGTCTGTTTGCATCTTAAGTTTAAAGAGGCCACTTAGATGTCACACAGTTCTCAGCTTAAAGGCATCAGGATAAGTCATTTCACTTTTCTGCACAGGGTCAGCTGCAAACAGTAAATACGCAGCTGTGTAGGAGTAAAGGAATGGAAGAAAGTCATTTACATTTGTTGTCCAATACTTCCCAATTCAATTTAATATGCCAAGTTCTTATGATAAGCACAGCCTATACTACTTCAGCCAAATCAGAACATTCTAACTCTGCAATTCAATCAGGGAGGAAGTCAGGGTTCCATGAGCAATGTGAAAAATCACTGCGTCATTGTAAATTAGAACTGTCATCAGCCCTGTGGCCCCTGGACTGTCTTCATCACTAGGCTGTGAACCAAAATGACTTAGGGTGAACGTATCTGCAGGAGAAGAGCTTCAAGGCACAGGACAGAGGGAACTGCCTTGTTCAGAGAATAGAGGGAAGAAATGTTCATGAAAAATGAAAAGAGGAGGCTTGTTATCCAGCAAATAGAGGCTCTAGAAGCATCAGTATTCTCTCTGTAACTAGTTTGTTTTTAAATATGAAAGTGAGGGAATTCCCTGGCGGTCCAGTGGTTACAACTCCATGCTCTGAACTGCTAAGGGTCCGGGTTCGATCCTGGGGAACTTCTCCTTGATCCCAGCGCCTAAATATGAAAGTGACACATGTCCATAGTTTTTTTTTTAAGTTCAGTCAGCAAAAGGATATAACAGGAATTACATTCAAAATATTTTACAACAGCAAGAAGGGCACAGACCCATCAGAAGAGATTCCAGCCACTGTACAGAGTAGGACCCACTGAAGAGCAGTCTCTATGTACAACCCAAGAGTCTGGATATCTAGCACCCCAGAATCCCACTTGCACTCCCCACGGGGAACCACTGTCCATTTCTCAGGACTTGTTCCAGAAATGTTTTGTGCCTCTACCAGCATATCTGTGTGCCTATGCACTCCTTTTTGGAGAGATCCCTGTTTCTGAAGACACTATTCTGTTCTATAACATGCTTTTTTCTTTTAATCATGTATCTTAGACATCATTCTACATCTGCACACACAGAGCTATCTCACTTTCTTAAGCTTTAGCAATGCTACTCAGAGTGTGGTCTGGGCACCAGTGTTAGGCCAGGAACTGTGTGTTCCGCTCTGAGAAAACCTAATGGAGAGCTTGCACCAGAATGCAAATCAACTCCGTCTCTAAATACACGCTTTCTTTCAGGTGAGACAGACGTATATTTTTGTCAGTGAGATTTTGTTGTTAAAGTCGCTGCTTTACATTCTGGCTCTGGTTCCTTATCTCCTAGCAGACCAGCAACACACGAGAGAATGTCTACTTCAAGCAGCACCAGAATAGCCGTAGCGTATGTACACTGTAAGTTATTTGACCAATCCCCTCGTGATTGGCATTGAGGTTCATACAAGTGAGCATACATCTTATGCACCTGAGAGAATATTTCTATGGGAGAGATTCCTAGGAGTGGGATCAAGGGTTGTGCAATGGATGAGAATGCTGATCAGGACGGTGGCAGAGGTTAGAAGTGACCCCAGAGATAACTAGTCCAACTCTTGCATTTCACTGGGGAGAAAACTGAAGCCGGAAAGGTAAAAGCAAGCTCCAAAATCAAACAAGTCAGTGGCAGAAGCAGGAATGGCCCAACTCCTCTGAAAGGCACTGGGTATCAGTGGAGCAACAAACTGGACATGAGGCCTTAGAGTCTGAGCTAAGGGGACTGGGGAGCAGTCCCAGGGACATGTCCAGGGACAGAGTGACTGTCTCTGATATCAGTATAACATGGGACAGTTAAGGGTGTCTCAGGGTCACGCTGGGGCCTGATTGGCAGGAAATCCAGGTCCTGTTTTCATGGGTGTTGCTAGGCCTCTTAGGAAGACTTTGGAGCACACTGCTTGGGCCTGATTGAATCCATCTCGTGGAGGGAGGAAGGAAGAGGTTACATTAGCCCAAGATATCCTATGAAGGCAGATAATTCACCTGTGATAGTGGGTTGTGGTCAGAGGAAGAAATGGAAGAGTGAAACGGAATTAGAGGCAAATGAAAGATTAAAAGGGCAGAAAACAAAGCTGTGTAAGACTATGACAGAGGGAGAGTTTCAGCAAAGGTTAGAGGAAGTCATCACAGATTTAGAAAAAGGAAAAGAGCCATGGAGTCTTGGAAGCCGAAAGAGCCAAGTTCCCAGAAGGAATAAGGAGACAGCTGTGTCAAAAGCTGCAGGGGTGCAAGTGAGATGAAAACTTTAAAATAACATTGGATTTGGCAACATGGAAGCCACTGATGACCTGGCTGAGAGTCACTTCAGTAAAGCAGTGACAGCAGAATGCAGATTGCAGTGGCTTCAGGAGGGAATGGGAAGTGAGGAAATGGGGCCATTGAGTATAGATGTGCCGATGACTGGCAGACTGGTTGGGAAGGTGGGGGGGGCGGGGGAGGCAGCTGTGGGAACCAAGGAGCATGTCCCAGAAGACCTTCGCTCCACTTCTGCCTCTACACGGGCAGTTTACTCACGCTCAAGGTCATAAGTAGCTGGAGAGAGAAAGCGGGAGCCCCAGCTTCCTGTACCAGCCTCAGCGGAATCATGGTTCCCTGCGGATTGGTATAAATTATCCACAGTAACAGAACTCAGTGCCCAGCCTGTTTGCAAGACCTATGCATGGGGTATGATCATAACAGTAGTCACCATTTATCGAGAGCCTATTTATGCAGAGCTAAGAACTTTACGTAAATTACCTCATGTAATCCTCACAACAACTCTGTGAGGTAGGCCTTATTATTTCCTCCAGTTTGAAAATGATGAAACCTGAGATGCAGAGAGCTTCATTAGCCTGCTACAGGTCATCCAGCCAATAAACGGCAGCATCAGGATTCAAACCCAGGTGCGTTCTCTCCCAGCAGTGCTCCTAACCATGAAGGTGGGGTCCCTCAATCTGGACCCTATGAACCACAGGCATCAGCGTCACCTGGGGAGCATCTGAAACATGCAAATCCCCAGGTTCCACAAAAGACCTACTGACTCCCAATCTCTGAAAGTGGAGCCCAGAATCAGAGCGTCTATCCAGCTCCTCACCTGATTCTCATGCTCACAGAAGTCTTCTTAGGTGAAGACTTTTACCTCCTTACTGTTCGAGCTGCTTGTCATTGGTTGTCATCCACATTGGGATTTACACTCTTCCCTGAGGTTAAAGACAGCCTGGACTGCTTGCTTGAGATAAAATAACTTCTCAGGCTTTAACTTGGGCCTGTTGAATGAGGATTTCCAGGGGAGAGGACTGGCCATCTGTGTATTTAGCAAGTTCCCCAGGTAATTCGTATCTTCAGAGAAGATTGAGAAATATTGTTCTGTTATTCACAGCTGAAAGTATTGTAAACACTACCCCAGACTCTAATTTAGGTTCTAACACTTAATTATTCCAAGATTCATTTTCCTTGCCTATAAAGTGGGCATAAGTATGCCCACCTGGTAGAGCTGGGGTGACGATGAGATACTGTACCAATTAGGATTAGATTTACCTGTGTATAACATAAAGTAATAATGGCTTAAACAAAAGGGTTTATTTTTCTCTCAGGTAAAATTTGGAGCTAGGCAATCCAGAACTGATATGAGGTCTCTAATCATTAGGGACACAGACTCTTGCTGTCTGTCTTTCCATCTGCCCTGTCACTGAACACGATTTCAATGAGGATTTCATTCAATCCTCATTCATTAGTAGCATATTGCCTCTTGGCACAAAATGGCTGCTGAGGCTGCAGCCATTTTTTCCATAGTCCCAGCAAGAGGGAAGGAAAGAAGGGATGCACCTCCTACTCAAGTCAGATCCCCTTAAGGAGTATTTCTGGCAGGTCTTCATAACACTCCTATTTATGTTGCATGACCAGGAGTCATGCAATATAGTCACAGAGCCACACCTAGTTGCATGGAAGCCTGGGAACTAAAATCTTTTAGTTCAGAATCAGGTCTTTGCCACCCCCAAAAAAGTCAGGCTTCTGTTACATTAAAAAAAGAAGAAGAAGTTTAATAAGAATTGGAAGCCACAAGGGAATTCCCTGGCAGTTCAGTGGTTAGGACTAGGTGTTTTCACTGCTGTGGGCCTGAGTTCGATCCCTGGTCGGGAAACTAAGATTCACAAGCAGTGTGGTGCAGTCAAAAAAAAAAAAAATTGGCAGCCACAAAAATATTCTTCCACAAACTTCCTACTGCTGGGAGCTGAGGACACCTGCTGCTATGCTTTGAAATCCATTGGCCATGGCTCCCAGGAGCTGCACCCCACCCATGGCTGAGTTTGATGGCGTACAAAGTCAGACTCGGTCCTGAGAGACAAGGGATTCCTTTATTGGCTAACTTTGGCTCAAGGACTCCCTGACAGCTTTGCCAAACCTTCGTTAGACTGAATCTTCCCTAAACTGCAGGGCAGTCTGGGACACTTGCTCCCACCTTCTCTCCCTCTCTCCTTCACTTGGGGTCTGATGGCCTTCCTGGCCTTCTCTAGATCCCACCCTATTTCCTTTCACACAGGCATTTCCCTCTAGTAAAATCTTTGCACGGTTAATCCCAGCTTGGTGTCTGCTTCTTGAAGGACCTGGACTGACAAAACTGGCAAGGCAATTCGCAGTCCCCGGCATAGATTTATTTAAATAATGCATATAGCAGCTGCATAACCAGGGATGAGCATGTAGTAGGCACTCAATAAATAATGGCTGTGTGGTGATAATGCTGGTGGTAGTGGAGGAGGAGGGAGACAAGGGGGAGGGGGAGGAGGGGGGGAGAAGGGGGAAGTACAGAGTCAGCCATGGAGAAAGGAGTGTTTATAGATTGGTGGGACAAGAGTCTGAAACAAATCACTCTTTTTGATTCTCTTCCATCCCCACAATATTTCTATTACAGTAAAATCTGGTTAAAATCAATACCAAAGTCAGTATGAAAGGGGCAAAATAGACCCTAAATAGTTGTCATCTTGGGGAGACTGAACTGTTATTACTTAGCATCAGCCATTTCAAGTCATTTTTCAACAGAAAAAAAAGGGGAAAAAAGAAGAAGAAAGAAATAGGGCAGGCCCCAAGACAAAACTGCACAAAATAAACCCAATGTTCTGAGCAACTCTGGTTCTCATATGGAAAAATGGTGACCAGAAATTACTTGTTGTAATGACCTAAGAACACTATTCCCATGAGAAAGTTTTCAGCATAAAAGTTAAAGCACATGCAAGTCTCTACAAAAATAATGAAGAATTCAAGGAGATAAGACAGTGAGGGAAGGCGCAATGGGGGAAAATGTGGATGTAATCTGTATAGGACACAAAAGTTCCTGGGAATTTAATCAACATTATGTACTCGGCACATGGTAGAAGCTCAGTGAATGATGGTCGCCCAGATAACTGAATGGCTCACTCAAGGTTATAGTTCATCATTCATTCATACATTGAAGAAAGATTTGTAGAAAGCCTACTATGTGCCAGGCCCTGTGCTAGGCCCTGAGGGTGCCACAGTGAACAAGACATTTGAGATCCGTGTCCTTACCATCCTTCTGCCTAGTAATCTCCTTTGCAGACACTTTATGTGGGTCCCTCTACCTCTGTCTTTCCATAAACACAGCCTGAATTGGTGACCATGTCTATCAGATTAAAGCCTATACATTTTTAAAAATATTTACTTATTTATTTAGCTGCTCCAGGTCTTAGTTGCAGCATGCAGGACTCTTTGTTGTGGCATGGGAGATCTTTTAGTTGCAGTATGCAGGCTCTTAGTTGTGGCATGTGGGATCTAGTTCCCTGACCAGGGATCTAACCCAGGTCCCCTGCATTGGGAGCATGGAGTCTTAACCACTGGACCACCAGGGAAGTCCCCAAAGCCTATACATTTCTTCTAAAATATATTCTTTGTCTCTGAAACCAAGTTGACACACCCATGTAAAATGATCCATGATGTCACCTTGGATTTCTGTTAAATAACTTTGTATTAGTTATCTATTGCTGTGTAACAAATTAACCCCCAAATTAGCAGCTTAAAATAACAAACATTCATTATCTCAGAGAGCTAAGGACTGACTTAGCTCAGTGGTCTGGCTCAGGGTCTCCCATAAGGTTTTGGTCAAAGTGTCAGTTGGGACTACCATCATCTGAAGGCTTGACTGGGGCTGGAGAATCTGTTTCCAAGGTGGCTCACACACGAGGCTAACAAGCTGATGCTGACTGTTGCCAGGGGACCTCAGTTCTTTGCTACATGGGTCTTTACATAGGGCTCCTCCTGACACGGCAGCTAGCTTTCCCCAGAGCAAATGATCTGATAGAAAGACAGACACAGAGAGACCAAGAAAGAAGCTGTAATGTCTTTATAACCTAATCTCAGAAGTGACAAACCATCACTTTTCCTGTACTCTGTTGGTCACACAGACCGCCCCTCTGGTACAATGTTGGCGGGGACTCCACAGGGTCTGGAAACCAGGAGTAGGGGTCACTGGAGGCCCTCTTGGAGACTAGTTACCACAGCCTCCAAGGAGAGCTTCCTCTCCCCAAACTCCACCCAAACCCCAGTGGGGGAGAGGGTGTGCGTGCAAATTCCACTGTGTGAAAACACAAAGGCACACAGCAGTAAATTCACTCTGTCCTGGAAACCCAGTATTTAAACCCCAGAGAACTGCCTTTCCTCAATCCTACTTTAGCATCACACCAGAGGCCTGCATAGAAGGACATCATAGAAGCAGCTCCAATTAAGTCATCGGTGTCTGTTTCACTGTTAGTGTCCTCTCTCTGAGGACCCACAGGAAAAATATCTCTCTGGTCTCAGGGTCAGGAAAAGTTGTGCTTCTCCTGAATAACTACTTTGTTTTTCTCATGTAAAATGTGGAATTTTGTTACCACTCATGTCTCCCTCTTTACTTTGGCTATTGGGAAGCTCGGAGCCAACTGTGTAAGCCTCTGCTGGTGTCCATCTCCTTGAGCTGATGTCACCCTGGAATTATCTCTTCTACTTGTTGTATATCCCCTCCAATCCCTTCTTTTTTTCTTTTTTTTGCCACGCCACGTGGCTTGCAGGATCTTAGTTCCCTGACCAGGGATTGAACATGGCCCTGGCAGTGAAAGCACTGAGTCCTAACCACTGGACCACCAAGGAATTCCTTCCAATCCCTTCAACTTTTCATTTTATCCTTTTGTATGTTGTGTACTTTTATAATTCCTCTCAAAGCTTTTGTGGATTGGAGTATAAATACGCTGATAAAGTTTGTGTCCAAACGCGGATGACTTGCACACGTGTGCCATCTAGTGGTGACAGTGATAACTGCCAGAATAGAAACCCCCCTGATTTTTCAGATTTGTTTTTTCAGGGAAGTGGTGGTGTGGGAGTGTGGAACAGGAGGGAGACCAGAACCGCTCTCTGTGCTTTGTCAGGGAATTGAGACTGTGCTGGGCATTAAAGAGACTACAGGCAGGGCAAAGGAGCAGGTGATTCAATGGCTAGAATCTGACATGATTTATTGGAATCTAAAGAAGCCAAAAAATAGCGAAGATCCAGCAAATGAGGAAGGCACTGGCAGTGGAAGTGTTAAGTGAAAGGTGTTGGAAAAACTGAACAATGAAAATAGACCTGATTCAGGCAGAAGAGCACTTGAAAGGTACTTAATGTGGGTTGACTGCAGATGTGACCAGCCATTTTTTAAGCATTCACATTAACCATAGGAAGAAGCTTAGAGTCTAATGTTTTCGTTTTACTCAGGAGAAAACTGGGACCCAGAGGCATGGAACACCTTGTCCAAGGTCATACAGCCTGTTACTCACAGGTCCAGGATGACCCTGAGACCAGTCCTCTTCTGCCAGTACCATATTGCCTTTAATCATATGTAACAGGTGTTCATTTGGGCTTTCATTTTGCACACAGGATTTTAAAATAAAAAATTGGACTGTCACCAAAAATTGCTGGACCCAGCAGGTTTCCAAGGAATTACTACTCACTGGTTTTGCAGCTGCCCCGTGGCACACCCACAAAGGGTCAGGATGAAGGTGGTTATGAAACACTGGCTTCACCAACCCTCATTAGATGGCTCATGCCATTAGTCCACAATGATGGGGAGGGATTCTAGAAGCCAGTCACAGTAGCTGAGAGATCTCCAGCCTGGGGGAGAGAAGATAAGTTCATTCAGCCACAGTGTTAACCTAGCATCTTCTCTGTGCCAGGCTCCAGGCAGGATGCTGAGGTGGCAAAATCAGCAAGGCACTGGCCATATCCAGGAGCCATACACATTCCATGTGTCTGTACCCTGATGTGTGTTCCTGGGCACGGTTTGAGCTGCAGCTAAGGGATAGCTTGGATCTGGAGGGTCCTTGAAGACTTAGCCCAGGAGTCCGTAGTCTGAGGCTGAGCTGTCTTGGAAACAGCCTAGAGTCAGGGGACCACTGGGAGGACGGGAGCTACTTTCTAAGCAGAACTTGAGACATTACCATATCAGACAGTGTAGATATAGAAGAGTTTCATCATCTCAGAGAGTTCTACTGGACAGCACTGGCCAAGAGCACCCTTTCCTGGATTTTCTGCATCTTACCAGTTCTTCCAGGCCCTTCAGATACTGACATAAGCAAGAGTGATATGAGTCACTGGTTTCTGGAAGGGGCAGAGCTCCATGGCTGTTCCTGATCTGATATCCTCAGAGGTACAAATGACCCATCTGAGACAGAGGGCACTTGGAGGTCAGCTCTTTAAATTTTCAGACTTCTATGCCCATAAAAGATGCCAAAATAGGGGCCGGGGAGTAGAGGGAGTATTAGGGACCTCAATTTTTGAGGTCAGAAAGACCTAGGTTCCTATCCTCTCAGGTTTGAGACAAGAATTAGAATTACAATAAGTCCCCTACATACGAACGAGTTCCATTCTGAGAGGGCGTTCATAAATCCAATTTGTTTGAAAGTCCAACAAAGTTAGCCTAGGTACCCAACTAACACAATCAGCTATATAGTACTGTACTGTAATAGGTTTATAATACTTTTCACACAAATAATACATTAAAAACAAAGAAAAATAAAGAAAAAATTCTTAATCTTACAGTACAGTATCTTGAAAAGTTCAGTACAGTACCAGCTACATCACTGCCACTTTTACGCTTGCTTCCGGACATCCTGGGCTTTAAATAAAGATATTGTACTACTGTACTCTATACAGTACTGTACAGTGAAGTACACAAAAGCATAACCACTTGTAGAGGATGCACGCATGTGACAACGTACGCCAGACACGTGACTAACTTATGTGATTGAACATGCGAATGCAGGTTCACATCTTTGAAAGTTCGCAACTTGAAGGTTCGTATGTAGTAGATTTATTGTAGTTCCAATTGTACTGAGTTCTGACTACACTACTAGCTGTATAGTCTGGGCAGGTCAGCAACCTTTATCCACCACACCCTCAGATTTCCCCTCCGTAAAATGCAAATACCCCTGCAGCTGGGCAGAACGAATATCCTCAAGTGCAGAAACAGTAAGCCTAGGGGAGAGTCCTGGTGGCCCAAACAAGAACCAGCTACCGCTGAGAAAACCGGGGAGAACAGCGGAGCTCCCTGAGGGCGAAGGTCACTGCCAGATGCAAGTCCCAACATAAAATAGATCCCCCTACATGCGCAGCGCCATGATTCTTTGCACCCTTGTAAAGTGTCCGGTGAGCAGCAAGAGCTGGGGCTAACTTAGGGCCGTTATCCTCTGTTTCTTTTGAAGTAGAGCCCCTCATTTCTCAGAAGATCTCACAAAAATTTGCTTAATAGAAATCTAAGCTTGGAGAATTCTCACGACTACAATGAACCCACTAGTTCCCTCCTCACCCGCGACCCCCAGGGCCCAGGAGAGACGCCAGCCCCGGCAGGACCCGGAGACCTTCAAGTTACTACACTTCCCAGAGGCCTCTGCGCAAAGAGAGGGCTCGAACAGCGGCTCGCTTCCCCCGCCTCCACAGTGCGGGATGTTTTAATCCCAGAGGTTTCGCCCTCCTGGCGCTCGCCAAGGTCCCCACGGACCCGGAACAGCCCCCATCTAATCAGCCGGGAAGAAATAAGCGCAGCAAGACAGTCTAGGAAAGGTAGTTTCCAAAAATATTTCTGGGAAACGGAGGGAGGCAGCGAGGTTTGCCAGCCAATTAAGAGCCAGGCTCCGGGCTTGTCACGTGACTCGCGCGGTCAGCTGTTTTGGGGCCTTGGCTTGGCTGCGGGAGGGGATGTCCAGAGCTGTGGGCAAAGCTACTGCCACCGCCTGGACTGGCCTCCTCAGCCCCTGAGCCGTCCCCGCTGGCCAATCACAGCGCTGACCGCATATTTGCATATATTTGAACTTGGCGCTGGAGGATCTTGCAGTGCTCATCTCCTGCCTTGGCCTCTGCAGCAGCCAAACTGAGGCACTGGAGTTGCTTCAAAGCTTTAATGGATAAACCATTCATCAGCTGTTGGGTTCGCCTCATCTTTGGGGACCTTTTCTACTCTCTGTTCTCATTCGGCTACTGTGTCTTCACTCATGACCTTGTCGCCTCAGAAATTTAAGTCCTGGGACCCGTCTATTTCTCGTTATCGGCCGCCTCTAGTTTCATTTATTTCCCTAACCAGCCTAAATCCTCAGAATCCTGTCCTGCCTCATGTGCTTCTGTAACAACCCCAGACCGTTGATTAATACGGTTAATCGCCTGCTTTGGGTTTGCTAGGTGCTTCTGGAGGGGGAAAGATACAACACCAACTTAACAGGTTGGTGCCACTGGGATCAAGATCTCAGATGTCAGCTAAACCCTAAGCTCCGTGGGATTGGGACAGCACTGGGACGCCAAAAAAATAGAGGCGGAGAGTTTGCTGCTTAGACCTCTGGTGGGAGTACAAGGCTTTGCAAGGGCTATTTTTGTCGCATTCCACCTTATGTTTGTCCTATTAGAGCCTGAGAATGAAATGTAGAGCAAAGCAAAATATTAGTGATGAGAATATTCTAGAATGGCACGTTGGTGAGAAAGTATCAATAGAAGATCCTGTAAAGACTCAAACGAATGTTAAGTAACATGAAGAATGAAATGAGAAATAGCAAGAAAGCATGCAAAGATGCTAAATTGGTATAGTTAAAAGTTTTAAATAAACTCAGAGAGCAAGGTAAAGTCCTTTAAAAAGCATTATGATGGAAAGAGATTGTGTGTTTCTGATGGCCAGCCTTCCAGAAAGATTAAAAGATTATATCCAAAAATTCCTTTGAGAAGTGGCAGGTGTAAGAGGATCCTGGAAATCAATAAGTAACCTGGCTTCAAAAATATAATTTTTAAAAAGGAGGTTTTTCGTGAGGGGAAAAGGAGATCCAAAACAAATATGTCTGGACATATCAGAGGCCCCTACTGTGTTGTATCTTAGAAGCAGAATCCCAAGTAGGCTGGGCTCCTGCTGTCATAAAGGCCATTAAGCAGGCTTTGGAGCCCCAGGGGGAGACCACACACGGCCTGAAACTTCTCAGGAAGTGTGCTGTCAAGCACTGGAGAGGAGATTTAGTTTGATTTTGTTCTCTTACAATGATTATGTGTTATTAATTTGTATCTTTCTGTTCCTCTATAGCATAGGGTCCATTTGTTGTGTAAAAAATCTGTGAAATACCTTAAACCCTATCTAGTGTTTTCACATACCACATTGTATTTGATAAAGAAAAGCAGCAAACTTGTCTGTTAACTGGAAAGGGTATTGCTTTGAAAACAATCCAATTTATTACACATCTGTATATAAACCTTGCCACCTGATTCTAAATTTAAATACCTGCTGTTGGGGACTTCCCTGGTGGTCCAGTCGGTAAGGCTCTGCGCTCCCAATGCAGGGGGCCCGGGTTCAATCCCTGGCGGGGGAACTAGATCCCTTAGTTGCATGCCTCAACTAAGAAGTCCGCATGCCGCAACTAAAGATCCCGCATGCTGCAACTGAGACCCGGCGCAGCCAAAATAATAAATAAATAAAATTTTTTAAAAATAAGTAAATAAATACTTGCTGTTTACCAACAGGAAATTACAGCTACATTTACATGTGTCTGTGGGGGAAATGCCTGCAGAGAATAACCACATCTTTATATGCAAAGCAAGTATCCTCCGGAACCAAACAAAACAATTCTGGAATCCCAGGCTGGACATTAATATTTTAGGAGTAGAGCACAAGATCTCCAATAAACAAGAAAACCTACACGTTGTAGAAAACGAAATCACATAGAAATCAATTTTCCTTAAGGTAGAGCGATTCATCTCAGATTGTTTGTTCAGGACCAGTTTGGTTGGTTGTTTTCAATTCTTTGCACACCAATACTTTTGTAATAAGAGTTTATTTCTAGAAAAAATGAAATTATAATGAATTATAAAATACAAAATAGTGACCCCATTTTTTAGTGATTAGAGTCAACATACATAAAATCACTCTAAAATTGCTATAAGGGAATTCCCTGGCGGTCCAGTGGTTAGTACTCCACACTCTCACTGCCGAGGGCCTGGGTTCAATCCCTGGTTGGGGATCTAAGATCCCACATCCCACAAGCCATTTGGTGCAGCAAAAAAAAAAAAAAAAAAAAGAATGAAAGAAAAAAATTGCTATAAAAGTTTTGAAACAGTCTCAATTCTATATTTAATTCATGGAAGACCAGATAATCAACCCCCTTTGTCCAAGGACTATATTTTATATAGCACTGAGATAAAGCATCTAAAAATTGAGATCTTTCAAAAACATATCACTCTCTGGCTCAAACTTCCATTATTTTTATAAGACTGACTTTTATTGTCAGTATATGAATATACCACAATTTATTTACCCATTGTCCTGTTGACAGACATTTGAATTGTTTCCCATTTCTTATTATTACAAACAGTGTTGCAGTGAACATTTTTGTAAATGCCTCCTCATGCACAAGTGCAAGAACCTAGGGTATAAACTCAAGTTATCCTATGTGATTCATATACCCATGAGTGAAATTGCTGGGTTGAACGATGTATGCATTTTCACTTTTAGATATTGCCTACTTGGTCTCCAAAGTGCTTGTACCAATTTACGTTTACTTCAGCAGTGTGGAAGAGTCCCCAATTCTTCGTTTGATCACAAACATTTAAAATTGTCAGACTTTTTAATTATCCCAACCTGCTTGATATGAAATGGTACTTCATATGGTTTAGTTTGCATTTCCCTAGTTAATAATGAGGTTGAGCATCTTTTCATACATTTATTAGCCATTCTGGCTTCTTTTCTATGATTTACCTCTTTATCTTTTACTCATTTTTTTATTGAGTATTTTTAATTTTTGATTTATAAGTTATTTATATATTCTGGATTTGAATCCTTGGTCAATGAAGTATGTTGCAAATATTTTTTCACAGTCTGCAGTTTGTCCTTTCATATTTTTAGTGATGTCGTTTGATACTCAGGCATTTTTTTATTTTAATGATGTTGACTTTATCAGCTTTTTTCTTTATGGTTATGCTTTTTGTAATTTATTAAATCTTTGCTCTAAACAAAGATCATAATACATGCTCTCCTATTTTCTTCTAAAAGTTTTCTCTTCTTCCTGGGTTCTTGAATTCCACTTGGATTTTTGTATTTGGTCCAAGAAAGTGTTTCAGTTTTATTCTTTCCTATATGAATAACCAATTACTCATCTTCATTTTTGGAAAAATCTGTCCCTTCTCCACTGATCTGCAAAGCCACTTTGTTAAAGATGTCAGGTGTCCCTCTATGGCTGTGTTTCTGGGCTCTGTATTCTGTTCCAGTGGTGTAGAGATCTACCCCTGATCCATTGTCACAATGTCTTAATTACCATACTTTATGGTAATTACTTAGTTATTATAAAATATTTATTATAAAATACTTATTTATTATAAAATAAGTCTTATTGTGTGCTAGAGTGAGTCCATCATCCTCTGCTTCTTTCTCATGTGTGTCTTACCTGTTTTTGTACATTGCCATTTACATTTTAGAATTGGCTTGTTGAGTTGCCAAAGAAACATGTCAGGATTTTTATTGTAATTGCAATAAAATCTATATATTCCCTTGGGGAATCTTTATGATACTAAGCGTTTCTGTCCAGGTTCACAATATGTTTTTCTCTTTATTTAGGTCATCTTTAAGATTCTTCTATCTTTTTAAAAATAATTCTTAATAAAGGTTTTAAACATCTTTTGTTAGATTTATCGAAAAGTACTTTACAATTTTTTAATGCTGTAAGTAACATCTTTTTTTAAATTATATTTTCCAAATCTTTGTGTCCGAATTATAGGAAAACAATTGAATCACCTTGCTAAACTTTCATAGTTTTTCTAATAATCTGTTTGTAAATTATCTTGGCTTTTTCTATGTAGACAATCATGTAACCTGTGAATGATTGCATGAGAATGATGTGCAGTAGACTGAGTACCCACATCCTAGATGCCCACATCGCAGTCTCCTAAACCTGTGACTGTTATCTTACATGACAAAATGGACTTTGTAGATGTGACGAAATTAAGGGTCTGGAGATGGGGAGATTTTTCTGGATTATCACAAGGGTCCTTTTTTTAATTTTTTTTTTTAAATTATTTTATTTATTTATTTATTTATGGCTGTGTTGGGTCTTCGTTTCTGTGCGAGGGCTTTCTCTAGTTGCGGCAAGCGGGGGCCACTCTTCATCGCAGTGCGCAGGCCTCTCACTATCGTGGCCTCTCTTGTTGCGGAGCACAGGCTCCAGACGCGCAGGCTCAGCAGCTGTGACTCACGGGCCCAGCTGCTCCGCGGCACGTGGGATCCTCCCGGACCAGGGCTCGAGCCCATGTTCCCTGCATTGGCAGGCAGACTCTCAACCACTGCGCCACCAGGGAAGCCCACAAGGGTCCTTTTAAGAGGCAGACAGAATTGTCATAGACAGTGAAGGCTATGTGATGACAAAGGCAGAGAGAGATGATGTGATGATGGAAGCAAGGGTTGGAGTGATGTGCTTTGGTGATGTCAGAAGGGGCCAGAAGCCAAGGAACACAAGCCGTCTTTAGAAGCCAGAAAAGACAAGAAAACAGATCCTTCCCAAGAGCCTCTAGAAGGAACAAGCTTTGCCGACACCTCAGTCCCATGAGACTAATTTCAGACCTCCAGAAGTGTAAGAGAATAAATTTGTGTTGTTTTAAACCACTAAATTTGTGATAATTTGTTATAGCAGCAATAAGAAACTAACACAGGAATGCGTGGAAGATACACTTTTTGATACTTGTCTTGTCTAGACTTGTCTTAATTCTTCTCTCTAATTTTTGAGTTTGGCTCTAGAATTCTAGGCTGGAATCTTGTTCCCTCAGAACAAGATAGGGTTTTTTTCTCCCTTTATGATCTTTATATCATTTCTTTTTCTTGTCTTACTGTACTGGCCAGACTGTCCAAATGCAATGTTGAATAGAAAGATTTTATAGGGCACCCTTGTTATCTTCCTGATTTTTTTTAAGATTATATCCTGATTTTTTAATTCAAATGTATTTGATATATAATATTGTATAAGTTTAAGATGTACAATGTGTTGATTTGATAAGTCACCTTCCTGATTTTAAAGGGAATGTGTCTAATACTTCACCATTTAAGTATTTTATATGTATAAATTATTGGTAGAAAATTTTCATCAAGTTAAAGAAATTTCTTTCTTCTCCTAGTTGGCTAAGATTATTTTTAGCATAAATGAGTGCTGAATTTTATCAAATGCCTTTTCTGTGCCTATCAAGATAATCATGTAGATTTTCTCCTTTAAGCTATTGTTGTGATGATTTATAGTAATACTTTTTTTTTAAGTTGGACCAACTTTGCATTAATGAGGTAAGAACAGCTTGCTTCTGCTGTATTCACCTTGCTAAATATTAATTCAAAATTTCACAGCTATGTTTATGAGTCAACCTGGCTATAAATTCCTATCTTCGGCTGTCCTACTCTTGTTTTGGTTCAGGGTTTGATAGTCTCACAAATTGAGTCGGGGAGTGTTTCCTATCCTACTGTTTTGGTTGATTCTTTTCATTTTAGAACTTGAGCATTTACTTACAACTACAGAAGAAAGAGATTTGATTCTCTTAAATTCCACGCACTCTTACCCACAAACATACTTTCAGTGTCTTCATTCTTCCTGTATAGTTGTTTTGTAATTTTTGGTTCCATCAATATTCAGGATTATGTCAATATTATATACTCATGAGCCACATTGTATATTACATTTACATACCCTTTCCTGTACAACTTTTGGTTTTCCCTGGAGTATATAAGTGGAATCTTGGTTGGTTGGTTGGTTGGTTTTGGCTTAGTTTTCTATGTGCCAATCAGTAATTCTTCCTGAAGTTGTTGCACAAAACTGTAAATCTCCTCTCCATGCACTTAAATATTAGGCAACGGTCAGTTGGATGTTTTTCATGGAGAAATCTCTCCTGGAGTTTTCTTGTTCTCTTGCTCCAAACTGGATTGTGCTGTGCCTGCTTCCTGCTGTTTTGGGGAAATTTCCCTCAACTAGCATCCTTTTTATTCGTTTTGTCTCTTTTCTGTCTTGGAATCCCCGTGTCCTGGTTTCCATGGTTTCCTCTTTCTTGATTTACTGTCTCATTTTTGGTGGAGCACAATTCTCTCATTTTGAGAAGGGATACACAGAAAATAAATTTTTTAAGGCCTCACTTGTTTGAGTTTATCTTAATTCTGTTCTCTCATTTGCTACTTTCATGGGCCTAGAATTCTAGATAGGAATCTTGTTCCGTCAGAATCTAGGTTTGTTGTCTTCTAATTTCAGTCTTAACTGATGAGAAGACCAACACTGTTGTGATTCTCAGTTTTTTAGTATGTGTTGTTTTTCCTCTCTTATTGCTTGTATGATATCTCTGATGTTCTGAAATTTCGTAAAGATGTACTTTGGTGTAGGGTTTTTTCTCCCTCATTGCATTGGACTCTAAGGCTCTATTAATCTAGAAACTCATATCCCCAATTCAGAGAAATTTTCTTATAGTGTTTGTGTGTGAGAGAGAGAGACAGACGGTCAGAGAAGGAGAGAGAGGGAAACATTTGACATATACTGGGTTGACCAAAAGTTCGTTCAGGTTTTCTGTTAACATCTTACAGAAAACCCGAACGAACTTTTTGGCCAGCCCAATATATAAGAATATCAGTAATATTAGTTATGAAGCATCGTAGTAAAATAAACACCCATGAACCCACCACCCAACTTAGGAAATAGGATATTATCAATACCTGGAACTTCCCTATGTGCCCTTTTTTTTTTTTTTAATATTTATGGCTGCATTGGGTCTTAGTTGAGGCACCCAGGATCTTCGTTGTGGCACATGGGATCCTCTGCTGTGGCGCGCGGGCTCCTCATTGTGGTGCACAGGCTTCTCTCTAGTTGTGGCGAGTGGGCTCCAGAGCATGTGGGCTCTGTAGTTGTGGCGTGTGGGCTCTCTGGTTGTGGCCCACGTGTTCAGGAGTTGTGGCGCATGGGCTTAGTTGCCCTGCGTCATGTGGGATCTTAGTTCCCTAACCAAGGCTCGAACCCGCATCCCCTGCATTGGAAGGCGGATTCTTAACCACTGGACCACCAGGGAAGTCCCCCTTTGTGCTCTTTTCTGATCCCATGCCCTGCCTTCCAGGGCCACCCCTCATGCCCTAACACTCCACCAGCCACATAACCACTCTCATGACTTTTCTCCTAATTCACTTGCTTTTCTTTATTGTTTTACTATTCATGTATGTGTCACTAAACTGTACCTTGTTGACTGTTGCTTGCTTCTGAACATCGTAGAAATGGCATCACACACAGAAGCAACACTCCTCTGTGGCTTGCATCTCCTTCCACGTTGTTCCTAAGAGTCATCTACGCACATAGCTATAGTTTAGTATCGTTTCATTGCAGTGTAGCATTCCATTGTATGGAGATAGTACAATTTATTTAACTATTCTCCCAAGGACGGGCATTAAGTTATTTCCTTTTTTTTTTCCCTATCATGTCTACTAGTCTGGTCATTTCCTTCCCTCATTTTCTCTCTTCTCTGAAACTTACATCAGTCAATTGTTGAATCTTCTGGGCTAAGCCTTGAATTTTCTTAGCTCTTCTGTCCTGTTTGCTCTTTCTTTGTAGTTTTTTTCTACTCTCAGAATTTCTCAAATTATGCTCTAAATCATCTATTGGCTTTTTTTATTTCTGCTAAGATATTTTGAATTTTTTAAAGCCCTTATTCTCTCTAAGTTCCTTTTCTTTGTTTACTCCTATCTGTTTGTAGTATTCATAGATACAAATGTCATGGAAGGGGAAATTTCCCCCTTTCCCCTCTTGAGTTCTTTTGGCTGCTCTAATAGTTAAATTGACACAAGACAGATTAACAGGAGAAAAAAAAATTAATTTGTGATCACAGAGGTGTCATAGAAATGGGACCCTCAAAGTGACCAAAGCAGACTGTTTATATATCATTTTTAGACAAAGAAATACATAATTATTTGTGAGGATTTCATAAATCAGCGGGGCTTGTGCTTAAGGTAACAGACTAAAGAATAAATAATGAAGTTTGTTTATAGCTTTCTTCACCTTAAATTCCCTAATTCTGGTGATAAGGTTGGTTTCCTGGTTTGGAAAGATACTTTCATATGGGAGAATTATTTCCCACTTTCAGGGAGTTAGAGTGGGTTTTTCTATATAAATCATTTTTTTTACCAGCTGTTTCTCAAGTAACCTTAATTGAAAATAATCAATATGCCATGGAGACATATTTCGAGGCAGCCTGCCCTGGGTCCCAAAACAAACAAGGCTTAGAATTTTCTTGCAATTTTCTTTTGCTTTCTGCATTCCCTGTTTCCTCCTAGGGTGGTTGGTTGAGTGATTAACGGATTTATGTCTCTATCTTTCATGTTAGAAACTCCCCTTTCATGTCAAGGGATGCTTAGCTGTTGTCTCTGACATGAGTAAAGGCACCAAAAGATTTTGAGTCCTGGGTGCATGGGTGGGGCTTGTCTGCACATGGGCTTCACAGTAGGCTGATCAGTTGGGCACTCGGCTATTTCACTGGGGAAACACCAAATGCTAATAGGTCTTTTCTCTTGGCCTAGTCAATTTCCGTAGCGAGGAATCTTCCATTCTTCCTCCCAGAGGATGTAAGCTGATCTACCATCATTCTGGCTGCTGGGCAGGGAAAGTGAGCGAGGCGTTCGCCACCCACCTCCAGGTAGGCTTTCACTGAATGCCCATTTTTAGTACAGTTCCCTGTTCTCAACTGTGCCTTGTGTCTCCGAGTCCAGAACCTCTTAGGTTTGACTTGCCCATCGTCTTCCACTGCAGGGGAGGGCAGTCGTCTGGTTGTGTGGGGCAGGAGTGGAGGTCTGGGGGTCTCCCTGTTCCTCAAACAGATGCACAGCCAAGACGCACTTCCTATTTTCAGTCCTACCCCTCCTCCCCATCTTCAGGGCTGTTCCAGTTGGAGTCCTGTGGCAAGGAGTCCACCTGTTGCTTCTTACTGTGCCCGACCTCCCTTCTCAGGGTTAGATGTCAGCCTTCTCTGCTCTTCTAAATCAGTTACCACTGACTTTTCAGCTTTTCTTGTCATCTCTCCTCTGTTCCTGCGTCCTCTCCAAGTCTCTTGGTCCTTGTGGATATATGCTTTTTCCCTGTTAATTTCTCTACTGTCATTCTGAGGCTTTGGGGACGAGGTGGAAAGAAATGCACGTGTTTTCAGCGTCACTGCCCCCACAATGCACAGGCGTTGGAATGTGGAAAGTCCCCGAGAGGAGGAGCAGAGGAAACTGCAAGAAGTCTGCAGCAGCCTCCGTGTCTCAGAGCCTTGCCATGGCTGGCCAGATGCCTGGCACGGCATCCAGTTCTGTGGTGAGCAGAGAGGAGTTCTCTGCGCGTGTGTTCAGAACAGTGACACTTGTGCGGAGAACAGCAGAGGAGGGTGCTGTTGAAATAAGGAAAGGGAGTCAGGCTCGGCTGGAGCAAGCGAAAGTCTACTGGAAAAGCACTGATGGCCAAGATCCAGCTGCATCTCACCCACCCCATTCCCCCTGTTAGGAGAGTTAATCCCAGGGGAGGCAACGTTGCGCACTCTTGAGGGACAGCCCAGGGTCGCAGAGGTCACCAGCAGCCCCTCAGGCTCAAGGGGTCCATGTGGCTATGACTCCGGTCCCTGAGGGTAACTTCATGAAGTGGGGAAAACAGCAGATTTCTCATCCTCTGTCAGAGGGCCGTCCCCAAAAGCCAGGACTCGGGCAACAACAACACCGGCTACCTTGCTTCCAGCACGGGGCAGATAGCCACAGGCAGGAGAGCTGTGTCTCAAACACGGTGCTAACTTGCCCTTGGCATCTGGCAAACCAAAGTCAGGTGGGGCGGGTTCTGAAAGGGAACAGAGCAGTAGTCACCTGTGCAGCCAGGGCTCCATGACCTGAGGCGGGGACTTTATTTCCCCCTCTAGGAGGGGAGCCGAGTAGTTCCACGCGCAGGTTCTGAGGGGCTGATCCCAGGACTTGGTGTGAGCGCTCACCCTTCCTTTCTGACCGTGAGTGCCCTGCAGCCCTCCTGAGACGCTAACCCATGCCTGAGAGAGGCTGGAAAGTAGGAGAAGGAAGAAGTATGCTCTGGGGTATTTTCAATACCACCAAGCAAGTCTTCCAGCTCTCAGCAGATACCGACCGGGTGTCCGACAGTTGAACTCAATTCTGACTATCTACCTAGAGTTAGCACCAGATGCCACAGGTTAAGGGCTCAGTCCCGCAAGACTGCCCCAAATTCAGATGTGATGCCGAAATTCGGCCTCTGTACACCAGTACTGAGTTCAATCTCGGAGACAGAGTTTTGACTGAAGTAGAAAAGAATAGCTTTATTGCTTTGTCAGGCAAAGGGGGCCACAGTGGGCTAATATCCTCAAAACTGTGTGCTCTGACCTGGAGAGGGTAATGAGTTTTATCATAATGGTTGAAAGAGGAGGGCATGATCAGCTCATGGACATTCTTCTGACTGGTTGATGGTGAGGTAATCGGGAGTCATCATCATCAACCTTCTGGTTCCAGCTGGTCTGGAGTCTACGTGCTTGTGGGCAGCATACAGTTAACTTCTTTCACCTGGTGGGGCTTTTAGTCTCTGCAAAACAGCTCAAAAATATTGTTATGTGCATCCCTTGAGGGGGAAGCAGGACCCCGCCCCAGGGCTGCACTATGTGCTTTGACTGCTCCTCCCTTGTCTCTACATCCCCTCCCTTCCCTGATTAGGGACTGTTTGAACCTGTCCTTTATAACTCAGGGAAGGTCATGGAGGCTAAATGAAGCCTATTTCCTACAAACAAAACTCGGGGGACACAGAAAGGCTTTTGTGCCCAGGAGCCTCACGGGGTCCTTTTCGGTTTCAGGCATAGTCCAGGTTGTCACCTCTGCTTCTGACCGACCGGCTATAAATTGGTTAGAACAGCTCACAAAGCTCAGGGAAACATTTACTTACATTTACCAGTTTATTAAAAAGGATATCACAAAGGATACAGATGAGCAGCCCACTGAAGAGGTCCACGGAGGTGAAGTCAGGAAGGGTCCTGAGCTCAGGAGCTTCTGTCTGTGGGTCTAGGGTGCACTACCCTCCCAGCAAGTGGGTGTATTCACCAACCCAGAAGCTCATCAAATCTCCTGTGCGAGAGTTTTTATGGGACTTGATCTGCAGCCCCCAACCCCTTCCCTTAGGTCAGGGGGTGGGGCTGAAATTTCCAATCTTGTCAATCACTCAGTCTTTCTAGTGACCAGCCCCTTCCTGAGGCTATGCAGGGCACCCCCACCCCCACCCCCCGCCAGTCATCTCATTAGCATAAACTCAGAAGTCCTAGAGAGGGCTTGTTGTGAATAACAAAAGATACTCCTATCCCTTAGGAAAGTACAGGGGTTTTAGGAGCTCGGCTCCCGGGACCAGGGATGGAAACCAAGTATATTTCTCATTATACCACACATGCCAACACCGTATCCTCAGTGACAGCTGCTTCTGCTTTCTAAGGGGTGGCATGACTCCCGTCAGTGAGGGAGTTATCCTCTACACGGCAGCCTTTCCCTCTCAGAGATGGGTAAGGGAGGGGAAGGGAAAGCCTCCGAAGCAGATACTATTGGTGCTGTGCCCAGAGCCCCCAGGACTCCTGGACTGTTTTTATGCACACTAGGTCTCCTTGTGATGTCGCTTCCAGCAGCCTGCACCTGATCTCTTGGTAGAGAACCTAGGAATGTGTGTCCCCCCCCACCCAGGATTGATGCCGAATCTGGCCTCTGTACCCCAACACCAAATTAAATCTCAAGAGACAGAGTTTTGGGTGAACTAGAAAAGAATAGCTTTATTGCTTTGCCAGGCAAAGGGGCTCACAGCGGGCTAATGCCCTCAAAACTGTGTGTCCCAACCCGGGGATTGGGGAGGGGGGAGGGTTGTGAGTTTTATAGTCAAGCGGTGGCGTTGCTGATAAGGATCCAGGTGCATGCAGGACCTGCATTCCTTCAATCTAGAGATCTTCTGGCATCAGGTGGTCTCGTGATCTGTGGTTCTCGAGGTTATTGAACTGTGACCTTCTCTCTGGAACATCTTCCATTTGGTGGGGGTTTTAGTTCTGCAGAAGAGCTCAAAGATATTGTTATGCGTATCCCTTGAGGAGGAAGCAGGACCCTGCCCCAAGGCTGCAGTATTGTTTCTTGACTGCTCCTCCCTTATCTCCACATCCCCTCCCTTCCCTGATTAGCAACTGTTTGAACCTGCCCTTTGGAACTCAGAGAAGGGGACACAGAAAGGCTTTTGTGCCCAGGAGCCCCACAGGGTCCTGCCCAGTTTCAGGATTAGCCCTTAACAAATGACTGAAAACATAGGGGTATAGCTCTCCAGCTTTCTTGCTCCTTTGTTATTTACTTATTTATTTATTTATTTATTTATTTGGCTGCACCGGGTCTTAGTTGCGGCGCTCAGGATCTTAGTTGCCACGTGCAGGATCTTTAGTTGCGGCGTATATACGGAATCTAGTTCCCTGACCTAGGGATTGAACCCGGGCCCCCTGCATTGGGAGCGCAGAGTCTTAACCACTGGACCACCAGGGAAGTCCCTGTGGGTTTAATTTTAAAATGTCTCCAGAGTTCCCATGAGAGATTGCTCCAGGCCTGCCCCGCCTTAGGACTCTTCTTGCTCTCATATGTTTCCTTAGCCTCCTTTCTTCCCATGTCTCACTTCCCCACTCACCCCCCAACCAGTTTTTTTTCTGGGAACACTTCTTTTTTTTAATTTAATTTAATTTTAGTTATATTTATTTTTGGCTGCATTGGGTCTTCGTTGCTGCGCGCGGGGGCTACTCTTCATTGCAGTGCGCGGGCTTCTCACTGCGGTGGCTTCTCATGTTGCAGAGCACGGGCTCTAGGCGTGCAGGCTTCAGTAGTTGTGGCGCACGGGCTTAGTTGCTCCGTGGCGTGTGGGATCTTCCCGGACCAGGGATTGAACCCGTGTCCCCTGCACTGGAAGGCAGATTCTTAACCACTGCACCACCAGGGAAGCCCTCTGGGAACACTTCTTAAATAAATAATTTTTACGTGAATCCTCTTCTTCAAGTCTCTGCTCCTGGAAACTCAATCTAAGACAGCCTCATCTTTCAGAGTCCTTGCTGGTTCTTGGCTACTGCAAAGTGGGACAGAGTGGGCAGCCCTTTGTTTATAAAGCACTGTAAACATGCTGCAGGTGTGAAAGGTAGACCCTGAGATGAGGAAAGGGTGGAGACTTAAATTGTTTTTTCAAATCAAAGGGAGAGAATTGGGCTTCTGAAGGGAACCTGGAGGGGTAAGAAGAGGCAAAAGCTGGGAGTTTGAGGTGGAGAAGGGGCTGAGCCACAGGACAGTATAAAATGTCTCTGTTGCACCAAACCTTCAGTAAGGACTGCTACTCATACAGACACTGTGTGGGCGTGATGTTTGGGGTAAGGCTGCTTGGGATACGATGCTGCAGTGCAGACCAGAAGGGCAGGATGAGAAGGCAAGACGGTCCTGAAACTGAGCTCATTCAGTGGAAGCAGGGATTCTGAGCCAGAGAAAACATAATCCACCACACGTGCACTGCACACACACACACACACACACACACACACACACACACACACACACACACACACACACACACACACAACACACACACACACACACACACACACACGTCCACCAAGAGGCGAAAGGGAAAGATTCCTCCTCTGAGATCTGAGTTATGCATGAAAAGGACAAACTTGAAATAACTGAAGGATAAGTTCTAAAGTCATTGCAAGAATATCCAAAGGCAGCTACAGCATTGCAACAGCAGTTCCCAGTGAAAATCGATAAGTTGACTCCCACAGAAAACAGGAGTTCATGGAAGGTGGGGGAGGCAATGTCATCCAAACCCACCACAAGGGTCTTGCAACATGGCACCACCACCCCGCGTGACCTGAGCTCTTTCCCTGCAAGCCCAGCCCATGACAGAGTCAGGCAGCCCTCCTCCCTCTGCCCTGCTCACCCAGGGGCTCAGCAGCCAGTGCCAAGAGCCCTGCCCCTTCCCTGCCTCCCTCTCCTCCACCCTGCTGCCAGCTTCCTCTCCCTGTGTGCCAGGGTCTCAGCGGTGGGTGTGCCAGGGTGAATGAGGTCTAATGTGGTCAGGGAGCTGGGGACCCACCTCTCAATCCACTCCCATCTCTGACTCTTTCCCCTTTTAAGTCTTTATTCCACAAACATTTATTCACCACGTGCAACTCACCGGGAACTGCTGTCTTTGTTCTGTCTCCATCCCTGTTCCTGTCTCTTTTTTACTCTCTCTCCCTGACTCCATTCCTGACTCTTTTTTTCCTTCTTTCCTCTCTTTCTCTCTCCACCTTTCTCCCCTTCCCTCTCTCTATCGCTTCTCCCAGTCCTGGCCCCTTTGAATTAAATTGTCCTGAATCTCTGAAGACAGATGACACAGCACATTTGACAGTGCCCACAGTAACTGACAAGTCACAAAGCAGTTTGTGGTAACAAGTCCTTATTTTTGTTGTTGTTGTTGTTTTTAGGAATAATTGTGTAACAAATGTGATTTTAGATCTTTATCTATGTCTCTGATTAATTCCTTCAAGAGCGCTCCCTAGGAAGAGTATTTTTAGGTCAAAGGGTACAGGCATTTTTAAGGCTTGTGATATAATTGGAAAATTGCTTTTTCAGGAATATTGCACATGTAACTGGACTTCTTTAAGTTCATACCAACCTCAGATTTAAGATGGGGTCACACATGTTTCTCCAGGGTCCTTGAAGACACTCATGTTCTGGAATATCTCAGTGGATTGGTTGGTTTGCAGAGGACATGCCCAATCCCCTTTCTGCACACTTAAATATTCATTTGTTGATTTGTTCAACACACACTTACATCAAGCATGTGCCATGTGCTAGTAATGACCCTGGACTAAACTTTGGTGATTTTTTTGTTTGTTTTTTTTTTTGGCCACACAGCATGGCATGTGGGATCTTAGTTCCCCGAGAAGATATCGAACCCATGCCTCCTGCAGTGGAAGCTCAAAGTCTTAACTGCTGGACCTCCAGGGAAGTCCCCTAGACTTTGGTGATTGAGAGTTTTGCCAGAATCATGGGTGACTCCTTCCTTCAGACTAGGCTCAATTCTGGCATTTGGTATTTTTAAAATCAACAATGAGAATTTTCTTACAAAGCGAGACAGAGCGTGATCAAAGATCATTTGACCAACCGTTATTTTCCTACCCAGACAGTCATAAACAACATTCAGCTCTCACCCACACTGCCTTCAGACTTTATTGGTCAAGACTTCTCCTTTTTTCAAACATCAAAACAGCTTTGGATGTCCTATAATTTTTAATCACTGCTTGCTATAGACTGAATGTTTGTGTCCCTCCCCAAATTCATGTGTTGAAACCCAATCCCCAATATGACGGTATGAGGAGGTGGGGCCTTTGGGAGGTGATTAAGTCATGAAGGTGGAACCTTTATCAATGTGATTAGTGCCCTTATAAAAGAGACCCCAGGGAATTCCCTGGCGGTCCAGTGGTTAGGACTCCACACTTTAACTGCTGAGGACCTGGGTTCAATTCCTGGTTGGGGAACTAAGATCCCACAAACCACGTGGCATGGCCAAAATTAAAAATGATAACATAAATAAATAATAAAGGAGACCCCAGAGAGTTCCCTCACCCCTTCCTCCATGGGAGGACACAATTAAAAGAAAGTTATCTATGAACCAGGAAACAGACCTTCACCGAACACCAAATCTACCAAGTACCTTGATCTTGGACTTCCCAGCCTCCAGAACTGTGAGAAATAAATATATGTTGTTTGTAAACCACCTCCTCTATGGTAATTTGTTATGGCAGCCCAAACAGACTAAGACACTGCTTCAAAGAAGGGAGGTGTTTTGCCCCCTTTACTTCCTCCCCTAGGGTAGAATTCATGGGTCATGATCCCCATCCATATTCTTTTCCCTTTTTTGAGGTAGGTTCAATGGCTGGCCTCGCTCTGTTATCCAACGGGTACAATGAAAATACCAAGCATTATATATTCGACTTGTTGCAACCTATGCTCACATGCTCACAGATTCATAGATCTTGGTGCAACTTGCTCACTAATCACAAATTTTAGCTATTCAGTGAGTGTCAATGGGTGTTTTTAGGTTTCCAAAGAGGAATTCAACTAAAGATCTCCCAGAACGTTTAGATGCACTTAGAAGCTTAACAGTGCATGTTAATCAGATAATCACAATACAATATGATAAAAGCTTTTCTGAAGTTGTACTATATGGGAGGTAGGATTTGAGGGGGGACCCAGAGGATAAGTCCAAAACACAACAAGCAAGGGTGAAAGACCTTATTAACTGTGTATCAGTCAGCCACTGCTGCATAACAAACATAATAATAAATAATCTCAGTGTCAAGCAACAATACATACAGTATTAGTAAGTTTCTCACTCAGGTGACTGGAGGTTTGCTGGGCATTGACCTTGATCTTGTCCGGGCTTACATGAGCATGGCTCTAAGCCATGGATTTGGTTCAGGTCTATTCCATGCATTTTGGACCTCATGTGTACTAATATCCCATTGGCCAAAGTAGGTCATATGGCAAAGCTGACAATCAAGGTGCAAGGAAATACATTCCTCCCATGGAGGTGTAGTGAGAAGCAATGAATATCTGCTGAATAATCATCTAATCTACCACAAGCAGGATCTTATAGAACCAAGGGATGTTGTTCTAGGGAAAAGTAATAGGAACGAGTAGAGAGGAACCACATCAGGAAAGACAGGGGGACACAAGGATGTGTGAGACATTTTGGGAATTGTGGGTGTTTTGAAGGACAGAAGCCCAGGACACTTGTGAGAGATGTTGAGTATATGTAGGAAGCTAAGTCAAAAGAGGGAGACAGGAGCCAGTATTTCAGAGTTGGAGGAAACCTAAAAGATCTGGATAGACTGGGGCAAGATAAGATGCCTACCTTCCCTTTTGGATTTTCAGGGGCTCCTGCTCTGTCTCCTGAAGTCTCTACTTCCTGGATGGGGGGAACCTTCCATCAATCCTCTGTGCTCTCTAGGCAACCAATATTACCTTCTCTTCACCATCCAAGTGAAGAACTGCATTAATTCTCCTTTTCCTCATCACCTCCCATGCCCAGCATAGCATCTAGTAAATGTTTATTATATATACCCCAGAATATGTGAACAACTGGGAATTCTTTTTTCAAAATTACTTTTTTCTATTAAGGCATACTTATTGAAAGAATGGCACAAATGGTGAATAGGAAAGATGCATAGCCTGTTGACAGAAATATCCACCCTCACACTTCAATCAATAGCCTTTCAGATAACATGCAATGTAATTACATAACTAGAATCATATATTGTTATCTTTAACCAGCTTTTTTATATCAACTCAAAACATAAACCTATCACATCCTTTTTAATGGCTGCATTGTATTTTATTATATGGCTATAATATCATTTATTCAATCTCTTAATTTTCACTGCTAGAAATGATATTCTGAAAAATATACTTTTAAATATATATCTACCTACTGGTCTAGTTATTTGTCTAAGCATAAATTGCTAGAAGTAGAATAGTTTGTTGAAATGCATACCCACTTAAACTTTTCATACATATTGCCAAGTTGCCTGCCAGAATGGTTGTATCAACATGCATTCCTATCATTGAGGTCTGAAAGTAGCTTTTCCTCACATACTTGACATCACTGGGTATTACACACATAGCTAATGTAAACACTTTTATTTCATTGTTATTATAATGGAATAATGGCATTTTTATGTCTTTGTGAAAAAAAAATATTTTTTGAACTGGAATTCTCCCAGCAGAGTCATCAACAAATGTGAGAGTAGAACACAGATATTTTAAGAAAGAGGACTTATTAAAGATAGAAATGGAAATTAATAAATTAGAAAGCAAAAAAAAATAGAGTTGATAAACCTAAGAGCTGGTTCTTTTAAAAAGGAGGGGGTAAAACAGAAGAAGAAAAATTTAGAACTATCAAGCATGAGCAAAAAAATAGGGGATAAAACACAAAAAAACCCCACAATGCCAAGTATAAGGAATAGGGTCTTTACTTCCACATATAAAGAACTAAAAATTATTAGAAAATTCTATGTTAAAATTTATGTTACTATGTCTAAAAATTTATCTGAAATGGTTTTCTTGAAAATATAAGTTCCTAAAATTGATTCTAAAGAACCAAAACCCCTTGATAAAATGGAAAAGGTTGTAAATAATCTAAGCCCACAAGCAACAGCACCCAGATGGCTTTATGAATGAGTTCTAGGAAATCTTATTTTAAAATACCATTTCTGTCATTTTAACTAGATATTTAAGCTAGCATAGGAAAAGATGTAATTTATCATACAAAAATGCAGTGTGTTTTATAATACAAAAGTCTAAATAGGCATTTATAGACATGAAAGTCTTAAATAAAATATTAGTAAGTTATACCCAGCAGTATATTTATTTATTTATTTTTAATTTATGGCTATGTTGGGTCTTCGTTTCTGTGCGAGGGCTTTCACTAGTTGCGGCAATTGGGGGCCACTCTTCATCGCTGTGCGCGGGCCTCTCACTATCGCGGCCTCTCTTGTTGCGGAGCACAGGCTCCAGACACGCAGGCTCAGTAATTGTGGCTCACGGGTCCAGCCGCTCCGCGGCATGTGGGATCCTCCCATACCAGGGCTCGAACCCGTGTTCCCTGCATTAGCAGGCAGATTCTCAACCACTGCGCCACCAGGGAAGCCCTACCCAGCAGTATATTAAAAGAATTGTGCATCAGGATCACGTAGTGTTTATTCCAGGAAGAATGATTGGTTCAACATTAAATAATGTGTGTTGAATCAAGCATTCTGTAATACATCAGATGGTGAAAGGAAAAAAGCCTATGATCATCTCAATATATGCCAAAAATGCATTAATTAAGATGTGACATCTATTTCAGATAATGATAATGACAATAATGACAACAATGACGGTAAATATCTTAGTAAGCAAAGAACGGGAGGGCCAAGGATACACTTTTTTTTTATATATCAGAAGCCACAGCAGCAAACTTAATGGTAAAACATCAAACATTGTTTCCATTAAATGAGGTGCTAACTATTATTGCTACTAATCAAAATGTTTCTGAAGTCTCAGAACAATGTCATTAGTTAAGAAAAAGAAATAAAAGAGATCGATATTAAAATAAATAGCCAATTATCTTTATGTCCAGACTATACTCTTTTCATTCTAGGAAATCCATGAAATCCAACTGAAAATATTACTGAAACTAATAAGAGAAGTCAATAAAGTAGGTCAATATAAGAAATACAAAAAAAAAAAAAAAGAAAGAAATACATGGACAAATATATGACTTTCTTCTATACTACCAATAACCAGTGAGTAAATGTAATGATAAACAATTCCATTCATGGGGCTTCCCTGGTGGCGCAGGGGAGACGGGTTCGAGCTCTGGTCTGGGAAGATCCCACATGCCATGGAGCAACTAAGCCCATGCACCACAACTACTGAGCCTGCGCTCTAGAGCCCATGAGCCACAACTACTGAGCCCGTGTGCCACAACTACTGAAGCCCACATGCCTAGAGCCTGTGCTCCGCAACAAGAGAAGCCACCGCAATGAGAAGCCTGTGCACCGCAACAAAGAGTAGCCCCCGCTCACCGCAGCTAGAGAAAGCCTGCGCAGCAACGAAGACCCAGCGCAGCCAAAAATAAATAAATAAAATAAATTTTTAAAAGATTCCATTCATAATTGCAACAATAACTGTAGAATACCTGTACGTATGATTATGACCAAAAATATATGGCTTACATGAGGAAAATGATAAAATATTTCTAAGAAAAACTTTAAAAGTTGGAGATACCCCATTTCATGATATAAAGATATTAGCTTTCACTGAATTATTTTATGAATTTAATACAGTTTTGATGAAGATTGCTATGGGATTATATTTGGAGCTTGAAAGATTGATTCTAAAGTTGTCTGGAAGAAGGTATGCATGAAGCCAAGAAATTCTGCAGGAGCTCATGGCCACACAGAATAAAGACTACATTTCCCATTCGCCCTTGCAGCTAGATGTGTTCATGTGACTAAGTTTTGACCAATGAGCGTGTTATTTTGCTGCATCCAGAAATCTTCCTCAAGAGACTGCTTACATGCATCCTTTCCCCTTCTCTAACCCCTTTGTCTTTCCTGCTGCTTGGGACGTAAAGTCTGAGGATAAGTCTGGGTAGACTGGACTTTGAGGATGAAGGTCACATGCTAGTTACGGCAGAGCAGAAAACTGGAAGGAGCCTGGGTTCCAGAGGTTTTTATGAAAGAGAAAAACCACATCAGCTCCAGATTGCCTACATCTGGACCTTAACATGAGGGAAGAATGAGACTATCTTATTTAAGCCATTGTTATTTTGTGTTTTGTTCATTCACAGGTGAATCTAATACTATCATAATAAACTTTCATATTCCCCTCATGCTTATATAATTATATTCAGACTTATTTAAGACACGTACACAAGTATTATACAGTAAGTCCCCTACATACGAACGAGTTCCGTTCCCAGAGTGCATTCATAAGTCCGATTTGTTCGTTAAGTCCAACAAAGTTAGCTTACAAACCCAACTAACACAACCGGCTATATAGAACTGTACTGTAATAGGTTTATAATACTTTTCACACAAATAATACATTTTTTAAAACCCCCAAAAATAAAACATTTTTAATCTTACAGTACAGTACCTTGAAAAGTACAGTAGTACAGTACAACAGCTGGCATACAGAGGTTGGCATCGAGTGAACAGGCAAGAAGAGTTACTGATTGGAGGAGGGAGAGGAGGTGGGAGATGGTAGAGCTGAAGGATCGTCAACAATAGGAGACGGAGGGCAAGCTGCAATTTCACTCACGCCTGACGTTGATGGCTTAGGTTCTGGTTCCTTGCTGGATTCAATTCTGTCTACCCTCTTGAAAAAATAATCCAGTGATGTCTGGGTAGTAGCTCTTTTTTTCTCATCATAGATGACAATGGTAGCACTGGATTGCATTCTGAATGGCTGCTGCGACCTTCGTGTACTGTTCTACGTTCGGATCCTGTGCCTCAAAAACTAAGTGCCTCCTCAAATAAAGAAAATCCCCTTGCCATTGCCTGTGTCGTGAATCTCTTCGGTTCTTCAGTTACTCCTTCTTCCTCTTGTCTCTCTTTGCACTTCTTAGCAGTACCAGCTCTACATCCGCTGCTTTTACACTTGCTTCTGGATATCCTGGGCTTGAAATAAAGATACTGTACTACTGTACTCTATACAGTACTGTACAGTAAAGTACACAAAAGCACAAACACTTGTAGAGGATGCACGCACATGACAATGTACACCAGACAAGTGAACTAACTTATGTGACTGGACATGTGAACGCATGTTCACATCTTTGAAAGTTCGCAACTTGAAGGTTCATATGTAGGGGACTTACTGTATAGGTTTTTTTCATTATTTTCAGGGAGGGAAAAAATACTTTCTTCATCTTGTTTTCTTCAGTCAATACAACCTTGTGAAATTCTATCCATGTCAATTAGTATAGCTCTAATTCATATTTTTTGGTGACTTCAAACAAGTACCAGACCTGATTCCCCAATCCTCCCATTATTGGACATTTGCTTTGTTTCCAATTTTTCTTTCACTATTAACACAATGAAGTAGTAAACATATGTTCTTGTGTAGTGTTGCTGTTGTTTCTGAGGGATAGAATCCTAAAAGTAGGCTAGCTGGATGAAGGATGAAGGGTATATGTACTTTTTTTTTAGGGTGTATGTATTTTAAATTTTAATAGATGTTACTAGATTGCTTTCCAGAAAACCTGCATCATTTACATTTCTTTTTTTTTTTGCTCTGCCCCGTGGCTTGTCGAATCTTAGTTCCCCAGCCAGGGATTGAACCTGGGCCCTCAGCAGTGAAAGCGTAGAGTACTAACCACTGGACTGCCAGGGAATTCCCTGCATCATTTACATTTCCATCAGCAATGTATGAGAGCACCATTTCTCCACATCCTCACCAGCAATAGTTCCTTTTTGTTCTCTAGCAGTCTAGTGGATGTAAAATCTTGTTACCTCAGTTTGCTTTTCTCTATTAATTAATATCTGATGATATAAGACTCTTCATAGTTTTCAGGCATTTGTTCTTCCCTACGAGGTCACTTTATGCAATTCAAACAAAACCCTATGATAATCTAAATGGAATTCCAATAAATTGACATATAAATTTGGAGAAAATTAACATTTTTGTATTAAGCTTTCCCTCCACTTTTTATTGATTTCTTTATGTCTTCCAATAAACTGTACAGTTTTTATACAGCTTTTCCTATGCCTTTCCTTTTTTATAATTATTTCTTAAGTTTTTGACTTTTTAATTTAATGTAATTTTTTTTGGCCGTGCCAAGTGGCTTGTGGGATCTTAGTCCCCCAACCAGAAATTGAACCCGGGCAGTGAGAGCAATGAGTCCTAACCACTGGACAGCCAGGGGGTTCCCTCCTATGCCTTTCTTATTAAATGTATTCTTAAACATTCTTGGTGTTTTGAAGTTATTATTAATAGAATATTTCCCCATTTCCATTTCTAGGTATTTATTAGTAAAATGAGAGAAATGCTATGGATTTTTAATATATTTATCTTGTAAGAAGACGCCTTATCAAATTATCTTATTCATATAATTTTTTTTTTTAGTGGAACCTCTTGCATTTTGTTATTAAACAATAACATTAGAAAATAAGATATTTTTAGGGACTTCCCTGGTGGTGCAGTGGTTAAGAATTCACCTGCCAATACAAGGGACATGGGTTCGATCCCTGGTCCAGGAAGATCCCACATGCCACAGAGCACCTAAGCCCACATGCCACAACTACTGAGCCTGCGCTCCAGAGCCCACGAGCCACAACTACTGAAGCCCATACACCTAGAGCCCGTGCTCCGCAACAAGTGGCTTGGCATTTTCTAGAACCTCCAAAACCATGATAAATAATAACAGGCCAAGTTGCTTGGCTTTTTATTCCTCTCCTTAAATTGCTAGTGTTCCTCCACTCCTATCCTTTTTTTTTTTTAATATTTATTTATTTATTTGGTTGCACCAGGTCTTAGTTGCAGAAGGCAGGCTCCTTAGTTGTGGCATGCGAACTCTTAGTTGCAGCATGCATGTGGGATCTACTTCCCTGACCAGGAATCGAACCTGGGCCCCTTGCATTGGGAGCACGGAGTCTCATCCGCTGCGCCACCAGGGAAGTGCCCCCTCCGCTTCTATCCTTGGTTGGACCACTTCACATCTTATTTGAGGCTGAGAATAATGTCTGATTTTCCCAACACTCTATCCCTTGCACCCGGAATAGGGCTGAGCACATACTATAAAAATGGGAAATATATATATATATATATATTTCAAGAAGCAGAAGTAGCCAAATGTTGAGTTCACTGAGATCAAATAAGATAAGTATTCAAAATGTATTTTAGATTTAACAAGAAGAAAGTCATTGATGAACTTGGTGATAGTATTTTAGTGGTTGGGACAGAAGCCACAGGACAGAAATTTTGGGAATAAGGCACACGAATCATGAAAGAATTTTTTTGTGCAAACCTTTGGGTGCCTGAGCTCCCCTCGTGCTTACGGGGCACTGACAGCATCTCAGGATGGCAGAGCCTGCGGTGTACACAGAGCTGAGATGAGCCATGCTGAGGACTTTGAGCTCCAGCTTGGAGGCCCTGGGCAGCTATGGAAGAACTTTAGAGAGTCATGCTATTCGAGGTGCTTTTTAGAAAGATCACTCCTTCTAAAGAAAAGAGAATACTGTTTCTTGAATTCAGCCATTTCCCCCATCCTTATTTGCATCGCCTTTCCTCAGATCACCCCACTCATCTCCTCTCAACATATGGATTGCTGCCACACCTTCCTGGTCTCTCTCCATCCGTTCTTGTCCCTCGTCAGTTCATTTTTCACATCAGCCTCCAAGGTAATCCCTTTATTTTGTTTTTGTTGTTTTGTTTTTCAGAGTAACCTTTTCTAGGTTACAAATCTAGTCATGCCATTCTTCTGCTTAAAATACATTATTGGGAGTCAGTAAAGCATCACTCTGGCTTCTATGGGATCCAGACTTCCCAGGTGAGCTCCTGACTGTGTCAACATCCATCCTTTGGTTGATAGGAATGACCTATCTTTTATACTTACCTATATTTATCTGGGGAATGACCCAGATAAATATCTTTGGAATCCTAAGGAGAAGGTCAATTTCTCCTCTAGGGAAACAGAGCTCAATGAGGATCCAGTGGCCATTCTTTGAGGTTTTGGGGGTGAAGATCTCCTCAAAACTATTTATTCTCCCACCCCAGAGCCAGTTCAAATTGTGCTAAAAGCTGTTAATGGTGCTTATCCCATTCCTCTGCTGAATGTTCCTTATAGGAGGTCTTGATGCCCTATGTCTGCTGGGATGGGAGAATGAGTTCTCTGGAAACAGTCTGGTCTATAGGTCTGTGTCTGAGGAGAGAACCAGGAAGATTTGATGGGGTTTAGGAAAGAGTTCTTGGAAGAATCCACAATCAAACCAGTTCAAGGCTAGGATTCAGTAATAGATGATGCTGACAGTGATGTGGCAGGACTGTTTCCCTTCTCAAATCCTGGTACCTCCTGAGGCCAAGACAGCACAGGCGGTAAAACGGTTAGATTCTGAATATATTTTGAAGATAGAGCTGATAGGATTTGCTGACAAATTGAACATAGGGTAAGAGAAAAAGAGATAGACCAAGGTTTTGGGGCTGAGCAATTGGAAGCATGGAGTTGCTGTTTCCTGACATGGCGAAGCTATAGGATGAGCAAGTTTCGAAGAGGTCTGAAATTTAATTTTGGACGTGTTATGTCTGAGATGCTATTAGACATCTAAAGAAGGATATCAAGCAAGTAGTTGGATATGCAAGCCAAGAGTTCTTGAGAGAAGTCAGGGTTGGAGATATAAATCTGGGGGTGTTTAGAGCCATGAGACTGGATGAGGTCACCAGGAAGTAAGTGGAGGTAAAGAAGAGGATCAAGGACTGAGTCTGGGGAAATCCAACTTAGTTGGAGAGATGAGGAAGAAGCAACAGAGAAGACTAAGAAAGAGTAGTTATTGAAGTAGAAGGAAAACTAGAAGAATGCACCGTCATGGAAGTAAGCACAGGAAGTGTTTCCAAGAACAGAGAATCATCAACTGTGCCAAATACTGCAGGTAGGTTGTATTAGTCCCAGCAGAACTAAGCTACCATGATAGAGACATCCCCATGTCTCAGTGGCATAGGCAATATGTTTATTTCTCACTCTTATAAAGTATATTCAGCAGCAGAGGGGAAGGATAAAAGGAAAGGAGAAGCGGTTCTCTGCTCCATGATGATAATCAGGGTCCCATGATGCCAGAGGCTGAGTCATCTTCAGCTTGCAGTTTTCTTTTTCAATTTTATTTATTTATTTTTGGCTGCATTGGGTCTTTGCTGCTTGCTGCGCACAGGCTTTCTCTAGTTGCAGCAAGTGGGGACTACTCGTCATTGCGGTGCGTGGGCTTCTCATTGTGGAGGCTTCTCTTGTTGTGGAGCACGGGCTCTAGGCATGCAGGCTTCAGTAGTTGTGGCACATAGGCTCAGTAGTTGTGGCTCACAGGCTCAGCAGTGGCACACGGACTTAGTTGCTCCGTGGCATGTGGGATCTTCCCAGACCAGGGTTCGAACCCGTGTCCCCTGCATTAGCAGGCAGATTCTTAACCACTGTGCCACCAGGGAAGTCCCTCAACTTGTGGTTTTCAAGATCACTAAGGGTGCCGATGTCAGCCAGTAAAATGGGGGTTGCAGATGAGGATGGTGCACGGGAAATGTATTGGTAAAGAGTCTGGCAAGAAACAGGACACATTCAAGCTGGGTAATTTGAGAAAGGTTTAACAAAGAGACTGCCTATAAAAGTGTGAGCAGGACTTCCCTGGTGGTCCAGAGGTTAAGACTCTGCGCTCCCAATGCACGGAACACGGGTTCCATCCCTGGTCAGGGGAGAAAGATCCCACATGCTGTGCAGTACGGCCAAAAAGTTAAAAAAAAAAAAAAAAAAAAAAAAGCTGTGAGCAGGGGCAGGAAAACTATTACAGGATTCCTATAACTCTGATATGGTTGATAGTGGGAGCTATTACCACCCCAGGTCTGAAGAGACAAGAGAAAGTAAACGGTAGTAGAAATGGGGTAGAGAAAGAAATACATGGGGAGGGATGCCGGACTGAAGCTTTGAATCAGAGGAAAACAGCCAACTCAACCCCGCAGGAGAGAGCCAGGGGAGCAAATACCCTGACCTCACTCTGTTCCCTCCCTCCAGTCTCCTGCAGGTACCTCCCATTGACTCAACCCAACCAGAAACCAGAAGGCTCATTGATAAAAGTCCCTAGCGGTTAGGCTCCCGCGGCACATAACAGCGTGAGCAAAGTGAGGAGTGGGTCTGGAGGAGCAAATATCCAGTACAAGACGTTTCTATGAGTCAGGCTTGGAAGTTGCATAACTCCCTTCCACCCCCATTCCATTGGCCAGAACCCAGTCATATGGCCATATGTAACTACAGATAAGTTTAGGAGATATGGTCCAGATAGGAAGAAAGAGAGATTTGGTGGCCAGATAACCCCTCTCCAACTCATGGTCAAGCAAGATAATAACTGTCCATTGACCACTGGATTTAGCAATATGGAGGCCATTAGGGATTACAATAATCCAGTCTTGGTAGAGTGGTGGATGTGAAGACCTAAGTGGAGTGGATTCAGGAGAGAATGGGAGGAGAAAAATTTGGACACAGCATTTATTAACAACTACTTTCAACAAGTTTTGCTGTACAGGGAAGCAAAGCAGTGAGGTAATAGCTGGAAAGGTTGTGAGATCAAGAGGGTTTTGCTTCTTTTTTTGGCCTTACCACTCAGCTTGCGGGATCTCAGTTCCCCGACCAGGGATTGAACCTGGGCCACAACAGTGACAGTGCTGAATCCTAACCACTATACCACCAGGGAACTCCCTTGCTTTGTTTTTTTATAATGAAGAAATAAAGCATATTTTTATGCTGATAGGATGTTCCAGTAGAAAAAAAAAATGATGCTGCAGGAAAGAGATAGTAAATTGCTGGAGTGATGTCCTTGAGTAAGAAAGAAGGGATGGGATCTAGTGATAAGGCAAAGGTTGGCCTTGGGAAAGAACACAGGCAGTTCATCTATAGTGACAGAAAGGAAAGCAGGATATGTGGACAGAGTCCAGGTGGGGAGTAAATGTGTGCTTGTCAAAGTTCTTTTCCAATTACTTGTATATTCTCAGTGAAACAAAGAGCAAAATTATCCGCTGAGAGTGAGTCCGGAGGATGAACTGTTAAGGGTTCCAAGCAGAAACGAGACAATACAACATAGTTACCTAAGAGGATATGAGAAATTATACCCAGAAGTTAATCTTCCCAGTGGAGATGGTCCAAGTGTCTCTAAGATATTCCACTCTGAGTCCACACCCAGGTGAAGCCCTCTGGCCCTGCCTTTCTCCATTCTATCTATAGACCTTTCCTTGCCCTAATCCAACGTCAGAACTAGATGGTAATAATAGATAGCACTTTTTGAGCACTTAAAATTCCAAGCAGTGCTCTAATCACCACACATGTATTTAGTCATAATCACTCTATGACGTGGATACTACTGTTATCAACCCCATTTTATAAGGGCACAACAGATGCCCACACTGAATTCAAACTCAAGCAGTCTGGCTCCAGAACTGCCAATCAAAGGTCTGGCTTTTGACTTCCTTTTTTTTTTTTTTTTCCATGCCGAGGGGCTTGAGGGATCTCAGTTCCCCGACCAGGGATTGAACCTGGGCTATGGCAGTGAAAGCCTGGAATCCTAACCACTAGGCCACCAGAGAACTCCCTTGACTTCTACATGTAGATCTATACCTACCAGAAGTGTCAGAGTGATAAACCCTAGAGGGTGCTGGGCTTGAGAGGAGTAAATGAAATTTTAAAAGGTCAAGGGGCTGGGTCTCATAGGTGGGTATGAGATGCTGTGTTTAGGAGGGGGTTTCCGGGAACTTGCTGCTGAGAGATGGGTGGCCACATGGTGACCCAGAGAGCCTAGGTCCAAAAGGCAGAGCCAATATCAGGAGGACAGGGGACGAGCTGAATAGGCTGGAAGAGACCCTCACATCTTCCCCATCCTGTGTAAGCTCTGCATCAATCAGCATATAATGCTGGATTTAATGTTGGCTTAACGTTCCCCTGGTTCCATGTATGTTTCACTGGCTGAGAGAATCTGTTCTGTTTCCATGATAGGGAGGCATGGTGCTGTGGTGGCAACGATAATGATGATACTATGGTAAACTAGCTCCCAACCAATGAAAACTTCAACGAACAATGAACTTCATGAACTTTATCAATGAAAAATTTATCAATGAGTGAAGAACCATGTATTTTTTTTACATTATATCATTCAATTCTTCTAATACCCCTGTGAGGCACACAACACTATTCCCATTTTCAGATGAGGAAAGTGAGGCTCAGAGAGGTTGTATCACATGTCCAAGGTCACAAAGGTGGTAAGTGGTGGAGCTGGGGCTTCAACCCCAGCCTTTTAGAGTCGGAAGCCTGCACTGGCTACACTGTATCACCTGACTCTCTATTTGGGAATGCAGCACCAGGAGCACTAGGGAACCCTACAGGGCCCTGATGGCCTCCAGGGCAGGGCCCCTGGATGAGAGCAACTCCCTTTAATGAAGGCAATTGAGAAACAATCCTCCTCTTTATTTGCCTGTAACAGGGACTCAGCAAATCTAATTATCTTCCTGTGAACCAGTTAACTACTCAATTTGGGTAATTCATTACCAGAGTCAAATGCAGGATCCAGCTAATTTTGGAAAGATGCAGCTGTAGGGTCATCTGGGGAACAAGCCCAGCTGAGAAAGAAGGAAGAGCAGGCACCAGCCTCCTCTTGGAGGGAGAGGGGGCAAGCTGAGGGGCCCCAGGGCCAGCTGGAGTGAAGGGCAGAGAGAAGGCCTGAGGCAGGCTGGCCGGGATTCCCTCGGTACCAGAGAGCAGCAAAGTCAGGGTCTTGGGTCCAGGAGGGCAAAGCTGCTATTGCAGCTGCCAGCATCCGCTCAGGGTAGAGATGGGGGCACTTCAACCACGAGCTGCTTTAACTGTTTCCTCTTTCACTTTGAGGGACCGCGGGAATCAGTCATCCCCTTTGGCCTCACAGTCTCATTTGGAGCCAGCTCACAAAGATGTCATCCACAGAAAGAGAGAAATCTTAGGTCCTGCCTCTATCAACACACGTCAACATTGCTAACATTTATCAAAAGTCGGTCCTATCTCATACCGAGGAGGTTAGGTGCTGTCACTTCCTGTACTACAGTTGAGAACACGGAGGCTCGGAGAAGGGATGTATGATATATCTATTTTTTTTCAGATTCTTTTCCATTATAGGTTATTACAAAGTACTGAGTATGGTTCCCTGTGCTCTACAGTAGGTCCTTGTTGGTTATCTATTTCATATATAGTAGTGTGTATATGTTAATCGCAAACTCCTAATTTATCCCTCCCCTGCTTTCTCCTTTGGGAACCATAAGTTTGTTTTCTATGTCTGTGGGTCTATTTCTGTTTTGTATATAAGTTCATTTGTATCATTTTTTTTTTAGATTCCACGTATAAGTGATATTACATGATATTTGTCTTTCTCTGTCTGGCTTACTTCACTTAGTATGATAACCTCTGTGTCCATCCATGTTGCTGCAAATGGCATTATTTCATACCTTCTTATGGCTGAGTAATATTCCATTGTGTATATGTACCACATCTTCTTTATCCATTCGTCTGTCAATGGACATTTAGGTTGCTTCCGTGTCTTGGCTATTGTAAATAGTGCTGCAGTGAACATTGAGGTGCATGTATCTTTTCGAATTATGGTTTTGTCCGGATATATGCCCAGGAGTGGGATTGTTGGATCATATGGTAGTTCTATTTTTGGTTTTTTAAGGAACCTCCATACTCTTTTCCATAGTGGCTGAAACAATTTACATTCTCACGAACAGTGTAGGAGGGTTCCCTTTTCCCCACACCTTCTCCAGCATTTATTGTTTGTAGATTTTTTGATGATGGCCATTTTGACTGGTGTGAGGTGGTACCTCATTGTAGTGTTTTTGTTTGTTTGTTTGTTTGTTTAATTTTTTGACCGTGCCACATGGCATGCGGGATCTTAGTTCCCTGACCAGGGATTGAACCCGCACCCCCTGCAGTGGAAGCGTTGAGTCTTAACCACTGGACCACCAGGGAAGCCCCCTCCTTATGGTTTTGAATTGCATTTCTCTAATAATTAGCTCTTAAAGCAACATGCTACACATGCAATTTTCTAGCACCACCAGCGTAAAGAATGGGGGTGTTTGGGGCAAGAAAGTTTGGAGAAGCATTGGCTCACTAAACAAAATCCTGATCAAGGATGTTCAAACCCTCGGCAAGCTCCTGAGGGGAAGGGGGCTTTGGGACCATCAAGAGAGATGAGAGAAAACGTGGTGAATCTGTCTCTTGGGCCAGTTGCTGGGGGCGGAGGGTTGGGGTGGGAGTATGCTGAGTACTTATACTATATGCCAAGAAGTGCGATAATCACTTTTTCATGGTTTAACTCATTTAATCCTTACCATGATCCATGAGGTGGTCATTCTTATCATTGCCGTTGTACAGATAGAGAAACAGAAACACAAAATGTAATCCCTTGCCCTTGGGAAAGGAAGCTGAATTCAAAATCCCGAGCAGTGTAACTCCACAGCCTCCCTCCAGCCAACTGTGCCCTGGCAGAGGTCAGAGGGAGAGCAGGTGGGGAGGACACCCAACCATGGACAGCTCCCTGTGGCCCTGTCCTTGAAGAGCCAGGTTCCTGAGGCTGGTTGCTTGTACCTCCTGACCACCACCAATATCTGCCCATTGTGAAGAGCTCTGATTTCTTGCAGAGGGAAATTCTCCTTGGACTGATACTGAGGGCCCAAATGCTCTGGCTTGATTCGACTTCCTGAAAAGCCCTGTGGAGTTGGGTCCTGAACCAGACACATCCGTCCTCAGGGTTCTGGAGACCCATCCTCTGAGATGTCAGAGTTTTCTCCAGGGTGGGTCAGACAGAGAACTGCTCCCCACATCAGCCCAACAGTCACTTCTCCTGTCCAGCCCTGCCCTTCCCACATCTGCCACTACTTCCCACATCCCATCACTATGGGAAAGCCAGTTCCCTCTGCCTCAGTTTCCCCATTTGTACCTCAGCCATCCCTGCAAAAGCCCAGGGCCAAAACTGGATGTGCCAGAATTAGGTCTTCCCCCTTTTGCCAGCCCTGATGGGAGTTTCCAAGTTCAAAGCCAAGCTCCCCAGCCCAAGCTGCCGGCCTAGAGCCCCAGCAGGTGCAGCCTAGTTGCTAAGCAACATCTGTGGATCTCTGTGTGTTCCTGTCACATGATTATCATTGCTAAGGAAACAAGTCCCCTGGCATCCCAGGACGCAGCAAGGCCTAGGCAACGGTGTGTTACCTGAGGTCTAACAAAAATCTTCCTGTCCCATGTTCCTGACGAGTTGTGAGTCCCTAAACTGCTATAGTAGACTATCAGATTGACCCCTGCCTTTTACCCAGGCATTGGCTCTTTGAAGGGAGTACCTAAACTGGAGTCTTGGTCGTTCCCTGGGCACTCATAGAATCCAGTTCTTTGGGATGGTCAGTAGCAAGAGTGGCTTTAAAGGGATGTATTAATACACCAGGGTTCAGAAGACAATCTTACATTCCCAATTCCCCCACTTCTATCTATAGCTTCCGCTCTAGGGGCAGAATGAAAATGATTTGGATTGGAGGCTGGGAAAGCTGAGGAGGGGCTATGGACAAGAGGGTCATAGCGAGGTCTCAGTACTACAGCATCAAGAGAGCCAGACGAGGGTTTGCTCCCAATACCGTCCCCCACACCTACAGCTCAAACACTATCGGAAGATGGATGCCACATCAGAGGATGCCACCGTCTCCCTGGAGGGCTTGCCTCCCTGGATTCTCCAATCCAGACTTCCTGGGGTTCCCTAGACAGGACTGGCCCAGAAATGAGGTGGAAATGAGGAAATCTCTCTGAAAGACAAAATGATAAAGAGATGGGCAATAAGAAAGGAAATATGAGAGAATTTGGGCACCAATGAGGAGGTACAACAATTGAGTAATAGAAGTTCCAAAAATAAAGAACAGAGAGAACAGATGGAAGGAAATTATCCAATAAGTAGTAGAAAAATATTGAAAATAATTGAAATATCCCAGAAAATGTGAGTTTTCAGATACAAAGATTCTAAAGAATAGCCAAAACAAACACTGAAAATATTTCTACCCCCAAATCACATCTTTGAGGAATATCAGATCACTGGTGACAGAAGATCCTAAAAGCTTCTAGAGAGTTAAAACGATTTTCATAGAAAATATCAAAATCATAATGGCATCAGACTTTGCAAGTAGAAGAGGGAAGACCACGCAGCAACATCCTCTAAATATCCAAGCAAAATGATTCCATCCTTTCCATTATAGCTGCTTTTATTTCCAAGACTTCTTTCTTGATGTGATTGATCCCCCTTTTATAACACCCTGTTCTTTTTTCATGGGTGCAGTGTCTAATCTTACCTCCTGTCTATCATCTTGAATTCCTTCAAATTGCACCTGTTAGTTTGGATTTCTATCTTTCACATTGGAGCTTTTCTCAAATGTTTGGGGATGTTTAGTGGTTGTTTGGATGATTAGATTAGATTTTGGTTTAGAAGTTTAGGTTACCTGATAATACATAAGAGGAAAGCACCAAAAAACTAATCAGAAGCTCTTTGCACTTGGCTTGGGCATGTGGTTTGAGAACTTCACTGTGAGGTGACCCCCAGGATCCATTTGTTAGACCCTTCTTAGGCTGGGCAGATTCCCCAGAGAGAAGGGTTGGCCACACTCCTGCCTAGAGGGTATGATCCTGGCATCCTAGCAGCTTTGAAAGAAGAAATGAGTGGGAGTTTCAACATGCAGTCTGAAAACATTGTTTTCAGCAGAGGACACCCCTGGCCTCAATTGTACCTGGCATCCCCAAATCTAGAAGCCCAATTTTACCTTCTCTGAATAATCTGCTGGGGCTGTGGAGGAGAACTGGGGGTCCACATTTTAGACTTTAAACCAATCTTCCTGTTCTAGCCCCATCTGGCGGTGTTACCAATCCCTGAGCTTTTTTTTTTGGAGGTGGGGGGGATTCTGTTGTGAAAACAGGTCTCTGATTCTTGGCTTTTCCCACAGCCAGTTTAAGATAGCTTTCTGGGTCTCCTAAGTCAACCCGCATTTGTTCATCTGCTCTCCAGCTTCTAAAATTTTATTCCTGCTTGGGGACATTATCTCCTCTCCCACCCTCTTCATCTTTGTAGATTTAAACCTTTAAAAAATTCCTGCACTATTATTACTTTAGTAGGATTATTTAATAGGATTTGGGGGAAGAAGGTTAGTAATCAGTTGCACTTGTTCAATCTGCCATCTTGAATAGAAAGTCTTGAATAACAACTGGCACTAAACACATGCATCCAGACTGCCTGGATTTGAATGCTGGCTTTAGCATCCTGGCTGTAGCATGTACTCGCTACTTAACCATAGGCAAGTTTCAGAAACTCTGCCTCAGTTTTCTCATCTGTATAATGGAGATAATAGTGGTACTGAGACAGGCCTGGGACCTGGGACCCTTTGCTGCAGTGCTGCCATGCTTGCACCTGGACAAATGTCTCCTTGAGCTACAAAATACAAAGAAACTATAAGGGACTAAAAATAACTGTGTGCATGCTGCAGTTGGGGCAAATTATGGACAAAAAGATACAAAAAGACCAAAAAACCCAACAGCCACTTCTGAAGAGCAGAGAGCAAAAACGGTGTCAGGAGCAAAAGCAGGGTACTGCTCATGCCCCTTGCACACAACACCACCAAAGGGGTGGGCAAAACACGTAAGCCAGCCCTCCGGCCTGACCCCTGGACACACCCGCTACCCTCACCCCATATAAGGAACCAGCTTGCCCCCTACTCAGAGAGTGTGCAAGGGAACCTGTTACTTGTTTTCACTCCCTCCTGCAGTCGCCAGTGCCCCAGTAAAGCCTTGCCTGAATTTCTTGTCTGTCCTCTAGTCCATTTGTATTGATTGGGGAAGGCCGAGAACCCTGGCTGGTAACAGTATATACTTCCCTTGAGCGTTGTGAGCTCTAAGAATAGTGCCTAGCACATAGTAAACCATTCTACCTGAGGTGATGAGAGGATGGTGGTGATGATGATGATGAAGATATAGTGTTTACCATGTGCTAACACCTGTGGCAGGGGGAGTGAGTCTGGGGAAACCAAGATGAACATATCATGTGAGCTTCCCACTCTTTCCAGTCCCAAACTGGTATGACTGGTTTTCCCACTCTGGTCTATACCATGTAAATACAGTATGTGCCCTAAGTAAACAACAAGCAGGTGGAAGTTCTCGTTGTGCAAATATGCCTGGTAAACATACAATGTAAACAGAGTATTCAAATGAACTGGAGGCTAGCAATGCAGGGCAGTTGTTTTCAAATATGGTTGAATCTCTTCTGTTTAAGTACAATGGCTGTGGGCATCATTTCCCAAATGACTTACTCACACATTTATTTCTGAGCATCCAAATCATGTTGTCTGTTACTTGTTTTGCAGGGCAAATGACACCATCTGGACAAGGGAAACAGCACATGCTTGGGGCAGTGTCCCTCTCCCATTCCGATGGCTTAAGCAAAGTCTCCTCCCCCTTTCAATGAGCTTCCTTCATGTTTCCTTTCTTCTGATAGGCTTGGCTTTCATCTTCCAAGCTCTGCTCTGTTTGTCCTGCTGAGTAGGCAGCAAACCTGCAGGTTCCGTGATCCTGCTGCTTAGCTTTAAAACAAAGGAAAACAAAACAAAACAAAACAACACTCTGTTGCAATTTGCGAACTTCCCCTCTTGGAAGGCATAAGCCACCAGGTTTTGTGAAAGTAACTGCTGCAGGGTCTTGAAATAGATGAGGAAAAAACTGAAGAGGGAAAGAAAGAGAAAGATAGAGACAGACAGAAGGAGATAAGCATGGAGAGAGGGAGAGAAGGAGCTATAGAGGGAGGGAGGGAGAAAAAGAAGGGGTGAGGGAGAGAGAGAGGGAGGGAGGGAGGGTACCCCCTCACCCCCAGCCCCCAGGCTGAACCCTGCACTCGGCCTTTAAGAAACAAGGCTTTTTTATCATAAATGTGTGTACCAGGCAAGGTTTTTCCACTGCAGATTCACTACCAAGCTGAAGATGACTAGACGTTTTTTAAAAGATAGCAACTGGGCTAGTCCTGGAAGATGCAGCTATTCATGTTATCATTGTCACCATGCCCTGTTTGGAATGTTCTTCAACCAATAACCTGTATTTTGATGGCTCTTGCCCCCAGCTTCAAACATAAAACTTCCACTTCCAGGGGAGAATCTCAGAACAGATTATTCAGGGGCCCAGGGATGTCTCACATGTGTTTACAAGCCTCGGAGGTTATCCTGAGACATCCACAGATATATTCTTTTTTGGTTCCAGCCACACTCCAGTGGTTGCAGCTACATCACTGGGCAGTGTTCTCTTTCTCCAGACATTACCCCTGATGCTGAGATGCACAGGAGCAAGGTATTATGCCCTGGGGACCGACAGAAGACCAGCAGCTGTGCTCTGCTTGGGGACAGAGCTGTACAAAGTGTCTAGGGTAGCACCTCTTTCACTTTTCCCATTTACAGTATGTTTTCAGTTCTCTGAGTTCAGTCTCTCTCTCTCTCCACTCCACCTTAAGATTCAGGTATGATGTCCATTGGACACAAATCTAAGTGGGAGCCCCCTCTCTGAACTCAGAATTGCCCAGGATGAAGGCCTTACTCGCTAGGTCATCTTGTTCTCTGGTTCCCTCTTTGTTTAGGGTGAATTTTCTCCCATGAAGCCCCTTATAGCCTCATGCCAATAGACATCTGGTTGGCAAGCCCATCGGTTCTATAGAGATATAACCAGACACTTCTACACCCCATACGTGGACACAGCTTAGACTAGGCTGGCAACCCTGCTACCCTCTTGATCCCTGTAAATCTTTTCCAGTCTCTTTCATGAACCTCTGCCTTCACCTACCAATTCCACCTTAAAGAGTGAAAATATGATCCTTCTATTAACCAGCGCCCTTGAGTGCTTTTTTGGAGCTTGGCTTCCAGGAACAATGATACAATGTGCTAAATAACTCTGTCCTAATGAGCTCTGAGTACAAACAAAAGCTGTACTAATATATTGGAGAAACAAAGTAAGCAAGACTTATTCCTGCCCTAGGCTTTGGCCTGCGGTCTGGAACTCTATCCCCCATCCCCCCAATCTCATCCACCCCCATAATTGATTGGTTTGAGGATTCCCCTGCCAGGCCCCAAGTTACATGGAAGCAGGCAGCTGTCTTTGGCTCAAAGGTGGAAGCAAGTCCTTAGGGATCATCTGATCCCCAGCCAGTATCTCCAGCTACAGCCATGTCATCCTCACATTGGCCTTCATTTTGGTTCTTGCTCAGTTCCTTGGCTAGAGAAGGGAACGCTCCTGTTTCCTTCTGGGGCCACTCCTTCCTGCCTTACTCTTTATTTTTACTGTGGCCCCACGGTGCAAACAACACAGCTCTCCACCTGCTCTCTTTGGGGGGAAACTCCTTGCCTACATTGCACTTGGCCTTGGGGTCCTGCTCTCCCTGGACCATCATAAGCACTTAATTCATGCTAATTGGACCCTCTCCCTTCCTCCCTGGATTTTGAATCTGGAGCAGAATGATCCAAGGACAAAAGTGATTCCTATGTAGTAGAGCTACTCCAACCAAGCTTCCTAAAGAGACTGCTAATTCCTGCTCCCTAGATCCTGGAGCTACCCTTGTTCCCGATCTTTCCAAAAGCTGACTATTCTGCTTTCTTGACAATTCTGTGACTTTTCCTATAGTCTTCCAATAAATCCTTTTTATCCTTAAGTTAGCCCAAGTCTGTATCTGTTGCTTGCCCCTAAGAGCCCTACCTGATTCCACAGGGATAGCGCTTTCTCCACCATGCTCTGTCACCTGGGTTCATTTCAGAGGCAGGAAAGTTCAGGCTCATCCCCCTGCCACATGCCCACAACTCCCAGGCAAACTACAGCTTCTGATTCTTTGTTACCTTCTTTCAGAAAGTAGCCATCCTCAGTTTAAAAAACAAAAAGCTCCCATCCTGTGATCCCTCTCCATCGATATTACCCATATCAGACAGGGCTCAACCAGGAAAACGGAACCACTCCGAATATTTAAAGGAGAGGGAATTCAAGGCAAAGAATTGGTTACATAAATGATGGAAGAACTGATAAGCCAAACGGAGGACTGCAAAGCAACTCAGAGCTTAACAATGACAGGAAGCCACTACCACTCCTAGGCTGGAGGGACAAAGAAGGCACAACTACTCCTGAGGATGCCGCCCGTTGCAGAGCTGGGGATAAACACCCTGGGTTCTCCTTTCCTCCTGCTCTCCAGTCTTCTACCAGTGCCTCCCATGCTCAACCCAACTGTCACCCAACTGACAGAGGAGGCTGGGAAAGAAGCCTACGGGGTCAGCCCTGCTGTGACAGAGCAATGCAGGGAGAAGACAAGGAAGGGATCTGAGAGCAGAAAGACCTTGTACAGCACATGCTTCGTTATTTCAGTGACTTTTGTGAGAGTATGATTTCATTTTCAAACTAAATGAATTTAGCATTTAAATAGCACTTAATAAGTGTATGTCAGGGTTCAAAATGCATGCCTTATTTTCATTCCTTCTTAAGGTCAGATATTATCACACCAAGCAAAATAGAAAAGTGTTCTCTACTGGCAACAGCTCTGTCTCTTGACCATGGTCTCAACATAATTAACAAACCTGTTCCTTTCTTTACTGTTCTCTTTGACTCATACTTTTGTAGAGTGAAGGGATGCAGTAATCCCCACCACCATGACCAAGAGCAGTTTTGGGAGCAGAAGTAGTGCCCCAGTATCCCCACGCCTCCAGACCCTGGAGAAGCCAAAACACAGGGCAGTTACTATTTGGCAACTTAGGAACACAAATTACTCAATTCCTCCCCTACCCTCCTGCCTTCTCCTGGCTTATTTCCCAGCTGCCAACTACAAGACAGGCTGGCCTCACACGAGAGCACAGAGAAATGGGAGTGACGTGATCAGAGCACAGTGACAAAACAGGGTTCTGTTTCTTACATAAGGAGTTGTTAAAATGTGTATAAACAAACATTTTGTTAGGCGATTTGTTTTAATTTCATTTTGCAATTTTAACTCTAAAAGTAATGCAAGTGTGTGATTTGAGCACTCAGTTTTATCAGTCTGTGTTGTATTAAATCGAGGCTCCAGCATTCTGTCCTAGCTTACATAATTCTGAGAAAGAGGTTCTGGTGCAGTGCCTAGGCTCAGTCTCCCAAAAAAATCAGGGCTGGCTATCCTCCTGCAGTTGTAACAGAATGGTGAGCCTGGGAACGAGAGAGGGAAGAGAAGACATCAGGACCCGGCACAGAATAAGCCCTCGGTGTTTATTTAAACATTTATTATATAAATCTTTAATGGTGGAGTCAAGGGCAGAGACAGCACTGGAGTCTGGGCTGTGGAACTTCCCAGGGTCTCAGTATCCTGGGCTCATGTGTCCCAGCTGCCACAAACCCTAGCACTGCTCTCCAAACGAACTGCTACATCTCCAACTGTAGTCTATCTGGGTGTAGGTGTGCTTTCCCAGGGACCTCTCTTGTAATAAACTTCCCAAGGGAAGTTGCCACCTGGATGTCTCATAGACACCTAAAACAATGTTCTGACACGTGAATTTGTTCATCTCTACCCCAGTCTTTCATATCTTAGGTAATGGTACCCTGGCCATTCCTTTATCTAAGTCAGAAACCAGGGTATCATCCTGGATACCTTATTCCCCCTACCAGCATCATTACACCCCTACCAACATCTAATTTATTCTGTCTCCCAAACATGGCATGAATCTGGCCACTTCTGTCCATCACTATAGTTCAGAACACCTGTTATTTAATATTTGGACTCCGTGTCACCTTTTAACTGATGATCTGGCTACATTTTTCATAGAGTGGTCATTTATTCATTCATTCATTTCACAATTGTGAAATGAATCGAGCTCCTACTGTGTGTTAGGTGCTGGTGATACAGTGGAAAGCAAAACAAAGTCCTTGTCCTCATGGAACTAACATCCTTACAGGAGTCAGTTGTCTTTCCTAAAGCACAAACATCATCATGTCTGTCCCCAACTTATAATATATCAATGGCATCCCATTGCCATCAGCATAAAATCCAAACTCTCTACCATATTCTTCCTCTCTAGCTCATCTCATCCCACTATCCCCTTTGCTTATCTTCCCAGTCATATGGAAACAATTTCAGTGACTTATAAATTTATTTACTTATTTTTGGCTGTGTTGGGTCTTCGTTGCTGTGCGCAGGCTTTCTCAAGTTGTGGCGAGCGGGACCTACTACTCTTCATTGCAGTGCACAGGCTTCTCATTGCCGTGGCTTCTCTTGTTGTGGAGCACGGGCTCCAGGCGTGTGGGCTTCAGTAGTTGTGGCACACAGGCTCAGCAGTTGTGGCGCACAGGCTTAGTTGCTCCACAGCATGTGGGATCTTCCCAGACCAGGGTTCGAACCCGTGTCCCCTGCATTGGCAGATGGATTCTTAACACTGCACCACCAGGGAAGTCCCTCAATTTCAGTGACTTAAATGCACCAAGCCTTTGCATATCTTGGAAGATCCCTCCCCTCATCACTTTGCCTTGCTAATTGCTACTCACCCTTCAGGTCTCGGCTTAGAGCTCTCTTGGCCAGGATTGCCAACTGTGTTAAGTCATGTTGGGGATAATGGAATTTGGAGGAGGCGCAGGATTCTCTGAGACCTGAAACCCATCCTGTCCCAACCACTTCTGCTCATTCCTTCTCCCCAAGTCTTTGAAAGAAATATGTGCCTAGAGAACAAGGCCAGATAAATGTACACTTTTGTGTGCATTTTTCTGAGGTTCTGGCCTCTTGCACCGGATTGAACAATGTGGATTATTTTGACCTGGGCTGGAGGGAGACCTAACTGAACTCAGAAAAGGACATTCACCATTTGAGCACCTGAGTACCCATTGTATTTGGAGGAGGCCAGAGCCCGGCACGTTGGAGGTGTTTGTCTAGTGGCAGCAGCACTGGTGGAAATGACCTAACAGGACTGCACCTGCAATAGAATCTTAGCTGGCTTTTCTGAGGCCAGTTTTCCAGCCCTTTCGTCAGTTCTATGAGCTACTTGATATTCTTCCAATGAGTCACTGTCTCTATTTAGGACCACTATGTCCACAGAAATAATAAACAAGTAGGAATAGAAAAGTTTTATTTGAGCCAAACTGAAGACTATAGCCCGGGAGACACAGACTCAAGAATTGCTTAAATTGTGTTCCTCCAGACTCCAAAATGGAAGTGGCTTATACAGTATAGGCAAAAATTGAAAAATTACATACAGTTGTTTGTCAAGAATTAGGATTGTAGCTGGCAAGAAGTAAGGATGCTTATTAAGCAAGGATTGGTTGGGAGTCAAAATGGTTACACAGTTACAAGGGGGAGACTTTGAGACCAGAAGTTGGAGCTGGCAGCTGCTAGTAGACATTGTTTTGAGAATGGCTGGTGGTGTCCTTGAGTTTGATACAGTTCAGAAAACTCAAGTTCTCAGTGATGCAGGAAACGTGTCTGAGACCACATCCACAATGGCCACCCAGCTCCATTTTGGATGCCTGAACCAGAGCCACTCCATTTTTATTTTTAAATGCATTCTTTAATGGTTAAAGCAGATGTACAATGCATATTTGACAGGACATAGGACAGGCTGTTCTAGTTAGCGTAAAGTTCAAGCCAAATCATGTATAAACCAGAATGACTTCCCCGTACTTCAGTATGTGAAAACTTCTTCCATCAACCGGATGTGGTTTCTATTGTTGGAAACCAGACAACCTGAATGGTACAATATCCTTTCTGTCTTATCCCCGACATGGGGCCAATCCCCAGTTCACACTCCAGTGGTACGAAATGTCAACCCCAAGGATGATATATTCATCCTTGAGCAGGATAGTTCCACAGCAGGTCTTGACCTACCCACCCACCCCAGGCTTTCACTGATGGGTTGGAAACACAGATCTTAAATGGGAACAAATCCAGGCCACTTATCTTCTCAGCCACATGGGAGGACCAGAGGTAGTATTTCAAAAAAGAGCTAATTGTAAAGGAGGGAGATTCACCCTTGGCCCTGTGGCCCAGTTAGTATCCTGGCCTGTGGCCCATGCATATTGGCATGCCTCCTGCTTGGAGGCAAAGCCAGGGAGAGAGGAGCTGGACCTCTCCCTGGAGTCCAGTAGTTGTGGATGAATAGAAAATGTTTGTTGTTTTTCCAGACATTCCGTTGTTCCCTGATAAATGGGCACCATTGCTCCCTGCCTTTGTTACTTCACCATGCTCATGATTTATCACCTTTCTATCTCTACTTCCATCTCCTGGCTTCTCCCTCTGGTGGGTGTATTGATTTCTTTTACCCCTACCAACTATTTGCTCTCACTGGGTCATAGCTTCTCGCCAGGCTCCTTCTGTCAACCCCACAGCCTCTTCTGCCTGGTGACTTTCCTGCCTCACTGCTTCTGCAGGCCACCCTGCTACGTAAGTTGATCCCATAGATCCAAATTTCCCAAAAGATAGTGTGATTAGTCTGTGATCACTACTCATCCAGAGAGTCCTGCACAAGGCCTATGGTTTATGGTCACTTTGCTCAGAAAGGCTAAAGAAGTGTCAAACACACAGAGCAAATGGATTCCATTCTAGTCCAGCATTTCAGACTCAACGTGTACCAACGTAAGCCTGTCATTTTCACTTCCAGGTCTGTTCCTTCTCCTGTGCTCCTGAGCACAGTGAACATTCTGCTGTAGAGATCTGGTCTTCAAAATGAAGTTCTCTCCTGTACCTTACCTCTCCAGCTTCATCTCTCTTTGCTCCCTCTGTATCACAACCACCTGAACTTCTCAACATGTAATTCTTAAAATGAAATCAGCTCTCCCCACCCTCTAGCCAGTGCTCTCTCCTTTCAACCACACTCCACACAAGGGGGCTTTGTTTGGACTTCTGTCTCAACTTGTATTTCCTTTTCTCTATGAGAGCCCAGTCTGGAGTGCTTGAACATCTTCATCTGCTGGACCATGAACCCTCCAAGGCAGAAATGATGATTTATTAATCTTTGGGGCTGGTCCAGAGTGGATATTAGTATCTAAAGACCAACTCAGCAATGACCCTCAAAGATCCTTCCCCTAGAGTTCAGGATACATCACCCCCTCCATCCCCTGGTCCAGCAGCTCATCTTGAAGAGGTGTGTAAAAATGAGGGTCCTGGAGACAGCTGAGTAGGGTCCCATGGTCCTTCCCCTGTGCCAGAGACTGCTCAGGTGTGAATGGGTCTGCAGGCTAAGTCCTGAGAGCAAGTCTCTCCATAGAGTGGCAATAGCTGAGAGGACAACACAGTGACAATCTAGGTGGTCCTTTTCCTGGCCTGCCTGGGGCTTTGGGACTGCCTGCCTGCTCTAAGTGCCTCTCTGTGGAATGAGCTAATTTCCTCTCGCTCTGTTGATTTCGTTTGTGATGTTGCTGGGCTCAGGAGTGACTCAGCTGATTTGCCTTCTGACATGCTTGAAGTGGTGTAGGAGGGGGGCAGAATGGTAGGGGATCAAGTTGCAACCAAAGTTTGAGTCTTATGGTCATGAGGAGACCTCTTCTCACGCCCATAAGACCATGGAGAGGGCCAGAAGGGTTAGGGCCTGGTCCTGAATTTACCCCGGGAGTATGGCAGGAGCTGGGGAAACTCTGCCAGCTCAGGAAGGATTTAAAAAGTTGCAGGGTTCACACGAAAGCCCAGGCTCTAGGACTCTCCCAGCAAGCAGCCAGAATTAGTGGCGGGAGTTCAGCTGGCAGGTGATACAAAGCAAGAGGTACATCAGGCCCTCATATCAACACTGAGACAGGAACCAGTCTTCGTGAAAGTTGGGGAGGGAAGCAAATTACTCAAAGAAACAAATTAGAGTGAGATCTAAAACAGAAACCAGCCCAGTGAGTCTGGGCACAGGCTGGGTGGGGAGGAGCGACCTTAGGCTCAGAAGGACCATCACCCATTCATCACTCTGCGCTGGGCGCTGGAGGCGCTGAGGTGACTGAAGCCCCGGAGAAAATCCCTGTTTGAGCTGGGTGGCGAACCCAGACACAGTAAAACTCGGTCAAGGCTATGGCAGAAGTCAGCACAGGGGCTGCGGAGCATAGAGAATGAGGCTCTGCCTCTGCTTTTTCGGAGAGAGGGTCTAGAGCCCTTCCTAATGGAGGGGGGCTCTGGGAGTCCTTTATAGTGGAGGGGAAGGACTGAGGGTCCTTCACAGTAGAGGCGAGTTGGTAATTGAAGGATGTATAAGTATTTACTAGGTGGAAGAGAGAAGCCTGTGTACTGGCATGGAGGTACGTTACAGCAAAGCCTGCTTGGGGCTCTGCAGGTAATCAGATGGAACTGATGAATTGGGTGCATATGAAAATGTAGCAGCAAATGTAGCAGATGTGGATGGGAGGCAGAAGAAAGGGCTGTACTCCTGGTTATGATTTTAGTGGTCCTGACCCCCTTGCCCTTGCATCTGACCCGATCAAATTACAACTCTTCCTCTTAAGGAGAGAAGATGAGTGATAGCTTACTCCTCTTTAGTATGAGTTCCTTGTTTCTTTTAAGTGTAGGCATCTGACTCGGCCTGGCCTCAGGGTGAGGAGGGGAAATTGCAACTCAGTGGGTACTCAGGTGTCCAGGACTCAACCCCAAACTCACAAGGTGCTGGAACAAGGACGGTATGATTAATGTTAGCCTACCCATTACTTCTGCCCGGTTGGTGTTGGTTCAGGAATGAGCTGGGGCTGACCCTGCATCTGGGTTCCCAGATGTTGTAGCAGGGTAGAGATTATGTGGTGGTCAGGAGAGCTGGGAGCCTTCTGGGAGGGCACTTGCATGACTGAGAGGGAAGAGCACAGCTTTCACTTCAGAGTTCAGGTAGTCCTTGCTAGCTGTGTGTCCTTGAGCAAGTTATGCAGTCTCTGAGCCACGGGGTCCTCAGCTGTGAAATGGAGATTAAAGCACCTGTTTCCTAGGATTGTTTTGAGGATAAGTGAGATAATTTATGTGAAAGAATCTGACACACAGTGGATATTTGGTTAAAGGGGATTCTCTTCTGCTTCTCCCCCATGACTTTATTCAATGTGTATAAAGGGTTAATAGCTGAATACATAGCTTTTTAAATCAATAAGAGAAATAATACCCCAATAGAAAAATAGGCAAAAGATAGAAGCAATTAGTAGAAGAATACATTTTAATGGCTATTAATCATATATAAATATAATACCAGATACATGCAAATATACAGCCATATATATTGATATATATATATTTCATTAACAAAAAAGGTAAGTTATAACAATAATAAAATATCAGCTTGACAAAGTTTATAAAGCATTTAATCATAAGCACAGTGTGATTCCTTTCACAATTTATAAAGCATTAGTACTCTTTTTCTGTGAACTACCTATTTGTATCTTTTGCCAATTTTTGTGATGGAGCGTTGCTCTTTTCTTATTGGTTCATAAGAGCTCTTTATATAGATTAGATTTTAACCTTTAGATGGCCATATGTGTTACAAATATTTTTCCAGTTTATCATTTGTCTTTTGCCTTCATTTCTGGTATTTTGGTCGTACAGAAGTTTGAATTTTTTTATGCAGTCCAAATCAACAGTGAATGTTTTCCTTTTTGGCTTGGCAAAGAGGATAAAGTTTCACAGTACACAGCAGAGGAAAGGCTATCCCTAACGTGAGATTGCTGGCTCGGGGTAGCATGGACTGAGACTACTTATATAGATCTTCCTAGTCTCACTCCTAGTCTCTGACTCTAAGTTTCTTACGATCAAGTCTTCTTATGAAGACTTGGCTTCCCACATAGGTGTGAGCCCAGGGAGAAAACGCTCTGATCACACAGACCTGAGTATGCTAGTCCTCTCAAAAGCTGTGTTTCTCATTGAAAATTAATTGACTACGATCTGGTTTATAGGTCTAAAGAGTTTGGTAACTGTGAGTCTGCCCTAGAGATGAACCTGTCCTCAGTACTGACAAAATCAGGTTTCTGAGCTGTAAGTCTGAGAATCAGGGTCTGAGTTGAGCTAATTCATCCAGACCTTTTTGAGACAGGTCAGTCTTACCACCTTTTCTTGGAGATAATGCCCAACATTTCCAGTACTATGCAAGTACCTTTCTCAATAATAGGTGGTGAGGGAGAATGTGCCAGAAACCCCATAACTAATAATAATTAATAATCACACTTACCCCCTAAATAGGCACTTTTTAGGTGCCTGGCACTGTTTTTAGCACGTTTAATGTACTAGTTAATAACCACAACATTTCTATGATGTCAACAATATTAGTTTCTAATTTACAGATGAAGGAAGTGGCGCCCAGAGAAATGGAGTAAGTAACTTGACCAAAGTTACTAAGTCAGAAAGTGGTGCTGTCAGTATTTGAACCCTGAACCATCTGTTTTCCTCTGTGCTTATGTTGGTAATAGTTAATTATGACCCTGTCTTGAATTCTCCCTTTAGCTTCGAGATCTTCACCATAATTATTCCACTATTCCAAAAATAAGCTGATAACCTCTTTCTCACTAATTTCTTAATTTCCTTGTGAATTTTCAAATCTCCAGCACTAAATCACGCACGTGGGCACCTTGTGGGTAACTCAAAGGTACCACCTGCCAAATCCTTCTTCCCAGAAAATATGGGCTTCCATTCTTCCACTAGCTTCATGGCTGCTGTGTGAAGTGAAATTTAAAATATAAAGAGTTCCTTGTGCATTGTCTCCGAGCCAGAAGAAGCGGCAATAGGCTGACATATTCCATATGAGATCTTAGGCCTCAAGGAATATGTCTTTCCCTTACCGTTTTCCAAAGTATTGCTTTAGCTCTTTATTTTCTGAATGTGAATATAGAACTTTATTTACCAGCTTCAGATGGTTTTAGTAATGCTCAAATAACTAAAATTGACCAGTCTATAATTGAATTAAGTTATTTGAAAAATATAAAAATACTTTGCAATTTTGTTTTATGTAGTGCTGTTTTTATGAAGGCTAGAAAACGTTCTGTAGACAGAAAACTGGGAAATAGAAAAGGAGAGAACATTGTGCCGCAGGAAGAAACAAGGGAGAAAAACTTTGGGAAAAGAAGGAAAATTAATAATTGATTATCACTTACTGTTGCCAGTCACTGTGCTAGATACTCCATTTATATCATCTTGTTTAACCTCTGCAACCATCCTGGGACGTAGATTTATTGCATCCATTTTGTGGATTAGGAAACAGGCTCAGAAAGGTTAAGTAAATTGCCCAGTTCATACAGCGAGGTGATTTGAGGGCAGTTCTCTTAGACCCTCAGTGCCCTGGACACAGGAAGGAAGAAAATATCACAAAATTCAAACTGAAGCCTAGCAGAGACCTGAAAAGATCAAAGTGAAACTAACTGGAGATGAAGAAAAGAAGGATGATCAGAGTGACCGAAGAGGTTCTACTAGTCACTAGGAAGAGGTGTGGCCTCTGAATCTGCCGGCTTGGAGCAGGGCAGGGGCAGGTGGTTGGAGCTGGTGCTGATGGAGGTCAGGATGGAAGATGGCTAGAGGGCCTCAGCAAGTCAGAGAGGCTGTTGTTTCCAGGACAGCTGAGTGAGGAGGACCTGAGTTAAGGCAAAGACATGGTTGGCCCAGTGCAGAGACAAGGGCCCTGGTCCTCTCTAGCGCAGAAGAAGACTTGAACTCAGTGCATGACTCCTCCCTTTTGGAGGGTTAGATTCTTTGTCAAAATCTTCCATCAGGAAAGCCAGACTTAGCCACCATGTTATCAATAATGCTCCAGCAACCCATCAAGATCTTTTCTGATGATATGAGTAGGAATGCCACAGGAAGGTTTCAATCCATTCAAAAAGGTACTTACCAAAAAACCCCACATTTTTTTTTTCTATGTGCCAGGAATGACTTAAGAGATGGGGATAAAATGGCATGCCCAAATACTTTGATCCTTGCCCTTTGCAACTACAGTTTAGTGGAGGAGACAGATACTAATCACATGATCATACAAGTAAATGTAAGATTGAAATTTTAAAAGTGCTCCAAAGGAAAGGTATGCAATACTGTGAGAGCATAATAAATAAGGCATCCTTGAGAAAGCAATGCTTGTGCTATGATGCAGGGAACGAGTAGAAGTTAATTATTTGAAGGAATAATATTACATTCCAAACGGAGAAACCATCAAGTGCAAAAGTCTTTTTTATTTATTTTATTTTTTTTCTCTTTCTTTTTTTTTAACATCTTTATTGGAGTATAATTGCTTTACAATGGTGTGTTAGTTTCTGCTTTATAACAAAGTGAATCAGTTATACATATACATATATCCCAATATCTCTTCCCTCTTGCGTCTCCCTCCCTCCCACCCTCCCTAAGTCTTTTGTTTTAAATTGTCATTCTGGAGGATGGAGGCTTAGTGCAAGTTCAGGACTTTGTACATATTTAACAGTCCATCTGGATTTCTCCTTTCCTAACTGGAAACTTCCCTAATGGACAAAAAGTCCACATTTCAGGTCAAAGATAGTGCTTTTGTCTTTAAGCATAAGATGGTTTTTATTTATTCATACATACATACATACATGCAAGTACCTATCCATCCAATCAGATCTCCAACCAAGTGTCTATTCATTTATCTATTCATTCATTACCCATTCATATATCCATTTAATCATCCATCATACCAATCATCAATCCATGTGTCATCTACCCATTCACCAGACAACCATCCATCTATCCATGCATCTATACACCAACTCACATTCTATCTCACCATTTGTTTATATATCCATTATCTGTCCACCCGCCTACCTATTCATCCATTCGTTTACCCATGTGTCCATCAATTCATTTATCCATTGATGTATCCATATATTCATTTACCCCTCTGTGATGTAATAAATATGTTTGGTCTCTACCCCTGGCTCCTGACACAGAGTTCCTAAATCCCTTGGAATTTCCTGGGTGATAGAAAAATGTTTTGTTCTCATAAGGCAACTCTTGGTGGGCCCCTGTATAGCTTCAGAATGGGGCTGGTCACCAGGAAGATCAAGCCATGATTAGAAGTTTTGAACTTTCAGCCCCACCCTTTCATCCTCTGGGGAGGGGAGAGGGACTGGAGATTGAGTTAATCACGCCTACAGTGATGAAATTTCCATAAAAATCCCAGCTATGGGGTTCAGAGAGGTTCCAGGTTGGTGAATGTATCCACATAGTGGGAGGGTAGAACACCCCAAACTCCACCTGGACAGAAAATCCTGTGCTTAGGACCCTTCCAGACCTTGCCCTATATATCTCTTCATCTGCCTGTTCATTTGTATCCTTTACAATATTCTTTATAATAAACTGGTAAACATAACTAAAGCATTTCCCTGAGTTCTGTGATCCATTAATAGCCAATTATCAAACCTGAGGAGAGAGTCATGGGCAACCCTGATTTGTAGCCCAGTTGGATAGCAGTGTGAGTAACCTGGGAACACTCTACTTGTGACTGGCATTCAAAGTGGGGGGAGCAGTCTTGTGGGGAAGAGCCCTTAACCTGTGGGGGTCTGTGCTAACTCCAGGTAGTTAGTATCAGAATTGACTAATGCGAGGGAAAAACCCACACATTTGGTGTCAGAAGTGTTATGAATGGAGAAACAAGTTTTCTTTTACCCACCCCTCCAACCAACCAATAATTTATTCATGTATGCATTCACCCATCCTTCCATCCATCCATTCGTCCACCCAACTATCAGTGTATTCATCCATTTATCATTCATCCATTTAATCATCCAAGTATTCATCCATTTTCCATCCACTTATTGACTCATTGATACATTCATCCATTTCTATTGCTTCTCTGACAAATTTCCACATCCTTAGTGACTTAAAACAACACAGATTTATTATCTTACAGTTCTAGAGTTCAGCAGTCCAAAATGGGTCTTAAGAGGTTAAAATTAAAATGTGGGTAGAGCAGCAGTACTTCTGGAGGTCCTAGGGGAGAATCTGTTTCCTTGCCTTTTCCATCTTCTAGGGCCCACCTGCATTCCTGATCTCATGTCTCCTTCCTTGAACTTTAAAACCAGCAGCCTACCATCTTTAAATCTCTAAGTCTGTCCCTTCTGCCTTCCTCTTATAAGGGTACTTGTGATTACATTGGGCCAGCCCAGATAATCCAGGATAATCTCCCCATCTCAAGGTCAGTTGATTAGTAAGCTTATTTCCCCTTTGCCATGTAATCTAAAATATTCACAAATTTCAGGGATTAAGACATCTTTGAGAGCCATTATTCTACCATACCATCCGTCCATTTATGCATTCATTCATCCATCTGTTCATTAGTCCATCTTTGTGTTCATCCATCAATCCATCAGTTTGGTCATCCATTCACTCATCTAGTATCTATGTACCCACGTACGTATGTATGTATGTATGTATCTATCTATCTATTCATCCATCCATTGTCCACTTATTTATCCATTCATCCAACGAATCATTCACTTGCCCACCACCCATTCATCTGTCATATAAGCCATCCATCCTAATTTCATTATTTCCATTTATCCATTCAATCATCCATTCCTCCACCAATCATTCATGCATCATTTTTTCTTCTTCACTTTATTGTGCTTTGCTTTACTGTGCTTCACAGATATTTCATTATTTTTCATGCATCATTTTAACTATCCAACTGTCCATCTAATCATTCTTGAGCTACCCTTATCTACCTTGTCTCTTTTAATTAAGTAAACAATACCCTTCCAAGACTATACACACACACACACACACACACACACACACACACACACACACACACACAGAGATCACCATTTGGACTTACTTACCAAAACAGATCATCCTACCTGGATCTTTGCCATTTGTTTTCAACCACCTATTTTTCTGATCCTAACTCCAAATGACTTGGAGCTCCTGGCTCCTAATCCTGACTCCATTTTGCCTGTGGTACTTTGTACTTGCTCGATGTCAATGGGTCTTCCAGGAATTTTACTTAGTTTACAAAGCTCTGCCTGCGTTGCCCCTGATCTGCCCTTGCCCTTGTTAACACCCAGAAGGAGTAAGGAGAATAAGCAAACTTGCAATATGTGAGTATTTGTGCAGGGAAGGTATTGGATCAGAGCTGTGTCTCAATGTTTTCTCTGCTATACCCCCTGTGACCCCAATGAGGAGGTTTGTGTTTTTTGTTGTTTTTTTTTTAACATCTTTATTGGAGTATAATTGCTTTACAATGGTGTGTTAGTTTCTGCTTTATAACAAAGTGAATCAGTTATACATATGTTCCCATATCTCCTCCCTCTTCCGTCTCCCTCCCATCCTCCCTATCCCACCCCTCTAGGTGGTCACAAAGCACCAAGCTGATCTCCCTGTGCTGTGCGGCTGCTTCCCACTAGCTATCTATTTTACATTTGGTAATGTATATAAGTCCATGCCACTCTCTCACTTTGTCCCAGCTTACCTTTCCCCCTCCCCATTTCCTCAAGTCCATTCTCTACGTCTGTGTCTTTATTCCTGTCCTGCCCCTAGGTTCTTTAGAACCTTTTTTTTTTTTTCAGATTCCATATATATGTGTTAGCATACGGTATTTGTTTTTCTCTTTCTGACTTACTTCACTCTGTATGACAGACCCTAGGTCCATCCATCTCACTAAAAATAACTCAATTTTGTTTCTTTTTATGGCTGAGTAATATTCCATTGTATATATGTGCCACTTCTTTATCCATTCATCTGTCGATGGACACTTAGGTTTCTTCCGTGTCCTGGCCATTGTAAATAGAGCTGCAATGAACATTGTGGTACATGACTCTTTTTGAATTATGGTTTTCTCAGGGTATATGCCCAGTAGTGGGATTGCTGGGTCATATGGTAGTTCTATTTTTCATTTTTTAAGGAACCTCCATACTGTTCTGCATAGTGGCTGTATCAATTTACATTCCTACCAACAGTGCAAGAGGGTTCCCTTTTCTCCACACGCTCTCCAGCATTTATTGTTTGTAGATTTTTTGATGATGGCCATTCTGACCGGTGTGAGGTGATATCTCATTGTAGTTTTGATTTTCATTTCTCTAATGATTAGTGATGTTGAGCATCCTTTCATGTGTTTGTTGTCAATCTGTATATCTTCTTTGGAGAAATGTCTATTTAGGTCTTCTGCCCATTTTTGGATTGGGTTGTTTGTTTTTTTTGATATTGAGCTGCATGAGCTGCTTGTAAATTTTGGAGATTAATCCTTTGTCTGTTGCTTCATTTGCAAATATTTTCTCCCATTCTGAAGGTTGTCTTTTCGTCTCCTTTATGTTTTCCTTTGCTGTGCAAAAGCTTTTAAGTTTCATTAAGTCCCATTTGCTATTTTTGTTTTTATTTCCATTTCCAATGAGGAGATTTGTATGAAACCTATACTTCTCACCATCTAGGTTGATTTTTTCTCCCAGGGAAGTAAGACAAATAGTACTGAAAATATTTATGGTGTGATGGTCATAAAACCATTTTGAAAATTACAAAAAAATCTCAAAAATTGCCATTATATAAGGAAAAACTAATAAAATATGGCTAACTTTATTTTTAACAAGTTTTGTTCCTCTCCCAGACTTTTGCCCAACAAATACTAGTAATAAGTTGAGAAAGCATATACTACTGAAGCAAAAGCATTAATAGTGGCAATAACTATAAAATCACCACTCCTTCACCAACACCATCATGATTTATAGTTGTCAGAACTGGTAATGATCTCTCACCACAGGCTGAGCCATAGACAAGGTACACCATGGCTATGTGACATTGCCAGTGCTCAGCTAAATGCCACCCCCTGCTCTGTTGCTCAGGAGAGCACATCAGAATACAAATGAATAGGAGTGACATTATTATAAGAATATCTGCTCCCATTTATTTATTTTTTTAAAAGGTAAATAATTTAGACTGTGCTCCTTTGTATATGATCAGTGACAAATTACCATATACTTCATAACTGGCCATGTCGAGACCTAACACTGAGAACCATGGCTAAATGACTGCTAGATTCCTGTATGGTTTTAAGGTCAAGAATCCATCACAGGCACATGTTTAAATTGGAATGAATTGTCTGAGCAAGTCTTGGTAGCCCAGCTCTTCTCCTGCAAATGCCATTCACTTGTTGGGTAAGCAGAGGGCAGAAGTGCTGGTACTTCATGGAGCTCAACACTGGCCAGTCCTTTGAGGGCATTGTTTACACTTCTTCAAAACCGTTCAAGAAAACTTTAATGAAAAGTGTGCTGTTATCCAAAAGAATATTTCAGAAATGCATGAAGAGGGACAGTGCCCTGGCAATTCTCTATGACCGATCAGTAGTCTGGTCTGGGAAGATGTCACACCTTAGCAGTTGGAAGATTCTACGGCCCTGAGTCAAAAGATTTTGGAGGCACTGACATTTCAACAGTGTGAGGACACTGGTTTATGAATATGGCCTCTGGTCATCACAAAGACACATGCAAATTATACATAATGGGTTTATACTCTGATGTCTCATGTATAAAATACTACACCTGAAATCCTCAATAATAATTCTTGGGTTTATGCCAAAGCTCTTTTACATGCTGCATCTCATTTGACCCTGACGGCACCCTGATAAGTTGCCTAGACAGGGCATTATCCCCATTTTACAGGTGAAATAACTACATCATTGTGGTCACTGTCAAAGTTAATGTCTGGAGATGGCAAATAGGTTTCACACTGCAAGCCCTTCCTAGTTGGCCCTACCCCATATAGGTGGGGACAGTATAAGGGTTTGAATCCCAGCATGTGGAGATCATTGAGGGCCATTTTGGAGGATGACTACCACACTTTTCCCTGGCAAAAAACATGGAAACTAATTAATTAATTAAAAAGAAACTCTAGTGCTTTATTCCTAGAGTGAAAACAGCGTTGCTTTTTTTTTTTTTAATAGTCAATTTGCAGATAGTCATGTCTCTAAATTGGTCAGTAATGTTGATGGCAGAATTGTGTACATAAGGAAAAGGATTCCACAGCAACTTGAGGCTTGGTAAAAAGCTTCAGCTTAAGCAAGTTTTTATGGCTAAAATGGTCTGTGGCTGCAGGAAAGTACACTTCTGAGTGAGAATGAAGGATTTATGGAGCCATTTCAGGGTAGGGTGACCAGTGTTTTCAAAAAATCCTGTCCAAGAACGTTTGAGGTGTGACTTTCCATAAATCATAGTTACCGAAAGTGAGCACAGTCATTTATACATATAAATTCAGATTTTAAAAAAATCAAAATAGTAGTTGTGCCGTACATGGGTGAGAGAGCTCTACAGCACTTTAAGAGTTAAATCAGCCCAATTAATACACAAGGGATGGAGGTCATATATCAGCAGAAGGCACTTGAAAAGACAGGAGGTCCCTCAGGCCAAGGGCAAGAAGGACAGAGATGGACTTGGGGCGAATCAATGGAATTAATATGTTTCAAAAAAAAGCCAGTCAGCAGAAGGGGGAAGGTCTACACAGAACCTGGGAAAATAGGGGCCAGAGGAAAGGATGTAATTAACAATTTGTTCAGCAGTTACCATGTGCTAAATAGTTTGTACGAATAATTTAATCCACACAACAACCCTATTATCGAAATCAAAAAACTCTAAGTTAAGTGACTTTCCTAAGGTCACCAGTGGTAGAGCTGGAATTGGAACCAGATCTCTTTGTCTCCAAAGGCTGTGGGCTTAACTATTCTTATCCAGTTTTGTCCTGGGGAAAGTGCTTTTGGCAGGCCAGGGCACTGCCACTGGCTATACATATTTTTTTTATTTCTTCTTTGGGAGTTACCTCCACACACCATGGGTTACTGGCATTTTCTCAGTGGCAAATTCGCAGGCACATGATTTCGAGCTGTAAGGGGGAATAGAGCTGATACTGCCCACTCTCCTCCTGTTACAGATGATATCTGTGAGTTCATTTTTTATTTTTATTTTTAAAATTATTTATACATTTATTTATTTGTCTGCACCGGGTCTTAGTTGAGGCACGTGGGATCTTCGTTGCCACGTGCTGGATCTTTTAGTTGTAGCACGTGGGATCTAGTTCCCTGACCAGGGATCGAACCCAGGCCCCCTGCATTGGGAGCACGGCATCTTAACCACTGGACCACCAGGGAAGTCCCTCTGTGAGTTTATTTTTGCAAACTGCCATGAACCCCTCTCCACCAGCTCTTGGGGAATAAGGTCCACGATGTAGCAGGGGAATTCCATTTTTGGCAATTAGTGAGAGTGACTCTAAAGGGATGCAGTTGATTTTCTCATGTGGTTTGTTGGATTCGTCACGGTCTAATCAGAAAACAAAACATTCTGAGAGGTTAAAACACGAGGACTTTATCTGAGGACAAAGAGGTCTGGGACCAGCATGCTTATAAATTGGCTCAGAATTGTTTGCAAGGGCAGCATTATTGGAAATAAGTGTATGGCCTCATAAGATACTACTTTGAAGGACAAAATTCATTGGGGTGATCATCCTGGTATACTTCAGATCTCAGCTAATGGACAGCTTTCCTTGACCTCCTTGATCAAGGCAGATCCTTCCAGCACAGGCTCTCATGGCACCAAGTGACCTTCCTTTATGGCACTTACCACTGCTGTTATGTTTTACATTTGCTTGCACGATTATTTGACTAAACGTCTGTCTTCTTCACAGATTGCAAGCTCCAGGAAGGCTGAGTTTGTGCTGCATTTTATTCACCATTGTATCCCCAGCACCCAGTACAGTGCTTGTCAGTTGCAGGTAATCAGTGAATGTCCTTTCAATGTATGTGTTCGATTGTAAGCATCGATCTCCTTAGGTATCCACCCAAGATAAATGAAAACGTATGTCCACACAAAGACTTGCATGTAAATGTTCATAGCACCATTATTCATAATAGCCCCAAAGTGGAAACAATCCAAATGTCCATTAGTTGGGGAGGGGATAAGTATTGTAAAAGACGGCATATCCATACAATGGAGGACTCTGCAGCGATAAAAAGGAATAAACAGATAATATATTCTACAACGTGGATGAACCGCAAAGATATTGCGTTAAGTGAAATAAGCCAGACACAAATGACTGCATATTGCACTGTTCTGTAAGTATGAAATTTCTAGAAAAGGCAAAACTATAGAGAAGAAAGCAGATCAATGATTGCCTGGGCCTGGGAGTGGGAGTGGGCAGTGACTGCAAACAGGAAGAAGGGAACTCCTGGGGGTGGTGGAAATTTTCTAAAACTGGATTGTGGTAAAGGTTGCCCCACTGTATAAATTTACTAAAAATCATTAAACTGTACACTTGCAGTAGGTGTGGGGTACGGTATGCAAATTATCTTCAATAAAGCTGTTAAAAATGTTTAAAAAATCAGTCTCCTTACTTAGTCATTTTATCCCAACTTATGTTCTGGGAATACTATTTCTGTGGGACATTGTGCCAGAGACTGCTAAGTGAGTCTCTCAACTCTTTAGTGACAGAATCTCAATTTTTTTAATTGAATTATAGTTGATTTACAGTATTGTGCTAGTTTCAGGTGCACAGCAAAGTGATTCAGATATATATATATATATATATATATATATATATATATATATATATATATACTTTTTTCAGATTCTTTTCCATTATAGGTTATTACAAAATATTGAATACAGTTCCCTGTGCTATACAGTAGGTCCTTGCTGTTTATCTATTTTATAGATAGTAGTATGTATCTGTTAGTCCCATACTCCTAATTTATCCCTCCCCCTGCTTCCCCCTTTGGTAACCATAAGTTTGTTTTCTATGTCTGTGAGTCTGTTTCTATTTCATAAATAAGTTCATTTGTATTATTTTTTAGATTACACATATAAGTAATACATAATATTTGTCTTTGACTGACTTCACTTAGCATGATTATCTCTAGGTCCATCCATGTTGTTACAAATGACAATATTTCATTCTTTTTTATGACTGAGTAATATTCCATCACATATATATATATATATATATATATATATATATATATATATATATATATATATATGGCACATCTTCTTTATCCATTCATCTGTTGATGGAAACTTAACAACCTCAATTTTTAAAAATATTTATTTATTTATTTATTTATTTGGCTGCGCCGGATCTTAGTTGCGGCAGGCGAGATCTAGTTCCCTGACCAGGGATCGAACCTGGGCACTCTGCATTGGGAGCGCAGAGTCTTAACCATTGGACCACCAGGGAAGTCCCAAGAACCTCAGTTTTTAACTTGACACATAGCCAAGTAAAATTTTTTTTAAATACCATATTTCCCAGCCTCCTCTGCAGCTTGGTGTGGCCATGTGACTGACTTCTGGCCAATGAGATGTAAGCAGAAGTGATGTGTAGTATTTCCAGGAAGTCTGTTTAAGGAACATGACTCACTTTTTCCTATTTGTCTTTCTTTTTTTCCATCCAAAAAAATAGGGACTGGTGTTCCAGCAGCCACTTTGGACCATGAAGTGACCTTGGGAATGAAAGTCAATGATGGTGGAGCAAAAATACTGAAGCCTTGGGCTTCCCTGGTGGCGCAGTGGTTGAGACTCTGCCTGCCAATGCAGGGGACATGCGTTCGAGCCCTGGTCTGGGAAGATCCCACATGCCACAGAGCAACTAAGCTCGTGAGCCACAGCCACTGAGCCTGCACGTCTGGAGCCTGTGCTCCGCAACAAGAGAGGCCGTGATAGTGAGAGGCCCGCGCACCACGACGAAGGGTGGCCCCCGCTTGCCGCAACTAGAGAAAGCCCTCACACAGAAACGAAGACCCAACACAGCCAAAAAATAATAATAATAATCATACTGAAGCCTGGGTTGCTGACGATACCACAGAGCTGCATGCCTCCCTTGCACTGCCTGCTTCCCAGATTTCTTTTATGCAAGACAAAAATAAACTTCAACGTTACTAGTGCCCTTTGTCCTTTTGTGTGTGTGTGTGTGTGTGTGTGTGTGCTATGTAGGCAAATCTAATCCTAATACTAGTTTAAATAGGTATTAAATGAAAAAGGCCAAATAATTTTGAGAAATATTATGTTAAAGTTTTCATTAATGCAGAACTTCTCAGAGTTTTTAATGAAAAATGGGAGCTTCCAAGAGGGTCTCAAGTATGCACAATGTCCAAACCAACCTGACCCCAAAACTCTTTTTAGTGGAGCATCTCATGAGAAGAATGATTTAGAGCAAAGGGAAATGTTTCTTTAAAAAAATCCACATTTTGGCCTCTTCCTTTCTAATCCATCCTTCTTCTAGGCTGCTAGAGAGATCTTTCTAAAACATAAACTTGATGGTATCACATCCCTGTTTAAAATCCTTGAATGATTCTTGTAGGAAAAAGTTCAGACTCCTTCATGTAATGAATAAGACCTTTTGTGATCTGGCCCCTGTATTCTCTCTAGCCTCACCCTAGCCATCTTACTCTCAAATCATGAGCCATTTGTACTGCTGAGAACTGCATATGTTCACCCGTCTCTCTGCCTCTGCAGCACATGCTGTGTCTCCTGAGTGGAACACTTTCCACCTGCCACCTTACCTGGCATTCTACCTTTGATGGTTTAGACCAGGCTCAGGTATCAGCTCATTCATATCCATTCATACTTTGAGCAATTCCTACTATGTAGCCAGACATTGTACTAGTACTTGAGTTACAAAGCCAAATAAATAGTCCTTGCCCTGGAGGGACAAAGAATCAAATGAATGTAGATAAGAACTGCATTAGTCAGAGTGTACTAATGGCTATAACAAACAACCTTCACATTTCAGTGACTTGACATTTTGACAGTTTATTTCTCCCTCATAGCACAGTCCAGTGCATGGAAGCACACGGGTTCTGCTCCGTGCAGTCAGTAGGTGACGCAGACTCATGCCATTGCCATTTTCTGGGGCCTCTTGATTCCTCCACTGGATAGTTTTTTTTTTTTTTTTTTTTTTTTAAACTTGACAGAGACATTGTGAAATCTTTTTTTTTTTAATTAATTAATTTATTTTATTTATGGCTGTGTTGGGTCTTCGTTTCTGTGCGAGGGCTTTCTCTAGTTGTGGCAAGCGAGGGCCACTCTTCATCGCGGTGCGCGGGCCTCTCACTGTCACGGCCTCTCTTGTTGCGGAGCACAGGCTCCAGACGCGCAGGCTCAGTAATTGTGGCTCATGGGCCCAGTTGCTCCGTGGCATGTGGGAATCTTCCCAGACCAGGGCTCGAACCCGTGTCCCCTGCATCGGCAGGCAGATTCTCAACCACTGCGCCACCAGGGAAGCCCCCTCCACTGGATAGTTTTGCATCTAGCCAGCAGATGAGGATAGGAGAAAGTCTGGAGGATCACATAGGAAGTTTTAGGGGATGCTTAGAAATGGGATATATTTGTGTCACTTCTGTCCAGATTCCGTTAGAGCTCAGTCACAAGGACCTGATTACTGAGAAATGTAGTTTTGCTATGAGCCTAGGAGGAAAATGAAATAGGCGGGGGAAAGTAGCCTTTCCTCTGCCAGAGAGATATATAAACAAGAACAATATAGAAGCTCACAGTCTAACGGAGGAAACAGACAAGTGAACAGAGGCAGGAAGGCAAGAGAGAACATGGTCAGGCAGGATGCAACTCGTGTTTTTAGAGTTACTGTCACAAAGTTCCAGAACTGTTGGCAGCCCTCTCGTGGCTCCCCTTCAGAGCGCCTAAGGATTGCTCTTCTGGGGACCTTTGTAAACATGGATGTACTATGTGGTACAGAAAGTCATGCATCACCGATGTCACCCCCACGTCAGAACTTCAGGGCCTCTTAGTGTCAGCCATCTCTGTCCCAGCCGCTGCTGTGGCATCCAGCTCTGCATGGGCTCCAGTTCCACAAAGCTGCGTCCTGATAATCCTTTGCCCCATGGTCCTGCTGCACACTCCTTAACACTGAGTTTTGGGACACCACAGAACCCCACTTGGCACCTATGCGTGAAAAACTGGAATGAGTAAGAATTCACTCAAGATGAGCTGGTGGATAAAGTTCCTTCCCTTCCCTCTCCCACAGGCTGTACTGAGACTCATTTTATGTGGCTTCTCAGAGGATAATCCCTTGGGTGGGAGCAATCAGCCACACTTAGTGGAGGCCACATGAATAATCATCCTGGTAATGGCTCTTCCCTCTTGCCTACTTTACTCATTAAAAAAAAAAAATTATTTATTTATTTGGCTGCGCCAGGTCTTAGTTGTGGCATGTGGGATCTTCGTTGCCACGTATGAGATCTTCGTTGTGGCATGGGGCTGTTTTTAGTTGCGGCATGTGGGATCTAGTTCCCTGACCAGAGATCAAACCCGGGCCCCTGCATTGGGAGCACAGAGTCTTACCCACTGGACTGGCAGAAGGAGAAAGTCCCCTACTTACTCCTTTTGCCTCTCACTCCTGCCCTACAGAATCAGCCTCTGCATTCTGGAGAACCCAGGCTAAGACGTCCCCATGGATGGGTACAGCTAAAAGACACTTAGCTGTCTCTGTTTCCCCTCCAGACCCTGGATACTGTGGAAGTGTTTCAAGGGTCAGATTCCACTAACCTTGGTCGGTTCTACAGACTTGACTCTTTGAAGGTCAAGCCTGCTGCCTCTCCTGAGTATAGCTACCAAATCTTTCCTTTGCTTGTACCTGTACCATTCATTTGTGAATCAATCATGCATTCCTATTGATTTCTTGTTTAGTGATATAACATTTGTGTCTTTGCGTGTGTTGAATTTCTTATGTGCTACTGACTTTTCTCAAGTTTAAGAACAGGAATTACTGACAAATCTACCTCCCTCCCCCCTCCCCCTCCCACACCTCACAACACTGTCCTTGCTTTTATGCTTTGGCATACACACTCTCCTCCCTCTGCCTGGAGTCCCATTCCTCCCCCACCTCATTTGTGCTATGTCATCTTTTGTGGGCACAGGATTTGATTGTGTGAAAGGAGGGCCACTCGACTCCCATGTTGGACTCACCAAGTCTGCCTCTGATATAACTCTGCTCCCAGCCCCTTTCCAGAAGCTAAAGTTCACAAACCCAAGTCCCATGAGCAGTTTTAGATCCTTGATCCTGGTGTCAGACTGAAGAGGCTGTAGCTACCAGCTGTCTGGTCCTGTTTCAGCCCCTGCAGCCGCTGGTTCAGGAGGGCAAGTCCGCTATCCCCGTGAGTCAGCGGGGACAAGCAGCTCTCTGCATACTCACTCCCAGCAGCTTGGCAGGACTGGAGCTCTTCAGGATCCATGTGTCAAACTTCGCCTTGTCCTCAGCTAGACTATAAGCTCCCTGAGGTCAGAGATGTCATCTGCCTTGTTTAATGTCTAGAACAATACCTGGAACATAGGTGGTGCTTAATAAGTATTTGTGTAAGGAAGGAAGAAAGAGGAGGGAGGAGGGGAGGGCCGTGATACATCTTGGCCAGTCTTGAGTCAAATGAAAGAAATGTGCACAGGTGAGGTAGACAGGTGGCGGGGGGCGGGGGCTGCTATCTTTGTATTTTCAAACTGGAGAAATCTCTGGTGTCTGAGGAGAAGTGAAGAAGTGGTCCTCAGAAGAGAGTTAGGGCCATGGGATGAAAATCATAGGAATGCTGGGGTTTCAAAGACACTAAAAATATCCTCTCTCTGGGGGTGCAGTAAGGCTCTGCTAAATCATTACAGCTACCTCTGACAAAGTCAAACCATGTTCATCTTAAAAGTATCAGACAAACAGCTCTTGGAATCATCAGGACTCAGATCATTCCTACTTTAATTAAGGTAAAATGAGCCTCCACAGTCAGAAGCCAACCATTTTTGTGTGTGTGTGGGTGTTAAGGAAACACCTGTGAGGGGGCAAGCAGGTGGTAAGGTGGTGAGGTGACTGCCACATCTGGGAGGGGGGCAGTAATGGATGCCATACAGAGGATTCAGCCAGACAGGCCCAACTCCCCATTCCTCTCTGCCTGCATCTATTTTCTTTATAACATTTATCACTACCTCTCCCCTTGTATTTGTTTATTGTCTTTCTTTCCCCTTAGCAGGTCCATTCCACGAGAGCAAGGTCTTTGTCTTATTGACCGCTGTATCTCCTGTCTTAGATCAATGCCTGGCATTTAGTGGGCATTCAAAAATTAGCTACTAACGAACGAATTAAAGAATATTAAACAATTAGTTGAATCACTGCCATATGCTGGGCCTTGTCCTTGAGGATGCTACAAGGATGGTGAGGGAGACAGGCCTGAACATAAACACACCATAGCTCGACACCTGATTTTACGGAGGTATATCCAAGGCGCCGCAAGACCCCCGGGGCTGAAAACTCCCCGGGTGTGCGGGGGGTCCTTGGGAAGAAGCCCGTGCGCCAGGAGTGCCCGGGAGCCAGGAGGAGCGGCAGGGATGCGGCTGGAGACAGAGCTCGGGGCTCCTTGGCTCTTCGCCTGGCTTCTCGGCATCTTCTTTTCCTCACCAACGGTACCTCGGCCACAGCGGAATCTCTCTGTCGCGGTACCCCAGTCACAACCTCTCCCAGCCCCGGAGACGCCAGCCCAGGGTTTTCCATATGGCTAGCCCGCTACCTAAGAGACCTCCACCTGCTGGCTGAACCCCCGCCCCGCCCGCGCGCGCGCGCTCCAGGTCCCCGCCCCCTGCCCGCTGTCTGCGGCTGCAGGACCCCGCCCCGCCCCCTCCGCCCGCAGGACCCCGGCCCCGCCCCGCCCCCGTGGCCCCGCCGCTCTGTCCCGGGGGGCGGGGCCGCACGCAGCGGCGTCTCCAAGGCGGGGGGCGCGAGGCAGGGGGCGGGGCGGCCCCGGCGCCGGCCAATCAGCGCCGCTATCACATCCATGCAAATACGAGCACAATGGAGCGAGCCCATCACTCGCCCCTGCAAGCAAGCTTGAAATGGGCTTCTGTCTGAGCGGCAGCCAGGCTGACCAATGACTCTGTGTTTTGGGCCGGCGAAGCCCAATGGCATGGCAGGGAAGGCGGGCCCGAGCCGGGTTAGGGTGTCCTTGCAGGGTGTCTGAGCTAAACTTCACCAAATAATAGCTGTTTGTATTTTGGCTGCTGCAGGAGCCATTTTAGGTAAGTTCTTCTCTTAACTTTTTATTTTCCTCCCCGGCCTCGGCGGGTCGGTCTTGTCCGCGGGTCCCCGGCCCCGCACCGCCGGCCGGGCTGCGGTGCCCCTATGAATGAAGCCAGGATGAGGGGATGCGGCGGTGCCGAGGCCCGGCCGGGCCGGGGTCCGAGCGGGGCCGGCGGCGGGCGGCCTGGCGGAGGGCAGGCGGCGGCCTGAGGCCTGAGGCGAGGGGCCGGCCTCCGCCGCGCTCCGCTCCGCCTCGCGCTCAGGCCGGGCGGCTGTCCTTGGGAGTGCGCCGCTGCGGGCCGCGCGGAGGGTTGGGGGTCCGGGCAACCCCCGGCCCCGGGCCAGGCGTGCGGGGGCGGGGCGTGCGGAGGGCTCCCCCTTCCCTCCCGCCTCCCCGGGGCCCGGCCGAGGAGAGACCCCCGGCCGCGCAGCGGCGGGGCGGGGGTGACCGCTATTCCCGCCGCCGCCCCCGCGGAGAAGTTGCACTATTGGCGTCCTGCGTCTTTTTGCAGGGGTGGAGGAGGGTGGGCTGGTGCCAGGCTGCTGCTCCGGGAGGGGGCGGGGGCCCCGGCGCGTCCTCCGAGCGCGCACCCCCTCCGCCCCCTTCTTACGCACTAGCGCGCACTCGCCCCGAGAATTGGAACCCTGGAGATGTCCAGCAACCCCGCAGCCAAGTTTTGTGCATTATTAGATTGCATGTTTGAGCCTTCAAAAACAAAAACAAAAACGGAATCTGTCCCCTTCAGGGTATTTATTTCCTTCGCTGTTGAGAAGTAACGGAGTCTGTTCCCAAATTTCCAGAGACATGCCTGTCAGATGTGCAGAGGGTTGGCAGCTACTTGGTTTTTAAAAAGACGCTGTTAGGAAATCCCCTCACTAGTGAGATAATTGAAATTTGAGTTTGTTTGCAGCTTGTTTTATTTGATCCAATTAAAAATGCATAAGCAGACTCGTATTTGTGTACCTAAAGTGTTCCTAGTTCCAGTTATGATTGATGTGACTGTGGTTTCGGTAGTGTGTGATCTAATAAGGCAGTATAATTCAATTTTGAACCTGTAGGCCCGTGATCTCCAAATTAGGGTTTATGGACCATTAGTAGTCCGGCCAAGGTTTCTAGTGAATCCTTGGCATCTCCAGGCATCTTTGGGACTGTGTGTGCACCTTATTCTCCACACTGCTCATTTCTGGTGTAGCAGATCCATGAACGGAGAAAATACCCATTTAAAATTTTTTACAATTTTTAGAGTGTCTGCAGTATTGCCTGAGATTCGACTATTGTTTCTCAAATGGCTTATAGGAATACCATCCCGGTAGGCTCCAAATTTCGACGTACTTTAAGGGGATATGCTTGTGACCCCTGGAAGAGTCCAGACAAGGGCCACTCTGCTGTGTTCCCAGGGCTAATTATGAGCTATCTTTCTTACTGTGGATTTGTACCCATCGACTGTGCATGGCACAGGAGAATCTGTTGGTATTACAAATTGGAAGATCAGGTTGGCAACCTCAGGGAGATAGTTCTTCTAAACTTTGTGGCTCTCTGGGAATAGAGAGAAGGTTTGAGATCCATGTGTGATAAAATGATTAGGCGTGAAATGTCAAGTAAAAGGGTTTATGCCAACCAGAGCAGGTGGTTTCATATAAGCAATGCATGACTGTAACAAAAGGCCTGGGAAAATGTGGAGTTGTAAAAAGGTTAATTTTGGACTTCTTTTCCGTCCCAGGGCAGATTTCCTAGATGAATTATGATGAATTATTTAAACTTTTTTCTTGATTAATGGGCTATTAAAAGCTAACCTTTACAATTCCCCCCCTGCCCTTTTTTTTTTTTTTTTTTTTTTTTTTGCTAACTTTTTTTTTTAGCTAACTCTCCCTTATAGTAACCAGACTATGATACTGTTCTTGCTGTAGTGTGGCCATGGGCAAAGTAAATCTAGATCTGTTGTGAAATTAGCTGTGTCTCATCGCAGTATTACAGTCTGCCTGGAGTCTCATCTTTTATACTGCAGTTATTTTTTTGCTTTTTACATTTAGCTCTTCTGTTATAGCACTGCAAAGCCTTGGAATATGATCACTTTTCCCACAACTTTTTAATGTTCTATAGCTTTCTAATTATTTTTATAATTTATTATTAGTATAGTCCGTAGTTCTCTGAACTCATCAGTGTATTACTTCAGGCAAATCACGGGAGAAATTGAATGGCCAGTTGAAAGTGAAGTGGGAGGCCACAAGTAACGTTACTACATTTCTGGAAGATCCTTTGGCAGTTCGTTTTTTGTATTTATTGATTTACTTTTCTCATAACTATTTCAAATACCAAAGAAAATCTGAAGCAGAATCTTATCTCTTTAGAAACTACATCTCATTTGTGAGTTTTGCTATTATATTACAGAAAACCTATCAGAAACAACAGGCCCTTGGGCTACTGTGTCTTGGGGATCTCTGATTTAGAGAAGTTTCGAAGACGTTTTTCAGATTTCTTGGATGGATATATGGCTTGGGGCAGAGACTCTGAGGCCAGCGGGGGCAGGGCAGGGCGGGTGTCGGGAGGGTGGAGCCAGAAAGCGGCTGGAGATGTGATAAGAGGCCAGGACTTCATTCTGAGTGCTGCAGAGGCCAAGCAAGGAAGGGCTTGTCCAACTGGCTTTCTAGAAAGATCCCTTGGCTGCTGGGGAGGGGTGGACTATGGTGGCCAGAGGGCAGGAGGGAGCCGAGGGAGAGTTACCAGTGGTCGGGCAAGATGTTGGTGGCCTGGACGGGAGGGGCCGCAGTGGGGAGAAATGGGCAGACTGGGGGTGTCCTGGCTTGGGGGGCCCTGGAGAGGAGCAGGGCCAGCAGAAGGACGTGCTGTGTGTGAGGTGCTGATGGGACATCACCACAAATGCTGCCTCCCAAGTTACTGTCCCCAGAGGCGACCACGTGGTGACCAGCGGGGGCAAGAGTGCAGCTTAAACTCCTCAGAATCAGAGCTCTGGCCACCTTCCTCCTCTTCCTTCTGAGCCCCCAGCCTTGTCTGCCCCTCGTCCAGCCCTGTGACCGCCGCCCCCCCCTCCCTTCTTGACCTTGGCCTTCCCCGACCTCACCAGCTTTTCCATTTCTCCTAAATGCTGCCCTGGGGGTCAGGAAAATGCCCCAAGCAGAGTTTGTGGTTATGTCTTCCTGTGTTAAACCATGAGGAAAAAGGGTTCCACAACCTCAGGCTTGATTCTCACTGCAGGTGCCTATGTTTTTCAACTTTCATGGGAAGACTTTGTAATAACCAAGTGGAGTCACACATGGATTCATGTTCTGAACCTTTTGAACCGGTTTTAGGATTTAAGGATTCTACCAGCATAAATATCTTTGGTATGTGACAATGACAGTATCTAGGACAATGACAGTATCTAAATCAGCTGAGGAGAGTATGTTCTCACCCTGTTCTCTCGTCCCTCCAGTATATCAAGGTTTGAAATCTTTTTTTTTTAAGTTGTCCAACAATACCATTTTATTTCATGTACATAAGATCAGGCGCCAGCAGGATGAAAAATAAATAAATAAAACTTTGGGTAATAACTGATAACAACTACTTTTAAGAGAAAACATACCTCCATTAGTGAGTTTCTTGAAAATTTTCTTTTAATTGAAGTATAGTTGATTCACTATGATGTGTTAGTTTCAGGTGTACAGCAAAATTATTCAGTTATATATACATATATATATATTTCAGATTCTTATTCATTATAGGTTATTACAAGATATTGAATATAGTTCCATGTGCTATGCAGTAGGTCCTTGTTTATTTTATATATACTAGTGTGTGTCTGTTAATCTCAAACTCCTAATTTATCCCTCTCCCCCGAAATCGTTTTATTTTTAAAAATTATTTAGTATTTCTCTTTATGCTTCCATCCTTCATACAAAGCTTTAGTCTAATTCAGGCGAAAAGCTACAGTGGATTCCACGGGACTGCCTGCATTCCCCTGTACCGGGTTATTACTATATTGAAAACTCTTTGAAATACATAGAATATAGCTAGAGCTTAGATATCTGTTCCCTAGAGAACATTTTTGTTTGCAGTAGAATATAACACACTTGTGAGGGAAGCAAAAAAACTAGCATTGAATGAATGAATACCTGGTCTGTGTCCAGCACTTAGCCAGGTGCTGGGACTACAGGGATGAGAAAAAATATCGCTGTTTTCTTAGCCACTCCATGAGCTCCATGGTCTGCAGCTCAAAGAAATGAAGTAACTTGTTCAAAGCCACAAAGCTGGTTCAGGTTAGAGTCAGAATTTGAACCCACGTCATCTCGATCCAAAGCACATATTCTTTTCACCACCAGCACTCTCTAAAGATTTCTTAAAAAGCTGGGGTGTGCTGTCATGCTTTCGTGGTATGGTACTAGATTAACTAGCACACTTTGCGTGAGTTCTGTACACCCGTCCATTTTTACTTCTCCATTTCGAGAATTTGTCACTGAAGAGGCAAGTTGGAATACAGTGAGGGCACCCGGCCCCCCCCTTGTCTCCATGGTGTAGGAGAGGTCTTTCTAGGGCACTTAGGAGTTCACAGTTAGCCTAGTACAGTAATAACCATGAAGTGCAGAGAGAGAATGCAGTCAGTTTTTCCTTGCCAAAATGTTCTTCTCTTTAGTTCATTTTGTGGAGGCTTTTGTGGAGGCTCATGAGAAATTCTGTTACTTCCATAAAAGTCTTGAAGGTAGTAAACCGGAGTTATTTTAAAATATCCACCTCTTTTCCAATTTCTGAACCAGATTATTTGCATAAAATCCAGAGAAAAATGTTTAGTTTTGCTTGTGGTACCTGTATTAGTTGGTTTTTCTAGTTTGTAATAGTGATTCCTTACATTCTCCTACTTTCATTCTTTGTGTCATTTGCCATCAAGACTGTTAGGATCTTTGATAATATATGACATTAAGAGCTGATTTTTTTTTTTTTTTTTTTTGGTCTGTGTTGGGTCTTAGTTTCTGTGCGAGGGCTTTCTCTAGTTGCGGCAAGCGGGGGCCACTCTTCATCGCGGTGCGCGGGCCTCTCACTATCGCGGCCTCTCTTGTTGCGGAGCACAGGCTCCAGACACGCAGGCTCAGTAGTTGTGGCTCACGGGCCTAGTTGCTCCGCAGCATGTGGGATCTTCCCAGACCAGGGCTCCAACCCGTGTCCCCTGCATTGGCAGGCAGATTCTCAACCATTGCGCCCCCAGGGAAGCCCCAATAGCTCATATTTTGAGGAGTTTTTAAAAATTGATGAACCGTTTTCTTTATAGTAATAATGAAGGACTTAAAATTTTTAGAAAAGAAAAAGAACTTAACATACTGAGACAGTGTTTGAAAATTTCAGGAAAACTGGGAAGCAGAATTTTAAGATAACTTCAGGAAATGAATCCAAACACTTACAAAGTGATGGGTGCATGTTTGAATTTTGTGAAAGAGTAAAGGGAGATTTCTTTTTCTCTTTTTTTTTTTTTGGCGTGGCGGCATGCTGGCGCTTAGTTCCCCACCAGAGATCGAACCCGTGCCCCCTACAGTAGAAGCATTGAGTCTTAACCACTGGAACACCAGGGAATTCCCAAGGGAGATTTCTGTTTGTCTACTTTTTTACTCCTTTATAAAAGATTCTTGTAGGGAGTTTTCACTGATCTAATTTTATGGATCAAATATATTATCAGTAAAATTTCAATATATTTTGAATTTTCTTGTACAACTGTGTGATCAAGGCATTTTATTTTTGGAATATCTATATTTTTAAATTCTGAAATTGTCTTTCTGTAAAAGGTCAAGCTTCAGGTTAAATGAAGGTCTAGCTATTGTAACACTGACCTTTGGTGCCTACCTATTTAGGTTGATGCTTTTTATCCTGGGATCCATGGACACCAAGGGAGTCTTTAGCTCATCTGTGAACTGCCCAAAATAGTATGCAAAATATTGTTTGTGTGTGCATGTTTATGGGAAGCCAGTCCGTCGTTTCTTATGATTCTTAAAGGGATTTGTGGTCGCCCCCCGCCCCCACCTTCTCCTCTCCCCCATCTCTTCCCACCTGCATGTAAAAATAATATTAAGGGTCATTGATTTAGGTCCTTACAAAACAGTTGTTTTGTTTGAGCAAAATCTTTTTGCCCAGAGGCTGACTTCTTTGGGCCTTTTTTGCCCTTTAGCAGTTCCTGCAGTCTCAGTCTGGATCAGTTGGCCTAGGCTTGGGGAAGTCCTTCTGCATCCTTCAGGGTGACATCCAGGCAAGGGTTGCCCCCACATGCTTCCCTACCTTGTTGTTACACATGGGAAGCTGTTCCATGCCTTTGCCCATGCAGCCTGATAGAGTGAAGGTTGGAGCAGGTGACAAGACAGTCTTAGAGGGTCCTGGGCCTCTCCGTCTCAGCCATCTGCCTCTGCAGATGGGACTGGAGGGGGTGGCCATGGCAGGAGCTCCTGATATTATCTTGCTTTGGATTCTACTTCTTACTCATTCTGTTAGTGCTTCATTCGAGATGTTAGGTGGAAAAGGGTTTTCTTTCTGACACTGTAAGCAGAACAGTTAAAAAGACGGGGCTTCCCTGGTGGCACAGTGGTTGGGAATCCGCCTGCCAGTGCGGGGGACGCGGGTCTGAGCCTGTGCTCTGGAGCCTGTGAGCCACAGCTACTGAAGCCCGCGCGCCCGTGCTCCGCAGCAGGGGAGGCCACCGCAGTGAGAAGCCCGTGCACCACTGGAATGAGGAGTGGCCCCCACTCGCCGCAGCTGGGGAGGGCCCGCTGTGCAGCAACGAGGATCCAACGCAGCCAAAAATAAGTAAAAAAATAAATTTATTTAAAAAAATGGTTAAAACAGTACATTAAAAAAACACAAATCTCCCCCCATTTTTATATTCCCCAGGTGTTATATGAGATATATACCTTGTAACTTTTAATGTTGTTAATTTTAAGTGGTATTTTTCTTGAAATAATGTCTAGTTGAGCATGTAACCTTATTTTATACAGAACATGCATATATGTGGAGTTCTGTTAAACCAGATATTACTATAGGAAAAAGGATCACATATTAAAGTTCTCAGAGCCTTATTTTATAATTTATTTAAGTAATAGTCAAACAAACTGGTAAAACAAAACTGTAGAGCAATAAGAAGATTCTTAAGAGTAGTCTCTAGGAAGTGGCCGACCTGAAGTTATCCTGGAGATTTTCTCACAGAAGTCCATCTGTTGGGCCAGACCAGAAGTTGAGTAGAAGAAAAATCAGTTTGTTTGGTTTGGTATATGGATTGAGGAAAACACCTAAGCTTTAGATAGTTTGCTGAAGGACATTGAGTCCTAAAAGGGGATTCTGTTTGATGTGTTCCTTCCGTAAGTATACAAGAGTAAAGAAACGTACCTGGACTGTTCATTTTGGGTTTGGGGAAACCATCAGTATTCATAAGAAATCCTTTTAAGGATTGTGTCTGGAAAGGTAGGTTCAGATCGTCGATTTTATTTACTGAAAGAAATTTTCTGTGATTTAACGCAGAGCCTCTATTAATGTTCATTGTGTATCTTGGCTTACCAACTTTTGCAGTGTTAGCAGTCTAAATTCAACCTTGGGTTAGCATGAAAAAGTCAAGCCATCATCTTTGTTGACCATGTGACAGATTTGGATCACATAAATGATGACCTGTCAGGTTGTTTCTTTGAGCAGACCCTGTATATTATTGTTTTAAGGGACTGGGCAGGGGGGAGGTTTCTGCTTAATGGAAATAACATTTTTGCCTTGAGTTGTAAAAAACCTTGAGGAAATGGTAGAGGATAATGAAAGAGATCATTAATGACCAGCTCCAAAAAGATTATCGTAAAAAAAAAGTTCTTCTAGATCAGGGCTACTCACACTTAGTCTGGATCTGTGCAGGTCTGTGAACTGTTTGTTACCTGTCTGTGATGAGGTAAGTTCAGAACTTGAGAGAAGGTATTTAGCTGCTTTTACTACATTTTTTAGAAAAACGATTTGTCTGTTGAATCTGATAATTTAAAAAGTATAAGTTTATGGTATAGTCCTTGTTTAAAGTATTTTTTCCTGATAATTAACTTTTCTAGTATTTTATAAAAGTATTGGTCAATGGTGGATAGGAAAAAACAAAAGCTGGTCCTTTACCATAGAGAGGACTACTCAAGATGATAGGCAGTATCAGTATCATCTTGGAGCTTGTTACAAATGCAGGTTTTGGGCTCCATTCCAGACCACATAAATAAACTACCCGGGGTGGAGACCCAGTAGTGTGTGTTAATGACAAACTATCCTGATGATTTTGTGTACCTTTAAATTTGAGAAACATTGTTCTAGATCATCATTGTCCAGTAGAACTCTGTGCTATGATGTAAAATGTCCTATACCTATGCAGGACTTCAAGTCACATGTGGCTTTTGAAGTGCCTAAAAGGTGGCTAGTATGACTGAGGAACAGAATTTAAATTTTTATTTAATATCCGTGAACTTAAGTTTAAATAGCCACATATGGCTAGTGGCTCTGGCATTTGACAGCACAACTCTAGACCCTTTAAAACCCCTGACACCCCCCCCCCCCCGCCCCCTGCTTTGTGGGGAAAATAGTGGACTTTTTTTTTCTTTTCACTTAGAAAGGAGAATACGATATGAGACAAGACTGTCCTTTAGGCTAAAATGAGACTAAACAAATCATATAATAAAGTTTAGCACTATTTTTTCCATTTATGCTTACCTATTTATTTTTATCTAAAAGTTGATTTGATATTAAGAAAATAATAGGATCAGAAAATAAATTTAGATCTGTGTCCTGTAAGGTGTTGCAAATACCAGGGTAGCTGTTCCAGCGAGGCCTTATGACCCTTCATGGCTGTGACTAACATGCATGTCTTTCAGCATGACTGCTGAAGCTTTTTTCTTTCATATAAAGATTTAACACAGGCAGCTTTTAAGTGTAATACTTAATTCTCAGTATAAAACGCTGGTTACTGAGGGTTCTCATTACTTTAGACTAGTTAATGGAGATTTTTCCTATGTAAAGTATTTCTGGTTTACCAGATAACTTAGAGGATGGTTTTTCAGTTTATAAAGGTGTAATCTTTGTTTTTAATAATATTCACCAAAGCTCCCTTGAAGGATTGAGCCTTATCCTCTGTCCTCTTCCAATATATTTAAAAATTGAATTGTTAAAAGAAAGGATTTCTCTCACTCATTCAGGGCTGTATATGCTTCCCTGCCTCCAGCCCCATCTACTTGTACTTCAAATTTTAAACTCATTAAAATCACGGATAGCATTGATTCTGATACATTGATTAATATCCATTGTAGAACTGGAAATTATTTTGTGATTGACAAGTGGAAGGAAATATGGCTATAGAAGTAAATGAAGATCCACATGTAGAATTATAGCTTTTTAGAATGCTGTCTAGACATAATAAAATGGATCTTTCTAAACATATTGTAATTTTATTAAATTTATTTGCCAGGTTTTTAAGTTTTCAAGCAGGAGATTTTTAGTCATTTAGCAGTGACTCTTGAAGCATGAGAGACAGTAAGGAGTGTCCCCATATGCTTTATACACTCACAGATGTTAGAATCAGAAGGCTTCTTAAAGATCATAAATAGGGCTGCAGGAAGAGCAAAATTACTGATGCAGCAGTGTCTCTTGCTTTGTTTATGGCATGAATTAATGTTGTATTGTTTTCCATTGGTGTTCATTAAAAAGCAGCACTGTTTTCCCTTTAATTCTGTTGTAGGGGACAGTCTTATACTCTCAGAGTGAGTTAATGTATGTGGTAGGTTGTATGGGCAGGGGCTACTGTTTAACTGAGACACAAGTATCACTGATTGGGAGAGCTTAACATTTTGTAACATGCAGCTTTGAGCTCTTTTGTTTGACTTTCTCCAAAGGATTTCAAGTTCTTGATCTCTAGGCACATATTTGGATTACTGCTTTGGGGTCTTAAGGAATTGGAAAACCCAGTCTGTTGGAATTGAGATCTGGTAGTTGACAGATCCCAAGTCTTGAAGTTTTGGAGGCTCTTTGCTTCAGGTTTGTTCCTATCACCTTCACTGATTTGCAGAGCTACGGCTGGAATGTGGTATGAGATGTTACTAAAAGACTGATTTCATAAACCATGCTCAAATACCAGACTCTTTATTTACACATACAGTCATACACTGTTCACCCTTATCTGCTCTTCCTGCGACATTTCATGCTAGCAGGGCTCTCCCCGGGTGCTCCTGACTTTTCTTCCCGTTGTTCACTCTTGAACCAAGCTCTGTTGCTACCATCATAGCTGTGGTTGTGGCAGTTATTTCTAGTTTAAGATTAAAGTGTTGTCAAGTCTTACATGATTCAGCATCTTAACTAGATTCTGCTAAACCAGAGCTTCTTTCTGGTTTCTCAGGATTGCAGAAGAGTAGAGTTGGAAGGGATTTCAGAGGCCATCTAGTCAATATTGTCATCTTATGGATGATGGAACAGAGTAACTAGTTGTGTCCTAGTCAAAAATTTTGGTAGGTCATAGAACTGGTTTATGGTCAAGTAAGGATTAGAATTCAACTCTCATTTCACTAAATAAGACTCTTTCCCTAACTCTGATGCTTAGGGTCCTAAAAACCCACACAGGAGGATTTCACTTAAGAACTTACAGGGGGAGTAGGGGAAGGAGTGCTCTGAGATGAGAAGCGAATTTGTGAAAGGCTGCATAATATTTTCATATATTCTCCAAAATAAAATAAAGATATTGTCACTGAAATTTTACATGTCTTAAAGGAGTCAGAATAAGTGGTACTAATTTGGTAACTCTTGTTTATTACTTTTTGCTTACTAGAAACTTTTTGGCACGTCCCTCCATCATATCACGGTGAGATACTTATAAATTCACCTTTGCTTTATTCCAAATAATGTGCATGAGAGGTTGTTTTCACATCTGCATGTTCATTCAGCTTTATGCCTTAGAGTTATTAGAATAAGTTTTTCCCAGAGCCCTCAATAATCATGATAATAATAACATCAGCTGCCAGTCATTGGGTGCTTACTGTGTGCCAGGTGTGGTCTGAGCTTCTTTCGTGGTGTGGTGGTGGTTAGGGATGTGCGTCGATATTCTTCTCTTTCTTTTGGGTACATGGTAGGATTGCACTTCTCCATTGCCTTGAAGTTGAGCATGGCTGTGTGACTTGCTTTGGATACTGAAATTTGACTGGAAGTCATGTGAGACACTTCTAGGCAGATACCTTTTTTGTTTTTTCTGAAAAAAATCTGCAGTAGTTATGTGTTGTAAGCAAGCAAGCCCATGCTTTAAACCACTGAGATTTTTAAACAGGAATTTTAACTGCAGCATAACCAGTCCCATCCTGATGAATATACATGGATTATTCTCCTTGATCCTCGTGGCTAAGTGCTGATATTAGCCCATTTTACAGTTGAGGAAACAGGCAAAGGAGTTACTTGTCTGTAATTTCAGAGCTAGTAACCTAGGCAGTTTGAGCCCTACATTCTTAAGCAGTACGGTTTGCTGCCATTCTCTGTGCTGTGCCATCTCAGTACCAGCTGCATCTAGAATATGGGCTCTGTCCATGATAACTTCATGCCAGAGCTTCTGTTTACCTCTCTGTTCCATTCCTTCTTACAGATGCTCCTGCAGTTTTAGGTCCAAGGCTGACTATCTCTTAACAGCATTTATCCTTCCCAGTGTTATGCTGCACACCCTCCATTCCTTTTCTGTCATCTGTTCTCTACTTTTACTGCCTTCTGGAATTCCATCTTTCACGTGATGAGGATAGTTCCTTGCCGTAAATATCCTCGCATCTCTAATATTTTCAAAGTAAATTTCTCAGAAGGTCACATTTAGCTTTATGAATAGGAGGCTGCCTAGCGTTCGTAAGGCACTCCGGCATAGTGGTTAAGTGCATGGATTCTCTAACCAGACCACTGGGTTTGAATCCTAGCTCTGCCACTCACTGGCTGTGTGACCCTCTTCATGCCTCAGTTTCCTCATCTGTAAAATGGAGATTATACCTGTCCCATATGGTTTTGTTGAGGATTATGCCTTGGAACAATACCTCACACACTGAAAGCATGACTTAAGTGTTAGATATTACAATTTCAAAGAATCGGGTATCACAGGCCAAGATGAATGGAGGTAAATCATTACTGATTTTAATCTTTCTGAGGTTAATATTAAGATGTCAGAGGTTTGGGACTTCCCTGGTGGCGCAGTGGTTAAGACTCCGTGCTCCCAATGCAGGGGGCCCGGGTTCCCTGCAGGCTCCCTGGTCAGGGAGCTAGATCCCACATGCATGCCGCAACTAAGAGTTCGCATGCCACAACTAAGGAGCCCGCGAGCCACAACTGAGGAGCCCACCTGCTGCAACTAAGGACCCGGCGAGCCGCAACTAAGGAGTCCGTGAGCCGCAACTAAGACCCAGGGCAACTGAAAAAAGAAAAAAGATATCAAAGGTTTAATACCACCTTTAATTTTTCCTTTTATTCAGTGGGAATTACTGAGCAACTCTATAAGGCACGATGCTCTGGGGGGAAAATGACCTAGAGCTTGCCCTTGAAGAATTTACAGGGGCGATAAGATATATATATACATAAATACCTGTACACAGAGAATTGTGCTATTATGAAGTAACCCATAAAAAGTGTCCAAGATGAGAAAGATAAAGGGCTTTGGAAGTTCAGAAAGGGGAGGAATGGGGAGTCAGAGAAGGCTTTGAGTCAGACTGGGCATTTATTTGGGTCGGAAGGATATGCAGGATTTGGATATGTGGAGACTGGGTGAGGTAGGGAGCCAATCTCTGCGTGAAAGGAAAGATCAGATCAGAGGCCATAATAAATATGTTCTTTCACCCATTCAGCAAATATGTGTTGAACATTTACTTTGTGCCCAGCACTGATGTAAACCCTGGGGATGCAGCAGTAAACAAAACCAAGTTCCTGCTCTTCGGGACCTTATGTTCTAGTGGTTATTTGAATATGCAGAACTGTAATGTATCAAGTGGTGGTAAGGACTAGGAAGAAAAATAAAGCAGGCTAAGAAGACAGAAAATAGATTTAAATAACTAAGAAAAGCATGATTAATTTCTAACATTTTTTTAAATTAAAAAAAAATTTTTTTTAAGGTTATCTCTTGAAGAAACCCAAGGCAGAGCCGAATGGCTTTTCTTGTGCGATGGGCCATATCTCTGCTGTTTTCCATGCTCCTAGTTCTCTGCCCGTTGTTTTCTGGCCTATCTAAATATTTTCCTTCCTTTGAGATTGAGAATAAGTCCCAGTGTCTTCATGGGGCCTTCCCCCTCTGTATGTGCCAGAAGCACCCTCTTTCCCCTCTATACTTCTGAAGTCAGGTTTTGCCTATGTAACTGACTTGGCATTTCATATTGAACTGCCTTTGTCTTTTCTCGTACCGTTACTCATTTATTCCACAAGTATGTGATGCCCGTTCATTTAGTAAACAATTATCGAACTTTCATTTTGTTTCAGCCATTACTGGGCACTAGGAACTTGAAGATAAATGCACTTGGTCTCTGCCCTCGAGGAATGCACAGTCTATTAGAAGAGACAGGGACTTCCCTGGTGGCGCAGTGGTTAAGAATCCACCTGCCAATGCAGGGGACACGGGTTCGAGCCCTGGTCCCAGAAGATCCCACATGCCGCAAAGCAACTAAGCCCGTGCGCCACAACTACTGAGCCTGTGCTCTAGAGCCCACAAGCCACAACAGCTAAGCCCGTGTGCCACAACTACTGAAGCCCACGTGCCCTAGAGCAGGGGTCCTCAAGGCCTGTTAGGAACTGGGCTGCACAGCAGGAGGTGAGCGACGGGCAAGCAAGCGAAGTTGCATCTGCCGCTCCCCATCACTCGCGTTACTGCCTGAACCATCCCCCTGCCCACCCCCCCTAGTTTTGTCTTCCATGAAACCGGTCCCTGGTGCCAAAAATGTTGGGGACCGCTGCCCTAGAGCCCATGCGCTGCACTACTGAAGCCCACGCGCTCTAAGCCCTGTGTGCCGCAACTACTGAGCCTGCGTGCTGCAGCTGCTGAAGCCCGCGCACCTAGAGCCCGTGCTCCTCAACAAGAGAAGCCACCGCGATGAGAAGCCTGTGCACCGCAACGAAGAGTAGCTCCCGCTCTCCACAACCAGGGAAAGCTCCACACCGCAACGAAGACCAAACGCGGCCAAAAATTAAAAAAAAAAAAAAAGAAATGTAAATTGCTACTACAAACATCATAATAAATGTCAAATTAGAGCCATGTCCAAAGTTTTGTTAGAAGGCAAGAAGAGGAAGCAACCGTCTACCCAGGGGAGTTGATGAAGGCTTTTGAAAGGAAGGAACTTTTAAATTGGTTCTTGAAAATTGATTTGGAGTTTAATAATCAGAGACTGGGATTGGTGTCTGATTTGAAAAGCCCTTTATGCATAGGAAGTGTCCTGTAAGGGAACAGAGGCAAATGGTTAGTTCATTGTGGGTGGAGTTGGGTGGGTAGTAGGGCTGGAGGAGTAGGTTGGAGGTGTCGAAAGGCTTTGGAGATGGTGGTAAGGAGTTTAGATTTGTGTTGGCAATGAGGAATCGTCAGAGGTTTTAACGCAGCAGAGTAGGTTGTATTCTACCCTTCGTAGCAGCGATTGGTTTAGAACAGTGACGCTCAAACTTTGCTGCATATTGGAATCACTTGGAAAGTTTGAAATAAATGCCAGTGCCCAGGCTGCATACAGGAAAGTCAGATTCTCTAGAAGAGACACCCAGGCATTGGATTTTTGATAATTTCTCAGGTGATTCCAGTGTGCATCCAAGTTTAAGTACCAGTGGTTTGGAAAGGCTTGACAACCGGTTAATGAATGAGGAGGCCATTGCAGTGGCCTGGCTAGGAGATAGGTCTTTGAATTGAAGCATTGGGAGCAGAGATAAGGGAAGACAGAGTCAACCATTATTATTGTTCTTCAGTTTGTTGTATGTCTTCTCCAATAAAGTTGTGGCCCCTTGGGTGCAAGGTCCAGTCTTTGTACTTTGAATTCTTCATAGAGGTCTGTGGGTGGTAAGTTCTCAATAAATATTTGCCTTGATGAAAGTCAGTTTTCTTTTGTTCAAGTACCCATAGTTGAGCTCTTAGGGCATTTTTATTTCATTTGTTTCTTTCCTTTTTGTTATTAAATAGAAATTCCTTTAGGGATGAGAGTGGATGGAGATGAAACTTTTTGGTCAGTTTTACTTCCTTGTAATTCTGATGAAAGATTTAGAAAGTTAAAATCCAGTGATTAAAACAGTGTCTTCATATGGACTTGGTTTATCTGTACTGTCTCTCATTAGCCCGGATAATTAAGTTGGCCTTTAATTCTTGGCATTTGTGTAAAACCCAGTAGTGTTAATATACCCTTTAAAATAAAGAATCTGGATAGAGTACCTAGATTCTTAAAGTATTCTTAAGGTTTACCTTCCACAACATGTGAAGGGTAAACCTCAAAAATAATACCCAGATTCTGTTAATCTATGTAGTAACTCAGGATGTGGTATAGAAACTGACTTGGTTTGTGCACTTGAAATAATTTCTCTTTGCCAAATAAATTTATTTATGCATGGGGATAGTATTTTAAAATGCTGTGAAGCATTTTTGTGTCAACTTTTCATTGTGTATTCTAATGGAGGGGAGTTAGAACATAACAGAAATTAAGAACTTTTAAAATATTTGACAAGATTTATACCCCCCTGCCATTTTGTATTTTAAAAAATGTCAAATCTACAGAAAGTTAATGAGAATTGTACCATAACACCATCTCACCTTTACCTAGATTCACCAATGATTAATGTTTTGCCAAATTTGCTTTATGTCTTTTTTCCTGTCTATATATATATAGTTCTTTTTAAAACAATATCCTTTGAGAGTTCCTTGCAGACACTGTGACACTTCACCCCTAAATACTTTTGTTTCTTTGTTCTGAGAGAAAGAGTACATAACTATAATAAAGTCGTGTCACTCGGGATACTTGACATAAAACCAACATGTAGTGCATATTTAAATCTTACCCTTCACTTGTTCTCTAGCTTTTTTATTTTTCCTGATCTAGTATTCAGTCAAGGATCATGTGTTGTATTAAGTTGTCATGTGTCCTTTCCTTTCAGTATGGATTAGTGTGATCTGGTAGTCACAGGGTTTCAGGAATAGGAATGAAAACCCCCTTTCAAGCATGCTGTGGCCCAGCTTCCATGTTTACCTCCTTCCATGCCCCCCACCACTGGCTGGGAGTTGCCCTTCTTAGACTGATGGCAAAGTTCTAAAGTAGAGCCTAGCACCCAGTGCAGACCTGCTTGTACACATCTTCCTGATGCTTGGGGAGGCTTTGTCCTAAGCAAGGAGTTACTGTCCATTTTAGGATTAAAGCCATTCAGGTTGCCTAGGTACCTGATTAAGAGAATGTGGTAGCGTTGACCTACTGTATAGCACAGGGAACAATATTCAATATCTTGTAATAACCTATAATGGAAAAGAATCTGGAAAAGAATACACACACACACACACATATATATATAACTGAATTGCTTTGCTATACACGTGAAACTAACACAAAATTGTAAATTAACTATCCTTCAATTTAAAAAATGGTTAAAAAAATAAAGAGAGAATGTGGTAGTGTTGATGAGACTTTGGGAAAAGATTTTCATAGTTGTCTCTAAATCACCTGAAACATTAGGAGTTAGGAGTTGTCTTCTGAGGACATTTCTTGAGGACCACTGATTGTTATGATCGTGTCTCTATATATTTCGTGGGGCTTTAATTTTTTTTTTAGCTATTAAGAACCTCCCTACCCCACCCCCACCTTTAAATATTCTAGTGGTCGTGTCCTTTTGCTCCTTTACCCTTCTTGCTTTACACTCCGTCCTGGGTAGACTTTTTTCTTGCTTCAGCTCTTGATGACCCTAAAATCTTTTGTTTCCATCCCCATTCTCTTCTGTGCTCCAAACCCTCATTTCCAACCACATACTCTGCAGCTTCACCTATGTGTTCCACATACAAAACTGAACTCGGTATCTTTCTGTGTAAACCTGAGCCCTGGTTTGAATAATTGGGTGGGCGGTGAGAATGAGATGGTATTTGACCAGGACTCTAGGAACACTAGGCTCATGTCCCTTACCAGCTCCTGCCCTCCCTAACGCTTACCCGTCCCTCCTCTCCCCCCCCACCCCACACTTACTGGGAAATAGGCCAACCAAAGGCAAGGCTTTGCTAACAAGACCATTTCCGTCTGAATGTGGAGTCTTGGAAGTTAGGTTTTATGAAATGTTTCTCAACATTTTTTTTTTCATTATCACTCCCTTTAAGGAGCCTTTTTACTTTTATTTTTAAAAAAAATTTTTTTTATGTCTTTTTTTTAACACATTTATTGGAGTATAATTGCTTTACAATGTTGTGTTAGTTTCTGCTGTATAACAAAGTGAATCAGCTATACATATACATTTGTCCCCATATCCCCTCCCTCTTGCGTCTCACTCCCACCCTCCCTATCCCACCCCTCTAGGTGGTCACAGAGCGCTGAGCTGATCTCCCTGTGCTATGCAGCTGCTTCCCACTAGCTATCTATTTTACATTTGGTAGTGTATATATGTCCATGCCACTCTCTCACTTCGTCCCAGCTTACCCTTCCCCCTCCCCACGTCCTCAAGTCCATTCTCTACATCTGCCTCTTTATTCCTGTCCTGCCTCTAGGTTCATTAGAATCTTTTTTTTTTTAACATTCCATATATATGTGTTAGCATACGGTATTTGTTTTTCTCTTTCTGACTTAATGTCACTCTGTATGACAGACTGTAGGTCCATCCACATCACTACAAATAACTACAAATAAGAAATTTCATTTCTTTTTATGGCTGAGTAATATTCCATTGTATATATGTGCCACATCTTCTCTATCCATTCATCTCTCGATGAACACTTAGGTTGCTTCCATGTCCTGGCTATTGTAAATAGTGCTGCAGTGAACATTGTGGTACATGACTCTTTTTGAATTATGGTTTTGTCTGGGTATATGCCCAGTAGTGGGATTGCTGGGTCATATGGTAATTCTATTTTTAGTTTTTTAAGGAACCTCCATACTGTTCTGCATAGTGGCTGTATCAATTTACATTCCCACCAACAGTGCAAGAGGGTTCCTTTTTCTCCACACCCTCTCCAGCATTTGTTGTTTGTAGATTTTCAGATGTTGCCCATTCTAACTGGTGTGAGGTGACACCTCATTGTAGTTTTGATTTGCATTTCTCTAATAATTAGTGATGTTGAGCAGCTTTTCATGTGCTTCTGGGCCATCTGTATGTCTTCTTCAGAGAAATGTCTATATAGGTCTTCTGCCTATTTTTGGATTGGGTTGTTTGTTTTTTTAATATTGAGCTGCATGAGCTGTTTATATATTTTGGAGATTAATCCTTTGTTGATTCGTTTGCAGATATTTTCTCCCATTCTGAGGGTTGTCTTTTCGTCTTGTTTGTAGTTTGCTTTGCAAAAGCTTTTAAGTTTCATTAGGTCCCATTTGTTTATTTTTGTTTTTATTTCCATTACTCTAGGATGTGGATCAAAAAATATCTTGCTGTGATTTATGACAAAGAGCGTTCTTCCTATGTTTTCCTCTAAGAGTTTTATAGTGTCCGGTCTTCCATTTAGGTCTCTAATCCATTTTGAGTTTATTTTTGTGTCTGGTGTTAGGGAGTGTTCTAATTTCATTCTTTTACATGTAGCTGTCCAGTTTTCCCAGCACCACTAATTGAAGAGACTGTCTTTTCTCCATTGTATATCCTTGCCTCCTTTGTCATAGATTAGTTGACCATAGGTGCGTGGGTTTATCTCTGGGCTTTCTATCCTGTTCCATTGATCTATATTTCTGTTTTTGTGCCAGTACCATATTGACTTGATTACTGTAGCTTTGTGGTATAGTCTGAAGTCAGGGAGTCGGATTCCTCCAGCTCCGTTTTTTTTCCCTCAAGACCTCTTTGGCTATGTGGGGTCTTTTGTGTCTCCATACAAATTTTAAGATATTTTTGTTCTAGTTCTGTAAAAAAATGCCATTGGTAATTTGATAGGGATTGCATTGAATCTGTAGATTGCTTTTGGTAGTATAGTCATTTTCACAGTATTGATTCTTCCAATCCGAGAACATGGTATATCTCTCCATCTGTTTGTATCATCTTTAATTTTTTTCATCAGTGTCTTATAGTTTTCTGCATGCAGGTCTTTTGTCTCCCTAGGTAGGTTTATTCCTAGGTATTTTATTCTTTTTGTTGCAGTGGTAAATGGGAGTGTTTCCTTAATTTCTCTTTCATATTTTTCATCATTAGTGTATAGGAATGCAAGAGATTTTTGTGCATTAATTTTGTATCCTGCAACTTTACCAAATTCATTGATTAGCTCTAGTAGTTTTCTGGTGGCGTCTTTAGGATTCTCTATGTATAGTATCATGTCATCTGCAAACAGTGACAGTTTTACTTCTTTTCCAATTTGTATTCCTTTTATTTCTTTTTCTTTTCTGATTGCCGTGGCTAGGACTTCCAAAAGTCTGTTGAATAATATTGGTGAGAGTGGACATCCTTGTCTTGTTCCTGATCTTAGAGGAAATGCTTTCAGTTTTTCACCATTGAGAATGATGTTTGCTGTGGGTTTGTCATATATGGCCTTTATTATGTTGAGGTAGGTTCCCTCTATGCCCACTTTCTGGAGAGTTTTTATCATAAATGGGTGTTGAATTTTGTCAAAAGCTTTTTCTGCATCTATTGAGATGATCATATGGTTTTTCTTTTTCAGTTTGTTAATGTGGTGTATCACATTGATTGATTTGCATATACTGAAGAATCCTTGCATCCCTGGGATAAATCCCACTTGATCATGGTGTATGATCCTTTTAATGTGTTCTTGGATTCTGTTTGCTAGTATTTTGTTGAGGATTTTTACATCTATATTCATGAGTGACATTGGTCTGTAATTTTCTTTATTTGTAGTATCTTTGTCTGGTTTTGGTATCAGGGTGATGGTGGCCTCATAGAATGAGTTTGGGAGTGTTCCTTCCTCTGCAATTTTTTGGAAGAGTTTGAGAAGGATGGGTGTTAGCTCTTCTCTAAATGTTTGATAGAATTTACCTGTGAAGCCATCTGGTCCTGGACTTTTGTTTGTTGGAAGATTTTTAATCAGAGTGTCAATTTCATTACTTGTGATTGGTCTGTTCATATTTTCTGTTTCTTCCTGGTTCAGTCTTGGAAGGTTATACCTTTCTAAGAATTTGTCCATTTCTTCCAGGTTGTCCATTTTATTGGCGTAGAGTTGCTTGTAGTCGTCTCTTAGGATGCTTTGTATTTCTGCAGTGTCTGTTGTAACGTCTCCATTTTCATTTCTAATTTTATTGATTGAGTCCTCTCCCTCGTTTTCTTGATGAGTCTGGCTAATGGTTTGTCAATTTTGTTTATCTTCTCAAAGAACCAGCTTTTAGTTTTATTGATCTTTGCTGTTTTTGCTGTTGTTTTTTTGTTTCTATTTCATTTATTTCTGCTCTGATCTTTATGATTTCTTTCTTTCTACTAATTTTGGGTTTTGTTTTTTCTTCTTTCTCTAGTACCTTTAGGTGTAAAGTTAGATTGTTTATTTGAGATGTTTGTTGTTTCTTGAGGTAGGATTGTATTGCTATAAACTTCCCTCTTAGAACTGCTTTTGCTGCATCCCATAAGTTTTGGATTGTCGTGTTTTCATTGTCATTTGTCTCTAGGTATTTTTTGATTTCCTCTTTGATTTGTTCAGTGATCTCTTGGTTATTTAGTAACATATTGTTTAGCCTCCATGTGTTTCATGTGTTTGTGTTTTTTACGTTGTTTTCCCTGTAATTGATTTCTAATCTCATAGCGTTGTGGTCAGAAAAGATGCTTGCTATGATTTTAATTTTCTTAAATTTACTGAGGCTTGATTTGTGACCCAAGATGTGATCTATCCTGGAGAATGTTCCGTGTGCTCTTGAGAAGAAAGTGTAATCTGCTGTTTTTGGATGGAATGTCCTATAAATATCAATTAAATCTATCTGGTCTATTGTGTCATTTAAAGCTTGTGTTTCCTTATTAATTTTCTGTTTGGATGATGTGTCTGTTGGTGTAAGTGAAGTGTTAAATTCCCCCACTATTATTGTGTTACTGTCGATTTCCTCTTTTATAGCTGTTAGCAGTTGCTTTATTTATTAAGGTGCTCCTATGTTGGGTGCATATATATTTATAATTGTTATATCTTCCTCTTGGATTGATCCCTTGATCATTATGTAGTGTCCTTCCTTGTCTGTTGTAACATTCTTTATTTTAAAGTCTGTTTTATCTGATATGAGTATTGCTACTCCAGCTTCCTTTTGATTTCCATTTGCATGGAATATCTTTTTCCATCCCCTGACTTTCAGTCTGTATGTGTCCCTAGGTCTGAAGTGGGTCTCTTGTAGACAGCATATATATGGGTGTTGTTTTTGTATCCATTCAGCAAGCCTGTGTCTTTTGGTTGGAGCATTTAATCCATTCATGCTTAAGGTAATTATCGATATATATGTTCCTATGACCATTTTCTTAATTGTTTTGGGTTTGTTCTTGTAGGTCCTTTTCTTCTCTTGTGTTTCCCACTTAGAGAAGTTCCTTTAGCATTTGTTGTAGAGCTGGTTTGGTGGTGCTGAATTCTCTTAGCTTTTGCTTGTCTGTAAAGCTTTTGATTTCTCCATCGAGTCTGAATGAGATCCTTGCCGGGTAGAGTAATCTTGGTTGTAGGTTCTTCCCTTTCATCACTTTAAATATGTCATGCCACTGTTTTCTGGCTTGTAGAGTTTTCTGCTGAGAAATCAGCTGTTAACCTTATGGGAGTTCTCTTGTATGTTATTTGTCATTTTTCCCTTGCTGCTTTCAGTAATTTTTTTTTTTTTGTCTTTAATTTTTGCCAATTTAATTACTACAGGTCTCGGCGTGTTTCTCCTTGGGTTTATCCTGTATGGGACTCTCTGCACTCCCTGGGCTTGGGTGGCTATTTCCTTTTCCATGTTAGGGAAGTTTTCGACTATAGTCTCTTCAAATGTTTTCTCGAGTCCTTTCTCTCTTCTCCTTCTGGGACCCCTATAATGTGAGTGTTGTTGCGATTAATGTTTTCCCAGAGGTCTCTTAGGCTGTCTTCATTTCTTTTCATTCTTTTTTCTTTATTCTGTTATGCAGCAGTGAATTCCACCATTCTGTCTTCCAGGTCACTTATCCGTTCTTCTGCCTCAGTTATTCTGCTATTGATTCCTTGTAGTGTATTTTTTATTTCAGTTATTGTATTGTTTATCTCTGTTTGTTTGTTCTTTAATTCTTCTAGGTCTTTGTTAAACATTTCTTGCATCTTCTCGATCTTTGCCTCCATTCTTTTTCTGAAGTCCTGGATCATCTTCACTACCATTATTCTGAATTCTTTTTCTGGAACGTTGCCTATCTCCACTTCATTTATTTGTTTTTCTGGGGTTTTATCTTGTTCCTTCATCTGGTACATAGCCCTCTGCCTTTTCATCTTGTCTCTCTTTCTGTGAATGTGGTTTTTGTTCCACAGGCTGCAGGATTGTAGTTCTTCTTGCTTCTGCTGTCTGCTGTCTGCCGTCTGGTGGATAAGGCTTCGTGAGAGGCTTTTGCAAGTTTCCTGATGGGAGGGACTGGTGGTGGGCAGAGCTCAGTAAAACTGTAATCAGCTTGTCTGCTGATGGGTGGGGCTGGGTCCCCTCCGTGTTGGTTGTTTGACCTGAGGTGACCCAACAATGGAGCCTACCCGGCTCTTTGGTGGGGCTAATGGCGGACTCTGGGAGGGCTCACTCCAAGGAGTACTTCCCGGAACTCCTGCTGCTAGTGTCCTTGTCCTCACGGTGTGACACAGCCCCCCCCCCACCTCTCCAGGAGACCCTCTAACACTAGCAGGTAGGTCTGGTTCAGTTTCCTACGGGGTCACTGCTCCTTCCCCTGGGTCCCGATGGGCACACTGCTTTGTGTGTGCCCTCCAAGAGTGGAGTCTGTTTTCCCCAGTCCTGTTGAAGTCCTGCAGTCAAATCCCGCTAGCCTTCACAGTCTGATTCTCTAGGAATTCCTCCTCCCATTGCCGGACCCCCAGGTTGGGAAGCCTGATGTGGGGCTCAGAACCTTCACTCCACTGGGTGGACTTTGGTGGTATACATGTTCTCCAGTTTGTGAGTCACCCACCCAGCAGTTATGGGATTTGATTTTATTGTGATTGCGCCACTCCTACCGTCTCATTGTGGCTTCTCCTTTGTGTTTAGACGTGGGGTGTCTTTTTTGGTGAGTTCCAGTGTCTTCCTGTCGATGATTGTTCAGTGGTTAGTTGCGATTCTGGTGCTCTCGCAAGAGGGAGTGAGAGCATGTCCTCCTACTTCACCATCTTGAACCAGTCTCCCAGCAGGCAGATTCTTAACCAGTGCACCACCAGGAAAGCCCTAGATTTTTTTGATGATGGCCATTCTGACCGGTGTGAGGTGATACCTCATTGTAGTTTTGATTTGCATTTCTCTAATGAATAGTGATGTTGAGCATCCTTTCATGTGTTTGTTGGCAATCTGTACATCTTCTTTAAGGAGGCTTTTTAGACACTTTTTTTTTAGTATTGTCAGCCTCCTACCCATGAAGATTTAATACCACAAATATACAGTGTATCTGTTTATGTACTGCATATATGTCTGCTTAATAACAAGTAAGGTATTTTAACCCCCAAGAACCAGTTTTTGCCCCCTTGGGGCGATATTGCCCCATTGAGAATGCATGTTTTAAGCTAAACTGGAGGCAGTCTAAAGTCTAGAAACAACCGAGACCAAAACGTCTGCTTACTGTCTCGCCTACCCACAGAAAATTTACCTTAGGCTCACATCTGATTGCTGAAGCCAGAGTTTCGTCATCTGGTTGTGATTTTGACTCACAGTAATAACAACATAATATTGTGCACAGTATATACTCGTATATGTAATTCAAAGGTTTTAATACTCAATATTTATTCTTACTGCTTGTGATGTACTCTCTTTTTTTCTGTATTCCTTGAAAAGTAGTTTTATTGAGGTAATTTGCATACTGTAAAATTCACCTGTTTTTATTTTATATATATTTTGTTTTAAAAAGAAATGCTTGTTGTGACCCACTGACTTGCAAAAGCATGACAGCCAGCCAGCAGAACAATGCCAAGGCATAGCTGGTCTAGAGACTACCCACAGTCTACCAGAGAGGTGAGAGAAAGATGTGGCAGAGTCCTAACCTTGAACCCCTGTAGTTACTGTAGTCATTGGATTTTGTTTTAGTAAATGCCCTCGAACTTGAAGAAACTGGCTGTTTTACTCCTTGGTAGGGGTGAAGGCTGGAGAGCTCACGGCAGGGGAGGGCTGCAGTGAGCTTTTTAAGCCCGCAGGTAAAAACTGCTTTGGTGGCAGCCAAAGGGCTTGCCTCCCAAGGAAGGTGAAATGGGCATCTTCATTCTGTGTTTTGTGATGCCAGCACACATACCCCTCGCCCCACCGAAAGAAAGTGAGTGGGGAGATGGAGGGAGGGAAGATTGGGTTTATCCATAAGAATATTGGAGAGAGTGGGATCTGTATATTTGATTAATTTGCTGTCATTAATCTGTTAAAACGGGATAGAGCACTGAGGAAGTGAAGTAGGAAACTACTAAGTTTTCATTAGGAGAACGGAAGAAGAGAGGGTCTAAAGAATGAGGTGTAGCTGTGCTTTGTTGGGGTCTATACATGGTCAAAGGGAGGCCTTGCCTATAGCTAGAGGGAATCAGCTGTGCAGATGTGGAAGTGAGTGGTCGAAAGGTCCAGAGAGGAGATTTTGCCCCTGCTTACTATTTTTTTTTTGGTCGCACCTTGAGGCATGCGGGATCTTAGTTCCCTGACCAGGAATCAAACCTGTGCCCCCTGCAATGGAAGCGTGGAGTCTTAACCATTGGACCGCCAGGGAAGTCCCTGCCTCTGCTTACTTTTGACCCCGGTGCCAGGCAGGGCAGGAATATGATAGGCCCAAATGAAACTGAGGCATCCCATCCCAGAGCAGCAGAATAAGAGCAAATATTCATGGAGTGCTTACTGCATGCTAGAAACTAAACATTTTATATTCTCAGATTTCATCTTTTAAAAGTGTGAGGCTGTAGGTTATGTTAGTGCTCCCCAACACCCCATTTTATGTTGAAGAAACTGAGTTACAGGGAGGTAAAGAAACTTGTTCAGAGTCACACAGTTACTTGTTCTTACATGTAATGTAAATGCAGGGCACTGGAGACCCTGCCTTGAAGTGGTGAACCCACTGCCTCTGGGACCATGTCTGCTGCGCCAGACTTCTGAGGAGTATAGCCTACCTGGCAGATCCCGTGATCTTCATTTAAGTTGCTTAGTCTCCAGGTTGCTGCCCTGAAGTTCACTCTTAGAGGCTGGTGACCACAATACTAAAAATAATATTGTCCTAGAGAATATTTATAGTTTTTTCACTCCCTCTTCTTGAGTACAGACTGTGCCTTATCTGGGAAATACCACTTATTTTAGGACTCTAGAGTTGGACATTTAAATGGTAGGACTTGTTAAGTGGTAGTCATATTTCAAGTTAGTTCTGCAGACATTTGCATGCTTCCTAAGTGCCCTGTGATATACCCGGTGCCAGGGTGACAAATGTTATCACAATCTGGTAGGGGAAATAGACACAACCAATGTTTAAATTGCAGTGAAACAATGTAAGTAGAACAGTAAAAGGAACATTAAGGAGTATGGGAGATTAGGAAGAACTTCCCAGAAGAGTTAACATTTGAGTTGTGTTTTGAAGGATGAATAGGAGTTTGCCTGGTAGGTAAGTAGTTGCAGAATAATTAAGTGAAAATTGCTAGAGAGATGAACAGAGGCTTCCTTCTGATATTATTGCCAGTGTGTTTAGATTCTTAATGATGTAGTAGAAGGAGTTTCCAGTTGTAAAATCTCCCCTTTTTCCCTAGTGTCCTGAAAATGCCATTGGGATCCTATGCCTCAATGGTAGGATTGGACACCTAGGGATTATACTTTGGGCTGGTTATAGGAGGGACAAAATTGATACCCATGTAGCACCTGCAGGCACGCTGCAACTCTGAGCAGAGTTTTCAACTTGTGTGAGAAGATGATGGTATTCCCTGCAGCCTAGCTCCAACCCAAGACTGATTGCAATTGCTCGGTGAGATTTTTCTTCTCTCATATGAAAATAGTTGATTGATTGCTGTTACTGAGAAGGTATTAGGCATTCAGCCACAAAAGTTTATTGAGCACTGACTTTTTTATATGGCGGGTAGGTGAGAGCCATACACAGAAATTGGGTTTTTGAAGTATAACATGCATTCAGTGAAGTGTACAGATATCAAGTATACTGCTTGATGGGTTTTTACATGTGTGTATACCTTTGTAACCACCCACATTCATATCAAGATGGAGAGCATTTCCAGCACCCTAGAAGGTTCTCTTGTGCTCCTTCTCTGGTAATACCCATTACTCCCCCACAATCTCCCCTTAGCACTATTCTGACTTTGTCACCAAAAATTAGCTTTGCCTGTTCATGAACTTTATTTAAATGGAATCATACAGAATGTACTGTTTTATATCTGGTTTCTTTTACTCAGCTTTGTAATTGTGAGATTCATACAAATTGCTGGAGAGCACTGATAACCTGTCAAACTGTTAGGAAGACACCCAGAATGTGACTTATGCCACTGAGAGTTGGTATGAATTTATTGGTGGCATTTGTTTATTCAGTACCCATTTACAAGTGCCATACACCAGGAGCTTTGCAAGGGCCTGGGATCAAAGATGAAGACATTCCTGCCATCAAGGACTTTCAGTCTAATGAAGGAGATAGACACATACATAATTAGACATAATACACATAATTAAAGTGAAGGATTGGTCAACTTTTATGGATGAAAATGGTTTTTGAAAGATTTTCTAGAGGAGGTGAAATGTCTTATGATTGTCAGAGGATTAAAATTTTTCCAGGTGGTCAAGTACAAGTGTGGAGATGTGAAGCAGCATGGTATCTTCAGAGACCTGCATTAGTGATGCTTTGACTTTAGATTGATTAAGATGTGTAAGACTGCCAAAAATATCACTTTGGGAAGAAATTTTGAGGGAAACTTTGGTGTGCAAGTTTGGCTTCTGTTTTAGGTGGAGCTGTGGGAGATGACCACTGTAGTGAACGGTTGTAAATGCATCATTATGGAGAAGTCAGAGAATGGAAGTCAAATTTGGTGATTGCTGTAGCCAAGGAAAAACTCCCTGCAGTGCTTTAGTGTTGATGTTGTGGAAGACTTCTATGAAGTTAGAGAAAACTACGGAGATGCTTATAATGAATGTGGTATTTTTTTCAATAATTGAGATGACTTGAGATGTCCCATTAAGCCATCGAAAATATCCTAAGGGTGGATTTTGATGCAGCATCTCTCCTTAATTGTGGGGTTTTGTAGCAAAGTGTATTCCCCCTTCTATCAGTTTGCTGGGGCTACCATAACAAAATACCACCGACTGCGTGGCTTACACAGAAATTTATTTTCTCACAGTTCTGGAAGCTAGAAGACCAAGATCAGGGTGGCTGGTTTGGTTTCTTCTGAAGCCGCTCTCTTTGGCTTGCAATTGCTCCTTCTCACTATGTCCTCACGTGGTCTTTTCTCTGTGTTGTCTGTGTCCTGATCTCTTCTTAAAAGGACATCAGCCGTATTGGACTAGGGCCCACTCCAGTGACCCCCATTTTTAACATAATTATCCCTGTAAAGGCCTGCTCTCCACATACTGTCACATTCCGAGGTACTGGGGGTCAGGGCTTCAACATATGAGTTTTAGGATGGGGGAGGACACAGTTCAGTTCATCATACCCATGATTCAGAACCTGCTCTAACATTGTTGGGCTGTGTGAGGGCTGTCACCTGGGAAACTCAGGGGTCAGAACCACGTCAAGACAAGTGGGGAGCAGTGTTGTAGACCAGAGTCTGCTGTGATCCCTGTGCGGGCTGGGCTTGCTCTTAAAATGCCGTCTCTGATTTCCTCGTGGCTGTCTGTGTACACATAAACCGGTGAGCCTTGGGTAATATGTCTAAAACTGTTAAGACTGGTATTTTGTCAATTAACAGAGGTTGAAAATAGGGACTAAGAAGAAAAGAACCCAACCTGTAAAGGCCAGGTGACTGTCACAAGGAAAGTGATTTCATAACTTTCATAACTCTTAATAATCTGTTCCAGTGCTGAACAAACCATATCCCTCTCCTGCCATTTAACCCTTTTCTTTGATTAGCTGAAGTTAAACAGCCTTGCCATTCTCCTTATCAAAACATTTGAATACCAAAGAGCTGTTTCTAAATCCGATCACCTTAAACTTCCTCCTCCTTGTGGGCGGAAAGTTGTTTTCTGTAGAGGATTTTTTCTTTTTAATTTTATTTATTTATTTATTTATTTTTGGCTGTGTTGGGTCTTCATTTCTGTGCCAGAGCTTTCTCTAGTTGCGGCGAGCGGGGGCCACTCTTCATCGAGGTGCGCGGGCCTCTCACTATCGCGGCCTCTCTTGTTGCGGAGCACAGGCTCCAGACGCGCAAGCTCAGTAGTTGTGGCTCACGGGCCCAGTTGCTCCGCGGCATGTGGGATCTTCCCAGACCAGGGCTCGAACCCGTGTCCCCTGCATTGGCAGGCAGATTCTCAACCACTGCACCACCAGGGAAGCCCCTGTAGAGGATTTTATTTTGAATTTTTTGTTGTGATGGCCACCTGAGAGGGTGGAGAGTGGGGATTTTTCTTTTAAGGAAGTATCTTAAGGAGGCGCTTTTAGATAGTCACCTCTTAAACTTGTTTCATTGGAGACAGAGAGAAGTCTTGTTAGGATGAATTTTGTAGGGGCTGCTTTTGTTTTAGTCCACATTGGGATTCTATGGTGGCAGATGAGGCTTGTTACAGGTACCTGGGAACTGGAAATCTGGTTTTCAGTGTAATAGTGTTTTCTTTTATAAGGAGTAAGTTAGTTGTTTGAAATGGGTCATAGTTCAAAAGTGTACCGAGAATTTTAGTTAGTTTTTGAAGAAGCAAAACTCTTTCAAATCTGTTACAAAGCAAAATTCAGCTGAGTAAATTTTAAAGAGCCTATTGGCGTTATTCGACGATTCATGAATCGGGCAGCATCCCATCCAGCAGACAGAAAGGAGCTCTAAAGAGCTGTACAAAATGAAAGACTTATTTGCAGAAGGGGGTGGGATGAGGAAGTTACTAGCAAAGAGTGGATTGTTTGTGGCAAGGTCACTTTCCTTTAGGGGACTGCAGGGGTCTATCAAGCACTAGGGCTGACCAGGTAATTCCAGATCGACTGGCTTAAGATTCCACTCCTGGGAGAGGTTGCAACTGTAAATTAGGTGTTAAGTCTTTGTTCCACAGGTGACTCCATTTTGGTTCAGTTGTATCTCTCTTAAAAAAGTTCTTTTCTGTTTAGTAAACAATATTTCTCATACCTTCAGCAAATTAAATGTTTTAACTTTCTACATTTTTCTACTTTGTTTCCTACCATTTCGTTCTCCTCTACTCTTAGATTTGACTCCATCGACTTTTTTTTGGTGGTCCTTGATTTTTTTTCATTTTTGCAAACTAGGTAGATAATACTATTCTTGAAAAGTGTTTTTTAACCACAAAGGTGCTGACAATGCTCATATGCTGCGGATATAGGCTGCCTACGACTATTGGACCCACAACAGACTGATTTGAGATTCAGTGTAACTTGGTAGAGTGGTATGTTTTATTGGCACCTTCTATCTGTGTAAATCCTTGAGCATTTGCTGCCATATTTTCTAGACATGTCTCCTGACTTTCTTGAGTCCCCCCCCGCCCACCCTTTTTAAATTAGAAATATTAAACAAAATAATTCAGATAATATCCTACTTCTTAAGAGAAGAAGAGGTAGGATCCATAGGTAACATTGCACTGGGGAGTGGATGCTCCCAGTGTAGTGTGTCTTTGAGTCTTTGACCCCAATTCTTCAGTTTTCTCTAGTAGTATTTTACATTCATACCCTTGCCATAACGTCATGGTGGATGGAATTATGTCCCTACTCCTTGATTTTGGGCTTGGCTGTATGACTTGCTTTATAGGCCAGTGGGTTGTTGGTGAACATGATGGAAGCAGAGGTCTGCAGTGTGCTCATGCTGGTGGGCTTGTCCTCTTGTGCCTTTGCCATCACCGTGAGAAGAACCCTGAGTAGCTGTAGCCTCTTCAGTGTGGGCCTCAGAGTGAGACCGTAGAGCAGAGCCACCACAGCACATCTGTAGCTTAAAGCAGAGCCAACGCAACTCAGATGCCTGAGGGAAAATGAAATGTTTATGCCAGTGAGATTTTGTAGTTTGTTGTTGTACAGCATTACTGAGGCAATAGGTGACTAATACAGTCACCCTGCTGCATCCAGGACAGTTCCAGGGCCTTAGTAGCAGGCTTTCTTGGATGGTCTCTCCTCCTACCTGGCCATTTACAGGATTCTCAGCTGGCCCACCCAACCCTTTTCTTTCCACCTACTGTTTTCCTCATTCTACCTTATTGTTCTCCTCTACTTTATAGTTTCTGCTTACTTATATATTATGTTCTCTCCTAACTTTTCCATGTCCAGAGCCATTCATGACTCCTCCAGTTTCTCTTACACTCATAACTTCTCAGCTCCTACTCCTGTTGCTTATGCCTTATTCTTTCCATTTCAGATTTCTGAGAGAAAATCAACTTTGCCCAGCAGGTTTTTTTCCCACCCCAGAAACGTCATGTCCTCAGATGTTGGCCTGTTTAGGCATTGGCCGCCCTTAGGTTAGGGGCCCACCTCTGGTCCGGTTAAATGTGTCAGGGACGTGTGGGGATGAGGGACATGTCTTGAAATACATGAGTGCCTAATACTACCTTACTAATAGAGGCTGTGAATGTGTGGAAAGCTTAGTGATAAGACAAGTCTTTTACACAGTATTGTATGTCATCTGGGGATTTTAGCTGGTACTGAAGCTTGTCAGTTTCTGGCCTCATCAGTTCCCCAGAGGGGAAGCTTTTAATTTGGCTTTCGCAAGTTTAAAATTTTCTGGGGCTGCATTCCATTTTTCAGTTTCCGAGTTCCAAGATAACCAGCCATACAGCATGAGTTCTCAGGATGAACCTCTTTCGAGGAAAAATGTGAGAGAAGAGACCTTCTAGTAGGAAGGAAAGCTGACTCATGGCAAAACACTCCAAAGAGTTGAGAAGAAAATAAGTTGGCCTTATTCTGAAGTTTTAGGCTATTTAGGCTTTCTCATAGCTTTTCTGTATAGGGGAAGAGACTGGTCAAGTTAAAGCTGATTTATAGCAGTTATATGGTTGTGCTTAATTTAGATTTATCTCTTAAGTATTTATGTTTTGGGGTACTATTATAAGTGGTACTTTAAAAATGTTAATTTACAGTTGTTCCTTGCTAGTATATAGAAATACAGTTGGCTTTTGTATGTTGATCTTAAATCCTATGATCTTATTAAACTAATTTACTGATTTTAGAAACTTTATTGTAGATTCTTTGGGATTTGCTGTATTGATAGTTATGTTGAGTGCAAATAAAGACAGTTTTATTTCTTCCTGTTTAATCTGTATGCCTTCTATTTCTTTTTCTTGTCTTATTGCACTGGCTAGGACCCCAGTATGATGTTGAAGTGATATGATGAGATTAGACAACCTTGCCTTGTTCCTGAGTTTAGGGGAAAATTATACAGCCACATTAACAGTAGGTTTTTTGTCAGTGCTTTTTATCAGCTTGAGGAAGTTCACTTTTATCCTAGTTTCCTGAGAGTTTTCATCATAAATGAGTATTGGATTTTGTTACTTTTTGTGTATCTGTTGAGATGATCATGTGGGTTCTGTCTTTAGTCTGTTGATACAGTGAATTACATTAGTTGGTTTTTGATGTTGAATCCCTCTTGCATACCCAGGATAAATCCCACTTGGTCTTGATGTATTATCCTTTTTATACATTGCCATATTCAATACGATAGTATTTTGTTAAGGATTTTAGTGTCTTTGTTTTGATCTTTGTCTTTGACCTGTGGCTTCTTGTATTGCTGTTGCTGGATTTGGTGTCAGCATAATGCTGGCCTCATAAAATTAGATGGGAAGTGTTCCCTCTTCTTCTGTTTTTTTGCAAGAGTCTATGTAAAATATTGGTATACAGGAGATATTGCAGGTTCAGTTCCAGACCACTGCAATAAAGCAAATATTGTAGTAAAGCGAGTCACACAAATTTTTTGGTTTCCTAGTGCATATAAAAGTTATATTTATACTATACTATAGTCTGTTAAGTGTGCAATAGCATTATGTCTAAAAAACAATGTATGTAACTTAATTAAAAAATACTTTATTGCTAATAAATGCTGACCATCATCTGACAACACAGGGTTGCCACAAACCTTCAATTTGTAAAAAATGTAATATCTGTAAAGTGCATGAAGTGAAGTACAATAAAATGAGGTATGAAAAAAAAAATGAGGTATGCCTGTAATTTCTTCTTTAATTATTCGGTAAAATTCACCACTGAAGCTGTCTGGGCCTGGAGTTTTCTTTGTTAGAAGGTTTTTAACTACAAATTCACCATCTTTAATAGATGAAGGCTGTTCAGGTTTTTGTTTTTCTTTTTAAGTGAGCTTGGCTAGTTTGTGCCTTTTGAGGAACTCATCCATTTCATCTAAGATGTCCAAATTTAGAGGCACGAAGTTAATATTATTTTCCTTTTAACTGTGTAGGATTCCTAGAGCCTCCTTTTTGAGTCCTTATGTTGGTAATTTGTGTCTTTTCTCTTTTTTTCTTGATCATTCTGGCTAGAGGTTTATCAACTTTATTGATCTGTTCAAAGAACTGGGTTTTGGTTTCATTAATTTTTCTATTCTTATTTTTCTGTTCTCAATCTCATTGATTTTTGTTCTTATTATGATTTCTTTCCTTCTACTTTATTTTTTTAGACTTTTTAAAATATTCTTTTTCATTATGGTTTATCACAGGATATTGAATATAGTTTCCTGTGCTATACAGTAGGACCTTGTTGCTTGTCCATCCTATATGTAATAGTTTACATCTGCTAATCCCAAACTCCCAGTCCTTCCCTCCCCCACCCCCCTCCCCTTGGCAACCACAAGTCTGTTTTCTATGTCTGTGAGTCTGTTTCTCTTTTGTAGATAGGTTCATTTGTGCCATATTTGTCTTTCTCTTTCTGACTTACTTCACTTAGTATGATAATCTCTAGTTGCATCCATGTTGCTGCAAATGACATTATTTCATTCTTTTTTATGGCTGAGTAATATTCCATTGTATACATGTACCACATTTTCTTTATCCATCCATCTGTTGATGGACGTTTAGGTTGTTTCCATGTTTTGGCTATTGTGAATAGTGCTGCTGTGAACATAGGGGTGCATGTATCTCTTTGAATTATAGTTTTGTCTGGATGTATGCCAGAAGGGGGATTGCCGGATCATATGGTAATTCTATTTTTAGTTTTCTGAGGAACCTCCACACTGTTTTCCATAGTGGCTGCAGCAACTTACCCTTCTACTTTAATTTGATCTCCCTTTTTAGTTTCTTACGGTGGAAGCTTAATTCAAGTGAGCCGGGTTTTTTTCTTTTCTTTTTTTTCTTTAATAAACTTTTAGTGCTATAAACTTTCCTTTAGGCACTGCTTAAGCTGCATCCCGTAAATTTTTATATGTTGTGTTTTGATGTTCATTCAGTTAAAAATATTTTCTAGGACTTTGCTGGTAGTCCAGTGGTTAAGACTCTGCGCTTCCACTGGGGTGTCGGTTCGATCCCTGGTCAGGGAACTAAGGTCCCATATGCCATGCGGTGTGGCCAAAAAAATTGTTTTTCTTATTTCCCTTGTTGCTTCCGTTTTGACCCAGGGTTGTTTAGAAATGTGTTTTATTTCCCATTACTTGTGGATTTTCCAGATACCTTCTTGTTGATGATTTCAAATTTAATTACTTTATGGCAGAGAATATACTCTGGTGTAATTTCAATTCTTTTAATTAAATTTGTTGAGATCTGTTTTATGGCCAAGAATATAGGTTATATTGGTAAATGTCCCCATGCACTTGAAAAATATTCTGCCTTTGGGACTTGCCTGGTGGTGCAGTGGTTGGGAATCCACCTGCCAATGCAGGATCGGACACGGGTTCAATCCCTGGTCTGGGAAGATCCCACATGCTGCGGAGCAACTGAGTCCATGCACCACAACTACTGAGCCTGTGCTCTAGAGCCTGCAAGCCACAATGAAGAGTAGCCCCCACTCACCACAACTAGAGAAAGCCTGCATGCAGCAACAAAGACCCAACGCAGCCAAAAAATAAATATAAATATTCTGCCTTTGTAGGGTGGAATGTTCTGTAAATGTTAATTAGGCAAGTTGGTTGATAGTGTTATGCATACCGTCTGTATCCTTGCCCATTCTTTGTCAACTTGTTTTATGAATTACTGAAAGAGGAGTGTTGAGTCTTCAAATATAATATATATAATTATATGCTATATATGATTTAAATTATAGTATATATATTTTATATATATATTTCTTCTTTGAGTTCTATCAGTTTTTGCTTCATGTGCTTTGATGCTCTGTTGTCAAGTGCATACATATTAAGGATTATCATATCTTCTTGATGAATTAACCTATTTGTCATTATGTGAATGACTCTTAATATTCCTTCTTCTGAAGTCTACATTGTTTGATATTAATGGAGCCTCTGGCTTGCTTTTGATTAATACTTGCAGGGTATATCTTTTTCCATCATTTGATTGGAAATTTCATTTTCTATCTTTTAACTTGTCTTGAAAGTAGATTTCTTACAGAACATATGTAACTGGGTCTTGTGATAATCTCTGCCTTTTAATTGAGATGTTTATTTTTTTTTAAGTCTTTATTGAATTTGTTAAAATATTGCTTCTATTTTATGTTTTGACTTTTTGTCCGGGCATGTAGCATTCCAGCTCCCCGACCAGGGATCGAAACTGCACCCCCTGCGTTGGCAGACGAAGTCTTAACCACTGGAGCACCAGGGAATCCCCTAATTGAGATGTTGAGATTATTTACATTTAACATAATTACTGATATGGTTGGATTTAAATCTATCATCATATTAGTTGATTTCTCTTTGTTCCATCTGATCTGTTCCCCCTTTTCTCTTTATTTCTTCTTCTAGACTGAGGGGTTTTAAACCCTCATTTTATCTCCATTATGGGTATATTAGTTGTACCTCTTAAAAAATTTTTAGTGATAGCCCTGGGGTTTACAATATACATCACAGTCTACCTTCACTTAATATTATACTTTTTCACATTTCACTTGCTAACAATACAGTATGCTTCTAGTTTTTCCCTTCCATCCTGTGTGACTATTGGTGTTGTGTGTTTTACATATATTATAAACTCCACAATACACTGTTACTATTTTTGCTTTAGATAGTTTTGGAATAATTAAAAATATGGGGGAAAGGTTTTTTATATTTACTTACATTTTGATCATTTCTGGAGCTATTAACTTTTATGTTAATAGCTGGATCCTCATTTTTTGTCTGGTATCATATGCCTTTTACTTGAAGAACCTCTTTACAATTTCTTGTAGGGCAGGTGTGCTGACATTGAATTACCTCATCTTTTGTTCATCTGAAAAGCCATTATTTTGCCTTCATTTTTGAAAGATATTTTTGCTGACTATAGCATTCTGGGTCATGAAGTTTTTTTTTTTCCCCCTTTCAGTACTTAAAAGGTATTACTCCGTTATCTTCTGGATTGCAAGTAGTCTGTTGAATTTTTTTTTTTTTTCTCAGAAGGTAATGTCTTTTTCCTCCAGCTGTTTTTCAGATTTTCTCTTTAACTTTGATTTTTAGCAGTTTAACTGTGAAGTGTCCAGGTATGTGCTCTGTGTTGTATTTATTTGTTTGCTTATTGTTTATATTTATTCTGTAGGATTCTCTGAGCTTCTTAGATCTGTGGTTTGATGCCTTTATTTTTGGAAAATTCTCAGCCATTTTTCCTTCAAATATTATTTCTGCCTTGTTCTCCATCTCTAGTTACATGTCTGTGGTATCATTTGATCATATCACAGCTGTTGAATGTTCTTTGTGTTGTGTCCTTCCTATCCCACCCCTATTGCCCCCTCTTTGTGTTTTAGTTTGGGTGATTTCTAGTGATCTGTCTTCAAGTTCATTGATTCCTTCCTTGATTATATTGAATGTTCTGGTGGGCCCATCAAAGGAACTTTTCATCTCTGATACCTTTACAAAAAAAGATAGCATTTCTGTTTGACTCTTTCTTACATATTCTAACCTTCTGTTGAAATTTACCATCTATTCATGCATATTGTCTACTAAATTCTTTAACATGTTAAGCATTGTTATTTTAAATTCCCTGTCTGGGTCATCTCTCAGTCTGGTTCTCTTGATAGCTTTGTCTCTGTTTCATACCCACTTAGCTTTTTTGTATACCTTGTAATGTTTGATCAACTGCTGGACATTATTATAGAACAGTAGAGACTGCGTTGGACATTAAATATTGATATTGAGATTACTATTACATTAGGGGTAGGTTTTTGGGGTAGGAAGGTCATCACATTTGTGCATATAAAATATTCAGGACCTGTTATAGGACTAGGAACATAATTTTACTTTTTCCAGTTATAAAATTTTACATTTCTGTAACTTACTGTTCTTTTTATAGCATCCCTAGGAGTTACCTCATCAGGACTTGCCCTCATAGTTGCTTTCTCCTTTGTTTCTGCTCCCACTGTATCTGAAACTCTTCCTTAGTTCTGTTGGCATCCACACCAAATGCCATTTGTTAGCAGGTTTGTCTTTTCTCACTAGACTATGATTTCTTAAAGTAGGTAGAGTGTCTTATTCGTATTTGGATCGCTATGATCTTTTAACTACATTTTAAATATATATATATTTGGTTAGAATTGAATTGATTTTATTAAATGATTTTTATTCTTTAGCCAGAAATCCACACTGCCACCACCCACTCCTCGCCACCAGTTAGTGGGAATATTGTCTCTGGTTTTCCACAGTCAACTGTGATGTATCTAAAAACTGCTCTGGGGTGAAAAGTGAGGCCTGGACGTGGATGAATTTATGAAGAGGTAGCTCTTTCATTACATTTTTTTTCACTACTAGTTTTATATGTATATTTTGTCTCTCTACCTTGACGGTAAGGTTTAGAGAGGAAATAGCTGTCTTCTGCTTCTCCTCTAGTGTCTTTTAGTAAGTAGCACAATGTTGAGCACACGGTAGATGCTCAGCAAATAATTAAATTAAAAATTTCTGAGATTTAATGATACTAATGGATTTTGGAATGAGTTGCCAATAGCTTTTCTTCTTCTGTTTATCCCTAAAAAATTTTGGGTAATGATGAGGATGATATTTTTCCATTCCTTACTGGCTCTGTTTTCTTTGGCAAGTTTCTTAACATCTTGTGCTTTGGTTTATTCAGCTATACCATGGGAATAATAACAGTACCTATCTCATAAGATTATTATGGTGATTAAGAAAAATAATGCAGTAAATGTTAGTTGCTGCATTCTAGCTTCTCAGTTATTATTAGCAGTGCATGTTAGAAGGGCATCTTTAAGTTTTTAGACGCTAAGTTCTTTCTGTAGGAGGGTTTTGCTATCTGAAAACCATCTATCTCAGTATGGATAAATATAACTACTTCTGTATTGAATAAGGAAGTAACCTTTGCTCAGAATATTAACAACAAAAAGGGAGCAGAGCTAATTAATTTCTACCTTGTTAGCAATAATGCAATGTTGTACCTTCTCTCTATTCCCAGGGGCATAGAGATCAATACAGAAATAGAGTTCCCAGATCAGCCTTCCCTAGGACCAAAGGTACTTCATCTTACAGATCATTTTTAAAAAAAAAAAAATTTATTTATTTATTTTTATTTTTGGCTGCGTTGGGTCTTTGTTACTGTGCACAGGCTTTCTGTGGTTGCGGCGAGCGGGGAGTACTCTTCGTTGCAGTGTGCGGGCTTCTCATTGCGGTGGCTTCTCTTTGTTGCGGAGCATGGGCTCTAGGTGCTCAGGCTTCAGTAGTTGTAGCAGGTGGGCTCAGCAGTTGTGGCTCACGGCCTCTAGAGTGCAGGCTCAGTAGTTGTGGTGCATGGGCTTAGTTGTTCCACGGCATGTGGGCTCTTCCTGGACCAGGGATCGAACCCATGTCCCCTGCATTGGCAGGTGGATTCTTAACCACTGCGCCACCAAGGGGAGTCCTACAGATCATTTTTAGTTACAGTTGACCGTTGAACAACATGGGTTTGAACTGCACGGGTCCATTTACATGCAGATTTTTTTTTTTTTTTTTGCTAAATATGTGCTACAGTACTACATGATCCATGGGTGCAGAACCTTGGATATGGAGGGTCGACTGTAAAGTTATACATAATTTTCAACTGCACATGGGGCGTCTACACCCCTTAACCCCACATTGTTCAAAGGTCAACTGCATATTTTAAAACTATATTAATCCTTACCTTTAGGCATTATTTATTGTTGTTTATTTTTACAGTCTCTTCCTTTTTACCACCATTATTGACCAAATCATGTTCAATAGATAAATAAAGCCCAGGGGGAATTACAGAAAGGTGATGATAGCCTGGTGAGAGTTATTTAAAATATTTGGCAGACAACTATTGGGAAAATATTGTTAAAAGTGGTAAGGTGCAATTTTCTGGATTCACTGTTTTCCTTACCTAACAAGAAGGTACAAAACACACAATTACAGATGAAAAAGAATTCTCCTTTGCATAGCCTTGGTGCCTGTATTACTGAACCCCTTTGTTAGATTATTGATTATGATACTTGAACAGTACTCTCTTCTCTAAATTCAGTACACTACTATTATATGTGGGATAAGGATAATTTTTCACATACTTTTTAAGTTTTGGAAGGAAACAGGTGATATATTTGACCTGCAAATCTGTGGTATAATCAGTTAATGTTTTAACTGCTGTGATACCAAGTATAAGGTGATAATAACATAGCACGAACTATGTTAGGAGCAATGGGAATGGAGAAGGGATTGAAAGAAGGGAAGTTTAAATAAACTTTTTTTAACCACAGCGATTTTTTGTTCATTTTACTAAAGAGTATTTCTTATACAAAAATATTTATACGAATGTTGGAAAAAACTGGAAAGTATAGATAAGCTGCTAAAGACTTAGGAATACATACACGCCATTAAAAAAATACGTATTTTGGTAGTCAGTTTCCTCAAATAACTTTTCTCAGGGTAAAGAGGCTTGAAGAGTTCAGTTTGGTGTCAGGACATCCTGTTTGCACCTTGGTAATAGTACATTGCCTAATGGAAAGCACACCTCGAGAGGAATGTTGTAAAGAGAATTTGTGCTGACAAAAGAAATCTGCCCAAAGTATCTCACATACAGTCTTTAGGGGCCACTACTGTCGGCTTTTTTCGTGTTTGTTTTACATAAAGGCTTTCTGCAGTTTTTCATGCCTCGTGGATGGTGGCCAAACTTAGATTTGGTTATGAATTCCTGTCTCTTCTTTCCTTTAACCTCGAAAAAGACAGTTTTTATTATGGGAAATTTCAAACATACACGTAACTGGAGAGAATAATACAGTGAATCCTCATGCCATTCTTATGTGTCCCTTCTCACTTTCTTTTTGACCTAGAGTATTTTGAAGAAAGTCCCGATAACCTATCATTTCACCTTTAAATATTTAGTGTGTATATCTGTTGGACAGAAAAGCACATTATCATACACATTAACAGATTCCCTATAACCTAATTCCTTAACATTACCTAATACTGAATCTCTTCCCTTGATTTTTCTCAAAAATGGCTTTTTACAGTTAACTCTTTGAATCAGGTTCAGATAAGGTCCACCTAATGCATTTGATCGATACATATCTTTAATTTCTTTTAATCTGTAATAAATCCCCTCTTTGTTGTTGTTGTTGCTGTTACGCCATTTATTTGTTGAAGAAACTGGATTGCTCCCCTTCCCCGCATTATGGATTTTGCTGATTGTATCCTTGTATCGTATAACATGTTACTCTTTCACCATATTACCTGTAAACAGGTAGTTAGATTTGGAGGCTTAACTATTTTTGTAATCATTCAGATTTTTTATTATTCATAGGTGGTATATTGTACTTCCCGTTCACATTAGAAAGCCATAATGTTTGACTGTCCTACTTTGTATGCTAAGATTAATTGGCGGGTTCATGTTGGCATAGCCTTTTGTTGTCAAGTTCTATTACCCCGTTTGGCCAACAAAAATCCATGGGGTGACTTTCTGACAGCCTGCTGATTTCCAGGTCTGTCCACCTTTCATCAAATGGTCCTAATTTAACCCTAACTGACGATTGTTGCCTGAATCATTTATTTCACTATTGTTACACTTTAAGAAGACAGAGACTTGTAGAAAATGAAATGAAAAATTTTGGCTAAGAACTTTAAAAAAAACTGAGAGTAAAATGAGGTGTCTGAAAAATTCGTTGATGCAAAGTACTTTTTTGTCTGATTATATTTAGTGAAAGAAGTGTAGAAAGGAATGTTTAAAAGTTGTATGTTTAGGAATTCCCTGGCGATCCAGTGGTTAGGACTCTGTGCTTCCACTGCTGCATGGCATGGCCAAAAAAAAAAAAAAAAAAAAGTTGTATGTTTAGGTAAATTCCCCTCCATTTATTTGTTTTTGAGTGAGTTATCTTTAACAGGTTTTACTGGAACAGTTTTTTTTTTTTAACATTTATTTATTTATTTGGCTGCGTTAGGTTTTAGGTGCGGCACGCGGGATCTTTCATTGCGGCGCACGGGCTTAGTTGCCCCGCGGCATGTGGGATCTTAGTTCGCCGACCAGGGATCGAACCCACGTTCCCTGCATTGGAAGGTGGACTCTTAACCACTGGACCACCAGGGAAGTATGGGAACAGATTTTGAGCTAGACTCCTGCTTTTGGATTATCGTGCATTTGCGAAATATTTTTATCTACGTTGTGGTTTGTTCCAAGGATAAGAAAGTTCTAAGGTTACTTTGGTTGGGGATTATGGATCATGAATCCATATAGGTCACTTGAATTCGTATAGGTCATTTTTTCTCACTGCTGTAGTCACATATTTTTCTTGTTATTTTATCTGGATGGCTGTTGTATAAATATCAGTAGTAATATTTAACCTTATATAGTACTTCCTATGTGCCAGACACTGTACTTTGTTATTTGCATGTACTAGTTTATTTAATCCTTACATGATTATCATCCCTGTTTTACATATGAGGAAACTGAGTCAGGGAGATTAAGTGATTTGCCTAGGTCACGCAGCTAATAAATGGTAAGAGCTAGAATTTTGACCCAGACAGTTCAGTTGCAGGATTTATGTTCTTAGCAGAAGGACAGAGTGGATTATGTAGTGTCTCTGTTACTAGAAAAATAGCTCAGGTGCACTGTCCTACTATCCCTGGAGGATAATCTATATTTGTATATAAATAATCTGCATATATACAAGTTTTGTTTGCTTGTGTGTGTATATATAGAGAGACACATATATACACATAACATGTCCACTTGGAAGGGCAAGTATGTAGGGTTTTCCCTTTAGGAAGGTTCTTCTTACTCAGAAACCTTTTGTGAATCTCTTAACTGGACCTTAGTTGGAGGTGGCAGAAACAGCCCTCAGACTCTGGTATTATCAGCTGGGGTAGAATCAGGCGGTCAGAATAGATGGTAAGTTCACAAGAGAAACTTGGCAGACAGCTTGAGGTCACAGTCTGATTCACACAGGATACTACTCTGGCCATTGGACCCTTTTTGCTTTAAAGTTCAAGCTACTTGCTCTCTGAACAGCCACCTGGATCTTAGCTACACAATTTCAGGTTGTTTTTGGAGCAGAAAGCCATATAGCTCATGTCCAATACCATAAAAACAATTTTTCAAATTCTGCAAATCATAATAAATAGCAGCCATAGGTCTCAGTTACAGAACTAAGAGTCAGGAGGTACTATAGACTATTTGTCCCAAGTATATCTCTGCTATCTCTTTGCTAAGTAATTTTTTTTTAATTGAAGTACTGTGTCTCATATTTCAACAAATTGTGAAATAATTTTCTTCCCCTCTTTTGCGTCCCCCATTCTATTTCTACTTGAGCAAGTAAATTCATTATTTCTACCAAGTGTCAGTTCAAATGAATAATCTGAGCGGTCATGTTCTTTCACCAAAAAAGTCACTGCCTTTCTTTATGTTTTTATATTCGAATGGTGCTTATTTTGTATTAGTCTGTTAAGAAGTTAATCTGTGTGGATAAGAAAATGACTAGATCCTCAAGGATCTGAACATTGTTGTAACAATCTGATGTTTTAAGCAGTTGGGTATCACTGATAGGGATGAGTTAATACAAAACTATGAGGAAGCCTCCTCAGGTCAGGAGCTGAATGAGCTGGATTTATCTAGTGTCTTTTAGTCTGTGTGTGAAGCTTCCAGCAGTTGTGTACCAGTGGTAAACTTGAACAGGAAAGGCCTCAAGGGATTGATTCTCTAGGTGTAAGAGCGAGGGTGGATTTAAAAACAACATATTTCTTAATTTTATTTATTCTATTTACATATTAAAATATTGACACTTTTATGTAATTTTGGTAATCATCATTGCATAATTAAATTTTCCCAAATTTATAGAATTTCTTAAAGTACTTAACACATTTTGTTAAAGATGTTCATGCCTTCTAACAGAAGCAGATTTCCTAAATCATCCTCTTGACTTCCATGCATTCTTTCCTTTTTAGTAAGTTTATTTCCTTTTTAGTAAGTTTCTCTTGGAGAAAAAAAAAAAAAAGAATTTTTTATTACCCTTCTATATTTAAAAAAACACCTAGCTTTCTTATTCACCTGGAGAATGGAGAACTTGGTAAAACAGGGAATATGTTAGTGTTTTTGCAGGATTCGTTTCCCATAGTTTTTTTTCTCTTGGTGTGTAGTTATTATATATCCTGGGTCACAGAATTAGACAATTTTAGGGCCTAGGATCCTTAGGAAAGGGTTTTTAAAATCTGAGGTCAAATATACCCTCATTTTAAAGTTGAAGAAACAGAGTCGATTCTTTAGCTTCATTGGTGACTGTCCTGTATATCTGTTCTTGTTGGTTGCTTAGTGAGGTGGTCAGCTCCTCAGAGATAAGATAAACCATAAAACCAGAGGGAGACGCTGAATTTGGTGTAATAGAAATTCAAGTTGAATATTGTGTTGGGCACATACTAACAGAATTCTGGCTAGAACTGAGTTAAGAAAGACAAGCTACATGTGAGTTACCCTCATGTGGCTGAGTCCGTTCCAACATGGTGCCAAACTCTACAGTGGGAGGTTGGCCTCATGTCTGGCCTGTGTAAGTGGGCCTTGGCACCAGTCCCTTGAGCAGGTGGTCACAGCTGGAGCAGTAGAGTTGGTCTCGCTCGGTATGCATGATGTGAACAGCAGCAGCTACATCCTTGAGGAAAACTTGAGGTTGTTTCCTACAAAGTTGGTGATGTTTGTACAGATATATATTTTTTACTGACCTTCTTATAAACTCTTTCTTGGTTCCCATAGTTTTGAAGTTGTTTCTTAAGGGCTTACAGGAAGAACAGTCACATCATATATAAATAATAATTTTGTATCTCTCTTTCTAGTTTATACATCTCATAATTTTCCCGTGTATTCTCTAGAATGTCCAGAGCAATGCTTGATGGATGGCGTCCTTGTCTTTTTCCAGACTTCTTAACAGGAGTGCCTGTAGCATTTCACCATGAGATTTGATTTGGTTTCGGATGGATATTTATGAGTCGATACTACTTTAGCTAGATAAAGTGTCTTAGTTCAGCTTTTGATTTTGCAAATTAAGGAGGAAACAACATAGAAAGTTCAGGAGAGAGCTGAAAATATGTGAGGTATTAAATACATGGGGATATTTATCCTAGAGAAGAAAAAACTATGGGATAATTTCATTATCCTCAAGTATAGGTAGGACCTTTGCTGGCAAATTAAAGCTTCCAGGTGATCTTTGAATATGAGAAAACAGTCTAATGCTTTGGGGATGCTGCTGGGACAGAGCACCACTAGATGTCCCTACATGCTCTCACTGGGCAAAAGCACTGCACCCTTGAACCTGAAAGACAAGCTTCCTTCCTCCTGCGATGCCCCTCCAGCGCCCTCTACTGACCACAAGCTTAACATCACGCTTTCTGTAAAGGGAAAAGGCTTAAAAGAGTCCAGAGCATTATCACAGAGCAGGTACTGAAGGGTGAATTTGGAGTTGAGAGGCAATAAATTGATAGCTGGCACTGAAGCCAGACACAAGAGTACGTACTCTATAATTACACTTTTATAAAGTACAGAAAGAAGCAAAACTAATCTGTACTGTTTGAAGTCAGGCTAGTGGTTACCCTTGGAGAAAAGTAGTAGTGACCAAAAAGGAGCATGGATGGGGCTTTTGTAGTGCTAAGAGTGTCCTCTTTCTGGATGTGGATGCTGGTTACACAGGTGTGTTCAGTATGTGAAGAGCTATACTTATTCTAATGCATATTATACTTCAATAAAAGTAAAAGTGTGGTACGGTCTGATTCCAAAAGTATAAACTTAAAAGCAAGATCCAGATCCAGGCTAGAACAGGGAAAATACAAAATAATCCAGGGTATCTCAACTTTATTTATTTTTAAAATTACTTATTTATTTATTTTTATTTTTGGCTGCGTTGGGTCTTAGCTGTGGCACGCAGGATCTTTCGTTGCGGCGCGTGGGCTCCAGACCACGCGGGCTCTGTAGTTGCGGCACGCAGGCTCTCTAATTGTGACGCACAGGCTCAGTAGTTGCAGCACGCGGGCTTAGTTGCCCCGCGGCATGTGGGATCTTAGTTCTCTGGCCAGGGATCGAACCCACGTCCCCTGCATTGGAAGGTGGATTCTTAACCACTGGACCACCAGGAAAGTCCCTCAACCTTATTTTTATTTCTTAAAACCTGTTTGAGGGCTGTTCAACTTAATGTCAAAAAACAGGTATCTAATTCATTCAGCAAAAAATATTAGGGCTTCCCTGGTGGCACAGTGGTTAGGAATCCGCCTGCCAATGCAGGTGACACGGGTTCGAGCCCTGGTCCGGGAAGATCCCACATGCCGCGGAGCACTAAGCCCGTGCGCCACAACTACTGAGCCTGCACTCTAGAGCCTGTGAGCCACAACTACTGAGCCCATGCACCGCAATGAAGAGTAGCCCCCGTTCACTGCAACTAGAGAAAGCCTGCGTGCAGCAACGTGACCCCACGCAGCCAAAAATTAAAAAATAAAGATAAATTTTAAAATACATATATATATTAATTGCCAGGCTACCTTTTTTTTTTCCATTTGGGATCAAATAGTTAATGCTGAGGTCTTCTATAGAGCAACATACACTTTTTTTTTTTTTTTTTTTAATTTATTTATTTATTTTTGGCTGTGTCGGGTCTTCGTTGGTGCGCGCGGGCTTTCTCTAGTTGTGGTGAGGGGGGGCTACTCCTCGTTGCGGTGCGTGGGCGTCTCATTGCGGCGGCTTCTCTTGTTTTGGAGCACCGGCTCTAGGCGCGCACGCTTCAGTAGTTGTGGCACACGGGCTCAGTAGTTGTGGCTCACGGGCTCTAGAGCGCAGGCTCAGTAGTTGTGGCACACGGGCTTAGTTGCTCCGCGGCATGTGGGATCTTCCCGGACCAGGGCTCGAACCCGTGTCTCCTGCATTGGCAGGCGGATTCTTAACCGCTGCGCCACCAGGGAAGTCCCCAACATACACTTCTTATGATGTTGACGTTCTTCTTACCAAGTATTCAAACAGGAGCTTCTAAGTTTTTTTCTTTATGGCTTTTCAGATACCTCTTTGTTCTTAGTTTAAATTAAATATCACTGCTCTCCTCTGTAAGCATTATCTTTGCTTTTATCTTTGTCACCATATACCCTTCTTCTTGAAGCAGTTAAATCACCAGATCCCCTTTTGCCTGGCTAAGAAATTTGGGGGCCCACAGTGGTAACTCCCATGTAAATGTTAATGGGAATGAGAACCATAGATGTTTGATTCAGGAATTTGTGGTGATAGGAGAGTCTCAATGTGTGGCTTTTAAAAGCTGCAAGCAGAAGCAGGTCAGTACTGTGGTTTGTTCAGGAGTAGATAACTCTGGGTACAAAATCTTAGGAATTCACCAAGTTAGGAGTTGAACTTGGATCCACAAGATGGATATGGAATCTGGATAGGAGTCAAATTTCCAGAAAGTGAAGGTTGCTAAGAAACTCTGACATTACACTGTGGATAGAATTTAGGGTGAATTTTAGAGTCAGCTGTGTAAAGCCCAATCGTTGCTAAATCAAATTAAAGTGAATAACAGTAATAGACTTGGAATTACCTACTTTTGTGTACAGAGCTTGGTATCTTCACATATCTAGGCTGTGGTTGTTTTTGTGCTTTGAATCGCTGGTGGCACTCATATCTAGAGAGGCTTTGTCCAGGCTGAGAGAGTTACTACAAACATGTAACACAGCAGGCTGAAAACATGGAGTGATTACCTTGCAAAAATTGTTTCCTTATATTTTTTAGCCCTTAAGTTATTTGAGGGTAGAGGGAAGAAAATAGTGTGAGTGGTGAAACTAGCCAGTGAGCCTTTCATTTATACATTCAATCCACGTACTCACCAAACAAATATATGGGTATTGACTATATCTTAGGTGCTGTCCTAGGCATCAGGGACTGATGCAGTCCCTTGGCCCTCTGGGGAGTTACTGTTTTGTATTCCTCTGTGTGAGGGCTGCTTTTATTCTACTTGTCTGTGGCATGCAGCTTTGTCACCAACTCCTTTAGGATTCTCTTGAGGCTTCAAGAACTGTTACTTGGATTTCATATCCAGGCTAATGAGAGAGTTTCCTGACTTTTATTTATTTCATTTTATTACTAATCTGAGCTTGTACTATGCTACCAATAAAGGGCTTCATTAGCAAATTTAGCATCTTAAAGAAAAGGTGCCTATGATGGAAGGTATGAATCTCATTCTGCACATGTACTCCAGAGTGGCAGGTTGTAAATTTGCTGTCCTCCACAACTGCTCATCTGTATCTAGAACAATTTTAAATCACATCACTACATCTGGTTCTCAATGCTTGTGCTGATGATGGAAGGGAGCATTGGAACGGGTAGTATAAATATAGTGTAATATGAGTGGGAGATTATGGGTATTAAGAAGTTAAATTTAGGGACTTCCCTGGTGGCGCAGTGATTAAGAATCCGCCTGCCAATGCAGGGGACACGGGTTCAATCCCTGGTCCGGGAAGATCCCACATGCCACGGAGCAACTAAGCCCGTGAGCCACAACTACTGAGCCTGCATGCCACAACTACTGAAGCCCGTGCGCCTAGAGCCCGTGCTCTGCAGCAAGAGAAGCCACCGCAATGAGAAGCCTGCGCACCGCAACAAAGAGTAGCCCCCGCTCGCCGAAGTTGAATTTATATTTCAAAATGATTGTCTTTTGATCTGGGAATTGGTACTATTTACCAGGTAAACTAACTGGCCCTTCTCTGTGGTTCTCTTGCTCATTCTGGACGTGAATTCTGTCATCTCCCAGACCAGTCCTCCTTAAATAGTACCACATACCAATCTGAAAACGTGCTGAGTTTTACTTCTAGTTAAGTGATTATTTAGGTGTTAGAAGTCAGTAGTTTTAACAATACGTGGTTTGCTAATACATTAATTTAAAATAGGTGACTACATCTATACCAATATTTAGGCAGATTAGATGGACCACACATAATATATATACATGGTGTTAGCAGACTTTAGTCAACTGGCTTAAATTTGCCTCAGGTGGCCTCTTGAGTATTCTGCTTATTGCCGGCAGTTTCTGCTCTTAGCGTAGCACAAGCAGATGTGGAGAACCAGGGCATTTTGTTGGCAGGAGATTCTGGTTGCCAGCCCCCCGCCTCACCGTTCAGCCAGTGCTTGTCTGTGCTTGCTTTTGCAAGGGAGCTTTTCCCTAGTCCGTCACATCATGCAGTTTTCTTTTACGTACCCACCCACAGCCTGGTTCTGCGTTTATTATCACAGTGCTCTCTTCCTTTTAGATTTCAGGGAAGGGGGGAGTTGAGGGTGGGAGAGGATTAAGAGCTACTTAGTCTTTTAAAAATCCAGAGCTTAAAAAAAATCCTTCTCAGATTCTATTAAAGAAAAATTCTTAGACCCTAAGGAAAGAGCAGGAGGTGCCAGAGTTGTACAGCTTTTAGGAGATAAAACGACCACGGAATCCATCAGGGTGCAGCATCCTCCTGGGTTTGCGGCAGGTGATTTAACGTAAGCTGTGGAAGTTCAGTTTCAGGATTGCACCTTAAAACTGGAATAGTAGGGAATTTGTGTCAGGTTCAGAATCCATTATTTGTCTCGTTTTTGAACAATAGAAAAAAAAACCACTTTGGAAAAATCCTGGGTTTTTATTTTACTCTTAACACAGCAGAGTTGTAGAAGTAGGGGAAAAGCCCGTCTTTGTAGTACTAGGAATTCCACAAATTTATTTGATAAGATGTTTTCAGACAGTAGATTGGTGTGCACTTGGGCTGGCTTTCCTGTATCCTGTAGAATAAAGAGTACTGCGCCCGAATGACCATTAATATGTGATTTTTCTTCTATTATTTACCCCAAAGTAAAAACTCTGCTGAGTGTTGTCTGTGTTATGATTTTGTTAATGTGTTTACTTCGTTTCCTGCTGTCTTGGCTAGCCATCAGATAGAGTTTTTTCCTTACTGTAAATTGCTCCAAAACAATTTTATCAATTCAGGATTCAAATGGTAGGCTTTATGAAAGTAGATAAAGAACTTAAACAGAATTACTCGCCAGTTATATCCCTAAAGATTTTTATCTGTGTTTATCGTATGAATTATTTGTATGAAATATTTTTTTCACTTGTATGTAATATTATCTGAAGGGTCCATCCTTCTTGTCTAAAATGTGCTTTAAAAGGTCTTCTTGAAAGATAGTTTTATCAGACTGTTTTAATTGCTTCCTCTTCACCCCAAGGATGGATGGAAACCATCCTCTGCTACAGCCTGCTTTTTTTCTTCCCTCCCTCCCTCCCTCCCTCCTTCTCTCCCTCCCTCCCTTCCTCCCTCCTTCCCACCCTCCCTCCCTTCCTCCCTCCTTCCCACCCTCCCTCCCTCCCTCCCTTCCTCCCTTCCCCTAGACTGTAGTAATTTGTCTGTACAATATCTTTCTAATCTCTGCCCGGTCTCCACGTGTCCCAAATAGAACATCTCCAGTCCTGTCCTCTCCCGCCATTTTCATATGCCTACAAGACAGCTTGATATAGTGCTAAGAGGGCTGAATCAGAACCCAGGAAATCTGATTCTTGTACTTTTTGCGTGACTGTGAGCCTTTGGGCAATCAGACTGCTCTGATCCTTAGTTTCATCATTCTTAAGATAAAAGGATTGCATTTCCTGAGCTTTTAAGTTCCCCACCCCTTTACTTTGCTTCAGTCTTTACTGTTCCTTCAAACTTAGCCTGTCCAAAATAGAACTCATCCATTTCCTCTCCCAAAAGATAGTTTTTGTCCCTATTCTGTAAATGAGAAACTAAGACCCAGAGATACTGAATAAATTTTACAAATCATACTACCCTTGTGTTCAGAACCTAGATATCTTCGCTCAAGCGTACAGGTATTACTCTTCCTCTACAAAACGCATTAAAGTGTAACGATTCAAAAAGGTGTTGCATTACCGGTGAGGTCTCTTGAGACTGAATATGAGTGTCATTTGTAAAACCCTCTGTCTTCCTACATAAGGTTATAGCTTGAATTTTCAGGGCTCTGAACTTTGAGTGGGCTTGGCTGTCAGAAGATTGGTTTCTTCAGTCCTGTGTTCACAGATGGGATCATTCCTGATCTGGGTTAGTTGACATTACAGTGTAGGGTCTAATGACAGAAAAAAAGTGGTCAGGTTTTACTTTACAGTGTGTTATTTGATAGCTCTGATAATGCCTGGCCATTTGCTTCTACTACCACTGTTAATAGTGATTCTTATCAAGCAAGTTGATTTTCATCACCAGATTAGGAGTTGAAATGATTTTCTCTGATTGAAGAGATGAACTGGGGTTTGGAGTTGATTTTTTATCTTTTGTATTATGCAGATGTGTCTCATTCATCATTAATATCAAAGTGTTTGTGTGATTTCAAAGGTCCCATTCAGTTCTGATTCTGTGAATGCAGCACTATTGAAATGTTTCTAGTCGATTCCAGAGAGCTTCCTTAGTTTACACCTTTACACCATCTAGGTAAAACAGATTATTGTGAGGAATTACGGCAGTGCTAGACATTGGTTGAAGTCAGTAGTAATGAGTTTAAAGTCCTGTTATTTTGCAGTTGACCAATAGGAAGCCTCTTAAAATGGACATTTCTAATACTCTTAATCCAGTAACAAGAGTTTTCTAGCAGGTTATTGCTCTTACTGCTAATTATGCTTTCTCTCATAGACAGGGATTAAAGTCACTACTCTTGATTTGCTTTTTGGCTTGCATTACCCACGTACAGGGTAACAAAGCTTTTAGTGTAACACTTTGAATGTTTAAAACACTTTTCTTTTGAGGAGCGAAGCATCTTAAGTTAATGTTTGAGGCGGTAATTGTACTTTCAAGCTGGCAAAACAAAGTGCTGCCTCAGTTTGGAAGTCGCGATGGTACTGGTGTCTTCTCCCTAGTTATGTTGGCAGGTATTTCGAATTAGGCACCTACATTTTTGGAGAGAAGGGTTTTTAGACTAAACCTGGTATATATACCAGTATGATCCTTCTCTTTTGACCCACCATTGATAAATCCATATGTAATATTAATATATTTATTCATTCACAAAATACTGTCCTACGAATTAGATATATAGTAGTATTCAAAATAGATGTCGTCCTTGTCCTCATGGCCCTCTTTTCATCTTGAGAGATGTGAATGCTTTTGACTTGTAGTCATGAAATTAAGGTGGTGTGTTATCTCTAGCCTGTTGCAGAGAGCATCATAGCTCACCCTATACAGATTAGCTCTAGCCTAAATTATACACAAAAGATAACTTTTCAGAGAAAGCGATCTAATTTAAAAATTCTCTACATTGCAAAAAAACTTTCAGGCATCAAAAAATTCATGTATCTGAACCAAAATCCTTTTTTGTTGCTGTGCCACCTTTGATGGAAATATAAAACTCATTCAGAGACTTGAAAACAGAAAAATCCTTAAAATTGTTACAGAGGTGTTTTCTCATGCCAGTTGGAGTGTTTTGGTTGTGTAGAAGTGTTTCTACTAGATCACAGCGTTGTCTTTGAAAGGAAAGAGCCACCGCCTGTCATTTGAACGCCCTTCCATTGTTGGTTACTTGGCACAACCTTAGGAGACTATAAGAGTAAAACATCAGAGTCCCAAAAAAAGAATTATTGAATGGTGAACATGTTAGCCATAAAAAAAAAAAAAAAGAATAAGAAGGGTTGGAAGATAAAGTTGAGGAAACCTCCCAGAAAGCAGAACACGAAGAGATTAAAAAAAATGTTTTTAATGTGAAAATTAGAGGTACAGCCCCGAAGGTCTGTCTTTCAAATACAGTAATAGGAGTTCCATTACAAGAAAACAATTCGGGAGGAAATTATGAGGAAATAATCCAAGAGGATTTCTCAGAACTGAGAAAGGTGTTTCTAGTTTGTGAAAGAATTCACCAGGTGCCCAAACTCATGGATTAAAACAACCCCACAGTACATCATTATGAAAAGATGTTCCCTGGGGCTAAAGCTTTCTTTGAAGGAAGAGAGGTTACAGATAAGGGATTAGGGATCACAGTGGTTCAGATTCCTTAACAGGTGGTGGAAGGAACAGGACAGTGGTGAAATGCTCTCAAAATTCTGAGGCGATATCCGTCTCCAACCTGTGATTTGCTACCCACCAAGCCATCAAGGTGGACCATAACATATTGAGGCATGAAGGTCTCAGAAACTTACCTCTCCTTCATATGTTTCCTAGTCAGTGGACATAGTGATTCACCAGAATGAGAGAGTAAACCCTCAGAGAGAAGAAAGAAACTTGGAAGTTCACTCTTGAGAGGGACAAAGGGAATGAATGAATCCCCAGGAGGATGGCGATGAGAAGTCCTAGGAAATGTGCCTTTGAAACAGATTGAAGAGAGTTGTAACACTCCAGATATAATGATCCAAGGGGAAAAAAATGAACTTAGATTGAGAGGAATTTTAATTTTGAGGCTTCGGAGAAGCATTTTTAGATAAGTTAGTGATTCATAGAAAACAAAGCGAATTTCTAAATTTTTACATTTAAAGGTACTTACTATCTTTAGGGAAAAAATTACACACAAAAAATTTTTAGCATAGTATATATATAGTTCATGTCTTAGCTGTGAATTGAATATTGATTTAATAAATAATGGTAATAATAACTATATTGGGAAGATATGCTTCATCTTCCATAGCAGGGGGCTACCTGTTTTTGTAGTTTCTTTGGAACCCAGACCAACCCATATGTTAGCATATTGTCTGTGGCTGTTTTCATGTTACAGTGGCAAAATTGATTAGTTGCAGCAGAGACCATGTGGCCTACAAAGCCTAAAATATTTATTACCTGACCTTTTAAAATTTATTTATTTATTTATTTATTTTTGGCTGTGTTGGGTCTTTGTTTCTGTGCGAGGGCTTTCTCTAGTTGTGGCAAGCGGGGGCCACTCTTCATCGCAGTGCGCGGGCCTCTCACTATCGCGGCCTCTCTTGCCGCGGAGCACAGGCTCCAGACACGCAGGCTCAGCAGTTGTGGCTCACGGGCCTAGTTGCTCCGCGGCATGTGGGATCTTCCCAGACCAGGGCTTGAACCCGTGTCCCCTGCATTGGCAGGCAGATTCCCAACCACTGCGCCACCAGGGAAGCACACCTGACCTTTTATAAAAACATTTGCCAACTCCTATTTTATAGGGAGAAGCTGATAGAATAATGTTTAAAATTGGAAAAAACAATATAATAACACTATTAGCGTGTTTTTAAGAAATTTTATTTATTTATTTATTTATTTTGAAGTATAGTTGATGGACATATTTTGTTAGTTTCAGGAGTATGCTTCAAAATCAGGGAGTGTGATACCTTCAGCTTTCTTCTTCTTTCTCAAGATAGCTTTGGATATTTGGGGTCTTCTGTCGTCCCATACAAATTTTAGGATTATTTGTTCTAGTTCTGTGAAAAATGCCATTGGTTTTGATAGGGATTGCATTGAATCTGTAGATTGCTTTGAGTAGTATGGTCATTTTAACAGTATGATTCTTCCAGCCTGTGAGCACAGTATATCTTTCCATTTATTTGTGTTGTTTTCAGTTTGTTTCATCAATGTCTTATAGCCTCAGAGTACAGGTCTTTCAGCTTCTTTGTTCAGTTTATTCCTAGGTATTTTACTCTTTTTGATGCGATTGTGTTTTCTTAATTTCTCTTTCTGATAGATCATTATTAGTGGATAGAAATGCTGTGGATTTCTATTATTAATTTTGTATCCTGCAACTTCACTGAATCCATTTACTAGTTCTAATGGGTTTTTGTTGGCATCTGCAGGGTTTTCTATATGTAGTATCATGTCATCTGCAAATAGTGATAGTTTTACTTTCCAGTTTGTGTTTTAAAAGTTCCTACTGAAGGTTCAGGCAAGGCTCACGTTGGGCCAGCTTGGGTCATATGTTCTTTTTTTTTTTTTTTTTTTAATAAATTTATTTATTTATTTATTTTTGGCTGAGTTGGGTCTTTGTTGCTGTGCTCGGGCTTTCTCTAGTTGCAGCCAGTGAGGGCTGCTCTTTGTTGTGGTGCGCGGGCTTCTCATTGCTGTGGCTTCTGTTGTTGTGGAGCACAGGCTCTAGGCGTGTGGGCTCAGTAGTTGTGGCGTGTGGGCTCAGTAGTTGTGGCTCACGGGCTTAGTTGCTGCACAGCATGTGGGATCTTCCCGGACCAGGGCTCGAACCAATGTGTCCCCTGCATTGGCAGGTGTACTCTTAACCACTTTGCCATCAGGGAAGCCCCTTTCCAATTTGGATGCCTTTTATTTCTTTTTCTAGTCTGATTGCTATGGCTAGGACTTCCAATACTATACTGAATAAAAGTGGCAAGAGTGGGCATCCTTGTCTTATTCCTGATCTAAGAGGAAATGCTTTTAGCTTTTCACTGTTGAGTATGATATTAGCTGTGGGTTTGTCATATATGACCTCTATTATGTTGAGGTATGTTCCCTCTGTGCCCACTTTGTTGAGAGTTCTTATCGTGAGTGGATGTTGCATCTTGTCAAAAGCTTTCTTTGCATCTATTGAGATTGTCCTATGATTTTTATCCTTCATTTTGTTAATGCGGTATATCACTGTTTTCTAGAAATATTTTGGAAAGTAGTAGGAAGAATAGCTACAGATCTACCTCTGGGAAGAGTGAGTCAGGAATGGCGGGGAGTAGAGTCAGAGGGATATTTTTTGCTTTAAGCTTTATATTATTGAATTCTTAAGCTAAGTACATTTTTACTTTGAAAAGGTATGAATGATGCATGCTGAGAAATTGGACTAAAAGAACAGAATAAACAGGAAAGGGAAAAAAGATAGAGGCCACCAATTATGATGAAGAAAGTAGGAGCTCAAAGCTTTTTCTGTAAACATAGCTTTCCCATTTATTCACTCACTCATTCCACAGATAGTCATTTATGAGTCCAAATGTCAGGCACTGAGCCTGATGCTACAGGACAGAGGCCCTTCCCCAGAGGGTGCTTAGGCCCTTAGCCGATGGCATGCACAGACAGGGAAAAGATGACATGGTGATATAGCTGCTATGGCTTAGTGCTTCTCACGAGATGCTTTCAGGGTTTAGGGAAGTCGGGTAAGACATCCTGGAGAACGTGACACCAGAGTTGAGTTTCAAAGGATAAGAGACAGGAGTGGAAGGAGAGTGGAAGGGTTTTCCTGGTGAAGCATAGCTTGAACCTCAAGTATTCAGTACCGTTGGGTGAATGGTGGAAGGTAACGTCAGAGCAGCAGACTCGGAATAGAGGCCAGATCGCTTACGCAGGGCTCTGTGCCATGACGAATTTGTTTTCCTTTTTGAAGACACTGCAGAGGTATGATCTGATTTTGTTTATACTTTAGGAAAACATACTCTTGGTCCAATGAGGGTAATGGCATGAGGGTAGAAGGTACTTAGAGACTTAGGAGGCTAGATCTGGTAAAAAAAAAAAAAAATCCCCCTGCCAAAAAAGTGGTAATAAACTAAAGAGGTGGACTGGGGAGGAACCACAGGATTCAGGAATTAGGAAGGAGTTAAGGGAAAGGGAAGTAGTTAAGGATGACTGAACTCTGGGCTGGGTGACAGGTCGTGGGACTCTAGCCTTTAGTGGGGGACATAGGAGCAGGTGTGTGTGTGTAAAAGCAGCACTGAGTTGTGGGGTTTTTTTTGTGGCATCTGTGGAATACCTAATTGGAACTGGCCAGGATGTGGATGGACATGCCTACCTGGAGGTCAGGAGGAGGACTTGGATTTGGAAATGTGCAGTGGTCCTGGTGTAGAGATGAAGTCTGGGAGTTGAGTGGAGAACTCAGGGAGCCCTTGTGGTATTAAGCATGTTTAGCCCTGGGGGCGCTGACATTTAAGGGTTAAGCCTTATAATAGGAGGATTCTATGGAGGAAGCTGAGCTTTGGAGGCCTGCAGTCAGAGGCAAAGCAGGAGAGAATGGCTTCCAAGAAACCAGTGAGATGAGAAAGGAGGAAATGGTCCATAGTTTAAAGTGCTGCAAGGAAGTCAGGCTAAAGCCTTGGATTTGGCAGCTAGGGAGTCATTGCTAAGAGCAGCTTTAGGGAAGTAATATGGGAGGAAGTGAAAATTCAGGTGTGGGATTTGTTGGTATAGTTACTGTTCTGAGATAGAGTTGAGCCTGTTTGTTTGTTGAGAGAAGAGCTGTAGAAAGAGAGAGGCTTAGTGATGATTTAAGGAAGTGATTCTTCATGGAACAGATGTTTATGGAGCACCTGTTATGAGCCCAGTGCTGGTCCAGACTCAGAAAATACAGCATGAACAAAACAAAGCTCACACTCGTGTGTGTGCATCTCACAGGTAATAAATTTATAGTCAGCTAGACATAATGTAATGTCAGGTGGCAACAAGTGCCAGGATTCTTCAGCTAAATTGGGCTGAGAAGGTAGAGAGTGCGGGCGGGGGTTGGGGGAGTCGCGTGGTTGGGGAAGACTTCAGGGGTTGGGTGACGTCTGAGGGGCAGCCTAAACGAAACGAGGAGAGACTGACTGCAAAGTGATCCAGAGGCTGAGGTGGCTGAGAAGTGCGAGAGGACGGACCCCCAGTACTGATGGAAGGGTAGTTGTCCTCAGGAGAGGGGGCCACCTTCTCTCCTCTGACCCTGGCAGGAAGCCCACAGGACAGGCGACACTAGAGGCTGTCAGACAGCTCACGTGCACTGTACGACAGACACCGGATTCCGAGCCCTTTACGTTCTCCTGATACTCTCTGAGGTGTAGGTGTTGTCACCCTTTTTTATAGGTGAGGAAGCAAAGTCTGGAAGAGGTTTTACCTGGCTCTGGCTCATCGCTCTTAGAGCCTGGATCTCCTCTGCTTTTTGGCACTTCAGACCCTCGCTGTTACCCTCTCGTGGGCTGCTTCTGGCCTAGCAAAGGACGGAGATAAATCTGTCCAGTTTGTGCAAGTTGGGTGGGGAGGTGGGAAGTGAGAAGTTGAGGGATACCCCGCCCATCGGACCCTCTTTGTGGTCAAGGATGTCTGTCCCGAGTCTCGGCAAGAGGTGGTCCCTAGGAGCTCCTCGCTGCCTTCTTGATTCGCTTTTCTCAAGTGGGTTGTTATTCCCCATGTCCTGTGCCTGCTCCCTTCTCACATCCCCACACCCCCCGCCAGCACTGTGGGATTGCCTCATCTGTGCCTGCTGCTGTAAGGGGGGCATGATTCGATGATAAAAGTACATGATCACTGTGGAAGATTTGAGGTAGATCTGATTTTTGAAGAAGCTTCCCACTTACTCTCTGTCCCAAAGTGCCTGATAGCGTGGAAGGGATTTGGTGGCCTGTTAACAGCGAAGGTCCCCATCCCTCCTGCCGTCAGCTGTGTCTTCTGCTGTCCCTGTGGATATAAGGACCATGGTAGGGTCTGCTGTGTGTGCACTTGTCCGTGTTTCCGTAAACACACACTCTTGTAATGCAGTAGACCCCAGGTGGCAGAATTCTCCAGATAGAGTAAATTTAAATAATTTCCGTAAATGAATGGTAAAATGGTGTGTACCTGTTGTTTTATTATTTTTTAAGTGTCCATAACACAGCACTGAGGAACTTGGAAATGGTGCAGGCACTGGGGCAGAATTTTTGAACTGGAAAGAGAAAAAGTAATAAATTTCAAAATATTATTATTGAAACCTGGCACCCATTTTTCTTAATAGAAGCATCGTGAGGTAGGTGAGTGTAAGAAGGAATGGGAATTTTTATATTGTTTGCTTTTTATATTATTAGCAGCTAACCTTCCTGTGAAGGTAATTAAATGCTACTTTCATACATAAGCATTGAAAGGCAGTGAGGAGTCCTCCCAGTTTTCATGTAATTCAGAAGTTATACACTTTTCTTTTTTTACATACACTTTTTCCTCTTAACAAATTTCCTGGTTTGTCCACACAGTTAGGAGTTTCAGAATATATTTGTATTATGCTTCTAATTAAGTTGTGGGACGCTGAAATTACTGTTTTAATTTTTACTTTATCGAGCCCAAGAGATCTGTCTAATCACAACTTTTGGGTGATGGCAACACAGCAGCAGAGGCTCTAAAACCATTTCCAGTGGTGTGCAGAAGTACCTGCTTTAGGGTAGATCTGGTCATCCATTCCTGCTACATAACATTTAGCTTCACGAAAAGACTAGGTGGTTTTGTATTTTTTAAACGTGTGTCATCAAAGAGGTAGAAAAAAAAAAGTAGAGGTAACCGAAGAGAGAGTGCCTTGTAGCTGTTTGGAGAAATAAAAGTCAACATGTTTATTGAACACCTATTGATTTTTTAAAAAATATTTATTTAATTAATTTATTTGGTTGCGCTGGGTCTTTGTCGTGGCAGGTGGGTCCCTTAGTTGCGGCTTGCCTGCTCCTTAGTTACATCACGTGCATTCATTAGTTGTGGCCGGCAGGCTCATTAGTTGCGGCTCTCAGGCTCCTTAGTTTGCAGCATGCACGTGGGATCTAGTTCTCTGACCAGGGATTGAACCCAGGCCTCCTGCATTGGGAACTCAGAGTCTTAACCACTGCGCCACCAGGGAAGTCCCTATTGATGTTGTTTGTATCTGTTATCTTGTGGAGTGGCTGTGAGCTGGTGTGTAGCAATCCATCCAGGTGCTAGAGATGGTTTCACAGTAACAATGTGAGGTTGGCCAAAGACTGCGTTCAGTGAACTAGAGCAGTTATTCTTACAGCATCATCACTGGGATGCACTTGGATGTCACACACACCGTCTCTCTCAGAGAATGGGGTGGGGGTTATCTGTGCAGCGTGAATATCCCTGAGGGTGCAGGTGGCAGTATCTTGCATGTGAACAGATGGTGGGGGGCAGTGAGATTTGGTTTAGAATCTTTCACCCAGCTCTTTTCCTCCAACCCTTCTCTCTGCTGAGTAACCACATTCACACCACACTTGCGTCAGCCTCTTCCCGGTCTCTCCAGCTTGTGCTCATCTGCCGTCTCTGATCTTCCCAGTCCCTGTGATGACACGGGCCCAGGGAATGGTGGGCCCGCGTGACCTCCATGGCCGTCTGCAGTGCCCGAGCTCTGCTGTGACAGGCGTTTTCACGTTGTGCCCCACCTCACCGCTGAGCTCCCTCTCGGCTTTATTTCCTGCTGGCTTATTTCCTTGGGATGGATTCCTGAAAGCGGAACTGGCAGATCAATGGACTGTGGCAGTTCATCGATCTAGTGGCACGTTGCCTGAGTGCTTTCAGAAAGCCTGAAACAATGAAAGGTGCCATCAGGAGGGATCAGTTTGGTCCACAGTTTTCCCCACATTCCTGGCAGTGCTGGGGCCCTGTTTTATTTGCATGCTAGTTTGTGGTACTTGATCAGAAATTGTGTCTTTTGATGTCTCTATTGCATTATACTTGATTTTTTTATAAATTAAAAAGTAATTTTTATTGGCACTGGACTTATGTATTTTGTAAATGATTGATTTCATTTTGTTGGGTAGAATTTTATTTGAGTATATGTGTCTGGTTATTTATAATATCCCTTTTTATTAGCCAGAATTTATTTTCCAAACTTCTTTCTTCGTTTCAGAATTTGTGGCAGTTTGTGATAGTTGAGAGTGTTGGTTTTCTGGGGTCTGATAATTTGAAATTGAGAGATAAAGAAGATAAACTTGTACTAACATAGTTTACCTAGTGCTGACACCACTGTAACGGAGTTTAGGTGGTAAAATCCTTTGAACTGCCCTGATTCAGAGCCCTTACCTTGCCACTTCTCAGGAATCTATGGTTTTCTTGAGGTAATTGTTCGATCAAATGCTAGTCCTCACACTGATCCTTAGAAGCACTGTTTGCTGACTTGGCTTTCCCTTTTCTTGATTTGGCCAGTTCTTCTCTGCCCTCCTCTCCTTCCCCCTTGGTCTAGGCCCCGCCTGCGCCCACTTTGCAGCTTGTTACCTCCTTGGATGCTATGCTCTTTGCAAGCAGCAATATCCTGGTAGCATTTTATGGTCCTTTTAATAGAAAACGCTTCTGACTCTTGGAGGAAAAAAACCCCTGAAGTTACCAGACTTTAAACTGGTAAACTGTAATTGTGGCCCCAGGGATGATTGAAATCCTTCATTTTTCTCAGTTGCTTCATACACACCATGAGCCCACTTAGAAGGTGGGACTGTCTCACTTTAATCTTAAAGTTCTCCCTGATGCCTGCACATCACATTCATTTGGATATGAGAAATAATTATAACATAAGGATAATTGTGTGCCTCTGGGATGTTTTTTCCTAGCTCTCTGGGATGTCCAGGAAGTCAAAGTAAACAATAAATATGAGGCGGTGTCTACATCCGGACTAGAACCGGAAGCCGGGATACTATGATCCTTCCATAGTTTGTCTATGGGGAAGGTGAGAGTGAGTGATTCAGGCCGCCCAAATTCTGGGTTTCCTAAAGTAGCATTCTTTCTGTTCCCTGGGATGCCCTTAGTGCACTTCAGTGACCTCTCAAGCCACTTGCTGGGCTCTTGTCGCTATGGTGCTGAAAAGTCATTTATGAGAAAAAGTTCAGGTGTCATTATGGTTGGAGTGGGGATGGGGCTTAAGTCCTGGGTACAATAAAATCATTTTAAAAGATCATATGAGGGCTTCCCTGGTGGTGCAGTGGTTGAGAATCCACCTGCCAGTGCAGGGGACACGGGTTCGAGCCCTGGCCCAGGAAGATCCCACATGCTGTGGAGCAGCTAAGCCTGTGCACCACAACTACTGAGCATGCACTCTGGAGCCCGCGAGCCACAACTACTGAGCCTGCGTGCCTAGAGCCCATTCTCCGCAACAAGAGAAGCCACCACAATGAGATGCCCGCGCACCTCAACAAAGAGTATCCCCCTGCTTGCTGCAACTAAAGAAAGCCCATGCGCAGCAACGAAGACCCAGCGCAGCCAAAAATAAAATAAAATAAATAAATTTATTTTTTAAAAAAAAGATCGTGTGAAATATTGGAATGGAACTTATTTTGTCAGTTTAAAGTGCACATTGTTTAAAACATCAAGTGATGTAGGAGAGCATGTGATGAAATGCAAGAGTGCCCTGTCCTGTCTCACACCAGCTCCTCTCTCCTTCAAGACGACGACTTTTAACTCTTTTAGCTCTATTTTATTGTATATATTTCTTTTTATTTATTTATTTATTTTTGGCTGCGTTGGGTCTTTGTTGCTGCACGCGGGCTTTCTCTAGTTGCGGCGAGCGGGGGCTTCTGTGGGGGCTTCTCTTGTTGCGGAGCACGGGCTCTAGGCGCACGGGCTTCAGTAGTTGTGGCACGTGGGCTCTAGAGTGCGGGCTCAGTAGTTGTGGCGCACAGGCTTAGTTGCTCCGCAGCATGTGGGATCTTCCCCGACCAGGGCTCGAACCCGTGTCCCCTGCATTGCCAGGCAGATTTTTAACCACTGCACCACCAGGGAGGCCCCTGTTGTGTATATTTCTATTTCTTGATTTCCAATTGTAGATACTATTTACTGATTTTCTTCCAAAAGAAATGAGGGCTTTGCTTAATTCTGCCCCCTCTCCACCCCTCTCAATATAGTCATGTCATTATTTTTGGTTCCTCTTTTAGTTTCCTTTGTAATTTAATATGCCAGCATCTTTTATAACTTGTTTTATCTACAAAGACAGTATCTTTTTGACTCCACTCCATCTGGAGCAAAAAACTAGGGTTTAGGATGGGAGTAGGTAGGTTTAGGCCTATATGTAGGGCTCTGGGGGGTGCTGGGCTAGAAGACCACTAATTGTAAGTGTTCTGTAGAAGTAATCCTCTATTCTGTGTTTTCCTCATGTGTCACAGCTAATCTTGAGATAATCTGAAATGTTTCATTTTGGATTTTAGCATAATCTTTGCCTTTTTTATGTTTTACAGAAATAAAATAATTGCCTTTAATAGATGATAATGAAAATACAGAAGAAAGAGAAGCAGGTAAGAGGTCACATATCTTTTAAGTGAATGCATCCAGCACACACTGGTGCTTTTTTACAAGAGGTGATGCTGGCAGTTTTGGCTTATCTCTTAGCCTCTGGTAGTTACCCTGCTGCCTGTTTCCCATTCTCCACGTGGTAACTGAGAGCTGTGTTCTGAATGACTTAATACATAGATTTTTACTATGCTCAGGTCAGCTCTATCCAGGAATAAATGGAACAAAGATTGTAGATCAGAATATTATTCAAAATCAGCTATGCGAAAGAGAAATAGCTTACCAAGTTTTTATAAAGAGAGAAGTGATCGCTTCTTTATAGTTTACATATTTATTATTTTCGATATTTGGTTAAACTAAAAGCATTCACTTATAGAATTCTTATTTATCATGATGTGCTGAAGTTTTCTCCTGCAGAAAATAGTGAACTAATTGGAAGTTTCCTCCTGCAGAAAATAGTGAACATTAACTGTTTGGCATTTGGTTTCCTGAAGGGGAGGGGAGTTGATAAAAACATTTGGCCCTTGTGACGCATCCTGCTAAGATCTTTTTCCTTAGTTGGTACTTATGTGTTCCAGGTGATTACATTTTCAGAGGATCCCAGAGACCTAAACCAGTGTGGCTCAGGGAGGTGAGATGAGGGGACCTGCCTGTGTCTCTTAGAAACAGGCTGTCTCTGATGGGCTGGTTTTCCTTTTACAGAATTGAATGACAACCTGGTAACTGGGGAGATCTGAATCCCTGCCCTTCAGCTGGGACCGTATGCAAAGAGGTTGGGTGGGACCAGCCACTTTCCTCTCTGCTTGTAGAGCACTGAGTAGTCGGATACAGGGTGACCTAGGGATATGGTTACAAGGACTACTCTCTGTTCTGTTCCCAGTGGATAGATCCTTATGAAACCAAAACAAAACAGCCTGTTTTGGGAAAGAATTGAGTCACCTGCTGCCAATTTTAATAGGAAGAGCAGTGCCTAAACACTGTCTACGCGCTGATTTCCTCCTGTCCTGGCTCTGTAGAGTCAAAAGTTATTAGACAAACACTATAGAGAATGCAGTTCCATCTGCCAGGATTTTATCCTATGGATATACTCAGATGGGTGTGTAGGTTTCATTGCGACTTTGTTTATTATAGCAAAAATGGAAATGAACTTAAATGTCCATCAAAAATGCAACTACAGGCATGCCTCATTTTACTGTGCAGGTATTACATTTTTTACAAATTGAAGGTTTGTGGCAGCCCTGCCTTGAGCAGGTCTATCAGCGCCATTTTCCCAACAGCATTTGCTCACTTCGTGTCTCGGTGTCACATTTTGGTAATTCTCTCAGTATTTCGGACCTTTCCATTATTATTATATTTGCTATGGTGATCTGTGGTCCGTGATCTTTGGTGTTACTGTTGTAATTGTTTTGGGGTGAACTTCGTTGATAAATGTCTGTGACTGCTCCACCAACTGACTGGCTCTTCCTCCGTCTTTCACCTTCTCCTCCGGTTTCTGAGCCCAGGAAGCAACCATTCCTTGAGACACAACAAGGTGGAAGTTAGGCCACTTAATAACCCTACAGTGGCCTCTAGGTGTTCAAGTGAAAGGACCAGTTGCTCGGCTCTCACTTTCGATCAAAAGCTAGAGGTGATTAAGTTTAGTGAAGAAGGCACATGGAAAGCAGAGACAGGCTGCAAGCAAGGCCTCTTGTGCTAAACAGTTTAGCCAAGTTGTGGATGCAAAGGAAGAATTCTTGAAGGAAATTAAAAGTGCCGTTCCAGTGAACACGCAAATAAGAAAGCACCACAGCCTTATTGCTGATATGGAGAAAGTTTGAGTGGTCTGGATAGAAGATCAGACAAATCACACCATTCTCCTAAGTCAAAGCCTAATCCAGAGCAAGGCCCTAACTCTCTTCAATTCTATGAAGGCTGAGAGAGGTGAGGAAAGTGTAGAAGAAAAGTTTAAAGCTAACAGAGGTTGGTTCCTGAGGTTTAAGGAGAGGAGCTATCTCCATAACCTAAAAGTACAAGGTGAAGCAGCAAGTGCTGATGTAGAAGCTGCAGCAAGTTATCCAGGAGATCTAGCTAAGGTAATTAATGAAGGTGGCTACACTAAACAACAGATTTTCAGTTTAGACAAAACAGCCTCCTATTGGAAGAAGATGCCATTTAGGACCTTGATAGCTAGAGAGGGCAAGTCAGTGCCTGTCTTCAAAGTTTCAAAAGACAGGCTGACTCTCTTGTTCGGGGCTAATGCAGCTGTTGACTTTTAGGTTGAAGCCAGTGCTCATGTACCATCTTGAAAATACTAGGGCCTACTATGAGAATTATGCTAAATGAGATTATCCTAAATTATCCTAAATGAGAATTATGCTAAATCTACTCTGCCTGTACTCTCTAAATGGAAATTACAAAGCCTGGATGATAGCACACGTGTTTACAATATGGCTTACTGTATGTGTAAGTCCACTGTTGAGGCCTGCTGCTCAGAAAAAAAGATTTTCTTTCAAAATATTACGGCTCATTGACAATGCACATGGTCACCCAAGAGCTTTGATGGAGTTGTACAGCGAGATTAATGATGTTTTTATGCCTGCTCACACAGCGTCCATTCTGCAGCCCATGGGTCAAGGAGTAATTTTGACTTTCAAATCTTACTATTTAGGACATACATTTTGTAAGGTTGTAGCTGCCATAGATAGTGATTCCTCTGATGGATCTGGGCAAAGTAAGTTGAAAACCTTCTGGAAAGGATTCACCATACTAGATGCCTTGAAGAATATTTGTGATTCATGGGAAGAGGTCAAAATGTCAACATTGACAGGAGTTTGGGAGAAGTTGATTCCAACCCTTACGGGTGACTTTGAGGGGCTCAAGACTTCAGTGGAGGAAATAACTTCAGATGTGGTGGAAAAGACAAGAGAATTAGAATTAGAAGTGGAGCCTGAAGATGGGACTGAATTGCTGCCATCTCATGATAAAACTTGAACAGTTGAGGAGTTGCTTCTTATGGATGTACATAGAAAGTGGTTCCTTGAGATGGAGTCTACTCCTGGGGAAGATGCTGTGAAGGTTGTTGGGATGACAACAAAGGATTTAGAATATTACGTAAACTTAGTTGATAAAGCGGCAGCAGGGTTTGAGAGGATTGATTCCAATTTTGAAAGGAGTTCTGCTGTGGGTAGAATGCTGTCAGACAGCACTGCATGCTACAGAAAATTGTTTGTGCAAGGAAGAGTCAGCTGATGTGGTAAACTTCATCGTTGTCGTATTTTAAGAAATTGCCACAGACAACCCAGCTTCAGCAGCCACCAGCCTGATCGGTCAGCAGTCGTCAGCACCGAGGCAGGACCCTCCACCAGCAAAAGCACTGTGACTTGCTGAAGGTTCAGATGATGGTTAGCATTTTTTTTAGCAGCAAAGTATTTTATTTTATTTTAATTTAATTTTTTTTAATAGAAAACATAAAGGAACTTTAATATCCAAACAGTCAGGGCAAAGAATACTGGATTAATGACCCATTAAGTAAGTGTGAACCACTTTAGGTTCTTCACAGTAACAGATGTATTTTAAAGTAAAATTTGAATGTATATTGCAGAGAATGAATTGAATCCATTTTAAAAACTTTAATTTCCTTACCTGATACTAATACCAGTATGATTTTTAGACTGTAAATTTTTTAAATGATTTAACACTGAGAGTAAGATTTAAAGCAAAGTTAGCAATGTTCCTGAATTACAAATTTGTTCAGTAGTAAGCCTTTGAGTAATAGTACTTTCTTCTCAAAAAGTAGTCAATGTACGTTTTAGAATTGTGCAATAAGAAAATATTGGCTAATAAAAAGTGTTATTACTTGAGATAGTCAAAATGAAAGAAAAACTATACTTTTGCTCGGATTATTTATGCCCAAATAATTTACTCTGCAGTCCACAGATGTATAGGGCATAAAATATTTTTGAATAAGAGAAAAGTGAGGGTCCTAAAATAGGAACATAAACCAGAAGAACCTAAAAACAGCATCCTGTTATTTTATTTTTTGAGTATTTAAGCTGCTTTTGGTTGCATGCCCTGATCTGTAGAAGGTTAATTAACAAGGAAATAAAATTTCCAAGTGTTTAAAAAATTTACTCATCTTCTATAAAGCAAGTTTTAATGTATCAACACTTAAAAAATACACAGTGACTTGATAAAACATCAGTACAACTGCATAGAATTGAGCTCCAGAGAATTATACATTTATGAGCTGTCTTTCCTGGGCTCTGGTTTACAGGTGTATTGGCTTAGAGACCAGCTTAGAGTCATCTGCTCCTACCTGGAGGATACAGGCCAGGAAACTCTTAGGATTACATGGGCCTTTTCTGTTCCTAAATAAAACACCAGGAGCTCTCTGGTCTTAAAAACAACCAAGCATCCAAATATGTATACTGGGGACCCTTCCCCTTTGTGAGTCAAAGAAGAGGAGAGTTTGTGACTTTCACTGAAAACAAAACAAAACAAAATCTCCCACAATTCTTCTAAGAGACTGAAATGTACTAGAAATTTCAAAACTAGAACAATGCCATCAAAGATTAAACCTCTTAATGCTTGGAGCCACCCCAAAATAATAAAATTGGGAACTCCAGAACAGGTACCAAAAGAATCAAAGTAATGAATGCACTGAGGATTCTCCTCTTTGAAGGCTGTTTAAGGAGGTAGGATTTCACGGGTTTTTGTTTGTTTATCTTTTGGCCTCTGAACATTTTAAAAATGCTTTGCCCAGCCGGTCATTCAGGCTAATTTTGGAGTTCACAAGAAACCGTAAGCCTGACAAGGATATTCTACAGTTTCACAGCTATCATTTGTACATATTAAAATCAAGTTGATTTATTCTTTTTGAGTAAGTACAACTAGAATATGGCAAATTAATATATTTCTTTACATACAACTTTGTGTCTCAAAGTTCTTGAAAAACAAGAGCAGATAACTTTGTATTCAGAGACTATCAAAGTGTGTACTTGATATTCACATGCAAACAAAACCTTATGAATCTCCTGTCAATTCTGCATGATGCCTTTAAGGAGGAAATTACATACAAAGTTGCTAACTGTGCAAAATGTTAAATTGCTAAAACATTTTACATAATGAAATACATGTAAATTTAGAAGTTGACACATGAACTTAACATGGGTTCATAAGAACTTACCACATTTCAGAGATTTTCTTTAGTAACAAGTTTTTGTTTTTATATTTCCTGGTACACAGCAAAGTTTATCACAGAAGATAAAAACCCTTTCAAACAAATTCAACAGGGAATTCTTGAGGCACCGTCTCATATAAAACACAAGATGAATGCAATTATCAATCCATCTGAGAAAAGTTTTCAATCTAAAGGTCATTTTTTCCCATTTAAGTGTATTTTATAGAACTTTAATAAGGCAAGACAAATTTGTGAAAAAATTTAGATACAAAAATGATGTAAACTAATAACTTATACTTAAAAACCCCAAAGGGAAAACAGTGGAGATGGGGCAGCTCAAACAATGCCTATTTCAGAAAAACCTAAAATAGAATTGTGCATAAGCTGAAGATTACAAAGAACTTCTAGACTCTGCACAGTTTTGGTTTTCCTTTTTTCTTTTTTTTAATCTTTATATTACATGTTTTAAATCATATCAGGAGTGCAAACTATAACTGCACACACTACTTCAGTGGAAAAAAGTTCAACATTGTGCAATTTTCTGCCTCCAGTTTTAAAAAGTGGCAGCAATCCCTGCATTTGTATTTGAAACAAGGATGTGAGAAACTTTATCAAAAAAGGTAATGAAGGCAAAAATTGGCAGACATCCAGCATATTGTTTCTTTTTAAAATAATGTGGATGGTAATTTCATGATTAAAAAATGACTCTTTTAAATAAATACATTGTATCTGACATTTGCACTGACTGATTTGATAAATCTTTAAGTAAACAACGGCTTTACTACACTCCCTGTAGCCTTAAGCCACTGGCTTTAGGTTCTGGAGTCCTTTTTCACTGGGTTTCATACCCTGCAACTTGATACCCTGCAGGCTGATTAGGCATCATGCTGCCATTCTGTCCTGGAGGCGGCTGCACTCCATAATTTGGTCCCATCCATGGTGCAGAAGACTGTTTAAATCCCTGCTGGTTCCATAGCTGGCCATACATTCCATATGTGGGTACTTGCCAACCATTAGGCATATATTGGCCAATTTGTTGTGCATTCCCATACCACTGGCCCCACTGGCCGTAAGCTTGTGGATATCCAATTTGATTCTGCTGTTGCATGGGATTTATCATATCAAGAGTTTCTTTGCCCCAGTAGCATTTCACAACATGGCCTTCAATGGTAGTTCCATTAACAGAAACAACTGCATGTGCTGCACTTTCATGGGAATTGAACCAAACAAAAGAATATCCTTTATCTGGAAAGACTCGAATTTCCATTATTTGTCCAAATGGCGAAAAAGTCTGACGCATTAGTTGTTCTGTTAGCCCAGAAGTGACACCTCCACCATATACAGTACAGTTGCTTGGACTAGACTGATTTACGACCTCATCATATGATAGCTGTTTGGTGTTCGACTCATATGTACCCTTTGGACCTGGAGGCTTTCGGGTTGCCCAGTTAGTTCTGATTTGTCTTCCACCAAGCCACTGGCCACCCATCTATTGAATGGAGTTTTCAGCATCCCATCTGTTGAAAAAGGAGACAAAGCCATATCCCTTAGACTTTCCTGTTGCCATGTCTTTTACCACTTGGGCATCTGATATTCTTCCAAATGGTGCAAAAGCAGCTTTTGTATCTTCAGTTGTAATTTCTGGACTGAGATCACCAACAAAGACATGGAAATGACCTTGTGAACGCTGTGTGCTGACAACGGTACTACTGCTTGTATCCTTTTGACTGCTGTGGGTTGTTGCCCACTTCACTTTGACTTCCTTACCCATCATCTTCCGCCCGTTCATAGCAGCTAGTGCTGCAGCTGCATGACGACGCTCAGAAAACTCTGCAAAACAATATGGATCATTTCCAGCTGTGTCCATAATCATTTTGGAGAATTAAAGCTTCTGTCACATCTCAGGGAAGCTTACCGACATATAGAGTCTTAGGCATTTCGTCCTCCATGGCTGCTGCTGTCGCGGCGGCGCCTCCGGGTCCAGCTCTCTACCCTTTACTACCTCACAAATCTTTTGAGCGGCTATGGCTGCGAAATAGCGGATTTTCTCGGCCGACCGGAGGTTACTGCGTCCCCTTCTTCGGCAGCAATTACACCAAACTGCCCAGCCCAGCACGAACAACGAAGCCCCAGGTCAAGATGGCGGTGAGCCGGGCGCCTTGGAGCAGCCCGGGAAGTGACCCGGGCCGCGCAGGCGCAGAAGAATCTTGCACTTTGGACCTCCTGTAATTTAATTTTTTTTAATCGAAGTATAGTTGATTTACAATGTGCCAAGCAATAAGATATTTTTAAATTAAAGTATGTAGATTTTTTTTTTTTTAGACATAGTGCTAGTGCACACTTAATAGACTACAGTATAGTATAAACATAACTTTTGTATGCACCTGTAAACCAAAGAATTTGTGGGACTCACTTTGCTATGGTATTTGCTTTATTGTGGTGGTCTGGAATTGAACCTGCAATATCTGTGAGGTAGGCCTGTATAGATATCATAGCACATCTACCTAGTGGAATATTATGCTGCTGTTAAAAAGAACACATTACTGAAGAGAATCCCAAGCCCTCAAAACTACTGTCATTTATGATACATGGGCAGATTTTTGTTTCTTAAAACAATCTGCATATTTAATTTTTTAAACATTATTTTAAGGTAAGCTTTCATTTCAATAAAAACATTCTTTACCAAAATTACCCCAACATGAATTTAGGTTCTTTTCTTTTGAAAGTTCATATTAAGACCTTTGGTATGTCAGCCAGTTACTATGTAGCCTCAGTTAGATGGTTTTCATTTACACCTCATAGTATATGTTGATGAACAGGGCAGAGTTTTTATTTAAAAGTTAATATTAGATAGGTGGAGGAGCAAGTTAATTAAGTGGAGGAGTTGATCCTGCTTCTCTCATAGGTACTGGTGACAGGCCATACCGATGACTGAACTGCAAGACGTTGCTGAGCATGCTAGAGCAATCCACGGGCTCTAAAACCTATCTTTTGACATACCTTAACATATTTTTGTGTTTCTTGTTCTAATTCATTTTGTGCTCTGAAACATATACTTGAGAGGCCAGAGCAAAGTGATCAGGATGGTAAAAGAATGTTGACTCATTCAACATGGGGTATGATAGATGAAACTAAGATTACGTAGCCTGAAGAAGGGAATATTTAAAAGCATCTCTTGGAAAAGAGGTTGACTGTGTCTGTTGCTGGACCTGTAGGTGAGATTGGAGAGTTATAGGTGGACAGGCTTTAGCTCCATCTGAAGAAGACCGTCCTGAGAAGTTGAGCTGCCCAGCTGTGGCCTGCACCCTGCGGGCACTAAGCTCCCCACTCCTGGGAGAGACTGGAGAGCTGTTTGCTTGTGTGTCAGAGGCCAGGAAGTGGGCGTTTGGGCTGGATGACCTTAGTGGTACATCCTGACTAGAATCCTAGGGTTTACCAGGACATTTATGTATGGTATTTATCTGTGGTACCAATATAAATAGTAGTCTAAGTAGATACAACTTTTAATTAAAATATTACATAATAATTATATACTACCTAGTGGTTCTTTCAGCTCATGTTACTGATATTACTCAATATATCACTAGCTGAAACAGACACGAAACAATTTTTTAAAAATAGAAATAAGCGGCTGAGTTTTTAAATTCTATGAATAAAGTGGCTTTGAGTCCGTCTACATGCAGAAAACATTGGAATAAAGACAACCACTTCTAAACAGTGCATAGAATTGCCTCATCTCCTGTCCTGACCAGAGGGGTCTGGGAACCTCTGGTAACGAGACCTTGGGCCAACTTCAAAGTGGCAACAAAAGATCTAGGATCCGTGACATTTGACAAGTGTCACTGTGACTGTAGAGAATTGCCTCCCTCCATCTAACTTGGATTCACTCTTGGGAAAAGTAGCCCAAAGCTAGTATTCTGAGTATTGTGGGAAAAAAGCAGAAGTAACATTAGTGAACTTCTTTCCACTTTTGATATGGTTTATGGTTTTCTCATTAACTCACTGTCTTTTGCCTCAGTTAGCCCGTCCCTTTACTATTGATGTGGTTTTGGATAAATTTTGCCAGTTTTGGGAAACTACGTAACATGTAGTGACCAAGGATCAAAAGTTCTCATTTTGGGAGGAAAACTGAAATATAGTACCCACTGCTAACAAAATGTGTTCTTAGGATGGTGGTTGTAGGTCTTCTGGTAGTTGCCAAGTCCACATTTGATGTTCTTTAACCCTCATCTTGGGATCCTTCTGGGTAGAGTTGAAAAGTCTTAGAGATCACTTATTTAATATTAAATGTTCTGCTGGATTGTTTGATTCTTCATGTATTATCCCATTCTGGTCTGGGGAACAAATGGATTTATAAAGAAATGGATAGAAGAGGAAAGTTAATGAGTTAACGGCTTTCTGGGGGAAAGGTTAGGGAGATACCCGTGGTGCTGGGGAGCGGATGATGGAAATCAAGTAGAGGTGGTTAGAGAGTCTTGCTAATTCTTATTCTGAGTTTGGTGTATGCAGAACATGAGGCAGTATCATGAAGTAGTCAAGAGCAGTGGCTCTTAAAACCAGGAGTCAAACCCGGGTTCAAATCTTAGCTCTAGTACTCACTAGCTGTCTGACTTTGGGTGAGTTATTTAACCTCTCTGAACTTCTACTGTATAGAGTCGTATTTGGAACCATAATATACTTCCTCTTAGAGTTGTTTTGAGACATCATCTGTTTAAGAAACTTAGTATATTGCCTAATACTCATTCCTTAATAAAGTCAGGTATTATTATGATCATTGCTGACATCTATTTTATCTTTCAAATATCAAAACAATTCTGAGTACTCAGAGTGGCTGTGACTAAAGGTCGAGATATATGAAAAGCACCATTCCCTGCCCACACATAGTATTCCTAACTCCAGGCCGTGGTCTTGCTGGGCCTTGGTATGTGGAAATGGTATTGGCCAGGGTTTGCTTAAGTTCTGGGCTCAGGGGCTCTAGTAACCCAGGACTACAGTGAAATTACAGGTGGGCCAGGAAGGAAGAGGTAGGAAAATAGTCTTATTCTCTCTGTATTTGTTGATCTACTTGGCTTAGAAGATGTCACAAAAACATTTTAGAAGAGGTCTCTCTTAGCCTTGGTTGGCTGAAACAAACATCATTGCACTTTGACAGGTTAGAAAATTGAATCACTTTGAGCTTTTGGTTTGCTCATAAAAACCATAGTTGTTTGGAAAAAAAACCTCGTACTTTCTAGAAACAACACTTGTTAACAAACAGGCACTTATTAAGTATTTTCCTTCTCTCTTCCTAACTCTTTTCTGTCAGCATCTAAATTTAATAATCTACCTGCCCCCAGCTTTTGTTACCACTTGGAATTAACAAGGTTTAGGTTGGCTTTGCCTAAAGATTTAGAGTAGTCAAAGAGTCTTGAAACATCGTAAGAGAAAAAACCACCACCACCCCATCCTGTTTTAAAAGCAAAAATATGAAAATAGAGGTGGAGACTTGACTGACAGGTTCAAGGGCTTTGGGGTAGAGGGGCTTTGCAGAAATTACATCGTCAAATCTGTTGATCACTCTTCAGTCCTTAGCTTACGTGCTCCTCAGCAGCATTTGACACCTGTGATCATTCTGTCTTAAAATGCTCTCATCCTCCGGTTTCTGTGAAGCAACTCTTTCTTACCCTTTTTCCCTCCTATATCACTCACCTGACTGCTCCTTCACCCTGTCTGTAGGTTCTTCCCCCTCTGGGGACCTTAAGTATTAGTGTTCCTCAGGTTAGGTCCTGTTTCCTCTTCTCTCTTTATCCATTCTTCTTGGGCGGTCTAATTTATTCTCATAGACATTTCCCTTGGAAAGTATATCCAAGAGTGTCCTGGACACTTCTGCCTGAAACCGAACTCTTCTCCTCCTGGTGCTAACCAGCTGTGACCATGTGAGGAGCCATATAGGATTGAAATACCTGCTTCATCACCCAAAGCACAGAATTCCTGTGTGTGGAAGGATTGAATATGCTGAATACAGGGAAAAAACTCACAAACACAGAGGGGACACACAGACACATGCACACACTGACATTGTCCCTGTCCCTCCTCAGATGGGTCTTGCTCACTCAGCACAAATCTATTTGCCAAATGAACGAGTCCCCGTGCAATTGCAGTGTGATAAAGCCAAGGATATGTGGGGTTTTCTGTCTTTACTTATTCCACAGGCAGGTGGTAACTATAAGAAGAAAGAGAAGGTGAAAAAATAAGACAATTCTAATTCTAATTGGAAAGTAGCTTTGCCACCTGAAGTGTCCACAAACAAACTCATTAGTAGTAGTAATTACTTCTTATTTTGTATTTTCATTTTTGTTATTTGGACTTCTAAAAAAAGACAGGTCTCAAACTTAGTTAAGCTTGTCTGCTTATTTTTATGTTTAGCTGATTTCTTGATATTAAGTAAGTCTACACAGCGGACACTTTCCTCTCCCTGGGGAAGGTGGAAGACCCTGAAGCGATGGGCAGCAGGGGCTCACTGGGCCGCTCACCACTGGGTTGAAATTGGAGGAAGCACTTCTGGGTGAAGGGTGTGCAAGGGCCTTTGCAGCCCGAGTGCAAAGTACACTCTGCCCTGCCCTCAGTCAGATGTAATCATAGTGCTGGCACCTCTCATATTCTGCCTTTGATTCCTGAATACTGATGATTTGGAGGAGTGTGAATTGTCTGGCAAACAATTTTTCCTTCATTATTAAAGTCTTTAAAATTTTTCTATTACATCTATGTGAAAATTTTTCTATTGTAAGTATCTTGAAAGCAGTATTCTCATTATTGAAAATTTAGATGTCTATTTAATAAAAAAAAATTTTAAAACCCAAATTTGCACAGTCTCAAATGATTAACATTTTGTTTATTTTCTTCCATTCTTTCTTCGGTACACAGGTATTTGTTGTCATTTTTGTTTACACGTACAATTTTGTAGACGTCTTTTTTCTCTTTTTTCTAATTGAAAATATTCATTTCATCCAATAATCATATGATTGAGTTTTACTATAAGCCACAAAGATCTTGGGGAACACCACAAAGTCACTGTCTCATGAAGCTTACTTTCTAATCATGGGAAACAGGTAAAGGCAAACAAATAATAACTTTGAGAAAGTTTTGAAAAAATGAGGTGAAAGTTGCCCACAATCTTATCTCCCAGACATAATGATGGTATGTGTCCTAAATTTATTTTAAAAAGCTAATGTTGGTATAGCCTTCTTAAAAAAAAATGGGATTAGATCATAGGTTTTCTTTTTTTACTTTCCCACATGTTGTGGACACTTTTTAAATGTCAACTAAAACTTTGTGTAACAATGGCTGTGTAGTAGTATTCTATATGATGGATGTGCTATTAATTTAAGCATTTTCCTAAAGGTCGACAAATAGAGTATTTACAGTTTTTTACTCTATTAAAAATAATTCTGTATCAGATATTCTTATACATAAACCTTTGGAGTATCTAAATGTTTCCTTAGTTTATGTTCTCAAAGAGAAATTGCTCACTTTAAAAGCATATCCAAAATTAAAATTTTAGTATTATTGCTACTCTCCCCTGCAAAAAATCTTTTAATAGTTGATGCTCCTGCCAGCAACATATGAGAGGACCCTTTTCAGTATATTCTTACATTGAATTTTTAAAAATTGAGATATAATTCACATGCTGTAAAATCCACACTTTTAAAACATGCAATTCTGTGGTTTTAGTATATTCACAAGATTGTGTAAAGATCACCACTTTCTGATTCCAGAACATTTCATCATCCCCCAAAGAACCTTATGCCCATCACCAGTCACTCTGTTTTTTCCCTCAACCCCTGGCAACCTCTGCTCTACTTTTTGTCTCTGTGGATTTGCCTGTTTGGGGTATTTCATGTACATGGAATTATACAATATGTGGTCTTTTGTGCTTGGCTTCTTTCACTTAGCATAATTCTTTCAGGGTCTATCCATTTTGTCGCCTGAGTGATTTTCTTAGATTCTAATTTGACTTTCAAGTACTTGAGTGATTCTTAGGGGGTTAACCCAGGTTTGTCCTTGGACCTCTGTTTGGGAACCATTGACCTACCTAGGCTGTGATCTTTCCATTAGTTCTTAAATCCTTTACAACTGACCCAGAACCTGTTTCTCTAGATTCACATTTTTAAGTGTCTTTTCCAGGAGTATTGTAGGTTGATGATCTTCAGTCAATGTGTTTTGTTACTATCAGTGCAGTTTATGAGTTAGCACTGTTGCATGTTTCATCAGTCAGCCTCTCTCAGTTTTATCCTTGTGTTCGTAGATGCTCGTCTCTTTAAATTGTCAATGTAATGTAAAACGTTGTTACTGTGGTCCATCATCTGAAGTCTGTCCCTTTTAGGGCCATTTTCAAAGTGGTAATTTAATGCCCTTCTTATTAGAAGCTGAAACAAAGACTTTATTTAAGCTCTTTGCCTTTTCCCCCACTGACCTTGAGAAACATGGAAGAAATATTTTTTGTCTTATATTTTTAATCCTCAGCAGATATCTTTTCCAGGCTCCCAACAAGGTGCCTTAAAAATAAAAACATTTCTGGTGGATTATTGACTTTCAAGATTATAATTTCATATTTTTGGTTACTAATACGTGCCTTTTGGAACACTTCCTCCTTTTTAACACTGGCTGATTGTGCCGCACGTCTTGTCCCAGCTCTACCAACTTCCTAGGAATATATCTTGACAAATTGCTTTCTCTCTCTAAACCTCTAAATCTCTAAACAGATTATCTTATCTGTAAAATGAGGAGTGGACTAGACAACTCTCTAGGATTCCTGGGAATAGAATTGCTGGGACATCAGGTAGGTATGTGTTTAGCTTTATAAAGAACCACCTGACCGTTTCCTAAAGTGGTTGTGCACACCATCACATTTAATGTTTCTAACCAAATGTCATCATGCTGGTCTGGTGGCCTGGTTCCCTGACATGTCATGAAATGCTCAACGAAACAAGCATTTGGCCAGAGGGCTCAGATCCAGGCTTCTCTGCTCACTAGTTGTATGGCCTTGGGCACATCACTTAGCATCAATAATCATTCATTTCTCCATATACAAAATAGGCAGCATGGTGCTAAGTTTGTAGGATTGTTGAAAAGATTAGAGATGTCATGAAACATGCTTTGCGTAATTCCGAGTATATCCATTTGATGTCTGTCCAGTAGCTGCTAGCTGCTGTTAATGTTATTGCCTAATGATTGAATATCAGTTACCACCACACCTGCCTGAGCTACCTGCTCAGCTTTTTGGAGAGCCCCAAAAAGACAGACCTTGACATGAGGTATGAGTTGAGGAGAGGGTCTCATTTTGACCTACAGAGTGCTGCCTTGATGGAATTAGGTCTTCAGTGTATTGTCTTTTAAAGCCTCTTTAATAAACAAACCTGTGTCTCTTGCTTTTTTAGTGTGTCCACCCTTGCATGATAAGCAAAAACTTATTCCTGAGGGCCAAGTGTCCCTGGCACATAATTAAGTAACATCCCAGGGATGGTTATGCGGTCATAGGATCCCAGCTTTAACTGGATACCTGTTACCGTACTGTTGAGTTGCTTGCTGTCTTTTCTTTTCTCTCTTTCTTTCTCTTTCTTTTTCTTTCTTTCTTTCTTTCTTTCTTTCTTTCTTTCTTTCTTTCTTTCTTTCTTTCTTTCTTTCTTTCTTTCTTTCTCTCTCTCTTCCTTCCTTCCTCCCTCCTTCCCTCCCTCCCTCCCTTCCTCCCTTCTTTTTTTGTCTTTTTATTGTGGTAGAAAACACATAATTATAAAATTTACCATCTAAGCCATTTTCTTGTATTTGATTGATTTAAATTTCCTTTAAGTTTACTTAGCTCCTCTTTTTCCTAAGCCTTAAGTACTGAATCAGCAATGAGGTGTCAAACTGAATTGTTTTCCTTCCCCCCCCCCCCTCCTCCCCGAGTAGTGAGTCCTGCCAGAATGACCAGTTCCCTCTGGATTTAGGCTTGTTTATGACACTGGACTTTATTTATGATAAAAAATCCAAAAGCATCCTCCTTTTCTTTCATCGTTTTCTCCTGGGATTCTCAGTGTTATGTTTGGGAGTATCAGACTATGAAAGGGAACTGGGAAGAACAGCAGGGAAATATGCAGCTGAGTTTTGCACTCCCCGTCAGTTCCAGGGTGGGCCAGGAAATCTCAGCAGAGATTGGGTAACCAGAACGCCAGAGAGAAACCACACCATCTGGCAAGTGTCTGTGCCCTTCAGCACAGGCCAGGCCCCTTGGTAAGAGAGCAGGCTACTCAAAAATGGGGCTGGTCCTAAGCCATCATCCAAAGATGATTGTAACCATCTTCCTGGAAAGCCTGCTTGTTTCTCCCTGAGTTATTTGTTTGTTCCCTGAAACTAGCACCCACGTTATTATCAGATTATTGGCAACCCCAGCCTTGTTATGAAATGACAAATGTACTTTGTGACACCAGGCCTGAAAACATGAGATATACCTTCTGCTTCCAAAAGGATGTTTCCTTAAAAGTTGTCATGTTAGGAGGCTGCACTTTTATTTGGTGGTGCTCCAAAACAGCTTTGAAATGTTCTTTTTAGCGTTGCCTTCAGCACCTATGACACTTTCTTTCTAAAGGCACGTATCACAGTAAAGCATCCTCCCATACGTTAGTTGGTTTTTGCAAGTGGTCAAAGGTTGTCTGCTGCTGAGTCTGGTGACAGAGTTAGATGATCATACAGAAGAACACTATTTTTAGTTAAAAATAAAAGGTATAGTTTTGAATGATCCAGATATTCTCATTGACAATCAAACTAGGTGAATGTTAATGCTGCTTGATGATATGTGAGAGCAGAGATTTGGGGAAATAAAGCAACACGTTGAGGTTGACCCCACATCCTTATCACCCTGGTGACATCACCTTTATTCATGAATACATTTGAACAGTAACTTGTATATCAGCACGATAAATGCCACTCGGGGTCAGAACAGTGTGCCTAGGATTCGTGTCTGCTAGTGGAATCTAAAGGTATTTTGTGGGAGACTGTTGTTGCCAGTTCTAGAAATGGAGCTTAAAAAGGTGTTTCAGATTTCTGCACGTAACATGGAAATCCTTCAGGTTTTTACATACAAATTACCTACATAATATACTAACGACTTAGTCCACAAGGGCCTTGCTTCACAAGGGCAAAAGCAAACATATTGTGTGTCCTGTTTGCCACTCTATGCCCATGACCTGGCACGGGAGGAGCTACCACATTGCAGGCACTCAGGAGATGTTGAACAAGTCCATGCATTCGAAGTTAATATCACTATTTCTGTGAAGCTTGCAGTGGAAGAGTAATATGCTTGTCTCTCTCTCTTTTACAGTTGTCAAATTTAAAAGTTCTGAATCACTCCCCAATGTCTGATGCCTCTGTCAATTTTGACTACAAATCCCCCTCCCCGTTTGACCACAGCACTGATCAGGAGGAGAAAACTGAAGATGTTGCCCGTCCCTGTCTGCCCCAGAAGGACCTGTACGCTGCTGAAGAGGACGCTGAGACCCTTTTCCCCAGGAAAACGACATCCCATAACGGGATGGAGGACAGTGGAGGAGGAGGCACTGGCGTGAAGAAGAAACGGAAGAAAAAGGATCCAGGAGAGCAAGAAGGGGCAGCAAAGGGAAGCAAGGACAGGGAGCCCAAGCCAAAGAGGAAGCGTGAACCTAGAGAGCCAAAGGAGCCCAGGAAGGCCAAGGAGCCCAGGAAGGCCAAGGAGCCCAAGGAGCCCAAGCAGAAGGACGGGGCCAAGAAGGTGCGGAAGCCCCGGGAGGCCTCGGGCCCCAAGGAGGCCAAAGAGAAGAGGAGCGGCCCTGACTCTGCAGCCAGGACGAAGTCCAAGAAGGCCAGGTGCGTCCCTTTCTTCCCGTCCCGAGCCCCGGCTCTGCCTCCACAGAGCGGCTAGCCTTGGCCTTACTCCAGCCCCCCTGGACATGACTTCCCCACTTTCAGCCAAAGTAAACCACCTTCTCACCTCCTTAATTAATACTGTGCCTGCAATGTCTTGCCATTCCCTTTGGATTAAGGAGAAGTGAAGTATGTTAGCACACACAGGGTGTCAGGGAAGGGGCGTCACAGGTGTGATACGGGGAGGGCAGCGATTTGGGGAACGGCCGCAGTGTAGGCTGGCAGAGGAGCAGCTGTCAGGAGGGCGCACAGTGCTGGGGTCTGGGAGAGCCGTGGGTGTGCGCAGAGTTCCAGACAGAAAAGGACTGCCTGGCTCCCCTGGGCTGCGAGCTGTCTCATGCAGGCCCACGCCTGGTCTGTTTCTCTCATTCGGTATCTAACACGGTGCCTGACATGTCAGCAGGTGCTCAGGAAACGGTGAGTCATTGAGACCAGAGGAGACAGACCGTAGTGACCTGTAGAGAGAGCAGAGGGCGTGGGGACAGATTGGCTGCCGGGGTGATGTCGGGGGCCCTAGCTGTAGATCCTATCAGGATCCAAACACACACTTTATTCGGGGAGTTAAATATTTGTCATCTGTATACAAATGTAATGTTCTTCGTTTCATCGCTTTCTAAATTCTTGGTGGAGAATATTATATTTAAACTTTTTGAGGACGTACAAAATAAAAAATATATAACTTCTGTATATTTAAGGGGAATTTAAGGAATTTAAGTTTCTAAAATGTAAGTGCAGAGACAGAGTATAGACCAGGAGTACCCATAAAGATGCAGAGGTTGATGCAGTTGCTAACAGAATATAAAGTAATGGGGCCATCAGACCTGTACAGGGTCAGGCATAAAGGAAGTACATTTTAAAGAGAGAAAGCATTTTAGGTGGCGTGTGCTGCTACTCAGAAATTATTTTATGGTTCGGTTCATTTTCAGAAGGACAGTTTGTTGGGACCAGATGGATAATTTTCTAATCCAAGTTAAAACTGCCTTATAATATTCACTCCCTTCTGCCTGGCAGGGGATTTTACCTTTTGTTTATCGTAGAGGCTTGGGCGGGATCCCAGGAATGTAGTTCACAGTGAATGGACATAAAATAACCTCACCAGAAGGTCAAAAGAAGTAGGTAAAATCAGGAGTCTGACTAATGAGCAACGTATGGGCCCTGTTTCTGGGTGAACCTCGTGCGCACACACTGATGTCTGATGTGGGTGGGGTGGCTTGTGTGGGGAGTGGTGGAGTTGAGTTTCTATCTTCTGCCAAAAACTTTCCAAATTATTTTGGAGAAGCTGAAGTGGTTCTTCAATGTGGCAGCATGTGTGAAGAAGGAGATTCAGACATGAGCTAGTGAAGTGACTTACTTTGGTTATTACAGGAAACAAAGAAGAATCCTCAAGGATGGTGTTTTAGAATTAGGGCTATTAGAGGAGGGTCTGACAGCTCTAATAAGGAGTTTGGTTTGTGTCTAGAGGCAGTAGAAAGTCATGGATATCAGGGCTCACTTTAGCCACTGGTCTCTGGTGCTTACAATTTTACCAACTTCTTCTTAAAGGAATTCGTATTTACTTTGTGTGGGATATGAAACAAGGTGACGGGTATACCGACATTGCCGTAGATTCCGTTTGGGGGCAATGAGGAGGAGGCATTTCACAAACAAGGTGGGATGTCAAATGTATGCACAGCAATATTAAGGGAAATGATTTTGATCTAGTTAGGTTGTATAAAATATAAGTGCGTTGGAGAAGTGCCTCTAAGTCTGCCAACTTAGAAGACAGCAGAACCTCTTGAGGTTTAGAAATCCAGGAGACACACTCTGAGAGGATGCTGACAGATAGGGCTGGTTATCCCTTTGGGAATGTGGACAAGTTTCACGAGGCTTTCAACCTTCCTTGATTTGGGGGCTGTGTAAGACTGACCTGTTAACATCATGAAATTCTTCCATGCAACCCAGATAGGGTTCTGGACTGGTGAGCCTTTCTTGTCTTTTATATATTTATAAAATTGCTTTGGCTCCTTTAATTTATGATCCCACTAGGCAGCAAAAGCAGTTCTAGTTCTGAAAGGACATTAATTGATAAAAAATATGTTGGTAATTAAGTCTTATTTTTTGTGCTCTTTGATTTACTCTCTTGCAGATTGGCTTAAGTACATGTTTTGATTTGAGCCCTTATTGATTAGCCCCTGGATAACACTCCGTGGTTACAGATGATTCGCTGGATGCTTGGATTATTGGAGGAGCTTCACAGCTGATTTAAGGGCTTCTTGTCTTTTCCTGCTTCAGTCCATCTTGCCAGCTGCCACCTGGCTAATCTTTCTGAAGCCCTGCTGTTATCTTACTTATGTTTGTAGCTGGTGGTGGTGGTCAGTCAAACCCCCTCTTCCCTCTCTCCTTTCCAAATCAGCTGGGAAATAGTCAACAGAGATGGAGATAGAGTTATCAGCTTTATTATTGATGGGCCAGATTGAAGAACTTGCACTGGCTTGTGGCCAGAATCGGGCTTCCTGTTACTCACTCAGTTGAGTTCATCCACCAGAACTGCAGGCACGTTCCTGAAGCAGAGGGAGGACCCTGGGCCCTGGGTGCTTCATTCCTTTTCCCAAGTCTCACCAGTCCCATAGGTCCCCAGTCAGAGAAGGTCACGGAAGTGAGAGGAATTCTAAGAAGGGCCGAAAATATGTGTCCGGTATTGATCCCTCCTTGGGAGTAGGGAAGCATGAAAACATGGAGGGCAGGGAGATGGGATTCCCTCTAACAATTATACCTGCTTAGACACTTCTGATTGTTCCTACTGCCTCCAGGACAAAATCCAGACTCTTTTTTTCTGTTATCCAAACCCTTTGGGGTCTGACCTCTCCCTGCCTACTGGTCTCTGGCAGCAGACCTGGCCGGCTAGATGCATCTCCTTAGGCCTTAAATAAGGTACTTGGCTCCTCCTCCTCTGGATCGCTCTTCTCCAACATTATGCCCTTTGTCCTCCTCTCAGACTCCCAAGTCCTTCCCTTCTTCAGCTCTGAGTGCAAGTCCCACCCAGTTCCTCCACAGAGCTCCTACACCCTGTGCTAGCGCGTCCCCTCTGAATTTCCACAGCCCTTGGGGCCTCACTTGTATCACAAATCAAAGACTTTTAGACCTTGAAGAATAAAAGAGATCTAGTCCAGCCCTGCTGCATGCAGCCAGGGAAACAGACCCACAAAGAAGTGACTTGTTTGCAAGGGTGTGTCATAAACGCAGACCTCCTGATTCCCAGTCTTATACACTAACCTCTGCAGTAGGCTGTCTCTCAGTCATAACCCAGTATTTTCTTGTATGTATGACCTGTCTCCTCAACAAAAGTGAAGTGCCTGAGGTCAGGACCACCGTGCTTTGTGTCTTTTATGTCCCTGGGGTTGGTCAGCAGAGAGGTTTGTTGGTTGTTGGACACATAGAAGGGGTGTGTGTGTGTGTGTGTGTGTGTGTGTGGTTTATATATTATTTTAAAATACTTTATATATATAATTTGTTTTCTTAGAACAAATGGATAGAGCTCTTCTCCCTGAAAATGAGATCCATATAAGATCCCATTGTTAAATAACAGGAGGTGGTTATAATGAAATATTTTATTCTTATAAACTTTATAATTTTAGAAATGAAAACTTCGAGGTAACTTGTCCAAGGCACCAAGCTAATGAGCTAATGATTTGGCTCCAGGCTCGCCCAACTGGAAAACCCACTTTTTTCTCCGCAGCTTTGCGCCTCTTTTCACTTTGCTAGGGAAAGTCAGGAATGGATAACAGTGGGGCGATCCCAGTATCAGAGAAATTGGGTTTTTATTTGTAGGAAACGGCCCCTCTTCTACAGGATTTTAGTTTGCACACTCCATAGGATCCTCTCAAGGACTAAGATGGCCCCAGCTTTTTCCTGTGCTGTGTCTCTTTGCACTTGAGGCAGCAGATAGATAACTGAACACAGTTCCCCTCCTAAACAGATGACAGAGTCTAGCAGATGTTCCTTTTCAAGGATGATATTAGTAGCGACACATATCCACTTACTGCTTAGTGGGTAAAAACACTCAGGTAGGAGAAGCCTTTAAAAAAACAAAAACAAAAACTACCCTCTCTTATGGGGATATATGTATATGTATAGCTGATTTACTTTGTTACAAAGCAGAAACTAACACACCATTGTAAAGCAATTATACTCCAAAAAAAAAAAAAACCTACCATCTCTGCCTTTCCCTCCAAACTATCTTGGAGTATGAGCCTAGTTCACTCCTTTATTATATAAAAAGCAAGAAGGCTCCTCCAGGAAGCCAAGTTAGGCTCTCTGTCATTTCCCTGACTCTGAAATTTAAAATTCACAAGTATAGTTTATTTGCTTTTACTATTTTTTAATTATAGTACCTTTTCCCGAAGAGGATGGGGCCCCTGGCATAAGAAGATATACACAAATACACGTACACCTACAAACACATGCGCAGACCTGTACATACGTGGACACCCGCGGCCCGCATAGCTGCAGCGAGGGGCTCAGAGAGGAAGGCAGGCCTCAGGTTTGCGAGGTCAGGTAATGTCGATAAGGGCTTTGGGAAAATGCTTTGAGATTAGAAAAACACTGGGCCAATTCCTCAGGGAAGTCAAATTTTTACCAGTTGAGAACATTATGTGACGTAGTGGATACTGTCCTCAACAGTTTTTTACGTCAAATGCTTCTATGTGCCTGTGAATTTCATATTTCATTTTTGAAATGGCCTTTAGTAAAAGTCAGCTTCATGGCATTAAAGCACGGCTTGGTGAGCAGGAAAGACGGGCCGTTCCAGCGTGCGTGAGGGCGTCAGGAGGTAGGTCAGTGGCCCTTTGGGTCGCCCTCTCGAACCCGGAGCCAGGCGCTCTGGCTGAGCTGGAGGTTTTGCCTTTGTAGGCCAGGGTCTTGAGTATTGGTGTCCCTGTTGTTGGTTGAGGGCAGAGCATAGGTTTTGGAATTTCCACACACGTCAGAATGGTTTATGTTCTCTCTCAAAGTCAAGAAGTGAATCAGTGTGCTGGCCCAAGTGGAGGGCTATCTAACATCTGCTAGGAATGAAAAAACCAAAACGATGAAAAGAAATGAATGGTCTCATTAACCTCAACTTCTGTGCCTCAGCTTTTTACCCCCATTTGTTTGGGTTTGTCAACCCAGAGCAGATCTTCCTCCCAAATTCGGTAGGTTTGATAACATCCTGGTAGGAAGGTTTTATGTTTTCTGATTTTTTGTCTTCGATGGTTGCTTCTAGAAAGGTAAGCCCCAAACCTGATTATATCACTGTTTGAGCGGTGAGTCAGCTGATAACTGTGTTGCGGGAGGGGTAATAAAATTCAACCACTTCAGCTCTGCCTCACTGTTCGAAGGTCAATCACCTGTCTTTGTTCAGCGTGCAGATCTTTATGGAGGCTCAAGAGTGTCCGTTGACAAGATTCTTTCTGTTGGGAGACTTTTTTTTTTTTTAATAAATTTATTTATTTATTTATTTATTTATTATTTATTTTTGGCTGTGTTGGGTCTTCGTTTCTGTGCAAGGGCTTTCTCCATATGTGGCGAGTGGGGGCCACTCTTCATCACGGTGCGCGGGCCTCTCACTGTCGTGGCCTCTCCCGTTGCGGAGCACAGGCTCCAGATGCGGAGGCTCAGTAGTTGTGGCACACGGGCTTAGTTGCTCCGCGGCATGTGGGATCTTCCCAGACCAGGGCTCGAACCCGTGTCCCCCGCACTGGCAGGTGGACTCTTAACCACTGCGCCACCAGGGAAGCCCTGTTGGGAGACTTTCTATATTCTGATCATTTATTAGAAGAAAGAAGACAAATATAAAGACATGAATGAGTTCTGAGTAGAGACCCTCTGCTTGGAACCCACTGGGCTTTATGTTAAGTAGGGAAGAAATCTAAATGATAATGTCAGAGACCCACCTCTAAAGCTTTGGACTAAGTCACCATTCCTGTTTTTCTGAGAGCTCCTGGAGTGCTTACTCTGTAATTCCCAGGGCTTTCTGAATTAGGGTCTGGTGTATAGTAGACCTTTACTCCGTCTGTAAGGAAAGAGTTACTTAAACAAAAATGCTTGATGAATACCTTCTCATTTATTTATCTAGTATGTATTTATTGCCTCCTGTGTGCCTTGTTTTGTTTATGAGTACTTTTGTTGGGAATGGGATAGTGGAGGAAGGAAGGTATCACAGGGGTATCTATGAGCCTTGTCATTGGGGAACTTTCACAAGTTAGAGAAACAGCCTTGCAAGTGTTCCAAAAACAGGCAAAAATATAAACAAATGAAAGAACCTAGTATAACTGTATATAGAATTAGCTGAAAGGATTTAGAGGATTAAGAGTATTTAGGGAGTTCCCTGGTGGCTTAGTGGTTAGTATTCTGGGCTTTCACTGCCGTGGCCTGGGTTCTATCCCTGATCAGGGAACTGAGCTCCCACAAGCCACATGGTGCGGCCAAGAGAAAAAAAAAAGAGAGAGTCTTTCAGTTCTAGTCTAGGGAGTCCCTTGAAAGAGGTGAGTATTGAGCTAGTTATTAAAGGAATTAATAGATGAGAAAAGACTTAAAGCAAAATGGTATTGAAATAAATGTTCTTTGCGGGATTTCCAGTTTTAAAATGGTAGGCCGAGCATACGTTTATTTTCCCTTCTTCGTCAGATCTTTAATGAAATGACAGGAAGAACAGAAGGGAATAAATTCTTCGAAGGTAAGAGATGTTATGAATTTCTGGATGAGGGAGGCCCATAGTATCATACTGATGGGTGAATACTGTGGAGGGAGTCCCAGCTCAGAGCACATGCAGGAGCTATGTCTGTAGCAGAGGTAGAAGTGCTTCCTCCTCACAATGGCCCTGGCAGCCCTGGAGAAGGGCCAGAACTGGAGGTGGCTGATCAAGGGACTGTCTTCAGAGTAGCTGCATGATTTGTCAGCTCCAGGCTGAAGTCAGACAGTTACTCTAAAGATATTGAGCAGTTTGCTCTGGAAGAGGGTCTAGGCTCCAAGTGGAGACTGACATCCACAACAAGGGGGCACAGGAGCCCAGGCTTCTCTGCCTTTCCCTGCCCATACCCCTAAAAAGGGGAGAAAGGGGTAGCCACCTGTGTATGCAGAGTCCCAGGCCAGGCCTCCCATTCAGGGCTGAGGCTTGTTGGAGAAAGTGACTTACTCAGCAGCAGAGAGCCTCATCAACCACCTGCATTATCAGCCTCGTTCATTTTAAATGGGAACAGTCCACCAAAGATCCCGAGACCATAGAGGAAAAGCAGCAAGGAAGCAGGAAAAAGAGGAATGACCAGGACAACTGTCCTCAGAAGAAACAATTCAAGGAAAAGGACTTGTAAAGATTTTAAGTTAGTATCCTCAGATTCAAGATGATGTCTTGTCTGCAAACAGGAATGGGTTATCACGAAAAAGGAACAGTCAGAAAACAAGAAAGGACTAATAAAAATTTAAAACACAGTAGCCTAAACTAAAAGAATTCATCAAACAACTAGAGTAGAGTAATAGGGGAGATAATATGAGGTCTAAATTCATCAACTTTCATATCAGGATGTGAGTAGCTATTGCTTAGTGTTGATAAATAAAGAACTAGAGGCATGAACATATTTGGAGTTAGAGAGGTATCAGTCAAAAGCACATCTCTCTGGAAAGTGGGATTTGGTGATCGTATGTTTCATTTGAAGCCCTTCTGCATTAAAAAAAAATTATTTTCATTTGCTTTTATCACTTTTAATAAGATTATCTGTTAAAACTCTACTTTTTCATCTTATAAGAATGTAATGCTTTTGTTTCATTTTTTACTATGATAATGTCACAAACTTGTATAATCTTTGTTTTGATGGTGCTAATGATATGATTAAAGGGGTTGAGGACAAGGAGATATGGTTCACATTTTGTCTACAGATGACTATATCTGCACCCAAACCATTTGTTTTGGGTATATGTTTTTCTTTTAACCAATATCTATTTTTAAAAATATTTATTTATTTATTTTGGCTGTGCCGGGTCTTAGTTGCAGCACGCGGGATCTTTGTTGCGGCATGCGGGATCTTTTAGTGGCAGCATGCGGACTTCTTACTTGCGGCATGCAGTCTTCTTAGTTGCGGCACACAAACTCTTAGTTGTGGCACATGTGCGGGATCTAGTTCCCCGACCAGGGATCGAATCAGGGCCCTCTGCATTGGGAGTGCGGCATCTTACCCACTGGACCACCAGGGAAGTCTCTTAACCAATATCTTAAAAAAACCTATGCTCAACTCAGCTCTCTCTATATAGACTGAACGAATATGGGCATTAAGTAAAAGTTGGATTAAGTGTGCAAATGAGCTCTCTGGGGTAATGTCCACGTTTTCAGTGCTGTACTTCCGGGAAGAGGATCAGAGCCCGCGACAAGGCCTGGGTTGGGAGCTTTTCTGGAGAGTTGTTCCTCGAGTGGGGCAGTGGATCCCGGGCTGGACTCCCCAGGTGCGTGCACATCTGCGGAGGCAGTAATTGGCACTGTGAGCTGTTTTCAGTCATCCTGAATTTGGGGGTAAAGGCAACTCACTGTGGCAGTAACTGATTGTTTCCTGCTAAGACTTCGATGGACATTTTATAAGATTTAATTTTAAAATGGGAGGGGAGTCATTTTGAAATAATGCACTTGGTTTGGTAGATTAAATTTTTTCAATACCTGGAATCCATGGGGGCAAAGTAATAAAAGACTCATAGCAGTGAGTCTCGTACGGTGTTGTGACATACCCAGACTTTCCTCCTCATACTCAGATCCAGCACTCTGTTTCTAACTTTCAGTTCTAGCAAAGAAAGCTGGAGGTTGGGAACTGGAGATAGAGCTAGGAGGAAAGTTGAGGAAGTCTGTCTGTCTAGTGATTTAATAGTACAGTTCCCTATATGGAAGGCAAAAAAGGTACTTATTTTCCTAATGCAACTGCAGAAAGTAAAGATGTATAAAATCTTGGCTAATGAAGTTGTGTGGAAGACAGGGTGAGAGGGCTTTGGGGCCGAGGCCTACTAATAAACTGTTAATTGGTTATTCCCGACAGTTGTCCTGCATGAATGGTATAGTTGATATGTTGGAAATTTCTTGCATGTCATAAATACTTGATAGATGCTTCTTTAAAGCGGATATATGGATATATGTTTTATTATAAAATCAATTTGGGTTTTGTTACTGAAAAAGGGACTTTGAGCCTCTAAAATCTTATCTGCCATTTTTTTCTGTCCTCTAAGTTAGTTTGTTCTAACTCTGAAAGCTGGAAAAGCGAGGATTATAAAAATTAGATTGCTTCAATCCAGCCTCAAGTGCCATTAAATGGTGAGATTATTCGACCTTTGTATTATTTAGAACTCTCTTGGTTACAAGTGACATAAACCCAACTTGAATTAAGTTAAAAAAAAAAAAAAACAAGTGGGTTCAGTGGTTTTAAGGAATCAGAACCAAGGGCTATACCGTTGAGGGTTCCACAGAGATCTTTGTCTCCCGCCTTTCTGCATCTCTTTGAGTGTCAGCTCTATCCTTGACAACTGCTTTCCTTCTCAAGGTTGAACTGTGCCAGCCTGTAACGGTGGGCTCATAGCTTAACAGCCTTGTAACCTAGGAGGAAAGAGATTCATTTTCCCGCCCACTCCTACCCAAAATTAATCTTTTTTTTTTTTTTTTTTAAAGGAAGGAGTCCCAGGTTCGCCTCTCTGGGTCATGTGTCCATCACTGTGGTAAAAGAACTAGGATACCATAGCCCATCCTGACCTTCTGTTCACCGTCGTGGTTTGGGGGATCAGTACTGATTATCAGCAAAAAGATGCTGTACAAACAGTATCCACTTCAGCTGTGGAATAGATATATATCGGAATAATTTATATTTATATATATTTATATGTTTTTTTCCTCCACCATTTGAGAGTGAGTTGCAAATATCATGCCTTTTTATCCCTAAATACTCCAGTGTATCTTTCCTAGGAGTAAGACCATTTTCTTATGTGTAACCATTTATCTAGTTACTGCTTTTGTTTATGTACAACTAATGCGCGATCTGTGGAAAGACACCGTAAGATCATGCTAATATCCTGTTCCTTTTCAAATTGTTCTCCCCCCAGATTTAGCATTCCTTGATGATTCTGGATTGTACGTATGTTTACGACAGTGGTTACAAAATGATTTTCCAACTCCACCGATTCCTCTCCATTTACTGTTTGTATTCTATAAGCAAGAGCTTTCCTTTCTCCCTCATTTATTCATTATTTATCTGTCTATCTGTCATTGGAATGGATTCCTATTGTTTTCAGTGGCTTATAATTCATTACTGACCTTGATTACTTTGGTGCTCAAATGGCCCCAGTTGTGACCGTGAGCTCTTTAAGCTGACTCCTGTGCCTTTTTGACGTGCTGCCTTAATTTTGTTGAGCACTCCCTTTATTCTCTGACAAAACAAGATGTTTCAGGCTGATCTTATAACTTCCGTGTCTTGGAATCAGCCATTTTTGTGAGGAACTTTGGTATTAGAAACCAAAATCTGAGCGCTATGTGTGCACATTGCTTTTGGAGCATCTCTGCTTTTCAGCTCTTTCAGTTGTCAAAGCTAGGGAAAAAATACACAAGACAGACACATGTACATATACGTACATGCACATATATACACACCTACATGCACACAGTATATTCATAATGCATATGTACCCATTTATGTGCATGTGTTCATACAGATACTTATTTTAGAAAACATGTGATTACACTGAGGCCTCCAGTTTAGATTCATCCTACAATATCTTCCTTGCCTTACACCATTTCATATTTATGTCTTCCCACTTCTTGGGTGAGAACCACAGCTCCTAACACCAACACATTTACTCATTTGTTTAATCCTATACCACAACTAAAATGGTTTCAGAATTGCTTCACCTATACACCTACCAAAGAGAGTTCAGGATATGTTTGCTGTTCTCCCTACTTCTCCCAAAAGCTGAAAGTATATAGTCAGATATTGTGTTTATAAATTAATGAGATTTTTTTTTCCATCTGTTCAGTGTGGTTATGTTATTCATTTGAAATACTTAGATTCATTTATTTCAGCTTGTTTTCATCTTTCATTTTTAAATTTTTTGATATGTAACATGCTTCCAAAAGTCAGATTTTATATAAAAAGATAGAGAAATGTCACTCCTTCCACCCCATTCCCTCCACTTATCCCTTGTGGATAATCATTGTTTTTTTGGTTTATCCTCTTTGTGTTTCTTTCTGTAAAGTAAGTAGATATATGCAAGTTTTCTTACTTCCTCTTTATTCTTTCACAAAAAGTAGCATATTACTATACTCTTTTGTACTTTGCTTTTTTCACTTAACAGTGTATCTTAGAAATCATTCCATATTAGTTTACAGAATTCTTTCTTAATTGTTTTTACAGCTACATAGTACTCCTTTGTATGTATCCTCATTTATTCAGCACTAATGTTTGGACATTTAAGTCTTTTTTGTTATTTTGAAATTACCAGATAATGCTGAATAACCACGTACATATATATTTTCATATTGTTGGAGGTGTATCTGTAGAGTATATTCCTATAAATGGAATTGTTGGATCAAAGGGTACATACATACATACATAGTTTTGTTACATATTATTTGACCACTATTTTTGAAGAACGTAGAACTTCAAGGAGCAAACAAAACATTCATGGACCAAATGCATCTGCAGGTATAGCAATGTGGAGGTTAAAATGTCTTCATTTGATAACACTCAAGTATAACGTTTTCAAAGCTCATTCCAAAGACGGGGAAAACACATTTCACCTAGTCTTCCTGGAGGATGAATACAGGTGATACTTTCTTGATGTCCTATTTGAAAATCCCATTTATAAGCTTATAAGAAATCTTTTCTTCCTGATATTTGTCTTTATCAGAAGAGCTCCAGGAAGAATTTTTGGAACTCAAAATTGATTCTGTTGTCAAAGGTAACCTCCAGAAAATCACTTTGAAGATTTTCCCAGGTAGAGTATCTTCTTGTTTACCCCCAGATAGGTAAATAGGTGTCACTAGACATTTTCCAGTTTTACTGACATATATTTAAGAAGTTTCCCTCTGCTCCACCCCACCCTCAGCTTCTACCTAGGAAATCTCGTGGTGCCTCAGGCTGGACTTTGGAGGTGCCTGACTACAGTTCCTCCTTACTTTCATCACTTAATTTGTTTCTGAAAACATGGAAGGCAAATATATACAAGCCTTGTTGTAAGGTTTAATATTTTGAGGAGGTTCTGTGACTTCCCTGGTGGTTCAGTGGTAAAGAATCCGCCTTCCAGTGCAGGGGACGCGGGTTTGATCCCTGGTCAGGGAACTAAGATCCCACACGCCGTGGGGCAACTAAGCCCACGTGCCACAACTACTGAGCCCGCACACCATAAACTACACAGCCCACGCACTCTGGAGCCTGCGTGCCACAAGTAGAGAAGAGAAAACCCGCAGGTCACAACTAGAGAGGAGCCCACGCACTGCAACAAAAGATCCTGCATGCCGCAACCAAGACCCAACACAGCCAAAAAATAAAAATAAATTCCTTAAAAAAAATGTTTTGAGGAGGTTCTATTCCTTAATTGTGTCTTGAGCTTGGTTTAGTTTTCAGTGGGATATTTCACAATGAAGCATGTTTCTAGCCCATCTATATACAAATATTTAAAATGAAGATTAAACATATACAGACAAAGTTTTCCAATATGAAGTTATATTTAGTAGATAGATAAAATTGATTTCAGATGTTGGGAGAAGGATTTGAGATTTTACAGAAGATTAAATGGGGTTCTGAGCACGGGATCATTATGGTGACTTTCGGTATGTTAGCTGTCTTTAAATGTGTGTCCAAAAAATTAAGCACAAACCTTCTTTTGTTAAGAGAACCAACTATGGATTTATGAATTTTTCTGTATATTTGGGTCACTGGAATGTTTTGTTAACAATTCTTTTGGTCATAATTTTGAGATTCAAATAAGATTAAAGGAGATTTGAAGTTTTTGCATTTATTGAAAGGGAGCCTGGGGTTAAAAAAAAAAAAAAAAAAAAAAAGGAGCCAGGAAACATGATATGGAATAAACAGTGACAGGCTGTGAGTCACATGAGCTGAGCGCAGGCCTCTGCTCGGCTGCTAACTTTGGGCCCTTTGTTGCTTTTAAACCTGTTTCTTTATGTGGAATATGAAGCTCATGTGCCCTGGCTCCCTCATGGCACCGTGGTTGTAACAGTTCAACGAGACAGAAGCACATAAGTGCTTTGTAGAATATAAATTGCTATGTAATTTTCTTAGCGAGAAGCCATGTAACATGAGATAAATATTGCCGTGAAAATTTGGCATCTTTTTAAACTGTTTCACCTGAGTCTCCTGTCCTGAAACTGACAAGAAGTGCTTTTTTCCCCGGCTTTGAGAGCACAGGTCTCTTGTTAAAATGCACAGTTCTCTAAAATGGCAGGATCCCTTGAGTTTCATTTCCTCAAAAAAATTTTCATAAAGAGCTTTGCTGACAGGTAGGGAAGCCAGTCTTCAGCCTAGGGAATCGGGGTGGGCTGGGTCTGCACTCAAGTGATGGGTGACCGCCCGTTGTCGCTGGGTGCTATCCCGCTATGGGTTCATCCCATTGGACCTCCCGTCTCTGAACGAGGCCGGTGGTGTCCCTGTCTGCCCCCGCACTTTCCAGTAACTCACCTGATGGGAAATACCAGTAATCGTGGCTCTTCCTCATTCTCCACATTCTGCCAAGACTTACTGGTACTACTTCTGCTGGATCTTTCAAATCCTTTTCACCGATGAGTTCTCATTGAGCCTATCTCGCCTAGGTCTTCATTCCCTCTTGCCCGGGCTCGCCATCATGCCCTTTTCACACAGGGTGAGTCTCAGCTCTCTGTCCTCGTGTACTCCTGGTTTCCTTCCAGCTCCATTACTTAGTGCTTCTGTTCACTTGCCCTGTCATCCAGCCACACAGGCTATCTTTTACTAAATGTGCCTTTAACACTCTTCCATTCCCCAAGAATGCCATGGTGGTTACGAGCATGCCTGGTTTAAATACTTTCTCTACCTTTTACTAGCCATGTTACCCTGGAAATCTTAACTCACTGTGCCTCTTGATAAACTTAGGTTGTTAATACTATCTGCCTTACAAGGTTGTCGTGAAGAGTAAAGGAGATAATCCGTGTAAAGGATTAGAGAACAGGTGCCTGCATGTAGTAGGTGTTATATACGAATTAGCTGTAATTATTATTATTCCTGTCTTTCTGTCTATCAAAATTCTGTATATATCTCTGCTCAAATGTGTTTTCCCAAATCTCCCCGATGACACGTAATCGTATCTATCCATTGATGCATCCATCTATCTATCCAGTAAATATTGAATACTTAGTATGTTTTAGGTATAAGACTACTCACTGTGAGGAATACAAAACTTAATCAAGTGCATACTCTCTGTCCTCTGGGAACTTAGAGTCTGATAGGACAGCTCAGAGAAGTGTAAAATATTCATCCATTCAGCAAATGTTGATCGAGCCACTGCAGAGGATCCCAGGTCCTCTATGGTTCTGAGCCTGGTGTCACGTGTAATGACTAACTTTGGTGACAGATCAAAGTTTGAATACCTTTTGCAAAGCACAGTTGAGTTGCTTGGGAGTGTAGAAAAGAGATTTTATCAGCCAGCAGGGCCCGAAAAGGCTTATTAGTGATGTTGCCATCTTAGCAGGGCCTTTCAGGGTGGGTGGACTTTGCCCATTTCCACCTCTCTCAAGAAGCATCCATCGCTGCATTGGGCTATATAGCTCTAGGTGGTCTGTAGGAATTCTGTCATTACAACCTCCTCAGGGGCTGGGTAGTGTTGTCTTCAGTTTTGAGCTCCTGGTACTCACTCCAAGTTCTTATGCATAGACCATTCTCAATAGAGGGTGATGACAGATTAGGGAGATGTCTCTTCCCATGTAACTTAAAGGGAGATTGGAAGTGGATGATTCTCAATATCTGTGAAGGAATTAAACTTCCTAGAGAAGACATTTATGTGAAACTGGAAGTGAGGTTTTTTGGAGATGTTCCTATTATTTTATTTCTTATCACATTAATCATATCTATAGTAGTCATGATAGGGGGTATTAAAAAAAAGTGAATTTTGCATCAACCTGTGTAGATATTTCTTCCCATATTTCTGCAAATTTCTGGGAAGAAACTCTTGTAGATTTTCCATTAAAGCCTATCCTGGCCCAAGAATTCCAGGATGTGCTATCAAAACTGTAGTCACATGAGAAATCTTAGTTTTAAAAACTGCCCAACAGCTTTAATTCTGAATTTCTCCTTGTAGCAAGGAGCAAGGACCAACCCCAGTGGAGAAAAAGAAGAAAGGAAAAAGGAAAAGTGAAACCACAGTGGAGAGTTTAGAGCTGGATCAGGGCCTGCCGAACCCATCCCTGCGGAGTCCCGAGGAGTCCACTGAGTCTGCAGACAGCCAGGTACAGCTGTGCCCGGAAGCCCTGGTGGGCGTGACGGCTGCCGGGCGGGGTCTTGCTGACACTGATCCTGTTACTCCTCTCTCCCTGTCTCCAGCCTGCATCTCTCGCACACAGACCTGGGCTGGGCTTTCAGTGTTTTAGTGGGTGACGGACCACAGGCTTTTCTTTAGCATCCTGGTCCTTATATTAATAATCTCCCAGTTTTTTAGTGGTGTTTGCTTGCTTCTTACAAAGTAGCATGATATTAGGCCGCAGTAAGAGTGAATGTGGAAAGTGGAATTGTAATCCAAACTAGGTAAGGCTCAGAGGGCCTGTTTTGCTGTGTAGGTAATACATTTAGGGCTCAGCGTGTTGGGCCAGTCTACACAAGGACACTTTCATAATCCCAGATGCTGGAGAAGTCAGGGATGGATTCATTTTGCCAAGATGGTAAGGAAACTTGGAAACAAGGAGTTGTCCACCTAAGTGAGATTTCTGAAAACATGCCAAAGTGTGCCCAGGACATTGGTAGGAATTTTCTGTCTGAGTTGAGGCTGCCTCTCTTGGACGTGAGTTCTAATATTTGAGAGTGCTGTTTCCTCTGACATCCACAGCAGTTTGTCTGGGCTGTGCTACTGCATGGGGGCCATTTAGGGTAAGACCAACTTACTGCTCCTTAAGAATCATCTGGACCCTCATAGATTCCTAGGTGATCTTCGTTGTAGGAAGGTGTCAGCTCCTAAGGTCGTAGTGGTAAATAAGTAGTAGTGTCTGGAGTGTCAGATCAGAGACCCCCTTTCACTGCCTGTAAACTTGGGTTAGTGGCTCTTCAGTGTCCTGACGGGCAGAGCAGCAAGTACATCAGGTTGATGGGAGTTGGCAGGGGGTTCAGTGTTTCTAGGATGGTGATCTGCACGCGGGATTGGGGGGAGAGCTTTTTATGTGGAATCCTTCATGTAAAATTAAATGTCATAGAGGTGACACAGTGAAGGAATGATGGGAACACAGAGAGAGCCCCAGGAGGTATCTTTTAGATGATAAGGGGGGGTGAGGTTTGGCTTTTCGATTTGTTTTGTAAGGTTTAAGTATCTAAGAGTAAGCTAGCTGGTGAATGGTTCCCAGAAGTGTTCCTACTGCTTGGATATGATGTGTATGTAGAGATGAACCATGTGTTTTACTGTTTGAGGAAAGCCACTGGGTTGCTTTGTTGTAGAATGTTATCTCTCTAAAAGGTCACAAGCTACTTAATTATAGATGAGTCCTTTCACAGTGAGTCACGAATCTTATTTGGTCACACTTAAGATGTCTGCTTGCATTTCAAAGGGTGTTAGGAGAGTCTCAGAATAAGTCCTAGTAAAATTGGTATTATTTAGTTGTTTAGAAGTACATGGTAAGTATGGTGAATCTGGCAAAAAAAAAAAAAAAAAAAAATCAAAACCAAAAAAACTATTAAATCATTGTCATAAACCCTGAGCTTCCAGCTATGCTGGAAGGGACCTCAAAGATGATGAAGTTACTTCCCATCCCTGTTTTGCTGGAATAGAAACCGATTCCAGAAAGCAGGGTGGGGGAAGCAATGAGGCATAAAACACGTTTCCTTGGATTCTGAGGCTACACCTTCTTCTCACTGGATCCTGGTGATTTGGCTCCCCTCCCTCACCTGGGTCCCATTTTGAGTGAATTTAGTTCTGAAAAGAGTTATGTTTAGGGAAGATTCTTTTTGCGAAGTTAGAGAGGTCTCCTTCGATTGTGAGTGAGTGTAGGTGAGCGTGTCCTTGTGCAAGCTTTTCCCTCTGACTCACAGATAGTCTCTCTGGCGGGTGTGTTTGTCCTGTAGAAACGACGCTCAGGACGGCAAGTGAAGCGCAGAAAATACAACGAGGACCTGGACTTCAAAGTGGTGGATGATGATGGGGAAACCATCGCTGTCCTTGGAGCCGGCCGGACATCTGCCCTCTCAGCTTCTACACTGGCTTGGCAGGCGGAGGTACGGCCTTAAGATTGGGCTGCTGGCCTCGGCTGGACAGTCATTTTGAGTACTTGATGGAGCTGTACTGTGGCTCTTTTTTTAAGCGTAAGTTAGATCACCTTAACTGCTGGTTCTATCCTTCGGGTGGCTTCCTGTTGCACTTAGAATAAAGTTTAGACTCCTGACTGTGCCTAGCAGGCCCCTCTGTCATCACACTCTCCCTAATTCACCAAATTCATTTTTCAGATACATGACTTTTCGCCATCTCTCTCATTACTCTCCAGCTAAAAGACTTGCCTCTTTTAATGCCATGAATTAGCAGTTCTTTCCCACCTACTGGCCTTTTCCTGTATGGTCCCTTTTGCCTGGAATGCTCTTTACCACATGCTTTACATGACTCTTTCATTTAAAGTAGATCCCTGCCCCTCATCCTAATGTTTCTTTATTTCACTCCTGTTTGTTTCTTTCATAGCTCTTATTACAGCTTATAATTGTGTTCTGATGTCTGATTTCATTTTATTTCTTTGTCTCTCCCATTAGAATGTAAAAGTCTGATACATAGTAAATAGCTGTTCCATGAATGGAATCACATGAACTAGTAATTACAGTTGGGAGTTGGATTACAAATGTGTATTGAGAGTCCACTGCAGGGCCAGGTCCTAGGGTACAAGGATGAGTATCAAGGCATGGTCCCTGCCTCCAAGGAGTTTTATCTGGGAGAAGAGGCATATGGCTGTGCTGATACTGTGATAAGTGCAGTCTTAGAAGTCTGTGCTGGATGCAGTGGCTACACAGAAGGAAAAGTGGACAGGAGAGGGAGGTCAGGGTTTTAGGGGAGGCGTTTCTGACGTGGACCACAGCCTCACAGCCTGATGGTCCCGGAGGATGTGGTATGGCAGCTTGATGAGCTCGGCCAGGTGGTGGGGTCTGATTTTAGGAGTGGTGGGAGACAAGCCTGGAGTGGTAGGAAGAGTCATGTTATGCAGGCTTTGGCTGTCAGCTAAAGTATTTGGCCTTCATTCATACTGTGGATTGAATGAGGGGCAGGAGGCAGGAGGCATCGTTGGGTTCGAGCAGAGAAGCAGGATGCCCGTATATGCGGTTTAGGAATTTCCATTGGCAGCAGTATCAGGGAGGAAAAGGATAGCATTAGGACCTGGGACCCCCGAAGCTAGAAAGGCAGAGGGTAAATGTGGAGAAGGAGGAGGTCTGTGCCAAGGAGCTTACAGAGGAGGAATCAGAAGCAAGAGAAGAAACAGGCTGTGCGTGTAGGAGGCGCCTCGTTGCCGGCAGCACGTTCTGAGACACAGGCTGTCTTTTGTTACGGAGTCGCTGTTGCTGACTTGGCAGGATTCATGTTCTGCCTGTGCAGCAATAGCACAGATACCTGTCCTTCCTCCTGGACACTGTGTGGCTGGCTGCTGGAGCTCATGATGCTTTATCTGTGTAAACCACCTTGCCTCCAGAGTAATGCATTTTCACATAAGATTACTTTTCAAGCACATAGTTAAGAATAGCCCTTGCAAGACTGCTGTGAAGTGATAGGATTACATTGTTTTACAGCGGGTTTCCCTTCCTTGGAGATTTTATGGTTGGTTTGGTAGTTGAAACACTCTAAGGGATTTTATTTTCTCCTAGTAGCCATTTAGCCCAAGTCATTAACCATATTTCAGTTATTGTTCTGTCTTCTCCCCTGGTGCCTGAAGGGCAGCATTAGCTGATCAGACAGAAATAATTCGGGAAATTTATATATATCCTAACAAGGCTCTTTCTGTCCTCTTAAGGGTGCAGCAAAGAGAAAGTTTATAGTGGTGAAACATAAGCTGGAATCTGAATTTGCATTAATTACGCCTCAAAAATTGTGACTAAATTTAAACAAGAAAGAGGCCCGATACGTGGTTTTGGCATTGATGTTTAGCAAGGCAGCTATGTAGCTGTGGCCTCCACGCCACAGGGCAGACTGGACAGCCTGCGCGGGGTCGAGCGGGTTGCACGGTCAGTGCTCTGTGGAGCCCTCCACTTGCACCTGTTTTACATAGTGGGCTTCCTGGGGGGGTCTGAACAGAGATTTCCCAGGCCAACACAAAGCCCCGAAATCAGGGATCTCATCTAGGATTCCAGGCAATCCTCAGAGTGTCCAGTGGCACAGAAAATCAGTGGAAGAAGATGAGGCTTTTCCTTCATCCTTTTTCCAAGGCCCTTTGGAAGGGTGTCTGCCTGCTTGCTGGCTTTAGCTTGGGGCAGAGAAGAGTGTGCAGTCGGCACCAAAAAGGCCCCACTGCTGCCTCCCTGCTTTCTTTGTAGTGTCTTATCAGCACGCTTAGCCCACTTCTGTGGCTGCTGGCCCCTGTCCCAGCCCCAAATTGCAGCCTCAGCAGTGCTTGCCTAGTGGTGAGTTGCTAAAAACATCTTTACGCATGATTCAGTCTAACTCAGGACTGGCAGATTAGCACAGCCCTGCTTCGGTGTCTAGAGGCCCGTCCCCTGGCTGAGATATGGGATTAGGGCTGGAAGTATGTTTCCAGCCTGACTGTGACTCTTTGCTTTCTTATTCTTTGTCAAACTGATGTCGGTCCCTGGAACAGAGACAGACTTTCACAGTTATGGTACATTTAGTGTATAGATTTTTCCAAGGCTGTCTCAGTTTTTGCCTCCTACAATTTGTGTGGTTTGTATGATTTTGCCTTTGGGACAGAAGGACTTGAATTTGAATGAGACATCCACCCCTGGTGTTCTCCTTTGCCTCCTTCTGCTGCTTTGCAGACGGTACCCTCTGCTTTGTCTGGTCTTTCCCGTGCCTGGCGGGCTGAGCGCGGTTGTTACCTCCCCCAGGAAGCTCCCTGCCCGCCCTGAGCTGGGGATAAGTGCCCCTCCTCTGTCTAACTCTAATATGTTTAACTTCGTCACTGTCCTTTAAACACCGGCCAGTTTTTGTTTCCTTCATCTAAGCCATGAGCTACGTTAGGGTAGGACTTATAATCTTTTCTTTTTTTTTTTTTTAATGTATCTCTCTGGCATGAAAGAGCTTCAGTAAAGTCAAATTTACATTAACCCCCAGGAACTATTCAGATGAAAGTATGGCACTTTCCCTCTTCTGTTTCGTGGAGTATTTATTATATTATGCCTGATGTCCCCCGGACACTTGTTCACAGCCTGTGAACACTTGTTCACAGCCTGTGACTGTTCTGATTCATCAGTGCCTCTGCCATTCTGTTCTGAATATCACTCCTGATTGTTCCCGCCATTAGATTGTAAACTGTTACAAAACAAGCCTCACTTTTTAATTTATCACAATTTTCACCTAACATAGGTAGTACTTTATGTTGGGTAGTAACTAACATAAAGACTTGCATTCAGTTGTACTTGTCATGTATTTATTTAATATGTGAATAATGAATAAATATGCTTAAAACTTATTACAGAAACAGGTGTGATTCTTAACTCCTGGATTAGAAAGACAAGAGTGAAGTGTTTTTCTTTTTTCTCAGGCTCTTGTTTTCTCCAGTTCTTCATACTGGCATAGTTTCCCCACTGGTGTTCATCCACGTCTCACTCTGACACCGACAGCCGTGGGCAGGCCCCTTGGCAGAGTGGCTTCTGGCTGGCATGGCTCTAGCTCTGTACCAGCCCGTGTGACTCAGTGCTTAGGCTCCTATGCACTCGGCCCGAGAGGATGGTTTTCATTCTTCCCATTTCTCCGCTGGCCACACCACCGTTGCCCACCCCGCATCTTTCCTCAGATTGTCTCCTGTCTTTGTTTCCTCTTGGCTTCTGCTGCCACCCGTTGTGCTGAGGCCAGTGTTCAAATGACCACAGTTTGCACTTTTGTCATTCCCTGCCCCAGGTCCCTGTCCTTCCCAATCCATTACTAGACTCATTTTCCCATAATACCAGAGAAGTTTTTGGCTTTTTTCAGTGTCCCACTCAAGAATCTAAGGTGGTTACCTCTTAACGCCTCTGTTTTAGATCAAAACTCCTGCCTGATTTTTTAAGGAATGTGACTGCATACTACCTCTCTACCCTCATTTATCCCCACTCCTCGTTCTGTGTAATGCTTTTCTCTACTAAGACTGGTTCCTTAGTGTTCCAAGTCTGCATCCTGCTTCCCATATTCTGGTGCTTTCATCCTTTGGGTGCATTTCGAGTTTCCTTCCTGTTTGCAGTCCTCTTACGAGCCACCATTCTTTAGGGCCCAACTAAAACATTACTATCCTGTGAAATCCAAGCTATTCTTGCTTTCTGCACTCTTGCTGCCGGACTTAGGGTCACTGTCACACTGATTAGAATTTACCACTGGTACATTTCTAAGAAAAATATGTTTTATCTTGCTTTCACTGAGTGTAAGCCCCTGAGACTGGGCACCTTGTTGGATGCTACTTTGGACCTTCCATGGCACTTGGTAAATGCTTGTGTTTTGGAGTTGCTTCTTCTTGCTAGAGCCTTTCCTTACGGCTCGCTGAATAGAAGTGAATCAGGTGGTTGGTTGATGTCGGAGGTGATGTGGGTTGAAAATTTTTGAAATTTTCCCTAAGAAAATAAATTTTTAATTTCATGAGGTTCTGACATGAAAGTGAATGAACTAAAATGGTCTCCTTTGAAGGATAATTTGAGAAAACTCCAAGCACTTGAGAACAGATGGCTGTCATGGAAGTATGTTTGGCAAGCAGATTTAGTTTATATCTGTGTGTATCTGTATACACTGAGTGTTTATACACACATGGTCATGCTTATGCACAATCTCTGTTTAGGGAAAAAAAAAATCCTGATTTTCCAGTTTTCTTCCTACTTTGATGTGTATTTTGGAAACGCTACTCTCTTTTTTCCCTTTCATTAGGATAGGATAAAAACCTGCTGTCAGTATTTTGATGATAACCATTGATTTTTTTTTTTAATACTAGTGTGTTTCCCCCTATTCTTTAACTAGTGCCAAAAAATAAATTAGTTTTTATTTCAAATACCTTAATTTTTACTTGAAAATTTTCTATAATGAAGAACGCTTTAAACCCTCCTACCTTTTAATCCTCAGAGTAAAGTCCTGTGCTTTCTTCATCCACATGTTAACATTTCCTTGGATTTGGTCCTAGTTAAAAACTCTGAGAGCAATCAAAATCCTATCATCAGAAACCACCTTTTTCTGCTCTTCATGGTAGGTAAGAATAAGAGACTATTTGAAGCAACCTGCTGGTGAGGAGAGACAGTTGTTCTTTTAGCATGGGTGTACACGTATGAATGCTTGCTTTGCTAGTCTGGGTTATACAGAATTGGGAGTAGGTAGGAAAGGTGCTCAGCAATTATGAAAGTTGAATGCTAATAGACAGCCAACTCATTTCCAAAGCCTCTCCTAATTTATCCAGGTACTCTGGCTCTGTGTTCCCATAGCACTTGCTTTATACTACTATTCCCATGTTGTATTGCAAAATCTCTTAACATTATTTATTCAAAAATATTTATTGAGCACCTACCACTACTGAGCGCCAAGGACTGTTCTAAGTGCTGGAGATAACGTCAAGGAACAAAAGAGACAGAAGTCCCTGCCTTCGTGGAGGGAGCCTACAGCAAATGGAGAGGAGGCCTGCAGCATACACACAACCGATCTCCTCCTCCAGATACTTGCCAGATTTTGAACCTACGTGGGATGGAAAGCCAAAAGGCTAAGCCCAGAACTTCCAAAGGGTAGAAATAACTAGGGAGAGGCTGATAATCAATCTGAAAATAATAAAATTGTGTAGTATGTCAATGGTGGTAAGTGGTATGGGAAAAAAAAATCAGAATAGGCGTGATACGGAATTCAGGAATGAAGCCTGCAGTTTTAAGTAGGGTGGTCAGTGTTGGCCTCACAAAGGTAATATTTGATCCAAGAAGTGAAGGAAGTAAAGGGGTGAGGGAGTCGTGTAGGGAGAAGAGTGTCTCAGGCAGAGGGAATAGCAGAGTCCCGGAGGTGGAAACATGCCTGGTGTGTATGAGGGACGGACTAGGAGACTTGAAAGGTGACAGAGGAGATGAGAGGCTGGGTACACATCCTGTGGGCTTCTGTAGACCTTTGGAAGACTTTTGGTTTTACTCCAAGTTAAAAGAAAAACATTTTAAGCAGTTTAAGCAAAAGAGTCACTTAATAAAAAGGGCCGTTCTGAACGTTGTGTTGAGAATGGATCAGTGGGACAGGAGTGGAAACAGGGAGACTACTTAGGAGGCAGTTGGGAATAATCTGGGTAAGAGATGAAGGTGGTTTAGACCAGGGTAGAAGCAGAGGAGGGGGTGAGAAATGGCTGGATTCCCGATGTACTTCAAAGGTAAACTCAACAGGATTTCTTGACTGATGAGATAGGATGTGTGGAGGGGAAAGAACGGAGTCAGGATTACAGCAGGATATTTGGTTTGAACACCCAGAGGGATAGAGTTCCTCTTAACTCAGCTGGGGAAATCTAGGTAGGAAGGGTAGGGGTGGGGGGTTGGCTAAGAGACTAGGAGTTTAGTTTGTGGACATCTTAGGTGTGAAATATCTCTGAGATATTCAAGTGGAGATGACAAGTAACAATTAGATAAAGGAGTCTGTAATCATAGGAGAGGATAAATAAATATGGCAGCCAACACAACATAGCCAGTATTTAAAACCATGAGACCAGATGAGATCACCAAGAGAATGAGTATGGATAGAAAAGAAAAGAAAGCCCAAAAACTAGGCCCTAGGGAACTCCAAAAATAAAAGTTAGTGTTGGAGGATTCTATTCTCAGGTAAGGGTATAGTAGGGCATGGCAGGCCAACACTTGCTGCAAGGGGGGAAAAAAGATGAATTGCAAAGGACATATTTTTAAAGACATCAGATAGCTGTGGAAGCAACAAGAATTAGATGAACTAAAATTCCAGACAGAGAAGAGCTATTCCTAGATGAGCTGACAGTTGCTGACTGTTTCTTCTCTGGAGTCATTCTGCAGTTCTGGGCAGGGGCTGAGGGTCAGGCTGGGCCCAAACAGAGACTATTCTGGGTTGAAGAGAAACCATCTGACCCTGCTGGTGATTGATTATGCAGGGCTGGTGAAATGATTGGAAACTAAAGGAATTCCCAAAACAGGGAGCTTTCCCCTGGAGACATTTGATAAATTCTGGGGTTGCCCAAGAAGTTAGTGGCTCAGCCAGAAGGCAGATTGAAATCTCACAGTCTCACGTTACTTTTAGGAGATAAAATCTCACTAAAAGGATGGGTCTAGTGCAAAAAAAACCCTGACTCTCCCTTAAGAGAGATTTTTAACCTGCTTGGGATTGGAGACTTCAGGGCTCAGGAGTAAAAAGACCTGCTGGACTTAGAGTCAGTGACCTTGGACATTCATACTCAAGGAACAGGTAAAACAAGGGATGGACTGAATCTTAGCAGTAACCCAGTCCTGACCCAACAGTCCCTGATTGGACCAGTGGGACCCACTCCATCTCCCTGTTTGTCTAAGAGAAAATAGGAAACACTTGTAGTAGAAGATATTGTTTGGAGCTGCTATGATTCTCTTATTCACAGTATTCACAGTATTCATCATACAGTAAAAAATTAGACATTCGAAAAGGCTGGGAAATTGACTGAAAATCAAGAAAATAAATATGTTAATAGAAGCAGACCCCAGATGATCCAGATAACAGCAGAAAAGAACTTTTAAATAACCATGATTAATGTGTTAAAGAAAATAGAGGAAAAGATGGACAAAATAAGTTCTAAAGTAAAGAATTCCAACAGAGAATTGAATCTATAAAGAGAATCAGATCAACACTGTAAAACTGAAATTTTCAATTTATAAAATTCAGAACACAGTGGATGAGTTTAAAAGCAGATTAGACACAGTAGAAGATAAGATTGGTGACTTTGAAGACAGATGAACAGAAAGTTTCTAAACTGACACACAGAAAAAAGAATGGAAAGAACATAGCAAAGCATAAACGGATAAAGAGGCAATTGGGGTGCAGTGAAAAGGACTAACACATACATATCTGATTAGAGTCCTAGACATGGAGGAGAGAGTGAATCAGAGGAGTGTTTGAAGATAAGATGAATGGCCAGAAATTCCCATAAACTGATGAAGCTATCCGCCAGTACATTCAATGTCAGGTAACCCCCAAGCAGGAAAAATGTAAAAAAGAAAACCATACTAAGCATATCTTAAACTGTAGAAAACCAAATACTGAAAGAACATCTTAAAAGTCAGTAGATAAAAACTGACAGCTAATATTATATTAAATGGTGCAGTATTGAATACTTTCCCTCTGAATTTGGGAGTAAGAAAAAGATTCCATTATTCTCATTTATATTCAGAAATACACTGGAGGTCCTGGCTACTGAACTAAGGAAAAAGAAAAAATACAGGACTTCCCTGGTGGCGCAATGGTTAAGAATCCGCCTGCCAATGCAGGGGTCACAGGTTTGAGCCCTGGTCCAGGAAGATCCCACATGCCTTGGAGCAACTAAGCCTGTGCACCACAACTGCTGAGCCCGCATGCCACAACTACTGAAGCCCATGCACCTAGAGCCTGAGCTCCACAACAAAGAGAAGCCACCTCAATGAGAAGCCCGTGCACCGCAACGAAGAGTAGCCCCCGCTCGCTGCAACCAGAGAGAAAGCCCACGTGCAGCAACGAAGACCCAACGCAGCCAAAAATAAATTAATTAATTAATGAAAGAAAAAATACAGGCATGCCTCATTTTATTACTGTTCGCTTTATTGCACTTCACAGATATTGCACTTTTTTTTTTTTTAACAAATTGAATGTTTGTGGTAACCCTGTGTCGAGCAAATGTATTGGCACCATTTACAATATAGTAAAAAAAACAAAACAAAACTATTTCTATAAACTAGCAACATCAAATCAGGAAAGGAAAATTGTAAAATACCATTTATAATAGTATCACGGTATTAGATACCCTGTAATAACTCTCAGAGGATACAAGCCTTCTATATGAAAAACATTGCTGAAAGAAATTAAAGAAGACCTAAATAAATAGAGCGATATATGACATACATGTATTCAATATTGTGACGATGTCTATAGTTCAGTCCCAGTCAAAATCTAAGCAGGGTGTTTTTCTGATAGAAATTGATGATGGAAGTGCAAAAGACCTAGATTAGCCAAGGCAATCTTGAAAAGGAAGAACTAAATTGGAATACTTACCATAATCCAGACTTTGTAATCAAGCCACAATGAAGACAGGGTAGTGTTGCCATAAGAACAAATAGACCAATGGAACAAAATAGAGTGGTGTGTACTGCCCAGCATGGCTTGTACTTAGCTGTGTGTGGCTATTAAGCACTTGAAATATACCTAGTCTGAAGTGAGATGTGCTGTAAGTATGGAATACACAGTAGATTTTTAAAGACTTAGTGTGAGAAAAATAATGTAAACTATTCCATTAATAATTTTACATTGATTACATATTGAAATGATAATATTTGGGGTATATTAGTTTAAATAAAATATTGTTAAAATCAAATTCATCTGTTTTTTAATGTGGCTACAAGAAGATTTACAACCACATATATGGCTTAATGAATGACGTTGGTGGCAGCAAAGATTCCTTAAACAACACGAAAATATGTAAGAGAAAAGATTGATAAGGTGGATTATATAGAACTTCTGTTCATCAAAAGATACATTTTCAGGCTGAAAATGCAAACCATAGATTGGTAGAAAATGTTTGTATGGATTGTGACAGAGGACTCTTATTGAGAAATAAAGATATATATTAAACTCTCACAAATATAAAGAACTCTTGCCAATCAGAAAAAAGGACAATTTTTAAAATAGGCAAATGACTTGAACAGGAGCTTCACAGTGAGGATATCCACATGGCCAATAAGCATATGAAAAGATGCTCAGCATCCTTAGTTATCAGGGAAATGTGAATCAAAGAGATGATAATACACATCCACTGGGAATGGCTAAAATTTTCAAGACTGACAGTATCAAGTCAGTTGCAACTCCCATACACTGCTGTCGGATGTAAAAACTGTTACAGCCACTTTGGGAAAAGTTCTAGCAATATCCATTAAAACTAAACACGGGCTTCCCTGGTGGCACAGTGGTTAAGAATCCACCTGCCAATGCAGGGGACACAGGTTTGAGCCCTGGTCCGGGAAGATCCCACATGCCTTGGAGCAACTAAGTCCGTGCACCACAACTACTGAGCCTGCGCTCTAGAGCCCGCGAGCCACAACTACTGAGCCCGCATGCCTAGAGCCAGTGCTCCGCAGCAAGAGAAGCCACCTCAACGAGAAGCCCACACGCCGCAACGAAGAGTAGTTCCCGCTCACCACAACTAGAGAAAGCCCGCGCGCAGCAACGAAGACCCAGCGCAGCCAAAAATAAATAAATAAATTTATTTTTTAAAAAAAACAAAAAACTAAACATATAACCAACCTCATAACCTAGCAGTTCCACTCCTATGTTATATCCAAGGTAAATGAGTGCATTTATGTGAACATTGAAAGCAACCCAAATATTCCTCAGCAATAGAATGGATAAATAAATGGTGGTGTATTTATACAATAAAATACTACACAGTAATACAGGAGAATGAACCACACACTATGTGATTCCATTTACATGAAACTTAATAATAGGCAGAACTAATCAATGGTGGTAGAAGTCTGAATAGTGGTTACTTCCAGTGGGGGTATGAGGGTCTTCCAGGATGTTGGAAATGTTATATAACTTGATCTTGGTGGGACTTAAACTTCAACAACTGTACACTTGAGATCTCTGCATGCTGTATGTATGCCATACCTCACTTAAAGCATGTGTTAGCATGTCTGGCAGTTCCTTGATGATGAAGACTGTAGCTCATTTACTTCTATAAGACCAGTGCATAAACACAAAAGGCACTCAATAAATAATGTGGGAGAAATTTAGGAAGGAAATGAAGTAGGAAGTTAGGAAGGAAGTTGGTTCATTCATCTAGTTTCTTGTAACCCAGCCCCTGTTCCTTTGTTCTCTGTCCACCTGTCATAGTCAGAGCTCTGTTTGGCTGCAAGGTTGGGGTAGTGATTTAACTGCTCAGGAAAGTACATCTAGCTTGGGCCCTTTGCTGTTACCCATCTGTATAGTAGAAGATAAGTCCAGGTATATGGAGAAAGGGGAGACTTTTTAATCACATGATGTAGATTAAGAGTAATGCTTTATCTTTCCTTGTGTATTTCCATCTGTGTCTCTTTTCCTCTTCCCTGTTGTTTAGCATTCAACCAATATTCACTGATCACCCACTGTTGCCTGGCTTTTTCAAGGTATCTAGCTACATTAGTGAGTAAAACAAATAAAGATCCCTGCCCTCACAAGGCTTATATTGTGGTGGGAGAAGATGGGCAATCCACAGTAAACTGCCTCCTTCTCCTTTTCTTAACTTGTGCAGAAGAATCAAGCAGAAGAAACATACTGTCAGGAAAAGAAAAGCTTAGTCTGTATCCCACCCCATCCTTCTATTGTATGGTAGGCCCAGTTCACTTGTCTTCTGGTTGAGCAGTGGGAAAAGACTGGTCATTTTGGATTAACTTCACAATGCCATGTGTCCAGGGGGACGTAATAAATATTTGTAGCCTTTGGGAGCATCTGTCAGTGCCTGCTGATTCCCATACTTCTTTTCTGCCATCCGCCCTACTCATCTTTTTTTACCATCACCTTTCTGGGAAAAGCTTCATTTAAGTTCTTAGAAAATATGTTGTCTGTAATGGTATGACTTTGGGACAGTTGAGCCCTAGAATGGGCACTGAGATGCAGCATAAACCATCCTTTTGGAAAGTTCTGATAAGGAACCCAAATAGTTATTTTGAGAGTTAGGGTTGTTGTGATGAGTGTTCTTTTCATATACTGTTCTAAATCTCATATTGTGATAAATACTGGATCTGGAAAGGTTATGTAGTGCATATGAAACGATGGAAATAAAACTGCTCAAATAAAGTCGGAGGAAGAACATTTAACAGGAGAGTTGTGACCCAATGCATCCTTTTTTTTTTTTTTTTTTTTTTTAAATGTCCATCAAAGGAAGAAGACAAATAGACTCTGGTTTATTAATACAATAGAATATTATACAGCATTAAAATTGAATGGCTAAAGCAACATGGACAATATGGATGAATATTGGCAATATCATATTTAGTTAAAGAAGATTACATCCACCATGACACCCTTTATATAAAGTTAAAACAAAATAAAATTTTAAAGAAATATTTGTAGATCCAGTGCATCCTTTTTTAAGTTTGTTGTTTTTTAAATGCAGATTTTTTAAGTCAAATACTCTGTCAAAAGAGATTTCATGGAGATTAGGAAATGTTGATGTGTATCTAGGGCAGAAAGGAAGGAATTAATTTGTTTCCAGTTGGGATTTGTAGTCAATGGATGATCAGTGAAACAGAAAGCCATTTCCAGGTACAGAGGGGAAAGATGGTACAATTTAGTAAAGAATAATTATACTTTGCATTTGCATAGCGCTTACTGTCCAAAAAATGTTTTCACATGCCGTTTTATCCTCCCAGTAACCCAGTGAGATATGTGTTTTTAACTCCTATTTTAATAGACTTGGAACTAAGAGGTGTTAATTGACTAGCCCAAAGTCAATAGCTGGATTGTGTCAGAATTGGGACCCTCTGATTCTAAAGCCCCCAGACTCTTCTATGTTAGGCCTTTCTGAAAATTTATGCAGCAACATGTAAGCAGTTTTGGCAGAGAAGGGAGGTCTTAGGGTCAATTTTAATGATGCTAAAGGCAGATCTGAAATGAAGAATCTGAAGCAAATCAAGAAGCAGAATAACTTCCCTGCTCACTTGGGAGGGGAAGGTGATAGGGTGTTATGCCCAGAGGTTAGAATGTGTGTGATCTTTTGATCACTCTGTGGGCTGATAGGAGAGGGACCTCAGTACTCAAAGGTGAGCTTTTGGACAAAGTAGTGCCTAGTACAGTATTTCTTCTAGAATTATTTCATGGCTCCTGTGGTGCTGTAATTGTCTCTCTCTTTAACCTCCATCTCCAGGAGCCTCCAGAAGATGACGCAAACATCATTGAGAAGATCCTGGCATCTAAGACTGTCCAGGAGGTTCGTGGCTGATGTTTCTGGCTTATATATCACTAGCGCAGTTTACACCCTCTGTGGAGAGATGTTTCTGGAGTGGTCATTCTTGGCTGGACTGAGAGCTAGGCAAGAACACTGTTTGGCTAGTTGACACTTATTTTCACCTCCATGAAAGATTTTAAGACATAAAATTCTGAAATATTTGAGTATGGCCCAAACCGATGTTTTTTGTTCCTTATGATCCTAGCAAAAGGTATTGATCCTTTAGTTGCCATAGCCCACTGAAAGTCATCAGAGGGCCAAGAAGAAGAGATGGGAAAAGACTCCCAATGAAAACATATATTCCTTTCAACGTCTCAGGGCTGTGTAGAGAACCTCTAGAGAAAATTTCTGGCGTGAAGGAGTATGCCGGTGCCAGTGAGGGCATAGTTTCATCTTTACCTCAAGTATTTATGAAAGTAGACTTCCTTACTTTGAGAGTGAACATCACTGGAGTTTGTGGGGGATGGTTGGGAGGATGCCGGAAATGCATGTTCTCACTTCTGCACCAGCTCTCAGAGCCCTGGGCCAGTTTGGCTTTATCAGCTGAATGCTCTCCCAGCCTGGACCTAAGAATGACACCAGGAGGATCATTTTTTTTTTTTCTAACCTTATAGCTTACCGTGTGTTCAGCCTTTAGAAAGCCTGCTCCAGACCTGTCAGAAAAAGACCTGGGAAAATGAAAATGTCCTCGAGAAATATGTTCTAAAACCAGGAAGAAGTATTGATTTACCTTTTTCGTTTGGCACATAAGGGTGATCCATGGGGATCTGGGCTGATAACTGCTTGCTTTTGGTTACAGGTTCACCCGGGAGAACCCCCATTCGACTTGGAGCTGTTCTACGTCAAGTATAGGAATTTGTACGTCTATTTAATGTATTATTTGTATGTGTATTTTAAATGAATAAAACTTTCTTCTTTCATCACACCATTATCTTTTATATTTTCCAAGAATGGCCCCTAAGGCATGACCCACAGATCTTGTTTGGCTCAAGTTCACCTTAGGCAGCAGTGCTTTACTTTGGCTGCGTATAGAATCACCTGGAGAGCTTTTTAAAACTATTGAAGTCCTTGCTGCACTCAAGACCTGTTGGCTCATACTCTGGGAGTAGTTCTCAAGGATTGGTGTGTTTTAAAAACTCCCTCTGCAGTTCCCATTTGCACCCAGAGTGGAGAACCACAGTCCTATAGCCTATACTTTTCTCCCCACTTGCGTTTTTCTTTCTTTCTCTGCTGTGTGCCCACTTTCACTAATGTGCATTAACGATGGCCTGCCTATACCTGCCCTCCCTCTGCTCTGAGCCAGTTTCTCTAGAAGCCACAGAGTGGTGACCAGTTGCTTGGAATTGCTGCATTGTTTTGTATTCTGTTTTTGTCCTGAAGGGCAAGGCCCTTCTAAGCCCAGTCTCCAGCAGTTCCACAGCAAGTCACTCCACTGCTGCTGTGTTAGACAGTCACCTGGTTATTGAAACACTTTAAAGCTTGATGGTTTGCTGGTTCTGTGCTTGTCTCACAATTTGTGTGTCTTTGGATAGTTCCTACTTACACTGTAAATGGGCCACAATGGAAGAACTCGAAAAGGATCCTCGCATCGCACAGAAGATCAAGCGATTTAGGAATAAACAAGCCCAGATGAAGCACATTTTTACTGAGGTGAAGCAATGTTTACTAATTTGATCACTGCTTTTCTTGCGGTATTAAATACCGGGTTTAAGTTTCTTAAAGTTGAAGTCCTGTGTAGATCTATTGCTCAGGTGTCTGCTGATTTGTGACAAGATTTGTCCAGATTTAAGCCAAAGAAAACAAATTATCCAACAAGGAATAAGGATCAAACCTTATAAACTGATAACTCATAAGAACGTGCATCTAGGTCACGTTCTAGGGCAGAATGTACACACAGAAGGAATGTGCACACAGTTCTTTCATTTCCTCCTCCCCCCTCCCCAAAAGGGCAATTCCAAGAAGACTTAAAGTTTGGGTGTAAAAAATAAAAACAAAGCTAAAATGTTAGAAAATAAGTAAATAAATATATAAACTTGGGTATTTCTAAGTATGGTACCTACAGCAAGAGGAAGGATTGATAGATTTGGATATCAAAACATCTGTAGTGCCTATAAGTTAGAAAATACCACAAATAAATCTTTAAGTACATAATGTACATAGACGTATTCCCTAATTACGTACATGCACACATACATACAAGGCATACATTCTTCTTACCCAGTATGGAAACCTTATTTATATTTGCATACACACATGCATGATACACATACATATACACATGACAAATAGCTTTAATGACAAGAAATGCTCTTATAGTTCAAAAAGAAAAATACAAAATCCCAAATAGAAAAAATGGACAAATTAATGGGGAATTCAGAAAAGAGGGGAAAATGACTTACCAGCCATACAAAAATGTAGTCAATTTCACTAGCAGTCAAAGAAATGCAAATTAAAATGGGAATCTTCTAGTTTTTACTTATCAAATATTTGAAGGTTTTAAACATAAGTATTTTCCACTGCTGGTGAAGGTGTAGGGAAGAGACACTGTCGTCGTCACTGGTTGGGAGCATAACTTAGGATGACCTGTCAGGACAGCAGGATGACAACAGACATCCACATGTCTCAATATTTGCCTATCCTTTGTCCCAGCAGTTCTGTTTCCACCATTTATTTTAAGGAAACTATCAAGTCTTTGTGCAAAGACTTAGCTATGATAAACAGTTGTTTGTATTGGTGAAAAATTGAAAACAAACAAAATGTTAGATAATAGACACTTGTTAAATTATGATACATCCCACAGAATGCAATACTGTGCAGCTAGTAGAAATGATATTGGAGGACAATTATTAACGTCATAGGAAGAGGCTTAGTGATGTTAACTATTGTTAGTTGAAAATGTCAAGCTCTTATATGAGACAGTTCCATTTTGGGGGGCACAAGAGAGAAGAATCACCATAATAATGCATAGAAAATGTCTGAGTGTACGTGAAAATGATGGCATAATTTTCTCCATTTGATGGGATTGTGGTGATTTCTATTTTCTTTAACATGTAATTTTTCAATTTTATACAGATAACTTATGAAGAAAAAAGCAATAAAAATTATTTTTTAAATGTAGTCACAAATACTAGATAGACCTTAAGAGTGCACTGAGATGCCATCAAATTTTAGCAGATTGCTGCACATTCTTACCAATTCATTGTTCATGTTGTACTCCTTTTCCACAAATGACAAAAAACTAGTTTAGGATAATGTCAATAAGTGTTCTTTTTGTCCCAATATGGAGTCCTTTTTCTTTAGCCTTAACGTTTGGCCCCAGGCCTCTCCAGGATTGTTGTAAAACCTGTGAGAACTGTTTTTTATGGCATTGTTCCTCTGTAGAGAATCGGAAGGGAAGGACTAGAATTGGAAAAACCATCCTGAAGCCCTGTTGGATACTCTCCCTCGGTTCCTGGAACTTCCTATTCACGCCTCTATTTTAGCGAGCATTTGCAGTGCAGTGACTTGTTTACGTGTCTGTGTCTTCCATTTTGAGCCCTGCGAGACAGACAGGGCCACGTCTTCCTCGTGTTTCTATCTGTGGTACTAGGCGCAGGGTCAGTGCTCAGTCACCACTTGTTTGTGCCCAGGTATGGGAGGAGGGTTTTCTATGCCACTCCTGCTCCAGACCCTTCAGCACTTCCTGTTTTCTTGGAATAAAGTCCAAACTACTTAATGTAGGCTATAAAGCCCCATGAGTCTGGTTTCTGATTTATTCCCAAGGGAGTGATTTTTTTTCCCTTGGTTGGGAATAGAAAATTGTGTTAGGATGTGTAGAAATACTGTAATGGGAATTCATACCCTTGGGGAAGAAAATAATGGGAATTTATACCCTTGGGGAAGGAAAGGCTTTTGAGAAGATTGGAGGCCATCATGAAAGGAATGAGGAGTGAGAGTGGGGAGTAGTTGCTGTAATGCTGTCTTCAGTCTTGACCTAGTCAACATTTTTGTTAATAACTTGCATAAATGATATTCTTATGAAGTAAATAATAACCTAGTTTTGAATAGAGCTTCTTCATACCCATTATTTCCAGCCGCTTTATGAGGTAGCCGGGGGCGCGTGTGAAGGAGAGTGGGGTTGGAAAGGCTGTGAGTTCCCACGCCCCACAGGGCTGGAGGCCTATGAGACCCTGACTCCTCAATACCAGACCCAGTGCTGGGAGAATAAATGACAGAATCAAAGTTCAGGTTTACCTGGACAGGAGAGGATGAATGAAGTAATGAAAATGGCAATAAGTAAATGTAATGTCACACATTGGTATTTTAAAGATCTTTACAACTTTGGAGTGGGGAAAATGACCAGATAGCGGTTTGCCTTGGGCCAATTGCAGTAGCTCCTTCAGACTCAGTATCCTCCATTTTTGTAAATCAGAACTCCTAATACTATCACCCTCACAGACTACCTGGGAGGATTAAATGGCACAGTGTTGATAGAAGTGCTAAGCATGGTGCCCGACCCATAGTCACTATTCCACAAAGGTTAGCTCTCTGCATCACCAGGGGATCTAGAAATGTGGCATCTGAAGAACATTGAACACCTGGGGTTAGGGAGGTGTTCCGATATGGAGGAATCAACTTGGTTACTGCTGCTGTAGAGGAAGCAGTTCACACCAATGAGTCAGTTACAGGAGGAAAATTAGGCTGTAATTTAATAGTAATAATGATAAAGATCATGATGCTACTACTGAACAGGCAGAGGTAAAGCTGTCTTGGCAGTGGGTCAGGTCTCAGAGGGCAATAAATTCCTGAACACAGGGATAATTGAATCCGAGGGTGGATTTGCCAGGGATGCTGTAAAAAAAAAAGTGTTCCTGCGTTGATTGGAAGATGAAACTAGACAGCTCCTAAAGTGCCTTCTAGCTTAAGGGGTAATAAGAACATTCCTGCACTTCAGGAGGAGGGCTTCTGGGCAAGAAAGACCCGGGTAAACGTTCTGATTCACGTGGCTTTGCAACCTTGGTCACGGTACTTATTTAACCTCTCTGAGTCAGTTTTCTCATCTGTAAAGATAATTACGACACCTGCTACTCCATAAAGTAGCTTATAGGCTAAACACTGGACACACATTAAATATTTCTAAATCTTGCTTATTATTTTGTAAGTACACTTTTTTTGAAACGTAGTGTGTTTAACAGCAGTCCTAAGGGTACAGCTCAGTGAATTTTTGCAAAATAAACACTCCTGTGTAACCAGCACCTAGATCAGTACCCCTGAAGCTCCCCCCATGCCTCCTTCCAATATTAACCGTTATTGGTATTAAGAAGAAAAACAGACTGTAATTCTGGGTTTCCGAGGGATATCTCTGGAAATCCTCCTTGTGCTGATTTTTGCTTAGTACTGTAATGACCAACAGGAAAGCCTCACCCTGGCCGTGGGGCAACCTGTAAGGTGTGGTCATTTCTTTAAATTCAGTCCTGAAGAGGAGGATTTGGGGACAGTGAAGAAATGTCAGTGATGTGACTTTTATTTTCAAGCGAACCTTTTCATTCTGTTTCCCGCCCAATAGGACCCAGAGGAGGGGGTCACTTCAAACACTGGATGCTGGGTTGGAGGGATGGGGGGACACTTCTTAGCTCTTCTTCTTTGTTTGCCTTAGCCTGACGAAGACTTGTTCAACCCAGACTACGTGGAGGTTGATCGCATCTTGGAGGTGGCCCACACCAAGGATGCAGAAACCGGAGAGGTGGGTATTTTGCTGTTTTGACTCTTCCGAAGTGTCTTTGCCGCTTGCCGAAGATATTTTGCACGTTTCGTTAACGTGTGGTCCTTGTTTTCATGGCATTCGCGTGCTGTATTGTAAGGGGGTTTTCATAGGTCTGTCAGTGTAGGACTGATTCCTGTAATGCAGTAGAAAGAACGTAAGCGTCTCTCCCATTTCCCACCAGGAAGTGACGCATTACCTGGTGAAGTGGTGCTCACTGCCTTACGAAGAAAGTACGTGGGAGCTGGAGGAGGATGTGGATCCTGCGAAAGTTAAAGAATTCGAATCTCTGCAAGTTCTCCCTGAAGTTAAGCATGTGGTAATGTACCCACGTCACTGTTTGGCGCCTCTCGTAACATGTGATTTTAGGAACTTGGCAATCCTGGGGGTCCCCTGGGCTGTGCTCCTGAGTGGTTTCTGTGGTGTCTTATCAAATCGGTCACTCCCATTGCAACTGCGGTTCGGGGTGTGTTTCTCCCCACATCACACTTTGCTAGCACTCAGGTCAGCTTTACGTCCGGGCTCTACTTTGATGTATGTGACATTTCAGAAGCTTGGCTATGCGCTTTGATTTCTTGGTGTATGGCTGTCAGATGGAGTCAGTAAGATAGAAGGTAAGAAATGCCTGGCTTGGGAAAGAAGCTCAGTAAGTTGTTAGTATCTTTCTTGTTCCAGTTTCTTATCCCTTGCTCCATCGGTGATCTCTTTTCTTCAGTTTTATCCTTTGCCTTTACTCAAGTGGAATATTCTTACAGGGAAGAACTGTCCTTTCTCTATAGATCGCTGGGACTTTGCAGATAAAACATAGGTTTTCAGTACGTTTTTGTTGAATTGGTTTGTTTTTCTGATTCTGGATTATTACCACCAAGCTGCAAAAATGTCGAAGGAGGCAGAATTGGGATAGAGCCCAGTTAAGATGTGACTAACTTGGGAAAAGAATCAGAGCTGTGAAAGAATATAACTATAGACTGGAATGATCATTTTCTATTTTTTTTAAATCACTATTTTTATATGAAGAACTCTTATCCAGTTCCTTATTCTTGTTTTTATATATATCAGTGGGAAAGTTGGGACTCAGAAGGCAAGACTTTGACACTGAACTTAGATCCCTGTCGGAGACCATCCAAAAGCAGTTTTGCTTTTGTTTCTTGGCTCTGAAGGGTGTAGAGGTATCTTGAGATGCGGAACTGTGATTAGAAACCTGTGTATTTTACAGTGTTTGTCTACATGATTGATTAATGAATTTTTCTCTCAATCCTCTCCTATAACAGTTGTCCATTGAAAATTCAATTTGTTAGTCATTTACTAAGCACCTGCTGTAGGTTGATTCTTGTGTGGGACAGAGTAAGAAAGAAGGTGCAGGCCCTGCCCCAGGAGCTCACAGGCTGACGGAAGAGGCATGTGTGTGTAGGACAAACATGGCACCAGGCTAATTGGGGCATGTGGCCCAAAGCAGAAGCAAACCAGTGGGGGAGCAGAGAGTAGAGAGAATTTAATTCTGAAGCTAATTCTAAGTTATCATCTAGAAGTAATCAAGATTCTTACTCTCTCAGCCTGAATTCCACTTATTCCTTCAGACTGACTAGGTGCACTTGGCGAGAATATGAATGCAAGTGTTTTCAGTCCGTTTCCCTTTTCCTTTCCTTCTTTGCTGTTGTGATGCTCCTGTCCTCCTCATCTCTCAATGAACTGTGAGATCATTTCACGCCTGTCTCTTTTGGTTTCTAATTTATTTGTTCTCTCATTTAAAAGGTATGTTCTGAAATTTTTCTCACCCTAAATTGGAATGATAGCTCAAAATATAATGAAAGTTGTCTTTTTATGTTTTAAGAGAAGGGCTGGCTCCAAATGATACTTTAACTGAATAATTTTTTTTTTAAAGGGCTCTTATCCTGGGCTTTGAAGTTTAGAGATAACCCTACCAGTCTTGATGAATAGGACATTCCATCACTAAAAGCTTTTTGGTAAAAAATTGGTCACATGTAGGTCAGATATGGAATTTTGGGAGAGCAAGAAATGAGTGTCAGTAACGATTGTGCAAAGAGGGTAGCAGTCATTTAATAGTCAAGACCCACCTTGGAGACTCCCAAGAATCAGTTCTCTTTTGAATTTAATTGTAGCCACTAAAGGTTGTGGAGCCTTGGGGTAAGTTACTTGCTGTAGTCTGTACCACTTAGGAGCCAACCAGACTAGGCATCGGGAATTTCTAGCTGATTTCAAGCCTTATCCTTAGATGGCTGAAATTTCTGGTCATGTTAATGGTGATGTAAAACTAAAACCTTTAGCACTGGAGAAAGAGGGAAAACCCAGAGGAGTGACTGGGTTAGAGCGTGATGCCGCTACATCAGGAGCGCTACCAAGGCAGCAAAGTGGAAATCTGCAACGCTAGGAGTGAGCCACTTCAGTCGCTAGAGATGAGGAGCATTCCAGGAAGTCTCCCCATAGTATCTAGTAGAGTAGAGTGCCATTAAAATGAGTTACATGGACTTCGGGGATCCAGGCTGAATGACTCCTATAGGTTGGGAAGAATGTAATTTCTTTAAGGGAACAGAGCAAGAGAGTTTCTATAGGAATATCTTTGCTTAAGAGCTTTCTCTTTAAAATTAATTTTTTGACATAATAAATTATTTTCCCCTTTATTTCTAAAAACACCTGTGCCTATGTGCTGATAGTAATATTCAACAGAGTTCTATTTCAAGGGGCTTAGCCTAACTACAGCTATAGTAATTTTGTAGGTAAGTTGTGGTATGTAAGTTTCTGAAAGACCACACTTTCAGTGGTCTGAACAGATTGGACAGATTACACTTATCTCCAAATATCAGTGATATGAAATGGTTGGGGATATTTTATTAAATTTCACCTGTGAAAGGCTTCGTTTTAGTTAATAGCATACTTCAGGAGTAAACTTTATTGTAATACTGCAAAGTAGAACTACCAAAGACTACAATTGCTGTTAGAAAAGCTACAGTCTCAAAATTCGCATTTATATAACTATAGGCATAGCTAAAAATTTTTATTTTATTTTATTTATTTATTTATTTTTAATTTATTTATGTATTTTTGGCTGTGTTGGGTCTTCGTTTCTGTGCGAGGGCTTTCTCCAGTTGCGGTGAGCGGGGACTACTCTTCATCGCGGTGCGCGGGCCTCTCACTGTCGCGGCCTCTCCCATTGCGGAGCACAGGCTCCAGATGCGCAGGCTCAGTAGTTGTGGCTCACGGGCTTAGTTGCTCCGCGGCATGTGGGATCTTCCCAGACCAGGGCTCGAACCCGTGTCCTCTGCATTGGCAGGCGGATTCTTAACCACTGCGCCACCAGGGAAGCCCAAAATTTTTATTTTTAAGACCTTGAAGTGTCAACCTAGGGGCTCAATTTGTCTAGAAGCAAAATAATCAAGTCTATGTCCAAATAATATAAATAAACAAAATTTTTAGATGGGAAGACTTAATACCTAAAAATTAAAATTAAAATTTCCCCCAGATTAATCAAAATTCCAATAGAATTTTAAGGGAACTTGAAATTGATTCTACAGTTATACAGAATACTAAATAAGACAGAATAGCCAAGACATTTTTGAAAAATAATTCCCCATCAGATATAAAGCTGTAGTAATTCAAAAGTGTGGTTTTATTGCAATAAGAGACAGTGCAGTAGGACAGAATGAAAGCTCTAGATAAAGCTCCCTGGATATATTAGAACTTATATGATAAAAATGGCATTTCATATCAATAAAGATCAATTACATTTAGAAATTGGTGTTTCATATGGGAAAATAAAGTAATAAGATTGCTATTATGTTCATGGTGAATTTAAGGAATTTACAGTTTTGATTATATAGGCTTTTGGCTTTACTCTAGAAACTAATCAACAAAATATTTGACCCACTGTACTTTCCTGAGCTGATTCCACAAGGACAAATAACAAAAAAAAAAATTCTGTCTATAGAAGACTAAAAAACCTGACTAATACTGGCTTGTAGGGAAATTAAAATGTAAGTGGGAGTGATTTCTAAGAGTCTCAGTGGAGCAATATAATACTTATCAAGATTTTAGGTGGGTCTGTTTCTCTTCTTCATTAATTGCTTGCAAATTTTATAGAGGTGTTCTTAGTTTAATCTGCTGAAATCTAGAAAATACAGGGCTGGCTCATTAGTCAGAAGCTAGTAGCTGCAGTTTGCAGCCAGCTGTAGGACAGACAGCGTTTGAGATTTACCACCTGCCCCATCCTTGCCCTGTGTCCCTCTGCTGCACATTTTTTCCCTGAAGCGTCATTCTCTGTGTCTTGTGCTCTCTGCTCTCCTTCCCTAGGAGCGACCTGCCTCCGACGCCTGGCAGAAACTTGAGAAGTCTCGGGAGTACAAGAACAGCAACCAGCTCCGGGAGTACCAGCTGGAGGGGATGAACTGGCTTCTTTTTAACTGGTATAACAGGTGCGGAACCAGAGCCGGTCCTGTCTTCAGGGATGATGTTTCTACCGGATGTTTGTGCCTGGAAGGAGATTGTGGGCTTAGCCCGCGTGGAGTAGCAATAGCAGAGTGGCAAGGGCGTGCATCAGAGCCACTGGTTTCGTGTGGTGATCTTTGCACATCAGGCATACCAGGACTTTATTTTTTATGTCAGATTTGGTTTGGTTTGGTTTGGTTTCTCCAACCAAGAGGAATGATCTTTAGACATCACTGACTTTGTGCTTTTTTATCTTTGCCAGTCTAACCAAAAGGTTGGGCTCAACCTAGATGAAACAAAACCCAAAAGATCCTTTAAAACTGTTTTTTATCTCCCAGTCTTTAGCCAGAGTTGGCGCTAAAGGGGAATGGATCTGGATTCTAGCCCCGACTCTGCTACTTGTTTGTGAGCCATGGGTGGCCTAGACTTGTAATACTCAGTTTTCAACTCTGTGCTTTAGTTCCCATCAGGATCTAAATGAAACAGATGAAATTTGAGAAAGATGGGTTGAGGTTTTCTTAACATTCTAGAGTGTACCCCCGGTGTTGATTTTTAAAGACAGTATGTAGTGGAGCACACACCAAGCTGGGACTCCGGAGACCCGTGTTGTAGCCTTGTCTCTGCCACCTGTTCACAGTGTGAGTCAGGGCACAGCTCACTCAGACACTCCAGGTCTGGGGTTGCCCACCTGTACAGTCAGGAGTGAGACCGGACAGGGGCCACACTCTTCAGGGGTCGCACTCTTCCGGGGTCACAGCTGTGTGCAGTCCGTGATTCTGGGTCACCACAAGAGACCAGCGTTTTTACTCTTGATACGGAACTTAGTATGTGGGTTAAAAGTTTGTCCTTTGATAACGCAAGTAATAGACAATGAGAATCATGCAACTTATGTTTCTGTTTTTGCCTTGGCTTCCATGAAGTTTGTCAGGTAGAGAAACTGGCTTAGATTTGAGGCATTTTTTTTTCTCTCCTTGTTTCAGTATTATTTTAATTTTTGGTATTTTTAGTTTATTTATTTATTTATTTATTTATTTATTTATTTTTAAATTTATTTATTTATTTTTGGCTGTGTTGGGTCTTCGTTTCTGTGCGAGGGCTTTCTCTAATTGCGGCAAGTGGGGGACCCTCTTCATCACGGTGCACGGGCCTCTCACTATCACGGCCTCTCTTGTTGCGGAGCACAGGCTCCAGACGCACAGGCTCAGTAGTTGTGGCTCACGGGCCCAGTTGCTCCGCGGCATGTGGGATCTTCCCAGACCAGGGCTCGAACCCGCGTCCCCTGCATTAGCAGGCAGATTCTCAACCACTGCGCCACCAGGGAAGCCCTTAGTTTATATTTAAATGGACCTATTTCATGTATTTTCTCACAAGTTGCAATAGTTCCTTTTTGGAAGTAGGCAGGGTGTGAACAATGATAATAGAAACTTGCTTCTGTTGCATCTCTGGAAAATGCTGATAAAACCTTCACTGATGACCTTGCAGGTCAAGGTGTGCTTCTGAAGTATCTTCTTATTTATAACCAACCTCTGCCTCTTTCCTATATGGATGATGAAGTATCTGTGTTTCTTACTCTGCAGAAAAAACTGCATTTTGGCTGATGAGATGGGCCTAGGGAAGACGATCCAGTCCATCACATTCCTTTCAGAAATATTCCTCAGGGGAATCCACGGCCCTTTCCTCATCATTGCCCCGCTCTCCACCATCACCAACTGGGAGCGGGAGTTCCGGACGTGGACGGAGATGAACGCCATCGTGTACCACGGCAGCCAGATCAGCAGGCAGATGATCCAGCAGTATGAGATGGTGTACCGAGATGCACAGGTGGGCCCTCCGCCTGTCACACAGACCCGGGGACAGCTTTCTGACGTCCTGGTTCAAAACAGCCTTTCTGTCCCTTGTCTTCCAGAGTTTAATGCCCTGCCTCGGGTTACTGTTGGCTTACTCTGTAGAGTCACATGTTTATTGAGGCAGACTTCTTACTCCTTCCTGGTAATTCAATTTGTGATAAAACACAAAATTGGAGGGCATGCTTTCCACTCTGACATATACCAGAGGCTCTTTAGGACACGGAAAGCTTGGCTTCTTGGTTGGCTTACGAAGTTGCTTTTACATGCAGAAGATTTTATCTGAGTTGTTACGTGCTCAGTGAAGAAAGTGAGCGGAGGAATTCGTGTACAAAGGAAGGATTCTCAGCCAGGGAGTTTGGAGAGAGAGAGGAGGTTAACAGATTTGACATAGAAGGATAAAGAGAAAACAAATGGTTAAAAGCACAGCAGAATTTTTTAAGACATTTTTGTTAAGTATAATCACTTTGCTGAGTATCCTTGTATGTTTGTCCGGAGCACTGGTTTTTATAAATAAGGTGAAAATTAAATGAACTCAGAGGAAAGGCAGTGCTCACCCCAGAGATTTCACAGACGGCAGGAGGAGACACTTAGAAGAAATTTAAGACGTGCTCTAACGTGATGAAGCTGTGCTTTTTAAAGCGATGGCAGCACTAAGACAGGCTGAAAGACAAAGGTGTGTCCTGCCTGGTAGCACTTGTCCTGGGTGAATCAGGATCATGATGTCGAATCTGTTCTAGAACCCAAGTTACAAGGTGAAATTAATTTTACCTGAAAAGTAGCAATGAGAGTTTCCTTGGGCGTTCAAGCTATGCATGGTTTAGACCAGCTTCTGGCTGCGAATGTGTGAATCAGCACCCATCCGCTTTCCTTATCATGACAAGTAAATAAATAAAAAGCTTCCTTTCTCGGCCTTCCATGTTGCTCCTCTGTCTCACTTTTGTGAGGGTACATGCTCTCTTGCTTTTGTTTCATTGACGTAATGGGGTCTCTCTCTTGTCTGAATAGCTGGTTCATTCTCAAAGTCTCAGCTGAGGAAGAAGTGCTTATTGGCTCTCACCTAGGTCCTAGCATTTATAGTGTTGCCTCCTCTAACCCAGCTGGTAACCCAGTAGCTGGGTTCTCTGGCCCTGCGTAAAGCTTTGTCTTTGGTTGTGTCATCCTCAGGGAAACCCGCTGTCAGGAGTCTTCAAGTTCCATGTCGTCATTACAACGTTTGAGATGATCCTGGCAGACTGCCCAGAGCTGAAGAAGATTCACTGGAGCTGTGTGATCATTGATGAAGCCCACAGATTGAAGAATAGGAACTGCAAACTTCTGGAGGGCCTGAAGCTCATGGCCCTGGTGAGAGTTAGCAAGCTCTTTGCATAAACACAGGCCCCTTCTGTTCACAGTAGAGGAAGCATTTCTTAGCCATCTGCATGCAGCTTACTTGTGCACAGTCTGCTCACCCTAGATTTCCTTTTTGCCCACTATAGCTCTGATGGTGCAGGAAGCAAATTTTTTTTGTTATGAACTGGGTCAACAGTTTGGCCTTTGCCACAGACTGATTCCCAGAGGGACCCAGGGAAATCTTAAATACCATGAAATTTGTGACCTGGAAATGTAAGATGTTTGGGCTTGTTTCCAGGTCCCTGAATGATCTGGTACCAAAGGTGATGGCCTTCAACATTACTGCCTTGGCACAGTGCCCAGTCTATGGCAGGCAGGCACTCCATAATATCGAATGAATGAATGGATGAATGAAGAGGTGCTTTAACTAATGTGAAATTGCTCCTGGGCTCAGGGATGTGAAAGGAAGGTTGATCTGTTTATTGACGTTGTCACACTTATTCTGTAGAGTCACATGTTTTATAACCAACCTCTGCCTCTTTCCTATATTGATGATGAAGTATCATCATCTGGCAAAACAGAATTGCCACCAATAAAGCCCAGAATGCCCTAACATCATTTTCCCACCAAAACCTGCTGTTTTGGTGGCTCAGACCCTGTTCATCCCGTGCTGTGAATCCATGCAGGAGCACAAGGTGCTGCTCACAGGGACGCCCTTGCAGAACTCGGTGGAGGAGCTCTTCAGTCTGCTCAACTTCCTGGAGCCGTCACAGTTTCCTTCAGAGACTGCTTTCTTGGAGGAGTTTGGAGATCTGAAAACAGAGGAGCAGGTAAATAGGAGCCTGAAGGATTTGAGGAGACAATGTGGTAATGACCTTCACCATCAAGGGAAAAACAAGTCACCATGGGGACAGGAGTTAGCAAGTTCTCACATCCCTCATAAAATGAGCATTGCCTCCTTTATTTAATTTGTTTATGTTGAAGAGGATAAACTGATTCTTAGCAGTTCTTATTACTCCAAAGGATAAATGCATCAACATCCAAAATGCCTTATATCCGGCCTCTTGCCTTCACTGATCTCATATGTAAGTTCAGTGATTTTGTTCATAGCTCTGGCCTCAGGGGCTTGCTTCCCTCCTCCTCTGCCTTCTTCATCCTTCATCCCTCCTCCTTCATCACCTGCAACATGTTTCCAGGCTCATTTTCTTGAGTGAAACAAAATACACAGGTAGTGAGGAAAAGAAGGCAGGTGTGTATACTAGAGTAGTGGTCAAGTCCAGTTTTGTCCAAATCAACTAAATGTCCTGTTTTCAAAGATCTGGTCCTGAGTCTAGCTTATTAGACTCAAAGCTGTTTCAAAACAAACGAGTCTATCTACTATGGGTAGAAGTCTCAACTGGACATTGCAGAAGTAAGGCAGACAAGTTTAAATGCCCTAAGAGGAACAGTTAATAGTGCTGAGGACTTTAAAGGCGAGAAAGGTCACATCTGTTTGGAAATTAGGAACGACTTCATGGAGAAAGTATAATTTGAGAATAGACTTTTAAGGGTGGGTAAGTTTTCAGTAGGCAGAGAGAGAGAGATGATGACTGCTTTGCATAGGAAAAAAATAATCATAATCAGCCATGGAATTTATTCAGTAGTTGGGAATCATCTGGTTGAGCTGGAAACAGGATGGATGAATTGAGGAGTATGAAGCCGGAGGAGTTTAGCGATACATTGTGGGAAGATCTTGAAAGACAGGTTGAAGGGTTTGGTAAGCATTAGAGAAGCAGTGCAGGCCTTTGATTGCAGGAATGACATAATTAGTTCTGCTAAATTAATCTAGCAATGGTGTGAGAGTGGGTTGGGGCCGAGAATTTGGGAACTGAGAAGGTTTGGGAATTTCACTAACAGAGAAATCAAGAGTACACTCTGTGGTCCCAGTCTGTTTGTTTCTACTTCTGTGGTGAGTCAGACTTTGAGAGCAGTGAATAATCAAACTTAATTCCACTTCTCGACATTTGCAGTATCTATTCATCTTTCAAAAGCCAGCTCCAACCCTCTCTCCATTTTTGGACCATTAGAAATGCATCCTCTTCTCCCATTGCACTTATTTTGTGGTATGCATTTTTTCTTCTTCCTAGACAATGACCTCCTTGAGGACAAGGCCCACATCTTCTGCAAAGTTGTGTTTGTTGTATTGACCAGCACAGTGTCTGGCATGTAGTATACTCTAAATGATTCAAGGTATGAACCAAGTGAAGGGCAAAAGCTGAATCCAGCATGTGGCAGATTGGCATTTGTCCCTGTCTTTAACGATTACCTAGCTGTGTCTCTCCTCTTTGGGTTCTTACGTAGTAATTCCTTATCCATTTGGGGGATTACATTCCTAAGTACCGTGATTGCTAAAACAAAGCATTCATTAAATGGATTAGATTTAAGATCGGGGTTAGTTAGGAGCAAACCACAAAAACGGCACCAACTATCTATATATCTGGTTATAAAGTAAAGCATATTCATCATTGTTTAAAACCTGCTCCAGGAAGTAACTCTTCTAAATCACTCTCTGTAAATCACTTTATATTTCATCAGGAAGCATTGGTACAGCCCACAATTTATTTCTGCAGAATCTACCCCTTCTGAAATTTTTGAACAGCTCTTTATGACTTGAAACTTGATCTTTTGCACTTACCTTTTCTCTTATTTTCCCACCAGGATTAATCTTATTGGTATCATGTTTTAGCTCAGGTGAACTTGACTTTGAATCCTTTCTCTGCCCTCCTCTTGGGAGAGTGAGCAAGTCCCCGTGCCATTGCGGTCAAGCGCATAGAGATCTGCTCTCCAGGCTTGGACCGTTAGGAGAAGAACAGACAAATCATAGCAAAGCATGTGATCAGGCTCAGAGTGCCCCTGAGATGACAGCTTGCATGATGGAGTAGGAGGTGTCACCTTACCGCATTACTGCTCTACATATTGCTACCCCCGAACTTGTTTGCTGCTATCGTTATTTAGATGTAGGAGGAATCCATTTCCAGATTGTCTCTGCTGCTTTTTCTTTTTTTAATTTGATGTAAATGACAATAGCATTATATTAGTTTCGGATGTATGGCATGATGATTCAGTATATGTAGTATATATTATAAAGTGATCACTGCAGTAAATCTAGTTAACATCCATCACCATACATACGTAAATTTTTTTTTTCTGGTGATGAGAGGTCTTAAGATCTACTCTCTTAGCAACTTTCAAATATACAATATAGTATTACTAACTAGAGTCACCTTGCTGTACGTTACATCCCCAGGGCTTATTTATTTTATAACTGGAACTTTGTACCTTTTGACCACCTTCACCCATGTTGCCCACCCCCAGATTTCCTCTGCCTCTTACTTTGTTCTTTCAGCATCTTCCCTTTGTAAGGTATCACTTGTACCTTCTAACGTGGCTTAAAATGTTCCTCAGGTAATTGCTGCACAAGTGTGCGTGTGAGAGAGAGAGGTTTGTTTTCTCCATCCAGAAGAGGTCCTGTCTTTGTATCTTTCTCCCTTTGTATCTTGTAAGGTTGCCGCATAGGTTCTCAGTAATTACTTGCGAATTAAAACCAGATCCCTTTTTTCCTTTCAGTCCTATTATAAGCTCGTCATGTTCAGGGATCAGGCATGATCTTTCATTTAATCTGCTGCCACAGTACTATGATTAGATGCTGAAGAGATGGTAGTGAATGTTGGAATACCCCAGTAACGGTTATTGAATCGGGATTGGGACAGGTGAGCAGGTCTCATTTTCCTGGACAGGTGAAGAAACTGCAGTCTATCCTCAAACCAATGATGCTTCGGCGGCTGAAAGATGACGTGGAAAAGAACCTTGCTCCCAAACAAGAGACGATCATCGAAGTAGAGCTGACCAATATCCAGAAAAAGTACTACCGTGCCATCCTGGAGAAGAACTTTTCCTTCCTGACCAAGGGGGCCAATCAGCACAACATGCCCAATCTCATCAACACCATGATGGAGCTGAGGAAGTGCTGTAACCACCCCTACCTGATCAACGGTGAGTGGGGGACATGGGGCAGGCATCTTGATAGCCAACAGTCTTACGTTATCAAGTTCCCATGAAATGCCAGGGTGTGTATTCTGACCTTTTTACAGAGTATTAAACTGAGGTTCAAAGAGGTGGATGGATCTGCCTAAGCAGTCTGGCCAGTGCGTATACAGAGCCCTGTTTTGAACCTACCTCTACCAATTCTCTGCCCATCAGAAGACGGATATCAGTTGTCAGCCTGCTGTGCTTTGTGTACCTGCAGTCTAGTCCACACTTTCCACTTTGGTGCAGGGAGATGTGTTACTTCATTGAAAAAATGATCATGGCGCAATGAGATTAAAACTCTGCAGATAAGTTAACAGTTAACTGTACTGAGTAGAGAACGTGTTGGAAACTTTTTTTTTTTAATTTTACAATAAAACTTTTTATAAAATTTTAAATCAAAATATGGCTTGGATTTACTGATCCCAAGCTTTTATGTCGAGAGGTATGTCTTTTTGTCAGCTTTCTCTGAAGGTTTCTTCACTTGCCTAAGTCAGCTTGGTATTTCAGATCCTTCCTCTCCTTGGTCAGACTTCCCAGGAAAGCAGAGCACCTGTGTTCTCTGCAGGACAGCCCTGCCGCTTGTAGAGCCCTCTGCTGAGGGCATGGGACGGACACACAGCATTCCCTCACTGGACTGTTGGTTTGGGACCTAAGAATTCATTTCATTTTTTTCTAGGCTCTGTCCAGCAGAGAGTAGCTATTACTCTTATAGTTTGTTCAAAGAATAGTTTTGTTCCATTCTTTTTCAGGGGCAGAGGAGAAAATTCTGGAGGACTTCCGGAAAACCCACAGCCCTGATGCCCCCGACTTTCAGCTGCAGGCCATGATTCAAGCAGCAGGGAAGCTGGTGCTGATTGATAAACTGCTCCCTAAGCTGATTGCTGGCGGCCACAAAGTACTCATCTTCTCCCAGATGGTGCGCTGTCTCGACATCCTGGAAGATTATCTCATCCAGAGAAGGTGAGCCTTGTGTCAAAGCTGTGCATCAAGCACTGCAAGCAGTTCCTTTTCTTTGATGCCTTTTTGATTCATTCAAAAATTATGTTTTAACAAGAAAAAAGCATTAAAAAGTAGAGATAAGAAATCTTCTCATAAAGATTGACTAAAATTCAGAGTTGAATCTTATGACCAGTTTTACCTGTCTAGAGTGAATTTCCTAGCCTATGATGTGGAGCCCTTGCTTTGCTTAAAAAATAAATTTTACATGTTTATTTATATTCTCTTTAGTTGGAAAAAACAATTCAGATAGCATTACAGAAGGTTAAGAAAATAATGTCGTTGTTTTTTTTTCCCTTAATAATGATGAGAAAAATACACCCTGGAAAGCATCACTGTATCAAGTTGCTGAAAGAGCACAAGCTGACAACTGCCAGAAAAAGAACTTGGGGATGTTTTATGTCTTAGCAAACCCTCTAAAGTTTTATGATACACTAACTATGGCATCCCAACTTATTTTTTTGTTCATACTCCTGTAATTCCTTGAACCTAAGTTCCATTACTCATGCAGGTGAAAAGCCTGGGGTGTTATGTGGGTTGTTTGGAGTCTATGTGGGTACTACATTTGTTACATTATACACTGTACCTTCCATTTCCAGTCATTGGGATACATCAATCATCCGAATGGCAAATGGATTTTTAAAATTTACTCTTAATGATAAAGAAGACGTCTCCAGATCTTAGAAACTATTAGCCAAGGCATTGCTAGGTTTAAAGGACATCCTTATTTTTATATAGTCATCATAGCAAATCTCTGTTGTGTTAAATGTTCTGATCCTTAAAGATTCTGTTTGTCCTTGTAACATGTAATTTATAGAAAAAGTATTAAAGGAAACGACCAATTTAACTATGGGTTATGCTGACATTTAACATTACATAAATAATTCTCCAAAAGCGGATTAGGCAATAAAAGAATTTCTCAGAGCCCTGTAGTGGAGATCTTTAGGTTAGGAATTCTTGAGACTTATATTGTTTTTTTCTTTGAAGAATATATTGAAACTAGAAAGCAGTTTCGTATTTTATAAATTCACTATAGATGAATTACCAGAACACTTGCTTCTTATGTAAATATATTATCTCACTCTTCAAAATGTATGCAACTACCAGTTTTCAGTTTTTATTAAAGATCCCCCAAAATGAGTAACAGTGTAATGAACAGACTTTTGCTAAGTTCCGATGTCTTTATTTAGCTCCCTTATATGCTATTTTTCCTTATCATTTATTGCTTATTTTTGTTTTCAAATTGTCTAAATATTACAGTTTTTCTTGAAAATAGGGACACGTTATAATACCACCACCTGCTCGAAGTTTCCATTCACACTTGGGCATTTATCTTTTTAGTCTTTTTTTCTTTGTGCATACATATATTTAGTTTTGTTGTTGATTTGTTTGAATTGGGATCATATTTTACATTCTGCTTTGTAACTCACCTTTTTATTTAATATATTATGAACTTTTTTCTTTAATTATTCTTCTACAACATAATTTTGATGATCTGCATGATACTCTGTCTTATAGGTTGTTTCCAATTTTTCAGCATTTTAAGGAACTCTGTGAATATCGCTTTGCATTCATTGTGAACGTTTCCAGTTATTTCCTTAGGATAAATTATGATGTATATTTTAAAAAGCATTTGATACATATTTCCAAAACACCCTCTAGAAAGACATTTTTACTGTGTCTTTTAATGGTGTATGAGAATGACTTTTTTTTCATACTCTGATCAATACTGTTTTTGCGTTTTAGTCTTTGCTGATTCAGTAAGCCAAAATTATGGTCTCTTGTTTTAATTTGTATTTCTGATTCTTAATGACAGTTTCATATTTATTAGCTGTTTATATTTCTCGTTTTGTGCATTGCTTTATTCATGTTCTTTCTCCATTTTTTTGTTACTCTTTGCCTTTTCGTTTATTAATTTATAAGAATGGCTTGTTTACTTAAGAATATGGTGCAAATACTTCCCCAGTGTTGTTCTTGACTTTTTCTTTATGGCTATGGGTTTTTGTTTGTTTATTTTATTCTTAGAAGTTTTAAATTTTATAATAGTCAAATCTCTCAGTCTTAAAACAGCTTTAAATAAACTTAAGTGCTTATTTATGCTTAAATTAATATGCTTAAAAAGGCTTCCCCCACCTCTCAATTATGCAGTATTCTGAAGTATTTTCTTTTCATTCTCTTATGGTTTCTTTACCCCAGCTCTGCACCCAACAGGGTCTTCTGACTTTAATATCATCATTACTTTTCTCTTTTTGATTTAGTTTTTAAATTTTCTTCAAAGTTATACATGCACATAGTTTAAAGAGCCAAATTATTCTATTAGACCTATGAAAAATAGCATTTCCTGATACCACCACATACCCCCAGTTTCTCCCCACCTGAAGCATTTACTTTAAACTCCTTATGCTATTTCTTTTGGTATTTATAGCTATATCTCTAAGTAATGTTAGTAGTTGTAATTTTTTTTTTTCAGTTTTAAGTATTATCTGTTCTCACTATGGAAGATGAATATTTCCCTTCTTTCACTGCCCCTCGTAATTACCACATGTGCAACTCCTGTCCTCTCATCTTCCCAACCTGCCATGCAATACTTTGGGTTAAATTAATATTCAGTGTTTATTATGACTTATAGAAATGCTGAGTTATAGCTCAGCCATGTAGTATGCTGTTTACTATTTCTTTCTTGCACAATTTTAATTTTTTCCTGAAGCTAAAAATTATTTTTTATTTGGTGCATATTTTTAAATATACTTATTATAATTCAGCTCCAAAATTTACTCTGGTTGTCTAAATCTCCTCTTGTTACGTTCAAGCACATCAGTTTCATGTCTGAGCCGTCTCTCCCAGGACCTTCTGTCTTTTCCTCTCTGGGCATTTACCCTTCCTGCCTAGTGCACAGTTGCCATCTGTGATCTCTCTTCCTTTATCACGCTGACAAGTTTCTTTCCTTCCCTCTTGAATCAAATCTTGTTGGTGGATCCCATGTACATCTTTTGGGAGCTTCGGAGAAAGGGTGAATGATAAGTGAATTTGAGACTTTGTCAGAATGTTTTCAGTTTACTCTCATTCTTGAGCAGTAGTTTGGTTGAGTTTGAGGTACTAGGTCAGAAATCACTTTCCCACAGAATTTTGAAGATGTTAGTTCACTGTCTTCTAGCTTCCAGGATTGTTGAGACGTTCACAGCCCTTCCAGTTCCTGGTCTGTGTATGTGACATGTTTTTTCTGTTTAGAAGCTTTGATATACCCTCTTTGTCCCGGTCCTGTGAAATCTGACAATGAACTGGGTTTTGTATGGTGTCTGTTGAACTGGATGCTTTGTAGGTCTTTCCCATTTGAAATTATGTTCCTTCAGTTCTGGGGGATTTTCTTGTATTTTATCTTTCATTATTTCTTTCTGTTTTGTTTTCTCTTTGTGAAACTCCTATTATTCATGTCAGACCTTCTGGTCTGATCACCTAATTTTCTCTTTTCTCTACTTTCCATCTCATTATATTTTGCTATACCTCTGGTAGAATACCTTTATTCTGTCTTCCAACTTTAATCCCTAGATTTTCACTGTGTAATTATATTTTTAATTTCCTAGTTTTCTTCTGTAATTTTTCAGTCTTTATAGCACTCAGCCGGTTATCACACAGGTGCAGTGTTTTGTCATTCTGAGATTAATGATGATAGATTTTTTACAATCTTCCTACAGTGTCTGTTTTCTCAAGTCAAATTGTTCTTTTTGTTTATGTCTCTGTCTTCCATAGTAGAATTCTGGGTTGGCTTTTTTTTCCCCCTCCTTTCAGCACTTTGAAGTTACTCTATTGTGTTCTCACCCCCATGATTTCTGATGAGAAGTTTTGTAGTCATTTAAGTGGCTGTTCCCCTGTATATAATGTATTGTTTCACTCTGACTACTAAGATTTTCTTTTAATTTTCGATTTGCAGCAGTTTGACTGCTGTGTGGGATTCATCCTGTGCAGAGTTCACTGACCTTCTTAAATTTATAATGTAGATCTTTCATCAAGTTTGGGAAGCTTTAGGTCAGTGTTTCTTTGATTTCTCTTTTTTCCTTTTGCCCTATTTTCTTGTTTCTCTGTGAGACTCCAGTTACCTGTATGTTTGACCTTTAGATATTGTCTCACAGGTCCATAGGCTCTGTTCTTTTTTTTTTTTCCAATCCTTTTTCTCTCTCTTCTTTTGTTTTGTCTGTCTTCAAGTTCACTGACTCTTTTGTCTGTCATTTCCATCATGCTTATTAAGCCCATCCATTGCTTTCTTTATTTTACAGATTATATTTTAGTTCTAAGATTTCTATTTGTTTCTTAGTGTGATGTTTTGTTTCTCTGCTGCGATTTCCTATCTTTTCATTCATTATGTACATTTCTTTACTTCACTGAACATAATTATAAGAGCTGCTTTTAAAGTTCTTGTCTGTTAATTAAAACATCTTAGGTTTGATATCTGTTGTCTTTTCCTTTAAGAATGGGTCACGTTTCCCCTGGACATTGTGAATATTGTGTTGTGGAGATTCAGGATTCTGTTATATTGCTATGACGATGTTGATGGTTTTTATTTGGAGGCAGTTAAGTAGGTGAGTCTCAAAATGCAAATGCTGTCAGCGTCTCTGGTAGGTAGCCGCTCCAATCTCAGCTCAGACTACTTTCAGTCTGCCCCAAGCATGTGTGGGTGTGGGTCAGAGGTCAACCAGAGACTTAGAAAGAGTTTATACCCGGTGTATGGGGTTCATCATCTCTGTCTCTTTACTTTCTGGCAGTCCCCTCTCACCCTCTGGCAGTCGTGGTTGCCCCAGACTCCTTCTCTTGCTGCCTCTGGTCAGAAAGATAGTGGCTTCTCATCAGGATTTACAGCTGCCCTGCACCTTTGCCATAACTCTGGCTTCTTGTCTGGCCAAAACCACAATTTCCTCTTTCTCTCCAAAATCTGCATGCTTTCCTTAACCCTCTGGTGCCCTCAGATAGGTTTTTCTGTTCATTTGTTTTGTTTTTGTATTTTGCCCAGATTTTGTGGTTGTTGTTTACTGGAGGATTGGTGTGTTAAGACTTTGCCCCTCCACACCAGAAGCAAAGCCTCAAAGGTCAGAGGCTTTCCTCAGATGTCTGGTTTTGGCTGCCAGATGGTAGGCACTCTCCAGAGATTAGAAGCTCTGGGCATGTGGGCCAGCTTGTTGGCTACCATATTCTCCGTCTGTGAACACTGTCTGTCTAGCTGGACCATTTCATCAGAGAACCTCCAGTGTCAGTGCTTTGGGATGTTTTTCTTCCTCTCTCCTTCCCAGAGGGTGGGAACTTGATTGGACTGGGAGCTGACTGTGGGGAAGGGGTGGAGAGAGGTAGGGAGGTCTCAATATCTCTGCTTCTCTTCCCTTTTTAAGTATGGTACCTCTGCCTTTAACTGTGTGGTGTCTCCTAAGGTAGAGAGAGGTACAGATCTTTTTGATCCTCTCAGCACTGGGGTGGATGATGGATAGGCTAACAGATACTTCAACAAATATTCAACTAGTTAGTTCCCTTGTTTTTAGACTCTCTGTATCTCCACTTTCAGGGATACCTGGTGGCACCAATGCCTGATCCCTTTGGATATTCTGCCATATTGAATTAGGTTATTTCTCACCTGGGATTCTGCTTTCTTCAAATCAAATATCACTTGGTTTACTTTCCAAGTCCCAGAATTTTCTCCTGTTCTGTTTGTAGGTTTATTGGGGGGAAGGCATTATTATGCATTTTTTTAAAAATCCCTTTACCTATCATTTTTCTAGACATTCGAGGAGATAAAAGAATTAAATGTGCATGATAACTCATAATCTTTAATTGGACTTCTTCGATTTATTTTATTTTATTTTTTATATTTCAGTCTTCAGTCCTCCTACAATTTTGGTAGAGGGCATATAAATGGGGGTCTAATTTAATTTATTTCCAAATATTTCTGATTGTTTGTTTATTAAATAGTCCATCTTTTCCCCCATTCATATAAGACAGTATGCATAAAATATACTGAGATATTATGTTTGCTGGGTGTGTATGTAACCTTTCTGTTCTTTTGATCAATATTTCTATTCCTTTGCTCATATATTATTACAGATGAACTTCAGAATTCTTCAGAATTATTCTTTTCTTTTTTAAAAAATTTATTTATTTATTTTTGGCTGCATTGGATCTTCGTTGCTATGTGTGGGCTTTCTCTAATTGCGGCGAGCGGGGGCTACTCTTCGTTGTGGTGTGCGGGCTTCTCATTACCGTGGCTTCTCTTGTTGCAGAGCACAGGCTCTAGGCATGCGGGCTTCAGTAGTTGTGGTGCGCGGGCTTCAGTAGCTGTGGCTCGTGGGCTCTAGGGTGCAGGCTCAGTAGTTGTGGCTCACAGGCTTAGTTGCTCCGCGGCATGTAGGATCTTCCCAGACCAGGGCTCGAACCCGTGTCCCCTGCCTTGGCAGGCGGATTCTTAACCACTGCGCCACCAGGGAAGTCCCTAGAATTATTATTTTTTAATATATCCCTGACTACTCCAGTCCTCACTACAGAAAAAAAATTATATGTTTACATATCTGTATTTATCTATGTGTACCTATATCCATTTGTTGGGATTTTGATTGGCTTTTACACACGTAGTAGGGTAGAATTGACATCTTTGCAAAATTGAAGAACATGATATTCACTGCACTTACTCAGGTCTTTTATATACACCGTTGATTTGGTAAATATTTATAAGATACCAACCTTGTGCTGAGACCTGTATAGGTGTTAGGGACATGGTGACCAAACCAACATGACCCCTATTGCCAACTCCTGCTTATTTCTTATTAAGGTTAATTGTAAGTATTTTATATGTTTATGGCAATCGTGAACGGCAGGTTTTTGGGGTTTTTTTTCACTCTTTGTGTTCTCCAGCTGGTTATTGCTGGGAGGTGAGGTGGTTCATTACCCTTCAGGCCTTCTGAGGTCAACATTTCCTGTTGTGCCAAAAACGTGTCATTTCCACACACACACCCCCCCATGCCCGCCGAGTACCCAGAGGTTTTCCAGAGTGCCACCTGCTTCTTGTTGATATTTGACAGCAACTCAGAATTACAGTTTGATCGACCACGTCAACTCCTAGGGATTTTGTTCAGAATGCAGTTGACACAGAGGGTTAATTGCTGCACTGATGTTTGGTGCGGAAAATTTAATGATGTCTGATTTCCTCATTCACATTTACTAGCCCTCAAGATTTTCTTTGTTCTTGAGCCTCGTTGTCACGCCAGCTGTCAGTTTGGTTTTGTTCCCATTTAATTTCGTGCCGTGCTCATACAGGGGTGAGGGCATAGCCAAAGGATCTGGCTCGGGAGTGAGGGGAGTGAGGAACAATTTAATTGAACTCTCAAATCACTGGATTTTTATTTTAGTTTTGTGTTCTTCGAGCGCAGTCCCTCAAAACTGAGTGATAGAAATGAGAATTAACGTTCCAATCATCCCGCCCAATTTCTAAAACTGTGTTCTATCATAGATGGCCAAACACTATCTAATTTTATGGGAATTTTTTTTCCCTAGGTGATTGCCAAGCTATATCGTCTCTATTTATTGGTTTCTCCTCCCCTTAATAGTATGCTCATTCCCCGCCTCACTCAGATCTGCGGGCATCTGGCTCCTCTCTGATGGTTTAGGGGTGTCTTGTCAAAGAACATTGAGTCCTGTGTGCCTGCAGCACTAATTGTTCACATGTGTGATGGTGGGGTAGTGGCAGCTATCATTTAATTGAATCTCAACTCTGTCTTCTGACTCCAAATCCTGTGCCTCTTCCACTGCATCACATACGTGGCCAAACGTACGAGTAACTCGGTGCAGTTCCTAGGTGCATTGATTCATCACAGTCATTTTGGATATCTGTAGTTTCTCTTCTTACCTTCTGATAGAGTTACAGGTTTTCTAAGTTTACCAGAGTCTCTTACGTACCTTTATTTTTCTCTTTTAAGTTTTTAGGGAAATCTTTCTACTGCATTGAAATGTAGGGTACAATATGAAGGCCATACAGCAAACTGGTTAAGAGTGTGGACTTTTGAGTCAAATGGATCTCACTTACCAGCTAGGTGACTAAGCAAGTTATTTTGCTTGTGAGGCTCTTGTTGTTGTTGTTGTTGTTGTTGGGGTTTTTGTTCTTGATGTTTTCTCAAGTGTAAAATGGGGAACTACCTCACAGGATTATTGCCAGAAGTAAATGTGATGTTGCATATAAAGCATGTATCACATATCGCAGTGCCTGGCACAGAGCTTGACACTTAGGAGCTTACTGCTAATATTGTTGCTGTGGCTGGTATTAATAATGATGATAATTTTATCTAACTGCTTCATAGTTGTATAGAATTCAACATATGACCCTTAGCTTTTAGCTTAGGACAAAATCTTCTTAGTCTGCCTTCATGACAATCCTGTAACCACCACTGCTTTTATTTGCTACTGTAGTCTCATGTATTATTCTTAAGTTTATTGCATTAAAAAAGAAGAAGAAAGGAAAAATCTGCACCTGTAATTCCAGATATGGGTGCACTCTAGCTTTGTAAAAAGAAGAGTCTTTTTGGACTTGGGTCTTTGCTTTGTACGTGTCCCTTCTGAGCCTGAATTGGTCTGCTTTCTCTACCTGTATTTCCTTGGGTGATTCCTCACGTGGATTTTCCTTTTACTCAAGGAAGTCAGGATTATATTGCCCAATTTAGTGATCTAGAGCCACTCCCACCCAGAGTCATCTACCCCTAGAGGATCTATCCTTAGTCTCTTACCAGTTGTTTATCTGAATTTTTAGAGATCTGATTTCCCAGATTCTGGGCTGCTGAGAAGGTTTTTGTCAGGATTCATGTTCTTGACTATCGTGGGGTCTAGGATGTCGTCCTTTTCTCACATGGTTCCTATTACATATACTTTACCAACCAGTTCTTGCTTGTTGGTCAAAATTGGGCCCAGGGTAGCATCCCCATATTAATTTGTTCATTGTCAAGGGGTAAATAAGAAATAAATAAGACTAAGCAGCTATCCAGATTGGTACTATGTTTTAATTCTGTGCTAATTACATGATCTCCATCATAAACAAACCTTGTATGTTTTCTGATTGGATGGACAGATGCTAATAGGCTCCCGTAGCAGTTTAATTTCCTACTCTCTTTCCTTTTACCTTCTCCTCACCATTCTTTCCACCCTTAATTCCTAACTTTCTACACAGGTATATGCCTTCTTAATGATATTCAGCTTTGCTTCCTCACTTTATTTTCCTCTAAAAATTCTCCTGGCTTCTTTCCAACCTGACACAGCTCGGAAACCTTTCCTGTGATTTCTTCCTACTTGCTTGGCAGTATGCTGCCCAGAAGACCTTGGTTTCAGCTATAAACCTGGAGGTTTTGCTTTCTACCTCTGAAGCTTTGAGGAATTGTTAGGATAGAAATGACCAACCCAGACATAAAAAGACGGCCTGTCCATCCAGTCTTCTTCCCATTTTCAGTCCATCCAAAAGCAGGTGGAGCCTGATTCGAACTCTGATTCCATGTTATGAGTTCTACTGAAAGTAGATGGTTGAGGCTTTTATTTGCTTTTCCTGGTCTTGTGATTAGATTCAGTGCAAGAAAATGGGGAAGCACTTGAGAGTAAGTTTGCCTGGGCAGTGGGGATTGATACTTTACGTTTACAGTTTCTCTAGTCCTCCGTAGTTTGGCTGGTTTTTTGTTTTGATTTGGTTTTCGTTTGATTTGAGAGAGGGGGACATATTGCAGTGCAGTTTTAGGTGTCTGCCCTGCTGCATATGTAGAGGGGGGATTCCTTTTAGACCGCTGACATTAGGTCCATATTTAGAAGTGATGGGTTTAAGGCCATTAGTCAACAGCTTCCTGCGTTGTTTCTTGTTCTCCACTGAAGTCATGATTAACACCTGGGCTTTCGTTCGTTTGGGTCCCCTCAGATACACCTATGAGCGAATTGATGGGCGAGTACGGGGAAACCTGCGCCAGGCAGCCATCGACCGGTTCTGTAAGCCAGACTCAGACCGCTTTGTCTTTCTTCTGTGCACCCGAGCGGGAGGCCTGGGGATCAATCTCACAGCTGCCGATACCTGCATCATATTTGATTCAGACTGGAACCCACAAAATGACTTGCAGGTAACCATTAGGATGATTGCTGTTTGCCTTAGCTGTCCCTGAATCCAAGAACATCATGACAGGGCCTGGCTTAGCTATAGAGAGTGTCTGCCATGCTCCATGCTATTGCTATGGCTTCGGCCAGATGGCAGGCTTAGGGCCTCGGTCAGGGTACAATTGAGTAAAAAGTAAATGTCGAGCCTTCCCACTAATCCAAGTGGTTCTTTCCTTTTACTACAAATCAAATGGTATTTCACAGTGGTAGCCTCCAAATGTAGATTGGAACTACTATTTATTATCAGACATAAAGATACGAAGCTTGACTAATTCTCTAATTCTTGACATACGGATTGATTCTGGCATTTTCACTCACTTTGTTTGTTAGGTGGTCATATGTCGTATACAGTACATGAGATGACCCAGAGGGCTAGGAAAGTTCCCTGGTGCGGCAGGGGTGACTGAGGCTTCCCCAGTAGTTCATTTGCTCTCCAATGAATGCAGCATAGTAGGGTTGATGTGGGCCCAGTTAAGTGTATTTGCAGATTAAATTTGCTCGTTTTAACCAAACTGAATAATGGTGGCTTGAAAAGATTATGGCAAAGATGGGAGCTAATACATTTTAAAAGCAAGTGTAAACAAGCAAATGACAGAGCTAACACTTCTGGTTCAGAATTCCTCATCAACCCCGTGTGAAAGTAAAAACAATGACATTCTAGCCAGATTGCACAATAAGTCAGTCCAAAAGATTCTAACTTGTCAAGAAGGCTATTTTAGATGACAGTTTTACATCCATTATCATTAACAACAAACTTCATCCTGAGTGTGAATTGGATCTCGGGACATCTGCTGATACTCAGAGCGTGAGTGTGTGGCTCAGAGAGCGGTGGGGACCTCAAAACCTTTTTCATGATACCGGTGATTGATAAGAGAAGTTTGCAGGCTGCTGTTTCACAAAACTGAGGAGGTGCCCTAGGGGATACTGCCGGGAAGGGATGCAGAGAAAAGGAGCTAAGGTGATGGGTATCTGGGCTTCTTCCCCACCTACCATGTCACACAGAGCCGTTCTGCTTTGTCTTTTTCATTTAACGAGTTTCAAAATAACATTTTGTTTGAAGAAAACAATCTACTATTTGAAAAACCAGTGCTCTAAATTATTATGTTGGTGACAGCTGGGTAAAACGCAGGAAAAAAATCATTGTAAAACAAATTCTATGGCACTGTGTTCAACATCCAACTTGAAAAATCAGTGGCTATGGCCAGCTCACCATCAGGCCTTTCTTCTGGTGACGGGATATTTCGGTCAAAGATGAGTTGCTAGATATGATGAATAACCAATTTTTAAAGGAGTTAGCATAGTCAATGCCAAAGTAATAATAATCAGTAGAGACTATTTGATCAGGTCACCAGGAAGAACCTAATTAGGATAGTGATGTAGAGCAGGGGGTGGGAAACTATTGCCAGTGGGCTAGCCACCTGTTTTTAAAATAGCCTCATTGCAATATAACCACACCCATTTGTATACCTGTTATCTCTGGGTGCTTTCATGTTACAGTGGCAGGGTTGAGTATTGCAAGAGAGACCTCATAGCCCACAACGTCTAAAATATTTACTGTTATAGAAGGTGTCTGCCAACCCTGAGACAGATGGTTCCTTAAGTAGTACGTTCTTGACAGCTGTAAAGTTCTGTGCTCCTTTGCAGTGCTCACCTGACTGTGAGGTTTGGAACCTGGGCCAGTGATGATATGAGAAACGGGTGGCCATTTGGAGGCCATGTTAGCTGGGCATGCCTGAAGGACTTTCAGGAGAAAAACTGAAAGCATAGGGCTGGCATTTAGAGACAGGTCACTGTCAGAGGCAAAGATTTTGGAATCATCGTGCTTCACCTAGTAAAGTCTAGACATTGAAGGTGAAATGCCAAGAAATGGAAAAAGCAAGAACGAGAATGTCCAGGCCTGAAGGAGAAGGTAAAGTCCTCTGAGGTGATTGATTTGTCTGTGTACCAGCCAGATGGGGTGGGTGGGGTTGTCCAGAATTAGGGTCTGGGGAGAAGGGAGCAACTTTGGAATGGCCGTTTTTAATGGCCCCTGCTGGGGGAGTAGCAGGAGATGAATAAAGGAATAACAGTGAAGTCCAAACTGAAATTGGATAGTGTGAGAGTTCTGTTTGCCAAGTCAGCTTCTGAACTTCTTCTAATGCTCAACCTCAGTGGAGAAACAAAGACCATGAACATTCGGGCGACTTAGCTGGGAGTGGAGAACACTTGTAGAAGAACGTAGCAGAAGGTAAATGAGTGATGGTGTCGATGAACAGCCCCAGGTCCACGTTAGAGTTAGAATTCCTCAACTTGTGGTCTTCCAGACTGGCTGCTTTTTTGGTTATTTTTATTTACAGCTTGGTAACCAAGAGGAAACCCTCCTTTATTTTTGAGATGTCTGACCAGACTAGGTAGGAATGAAAGAATTGGCAAGAATAGAGTAATTTTAGGGCAGGGAATTGGGTCTGTGGTTATTGGGGAGTGGGATTGGCGGGGTGGGCTGTTCTGAGTTGCCCCCAGAGACGGAGCTAGGTGCTCGGCTTGCTTGGCATGGGGAGGAGAGCACGGGAGCTGGAGACTACCCCCCAAATGGTGCACACTCAGCACACTCTCCCTGGCATTTGCCCTTCACCCACGTGCTGTGAATGTGATGTAGAAGACGGAGTCTGGAGAGCAGGGCGCTGAGACCATCATGTGGTTCACAGGACTGCAGCTAAATCAGCTGTGAAAATCAGCGAAATGCATTCCTATCCCTAACAGAGCAGAAAACTCAACCAGGCGGCTCCCTGGTACTGTCCTTGCTAGGAAGTTAGGTCATGTTAACTTGCACGTGGTCATTCACACATATGCACATATTCTGCTACTTTTTGTAAATGAATGAAAGCTTACAGTCATCTTTAGTTCTTCATGGTTATTGAAGAACCACAATTCCTACTCTGATACAAGATGATCGTATTTCCTTTGGAAGATGGGCTTGGCATAGAACATTCATCTGTGAGTGGATTGAAGCACATGCTACCTGATATAAACATCAGGGCCACGAAAAGAGAGTCCCATTATGAGCATGGTCTTACCCTCTACCCTAGTGGAATTTTAGCATAGCTCCAGAGGTCAAGTTCAGATGGTAGAACATGTAAGTGTTCACTCTGGTCTCAAACAGCCTGGACAGATGTGGTGCAGTCCGTGCTTTTCCGGAGTCGGGACAACATGGGGAAGCAGTGACAGTGCCAGGACACTGCTTCTTGACCCCTAGGCAGACCCCCTCCGAGCCTTGACAGGGAAGCCAACCTGCTTAGGGGGAGGCTGGGCTCAGCCCAGTCCCTGAGGCAGGCCTGCAGACAAGCCAGCTTCCATGGCTGTGGAACAGAGCTGCACTGTCTGAAAACTCAGCTGGAAGTCAGAGAGCAGAGTTACCTTTTCTGGTGCTTTTTCGTTATTAATAAAAGTTCATTCATTCAGCCTTCTGATCTTTTTGCTGGGGGTTTCTGTGCTTTGGGGATAGAATTAGAGGCTTAGGACTTGCTAGAGAAATATATATGTTTTTAAAACCTAGGTCTTCATAAATCAGATGACATTGGATGTCATCCTGTTTCCTTTGGTCTCGTTAGAGTCTGAGGAGTCCAGTAAATTGTATTTCTCTCCCTTGCCTCCAAAAGAACCAGTTAAGGAATAGACCCAGGAGTGCAAAGGATCAAAGCATCAGCTTTAATAAATTGTGATGGTGGATTAGATGGTACAGCTTGACCTGTAGCCAGACTTAGACTTCCGAGGACTCCTGCACTTGCGCACCCTCATCCCACAGTTAACCCTGCCCACTGAGAACTGCTGGCCGCCGCCTGCAGAGCAGAGGCTGTCCTGGTAAGCCTGCAGTGACAGAGGGGGGGACTCTGCCCTCCTCAGGGGATGGGGGGGCTGGTGAGTCTATAGGAGCTCGGACCGGATCTCCCGTTTCACTGATGAGATCAGTCACTCCTTTGGAGTAGAGAGGAAGGAGGCGAAAGAGACTGTTGTGTTCCTACCTGGGAGCCGACATTCCCTCCTGGAAATACGAGGACAGAGAACTAGGGCTCCTGCTCTAGTATCTCCTCCATCAGCCCTTCCCCAATCCTCCTGCTCCCCTTTCCAGACAAGTGAAGGCACAGGTTCCTTAGGTTCCAGGGCAGTAGGTTCCAGTAAACCAATTTTTAGGTCCCTTTATTAGGGAGATCTTATCTAGAGCATTAAGTAAATGCCACATCCTCTCTCAAACCTTGAACATGTCTGTGTTAGCATCAGTGTGTGTGAAAAATCAAACTGTGCCTTCACCCAGGAGGGACAGCTGTGATTCAGTCCTGGTACGTCAGCTGCAGCAGGTTTTGTGTAGGTTTTCTATAGTACCTGTGACCCCTGAGTTCAAAAAATGGCAAAGGGTGCTTACCGTAGCCTGAGAAGGGAAAAGAGCAGTGAAAAACTGGTTTCTTTACTTCTTTTCTTTACCTCTTCTCACTGCTGCCAGCTCTGAGGGCTGAGTGGGCCTGTGGGAAAAGCAAGGTACCGTGCCACCCTTGCAGAGGCCACAAGGTGACAGTGGTAGCACTGCCCAGGTCCTGTCCTTCCTGTGGATAAGGTTGTCCCCGAAGGGAGAATTCAGGAAGCCTGGGCGCAGGTGTCCTAGCCGAGAGCACAACCACAGGGTAATGCAGCTCCTGCCTGTGCCGAGGATTCTGGAAGGGAGGAGGGAATCCAGCCTGAGGAGCTGGGGGCCTGACACTCTGCTCCAAGAAAGGAGAGGTGCTGGTTGCCTTTGCCACTTCCTCTGCCGCCATCATATTGCTGGCACCACCTCTTGCTTGGTAGAATGTATGCCCGCACTTGGACGACTAAACTCTATTGAGTTTACTTTTCTTTGCTAGGAGAAAGTAAGACTTCGTGAGTGCTCCTTTACATGGTCCGGGCGTTCAGTGAATGTTTGTTATGTTTGTTGAACACTGGAATGTGCCGGGCACTGTTTAAAGTGTTGGAGACACAGCAGTGACCGAGACCCATGGTGTGTGCTCTCGTGGAGCTTTCATTTTAGTGGAGCAGGCAGGGAAAAAACAAGGAAAAATAAGTAAGATAGTCCCAGATAGCGATACTTATTACGAAGAAACGAAACAGGTTAAGAATAATGGGGATTGGACGCCCTGATGTAGAGGGTGGTGTAGGAAGACTTCTTCAAAAAGATGACATTTGAGCAGAGACCTAAATGATGGGGGCGGGGATCTTCAGTTATAAAATCAGTAGGAAGAATGTTCCAGACAGAGGGAACAAGAAGTGTGACGACTTAGAGTGGGGTGAGCGTCGGTGGCACACCTGAGGCAGGTGGGACAGGTGCTCACAGTACAGCGTCAGTCCCAAATAAAGTGAGTCAAGTTTCTTTTAAGTACTCTCCTGCCTCTCTTTTCAGTGTCCTCTCTTTCTCACTCCCTGCTCCTTTTTTCTGCTGCCCAAAAGCTCCCTTTTCCCATGCTGTTAACTTGCCTCTCCTTCCTTCCTATTCTCAGCCAGGTCTTGACTGACTTATGACACATTTATTGAGCCCTACACACCAGGCCAGGCCCTGGGGAAAGAAAAGTGCTCAGGGCTTTTGAAGCACACAGTGGAAGTACAGTGCAATGAGCAGATATCGGCGTTCTTTCCCAGAGATGTTTACATTGTCAGAGGCGGTTGATACCTTTCCCCAAAGAATAAATCTGGAGCTGGAAATTTCAGATTCCAAAGTAGGCCTGCAAAGGAGATAATTGAGGGAGGGCAGCTTCTCAGTACCCGTTGATCCATACTGCACTGAGAGCCCCTGATTCCTCTTCTGATGAGTAGGTGGCCTGCGGATACAGACTTTCAGCGTACCAGGAGAAATGTGAAATTGCTGGACTTGAAATAAAATACTCACGTGTAGAAAATGAACTGGGGAAGTGTCCCAGCATGCTAGACGTGGCTGGGTTCTTGTGGGACTATAGGTAATTTTTTTAACCTCTCTGATGATGTAGATTTTCATTGAGGTACAAATAGTATTTCAAAGTATTAAAGAAAATGTACCTTTAAAATGTAATAGAACTAATAATTTGAAAGAGTAATATAAGCGTCAAGAGAGGGATCAACATTATGCATGGTTCTTTGTACCAGCTATTTAATTTTCACGTGACTGTAAAGACGTGGTGTAAGGTTCTGGACTTGGACCTGACAACAGTGAATTGAGGGCTGGAATCAGTTGGAAATCTGTCACTGTTTGGAGACTCCGCCTTTCTACCCATCACAGGCATTGGGATCTGTATCTGTTTAAAATTTTTCTGAACCTGACTACTTGTTTCTTGTAGGCTTTTGTTCACCTCAAATGTGTTAAAAAGTACAGAACAAACTAGGTGCCTACAAATCATGCAGGAGAGCATTGGAGCTCTGTAATTTCCCCTGCGATGGAGGGCCGTGGGAGGAAGGGGTAGCACCACTGCCTCCTACTGGTGGTCTAGCTCCAAAGGTTCTGTGTTTATACCTTTGCTGGTGTGTTTTGTTTGCGCTTCACCTCAGTTGTTGACTTAGTTCTCAATGTTTCTCTCTACCACATTTTTGTGTGTGTGAGTTCTGAAAAGGAAAATAAGGAATATATGAGATTTGACTGTAAAATGACAAGTCTCTTAAATGTGGCAGGACTCATCCTGTTATCCTTCAGGTAAGTCATCTTGGTAGAGCATGTGTTTATCTCCTGGTACCATCTAGCTGCTCGTGACAGTGCCCCCTGCCCACCCCCAGCCCCAGCAGAGGTTTGTTTTCCAGTCCTGTGTATCCCAGGACTAGTGAGGTGGCTTCATGGTGACATGAGAGTCCCAGGTCCCTTCTGTCTCTCTGCTCCACCATCCTCAGTGAGTGTGGTTCACACGCTCTTGGTTCCAAGATGGATACTTCAAACCCCAGGTAGGAAAAATAAGGAAGGAAAGTGTGACACTTTTTTCAAGAGAGCAGAACTTTTCCAGATATCCCTGATAGACTGCTGTTACATCTCATTGTCCAGAACTGTATTACCTCGCCAGCCCTGGGAGGCTGGAAATGGTTTCAGATGAATACATCGCTGCCCTTGTATAAGAGTCCGAGTTCTGGTATTGAGGACAAATGGAGATATGGATTCCAAGAAGGTAATAAATTAGTGATGTCTGTAGCTCTCCTCTATTAGACCTTTGCTCAGAATATTTCTTAAACTCCCTCTTGTAATTTGCCCTCAACACCAGGTAAGCCAAAAAAAAAGAAAATCAGTGTCAGTACTTAATGACCACATATTATTACTGCCTTATAGTTTCCACAAACCATATTATTTACCTTGATCACTTCCTTTATTTACCAGAGCTATTCATCAGATTTTCTCCTAATAATGAAGATTTACAGTCACTAAAGATAGTAAAAGAAGGTGTGGCAACTAGTTGTAATAGCCAAAAACAAAAGAACTTAGTTGTCCATCGGTAGGAGACTTGTTGCCTAAAACAGTGTGTTCAGCTTTGATAAAAGAATGAGGAATATCTCTGCATACCGCTGTGGAGTCATCTCCTGAATATATTGTTGGGTGAAAAAAAATAAGGTGGAAAAAGTATGTATAGTATGCTAGCATTTATCTAAAAAGGCTGTCTGTCTGTCTGTCTGTCATGTCTCCCCTGCCATGGAAAGATAAACAAAAACCTTCATTTTAAATGGTTACCTCTTGGGGGGAGGCGGTGAGGGAACAGGGAAGTGACGAATAGAAGCTAGTTTTTCTGAATATGCCTTTTTGTATATTTGACTTTGGAACCATCTTAAGTATTTTATAGCGTTATAAAACAAAATCTTTTAAAAACTTTTTATTCTGAAATCATTTTAAACTTTTAAAAAGGTGCAAAATAGTGCAGAGTTCTAGGATCCTTTGCCCCGCTTCCCTTAATGTTAGCATTCTGTATAACCATAGTGTAATTATCGAAACCAGGAAATTAACATCAATACAGTGCTCTGATATACAGACCCTGTTCAGATTCCTTCATTTTTCTACCAGTGTTCTTCTTCTGGTCTGGGATCCAATTCAGGATTTCACATCTCCTTTAGAAGTTACAGCTCCTTAGCCGCCTCCAATCTGTGGCATCTCCTGTCTTTCCTTAGCTTTCGTGACCTTGACACTTTGGAAGGATACTGACCAGCCGTTTTGTAGAATTGTTTCTCACTTTGTGTTTGCCTGATGTTTCTCTCATGATCAGATTTGAGGTTATGTATTTTTGGCAAGAATATCATAGAAGTGATGTTATAGCCTTCTCAGGGGGTATGTGATGTCGATATGTCTTATTACTTGTGATGTTAACCTTGATGACTTGGTTGAGGTGGTGTCTGCCAGGTCTCTCCACTGTAAAGTTACTATTTTTACCTTGAAACGTAGTCAGTATGTTGGGAGGAGATATTTTGAGATGCTATAAATATCCTGTCTCTTATCATACTTTTGCCTATTAATTTTAGCATTCATCAGTGGTTCTTGCCTTCAGTAATTATTACGATGGTGTTTGGCAAATGGTAATTTTCTATTTCAGTCATTCCTTCTACAGTAGGAATTGGAATCCTAGTGTAAAGAACAGCTGTCCTTTGTCCCCCATTTATTTATGTATTTGTATTGGTATGGATTCCTGGATATCTATTTTATGTTACAGGTTATAACCCACTACTCACATTGTTTATTTTGCTGTTCAGATTTGGTCATTAGGAGGCCCTTCAGGTTGGCTCCTCTGTCCTTTAGACATGCTCCTGTCAGTTTGTGAGCACTTCTTATTTTCTGGCACCACAAGACACTCAGGTTCATGTTACATTTTTCCTGCCGTATCCATGGAACTGACTATTCCTCCAAGGCTCCCTGGTTCCTTTTAGTTGAGAATGGCATTTAGAAACCAAGGTCTGGCTACTAGGTGTGCCCATTGCCACTGGAGTGTTACTGGTTCTAGACTCTGAGCAGACAGAACTAGGAAATATAGATGTGCATACTGACACAAGCACTGGTACCACACCTCTGTATTTATTCCCTATCTATCCATCTGTAGTGAGATTTCTGATTCCAGTCCGACATCACAGGATTCCTTCTAGCCTTCTGCACTCTTCCGAATTCGTAACTCCTTTCTCTGGCTGTGAGAAGCCTGGTCTCATTGTCATAACACAGTACATTTACTCATTTGTTCAATCTTAGTATACGCATAAAGTAGTTTCAGAATTACTAACCCATATTCTATGAAAAATAAATTTACCTGTGCATAGTATTGGACTGAAGTGTTTTATAGGTCGTTAGTCTTAAAGTATATAATCAAAATACCAATTTCCAAAGTTACTTGGTTTAGTTTTTTTCTTTCCCACCCCCTTCATTGTGGTTAAATTAATGTGGGAAAAATCAATCCCTAAAATTCAAAAGCGAAATGAAACAGTTGAACCTAGCTGTGTATGATGTGGACAGCATAACCCCAAGAGTTACGCTGAAATGTTTGTATTTCATTTTTCAGTATCTTCATTGTGATATAATTTCAGTTTGCAACTCCAATATACCCTTTATCCAGATTCACCAACTGCTAACATTTTGCCTCATTTACTTTATCACTTCTGCCCTAACTCTCTCCTGTCTCTCTGAGTACATACAGAGACCTACACACATGTGTGTGCACACACACACACACACACACACACACCACTTTTTGTCTGAACCATCTGAGAGTAAGTTGTCCCCTGAGTGCTTGCTTTAGTGTGTATTTCCTAAGTGCAAGGACGTTCTCTTATATAACCAGGGTTCAGTTCTCAGAAAAAAGAAATAAGAATAGTATCTCTAATCCATAGTCCATATTCAAATTTTATCATTTCTTTCAACGTTCTTTACAGTTGTTATTCCCCCAGGATCCAAACTAGGATCACCCACTTCGTTTAGTTCTCATGTCTCCTTTAATGGGTCGGTGCCTTGATCTTTCTTTTCCTTTCACGACCTTGACGTCTTCGAAGGGTACAGGCTAGATGTTTTGTAGATAGGCCCTTATTTTGTGTCTGTATTTCCTCAGGATTGAGTTCAGGTTTAGTGATACCTCGAAGTGATATGTCCTTCTCAGTGTGTCACGTCAAGAGGAACTTGATGTCCATTTGTTGATAGTAAGTACTTTGACCTTAGTTAGTGGCGTCTGCCGGATTTCTCTACTGTGAAGTTGCTATTTTTCCCTTTGAAATTAATAAGTAGCTTTGGAGAGACACTTTGAGACTATGTAAATATCCTCCTGTTCCTCATCAGAGTTCCACCCACTGGTTTTAGTTTCCTTTGATTATTTTTGCCTGGATCAGTCATCACTGTTATGGTTGCAAAGTGGTGATTTTCTAACAGTCATTCTACGTTTTTCAGTTACTTTCTACTCTGAGGAAGAGTTTTCCCTTTTCTCCCATCAGTTATTTATGTCAGTGTGTACTCACGGGTTCTTCTTTTACTCAGTGGGTTATATTCCATACAATATTTATTTTGATGTTCAGGTAGTCCTGGACCTAACCAGCAGAAGCCTCTTAGGTTTCAGGTGTTACTTTTTTTTTTTTTTTTAATATGTTAAGAATGGGTACTTTTTTTTTAAGTATTTATTTATTTTATTTTATGGCTGTGTTAGGTCTTCGTTTCTGTGCGAGGGCTTTCTCTAGTTGTGGCAAGCGGGACCACTCTTCATCGCGGTGCGTGGGCCTCTTACTATCGCGGCCTCTCTTGTTGCGGAGCACAGGCTCCAGACGCGCAGGCTCAGTAATTGTGGCTCACGGGCTCAGCTGCTCCGCGGCACGTGGGATCTTCCCAGACCAGGGCTCGAACCCGTGTCCCCTGCATTGGCAGGCAGATTCTCAACCACTGCGCCACCAGGGAAGCACTCAGGTGTTATTTTGATGCGTCTCCATCACTCTTTGAGTACTTCCTTACATTCCGGCACAGTGATATGTTTCAGGCTCATCCTATACTTCGACTACCCTGGCCCTGGAATTAATCATTTCTCTAACATGCCTTGTTCTCTCTTATGGAGAATGGAGTTTAGAAACCAAGATCTGAGGGTTCGTTATGTTCTTTGCTACTGGGATGCCATTGCTTCTAGGCCCTCTCAGTGGACACAGCTAGACTACATACATACACACACAGGGAATAAACATACATATATACATAACATGCATTCATATGTATATGTGTGTATATACATGCATGTGTCTACATAAACAAATGCACACACATTCATGTCTGTGTGTGGTTTTATACACATATGTGCACATCTAACCATGAGTTAATACTGATACCTCCAAATCCATTCTAATGCCACAGAGTTGTTCTAGTTTTTCTTCTTTCCATATTTGTAACTTCCTTTTTCAACAGTGAAAACCCTGGCTCCTGTTACCCTCAGTATATTTACGCATTTGCTCAATCCTAGATTACACAGAAAGTGTGCTAGAATTGCTGATCCTGCCACTGTGAAAAAGAAACCTATCTGCAAGTGTGTATTTAAAACACTGGAGTTTGTACATTCTTGGTGGGATATATCCCAGGGTGGGAAGGCAGTAAACCTTACGTTGTTTTCAGTAATTATGTTTCGGTGGTGATCATAATGATACTGTTTTTCTGATATTTTATGTATTTGCGGGATAAATCAAATGAGTAATAATATTGGCATGGTTAAGAACTGAGCTTTTCTACATGGTTAAAAAGCGATACAGATGTATAGTTAATGAAGTTAAAATCCCGTAGTCTCAAATTTGAATTAAAATATCAGTATGATTTCATGATGTAATTTGTCTTTTGTGTGCCCATGATCGTATACACTGCACACACACAAACGCTTCTACTTTTACCCACTGAGTAGGCCCAGGAACAATGACCAACCTAGTGGCAGGGAGCATCCCTAGAGCATCCAGACTGTTGTCTCTACTGCCACTTCCTACTGAAGGAAACTCTTGGACTCCTTGAAAAAATGGCTGAATCCAGGTCTGGGCAGGAAGTATACAATGGGAGCATGGAACATGTTGTCATACCAAAAAGCAAGGGAGCTGTTAGAGACTGCTGGTCTTTGATATAACATACAAACATAAATACAGACATATCCATATCTTTTTCTTTACCTATGTGTATATTCACACACACACACACACACAGACACACACTCCTAACTGTGACTTCATACTGATACCTCCAAATATAATACCAGAATTTTTCATAGTTTTCCTCCTTTCCATATTTGACTGAATCATGTCAAAAGAACTCAGGAGCCAACTTGAGGAGTTTTCCATAGGCCATATTTGAACAGCATTAAGAAACAGGGACTTCCCTGGTGGCGCAGTGGTTAAGAATCCGCCTGCCAATGCAAGGGACACAGGTTTGAGCCCTGGTCCGGGAAGATACCACATGCCGCGGAGCAACTAAACCCGTGCGCCACAGCTACTGAGCCTGTGCTCTAGAGCCCGAGAGCCACAACTACTGAGCCTGCGTGCCACAAGTACTGAAGGCTGTGTGCCTAGAGCCCATGCTCTGCAACAAAGAGAAGCCACCGCAATGAGAAGTCTGCACACTGCAACGAAGAGTAGCCCCCGCTCGCCACAACTAGAGAAAGCCTGCGCACAGCAACGAAGACCCAATGCAGCCATAAATAAATAAATAAACAAATAAATAAATAAAATTTATTTAAAAAAAATAAAGCAGCAATGCAGTAAAAAATAGTACAAATATTATTTAAATGCGTACTTGCATTGTATTCCTTAAGAAACTAATTATAAAAATCTTCATTAGTCACTTTTGGAGGGTGTTCATTTGGAAACATTAAATAAAGAGAAAGAATCAGACATTTAGCTTGTCTCTCCTATATTAACTGTACATCAGGGTAACCAAAAAATTGATGAGGGGAATTGTAACCGCTAATGAAATCATGGATCTAGGCAATGATCATCAATTCAAAAGAAAGACAACCAGACATCATGTACCTTTTGATGGAAATTTATATACCAACTATGGATTACACTTGCCAAAGGTAAAATCTTAACCTGATCAAGTCTCAAGGTATAACTCCAGTTTAGAGGAAATAAAGGGAACAGAGGAATCTATTCAGTGACACAGCCGGTGCAGGCGGCAAAATATAGACTGTGAGAAACTGTAGGACAGATACCTGGTCTCTTCAACAAATAAATGGCATTTGGAAAAAAGGAGAGATCAAAGGCAGAGATATATCAACCAATTTCAATGCATGGGCTTTATTTGGATCCTGATCCAAACAATCAAACTTAAAGAAATATATATGAGATAAGCAGGGAAATTGGAACACTAGATAGTTAGTACTTAGTATTAATTTTTTGAAGTATAGCGATGGTAATAGGTTTTACAAGAGTCCTTATGTTTAGAAATACATATTGGAATATGTGAGGATGAATCGATATGATGCCAAGGGATTGCTTCATAGTAATCTTGGAGGGTAGAGGCATAGCAGAGATGAAGCAAGAGTGACCATAAGAGGTCCTTATACTTTTGTCTATGAAAATTTCTGTAGTAAAATGAGAAAACTTAAGAAGTGGTGCTGCTTGCTCTGGGGGAGACATTTCCCCAGAGAGCGAGACAGCATCCTGGGAATGAGTGCCTGCACTCAGACCACAGGCTAGGGAGGGTAGGAAGTCACCTCCTTCTCATCACTTTGTCCCAGCGTACAGCAGTCACTCAGTAAATAGCGGGCAATGAAATGAGTGCTCTTGAAGTGGTAGCTGGCATTTGGGTGAATTCTATTCCACAATCAGTCCCATGGCTCGTAACTGTGAGAGCCAGCCACTCACCCCACGTGGAATGTAAGCATTTCCCCGTTCCTTGGGCTGCTACCGTTCTGTCTGGTGACATGATGTGTGTGACCCTCCTTCCTTCCCAGGCTCAGGCCCGATGTCACCGGATAGGCCAGAGTAAAGCCGTGAAGGTGTATCGCCTCATTACACGGAACTCCTACGAGCGGGAAATGTTTGACAAGGCCAGCCTGAAGCTGGGTCTGGACAAGGCTGTCCTTCAGGACATCAACCGAAAGGGCAGCACGAATGGAGTGAGTATGCCGGTACCTGCTTTCGAGCCTAGAGAAGAATTTATCATGCAGCCCAGGGCCTCTGTGAATTCTTCATTCCTACAGCTGTTTTAAGGTTCCCTTTCACTAAATTGAGTCAGGCCGCACATCTTTAATGGGTAATTCCCTGCAATAGAGGGTAATTCCCTGCAATAGAGGGTATTTCAGGTTCAGGTCTCTGCATTTTATAGATGAGTAAAGGAATCCGTAGGAGCAGTTGGGTGGTAGGATTGCCCAACATGCAGTAACATTTCAGTAAATAGAGTTTTACACATTGCCTGTTGGAAATCAGTAGATCTTAACACTTAACTCTAAATTATCACCATGCTTTTCATCTCATACTACAGACTTTGAGCTCCCTGAAGGTGAGCTATTTTATCTTACCCAGCACCCCAAACAATACTTGGCATGTTAAAGACGTTCCGTGCATGATGATCAGTGAAAAAAATGAATGAATGAATGATCAGCTTGAAATATGGCAGTTAATACAATCTTCTTTTCCCCCTCCAGAGGGGATAAAAATTGCTGCTAAGATTCTTGAATTGTATTAAAGTCTAGGCAAACAAAGCAGAATATCTCCTTAATCTCTGGCCCTTCTGAGTTGTCTTTAGTCCAGATGTTCTACATCCTCTTAGCTATGCATGTGTTGCTAAGTTTAATACTTCAAGTTACCAGTGCTGGGAGTCATGGAATTCCCTTCTGTGATTGATATAAAGAGAACCAGATTCTTAATTAGAACCAGGAAAGGGTGTTTTGAACTCCCATTTCCTGTTTTCAGCAAGCAGTTGAGAAGATCACACTTGGCATGGGATCCTTTCTTTAGTTAAGAAATGACATCATTTCCAATACTGTTGTATTTATTTAATAATGAATAACTCATTATTCTTTAGCTCATTTGGTACATCTGGAGGTTTTTAAAGATACAGACTCAAACTAAAACATAAAATAAACATTAAATATATTCTCTTCAGTGGTGCATAGTTTTAATGGTTTGCGACACTTGATAATAACCAGCATCCTGAGGAATGTTCGGGCCACTGGGTCGTGTGCTGGGTTTTATTCCAGAGCTCCCTGGAGGATTGTCTGCCTGCCCTCCCCATCATTCTCTTGAGTGTCTTTATCTGGGTTTTCATTTTCTAAATCTTGTGTCTTTATTCTTCTGACATGTGCAATTAGTGGAGGACCTGGGTACTGAATCATGAAGGTCAGATTTGAGGCTGTTTTTCTCCCATGCATTTCCCACTTTGTGAGTAGCCTTTGGTGACCTGTCCAGGTACAGCAGCTTTCAAAAATGGAGGTAGAGGACTTGCTCCGGAAAGGTGCCTATGGTGCCTTAATGGATGAGGAAGATGAAGGCTCCAAGTTCTGTGAAGAAGACATAGACCAGATTCTGCAGAGGAGAACCCACACCATCACCATCCAGTCTGAAGGGAAAGGATCCACTTTTGCCAAGGTACGAGGCCTTCTCCGCAGAGTCCGCGTGGGGTGGCAGCGGAAGGAGAAGCCTTTATCCTTTGACCCTCGCTAGCCGGGCTGCTGTTTGTCTAAACGCAAACCGTTGAAATTGTCTGGCTACACATCTGTTGTGTGTGCCACCCTGAAGATGCAGGTTCTTAGAGAGGCTTTGAATAATGAGTCACAAGCTAGAAAAGAAATCACCACTCTGAATCCTTGGAGCTGATCTTCCGTGGGCAGGACAGACACTTGGGTTTGCAGTTTGCCTTCTTCACCGTTCACGGAGACTGCTCCAAAACCCTCGAATGGTCATCCCGAGTCCCTTGGAGAGCACTGCTTGATCAGTGTCAGGGAGTTGAAATTCCAGTGAACACGTATTTTGTTCATTTCATGAGACAAGAGATTTTATTCAAGATTCCCAGCTTGTAGTCTCGGTGCCTTTTTCCTCTGCCCGTCAGGTCGCTGGATTTAGAATTCAACTAACCAGACCACTTATCAGATCACTCTCAGGTTCTCTCGCCACAGGTTCTGTGAGCTTCATGACCTGTGTGATTAAATCACCTGTTTGGTGGCTTATGGGGGAAGGGCTTTTTCAGGGACATTTTGTGCGTTAGAGGCATAGCTCATCTCTGTACACCTCATACGGCCCAGCCAGGGCCTTTCCCAGAGTGGAAACTTGGGGATTGGTGAACTGAAAGAAAAACTATATCCAGGGAAGTTTTAAGAATCAGCCCTTTCACGGGCAACTGGACATACGTTGCCATCGTCTCCCAGGGGTTGTCCTCCTGCTTCCCAGTTTAAGTTATAAAAAATGATCCTGTAGGTTGAAATTGTAATATCCTCACCCCACCTTTAAAATAAAATTTTAAAACAATAGCTTCAAGATTTTCACTTTCATTTTGGCAGCTCTGTTAGGGGTTTTGATTTTGAATGCGGAAGGAGAATATTCTTGAGTCTCTGGTGCATTTGAGATCACACAGGTGTTTTACTGTTTGTGTTCAAGTACAGCTTATTGGCTCTTTCTTCTTCACAGGCTAGCTTTGTGGCTTCAGGAAACAGAACGGATATTTCCTTAGATGACCCAAACTTTTGGCAGAAATGGGCTAAAATAGCTGAACTGGACACTGAAGCAAAGAGTGAGAAGGTACAGCACTGAGAATATTTTATTTCATTGAACATTTCACTGGTATCTTATGGGACCGTAAATTCCTACTAGCTCAAATCATTATTTACTCCTAAGCTTTAGTTCTTAAATAAGATGCTGTATGTAACCCACTTAAAACATACCTGGCACATAGAGCTTGAGAAATGTTATCTTTAAAGTGACCTAATGGGGCATACAGTCTGCTGGGTGTCCAGGAAATTCGATAAAAACAATTAGAACTGGAACTGGCCAAACAGGTCAAGATCAGCCCTCTGACCCAAGCCAAAATCCTATCCTTGGCATGTGACTATTTTCCTCTATTTCAACACTTCCTATGCAAGGAACTTTACCTCGGACGAACATTAGAGGAAAAAAGCATGATGAAGAAAAGTTTGTTGGGTTCACCTCCATTCTTTTCAGTATCTTGAATTTTCCTATTTCTGAACATGAGAAAGAGAATGGCCTTGGAATAAAACCAGTTTGAATACTGGCTCTGCCACTGACTAGCTGTATGTCTTTGGGCAAGGGAACTGACCTCAGTGAGAGAGTGAAAAAAGACATGTGAACAAAGGAGATGGTGAGGCCCACTTTGCAGAGTTAGAGATAACATTGTGAAGGTGGCTGCCCAGCCCATGTGAGGCAGCCCATACGTGTTAGTTTCCCCTCACTCCATCTCTGACCCAGTTACCTCCCTCGGGGGTGAGCACACATCAGTTTCTGCCTGTCTTCTCCTGTCTTCTCGGGTGAGTGTTGAGCTCTCATGGACTCACAGCCCCAGGAGACTGTCCCTGCGTACGTCTAGCTGACTCAGTAACCAGCGTCCAGCCTTAACTATTCTTCCGTAGGATCGCCAGAGGTTGCTTAATCCAACCTCTTTTCTCCTAGTAGGAGGATTCTGCAGTCCCCTTAATAACCTATTTCTAGTGTTTAACAGTGTCACAGTCAGGGAGTTACTCTGTGTGCAGAACAGTGGGCAAGAGGGGGAAGAAAAAGCTCTTGCCCTGAGACAGTATGCAGGAGCTTAGCTGAGCTTTGGGAAGAGGCATGGGGGGAGGGGCGAGAAGCATGAAATGATGGAGACCAGAGAAGTGATGGTCGTGGCCAAGGGAGCCGCCAGAATGGGTGAGTTTCCCGAGCTAGAGGTTATCTTTTCCATGAAAGACAAAAGGTTAGTGGCACCAGTGGAAGGCAAAATGAAGTGGCAGTAACTTGTGTTCGTCTTCCAAAAGTTGCTGAGCAGATGGAATTCTCCAACTCCTCCTGTCTCCAGAGCACAGGCGGCCTCCGCATGCCGGGCATAACAGCTGGGGTGCACCACTCCCATCCTTCTTGGCAAGAACAGGAGGCCACTCTGGCACTGGGGGCCCTTGCCTGCCCAGGCCCCTGTTAGACCGCAAAACCAGCAGATGGGGGCGGCCAGCACTGGGGGCGGAGGGACACACCAACTTCAGCAAGTCCCAGAGTGTCCCCTCTGCTTGTCGTGGACACGGCAGGTGTGCTGGGAAGAGCCTTTCCTGCTGGAGGACGAGATGGGGGTGGTTCTTTCCCAAATGTGTCCCGAGGAACAGCAGCAGGATCTGCATTGGGACACAGGGAGAGTGAAGAGGGGCTTTCTCCCCAGCAGTCCTCTGTGTTTGCAGGAAAGCTTAGTGATCGACCGCCCGCGCGTGAGGAAGCAGACTAAACACTACAACTCTTTTGAGGAGGATGAGCTCATGGAGTTTTCAGAGTTGGACAGCGACTCCGATGAGAGGCCCACGAGGTCCAGGCGCCTCAGCGACAAAACCAGGCGCTACCTCCGCGCCGAGTGCTTCCGGGTGGAGAAGAACCTGCTCATATTTGGGTGGGTATTGGCCTCACCTGCTGGTTCTTGTTGTTGCTGCTTTCCCCTCTTTTGTTCAGTCCCTGAGAGTTGTCCAGTGTGTCTCTCCACTCTCCTCTGGGGTCTGGGCTGATGGGGGGTCTGCTGGCAGGAGAGAGAGCTGTGCCTTCTGCCCGCGGCCCCCCTCAGCCACCGCACTCTGCCGCCATGTTGTAGACAGGCTGTGATTTTCTCATATGCTTGTCACGGCAGATCTCTGGTACTAATTTACTGCCTGGTACTGATTTCCTGCCTTTTTCCCCCAAGGACGTATAAGGAATCAGCGTAGCAGATGTTAGAGTTAAGGCATGATTCATGCAGGGCTCTGGCTCTGGTAGAAGTAGAGGGTTTAGCTTCTGGGAGCTCACCATTGCTTTCAAATACTGCAGCTGGAGTCAGTTGTTTTTTTTTAATAATTTTTTTTATAGATTTATTTATTTTTATTTGTTTTTTGGCTGTGTTGGGTCTTCGTTGCTGCGCGCGGGCTTTCTCTAGTTGGCGGCGAGCAGAGGCTACTCTTCGTTGTGGTGCACGGGCTTCTCATTGTGGTGACTTCTCTTGTTACGGAGCACAGGCTCTAGGCGCGTGGGCTCAGTAGTTGTGGCTCGCGGGCTCTAGAGTGCAGGCTCAGTAGTTGTGGCGCACGGGTTTAGTTGCTCCGCAGCACGTGGGATCTTCCTGGACCAGGGATTGAACCCACGTCCCCTGCATTGGCAGGTGGATTCTTAACCACTGTGCCACCAGGGAAGTCCTGGACTCTGTTTTAATTCCAGATTTATTCCTCGCTCCAGATATTTTCGTCCCTCCCTTCTTAACATTCTAGTGGCCATATGAAGCTCTGTGTCCAGTGTCCAGGTCACCTCAGTGACATTTGGTGTGCTACAGTATGCGATCCTCGAAGGTCTTTCAGGACAGAGCCCTCAGGGTGATCAGTAAGCCCCAGGGGTCGAGTAAGCATTCGGCTCCTGTTTGTCCTGCCGTGTCGAAGGCATGCGTGGCCCTTCCACCCTCTAACACCCTTCTGTATTTCCACTCTCAGCTGGGGCCGGTGGAAGGACATTCTGACTCATGGGCGATTCAAGTGGCATCTGAACGAGAAGGACATGGAGATGATTTGCCGGGCCCTGCTGGTGTACTGTGTCAAGCACTACAAGGGGGACGAGAAGATCAAGAGTTTCATTTGGGAACTGATCACGCCTACCAAAGATGGGCAGGCCCAGACCCTCCAGAACCACTCAGGTGAGGGGTGGCACGGGCCGTAGCCGAGAAGCGCAAACCCCTGTAGTTCCTTCTCTCTTCCCATGTTGGCCCATGTTGCTGTGCTTTGGGGACATCTCTTTCTCAGGCGTATTTCCAGAATGCTACCTGTGGGAAAGGATGCTGATGTTTTCCATTTCCATTCTCCCTCAGAATCATCCAGTGTTAGCTGTGATATTTTGTTTAAGTGCAGTTGGGCCCTCTTGAAGTTCCCCACGTGCCAGTCCTGCCCACTGACCTGGGTGTCACAGGGGTTCCTTCTCTGATATGGGGACTCACACGGCGTGCTCTGCCTCAGTTCCACCTCTGTCTGTGCGTTTCGTTGTGCTGCTCCTTCCCTGTGCTGAGACACAGCTCACCTTCCCGTCTCAGATCACGCATTCCTTTTCCCCGGCTAGGTTGTGAGGTCCCCACGGGCACAGGTTCTGCTACACCTTTCTTGTCCTGCAGTGATCCTACAGGACACTCGGTAGATTCTTGCTGCCTGACTGAATGGTCCTGGGGGGGGACCGGGTGTCTCCTCGCCATCCCTGCCTGGGGGACGGAGGAGTGGGGCCTGTCGTCCAGGGCCACCGTGCACAGCCCGGCTGCCTCTTTGCCACCCTAGCCCAGCTCTGTTCCGACAGCCACGTTTAAGCCGTCTCAGCTCATGTTCGTACCTTCTGTCTCAGGGCTGTCCGCTCCAGTCCCCAGAGGGAGGAAGGGGAAGAAAACGAAGAACCAGCTGCTGCTCCCAGAGTTAAAGAATGCAGACTGGCTGGCCACCTGCAACCCCGAGGTGGTCTTGCACGATGATGGCTACAAAAAGCACCTCAAACAGCACTGCAACAAGTGAGTGTGCCCCCCTCACCCCTGGGTGGCAGCTCCGCTCTGACAGCGTGGCTTCCTGGGACCCCCACGGGGCTGTGGGAGGCCACTTGATGCCCCTGTACCACCGTGCAAGGTCTGGAAAGGCGGATAGGCTGTGTGCTTGAAGCTGGGTCAGGGTTCAGTCGCCTTGAAGCCTCTCTACTTCCTTTAATCATCTCTCTTCTCCCCTGGAACCCGGCCTCTCTTACCAGTGCAGTTCGTACAGCATCTTCTGACCTGACTCTCAAAATCCACGGAGGACACTGGTGATTTCGCTGCTTGCTCTTCTTTTCCTTTCCCTCCCTCCACCCCTGAGGGCACGTCAGGGAGAGCAGAAGACTGGCCTTGGTGGCCACCGCTCTCAGCCACACCCCCTTGCGAGGTTGCTTCCTCTTCAGATTTGCTTTGACATTCATGGCCTCCCGGTGTTTGATGGACATTCATTTGAGATAGTATTCTTTATATCCCGAGGCTAACAGCTGGGGTGGGGCAGGCGCAAATAAAGGAGAAAGTGATAGAAAATGAAACTGTTCTTATGAAGTTTAGTTTGGGGGAGTTAGGGCACCCAGCCACAAAACAATGACAGGTTTGCATGTGGGTATTTGCATCGTTGTACAGTGTATCTGTTAGAAGTAAAAGGACCCTTGGCAACCATCTAGCCCAGCTTCCTAGGCCAGGCAAGACTTACCTCCTCAGCATTCCTGGTAGGCAGTGAGAAGGCCTCAGCTTGCACACCTCTGGTTATAAAGAGTTTATTATCCTGTAAATTAAGATGTTTTGCTAGGTCTTTTCTTCCTCCCTGTAACATCAACCTAATGGTTCTGTAGTTGTTGGGTTGTGGTTTTTTCCCTTTACTGCTAAAGTCTAACCCTGTCCGTTGATCCCTCCAAGTATCTGAAGATAGGTCTCATGCCCAATACTGTAATAAAAACTACCGCACACAAAGGTACAAGCTCTCTGGGGCAGTAGATTTCAAGCCAAGACTTAAAGGGCACTCGCTGTTGATAGCAGAGCCTGGCTGGGGCAGGACCCGACGGCATGTTCACTGTGACCGAATCAGAGTCACTGTGAGGGAGCAGAAAGGAAGCTGGCAGGGATGAGGGCTCCTTGATGGGAGACCTGGTATGGCAGGCTCACCGAGGAGTCACTCTGTTGTAAGTACTGAGCAACCATATTTCTTGAACAAGTGAGACATGATAAAAAATGACACTGGGGGAGAAAAATTAATCCGGTAACAATTTGCAAGATGGAGTAGGTGTTTACCTGGAGCTGAATGGCCAACTAGGAGAGTTCTGTCATAATACTAAGTATTGATCATGATGACCTAGATTAGGGTGCTGACTGTAGAATTGGGGAGAAAGGGTCAAATATGAGAGATGTGACTAAAGAAGAATCCATCATGTGTGATGAGGAATACAGAAAGCAGGTAACTCTGTGGCCGTTAGCCTCGTAGGCTGGAGAATGGCGGTGCCTGTAGCCATGACAGAATCAGAATCGTTACATTCAGTAAACGTTGAAGAGCAACACGAAGGACTCAGGTTTTGCCTTATTAAGTCACAGCAGCAGCATTTGGCTCTCCCATCCCCAGCTGCAGAGGTGGGTCTGGAGCACTGAAAATAGGCTGAGCTGGAGAGATTAACATAGAACTTCCCTTGACACCCGCACAGATGATCACAGATGTTGAGCAGAACTAATTGTGACCTTTGAGGAATTCCTTAACATTTCTAACCACCAGCCCCAAGATCTTTCCTGAGTGCAAGCCTTACCCCGAGAATCGAAGAATAATGCAGTAAAGCACTTCTCTGGGTTTGAAGAAGCTGACTGCTGTTTATTAATCTGAATCTGATGGAGAGTACTGTCCTCTTTAGTTCAGGCTCAGCGACCAAGAGATTCAGAGCCAGCAGGGGCCTTGCAGCTCCTCCGACGCAGCGTGGGAATTCTGTGGGCAGTGTCCCAACAGGGACAGGCTCCAGCCTCTGCTCGAGCCTTCCTAGTGATGGGAGTTTACCATTTCTCAGCCACACTCATTTAATTACCAGATGATTCTAATTAATTGTCCTTCTGTATATTGAATCTAAAAGCCGCTTCCTTGAATCTTCCACCCTTTGATCTTGGGTCCTGGTTCTGGCCTGAGGTGCACCAGAGAACAGGCAGAATTTCTTTAGCATAACTGGACTGTGAGCTTCTAGAATTGTGGGCTCTGTTGATTAGCACATTTACTGCCACCCCAATACCAGATGTGCGTCAGGAAAGGCTCTGGGGTCAGGACTGCCTGGATTTGAGTCCTGGCCCCATTACTTACCTGCAGGTGAATTATTTTAAAAATGAGGATAATAGTTCCTGCCTCAGCATTGTTATGAAGATTAAGTGAGCTAATACATGCTGGCACATAGTGAGTACTCAAAGCATTTGCGTAATTAGTAATACATATAGTATTTAGGGGCGTGAAGATGTTATCAAAAGAACTTTAAGAGGTTAAAAAGCAGCTGCTTCAAATCTAAGCTCTAAGAAGTCAGGGCAGTGACTCTCTGTTCAGAGTGGGTATAGTGACCAGAAGGGACTACCAGGGGGCCTTCTGGGGAAATGTTCTGTTTCCTAATCTGGATATTGGATACACATGTGCGTTTTTAGTATGTGGAAATTCATCAAGCTGTACATGTATGCAAAATGCACTTTCTGGAAGTATATTTCATACCAAGAGAATAGTTTTTTAGAAAAAGAAAGAAATGAAAGAAAAGGCAATACCGCCACCCAAAAGTATTAATAGGTTTTGTTTGGCTGAAGTGAAGGGTGTCACAGACCAGCTCCAGCTCTCCTTCCCTGTGAGGTCACATGCCACCTGGGGTTATCATCGCAGCCTGGGAGGAAGTGGCTCTCTAAGAGGAGTTGTCTGTCTGTCCTCTGAGTTGATTTACTTCTCATTTGCAGTATAGGTGAATACTACTGGCTTTCAGTTCTGTTCTCCTGTGCTGTAGGTACTGCTAGATATCAACACCTTTGCCTCTTTTTGGAGATATAGAAACAGCTGCATCTTACATCTTCTGGAAGCCTTCCTCTGATTGAGGTAGATCCAAGCGGGCAGGAATCCTATACCTAAGACAGCCTCTTTCCAGTTCTCGCTAAGGAGGCCGTCAGCTACTGCCAGCTAGGCAGAAGGATCAGGGACGATCACAAATTCTTAGAGTTCTCATTCTCTGAGCTTTGAAAAAACATCTCGAAATTGAGTTGATTGACAGCTGAGGTAGGGAATGGTATGGCAGAAAATAAGGGTTCTTTCCCATCTAAAAGTTTGAGCTTTTATGTTGCCACCTACGACTTAAGCCCACAGTGGCACTCTCAACCCAAATCTAAGAAACTGTGCTTTTTTAGAGGCCTCAACCCTTCGTTATTTAAACACCTTTTGAATAGGTAATACACACACGTGTTAACAAATATTTTTTTGTCAAAAGTAAGTTTTCCTCCCGCTCCAGCGCCCCGGTTTCCCTCTCCAGAGGCGACCACCGTTAACCGGGTTCCTCCAGAGATGCTCTGTGCAGGGCCCAGCAGTGGGAACGCACAGCCGCCTCTTACCTTCTCTAAAGTAGTATGTACTTTACGTGCTGTTTGTGTTCTCGTCGCTCTTTTTAAACAACTTACATGGAGATCAGTTCCTACAGAAGTACGAGTGAACAGGCTTCTTTCTGCTTTAGTAGCTCACCTTCACTCTTGCCTGATGTCAACACAGTGGCAGGTACTCTTGTAACCCTCACTGCAGCATCTCCTCAGATGTGGTGGGCTTCTCTGTGCCTGTCCTTGGCTTTCACTCTGTGTTTTGCATACCTTAAGCCACCCGCCCCTAACCCCCCACAGCCGTCTGCTGTGCTCTGATTCTCTTGTGGCTGGCCTTATTTCACAATTGGACTGTTGTGGGCTCCTCAAGAACAAGGTTAAACTAACGTTTACTTGTGTTACATACTCACGGTACCAGCACGGTGCAGGACACACCAGTTGCCCAACAAATACTTAATTGCTTCATCTCAAACATGCTGAGGCATTCCCATGAAGCCTGAGTGTGGTCCACACCGAATCACAGGAGAGAAGACGGAATTGCTCTCTGGCAGTATCGCCATGAAAAAGACTTTAAAATATTCATGTAACATGTAACTATGTGCCAGTGAAACTATTTGAAAACAGCACCATTCAACATAACCTCACCTGTCACTAAACTCGGAAACTAGTAACGAGCCTCTTGGAAGGCAGCTCTGCCTGAGAGGTCATTGTGGCCGTGTGGACAGTGTGAGCCCTCTTAAGCAGGGGTCCCCAACGCCCAGGCCACAGACCAGTAGTGGTCCAGGCCTCACAGCAGGAGGTGAGCGGCGGGCGAGCGAGGGAAGCTTCATCTGCCACTCCCCATCGCTTGCATTACCGCCTGAACTATCCCACACACCACCCCCCGGGTCCATGGAAAAATTGTCTTCCATGAAACCGGTCCCTGGTGCCAGGGATTGTTTGGGGACTGGGCTTCCCTGGTGGCGCAGTGGTTAAAAATCCACCTGCCAATGCAGGGGACACAGGTTCGAGCCCTGGTCCAGGAAGATCCCACATGCTGCGGAACAGCTAAGCCTGTGTGCCACAACTACTGAGCCTGTGCTCTAGAGCCCGCGAGCCACAGCTACTGAAGCCCACGCACCTAGAGCCTGTGTTCTGCAACGAGAGAAGCTACCGCAATGAGAAGCCCACGCACCACAACAAAGAGTAGCCCCTGCTCACCGCAACTAGAGAAAGCCCGCATGCAGCACTGAAGACCCAGTGCAGCCAATAAATAAATAAATAAATTTATTTAAAAAAAAAAAAAGTTGGGGACCGCTGCTCTTAAGGACCAGGTGGGATGCTGTTTCTGCTGCCCTCACCTCCCACGCCCATAGGGTGACCTTAACAGATGACTGATGAGATACGTTTTCTTGAGTGAAATGGAGATATCACAATAATTTCTGCCATTAATACCTAGTGTTTTCTTTTTCTAGTGCTTTCTCATATATAACTTCACAGCCCTAACAACCTGGGAGCACCCAGAATTCCCCCAGGTCAGCTTGGGGATGGCAGTTCACAGGCAGCTTATGGGTTCTAATGTGTTTCATTACTGTGTTCATGTATCATAGGGTACTTTTGCGAGTCCGGATGCTGTACTACTTAAAAGCTGAAATACTGGGAGAAGCAGCGGATAAAGCATTTGAAGGAACTCCGGCCAGGTAAAACAGGTCAACCTTAGCTCCCAGTGTTAAAGAATTGCTATAAAGTGCCTGTTGATGGAAATGGACAAACCTGCCTGTGTTTCAAGAGGCCCGTGTTCCCTCCCACCCAGGACCAGTTCCTGGTAGAGCAGGCAGGTAGAATGAGGATGATTCAGCCAGATCATCTACGAGTGAAATTAAGGAGAAAACAGCTGCTTAAAAACACAGCTCTTGGTGAGGTTCTTAGTTGGGTTTTTTTTCTCCCAGTAGTGTTGTAAAATTGCTTTTAAAGCAGTCATTTCTCTACCTTATCTAATCATCGTTGGATAGATATTAGTGACTTTGATCCAACAGGTGTAGACTAAAAGCTTTACTTGGAATCCCACTCTTGGCCTTAGTCCTCTTCTACCTTTGAGTGGTTCTCCTTTATTTGCTAGTCGTATTACTAATACTCTGTCACCATTTGATGTGTTGTGCCTTAGTTTTGTAAGCTAGTGTTTCCAATGCTGTAGAATCCTGTGGGAATATCCCTGGATTTGGGGGAATGAGGCTGCTGAGCCCCCAGCTACTACTTGATTGGACTGTCAGAAGTCACAGTGTATAAGTGGGATCCCCAGACGGCCTCCTTCACCTTCCCCAGATAGGCAGTTTGCTCTGGCCCCTACAACGCCGCTTGTTCCCAGGGGACATAGCAAGTGCTGGTATTTGAACTGTGCTTTGAGATTCCCTGGGGCCGTGGTTTCTTCTTTCTCTTACTTTCCATTGGGCAGTGCTAATGGTTTTAGTGGTCACAGGAGCACTAAAGAAGGAGAGAGGTGAAAGGCAATGACAGTCCTACCCCTGAGGCATTTTGTAATTAGGACCAGTCATCACATTGACTGTTACTACTTGGTAGTTACTATGGGCATTTCTAGTAAGGATAGGGAGGTTGGGTGTATTGGTAAAAAGGTTCAATTTGTGAGTCATGTATATGCAGCAGAATTCAACCTGCTTATTTATATCCAGTGTTACTGGGCAGAAGTAATGTATCTGAATTTACTCATCCCCGTCATATGCTTTCTTAGATGCGTAGATGGAGGGAAGTTAGTAGAACGTGGAGCGAGTAGGTCCATTGCCCAGCCCCTTCCCCCGCTTCCCTCCTTCCCTCTGCTTTCCTGAATCTTAGCTCTCACTGATCCCATGTAGATCTTATTGTGCAGAAAGTGCCATGAGGAATGAATCACAGCTCACCCCCAGAAAGTTGTTTAGCCCGCGGCACCACGCAGGCAGAGCAATGGGCCCTGAGGTGGAGCCAGATAGGAGCACTGCCTGGAGAAGTGGGGGCCAGGGAGCCCCATCCCCACAGGGAGAGCTGGGCCTGGCAAGGGGCAGGCAGCCCCGTGTCACAGCAAGAAGAACCTGATGGAAGAAGAAACTTCAACATTGCAGAGGCACCATCCCAGGCAGCTGGGAGGTGGGAGGGAAGAGCCATCCAGCTGGATGTTCTCCCCAAACCCCAGAGCCTTCAAAAGAGTAAGGACGGTGCTCAGACAAGTAAAGCCAGTCAGCTAAGGGTCCATGTGAGCTCTCAGAACATGGACAGAAACTCAGAGAGGGGCTGATGCCTCCATGTCTGCTCCCTGGGGTGAGTTGTGTGCATCCCTTTGGCCAGAAGTTTTACCCAGCGGACCGTTAGCAGACCCTCACCAGGAAGCACCTCCTACTGTGGCTGCTAGCCTCTGAAGGGCTCTCTTCATACCCCGCGTGTAGCAGTGCAGGCTAGCTTGTTCTCGAATAGTGCTTGGGGTCTCCAAAGGTTGCATCAAGATGATTTGGGCACTTTGCAGCATTTGATCCTGTATGAATTCAGACACCTGAATGCATGTATCATGTATGAAGTCAGAAGGGGTGTTCTGCCTTCACATAACCAACCTATTGCTGGCTTTTGCCGCAGTTGTCAACCAAAGAGGCACATTCGAACCACCTGACAATGTGTAGAGCCCACAGCCCGACCCCAGGCTGGCTGGCTGTGCGTTCTCCACGAGGTGCTCTCAGATTCTGCATCATTCAGTCTGAGTGGAGCCTGAACACCAAGTACATCTGCTGATGTAGCTCCCTGTGTAAACCAGGGGCAGAGCCCTGGTTAAGATATCTTGGCCCCCAGCTATCTGAGTCCTCTCATTTGTTGTTGCTTCTAAGCGTGCCGCTCGGGATGTGGCTTAGTACGAGGGCTCAGGCCGGGAGCTCTTGTGTTGCGTTCTGTCTGTGTTGAAGGCACTCTGAGTCCACGCGCTTCCTTCCACAGGGAGCTGGACGTTCCTCTGCCCGACATCGACTACGTGGAGATCCCAGTGGATTGGTGGGATGCCGAGGCCGACAAGTCGCTTCTGATTGGCGTGTTCAAACATGGTGAGTATTTCAGTGAATATTTTCTCTTTCCTGAAAAATTCCATAGGCCTGTTGCATGTCTCTCTTAGAAAGTAGAGCCTCACCTCTGTCCTCTCAGAAATTTGGCCGGATGAATGTGTGAGTCATGAAAATATAGCAGATGTAAGTATCAGTGAGGCACTTTGAAAGGGTGGCCACGAGGGCTTTGTTCAGTGTGTATCTTCCTCACTCGCCTCACCGCACCGTTGCGCGTGGGATTGTTCACTCGTACAGTCCCAGCCTCTGGCCCAGTGCCTGTCACGTGGTAGGCCCCAGGGTTTCTTGAGTAAAGCAGTAAATAAATGGGGGAAATGTTAGATTTTAGCATGTCACATGCATGCAGAATTCTAAGGTCATTCTAGCTAATCTACATATTCCTAGTATGTATTTTTTGCCCTATTGGTATAAAAATTCAAGAACAGTAGATGGCATAAACATCTTTTTTTTTTTAATGTGGTAACCTAGAGACCAAAGGGGACTGAGAGAGGTTTTTGAATAGCTTGGAAAAACTGAAATAAATGTCCAGTTTCTTCATTTCTGGCCTTGTTCTAACTACCTGCCCTTGCTTTCAGCCAACTGTTAAAATGAATAATGAAAGTCCCAGATAATATCCTCTGTAATGAGCCTAATACACACCTTCCCTGCCAGGTGAATTAGCCAAAATTTTGAACTGGAGAGCAGGGGTTAAAGTGGGAAGGGTTAGGTGTACTTGGCTTTCACTGCCAGCTCTGCCACTGACTAAATGTGTGACCTTGGGCAAGTCATAAACTTCTCTGACCTATTTCCTCACCTGTACACTGGGGAGAGTATCAAGACAACCTACCTGGAGAGTTGTTTGAAGATTAAATGAGACAGTGTAGGTGGGCGGCCTAGTGCCCACATGTGCTTAGTGCATAACAGGTGTTTGGCGCTGTTCACTGTCACTTATTCCTCTGCCTTTGGAAGGTTAACTGTCTTTCTAACACACGCCCTATGAGTAGAATTCTTCAACATTTGCAGGCCAACCTGCAATATTTACGTAACAACCACGCGTGTACCTATTCTAATGAAGAATCCCTTCAAAACGTAGATTCTGGTGTTACAGATGCAGGCTTTGGGAGGCTCTGTTGAGAGCCCTTTATCAAACCACTGGGGAAAGGGAGTCAGAATCAAGATGGCAGAGCAGGAACGCCCTGAGCTCACCTCCTCCCACGGGCACATGGGAATTACACCTGCTCACAGAGTAGATGTCTCTGAGAATGACCTGAGGACCAGCAGAAAAGAGGTTCCCCAAATGAAGACGTAAAGGAGGAGCCAGAACAAGATGGTTAGGAGAGGCGGAGGTGCAGTCTAGCCTGGGACCCACACCCCCGGGTTGGTGACCCACAAGCATCAGAGGACAGCAAAGCACGAGTGTGGACAAGGATGTGGAGAAAAGGAACCTTTGTGTACTTTTCGATAGGACTGTACATTTGTGCAGCCACTCTGGAAAACAGCATGGAGGTTCCTCAAAAAATTAAAAGCGGAATTACCATCCAGTCCAGCAACTCCGCTTCTGTATATTTACCCGAAGAAAACAAATACACTCATCCAAAAAGATATGTTCATTGCATCATTATTTATAGTAGGCAAGATATGGAAGCAGCCTAAGTGACCATCAATGGATGATTGGATAAAGAAGATGTGGTATATATATACAATGAAATATTATTTGCACATAAAAAAGAATGAAATCTCACCATATGCAACAACATGGATGGACCTAGAGAGTAATATGCCAAGTAAAATAAGTCAGGCAGAGAAAGACAGATGCTACATGACCTCACTTTTTATGTGGAAACTAAAAATCAAAACAAATGAACAAACAAAACAGGTGCTTATAGATACGGAGAGCAAAATGATGGTTGCCAGAAGGGAGGGAAGTGGGTTGGTGGGCAAAATAGGTAAAGGATATTAAGAGATACAAACTTCTATTTATAAAATAAGTCACAAAGAATATGGTCAGTAATCCTGTATTAGCTTTGTATGGGGACAGATAGTTACTAGACTTATTGTGGTGATCATTTCATAATGTATTTAAATGTCCAGTTATTCTGTTGTGCACCTGCAACTAACATAATATTGTACATCAGCTATAACTCAATTAAAACTTTTAAAACCACTGAGGTTAGGCTAAAGCGATGCTGTCCACTAGAACTACTACTGATGGCGGAAATATCCTGTTTCTGCCCCGTCCTCTACGGATGCCGCTCGCCGCGTGTGGCTGTTGAGCACTTGAAATGTTACTAATACAACTGAGCAACTGTATTTTTAATTTTATGTAATTTTAATTAGTTCAAATTTCATTAGCCATATGTGGCTCCTCTGCTGGACAGTGCAGGGCTAGAACTCAGCTCTGAAATGAGAAGAGGAACCACGTGACCTCTCCGTGTAGCACAACGAACCAGTCTCTTATCAGAAATGGTAGAGTCAATCTGATGATATCTAAGGTTACTTCCAAATCTAAAATTCTTCTGCTCAGTGAAGCAGCTTGCAGGGTTGCAAGTTAATAATTCCTAAGTGTTTCCTGGGCACGCCTGTGAGACTTGAAGACGGTGTATCACCCATTCCGTTCAGGTTCTCCCAGTTGAGTGAGCTCTGGTATTCAGGGTCAGAGGTGGGGGGCAGGTGCCAGGGAGGTGATGAGCTTAGCAGACACGCTGTAAAGATGGGGAAGACTTAGCCTCTGTACCCAGTGCTGGGGAACTGGTGTTAAGCCACACATGCAGACTGGCTCACTCTTGGATGGGACCAGACCCGTGAAGTTGGACAGTGACACTGGAGTCAAACCTAGGCTGGGTTGGACAGATGCCTGTGCTTGGCTCCATCCTCCTTGGCGTCTTGCGTTGTCCAAATCAGATCCTGCTCCTGGCGGGGTGCTGGTCAGCCCCCAGCAGACATTCTGTGAGCCTAGGCTCAGACCTGTCCTCACCTGGGTAACACACCTCATCACCCCAAGGAACAGCCCTCTCCACAGGATAACCAAACCCACACAACGTGTCTTACCCGGTGACAAACTCCCAGGTACCCAGCAGCCGATGGAGATGTGGTATTTTCAGAGAGCGAAGCTGTCTGGTGTTTACTTTTCAAGGTTCTATCAGGAGCTCTCTCTGCCTTGCCTCCCTGCCCTGGAGACATAGTATGAGCTGTAGAGCTGCAGCCATTTTCTTTGTTAAGAAATACACAGCTGTTCATCGCCCAGGGTTTTGTGGATCTTCTACTACCCCCCAGACATAGCCTGCTGCGACCCTGCTTAGATCAGAAGACCAAAGCCCCGGTTGCATCTCCGAGCTGACCACTGTGGAAGAACTGGCTGGAGCTTCCGCTTACAGCAAGAAGGGCCCTGCAGCCAGTCTGTTCTGAATGATGCTCTTGACCGCATTAAGAAATGGCGGCCGCCCATCTAGGGCAGCCTGGATTTATGAAATACTCATCAGGCTATGGATTTTAGTATCTCTGTTCATATTCTCATAGAGGAACTTCTAGACTAAGTGGAGAGAGGCAAGCAGCCTATGCCGCCTGTTGCTCTACTATTTATGTCTTTATGTTGCTATTACAGCTCCTACTACTCTCTGTTCAGGACAGTTGTTAGGGTTTTCTAGGGAACTGGGTCAATCACTCTTCCTCGCCTCCAGCTTCGTAGCTGGTTGAGAAATAGAAATGCCGAATTTGTCTAGAGTTCAGGCCTGCACATGACAAGAAGAAGTCTGCAGAGCAGAGACTCAGCCAGGTAGTAGGCACCTGGAGGGACCAGCCTGCTTCAAGCCCTGTCCAGCGCAGCATGCGTGAGGGCAGGACCCTCATGGACAGTTAACCTCCCTCCATGATAAAGGGTCAGAGGAGGAAGCTTTCACCACCTCAGCTATGAGATAAAGCATCCCTCTTTTCCTGGGGAGGGGGCAGATAGAGACGATGGCAGGCACGTCCTCAAGAGAGCAGGAGCATGGAGGGCATTTCTGTTGTGATGTGAGCTGAGGCAGACCATGGGGAGAGGGTGAGAATGGTTCTTCCTACAGTGATTATTGGAAGAGAGTCTGGGCCAAACTGACACATCCAGTCAGCGGTTTGTTGAGTGTGTACAGTGCCAGGCCCTGTGCCAGGTACTGAATGTATAATGATGAGTAAAAACAGATACAGATTCTGTCCCTGGGGAGCCCACAGTCTCATGAGAGAGACTTACGGTAATCAAACAATTGCCCTAAGGAATAAGTGAATAAAGAAGAACATAAGGCACCAGTTTCTCCTGCCATATGCCTCGTGCAGGCAGCACCTGTCATGGAGATGGCAGAAATGTCACTTTGAATTAAAAGATACAAGTACCTGCAGCTCCTCAGACAAAAAGTACCAGGTGCTGCCTACACGTGAGGGCTAGAACAGCGTCAACAGTGATATCAGAACAAAAACCAATATAGAAGGGAAATACCCAACAGAGTAAAATCAAGTGTGTTACTAGCAGCCAAGCCGGTACTCATTTTAGGTACAGCGTCTTACATCACCTGTGATGGGGTCTCTCTGTACATACTACAGAGCTAGAAATTGACTTAGTTAGGGGCAACATGGAAAGGGTTTTGATGATCATGAAGGAGTTTCCCCCAAAATAGTTCGATATGACATTAGCTGTGACCAAATACTCCTGTCTCATTATAGGATTACATTAGATACAATAAAATAACAAATTGTCGTGCATGGCATTATCAAATTAAAAAGGATATTTTTTCATTGTTTTGCCTTCTGTCTGAGGTCTCTATTCTGGATCAGAAATACTCCATCTGTTTTTGACTCTGGGGATATGGTGAGAGGCAGTTCCAAAGCCCTGGCCAGTAGATTAGGATTTCATACTGAGTTTGTGAATATAGAGGGAACGGGTCTGTTTTAATCCAATCGACAATCACAGTAGTCCTCTTTATATTTTCATCCTTTGCATCCATTACTTTGCTCAGCTTCCCTTTCTAACACATGGGATAAAATTGGACCATAAGAGAACTAGGCCTGTTCATGAGATGACAAGATAATAGGGTGTCCAGAGTTGGGGGGTTGGTGAGGGGAAGAAATTGCAAAACCAACTTGCCTGATTCCCTTGCTGTCCAAAAGATGCAAACAAGTGGGAATTGTATCTATATCTTGTGTGTCTTCACGGACACAGAATATTTACATCAGCTTTGATTTTGGAGCAAGCACTACTTCCTCAAAGGTGTCCACTTTAGCACAAGGATCTTGCCCTGACAGGAAATCTTACAGGATCCGGTTATTTTTAAATCAGTATTTTTTTGTTTGTTTGTTTTGCTTTTTATTTAATAAGGGAAACAAAATGACTGTCTAGGGCGCAAGGCAGATCTTGTGAGTTCTCACATGACCTCATTGTTCCTCATTACCTCTGATCAGGTTACGAGAGGTACAATGCCATGAGAGCAGACCCAGCACTTTGCTTCCTGGAGAAGGTTGGGATGCCAGACGAGAAGTCCCTTTCTGCAGAGCAGGGTGTTACAGATGGGACCTCAGACATTCCCGAAAGGTGAGAAGCTTCATGGGCCAACCACAGTGTGACTTGTCGCGCCACGAATCTCTGACCGCATACATCCAGCACGCTAATAGTCTCTTCCTCATGGTCTGGCATCTCCCTTAAACCTGAACTGCCTTCCAAAATTGCTGCTTTGGTTACATCCTACGATGCCTCAGGCTTTTCCCTTGAATCCCAGACACTTTGAACCAAATACCAGTTCCTGTCCTTCCTGAGTTCCCCAAGCTGCCCGCCATCCTGCCTACTCCTTAATCAGGCTCGTCTGGTCAGAGGATTCTCAAGGAAGAATTCAGACCTCTCATAACTTCTCATACTTGGCAGAAAGTTCAGAAGCGGTACAGCAAGTTCAGGATTCCTGACCTTGAAGTGCCTCAGATGAAATTCCAGTGTTATTTAAAGATTTCATGGTCCATGAGTAAGGTGGACTTAGGAGCCACTGCTTGATGGCCATGGCATTCAGGTCTTGTCACTGGGTTGTGTGCAAAAAAGTATGGAAGCGTCCACTTTGTCGAGTTTTAATTACTTTGGGCATAACTCCAAAATGTGTAAATTCATAGGAAAGCTAAATAGCGAAAAGCTGTGGTTTTCATATATATATATATTTGGAAAAAATCGCATGTATCTCTTAGCTTGTGTTTGGTAAGCTTTTGGCCTGATCTTCCCCCCAAAAGTAGCATTTCCTAGGGCCACGGGCAAGCCTGGACATGAGGGTACACAATGCCAGGCCCCCTAACCATGTGCTAAGGCTGAGAAAAGGATGAAATGCATTTTCCATCTGTCCTTAGCTCCTGATGAACACCCTAGCTATCATAACGTTCTCTGCCCCAAAGATAATAAAGATGCATTCAGAGAGAGACTAACAAATGCCCAAAGGACCAGTGGTGTTAATGTTCGGCACACGGGGTCAGGGAAAACACCACCTGGGGGAGGTACCCGAATGTGGCTTACAGCTTATATCTTTGGGGGTGGCTGTTCTTTCTGTGGTTAAGCAATGAAGGTAGGAGGCTCCTTCTGCCCCCAGGACCTGACCAACAGAGAGAAGAATATTTGAGACAGGAATCCTTCAAAGTTGATTTTACCAGGGATCGTGAAAAACAGGTAGGCATCAGCAGTAGTTAAACTCACAAGGGAGACGACATTAGGCAGCTAATCTAGGGGCGAGCAGCTGATGGTCCGGAGGGCAGTGTCCTTCCTCAGCAGGCACAGCAGAGCTCCCTTTCAAGGAAGTGACGGCTGCTAGACGTGAGGAGCGATTCTGCATCCATGGCATCCTACTGTGGGATCTGGGGGTCGGCACATCAGGACTCTTAGTTTGCATGGCTCTCAGCCTCTAGACTCTGTTCTTTTATCAAAGCCGCTTATTCATACAGTTCTTGATGGGCAGTAATTACCTTTTTAAAGATAGCATCATTGCTGAATAGCCGGCCTCTGAACTTGCCTGAGTAGATCATGAGTCTCGTGCTAAAGTCTCATTTGAGTGGAAGTCGTTGCTCATAGAAGTTTTAACACTGGAAAAACCAAGATTTTGAGGCCTGTGGGGAAAGGGATCTACTAATGTTCTCTTTGGTCAGTGATTCTGGGGGATTTTCATGCAAGCATCCTAGTTGCAAAATAGCTCCTAGGTCGTGTGTGATGCTTTTTATTTTTTTTTTTTTAATTTTATTTAGAGGCAACACAGATAAAGAAGACAATACAGAAGACAAAGTAGATGGCCTCCAGAAACAAATGGTGAGTCAAATGTGCTGTGTTTGTAATCCACACGATCTTTAATATCAAGAGAGAAATCCCCATCTTGGTATATTGGTCTTTGGGAACTTGATTGCATTGCTGCAGTTGCATTGCATTTTCCCCAACATTTTATTGTAAAAATTGTCAACTCACAGACTGCGTTGCCCATTTATTCTAATGAAACTTTTGCTTTTGAGGTGACTGTAGATTTTAGATGGAATTGTAAGATACAATACAGGGTGATCCCGTGTACCTTTTATCCAGTTTCCCACCAGGGGGACATCTTGCAAAACTATGATACAATATCACAGGCAGGATGCTGACATTGATAGAATCAAGATACAGGACATTGCCACAACCACAGAGATCCATCATGTTGCCCTTTTATAGCCACATCTACATCCCTTGTACCTTCACCTCTTTTTTAATGCCTAGCAACCACTAACCTATTCTCCACTTTTGTAGTTTTGTCATGTTAAGAATATTATATAAATGGAGTCATACAGTATGTAACCTTTGGGGCTTGGCTTTTGTCACTCAACATAATTCCCTGTAGATTGATCCAGATTGTTGTGTGTAATGATAATTCATTCCTTTTTATCACTGAGTAGTATTTCACCCTTCATCCATTGAAAAACATCTGGGTGGTTTCCAGTTTTTCACTATTGCAAGTACCTCTGTAAACATCTGCGTACAGATTTTGTGTGAACTTACATTTCCATTTCTCTGGGGTAAATGTCCAGGAGTATAATTGCTGAGTCATGTAGTAGTTATATGTTTAATATTTTCAGGAAACTGACAAGCTGTTTTCTAGAGTGGCTGTACCACTTTACATCCCCACCAGTGATGTATGAATGATCCACTTTCTCCTCATCTTCACTGGCTTTTGGTGTTGACACTAATTTTTATTTATTTATTTATTTATTTATTTATTTATTTTTGGCTGTGTTGGGTCTTCGCTGCTGCGCGCAGGCTTTCTCTAGTTGTGGCGAGCAGGGGCTACTCTTCGTTGTGGTGTGTGGGCTTCTCATTGTGTTGGCTTCTCTTTGTTGCAGAGCACGGGCTCTAGGCACGCGGGCTTCAGTAGTTGTGGCACACAGGCTCAGTAGTTGTGGCTCATGGGCTCTAGAGCTCAGGCTCAGTAGTTGTGGCACATGGGCTTAGTTGCTCCACGGCATGTGGGATCTTCCCAGACCAGGGCTTGAACCCGTGTCCCCTGCATTGGCAGGCGGATTCTTAACCACTGCACCGCCAGGGAAGTCCCTGTTTCTTAATGCTGTTCAAATATGGCCTATGGAAAACTCCTCAAGTTGGCTCCTGAGTTCTTTTGACATGATTCAGTCAAATATGGAAAGGAGGAAAACTATGAAAAATTCATACATATACATATACATATATCCCCTCTTATTTAGATTTCCTTCACATTTAGGTCACCACAGAGCACTGAGTCGAGTTCCCTGTGCTATACAGTATGTTCTCATTAGTTATATATTATATACATAGTAGTGTATATGAGTCAATCCCAACCTCCCAATTCATCCCACCCCTCCCTTCTCCACCCTTGGTATCCATAAATTTGTTCTCTACATGTGTGTCTATTTCTGCTTTGCAGATAAGTTAATCTGTACCATTTTTCTAGATTCCACATATAAGCATTAATATACAATGTTTGTTTTTCTCTTTCTGACTTACTTCCTTTTGGATGACAGTCTCTAGGTCTATCCACATCTCTGCAAATGGCACTATTTCATTCCCTTTTTATGGCTGAGTAATATTCCATTGTATATATGTACCACATCTTCTTTATCCATTCCTCTGTAGATGGACATTTAGGTTGCTTCCATGTCCTGGCTGTTGTAAATAGTGTTGCAGGGAACATTGGGGTGCGTGTATCTTTTTTAATTATAATTTTCTCAGGGTATATGCCCAGGTGTGGGATTGCTGGGTCATATGGTAGTCCTATTTTTAGTTTTTCAAGGAACCTCCATACTGTTCTCCATAGTGGCTGTATCAATTTACATTCCCAGCAACAGTTTAGGAGGGTTCCCTTTCACCACACCCTCTCCAGCATTTACTGTTTGTAGATTTTTTGATGATGGCCATTCTGACTGGTGTGAGATGCTCAACATCACTAATTATTAGAGAAAAACAAATCAAAACTACAGTGAGGTATCATCTTGTTATCCTTTTGATATCTGCAGAATTTGTAATGCTATTCCCTGTTTCATTCCTTATATTAATAATTTGTGTCTTCTTTTTTTCTTATTATTCTTGCTAGAAATTTGTCTGCTTTATCTTTTTGAAGAATTGGAACTTTGTTTCATTGAGTTTTCTGTTTTCTATTTTAAATTTCATTGATTTCTGCTCCTTATTATTCTTTTCCTTCCGGTTTTGTGTTGTGTTTTTTTTTTTTGGCTGCGCTGGGTCTTCGTCACTGCACACGGACTTTCTCTAGTTGCAGTGAGCAGGGGCTACTCTTCGTTGCGGTGCGTGGCTTCTTATTGCGGTGGCTTCTCTTGTTGCAGAGCACAGACTCTAGGCACACAGGCATCAGTAGTTGTGGCATAAGGGCTCAGTAGTTGTGGCTCATGGGCTCTAGAGCACAGGCTCAGTAGTTGTGGTGCACAGGCTTAGTTGCTCCGCAGCATGTGGGATCTTCCCCGACCAGGGCTTGAACCGGTGTCCCCTGCATTGGCAGGCGGGTTCTTAACCACTGTGCCACCAAGGAAGCCCCTCTGTTCTATTTTCCTCTTTTTCTAGATATTTGGGGTGGGAGCTTAGATTACTGATTTGAGACTTTTGGACTTATTTAATGTATGCATTCAGTGCTATAAATTTCCCTCTCAGCATTACTTTAGCTAGGTCCCACGATTTTTACTATTTATTATAAATCATAAAATTTGTTGTATTTTCATTTTCATTCAATTAATTTTTTTTTCCCTTGAGACTTTTTCTTTGGCCCATGGATTATCAGATGTGTGTTATTTAATTTCCAAGTATTTGGAGATTGTCCTATAATCTTTCTGTTTTTTATTTCTAGTTTGATTCCATTGTGCTCAGAGAATACACTCTATTATTTCAGTGGGTTTAAATTTGTTAAGTTATGTTTGTGGCCCAGGATATGGTCTCTCTTGGTATATGTTGCATGGGCACTTGAAAAATATGTGTATTGTGCTGTTGTTGGGCAGAGCGCTGCATAAATGTCAACTCAGTCCTGTTAGTTGATAGTGTTGAGTTCTTCTGTATTCTTGCTGATTTTCTGTCTAGTTGTTGAGAGAGGAGTATTGAAGTCTCCAACTATAATTATGGATTTGTGTATTTCTCCTTTCAATTCTATCAGTTTTTGCCTCACGTGTTTTGCAGCTCTGTTGTCTGGTGCATACACATTTATGATATGTCTTCTTGGTGGGTTGACTCTGCTATCAATATATAATGTCCCTGCTTGTGTCTGATAGTTTTTCTTTGCTCTGAAGTGTACTTTATCTGATATTAATATAGCTACTCCTGGTTTCCTTTGTTTAACGTTTGCATGATATAACTTTTTCCATCCTTTTACTTTCAGCCTGCCTATTTGAAATGAGTTTTCTATAGACAGTTTTTAGTCAGGTTATATTTTTTAATGCACCCTGTCTTATAGTTGGTGTATTCAGCCACTTACATTTAATGTAATTATTGATGCATTAAGCCTTAAGTCTGACATTTTGTTTTCTCCATTTTTTTATTCTCTATTTTCTTTTACCTGACTTCTTGTGGGTTACTTGAAACTTTTTTCCAATCCCTATTTTGATTTATCTATGTTGGGTATGTTTTTTTTTTTTTTTTTAAGTTTCTTAGTGGTTTTTCTAGATATTTCATTACATATACATAATATATCACAGTCCACTGGTATCATCATTTTACCAGTTCAAGTGAAATATAGTGTCCTTACTTCTAGTTTTGTCCCTTTATAATATAATTGTCTTAAATATTTCTTCTACATACATTTAGAATCATATCAGACAATGTTATAATTTTTGCTGCAATTCTGAAAAATATAATTTGGAAGATTCAGGAGGATAAGGAACATCTACTGTATTTACCTATATTTTTATTTACTTTGTTCTTCTTCCTGGTGTCCCAAGTTTTCTTCTTTCTGTTGAGAGAAATTCCATTAGCTGTTCTTTTAGGATAGGTCTGCTGGTGACAGTTCTTTTATTTTTCCTTCATCTGAGAATATCTTAATATCCCCTTCATTCCTGAAGGATATTTTCACTGGATATAGGATTCTGGGTTGACAGTTCTTTTCTTTCAGCTCTTGAAAAATGTTGTGCCACTTCCTTCTGGCCTCCCTGCTTTCTGATGAGAAATCTTCTGTCACTCAAGTTGTTTTTCCCTTAGGTAAGGTGTCTTTTCTCTGTTGCTGCTTTCAGGATTTTTTTTTTTCCTTTCTTTAGTTTTCAGAAGCTTAACTGTGATTTTTGTGTGTGTGGATTTCTTTGAGTTTATCCTGTTTGGTGTTTATCATCTTCTTGAATCTGTAGGTTTGTGTCTTTCACCAGATTTGGGGAGTTTTCAGCCATTATTTCCTGAAGTCCTTTTTCCTCCCCTTCCAGAACTCTGATGGTATGAATGTTAAATCTTTTGTTATAGGCCCACTGGTCCCTGAGGTTCTGTTTACTGTTTTTTTTTTTTTTTGGCTGTGCCTCACAGCTTGCGGGGTCATAGTTCCCCGACTGGGGATCGAACCTGGGCCACGGCAATGGAAGTGCCAGGTCCTAACAACTGGACCACCAGGGAATTCCCTGTTTAATTTTTTTTTTAATCTGTTTCTCTCTGTTGGTCACACTGGGTACTTTATATTTTTCTCTCTTGGAGCTCGCTGATTCTTTCTCTTTCTCCTCCATTCGCTGCTGAGCCTGTCCATTGTGTTTTTGTTTTTGTTTGGTCCTGGTTCATTTCATTATTGTATTTTTCAAATCCAAAATTTCCCTTTGGTTCTTCTTTGGATCTCTGTTTCTTTGCTGAGATCTTCTTTTTCTTTGCTGAGATTTTGTGTTATCATTTGTGGCAAGTATGTTCAGAATTCCTCATTGAGGACTGCTTTAAATTCTTATGTCAGATAATTCTAAGATCTCTGTCATTTCAGTGTTAGCGTCTATTGATTGTCTTTTCCCATTCAGTTGGAGATCTTCCTGGTTCTTGATGTGATAAGTGATTTTTGATTGAAACCTGGACATTTGGGGTATTACATTGTGAAACTCGGGATCTTATTTAAAACTTCTGTTGTAACTGATTGCCTCTGACACCTCTGTTGCAGGGGAATGGGGCGGGGTGGGTGGCAGAGTACACCACCTTTTTACTGCCTGGTGGGAGTAGAAGTTAATATTCCCAGTCAGCCCCCGAAGATACCCAAGGCGGGGGTGTTTCTCATTACTGTTGGGCAGGAATGGAAGTTCAGATCTCCACGTGGTCTTTGCTGACACCATGGGTGTTGGGGACCTTATTACCACCTAGCAGGGATAAAAGTCCCAGCTCCCTACTTGGCTTTTTGACACCACCCAGCAGGGGAATGGGGTGCCCTGTTACAGCCTGGCAAAGGTGGAAGTTTAGAGTCCACCTTTAGACTCTAGAGGCCCACTCAGCCTTTGCTGGCATGGATGTGGTGAGCAGAAGTTTTTTCTGTGAGGTTGAGCTGAAGTGTAGCACATCTTGTCTTAACATTTTGTCCATTCCTAGCTTGCCCTTTTCCTAGTCCTTCACTAGAGAGAGCAGGCTTTTGTTGGGGCTTTTTTTGTCTGTACCCTTTGTCATTTCCAGATAACCAGCTTCTTTACCTCCAGATCTAGGATATATAAGGCAAAAAAGAAAACCCAGGAAACTCACCACTGTGTCATCCCATGTGTCCCAAAGTCCCTGGTTGGTCTGCCTTCTCTTCACCTTTCAGAGTTTTCTTAGGTTTGTTTTATATATAATGTTCAGGGGTTTTAGTTGTAAATATTGTGTGGAATAGGGAAATACACATCTTCGCAGAAGCAGAAGTCTATATTGCATTTTACAGATGAGTTTCTAGGGCTTTGCATAAGCAGACCAAAACCTTACTAGGGCCCCAGCACTATTTGACCACATTTTCTCTGGCTTTCAGTGGAGCAAATAAATCTGTTAGAATTTCATGGATTCTGTATCCCAGAGGTTACTGTAGCATTGTCCTCACTTGACTCCATTACTAGAATAATCTTTCTTCTCCTCCTGATCATCAACCAAAAGTTTTCAATTCTCTTCTTTTGGTTCTAGTTTGGAGAGTGATATTTACTTTGGTTTCCATCAGCTCTGATTCCTGTAACAGTAACAATGACATCACTTTCCCAAAGTAAGAAATTATTATTTTTTGAAGATATGTTTCCATATCTCCTTGAGGTTTGCGAAGCAGTGGATTGAAATGAAGCAAATCAGCATGAAGCTTCAGACCCTGGACCTGAAGGAAGTTGGGTTTGGTCTTGACAATTAAAATCTGAGCTCTGCCATTCTGGTAGAAGCTCTGCCTAGCTTCTACAGTTACTTCCTTTGTCTGGAATGTGGGATGTGTTTTCCCATGGAAATAACTTGAGTACCAAAGAAATGAAAATAGTACCTTAAATTCATATGGAACTTTACTCTTTCCAAAGCACTTTTCCCATTTGTTTCAGTTGATCCTCACCTCAGCCATGTGAAGTAAGAGCTTCAGGTGTTATTGCCCTCATTTGAGAGCTGGGGAAATTCAGGCCCAGGAAGTTAAAGGACTTTGCCAGATTCTCACAGCTACTAGATGATAGAGTTCAGACTAGATATTCTGGCTTTTTTTTTTTTTTTTTTTTCTGATCAAATATTCTTTTCATAGTCAAGAGAGTAGGAAGTGTTTTAGCTGTACGTACACACCCCTTCTTCCAGCAGCAACCTCTCTGAAAAGGCAGCCCCCAGACCAACCGCAGGCCAGACCCAGCTCTGAAAGCTGTTCATAGTAAAGTTCACATGCTTAACTTCAGTCTTGGAGAGATCTGGGCACTGAAGTGGGAGTTGTGGCAGAATTGGTAAAATAACTCAAGTTCCCTTATAGTATGGTTAAACTCCTCTGGAACTACTTTTTTTTTTAATTCATTTATGAAAGTAATGCCTGTATTATTTATTTTGCTCTTCAGATCCCTAAAACCTGGGCTGTAGAATATAATCAAAAGCAGAAGGAATGGGGAGTGCCTTCTCCCAAATTTTGAGGTGAACAGATTATAAACAGATTAAGATGGACTTCTAGTCCGTGTGCTAGAATAACCAACGTAGAGGAACAGCCAACATCTGAATCAAGCCTGCCTCCCCCACCCTGGCCCTTGTGCTGAAGACACTGGTTGGGAGTTTCCTTCTCCCAGTTCTGTTCTCGGGCAGATCAACAGGTTAAGGAAGCCCAAAGAGCGTATCATCCATCACTAAGTTAATTCATCTGAATTAAACAGACCTGGGCATAGGAGGGGGCCTGGTCGGTAGATGGGAGAATCTCAGCATTGCAAGGATCCTAACGCATGTCTGCATGGTCTCGATGTTCCATCCCTTCTATGACATCGCTGTGGGGTCATTCCAGGCAGGTGTAGGTGCTTCCAGGAATCCAGGAAGGGAAAGGGGGAATGTGCTGTCTTCCAAGGAAGCCCATTTCATTGTTGGGTGATATTTCCTTATTCTGACCCAGAAATCTGACTCCCAGTTGGTTCCATGGACTCTGTCTAGTTTTCTTCTGGTCCTGCAAAGAGCAGAACTGTTCCTACTTTCCTCTCCGATAAGACTAAAAAGTTTTGAGACCAACTAGCTACCGTAATCTCTGTCTCTTTTCAGGTGAAGGATCCCTAATTCCTCTTTCTTTCTTCGTATCATGTTGTCTCCAGACCCCTTGCTACTCTTGTGCCTTCCAGAGCTCACTGTACTGTTGTCCTCTTCACACGTGGCCGTTGGAGAACCACAGAATGTTAGAGGGACATGTGAGATGATTAGTCTACTCCCTTCCCCCACCCTCTCTGTTTAATACCAGTAGAGCTTTTGATTGGTAAACAGTTGCAGCTAGAGTCAGTGGACATGCCTTCTAAAGCAGTTAGTCAAAAAGTTTACTTGTGTTTGGGATGGTCTAGAGCCTAGAATGGTAAAGGAGATCGTTCTCTATCAAACCTAGTACGCAGGGAGGTTACCATCTCCTTTAACTGAGAGAGTAATAAGTAACGGCCCACCTCTGCCTGGTGTAGTCCTTGTGTCCTAACCAGCAGTCTGTCCTCGCTCTGCAGCACGTCCTACAGCAGGTGCTCTCTGTAAAAGGAGGGTGAGGTCATATGCACAGTGAAGTAGGAAGCAACTCCTGCAGGGAAACTTAATGCCTAAAATGGTCAAATCCCACTATAAGGAAAGTTCAGTGAGGAACTGAACAATGACTCTTTTCTTACGAGTTGAGAGTTCGAGGGGTCTCTGAACTCAAATAGTGATATTTGAATGTAGATGGAGTACTTCCACGCTTACAAAGCACGTTTCCCCTTCAGTTAGGCGTTGTTCTTATCCCCATTCTAGACGGGGGAAGCTCAAATCGTTTTAATGAGCTGCAAAAAAAAAAAGTCATACTCGTCAAGAGCAGTGTCTGCCTGCTCACATCTTTTTCTAGATCCTGCAGTCTTTCCATTATAAAATCCTTGAATTTTGTGTTAATGACATCTGATGTGTATCTACTTTCTACGTGAAATTGATGAAGGTAGTAGGATGCTTGATTTTTCTGCAAAATGAAAACTGCCGTGGGATTTTTTTTAACTGCGCCTTCATGCGTCCTGTTACCTCTACACAAAGAGGTCTTATGTTCTCCTCCTGGCGGACTCCTGTGTCCTTCAATCTGAAGCTCAAAAGTCACCTCTCCGATGTCTTTCCCCTACCTGATTTGGCCCTGCAGAGTTGGTGGCCCTTTGTGGTTTTCCCACTGTGTTCAGGAGCACTCATCACACTGCATGGCCGGTGTTTCCTTTACGTCTCTTGTGATGGCCAGAAGGTGGGCTCTAGAAGGATGAGGACTCCAGCCGTCCCATTGTCAGAGCTCCTGAACCCAGCACAGTTCCTGGCAAGCAAATGTAGGAAGGCAGCTCATCGCCGCTCTGTTGGCCCCGGGGTCTTGTAAGGGCTTAGGGGAAATTCCCTGGGTCTGCGGGTCTGTGCTGCCGCCCCACTGCCTCCACCCACACCCAGACCAAAGAGGGGAGGCAGCCGGGCCTGGAGGAGCAGCGACAGGCAAGGGGGATCTGCTGTTCTCTGATCAGGAAACAGCCCTGCATCCTCGGCGGAGAAGTGCCACGCGGGAAGCTAAGTTACCCTTAGTGACTGACAGTGCATCTGATTCAGCCAGGTGTGTCTTCAGCCACCGGAGGCAATACAGCGCAGTGGCTAGAGCTCCTCGTCTGGGGTCAGGCCTTCTAGGTTTGAATTCCATCTTCACCACTTAATAACTATATGTAGTATTAGATAAGATTATCAACCTCTCATTCTACAATTTCCTTCTGTCTAAAAATGGTCATTTAGCCATTTAGAATGAATGAATGAAAAACGCGCATGAAGTACTCGGTATAGTATCTGGCCATTTATTTACCTGTAGACTTTTGTTGTTATTGCTGCTGTTTTCCACTGTGTCATGAAGCTATCCTTAGAGAACACACTTCAGTTGAAAGATAGAAATGCTGAAGGATCCTCCAGCAGTTGGGCCTGTACGTGGGTATCTCCTCGGTACCGGCTGCCGTATGTCGGGCATTTGCTTTGTGCCAGCGTTTGGTTAAACACTTTGCATAATCAACTCATTTGTGCCCCACGATCACCCGTAAAGTACTATTATCTCCATTTTGCAAATGAAGAAATGAGCTTGAGAGAGGTCGAAACAACTTGCCCAAGGCCAGAGAGCAGTGGCCTGTCAGACTGCAAACACAGGCGTGCTCAAGATGGAGAAACGGCAGGTTGGAACTAATCCGTTGCCCTTGCTTTGACAGTCTTACTTGTCAGCACTCTCTGGGACCCTGCACTTGGGAATGATTGATTCATACTTCTTCTGAGATGAATATTTCTTTCAGATTGATTCGCAGAGGCAGAAACTAGGATACTACATGTTCACCTGCAGACTTCAGAGGCAGGGCTTTCCATGTGCTCCCTGCGATACCGGTCTGTCACACTCACATTAAATTGGTTATGTGACCACAAGATGATGACATCTTTTTCACTTCGGCTGCTGCTAAGCCAGGTCTTCTCCTTTCTGTCAGTGATAGAGAGGGGACCTGCCATCCAGAGAGGGCAGGAGACAGAAAGGCACTTACGGCTTCCAGAATCTTTGCTTACTTGAGGGTTTGCCTAAGGCCAACAGAAACTGTTAGGGAGGGTGGAAAGGAAGCCCGGATGGCGGGTGTGCCTGCCTCGCACCAAGCCCGGAGCTACCCCTGTGGATTCGGTGCCCACGGCAGCCGCACATCCCTCGTAATAAGGAGCCGTGGTAGCCCTGGCGCCAGACCCCACATCTCATAGGCTGTACAGCATTTCTCAGTCTAGAAGTGTCTATGATTACAACTTTCAGCATTCTAAGGGTCTTCATGGGTACTCTAAGAATACCCAAAAATGTTCTCTATGGCAGGAAGGATGGAAGCCATGGTTGTTGGGTTTTGCTTGCTTTTTAACTACCTAAATAGTGGGAAAGGCTGCTTTGGCATATTTAAGTGTCACTTCAGAATGGTGCAGTAGATCAGCTTGAAGTTTCTTCTCTTCACTGAGAAGAAGAGACACTTCTTCTATTCTTCTTCACACTATTACATGGGCAAAGAAGAGAGATTAAGCTAGTGTTCTCCAATTCTAAATATGTTGCACTCTCTAAATCAGATTTTCAGCCGGGACTCTCTTTTTGTTCTTTTTTGGGCAGCTCAGTGGTTACAGTATAGGTTCTCATCAGACTGCTGTGTTCGAAACCCAGCTCTGCCCCTTGGTAGCCATGTGACCTTGGCAGGTTACAGAACTTTCTAGGGCTTGTTTTCTGCCTCTCTAAAATAAGGATAGTAATACTTTCTACCTGGGGAAGCAGTGCTGATGACCAAAGGAGATAAGCCGTGTAAAGGGTTTTGCACAGCAACACGTAGTTCTCGGTAACGTCAGCTATTACCACCATTCTAGTAAGAAAGAAATGCATTCAGAAAATGAACCCCTGCCCCTCTGCCTTTCTCAGGTCCTTCCCCGCTATTAGGGGCCTAAGAGAGTGGTTTGAATTTTAACTATTGCCAGTCATAGGTGTCTGTCCATCCCTCCTGAACCGAGGTACTGCTCTCCTGGGCTGTGTCCCAGTTTTCTGTAAAGGACCAGACAGTAAATATCTTAGGCCTGGGGGCCAGTAGAGTCACATCTTCTTCATCTCCTTCTGTTTCTCCCCCTCCTGCTCCTCCCTTCCTTCCTCCTCCTCCTCTTCTTCTTCCCTTTAAAAACCATTCTTAGCTTAAGGGCCACACAAAAACAATCTACAGGCTGCAGATTGCTGACCCTTATTCTGACAGAACCTGACCCTGTGCTCCACCATGGCCGGAAGTCATGAATCCTGGGGTTATTCTCGCCTATCATTCAGGTCAAAAGACGCAAGTCAGAACAACAATAAGAGGGCTTCCCTGGTGGCGCAGTGGTTAAGAATCCGCCTGCCAATGCAGGGGACACGGGTTCGAGCCCTGGTCCGGGAAGATCCCACGTGCCGTGGAGCCACTAAGCCCGTGTGCCACAACTACTGAGCCCATGTGCCGCAACTCTTGGAGCCCGCGTGCCTAGAACCCGTGCTCCGCAACAAGAGAAGCCACCGCAATGAGAATTCCGCTCACTGCAACGAAAAGTAGCCCCTGCTCGCCGCAACTAGAGAAAGCCATGCACAGCAACGAAGAACCAAAGCAGCCAAAAATAAATAAATAAAATAAATAAGTTTGTAAAAAAATAAATAAAAAGTAAAGTTAGTTTTTAAAAAAGAAAAAAGAAAAACAATAAGATAGGTGGGAAAATGGGTGAAATACGTGAAGGGGATTAAGAAGTACAGACTTTCAGTTATAAAATAAATAAGTCACGGGGATGTGATGTACCGCATCGGGAATGTAGTCAGTAATATTAGAATAACTTTGTGTGGTGACAGATAGAAAGTACACCCATGGTGGTGATCATTTCTTAATGTATAAAGATATCGAATCACTGTTTTACACCTGAAACTAATACGATGTCGCAAGTCAACTTTACTTCAGTAAAAAAAAAAAAAATAAGTTTTTATGTTCAAAATGGAGTAAGTTGAAGACTCGCACTGTCTCTTCGCCCACATCCAAACTCCCACATGCTTTGTGTATAAGGAGCATTTGAAGTTCCATTCCTGAGACCAAGAAAGGCTTCATAAAGGAATCCATTAGAGCCAGGTTGACATATACTCCAACTTGGATAAGCTCTGTGCCTGTGATATTACTTCAGATTCTGAGCCTCAGATCATGATTTTAATTTTAAATTCCTGGAGGTTTGTGCCATCAGGTCTCCTGTCTGGAGCAGTCATGTTTTAGGAAAATAGCGTCTATTGCTGTGAAGTAAATGAAGCATAATGAGCATGAGCATGACAGTTTTTCACAGCAAAAATCCAAAAATGCAGGCACATGCTTTGTGAAATGACAGTATTAGACTGCAAGTGATGATAGTAAAGCAAATATTTAATTCTCAACTAAAATAGTGCGTGTAAAATGTAGTTGCCAGGGGAGCATGCCAGTTCATCATTCTTAAAGCTAATTCTCTACGGGCAGAATCATTCCACACAATTCCAGGGGGAAAAATGCTTGTTTTAAATAAACTGCTTTCTGGCTCTTTTAAGACTGTGCATAAATAAGCTTTATTCATCAGGGACCATCTTGATCTTTGAGATGTTCTTGGGCAGGGGATGTCTCTTGTGCATCTTTACTCCTTCTGTGTAGGGACTGGGTTTCTGAGTTGGTTTCTTCAGAGCTGCAGTTTTGCTGATGGCATGACTTCATTTATCCCTAGGAGAGTTCCAGTGATGGAGGTGATGGCATTTTTGGTGAAAAGAAGGATGACAGCCGGGCAGGTGAGACTGTGTCCTTCTGAAGGCAAAGAAAAGTAAGGTCCCTGTTTGTAGTTATCCTGGAGTTCATGTGTAATAAAAAAGAAAAAAATGCTGTTTTTTAAGGAGGCTCTTTTTAAAAGCCAATTAAGTTGACCTTCATCAAACTCTGCGGGAGTCACACAGGGAGCGTTAATGTGGCTCTGGCCAGCTTTCTCCACCTGGCACTGAATTCAACAGTGAAATAAAGTCAGGATGGAGTCTGAGAGATAAAAAGGAATCGTGGTTTCAGTGATTTTTTTTTTTTCTTTTGAGAAAAGTTAGGGGTATTTGGTTTGTTCTTTTGTTTGTTTGTTTTTCTGAATTCAAACTTAACGGAGGCTTTGATGTTTGGAAGGCCCAGCTACACAAAAGCCTGTAGTTCTAAATGGAGACGGCCACAGAGCGTCCACTTAAGCCGATGCCTTAGAGCAAGGCCCTTGAGTCAGTTCTGCCCCCACAGACAGGCCCATTTGTACTGGAGAGAGCGCAGAACCCACCACACCTAAAGCTGCTTCTAAAGTGCAGTTGCAGCCTTTCCAGCTGTGCCTAGCTTCCGAGCCGATTGTTGAACAGCAGCTACTTGCATTAAGGTTACTGAGTCAGCTTTAGTTTTCTTTAAATGAAGGGAAAGAACAACTACCAAAAAACCCAGTTGCCTTTGTTTTAGTTCTGTTTGTAAATACTAATATCCTCACTGATGTTTGAAGCCCAGGATGGCTCCGACCCAGACAAATCACCCTGGCCAGTTTCGTCTGCACTCACAGCTCGTCTCCGACGCCTGGTCACCATTTACCAGCGCTGTAACCGCAAGGAGCTCTGCCGGCCTGAAATCCTGGGACCAGGAAACCAGGGATACTGGGTCCAGGAAGAGATGTTCCGGAGATCCTCAGAGATGGATCTCATCAACAAGGAAGCCCAAAAGAGGTAAAAAGCCAGTGACCAAAAGGGCGTGCTGAGCTGCCCACAGGGTAAAGGTGACAAAGGGAACCCAACAGCTGGAGGGCAGGTGTGTCCAGTGTTCTCATATGGAGTCAGGTTGTCTCTAGAGTGAATTAAATCCAGCCTCCGACTGCAGTGGTGTTTTCGTGCTGACTGGGGAGTCTGGTGATATCTAGGACACCCTCTGTTCACAGTTCCTAGACTTGTGTGATTTTCCAACCTTACCCTCTTCCCTAAGTTAGACCCCAGTCTCTGGGGATGTGCTTTAAACACCACACTAGCATGTATCAGATCATATTCTTTCAGCAGCAAAGTGAATAGTGTGCTTTGAAGTTGTCTTATTGTAGCCAACAGTCCTTATCAAGCCTTTGAGAACAATAAGTACCATAAAATGCCAGCCCAGAAGGAAGGAGTTACTTGCCCATCTGAGAGTTAAGGTAAAAATGTCTGCCTAAGGCCAGCACAGGCTAAGAATGATGCCATGAGAGCAAATCAACAAAGCTGCTGTTCTTTGAGTCTTTATATCTCTCCATCCTTTTGATGTAACATCCAGTGAATTAAAAGAATACCACATAGTGAATTCAATTATTGATACTTCTGTATACTCCTGGCTTTATGAAATTTGGTAGTTCAGGGAGTAGATTTCTCCCATCTAGCTCCAAAGAGAGAACCAGAGCCCCTTCTTCCCTGCTTCTCACTCTTCCACTGACCCTCTCACCCGACTCCTAGCTGACTGCCTCTGGGGGTGGCGAGTACCGTGCCCAAGAGCCCCTGGTAAAGACTACAGTGTTATATAATAATCTATTTTCCTGAAGTCATTATCTTAATCCTGCAGGATATAAAATCTAGAGAACCTTCATGTCCTAGGAAAGATTATCGTTGTGGGCAACCTGCCTACGTAAGACCAGGAAGAAAGCCAGTGTGAGATGGGAGTCAGGGAGGTGGGTGGCTGAGGTAGTCTCCTCCCAGCTCTGGACCAGTTTCTCCATCTGTAAAATGAAGGAAGTGAATTTAATGGTTTGAAAGGTCCCTCCAGGATTCTGTGATTCTCTGTTGTCGTACAGCAGAATGTTTAAGCATATAGAGTACTTTTAAATTAAAATCTTTATCTCCCACAAGAGGAAATGAACTAGGTAATTTGTAAAATTAATGAATCAAGGGGACATCCCTGGTAGTCCAGTGGTTAGGACTCCGTGCTTCCACTGCAAGGGGCGCAGTTTCAATCCCTGGTCCGGGAACTAAGATCCCGCTGCGCAGGATGGCCAAAAAATGCTGCACAGTACGGCCAAAAATAATAATGATAATAAAATAAAATTGATGAATTAAGATCTCAAGTACGCACACATGATTTGAAAGTGGTGGTAGGCCGAGGGACTGTTTTGTTATCAGCCACTCCACCCAACTCAACTTGAATAAAAATAAACAATAAAATAGACCAGCTCTGCCTGCTCTCTTGACTTCCTGGGCTCTCCCAAGTAGGTGCTCAGTAAGTAGTTGTTGGCTTTTTTTAACTGAAAAAGAAAACAGCTCACTCTCCTTCTCTGATTCCCTCTCCAGGTGGACTAGGAGAGAGCAAGCAGACTTCTACAGAGCAGTGTCTTCCTTTGGTGTCGTTTACGATCAAGAAAAGAAAACCTTTGACTGGACGCAGTTTCGCATCATTTCCCGTCTGGACAAGAAGTCGGACGAGAGCCTGGAGCACTACTTCTACAGCTTCGTGGCCATGTGCCGCCACGTCTGTCGTCTGCCAGCCTGGAAGGATGGTGGTGAGGGCACTCTCTGTCACTGTATCCCAGGTGGGGCAAGGAGAGAACGTGCTTATTTTCAAGGTACAGAGTCAGGTATAACTATAGACGTGGAGCCGACGTGATGAACTCAGGTAAAGACCAGTGGGTTTTCACAAATCCACGGACTTCTAATTGGGTCCACCCTCATAAAATAAAATCTCTGTCCCAAAATGATGTGATTCCAACGAAAATTGAAATTCAGATTAAAATGTCACAGAAATATTAAGAAACTACTATTAATTACCTTTTCCAAAGTGTGCTTTTTTTTTTTTTTTTTAAGTCTCACAGAATTATCCTACTATGAGCTTTGCACTTTCCTTAGATTAAATCTTAAATGTCGTCTCATGTGTTGACTTGTAGCTATGGAAAACTAGTGGCTGTCATTTAAACTCCCTGGGCTCCACTAGAGACCTTGTCTAAGAAATTTCTTCCTGGTTGGAATTTGCAGCAGCTTCCTCCTTGTCCCTCTTCAGTCCCGTACTCATAGATTAACTCGCTCTGGACCGTATGACTGTATTCTGGGAAAACTGAAACAAATGTCGAGCCTATTCAGTGTGGGTTCTGGGCTGGCAGCAGCATGTACAGACACCCCACCTTCTGCCCGCGTGTGGCACAGTTAGGCTGTTTTCATTAAAGCCAGGGAGCTGCATAGATCGGAAAGATCTGGACCTCGGAGTCATGCTGACAAGACCTGGACTGGAGTCCTGGTTCTGCCACCTTGAGCAAGTTAGCTTATCTGAGCCTCCTTCCTCATCCTTACACAAGGGTAATGATGGTATAGCATAGAGTTCTTGTGAGAACTAAATAACAGCCATAAAGTACCTAGTTAGAAGGTACCTAGTCCATGCTTATTGACCGGGAACTAATATTTCCAGAACTGGAGTTTTCAAGCTCTTCTTTCCCCTTCACTGGTCTGTCCATGTTTCATAAAAACCTTCCCTTCTCTTTCAGCTTTTCATTTTAGTGGGGCCACTAAGGCCCTGCCTTGCTGAGGACCCAGGGAGTCAAACTATAAGATCAAAGATGCAGGCACTCAGGTGGGCAGGAAGTGTCCAAGGGCCACCTTAAGTGACAGGCTCTGTGTTCACCTTTGCAGGCCCCCCAGATCCCAGCATCTGCGTTGAACCCATCACTGAAGAGCGGGCCGCGAGAACCCTGTACCGCATTGAACTGTTGCGGAAGGTCCGGGAGCAAGTGCTGCAGTGTCCTCAGCTGCACGAGCGCCTTCAGCTCTGCAGGCCCAGCCTCTCCCTCCCCGTCTGGTGGGAGTGTGGAAAGCACGATCGGGACCTGTTGATCGGCACTGCCAAGCACGGGCTGAACCGCACCGACTACTACATCATGACCGACCCCCAGCTGTCCTTCCTGGACGCCTACAGGAACTACGCCCAACACAAAAGAACCGACCCCCAGGCTCCAGGGAGTCTCTGTTGCCTTTACCAGACCAACTCCAAACTGTATGAATCTCTTGCATATACTCAAATGAGCAGGACTTCCGAGTCCCTTGAAAATGAACCTGAGAATCTAGTGAAGATAGAAGGTAGGGATGATCATCTTGGTCCACCTCGGGGCAGCTTATCTGACATGACTTGTGAAAACTTTATTTCTAAAGTTCAGGATGTCATTTCCATCACCCATGATGAGAGTCTGCTGCCTGAGTCCTTGGAGAGCATGATGTATGGTAAGAAAGCACTAAGCCAGGAGCCAGTCTCTTTTCAGGAGAGCCCAGGTACCAATACCGAATCCAGACAAGATGCCGTGGCTGTCGCAACAAGCAGAGATGGGAACTTCCAGCTTGGTGGCCACGAGGCAGAAATAGCCTCAGGCCCCTCTTTTATGGATACATTAGAAGCAGGAGTAGCTCAAATGAACATTAAAAATGGAAAACATTTGCTGGTGTCTCTTTCAGAGGAAGGGGAACTCTGCTGCAGCGAGGCAGGGCAGAGGCCTGAAAGCCTTGGGCAGCTGGAAACCAAATGCATAGCCTCCCCTTCCTTGGACCAAGGAAATGAGAGCGGGTTTGTTGACATGTGCAATCTGAGTGTCTATGACTCCAAAAGAAACCTGTCATCAGATCAGCAGTTGATTGATTTATTAGAATGCAAAAGTTTAGAAAGTAAATTGATTTTGGGTCGGAACCACAGTGATGAGGAGGAGGAAGAGGAGGAAAATGAGGAGGAAAACCTAGACCTGGCCGCAGGCATGCGGGAAAGGCCGGAATTGTCGCCTCTTACCGAGCCCACTGCTCGTATGGCAGGGGAGAAGAGCCGCAGCGGCTTTTTTGTGGACGAAGCCAAGAAAGGAAGCCTGGAGGCCAGAAGCCAGCATCCCGGACCGCAGGGCGCTTTTCTTCCCGCAGCCTGTCAGTGTCACTGCAAACACATGGAGAGGTGGACGCAGGGCCTCGAGAATGACGAGTTTGAAGTGGAGAAACCCCAGGGTTACAACCCAGACCCATACAAAAGCAAAGCCAACAATGTCACACTGGGGGGCAAGCTCACTGCTGTTCCACCAGAGCTGTTCCAGGTGAAGCATGAACTTTTGAAAGAACCTTGGAAAGAAAGTGCAGAAGGGAAACAAGGTTTCCCTACGTATCTCGAAGGGAGTGAACTCAAGGCGGAAGACGTGGATTTTGAGAGTAAAGATGATTATGATAGAGACGGGAACTGCCAGAGTCAAGGTACAGTGTGTGGGATCTTGTATTTTGTTTGGATAAGCCAGTTCTCGCAAGAGAGGGAGGGCGAATGTGTTGTGGGGGGGAGGGGTGGTGTTAAGGGTTTTACAGCTTCTGAAAGGGACCTGCTTACACTCACCGTGTGGTTTAAAAGCGAAGGTCATAGGCCTTGGTCTGAAAGTGAGGCAGAGTAGCTTAACTCTGATCATTCCAGAAAACTGAGGATGATTGTAGACAATCGTAGCACCTTGGCTGTGTCAGCTGCGTGATTTGGGCAGGGGCTGTGTGCTGTTTTATGATAGATGCCAGATACAGTGTCGAGGGGAAGGAATTCGTTCTTCCACCAGGTAAAGTGCTACAAACTGCATTAAAGTAGAACAGCAGGGAATGCCAAGAACCTGCAGTGTTAACGGAGGTGCAGGTAATTTTTCAGAACGCCACAAAACTACAAATAAACGTGATCTTTATTAAGGTGAGCCAAGACTGTGCCCTTTATTCACGTGTTTGTCAAAACCCTGTGTTGTAATGTCGGTACATTGGGTTGAGATTCCTTTAAGTAACTCAACAGAAATAAGAATAACCAAATTACATGCCACTCAATAAAAAATGCAAATAGATTTGATCTTTTTAAATAGGGAAATCTTAGGTAAGGAAGGGATTTTAAAATGTTAATCTAGGTGACCCTGAGATTTGTATATGCTTTGCAGGAATATGAATACAGTGATTAGAGATCCTGAGCCAACAACAAATGGGTCTTAACTTTTTCACTGTTGTCTTTATGTCATCAGACCCAAGAGGACATACTAGGGTGAACAAAAGATAGTTCTGTTTATCCGTGTCAAAAAAACAAAAAATACCCTGTAGGTGCCTGGCCTGGTGCCAGGGGCCGAGTGATGCTCCGGGATGCAGGCAGGCCGGCCCCTCCCCCCAGGACGGTGACTTCATCTAAAGAGGGAAACCCTGCCTTGGGTTGTCCCACTTCCTTTTTACTTCTGAACTCCCACCTTTGGTTTTAGCCTCGTGATAACTTGGGAAAGGTTTTGAACCCAAATTAAAATGTACACACCAGCCAAGCTGAGGACATAGAAACTGAACTGAAAGGAGCTTCATCGGCCTGTGGCCCCAGCCAACCCAGGAGGAGCCAGCCCAGACCTTGCCCCAGGCCACGAAGGGTCCCTGCCACGTGTGGAATTACATGTATACATTGCTCTTGGAACTCTGTTGTGGGGGAAGTCAGCGAGTACTCAGTTCTGGGCAATGTAGACAGTCCATTGAGGATGGGCTAGAGGAGAGCTGTGCTGGCCTGGACTTCCTCTCGTGACCGTGGCATCCGGCTGGGCTGGGCTGGGAGACAGCAGTGAACTTGATAGGCTTTGGTGAGCATTGTGCACACTCGGCCGGGGTGGGGTTCCTAGCACCAGTGCTTTTAAAGACGCTTTGACAGACCCCAGGGGGCTCCTCCACACATGAGATGTGGGAGAGGTGAGGCAGAGGGGGTTGCCCTATTTCTGAGGATGGAGCTCGGCCGCTGAAGGAGCAGTGACTGGCACGGCTGTCAGGGCCAGCGCCCGGGCTCCTGGCTCCTTCTCCAGGGTTTTCCCTCACACAGCATTCTGCTTTTTTCTTAAAATTTAAGTTCAGCTTTTCTGCTTAAACCTTTCAGCGGTGCTCCCCATTGGATCTAGAATAAAATTCAAATTTTCTGTCCTGGCCTGCAGAGCCCAGCATGCTCCAGATGATCTGGCCCCTCTGCCTCATCTTTGTTCCCCCCCCCCCCCCGGCTGGGTATCTCGAGTCCCCTTCCCCCACTGCCTCCTCATCTTCCTGGGTGGTCTCTCCTTTGAGAGGTCCTCTCTACCAGCCTTCCCTTCTACCAGTCGGATTTTCCCTCTTATTCCCTATCATGACACCTTGTTTCTTTCCCTTTATGGCCCTCACCCTGGTTTATAATTCAACTATTCGTTTATAATTATTGCATTTTCCCAACTGTCTTTCCCTCATGGAGCTGTAAGAGCCTAGAAAGCCAGGGCCACATCTGTCTTGTTTATCCTTGAATCCCCTGGCCTAGCAAGGCCCTGGTCCTGGTGAAGGGGGGGGGGGGTGTCTCTGCGGCCCTCTGGGAGACTTGTTGCACAGTCAAAAGTGAGACCACCACGTTTCAGAGGATAGACGTTCCGTGTCATTTCACCACAAAGGAGGTTCACAACTTTTCCTGGACGTTATGCTACACACAGTTCATTCCCTGTCATCTCCGTTAAGTGGATCTTTGAAGATCCATTTCACAAGTGATAGTAAACATTCACCACTGAAGACTGAAAGAATGAGTCGCATTTCCATTTCTTTCCATCAGTGAAGTACTTTAAACGGTCTAGGTTTGTTTGCATCATTTTTTATGTAAATCAGGTCTATTTTACCTTCGTTGTAAGTTTCAGGACTTTTCTTCCTTCGTCATTAATACCAGCCTCTTGCTGTGTTACATTTCCTACACTATCCCCACTTCTGTATCAGAGCATAATGTTCATGTTCCTCTCATCCACTGCACCAAACGGGAAAGCCTCTTTGCGGTCCTTCATCGTCGTTGGTGTTGTTTGGTTGTGTTTGCAAACTCTTATTGGATGACTTGCATGGGTAGCCCTAGAGCAGGTTGTGCCTTTATGGCTTAACCGACAGAGTGCTTCTGGAAATAGAAAGTATGGTAATTAATAATTCAATTTAAAATAAATTAGCACACACTGGGCTAATTAAAAAACAAGATCCTCATCTTTCAGATCACTACTATCTCCCGAGCGCCTAATTCATTCATTTTTTTAACCTTCCTTCCTAGATTATCCAGGGAAATACTCTGAGGAGGAGAGCAAGAACTCGACCTCGGGCATCGTAGGAGACCTCAGGGACAGCCTGCAGGAGGCACGGGCTCCCACCATCGCTCAGCTGCTCCAGGAGAAAACCCTCTATTCCTTCTCCGAGTGGCCGAAGGTACCTCCTAGAGCCTGCATGCTCCACCCAGAGCCTCCTCAGCCTTGAATCCTTTCCTTTAAACCTTTTAGAATATTTCTGAGAAACAGACTCAGACAAATGTTTAGTATCTTTAAAAGATACTAGTTATGTGACATTAAAGATATATGCGCCTAATTAGACCATAAGACAGAAGTGTCAGCTTATCTTCGTATTTACAGCGCTGTGGCTTTTAATCTTCATTGTCCAGACTTTACATTTCTTTTAAGACTTGTAAAGTGAGTCCATTTGTGTGCGCCCTTTTCTAATCAATTCCTTCTGGTTAAGAAACTTGCCACTGGATTTCAAGGGATTTTGTGAATTTGGGTAACTTGGTACTTATTCCTCAGAGCTTTTGTTCTTTTTTTATAGGATCGCGTGATAATCAACCGCCTGGATAACATCTGCCATGTGGTGTTAAAGGGGAAGTGGCCCTCCAACCAGCAGTATGAGCCCTCGGCCGCGCTGCCCACCCCCGTGTTAACCAGTGGCGCAGGTCCCCGCAGCAGCCTTTCAGAGCCAGAGGCATCGGAACACGTCTTCAGCAGTGGCGCAGCGTTGGTGGCCCAGATGCAGAAGGTGAGGCTGTAAGAATGTTCTTGACCTTGAAACAAAGAAGGAGGACGCTTTGCACTTCTCGATTGAGTCATTCATTCAACAAATACTGAGTGGATAGGAATTTTTGTCTTTCTTTTTTTTTTGGGTCAAGCCATTAGTGTTCATTGAGGAATCTGGATTTTATCCTGTGGGCAGCAGAGGCTGTAGTTTTGGAGCGGGGAAGTGTGCGATGAAAGTGCGTTTGCAGCTCAACGGGAGTGGTGTGCAGGTTCATGGGAGATGGGGGTCAGGGAGGGGCTGTGCCTCCAGGGCTGGGAGGCAGGTGGGCATCTGAGGAAGAGGTAAGTTCTAGACCAGCTTAGTGGCAGAGTGGCTCCAAAGAAAGGGGGGGAGTTGGCTGGCGTGGCGTGATGACTGACGACTATATGAGGAAGGGGAGGCGTGAACGGATCGGGATGTTCAACACTTGAGGACTGAGAACGGTGGCAGCAGATAGAAATGAGAGGAGTCAAAGCAGACATGAGTTTTATTTGTGGTTTATAAACTCAAAGGTCAAGTTTAAGGACGCGTGGTTATTAGCACACTAGCTCTCACTCTCAGCTGCACACTGGACTCTGCTGGGGACCTTGAGAAGCTCCGGATTCTGACTGAATTGGTCCAGGGTGTAGACTCGATATCTCGATATTGGCTTTTTTTTTTTTTTTTTTTTTAACTTCCCAGTTGATTCTGATGTACAGCTGAGGTTGAGATTCCCTAAACTATGATCTTGCGATTCCAGGTGTATAGTTCATGGACTCGCCGCTTTCACAGCATCTGGGAACTTGTTGGAAATGCAGAGACTCTCAGGCCTGCTGAAGTTGGATCTGCATTCTAACAAGCTGTCCAGGTGATTTAGTAGTCAAGTTCGAGAAGGTTTGAGTTAGAAGAAGTTCTGAGAAGGTGATCACTAGCCCCAAGGAAATGGGGCCTAGAAAGAGCTGGCATTCAGCCGCAGAGGTGGCGTTCAAACCTCTCTTGCCACATGTGTGTGTTCGCAGGAGAGCTTCTTGGCTTCAGTATTCACAAAGGATGAACAGAAGCACAGGCGTCCTTATGAGTTCGAGGTGGAGAGGGACGCAAAGACCCGGGGCCTGGAGCAGTTCCCCACCACCCACGGGCACCCCCCCATCGTCCTCAACGGCTGGCACGGAGAGTCAGCGATAGACCTCTCCTGCCCATCAGAGGGGTCCCCGGGGGCCACATCCCCTTTCCCAGTGAGCTCCAGCACCCCTAAGATTGGGGCTATCGGTTCGCTTCAAGGAGCACTTGGCATGGACTTGTCTGGGATTCTGCAAGCCGGCCTGATCCATCCAGTGACTGGACAGATCGTCAACGGAAGCCTCAGGAGAGATGACGCTGCCACCAGGAGGCGGAGAGGGAGGCGGAAGCATGTAGACGGAGGCGTGGACCTCATCTTTCTGAAGGAGCAGACACTCCAGGCGGGGATCTTGGTGGGTATATGAGCCACAAAGTACAAACATTGACCTCTGTACACTGAGCAACAAACCCTTCTTCCTCAGACACAGCACTTTTTGATTATGGATCTTTTATCCCTATTTCAATTGTCCTGCTTATTTTCTCGTCCTCAGTTGCTCTCAGTCTCTTTTAGAAATAGGTATTAGTCCATCGAGGGCCCTTAACCTGCATGCAACCTGGAAAAACGAACCAGGAGGTCTCACCATTTCACACAGTAGCAGCCCAGCCTCCAGTGTCTCGGAGCCACTGGTGATCCAAAGAGTAAAGCAGAAGCAGGGCTGTGTTTGCAACAGCGTTGTTCCAGGTCAGTGGGCTTTCCAGGAGCTGGGATTTGGGAATCAGGACGTCCTGAACATTAATCCTGGCTCTGCTGCTTGACCTGCTGGCCACCTTGAGCGCCCTCCTTTGCTCCTCTGTAAAGAGGGGGCTGCAGCTTCTACCACAGAGGGTCGCTGTGAGGCTTCCTGAGGTCACACTAAGGTGTTCTCAGCTCAGAGATCCTTGTAAACCACAGAAAAGGGCAGAAACTGCACACCTGGTCCAGAGAAGTCCCCTCAGACTTTGTTTAATGTGTCAAAGACCACTGACTTCTCTCTTTGTATTTTGATTTTTCCCATTTATTGAATTTTGAGCTCTGAAACAGGAATCACGTTTCATGTTTTCTGACTTTAAAAGGAGTAATAATGAACAGTACTTACTGAGTGCCTTTGCCAGGCACTGCATTCAGGGTTTTACATGACTGTCCTGTGTGATTTTCACAAAAACCCTGTGAAGGTGTTGTTACTATTCCCATTTTGGAGATGAGCAAACTGAGGCTTACAAGCATTAAATAATTTGCCCAAGATTATCCAGGTGGTAAATGGCAGATCAGGGAACCAAACCAAGGACTTGGTTCTCTAGAGCCAGAGAGCTCCGCTGTATCGCTTGGTATATGTTTCCCTCTTAGACTTTCTATAGAATTTGGGAAGCTGAAATGACAGGTTCTTGCCCTGTCCAATCCTCCAAGTCTATAAGAAGGTTGTCTCATTTTTTAGAGGTGCAAAGCCAGTTTTCCTATAATGATTGTAGAATTCTAATGGAAGAAGTGAAACTTTTTTCCTTGGCCTCAGAGTATTTTGAAAAATTTATTATGCAGCTATTTATTTAGCACTGACATTGTACTTTATCAGCAGACCCCATATAGGCATTGGGAATACAGAGATGAGTAAGACAGGCTTTGGCAGTGTTGAGAGAGAACTACGTAAGGCAGCTGCAGTAAGGTACTTTCTGTTGTGTGAAAATCTGTGACGAGTGCTACGGGGGAGAGGAGCGGGGTGGCCGGTGTCGCCGGGACTGTCAGTGATGGTGACAAAGGCGGCAAGAGGGAACCTGAGCAGACAGGACGGTATGGAAGTCTACCGCGGAGACGAGAGGGGAGAGGAGCCATCGGGTGGAGGGAACGCCCAACACGTCAGGAGCTTCTATGGGGGCTTGATAGTCAGGCACAGGCAGAGTCATGTTCCGGTGGGAAGATGCAAACAGCACCATATGTGTTTTCCTTTGAGAAACTAGTTTTCATTCTGTCGTGATGAACTGCACGTACTTGTCTTCCCTTCGTCCAGGAGGTCCACGAAGACCCAGGGCAGGCCCCCCTGAGCACCTCACACCCTCCTGAAGGGCCAGTGCCTGCCACGTCGACCCCGGAGCCGGCCCCGGTAGCCGGCAGCCAGGCCGAGAAAGCCATTCCCAGCAAGAGCCTGCTGGACTGGCTGCGGCAGCAGGCTGACTGCCCCCTCGAGGTCCCCGGCTTCGGCGCGGTGAGTGTGTGTCGGTGCCATCTGTGACACGGAGATGCTGAGGGGGGCCGGGAGGACCAGGAAGCCTGAGGGAAGTCGGTGTCCACTGAGGACATCACTGTAAAGTGGGGGAAAACAGTTTAAATTCGGGTTACGTTTTCCAGCAACAGAAATTACAGCCCAAATCAGAATGCCATGCCGGAAAGTAGACGTGGAGATCTTACGAGGACAGAACTTGCCTCAGCTCAGCCCCCCCTTCCCCCAAATGATCCCATTCGTGAGCTCACAGAGAATTCTTTAGGTTGCATAAGCGCTGCCACTTCGTGGAAATGTTCCTGTGTATTCTTCTCAAGTTACTGCATCACCACTTTGAGGTGATGGATTAGTTTCAGTTACTGCTCAGGAACTTTTCCTCAGTTCCTCTTACTGCCTCTGCGCTCAGTCCTTCAGACTAAGAATCTGGAGGAGAGGGCTCCTGAGCTCCGAAATCGTCTCTTGGTTTTTCGTTTCTCATTTGCTCGTCAGCCCCACCACCACCTTTGTCCTGGGTACATCTCATTAGTAAGACGTGTCAGGAGAAAGCTCCCAAGGAAAGGAGAAGGATGCACACTCACAGATGCACACCGTCCAGAGACAGACGAAGCCCGCCAAGTAGGGAGCAGTGAAGAGAGAATCCGAGAGAGTGATCAGGGGGAAAGCGGAGGGATTGAGCAGTGCCCTGGGAAACGGGTGGGTCAGCCAGGTGCTCTGGTCTGGAGGACCAGGAGGCCCCCACAGGAGACGTGCCTTCCAGCTTGCTGCAGGAACACCGTGGCTTCGAGGACAGAGCCTGGCTGAGGGCCAGGGGGCTGTTCCCTTCAGCCTAACCTGATGGGTCCTGTGCAGAGGGCCATGAGCGAGAAAATAGCAAAACCAGCTGAGAGAGAACCACCCTCATCAGAAGAATCTGTGGCAGAATGTTTTGTAATGTTGGTTTCCATTTACCTCCTAGAATTTTTCAGACAAACCCAAGCAGAGGAGGCCACGCTGTAAGGATACTGGAAAATTAGACGTCAGCTCCCTGAGTGGGGAAGAGAGGGTTCCTGCCGTCCCCAAGGAGCCAGGCCTGAGGGTAAGGAACACGGATATCGCGGTGGAGCCTGGCCTTACAGACTCAGAGAGAAAGCTCCATCAGGGAAGGCGGTAGGCAGGCGACCTTACCAGGGGCACCAGGAGCTGCACAGAGGGTTGATAAGCAGTGATAAGTGGTGTTGGGGTGTTTTCACCAGCAGCATGACCTCCCTGGTCATTTGTTTTCAACCTTTACCTCCGAAACTTTTGGGTTAAGTCTGTACTTAAACCATTCCCAAAGCCTGATTCCCAACCCGCTCCCCCCGCCTCCCCCCCCCCCCCCCCCATTTTAGACAGTTCAGGGAAAAATACCTTTTAACCCTTATCAGGAGTCTGTTTCCAGTGTTTAACGAACTTCATTACTGGAAATTTTCATTTTCCAATCAAAGTTTTTCTGGCTACCATTTAAGACATTTCCTCCTATTCCATCCTCGCTGGCAATGAAAAACAGCTGACTCCAAGCATTGCCCTTTTCCTATTATAGAATCATGAGCCTGGAAGCGACTTCAAAGACATCTGCAGATACTTGTAGTGGAACGAATCTGAGTTAATTATAGTTTACAGATGAGTACAAATTTGGAATAGAAAACTCATAACCTCTAGGGGGCGGTAACATTTCAACCTGAAAATGTGTTGAGCTTGGGCAAATGATACACAAATGTGCCTTTAACCTCCTCAGAGTGCGCTCTGCCCAAATAGGGCGCTTCTGAGGATACTCGTGGGGCTCTGCCCTCCCTGGGTTGTCCTCTGAACTCGCAGGCTCTCCTGACCGCCTTCCTTAGCACTCTGCCAGCTACGGCTTTCCTGGGTATGAATTCCCTTCTTAGGGGGATTTCCTGGATGCCATTTCTTTTTTTAATTTCCAAGAGACCACCCACCCTAGTCATTTCCTGCTCGTTAAAGTTCCCAAGGAGCTTGTTTCTAATTTGGTCGCCTGGAGGGTCACTCCTCCAGCAGCCCGACAGACACTGTCCTCGCTCATCCCCACGCGCTGCCGTGGCCACCGGGGAGGATGGCTGGGGCCCACTGCTTGTTAGAAGGTTTGTCGCGTTGGAAAAGCTGCCCTTTGCCCCCCCCCCCCTTGCTTTATCCTCGGGAACCCACACCTTAGACCCACACGTGCTGTACAGACTGATTCCGCATCGGTTTTCATCCGTCTGTCTCTCTTGGCCCCACTCGCGGCCTCCGCTCGCTCTCCTTTTGTCAGGAGAGAACCCCAGTCCTTACTTGGTGGAGTCTCTGACCTCTTGGTTTAAGGACGTGGTTTCCCCCTTGACTTTCTCATTTCTTTCTACACGTCTAACAATTTCCCTCATGTTCTCTGGAAAGTAACATTCATCACTCCCCTGCAAACGCTGACCCCCTGCCAGAAAACTCATTTCTGAGCTGTCCTTACGAGCCAGCCTCTTACCAGAGATGCGCTTTCCCTCCTTTGTTAAATGAACTCAGGCCCTGCCTCGGGGTCCTTTGCCTGCAGTAAGGCCTGAACAGAAAGCACGCATCTGCCTGGTCCTCGGGACTGCTCGGCCTTCCCGAGGCCCCTCCTGGGACCGGAGCCTCTGGGGCGTGCTGCGCTCTGTGTCCGTCCCCTAGACACCTTACCATTTCTTATAGAAACACATTCAGATCCCGCAAGGAACTTCTTCCTGCCTTTAGCCTCTTCTGCCGTGTGTGCAGCCAAGCCCCACACACAGCATCACACGGGCTGTGGTCAGGCCGCGGGACTCGGCTTTAAGAATGCCCCCTGGGGGACTTCCTTGGTGGCCCAGTGGTAAAGAATCTGTCCTGCAATGCAGGGGACCGGGTTCGATCTCTGGTCGGGGAACTAAGATCCCACATGCCACAGGGCAACTAATCCCATGCGCTACAACTACTGAACCCACGTGCCTCAACTAGAGAGCCCACGTGCCACAAACTATAGAACCCATGTGCCCTGGAGCCCATACGCCACAACTAGAAAGAAGCCCGAGCGCCGCAATGAAGATCCCGCGTTCTGCAGCTAAAGACCCGGCACAGCCAAAAAAAAAAAAAGATGCCCGCCCAGTACATAGTGGTTGCTTATCATTAAATGTGTGTACGCACACGCACATGCCTCTTATTTTATATGTGAAGTTATGTTTGTTTTACATACTTGTGCGTAGTGGGGGGTTTTTTTTGCTTGTTTCTTGCTGAGCCATTTGACAGTAAATTGCAGAGATGACATGTCACCCCTAAATAGTTCAGCATGTGTCTCCTGAGAATGTTTTCCCCCATCACTCTTACCACCATCACACACGTCATTATTAGTAATATCTTGTAGCTAGCCCATATTCCAATTACCCCACTTGTCCCAGAAATGTCTTTCAGGGCTTGTTTTTGTTTTGTTTTGTTTTGTTTTTAGGATTTTTAAACCAGGGTCCTCATACTGCGTTTGGTTGTTAGGCCTCTTTCCACTCAGGGAATGTTTGTTGGCCGAGCCTACTCACCTTCCTGGGAGGAGTAAGGAGGTTTTGGTCACCACCTCCTTCTCTGCCTCTGCCCAAGTTTTAGAGCTGGAGCGCGCAGGCTTTGGAATAAATGCTGCCGTGTATTGGTGAAGAAAGATGTTCTAGGGCTGGAGTGCCCGTGCGGTCATCCACGCCTGCAGCGTTGCTGAGCGTCTGCCCTTTCTTGTCTGCCTCTCCTTGCCCTCCCCCCGCCGCCTCCCCAGGAAGAGGAAGCAGGTCTGTTCCCAGGGTGTAACTACCAGGAAGGAGAGCTGCCAAAGCCCGCCTTGCCCGCGGTGTGTGGTCGCCGAGCTGCTGGGAGGGGCATCGGCCCGGGGTGGGCAGCCGCGGGCTGGCTGGGGTGACGCTCGCGCCCGCAGGAAGAGGTGGAGCCGACTTCCTCTGCAGCTCAGCTCGCTGTGCTGGGGGTGAAGCTCTGTTCTCCTTCTCCGGGCCTTTCTGCTGCTCCCCCACTCTGAAGGGGGGCAGGCAGCCAGCCTGGGCGTTCTGGGCAAGCTCCCGGTTCTGAAAGGGCCCAGCGTTGTCTATGTCAGTGGTTCCCAACAAGGGTGGGGACATCCTGGTACCTGAGGAGTGCGACTTGAACTTGCTGAGCAAGGGCACAGGGACCAAAGGTCCTGCAGGATGCAGGCTGCCCGAAGTGAGCTCTCCAGCACCAGATGCCCTGTTGAGCTCAAAATAAAGCATGTTAAAGAACGTCTGCTTTATATATAGAAGATTGTTTGAAAAGAAGATGGAGGCATTATTCATCAAGTTCGAAGTTTCTTTTCTTCCCAACAGAAAGACTTCCAAGATTGAACAGGCCCTCCCACTGGAGAGTAACGAGGAGGGTGAGGATGAGCCTTTGGGAGTATAAAGGGAAAAGACACAGCTGGGACCTCCGCCTGGCTCCCGCCTGTGGCTGGGCTACAGGGAACAGGTCTTGGAAAGCCTGTTAGTCGAGTGGTGGTTACCATGGCCAGGCCCTGGGCTGAGGTGGGCTTCCCAGCAGGGGCCTGAGGCTGTGGTCTCTCCAGAATGAGGCAACCTGCGCTGATGGGCTCAGGATAGACCAGTGAGAAATGACACTTTTAGCCTGGCTCCATCCATCGCATCCAACCGTCTCTCTTAGAGGCAGGGGCCAGGCAGGAATTGCTCCCCAGGCAGCATCCCCAGACCCAAGTGCAGCTGAGGACAAACCGGCTTTCAAAGTGCAGGTGGCTGGTCACGTGTGAGAGTCAGGTGGGCTGGGGCCACAGGGCCTGGGCTCTTGCTGCTTCTGTCACTCACCAACTGTGCCCTGGGGGTAAATCCTGCCCTTCTCGATTTGTGACAGAGAAAGGTGACTAAACACAACGGTTCCAGAGGTTTCTCCCTCTTCTGCTTTTCTTTTTTTGGCCACGCTGCGCGGCTTGTGGGATCTTCATTCCCAACCAGGGATCAAACCCAGGCCCTCGGCAGTGAAAGTGCAGAGTCCCAACCACTGGATTGCCAGGGAATTCCCTCTTCTGCTTTTCTAAACCAAGGCCTTTTGAGAAGACTTTCCTCCTCGAACAAAGTTCACCGTCGTAAAGCTTTTTGCCCATGATGACCTGGTTTTTCTTTAATATTCTTTGGGAAATTCTTCAAAGGACAAATATAAGACCTCAAAAATAGCATTATTCCTGGGGACTTGGGAACATTCAAGTGCACATTTTTCGCATGTGTATGAATCTCTGAACTCCCTGTAAAATGGCTGTAACAGTAGTAGCGACTCGTAGGGTGGGCGTGATGACGAGTTGAGATCCGACACACGGAGCCCGTCGCCCAGCGCCCGACCCAGGGCAGATGCTTATTTCGTGTTGCCGCCAAAAAGAGCAGAGAGCCCTGCCGCTCTTCCGTTATCACCACCCCCTTCGTTAGCACCTCCGACGGCCAGTTTCCCTCACTGTTGAGACCCTCACTACCAAGAGGAGCAGCGCGTCTGAGCCAGTCCTCATGTCGGGGCAGATGTGCACACGTGTGCACGCAGCCCACTGAGAGCTTGACCCGTGTCGCCCACTCACCTGCCACTGTGACTGCCTCTTAAGCAGAGACCTGTGGCAGGCATCTTCTAAGGATCTGACTTAGGTACCATTGTCCTTTCTCACCCCACAGCTGGGGGTTTAGGTCAGGACTGAGATCTTCCTGCTCCCAAGCCCCATCCTCCTGCCCTGCTTTGTGGCTTCAGTTAAAAGCCGTCCTGTGTCAGGAGGGAGGCGAATGTGGGGTCTGGCCGAGGGCTCGCAGCCACAGGTCTCGACTGCCAGCCTCGGCGGCACATGCGCTCAAATCAGGGTGAAGCAGAGAAGACTGGCACAGCCCTGTGCAAGGATGACACGGAAACTCATGAAGTTGTCCTTTTTTGTTGTTTTTACATTTTACACGTGAAACTACTGTAATATTACGTCAGTTATCCCTCGATAAAAAAAGTCTCGACTAAGACTTGAGGTCTCTGGCTGGTTCCAGCTCCCAGTGCTCCAGCAGCCTCTCCGCAGGGCGGGCGCCCCTCTGCCGTGAGCACATTGGAAGCGGCTCGGTGGTTTCAGGCTCTCAGCCTCGAGGGAGAGGCCCTTGGGGCACAGAGCTGGGCAGCTCGGGGTGGGCAGGCGGACAGGCAGGGCCGGTGAGGAGCCCCCAGCTGCTCACCCGCCATCCAGTAACCTTCAGCATCTTGTGTCTCTCTGTCCTTTTTCAGGGGTTTCTCCCGGAAAACAAGTTCAATCACACCCTTCCTGAGCCTGTTCTCCGAGACTCAGGCCCCCGCCGGAGGGGCAGGCGGCCCCGGAGCGAGCTCCTGAAGGCTCCCGCCCTCGTGGCGGACTCCCCCTCCGGGATGGGGCCTCTGTTCATGAACGGCCTGATCGCCGGGATGGACCTGGTCGGACTTCAGAACATGAGAAACATGCCCAGCATCCCCCTCACGGGGCTGGTGGGGTTCCCGGCCAGCTTTGCAGCGATGCCCACGGGCGAGGAGGTCAAGAGCACGTTGAGCATGCTGCCCATGGTGCTGCCGGGCATGGCCGCCGTGCCCCAGATGTTTGGGGTCGGGGGGCTCCTCAGCACCCCCATGGCCACCACCTGCGCCTCGGCTGTGCCAGCGCCTTTGTCAAGCACAACGAAGAGTGGCACGTCGGCGGCTGAAAAGACTGCAGAAGACCAGCCCAGCGGCCGCGATGTCAAAACGGACACGTCAGCTGAAGACAAGCCCGGTCCTAGTCCATTTTCCGATCAGGCCGAACCCGCAATAACTACGAGTAGTCCTGTGGCTTTTAACCCGTTTCTCATCCCAGGAGTGTCCCCCGGACTCATTTACCCATCCATGTTTGTCTCCCCCGGCATGGGCATGGCTCTGCCGGCCATGCAGCAGGCCAGACACTCGGAAATAGTAGGTCTGGAGAGCCAGAAGAGGATGAGGAAGAAAACAAAAGGGGACAACCCGGACCCCAGCCCAGAGCCTGCACCCGGGTTGGAGAGGGAGCCGGGCAGCGCCCAGAGCCGCCCCGAATCCAGGGCCCCCGCGCCCCCAGAGAGAGGACACGCAGCACAGGCCGGCGAAGGGGGCCCCCAAGACTCTAACAGTGTCACCAATTAGAACTTTTTCATTGAAGAAATTCTTATGACTTGTAAGTTTCTTATCCCATCAAGGTTTGTTACTTCCCTCACTTCACTGTCATAAGAACCTGTGTTTCCATAAGTACTATTACCTACCTGATTTCCCGTCTGAGAACTATGGTAACAGATGTTAATAGTCACAGGGTCTTGCCACGTCATCAGCTAAGTGTCGTTGACCTAGTGTAGGAGGCGCAGAATCCTCACTCCGTTACCCAGTCGTTCATTCCAGCAATCGTAGTTAGTGCAGACGTGGGGACACGCCCTGCCCCCTTCTCTTCCAAGTTTCCCACTTATTTGAGGAGGAAAAATGGCAAAGGAAAGCCGTCTAGGGATTTACCAGTGAAGAAGGGCCGAAGGAGAGGCAGAGAGCAGCTCTTTTTTCCGTGAGCTGTGCTGAATGGGAAGAATGTGATGGGGAACCAAAAAGCACAGAGAAAGAAGTGCTGGTGCATATTTTTTAGTTAAAATATTTCCCAGTTTTATCATGATTACTAAACGAGTAGGATAGGCAGAAGTATATAATTAATGGTTGAAACCACGTATGTTCATTTCTTTCTAAAACCTTACTGGTAGTAACACCTTTGTGGGTTTTCAGGCACCTGCAGCAAGAAGAAATACCGATGGGGCATTACTTGATACACACGCATCCCCCCTCTCCCAAGTTACCGGGGGGTTCTCAGTACGAGAGAGCTGTACACACCTTGAGCCGTTGCCGGCGACGATGGGGGTGGAGGACTGCACATGACTAGCGATGCCCCCGCCGAGGCCTCTTAGGGACCGCTCTGGCCACTGCCAGGCCTCCTGGCGCCTTACTCCACGCTCCCCTTCGCCAAGAGTCAGGCTCTTTCTGGAGCCTGCAAAGCAAACAGTCCCTCGGCACTCTTAGACTCGCCAGGGTTTGAGGTTTGTACCACCTCTTGGAATGCGACTGTGAAAAGTTTTTTTTTCTTCTCTCCGGATTTTTCTCTACTCGGTTTATATTTTACAGTCGGACCCGGATCCCAAAGCGTCAATTTAGTGGAGACCGTGTTGCAAATTAACATTATTCCCCCTTCTTCCTCAGCTGCCCAGGCTGGGAAGAACCCTCCGGCCCCCGGCAACCCTCACCTGCTTTCCTTTGCCCTCCCAGGTGGTCCCTCCCTTCTGATGGTGTCACTTTTCACCCACAGTTCACACTCTGAGACTTGAAAGAAGCTCATGGTTCAGTCCCCAGGGGCACAGGGCTGTGCAGGACCGTCAGAAATGTTGGAAGTGTTACTAGTACCAGTTTCACCTTTTGTTGTCACAATTTACTGTATTTTTTACTTTTTCTGTTACAGTTTTGCTATAATTTATCAGAAGGTCCAAAAGTTTGACATAACTATTTCAGTTTGCATTATTTATTTATGATGCTTTTGTCATTGTCTTTTATACATTTGGGATTATAAATTATGTAAATGTCAAAATGAGCATCTCAAAGAAGTCTGTTAAATCGTGGCCGAAAAAAAAAAAAACTCAATCAGCTGTATTTTCAAAAATTGGAGTCCCAGTTTTATGAATCAGAGTTATAGATCAGAAATTCTATAAACTGATCATATAAGAAGAAAGAATCCAGTAATTGAACAAATTCTATTTAATGACATCTTTGTAGCATAGGTGATCTCTAATGCTGACAACAGATTTCTTAGAAATGCTGCTCTCTCTATTTAACTAACATTTTGTTCAGTTTTGCCTCCAGTGGAAGCAGAAAAGGTTTTTTCAGCTGTTAAATCCTGAAAATCAATATAATTTATTTATGTAAAAAAAAAATCACTCAATTGATATATTTTTTGAACCTTTTAAGTACTAATTTTCTTTTTATCAAGTAGAAAAAAAACTGTATTTGCCCTAAATCCTTAAAATACAAATGCTATAAAAATTCATGTATCTTGAAAGCCTTACTGCAAATGAGTATTATAGACATCCAGCAGAGCCTGGGTTTTCTTTGTTGTCGTTGTTTTGTATGGAAAAGCTGCTTTCCCCAGGTTCCACTTAGAACCTACAGTAGGTCACAGGGTTCAATATGGATTTGATTTAAAAACCCACCAGCATGCTGAATCCCGTGTTATATCTTATCGAACCTGTATGTTAACTCTCTGGGTGTTTAGGCTTCTCTTTGACTGCTATTGTGTCCCTGTTTGCAAAATGAAAATGACACTCTGTGGATTATTTGCTCTGTAAGGCATAAGTGCTTCTTATGATTATTTTGACGTTTCCAAGAGCAAAAGCCAAATTTAAACTCTCTTCAGCAAACTTGAGCCTTTTCATCTAATTCCATGTCACTCACAGCCATAACTTTCCTTGATCATTCTTCACCCCATGTCTTACATAATAAATTGTCTGTGGTCTTGATCCTGGATTTAAAAAAAAAAAGTTTAAAAGTCAAATTTGTATCTGAGGACTTAAGTGGCACTTGGATATCTCTTGCTGCCTGGGCATTTTTATGAATGCATCATATGCACACAGGAATCCACTGTCTTTCCTAGGTGCCCAGTTTATGCCGGGCACCCTGTTGGGGGCTTGTTAAATATCATTCATGAGGGTTGGCTTGATTTACCTCTTGAGCTACCAGAGCACCCAGTTAAAACAGATGCCGTAGAAGGGGGTGCAGCACTGCACCTGCTCCCCAGACTTGGGGCCTGAACGCTCGCAGCTGATGCCTCCACTCTCTTAAGCCCCATTTCATAGGCCCCACCTCAGGTCACACACCTGGGGCTTCAGGAGGGAAACTCCGTGGGTTGGAACAGGCCCCAAAACACAGAAATGCCTCAGTAGCTGAAGTTCTTACAGCGCGTTAAGAACTTCGTGATCCTTAGCTTTGGGTAGCTGTGTCAGAAGTTACCAACGAGGCTGGCAGGAAAGTGCCAGAGTCTCGGTGAGGCTGAGCAGGAACCCCACCAGCCTCACCCTTGCTGGGTCCCTTGCTGGTACCAGTAGGTGGTGGATGAACAGCCTAGAGCATGGGTGGGCCGTGGTTCCAGAAGGCCTTACGGACCTCTGCTACAGTTTGCTTTGTAGATCTTTAGACTTGGGGAGCCCTCCTTCTGGGTAGAAGAATAAGTAGTAAAGAGTCTTGGTTTCACTCTTGACCTCCAAGCCTGCCCCAGTAGATTCTGCCTCCTCGTATGAGGGTGGGAGAGTACAATTAGTCATGTACGTTGGGCTAGTGTTTCAATGTTTCGTGCGTGTTTACCATAAGTGACCTCGTTTGTTCTCAGAGCACCTTGGTTGCTGGGTAGAGGGATGCTGGCGTCCAGTCTGCCTCACGAAAGCCAACGGAGAGGCTGCAAAGCTGTCTCATCAACCACAGAGAACAGAGCTGGGATAGACAACCCCCCAACCCCAGCAGCCTGAGGCCAGGACGCTCCAACCTTTGTGATACTTAGTCTGGGACCCCCTCAACCTCAGAGACCAGCTCTGACTGAATTACACTCGGGAAAATTGGCATCGGGAAACATGGAACAGTTGTGTCACACCCTCTGGAAAACTTTATGCTCTATTCATTTATACCTTAAAATGGTTTCTTGCAAGAATTACTGTTCATTTGCCTGGTCTAGAAACCACAAAAGGACCTCTTTCTCAGGTCAGCAGTGGGGTTCACCCAGCCCAGTGACTATCACCTTGGTTCTGGACCGTGGCTACTCAAAACCCAGTCTCCGAGGGATGGGAGCGCAAGGGCAGGTCCTCAGGACACACGGCTTGTGCTACCCAGTGGCCGGTATTGTGACCACGCTCAGCGGGGTATCTGTGGGGTAAGATAGGAAATAAGGGAAAGGGATGAATAAAGTACCGGCTCCTACGAGGAAGGTGTTCCCCGCGGTGCGTTTGGAAATGAAATGACTGAAGTTGGTGCTGTGGAAGCCCGTCCTGGTGTCCGAGCTCCCAAGGTCAAAAGGACAAAGTGAGCAACTAGGATGGGGGGCGGGGGGAGGAGAGTGGAGGCCCTGGAAGAGCTGTGGTTCCCCTGGCGGAGGCAGGAGCAGCATTCCCACCTTCTCTAAGCTTCAGTTTCCTCCTCTGTAGAACAGGGATTGTTATAACTTGAACCTGTAGGGTTGTTGATGGGGTTGATGGAAATGATCGATGTCAAGTGCGTACAACTGCTTGTTATATTTGAGTCATATACCTTTACTCCTTTTAAATAGCTGGTGAGGTGAGGATTGCCAGTCCCGGAACGATAAGATAGTTAAATTAGGGGTGTAGCAGGGGAATCAAGGGTGAGGAGAATCTTGCTCCAAGCCCCGAGGCAAGTACAGAGTAGATCTGGGGTTGGACTCAAAGCACCTGCAGGAAACAGGTTTTCTGACTGCCTCTGTCCCTATGACCCTACACACAGGAAAGAAGGGGCCTTTCCACGCAAGCCCGTTGATCAGAGTGAACTAAAGGGGTGAGGAGACTATTGTGGGGCTGGGGGACAGGGCAGCTCCCGGGTCTGTGTAGCCTCCGTCGGGGTAGGGTTGCCAGATTTAGGGGAAAAAAGACACCCAGTTACATTTTAATTTCAGATAAACTAATATTCTTGGTACACGTATATCCCATGCAATATCTGGTAGGTAATTATGCTAAGGTGTTTTTGGTTTATCTAGATTTCAAACCATTAAGGGACCAGGCATCCTGTTTTCTCCGGTCCCTTAATGTAATGATGCACATTTACTAGGAACTTCTTTGAGTGGGGCTTGTGCTTTATGGCCATATTCCCAATCCCCACAGTAACTCTGAGGTTATACCCATTTTACAGATGAGAGAACTGAGGCCCAGAGAGGCTAAGTAACACCCAATCACCCAGCTGATAAATGGCAAGGGATCTGGGGACACAGAGAAACCAATTCCAGAGCCATAAACTGGCCAATAATGGAGTCAGGGTGGGCATCTGGTCTGAGGCGTGGAGGAGGCTGCCCCTCAGTGCAGCTTTGTAAAGTAGCAGTAAACAGGGATGATGAGCAAGGGGAGAGGGGCTGATCTGGCCCGTGCTGCCCCCTGGCTACAGTGGCCAGCCCTGAGGCCAGAGGAGCCAGGTCACCCAGGGAAGAAGGTATTTCCTTCCCATCCTGCTGTACGAGCCTGGGGGCGGTCATGGCGTCTGGGTGCTTGGACTCCCCAGCCTGGGTCCAAGGGGAAGCATCCAGCCTTAGAAGGTGGAAAAGAAGGATGGCAGTGGGTTGTGTAACTGCTCAGCCAGAAGGGCTTGGGGGGAGGGGAGGAGTGCTCTGAGGCTAAGAGGAGAGAGGCAACTTGGCTTTAGGGTAGTTCCCCAACCAGGGATTGAACCCGTGCCCTCGGCAGTGAAAGCGAGGAGTCCTGACCACTGGACCGCCAGGGGATTCCCAAACTGTACTTTTTTTTTTTTTTTTTTTTTTTTTTTTTGCTGAGAGGCAACTTGCAAACAGACCATCTCCAAAGGCCAGAGCCTCATTTCAGCCCAAGCTTTGAGTAAGGACCTGGAAAGCAGGACCAGAAACCCCAACTGCAAGAGCTTCGGTCTGGCTTTTTAGTGTGAAAACTGCTTGCTTCTCGCCCTAGGGTGCCGTCTGCACCCACCAGGCCCTGGTGACCTTCCTCCCCCTGCGAGGCCCAGCCCCACGTCCGCTAAGGGTCCCCAGCACCACCTCCCGCTGCCTGCTCTGTGGCCCGCTGTGCCAGGCCTCGACACCCATGATCTCATCCCAAACGTGTTCCCCAGACGAGAACGAGGCCCAGGTGGTTGTCACCTCCTCCAGTGGCCCCGTGAGTGGAAGGACAGGAACCTAGAGGAGCGTCTGATTACAAAAGCGCAGGCCCCTCACAGTCTTCCTAGAGCATACAGCCCATCGCCTGGTTTGGTACAGCCCACAAGCCAAGAATGGGCTTTTAGGGCTTCCCTGGTGGCACAGTGGTTGAGAGTCTGCCTGCTAATGCAGAGGACGCAGGTTCAAGCCCTGGTCTGGGAGGATCCCACATGCCACAGAGCAGCTGGGCCCATGAGCCACAACTACTGAGCCTGCGCGTCTGAAGCCTGTGCTCCACAACAAGAGAGGCTATGATAGAGGCCCGCGCACCGCGATGAAGAGTGGCCCCCGCTTGCCGCAACTAGAGAAAGCCCTCGCACAGAAACGAAGACCCAGCACAGCCAAAAATAAATAAATAAATAAATTAAAAAAAAAAAAAAAAAAGAATGGGCTTTTACGTTTTTTAATAATGGAAAAGTCAAAAGAATACTATTTCACGACCCATGAAAAGCATACCAAATTCAGATTTCAGAGACCACGAGGTTTTCTTAGAGCACAGCCACGTTCCTTTACGTACTGTCCGGGGCTGTCTCCACCCCACACAGCGGGCTTGAATGGCTGTTCCAGAACCACATGGCCTGTAAAGCTGAAAATATTTGCTATGTGGCCCTTTCCAGAAAAAGCTTGCAGACTCCTGTCCTGGAGCATCCACTGTATTCACAGATTCAGTGCAAAAACTAAGTCATTTAAAATATTTTTATATTAATTCAAACGTGGTTTTGTATAAATATGAACCATACACTAGTATAGAAGAGTGACATCTACTTCTGAGATAAAACAGACTTCAAAGAAGTGCTGGACTTCGGGCCTGTCTCAAGTTTCCGCCTCCAAACCCCCAGGGCATCCTTTCACTTCAGAGGGAAAGTCAGAACCGCCTGTCCTGCACTCTCTCTCCTCCATGCCATGTCCTATTTGGGGCAAAGAAGAAGGAAGCCAGAGGACAGATGTGAAGCTGCCAGCGATAGAGAAGCAATTTTTAGAGAAAGGACCCAAAAAGGGCAGGAAGACGGGTGTTCAGAGGACACAGGCAGAGGGAGACACACGACGTGGGTTAAGGACCAGGAGGCAAAACCACCCATGCCTTGGGAAGGGGCCTGCAAGACGGTCCTCAGTCAGGGGCTGTGGGCTGACTACCTGCCGTGTGGGCTGAAGATGGACCTGGCGGACGAGCCAGCTTGGGTCATGGTCCCACCTGGAGCTCAGGCAACAGGAAGGCCAGATGCGGGGAGCTGAGTGCAAGGCAGCAGTGACTGGGAGCCGCTGGCGGGTGCCCTGGCCAAGGCTTACTGGCAGCCACGTCCTGGAAGCCGAGTTCAGAGGAAACAGGAAAGAGCAGCTGGGACCAAGTCTCTGCAGGGACAAGTGAGTTCCCGTCACACACCCGCCCACATTGTGACTAAGGGCAGCCGGCACACCTCATTGGGCCCCAGCCCATGGCCAGCTCGACCCTCTTGTGACAGAGAGCTGGTGAACTGGCCTCCCAAAGGCACAGGGCCCTAGGACACTGCCTGGGGACTTCCGGCCCATCGTGCTGTGCCACAGGCTGGGCTGTGCTCCGGACACAGATCAGATCGGGCACCACCCTGCTGCTGGGGGCCTCAGAGTCTGGTTGGGGGACAGGACTGACCCACAGAACTACCGAATCTGCCGGACGTTGCCCTCTCCTGACTCAGCACCAGGCAGAGGGACGTGAGACACTGAATGGATTCAAGGCTCCTGCGGGCAAGCATGGATTGTGCATGGGAGCAGCTGCCGGGGAGCAGACGTGGGCGATGACAAGGGGGAGGGCACGGGAGGGAGGAAGTGCCGCAGTTTTCAGGGGAGGAAGATGGGCGATTCGGCTAATGACTTCCTGGTAAATTTGACATCAATGCAAGTGGGCAAAAGTGTAGAAAGGAGTTTTAAAGCTGTGCCAAGGGCTTACCTAGAATAAATGAAGCCCCATCCGCCTCCGTCCTTTTTTGGGGGGATGACTCTTGGGTGAAGAGAGCCGTGCTGGGTGTTTTTCACAGTGATGGAAAAAACAGAGAGCTGTGGGCATGTGTCCCGACCTGAATGGCCATGCCCAAGGAGAACTAAGAAACAGGTATGTGTCCCTCTGGGGAGACCTCAGTGGCTCACGGGCCCTTTTATTCAATATATTGCAGTGTTCGTAAACTCGCATGCCTCCCGGGTGAGGCAGGTGACACACATGAGTGACACGGGCCAGAGTTAAGGCAATAAATTTAAGATTTAAGACAAACTTAAGACCGCTGGCAGCTAGAAACCTCTTGCCCTGACTAAAAGGGGCAGCGGCTACCAGCTACAGCCAATTGATGCCATAGAGGAATTTGGGCCTGTGTTGCCCAATACCCTGATTGTTTTTCAACGGAGGATGGAAATTCAGATATGTGTATAGAATCCCCAGATTTTTAAGTGTATGCAATAAATTCAGATTTTCAAAAACTCCAGGGGCAGATGAAGTCTGTTGACCGGCTGGATCCAGGGCACTTGGGAACAAGTCTGCTACTTGAGCGATGGCAGAGCCGTGGGCGTTGTCAGGCTCCCGATACGGCCCCCAGGTGACATGTGAGAAAGCAGAATCAGGATGCGTTTTTGTTTTTGTTTTTTTAATTATATTTATTTATTTATTTATCATTTTTGGCTGTGTTGGGTCTTCGTTGCTGCGTGCGGGCTTTCTCTAGTTGGGAGGAGCAGGGGCTACTCTTCCTTGCTGTGCCCAGGCTTCTCATTGCGATGGCTTCTCTTGTTGCGGAGCACGGGCTCTAGGTACACGGGCTTCAGTAGTTGTGGCTCGCAGGCTCTAGAGCGCAGGCTCAGTAGTTGTGGCGCATGGGCTTAGTTGCTCCGCGGCATGTGGGATCTTCTCGGACCAGGGCTCAAACCCGTGTCTCCTGCATTGGCAGGTGGATTCTTAACCACTGTGCCACCAGGGAAGCCCTCAGGATGCATTTTAAGGGAGGTGACTATCCCGTCCCCCACTGGGGTGTTCAGCTGGCTCTCAGAAGCAGGACACGAGGAAAGGCTCCGGAGTTCACGTCGGTGCAGTGCTGCCAGCTAGCAGCCCCCGGAGGACTGAGCTCTCCCCCGCAACGTCCAGGAAGACACTGCAGTCGCACATGGGGCGACCCTGGGCACCTGCCAACATCTGATGGGACCCCCCCGACCCCCTGGACTGAAGCAGCCGTGTGAAATCTCCTCAGTCTCATCACTGGGCCCCTGGAGCTCGGGTCCTGGCTGGGTGCGTGTGCCTGTCGTGTTGACACTTGGGCCTCACCCTTCTCTGTCCCCAGCGCATGCAGGTTCCTGAGAATCCTCAGGGTCTTACAAGGAGTGAGTGATCTCACCTGCGGCCACCCTGCAGGTGTGAGTGGGGGTGGAGAGCAGGATGGGGGAGGGGTCCAAGCTGCGCGCAAGCGGTGTTAAGCCTCGGTCCTGGCTCTGACTGAGAGGAGGCCAGACCGGGAGAACGAGATACCGGTCCCACGGCCCACCCCTTCCCCCATCCCCACTCCAGCTCGATCCAGGCTTTTCCATTCACAGATCCTAAACGTTCCAGGCTGGCAAAGAGCCAGGGGGGCTGCCAAAGCCCCAGTGAATGCCTTCGGGGGGACTGGGGTGGGGGGATGTGCAGGCCTCTCAGGTGGATTATAGGGGCCTGAGGAAAGCCCCCAACCCCAGTCCCCGGGCCCACAGTTGGGAGACCCTCCAACTCTCACCACGGTCCCTTGTCAAATCTCCCCATCGGGAAGCAAGCTGTGTGTCCGTAGGGAAAGGGCCCTCAACTTGTACTCCTGGCATGCGTGTGCATCTGAGAGACAGAGTTGGAGGGCGGGGGGCCTGGGGGAGCAGGAGCTCCCGCCAGCTGAGCCCCTGTGGCCACTTCCTTCCTTTCCCCAGACAAGTTGGAGATGATTAGCCTCCACTCAGGGAGGGGATGCAGACGCAGCCCCCCACCGTGGACTGGGGTATGGGAGGGTTTGGAGCCCCCTCCAGCTGTGCTCTCAGCACATGACCCACCATCCCAAACAGGCCCAGGGAGCAGCCATGGTCCACTGCCCGCCCCTTGGCCCCGCTGGCCCTGGCACCCCAGCCTCGTAAGCAGCAGGAGTTGAGAGATAAGACATCCATCCAAAGTGGCACTGTCTCTGCCCATTCGACTATGGGGGCGCAATGCTCTTCAAATCTGACCTTGTGATTTTGGCTCTCGATTATTCCTTGCGCCCTCTGGCTCCCCTCCCTTTCGTGCTAAGCCAGTCAGCGGGTCTGTGCTCATTTCTCAGGGACTTGATATGACAATGAGCAGAAAAGAAAAGAAAAGAAAAGAATCTCCTCCTGTCTTTTGACTTTCAAAAGCAGCCCCTGGCCTGGACACAACGTGACAGGTAAGAGCAAAGCTTCCCATACCGCCCCTCCCCCCATCTAGAAAACGATTCCTGAGGGCAAGAGGAGGGTCTGTCAGGGGGGACCTGCGGGGATTGGGCCAAAGGAGCCAGCCTGTCCCATCCCCGCCCAGGAGCTCCTGGACCCCAGCTGGCTCTCGGCAGCAGGACGCGACGTCAGCCCCACAGACCTCTGGGCTCCTCCCTGGGGGCCCGTGGCGCTGCCCTTCCCGCGTGGCTGTGGCACCCCCAGCAGCCCAGCAACACGTCCCCGAGCACAGACAGTGAGAGTGGCTGTCACCTGTGCCCCGGGCTTCACTTGGGGTCAGACCTTCTCGCCCCGTTGGACAACCCTCCTCCCAACACCCAGGGCACCAGCCGGAGCCCTGCGCCGTTAGAGGGTGGGGCCCGGGTATCGGTGGGGGGAGGGCAGTGCGGAAAGCCCACCCGCCCACTGTGCTCTGAGGGGCTGGGAGGAACCAGCCCAAGGGCCCTGCACCCCAAGTCAAGTGGGTGCTGAGTAAACCCCGCCCTGTGATGCGGGGGCTGCTCGAACGCCCACTGACCGACTTGGAGCCCAGCGGCTGTGAGCTCTCTGCAGGCCAAGAGCAGAGAGCCCAGCCAGGCCTCGGAGCCCCCTGCAAGGCCGAGAGAGAGAGGAAGCAGCGCCCACCTCCCTGAGGGTGGGAGGGCTCGGAGTTTATCCACAGAAGGGTCTCCGGGGGCAGCGGGATGCCCGGAAGGGACTCAGTTTCTGAATGGCTGAGGGCACCTCTCTGGGTCTCTCCTTCCCTGTGCTCAGTGGGGTTCCTGGGGTCCCTGCCAGCTCTGCTGCCCTGAGATGATGTGTCCCCCTCCCTGGGGGTGGAGGGTCCTCAGTCTAAGCTCAGCCTCAGGACTCGAGGCCCTCTCTCTGGCTGAAGCTCAGTTGACTGATGCTTCCATTTCCTCCTGGAGCTTGGAGCGGGGGTCCTGAGCCCACTCGGCAGGGTCTCCACCTTCCTGTTCGGCTATTCCCCAAGAGCCTTTTTATAAAGAGTTCGGCTGGGATCCAGGGAACTTTGGGAAAGTATGTATGGGACAAGCCAAGCTGTACTAACCTGTCTTCCTCCCGGAGCTGAAAGGGGCCAGGTGGTTCCCAGACAAATGCAGAGGCGGGCTTGGGGGTGGGGAGGAGGCTTGCACACGCTCAGGGCGGAGGTGAGGGTGGGGAGGCATGGCCAGAGGCAGCAGAGATGGGGGCCTGCTCCCAGGTGTCTTGTGTAGACACACATGAAACACACACACACACACCCCAAAAGTGCTTGGTTACGCAGCTACATAGGCATGCAAACATGGACAGTTGTGTGCTGTGTATACAGAAATATGCACAGGCACATGTACAGAGACTGCAGAGACGTGCTCAAACGTGTTCACACATACAGACCCGCACACACACGTATGCACGTGCATACACACAAAGGATGCAGATTGAGAAATTCCAGGCCAAACCTAGGAGGAGGGAGAGGGTCTGACCACCCTGATGACCCAGCTCCCTCACACACAAACACACACACACACACACACACACACACACCCCTTGGGAGGGAACCACTTCCTTCAGAGGAGCTTTTGGACTCAGGGCAACATGCAATCAAGACCTTGTGCTGGGAAAGAAGGCGCCTTTGTGTGCTGGGATGGGGCTGCAGGAGCAGCTGCAGTTCCTCCAGGATAAGGGCCAGGCCCACTCCGTTCTGTTCCTTGCCCCAGGGGAGGAAGGTCAGGCGGGGCCAGGGATGGAGGGCGGGAGTGGGAGCGCCAGCAGGCCCTGCACCAACCCTGGGTTACTGTCTCTGGCAGGCTGCCCAGAGCCCAGAAAGCCACTCTGACCCTCAGCCCTGGTCTGGCCCTGTCCCCAGAACGCCCCGTGGCTCTGCCCCCAGGTCTGGTGCGATGCTGACCCAGACCGAAGCCTGGCTCTGGCCTCAGGCTCCACGCTCGCCTTGTGCCAGTGGCCTTGCTTTTTTTTCAGCAGAGTGAAAAAAGGTCAGGCTCTCGAATTATAAAGACGTGAGGTTGAGTGCTGGCTCTGTCGCTCGCCAACGGGATGAACCTAATTTTTTTGAGCCCTAAATTCAAGTTCTTGTTACCGTGCTCAGAGCCTGGAGGCAAATCCTCTTTATTGATCCCTCAGAGCCTGGCGCCCTCTCTGTGTGTTTTATCTCCAGGCCTGGGCGGTCGGGCTGGTAGAGCATCCTGCCAGCTTCTGTTGCCCTGGCCCAGGGAGGAGGGCAGAACCCAGGCCCAGTCCCTGGAGCTGCCCCCTCTGAGTGCCTTCCTCCCTTTGCCCTCCTGCCTTTGTGGTCCTTGCCCCCAGCTGCAGGCACCCAGGGCCCCTCTGAGCCTCCTTGTCAAACTCTGAAGGTGCCTCCCCCTCCTCCCTGCTCCCCCGCCCCAGATCCAGCCTGCCCCCTGCTCCCTCCGAGCTGGGTTCTCTTCAGGCTGAGCCTCCAGCAAAAACAGCCCTGTGATCTAACTCAGGATTCAGCAGAGGGAGACCCAGAGGTGACTTCAGCACCATCTCCAGACACTGTGCTGGGACTATCTCCAGTCATTCAGTCAACAGATATTTACTGAAAGTCTACTATGCGCCAGATGGTGTTCCAGATGCTCGACATTCAGCAGTGGACAAATAGACAAAAACCTCCGCCCTTGTGGGCTCACGTCCCAGTACCATTACCATAGCGCACGCTGTTGGGGGCCTTGAGCGTCACACGGTCCCCCATGTCTACCCTGAGAGCTGTAATCATCCTACGCACACAGACAGCACTTCCTTCCTGTGACACCACAAAACTTGGGCATGTCACTATCATAGCTCTTTCTCTCCCCTCAGCCACCCTGCCCCGAGACCATGGGTATCTCAAGGGCAAGGGGGAGCCTGGCATAGATCTGGTATGAAGCCATGATTGTCAGACTCAGCAATGGCTTTCAGTAGTTCAAGTGCGTTCAGCTACCACTGCCCCTTGGTGGGTGTCTTTCTTTTGCTCTATCTGTAACTAGGCACTTCTCTTACAATGTATTTTTAATGTGTTATGTAATTGTGTATAATTACATAATAGTCAATGAATCTGTGTCCCTATTGTTAATAAAATTGTTCTGTTTTAGGAAATGACTTACCCTGAAGCTCAACTAACCTAGCGTGGGGCGTGTCAGGTCAAGTGCTCTGCTCTGTACCCGAGGTACAATTGATTCATCTGTTCATGCAGTATTAGTTGAACACCTGCCCCACGCAGACACGGAGTCGGGGAGTGGGAGCCCAGGGAGACCCCTGTCTAGAGGGGCCCCTGTCATCTAGCAGGGGACCAGGACAGGTAAGCAGAAAAGTGCAATTAAGTGGATGGAATGATGGGCTGGTGCTGCAGGAGCCTGAAGGGAGACCCCTGGTAGGCTGGGTGGATCAAAGATGATTATGCAGAACCGGGGACATTGATCTGAGACTTCAAGGAGCAGTTGGGTGTATTTTTCCGATAGAGATGAGAGAGGGGTGATCCAGACAGAGGCACCAGCATTTGCAAAAGTCATGGAAATGGGAAGTGCCTGATGTGTGTGAAGGAATGGGGAAATGTTAGATGTGCTGGGTGGGGCAGGTGTGTGTCAGGCTGGGCTGGAGAAGAAGCTGGCGCCAGATAGGACTGTGGATGCCAGGGAGAGCAGGGAACCCCTGCCACATGGAGGGCACCCAACCTGGCCCCAGAGCTGCTCCACTGAGCTCTCCCTGTTCCCATCAGAAGGAACCCTCTGGCTCAGCCTTGCCGTCCCCACCTCCAACCTGCCCTAGGAAACTCAGGTTTCGCTGTGGTCAGATTCCCTCTATTCTTGGCTTAGATTAAAAAAAAAAAAAAAAAAACTATGGGTGGGAATTTTTGTAAGAGCTCTTTATATATTGAAATTCTTGATTCTTTGTTACATAGCTATCTTGTTTTTTGTTTTTCTTTGCAGTTTGACCTTGATTTTGTTTTGATGGAAAGAAACCTGACATATTTTTGTTGTCATATTCATCAATCTGTTCATTTGACGTTGTCTTAGAAAATTATTGCCTATCCTAAAATTGTATACGGATTAGGATTCTTTTCTGGTTTAACTTCCAACATTTAAATCTTTAAGCCATCTGAGGTTTATTTTGGTGTAAGGTAGGGATCTAACTTTATTTTTTCCAAATTGTGAGCCAGTTGTCCAGTCCTGTTTAGTGAGTAATCCATCATTTCTGCACTGGTTTGTTTATTTTGTTCAAAATTCATTTCCTCTCTTCTTGATTTTGAAAGTCATACTTGCAATCTAAAAATTAAAAAAAATTTTTTGTAATTTTAAAAAGAGGAGTAGGAGGAGGCAGAGTAGTCCAAATGTCATGGACGTGTATGACATAAAAGGTGAGAGCCCTCCCCTGGGCTCAACAGTTTGTTATATATCATTTTATTATTAGTTTTATAACACTTATTAGATTTCCCTTTAAACAGAGAAGTACAAAGGAGAAAACCCAAGAGGAATCAAAATCTCTAGATAACATATACTGACATAAAATTATGCTGACATTAAAAAAAAGAATAATACACAATAGGGTTGGAAAAGTCAGGCCATCCTGAAAGATACAAAATGAAAAATCAGGGAATTCCCTGGTGGTCCAGTGGTTAGGACTCCGTGCTTTCACTGCCTAGGGCCCGGGTTCAATCCCTGGTGGGAAACTAAGATCCCGCAAGCCTCGCAGCATGGCCAAAAAAAAAAAAACCCACCTCTCTCACTCACTATCCTCCCACACCAAGTCCCTTGCCCCAAAGGTAACCAGCTACATTTCCTATTTGCTTTAGTTTGAAATGCATTTCTTTACCACACTCTGTGTTCATTTGTGGATGGGTCTATTTCTGGACTTTCAATTTTCCCTGCCATTTATCTCTTTGCTCTTCTGGTGCTGGTACCATACTGTTTAAGGTATTAGAGTTTCACCATATGTTTTAACAGCTGGGAGGGTAAGGCCTCCCTTACTGATCTTCATATACAGGGATGTCATGATTGTCTTGGTCCGTTCTGGCTGCTCTAACAAAGGACCATAGACGGGGTGGCTCAGGCAGCAGACATTTATTTCTCATGGATCTGGATGCCGGAAGTCTGAGATCAGGGTGGTAGCACGATCGGGTTCTGGTGAGGCCCCTCTTCTGGGCAGGCAGTCTGCCAGCTTCTCACTGTGTCCTCATGATGCAGAAAAGGAGCAAAGGAGCTCTCTGGGGTCCCTTCCATGAGGGCACTAATCCCATTCATGAGGGCTCTGACCTCTGTTACAATTATCTCCCAAAGTCCCCGCCTCCTCATGCCATTACACTGGGGGTAGGATTTCAATACATGAATTTGGGGTGAGGAGACACAGACATTCAGTCCATAACAATAGCTATTCTACACTTATTTTCCATGCCAACTTTATATTGTAAACCTCCCCCATTTGATCGAAAATTTGTTGGACTTGCATTATTTTTATGGGTTAATCTGGGGCTGGTTATCTTCTTTGAGGGACTGAATGTTCCTGTCATGAGTAAGGGCATGACTGTCTCCTGGGACTACATTCAGGTTCTCTGATATTTCTTGTTCAGGATCTTGAACATCCCTCCTCAGGGCACCTTAATCTTCATCCACGGGATGCTATAGCTGCCGCCCCTTGAGAGCAAGAGGACTTGAGGGGCTTGGTCACTTTCCTCTGGCACCCGAGGGCCCTCAGGTAGAAGAGGGAGTAGACATGCTCGGCAGGGCTCCAGGGATGGACCTCGGACCTCTGGGGGTCACACAGAGGCCGCCTTTGGCTCCACAAAAGGAAGAATGTTCTGTCTGTTGGAGCTGCAGGGCCACGGATTGAGGAACAAGCTGCCCAGGGAAGTGGGGAGCGCTTCATGGATGGCACTTTTCCAGTGTTCCAGGGAAAATGTCGCCTGTGCTGCCCAAGGGCTTGCTGGTTGGGTGGGGGGAGTGGGGGGAGGAGGGGCGCTGGGTCACAGGGCCCAGCCCTTCCACTCTGACCAAGTGGGAAGGTCCAAGGCTTCCCAGCACCCCCTCTGTGCCCCTCACCTTGCTTCAGTCTCCACAATGACCCCTCATGATGGGATGGTGTTAATCAACTTCACCTCCGCGGACAGTGAGGCTAAGCAAGGCCGAGAGACGTAACCAAGGTCACCCGGCAGCACTGGTGCGACTCGGATTCCCAAGCACATGCCCCCGCAGGCCGCCTTTCTGTGACTGTCCCCCGGGGGCCCCTCTTCAGAGTCAGGGCTGACCAGTAGGAGGCTGGACCACGCTCCCCACCCCACCCTCAGTCGGGGCACAGCTGCCAGGCAGGTGAGTGGCCCAGTGGACAGCGGGAGGCACCGCCAGCTCCTCTCCCATGCCTGGTCCCGCACGTACGTCTGCCTCTCTCCCCCGGGCAGCTCTCCGCTTGGCTCTCAGTGTCCTCCGGGGGCCAATGGGCTTCTTGATTCCAGGCTGCACATCTGGAAGTTGATGCTATTAAAACAAACCCCATTATATAACAAACAGACATCTGGAACCCGTTAACGCCGAGCTTTTAGAAAAAGAAATTGTTTTGGATGTGCTCTCTCCTAAGAATGTGGCAAGGAGCCCTCTCCCTGGCTGTCCAGGAACCTACCGGCCAGGCGGCTCCTCCTGGGCCCGTTTCTCAAGGTATCTCAGGCCAGACCAGAGGTGGGCCCGGGGAAGAGGCGGGGACAGACTCCCCCCCCCGCCACCGGCCTGGCAGCTTCACCATCTCCTGAGGGCTACGGCCTTGGAATGCTTCTTTCCAATTTCATTCAAATATTTATTCAGCACTTGTGTACCTACTATGTGCTGCTAACTCCATATCATTCACATGCCCACCCTAACACCCACACTGAGCCTAATTTCTCCATGATGGCTCAAGAAAACAGATCATGGACTGCCCTGGGTGCTAAACAGTCATGCTTTAACAACTCTGCACCTCTGCTTCCTTGGACGCGGAGCCTGAACACCTAAGCTAGTCCCCGGAACTCCCTAGCACCCTCCGGCCTCTCCCTGGATTGTCTTCCTCCCCTTCCTCCTTGGACCAGGTGGACTGGGGCTAAAATATTGAGGGGGCATTCATCCACAAATGATGGCATGGGGTTGTGGTAGTTCCCTCTATGAGTGGACCTTGATCTAGCAATGAGGATGCTTTATGAGAAATGTCTGGCTAATATTTTCAAGTGGAAATTTTACTTTTTTAATATTTTTCCCCAATATTTTGTGATGAAAAATCTCAAACATACAGAAAAGTTGAAAGAACTGGACAATGAACACCCACGTGAAACCACCACCTAGATTCTGCAGTTGTTAACACACTGCTGTTATCTTTCCATCTATTCACTCATCAGTCAATTGAAAAGCAATCTGCAGGTACCACTATACTATTCCCCTAAACACTATGCTTGAGTATCATTAACTAGAGATCAATCTTTGTTTTTGGTTTTCTTTGAGGTGAAATTGACATTCAATGAAATGAACAAGTCTGAAGTGTAAGATTCCAGCAAGTCTGACAAAGGCAAATACCTGTGACCCAAACCCCTATTACCATAGACAATTCACCATCAGCCCCAGAACATTCACCATGGCCCTTCCCAGTCAAGCCCCATGCGTCACTCCTCCAAGAAGCAACCACTATGCAGGTTATTCTCACCGTAGATTAGGTGTTATGGGCTGAACTGTGTTTTCCCAAAATTCATATGTTGAAGCCTTAGCCCCAGGACCTCAGAATGTGGCTGTATTTGGAGGTAAGACCTTTCAGGAGGTGATGAAGGTAAAATGAGGTCATATGGGTGGGCCCTGATCCAGTATAACTGGTGTCCTTAGAAGAAGAGATCAAGACACACATATGCATATGAACGGAAGAAAGACTACATGAGGACACAGGGAGAAGATGGCCATCTACAAGCCAAGGAGAGAGGCCTCAGAAGGAACCAACCCTGCCCAAACCTTTTTTTTTTTTTTTTTAAATAAATTTATTTATTTATTTTTGGCTGTGTTGGGTATTCGTTTCTGTGCGAGGGCTTTCTCTAGTTGCGGCGAGCGGGGGCCACTCTTCATCGCGGTGCGCGGGCTTCTCACTGTCGCGGCCTCTCTTGTTGCGGAGCACAGGCTCCAGACGCGCAGGCTCAGTAGTTGTGGCACACGGACGTAGTTGCTCCGCGGCATGTGGGATCTTCCCAGAGCAGGGCTCGAACCCGTGTCCCCTGCATTGGCAGGCGGACGCCCAACCATTGCTCCACCAGGGAAGCCCCCTGCCCAAACCTTGATCTTGGACTTCTAGCCTCCAGAACTGTAAGAAAATAAATTTCTGTTGTTTAAGCCTCCTAGCCTGTGGCAGTCCTAGCAAGCTAATACATCAGCTTTGCCTTCTCTAGAATTTCATACACTATGTATTCTTTTGTGTCTGCCTTAGTTTACCCAGCATAAGGCCTTTGGGATTCATCTATATTGCTACATGAGTCAGTACTGTTTTCCTTTTCGTTGCTGAGTAGTATTCCATTATATAAACATTCTAGTTTGTTTAGCCAGGGCAATTTATTTTTTAATGACAGAAGAATCATTTTATAACGTTTCTCTCTATTGTATGTTCTATATGTCATCCCAGCAACAGAGAAGACGTTCCACAGCTAGCCCTACTCAGCAGGGAGCTTTAGAACTATATGCGAAAGTCTAATCATCCTGAAATGTATATAAAACACATTATACATCCTGAAGTGAAAAGATGAGATTAAAGAAGTGGTGCATCATTTTTATCTCAGTGAATGCAGTTTACCTGTTTGGTTAATGACACTGGTTTTGGTGTCGGGGGCTTCGGGTTTGAGTCTTACTTGCTGTGTGACCTTGGGCAAATCACTGAGCCTCACTTTACTCACCCAAGAAATGAGGCTAATGATCCCATCCCTAAGGGTTGCTTGAAGACTGAATGAACTAATGAGTTCAGGGTGTTCCCAGTGGCTGGAAAGAGTAAGGACTCAGGAAGTGTTCCCTGTTGTGATTTGTCCCACTCAGCAGCCGTCAGAGCCAGAACTCTCTCATGATAGGGCAGCAAAAGTAGATTTCTAGGCCACAAAGGGTAGAAAATGAGCTTCCTGCACTGACACATATAATAGCTGAGACCCAGGAGCAGGGTGGTGAAGACCATGTCAATGTCAAATCAACAAGCTGCTGAGATCGATTAGGCTGATGCAATCACCACAGAAGTGATGCTTTCAGAGTTTCATAAAACACACTCTGAATTCTGGGATCCAAAAAGTGCTTCCAGTCTGCGCAAGTCTTACACATGTTTGGCCATTTCTATTTCTTATTTTGTTCTGTCTGAATGGGGCAGTTCAAAAATTTGTTTCACTTGGTCATGATTTTTTCTAGGGAAGTGGAAGTTTAAATCTGATAATCTAGAAACCCATCTTTTATAATAGATTTTAATTGAATATTTTCCTTCTGACCCAGCAGGAGAAATACATAATCCAAATGGCTGTCATTTTATTTTATTTCCCAAGTTCTTTTTCCTCCTGAAAAAAAATTTATTTTTCAACTTTAAAGTCCTTAGGAATTATTTTTTTGGCATAATCTATCCACTCTGCCCCAAGCGGTTTTGAAATGTTCATAATTCCTCTCAGATGATCTTTTCTGGCTTTTAAAGACAAAGAAAATATCTATAGTTTCACTTTGAAGCTCTTGAGAAAAAATTCCTGGGACGCTTACCATGTGGTAAAGGAATTTAAAATAAAAAAGATACATTCGGATTTGGAAACAGGGCTATCAATTGGACCCACTGATTACCTGCAGGATGAGAAGGATCATTTACCACAACTTCCCACGCCCTCATGGGATCTCAGCGTTGTCCGTCACCCATCACCGCTGCAGGTGTGTTAAAGAAATCCCCTTCCTCCTGCACGTTTCATGAGCACCCCGCTTCCAAAGGTTTGCAAAGCTCTTTTGGTAGGTACATCATGCTATGCCAAAAACAGAACTGAGAGCATCTGACAGCCTTTCCTTTCCTCACAAAACTTCACTATCACCAGACCCCAAAGATGTACAGAAAAACCCCAAACTTTCTGCTACCGACCAGGGTTCTTGGCCTTCCCCAATCAATAGAAATCGACTAGAGGCCAGACAAGAAGTTCAGGCAAGGCTTTGTCGGGGCCCCTGCTGCAGCAGATGGGAGAGCAAGCAACAGGTTCCCTTGCTTGTTCTCCTCCTGAGGGGAGGCAAGCTTATTTCTTATATGGGGTGAGGGTAGGGGTGTGTCCAGGGGTCGGGGCAGAGGGGTGGCTTCGGTGTTTTGCCCACCCCTTAGAGGGTGGTGTTTGCAGGGCGCATGCGCAGTACCCTGCTTTTGCTCCTGACACGCTGTTTTTGCTTCCGGGCTCTTCAAAATTGGCAGTTGGGTTTTTTGGTCTCTTTGTATCTTTTAGGTCCAGAATTTGCCCCAACTGCTCATGCACGCAGTTATTTTTAGTCCTGTACGGCTTCTTTGTATTTTGTTGCTGGAGGAGAGGTGTGTCCAGGTGCAAGCACTGCAGCAAAGGGACCCACGTGCCGGCAAAGGGTCCCAGGTCCCAGCCTGTCTCATTTCCATACCACTCAGTATCCACACACTCAGATGTCCTCTCATAGACCTAGTAGTGCATTTTATTCAAGTCAATTCCATTTGGTTGCTTTTCCTTTTTCTGATATATTTTTATAACGCTGCACAAGATGATCGATCCCAGTCATCGCTTCGACAGCCATGAAACCCGAGAACCTCTCTCTTTTTTTTTTTTTGAGAACCTCTCTTTAATTAAACCTCCTGGATTAGGACCGCCCTCCTTCCCAACTCCAAAAGTGCTACTACAGCAGAGCTCAAGGTCAGCCAGCAGCCAGGCCTGGCCAAGAGGGCTGGCGCCCTGCAGGCTGGACGGTAGGGACCCGCAGCAGAGAGAGACAGCCTTGCGTGAGAATCAGGTCTGCTTGGTTCCAGGAGAGGGCTTGGATCCACCAGAGAGCCGGGGCCGGCAGCTTTGGGTGCTCCTGGGAGGACCTGCGGAATCCCTCCCCGTCCCTTGGGACACAGAGCACTCCCTGCTGGGGCACCACAAGGCACAGCCAGCCTATCTGTCGGACCTGAGCCCTGGGGGTGATTAGAGCTGCAACAAGGCAAAAAGGGGATAAACTTCCCTCTTGGTACTGCATTGCAGCATCCCGTACGTTTTGGTATGTTGTGTTTTTATTTTTGTTTGTCTCAAGATATTTTTTAAAGTTCCCTTTTGATTTCCTCTTTGACCCAATAGTTGTTCAAGAGTGTGTTGTTTAGTTTCCACGTATTAGTGAATTTTTGTTTTCTTACTGTTACTGATTTCTAGTTTCATTCCATTGTGGTCAGAAAAGATGCTTGGGATCATTTCAGATGAATGGATAAAGAAAATGTGGTCTGTTCATACCATGGAATATTATTCAGCCTTTAAAAAGAAGGAAATCCTGCCATTTGAGATTTGGCTGAACCTGGTGGGTATTATGCTAAGTGACACGAGCCAGACAGAGAAGGACAAATACAGTATGATCTCACTTATATGTGGAATCTAAAAATGTTGAACTCAGTAAAGCAGAGAATGGAATGGTGGTTGCCATGGGCTGGGGGGCAAGGCGGGAGATGTTGGTGGAGGGGTGCAAAGTTTCAGTTATACAGGATGAATCAGTTCTGGAGATCGAATGACAGTGTGTGACTATCATGAATAATCTGTATTATGTACTTGAAATTCACTAAGAGAGTTGCCCTTAAGTGTTCTCACCACCACCAAAAAAACTGTGCGAGGTGATGCATGTGTTAATTAGCTTGATAGTGGTAATCATTTTACAGGGTATACATGCATCAAGATGCCACGCTGTATACCTTAAGTATATACAGTTTCTATCTGTCAGTTATATCTCAGTAAAGCTGGGGAAAATGTGGAACTTAAAAAAAATTTATATTGAAGTTTGGGGAAAAAAACAAAGACAAAGGGAAAATAGGCACCCAAAGGAAACCAACAGCCAGGAGTAAGAGGCTGCAATTTGCTCAGAATCACAGGAGTCAAACCACAACCTGCACAACAACATGAAAAAGAAAAAACAATAAGAGCATTAAAAAAAATCAGATGTGAAAGAAAATACTTTCTTGAAGTAGGAAACATGATTTTAAATTTAAGACGAGTTGGAGGAGAGGATGAAGACCTGGGAAACCAAATGGAAGAGAGAATGCAGAACACACAGCAAAAATAGCAAACAGAAATCATGCAGGGAAAACCCAGAGCCTAGGAGGAGAGAGACCCAGGAGACATCATATGGGAATAATACAAAGCCTAGAAGGAAAAAAGCAACACATGGAGGAGAAACCATAATTTTAAAACGAGAAAGAAATTTTTCCGTGGTTTGAAGACAGACTTGGGTTTGAAAGGGCTCATGGAGTTCCAGGCAGGAATGATGGAAAAAATCAGACATCTAGGCATAGCCTGGGAAGATTCCTGAATTCCATGATTAAAGGGAAAACTCTTATGAGCTTCCCGAATGAGAGAACAAGTTAAGAGAATCGGCCTGAAACCACACATTTTTAAAGTTAGAAAAGAGAAAAGCATCCTGTGCCAGCCAAGGTGCCCTTTACATACCTGGGATAGAAGAAGCTCAAAGGTCCAGAGACTCTCCCTGGACCCCGTGGAAAATGCCTGACAAAGAAATCTAATCAGGTAATAAAAGAGTCAGTTTGGAGACGAGGTGGAGAAAAGAGGAAGCCATCCATGGTAGCTGAGAACCTACCAATTTATGTATAGTTAGCTCCAAATGGATAATGACAGATGAGATGGAATTTGTAATATAAGCACTAAATAAGTTAAAAAACAAAACAAAACAAAACAGAAGAGAGATGCGATAAGACCCATTGCTAACCTACAACTGAAAGTGCTGAATTATCTTGACAAAAGGTAGGAGTTGAGGAGGGGGGAAAGGGCCAGCAAAAGCATTTACAATATTTCTTATTGGGTGGGGGAGAAGGAAGAAGGAAAAAAGAGACCCTGGGTTGGAGGAATTGATTGGTACTTTGTAGACATATAATAGAAAGTGGTTTTTTTTTGTTGGTTGGTTTGTTTGTATTTTATGAAAACCAGAAAAGGAAGGGTCAGCACCGTGGAAGGCAACATACAGTAAAGCTTCCAAAATGAGAAAGCAAAAGAGGAAAGACCAGCACCTATTGTCAATTGTTCCATCTGTTCCTTTTTTTTTTAATTAAAAAAAAATCTTTTATTATGGAAACTTCTAAACACACACTACAAGAGAGAGAAGAAGACAAAGACTCTCCATGGACCCACTCCAGGGTTCAGTACTCATTTTTTTTTAAGCTGGGAAAATTTGATTGTCACAAACCCTGTACCATTTCAGTTTTTAATTTTCCCAGCAGTTTATTTAGAATTTGCACACTTTTGTACAAACTGGCACTCCTCCTCACTGATCAAAAGATTTCTTCTCCTTTAGTTCTTATTCTGATCTCCAAGAACTCCAAAAATACACCGTCAGAAAAAGGCAAGGCACGGTCTTTTCCTGGTAAACATTTTAGCTTCTTCAAGATTGACTTTTTTTATGGCAGAAAACTGGCAAACACAAAATGCTAAATCTTTCTGATTTCCAAGATTTAAAAATCCTGAAGTTTGCACAAAACTTGTGGATTTTTTTGACAGGCTATATTAACCAGCGTTTACCTTCATTCACTAAGTAAGTGACACTTGGCTTGGAATGGTATCAATCACTCGATTTTGGTGCTAGGTGTTAATGATTCTGGAAAACTCTGTACCATCACTTAACTCCCTGGATAGCCTCTAGATCCTTGGTGGAAAATGACAACAGACTGCCCTTAAAATAATCACAATTACCAAGAAAGGAACCACAGTCAACGTTGGTTAAGATGTCAAAAACTGAAGAAGAATGAAACATGTTTGCAAGCACAGAGACAGACAGGCCAGGCGGGTGGGTAGGCTGATGACACCAGCCAGGTAGGAAGGGCCACGGAAATGCCAGCACCAGTTGGGTTGTTGCCAAACATTCATATTTTCCTTTGTTTTTTCTTTTCTTTCAAGTTGAAAACCTGTGGGTTTTTTTGTTTTTTTTCACATTGCCACAAAACATATAGCAAAGCCATGTTTAATAATTTACACACCTGGTTTCAGGTACTTTTTGAAGGCGCTGTCATGTTTCTGCTGATTCTAAATTTGTTTTCCTCTGGGAACCTGGGTGAGGGAGCACCCAACCTTTAGGCCCTCAGGTCCCCCCTCCCCAGATCTGCACACACAGCCCGGGATAAGCCCTATAAGCCTCGGTTTGGGCCCCGCCCTCCAGCTGTGGAGGGCTGTGGTTGGTGGAAAGTCACTGGGGCCTGGCAGCCACTGCACACCCTGTGATCCAGACCCGCCAGGGCCCTTTCCTTGCTGCCCTTCCTCAAACCTGCACTTCTCCTCGGCCCCGTCTAAACATCCCTCCATCCTCACCCCAAATCCAGGGGGAGAACCTCACCTGCCATTTAGCACAAGGAGCCCCTCCGCCTCTCCCCGTTGCACGTGCAGGTACCCTGCTTCCCGCACCTTCCTGGTCCTCCTCCTCTTCCATCCTCTTCCCTTGGGCCTGGCTCCTGTCCCTTTGGGGGCCTTGCTTCCCTTTCTCTGGGCCTCCAACCTCTCCCTCTCCCTGGCTCCTTCTCCTCACCTAGAAACACGCCTAGCTCCTGATCAGAACCCCCAGCCGCCTCTGGACCTTCTCTGGACTCACTCGTCCATCTGCCTTTGCCTCCCCGCACCCTCCTTCCCCCACAGGCACCGTCTCCACTCCTCACCCCTTCATTCTGTTTCAGCCCAGCTTGGTCCAGGCCAAGGGCCCCACTGCCCTCTCATTTGGTCAGGAAAGCCAAGCCCTCACCTGTTGCTATTCTGAGTCTCCTCCTGAAGATGTCTCCCCTCCTGGTCTCAGCTGGCATCTCTCCCCACTCCCCACTCCCAAGTCCCTTCTGCTCCTCTGCCCTCATCTTTCTTATCTCCTTCACTGACTCTTGTTCCTCGGTTTTTACCTTAAACGTCCCAGCTTTCTTTTCACACCACACAGACTCCTTTGGAGAGGGATCTCTTCATTCCCATGGTCTTAACTTCTGCCAATAGTTAACTTCTCTCCAATTTCGGACAAACCAGATCAGGCAGGTTATGAACCTTCAATTTGTTTTTGTTATGAAAACTTTTTCATGGCCGGTGGGAGTCTTCATTTCCCCCTGTATTAGGAGCCATCAGCCCCTTCCAGGGAGGGTGCCCCTCCCCAGGACAGAGTGTAGCCATCTCCTACCTCCTCCTGGACCTTGGGTGTCTAAAGTCTGAGCCCTCCATGTGGGGGAAACCACTTTTTCTGTTGCTGACAATTTGGGTTCTGGATATGATGGGCAATCATGGCTCTTCCTTATTACGGGAAAAGGAGAAGGAAGTTTGGGGAGGAGAGAGGGAGGGAGAGAGTCGGGGAGAGAGGGGGGGAGAGGGGAAAGGATGGGGACACAGCGACCCGAAGCAGAAAGGGTGGGTGGTGGTAGAGCAGTTGCCTGGGAGGTGCCAGCTCAGTGGAACAAAGAGCGGCTCGGGGCCTCAGCCAGCTGCCCAGGTAGAAAGAACCCTCACAACCTCTGACCTGGTGCCCTCCCCCCCAATATCTGGGAGGCGTGAGGTCCCCAGGACCACTAATTGGCCACCATCCGTGTGGGATGGTGTGTATGGGGGGGCTCTGATCTTGCCCTAGAAGCACACAGCCCCCCACCTCAGCTGGGAAGGAGCAATGGACAAACAGGACACCCAGCTCCTCCAGGGCACCTGCAGGCACCTCCAAGTCAATGTGACCGCCCTCCACACTTTTGTCTCCTCTCTTTCCCTGTCACAGCAAAAAAGGTCCCCAAGCTGGAAAACTGGAGCCCTCCTGGAGCCCCTCAAAAGTCACTGAGGCTCCCTGTTCTCCTCCTAATCCTCCTGGACGCTTTCCACTCCCTTCCATCCTTTTTTTTTGGCTGCGTTTGGTCTTCGTTGCTGCGCGCGGGCTTTCTGTAGTTGTGGCGAGCGGGGGGCGACTCTTCATTGAGGTGCGCGGGCTTCTCATTGTGGTGGCTTCTCTTGTTACAGAGCACGGGCTTTAGGCACGCGGGCTCAGTAGTTGTGGCTCACAGGCTTAGTTGCTCTGCGGCATGTGGGATCTTCCCAGGCCAGGGATAGAGCCCGTGTCCCCTGCATTGGCAGGCGGATTCTTAACCACTGCGCCACCAGGGAGGTCCCTCCCTTCCACACTTGACTGCATGCAGCAGTTCCGGCCTGCGCCCTTGGTGCTGGCACAGCCTGCTGCCCTGTCCCCCTCCCATCACCCACCCGGGGACTCCATGGCCGGTAGCTGAGGGGGACAGAGGGAGGCATGGGAGGAGGAGGTGTGAGGGAAGGGGCCTGCAATTGCAGACGCACTCAGTAATGGACCACATGGGCAGTGATGAGACGCAGCAGGGGAGGAGGGTGCCCTGATCCCAGCACAGCCCCCGGGTGGGGGAGGGGAGGGAGGGATAAAGTCCCACCGTGGGAGCCTCCTGCCTGGCCTTTCCCAAAGGAACTGGGGCTGCCGGCCAACATCAGTGCAGCCAGGAATGTGGGAGCCCCTGGCTGCGGAGGCTCAACCTGGGGAAGGCCCTGCTGGTCACATGGTGGGTGGCAAGAGCAGGTGTGTGGGCCGCTCTGGCTGGGGGTCAGAGAGGTCAGACCCTGGCTGGAAGCCCTTTGAATAGATGCCAGATGTATTGTCTAGCACTAAGTGTGAAACGGCAGGGAGACAGAGCCTGGGACCTCGAAGGGGTGCTGGCCATTGACTCTGACCTTGGCCCTGACCCAGCTCTCCAGCCAGCTCTGGGAAGCCTGGTAACTCTCCCTCCAAATGCCTGTCCTCTCTCACCCTCAGCATCTCTTGCCTGGACCACCAGCCAGTGTACCCTCCTCATGGCTACAGGGGGACCCACAGTTCATCCACTCAGCAAACACAGGCAGGAGGTGGCGCCTGCATCACAGACTATCTCTTGGGAGGGCAGCTCCATGCAGAAAGACAATGACCGTGGCACACAGGAAGTGGCAGGCGAGTTGGATTCACAGGGTGAAGACCAAGCATCTCCATGCACCACCACCAAGCCTTCAGCCTGAAAACGGCCCTCCCCATCCCAGAAACATCCCCTCCAGAGAGCCCCGCTCTCATTGGAGCTCACGCCCCACCAGGGATTCTCTTGCCCCTCCCCCTCCCCAGGTCCCTCTCCTGACCTCCCCGCCAACCCCCAGGCTTCTCCGGACTCTCAGCCACCTCTGCCTCTCAGTCCCAGGTGCCTTGAGCACAGAGCCTGGGGCCCACCTGTCTGTGCTTCCAGCAGGGAGCCAGTGCGCGGCAGAGGTCCCCGAGCATTAGGAATTAAGGCAGAGAAGGTCTGAGATCAGGGCAGTGTCTGGGTAGAGGTCAGGTTCTGCCTACCCAAGCATGAGTTTTCCATGGCAACGACCACCCCTCCCACCCCCGCCTGGTGAGGGTAGCCCCTTCCTCCCCGGCCTGGCTCAGCTGCTCTTCACCCGCGCACCCCATGCCTGCCTCCTCTGTAAGCAGTGGTAATCCCGTGTGGTTTTTACTCTGGTGTCCATGAATAGGAGAGAGAGGAAAGCAGGCGAGTCTTCCCAGGGCCTTGCATCCGCCCCTCCAGCGGGAGCGGCTCCCGGGCCGCCTGCTGGAAGCAGGCCAGCTTGCCATGCACTCCCCTCAGCGCCTGCCTGCACCGAGGCCTCCCGCTCAGGACCGCCTGGCTGTGGCTGCCCTGAGGCTGCACGGGGACTGCAGACCCCTGCCCAGCGCAGCTCGGGACACCCTCCTCTCTCCCCACACTTGACCACACGTGGTCACCCAGCCCCACCCTAATGTGCCGTCTGACGTCTGGTGTGCCTGGCACCTTCCAGAATCCTCCCCACACCCACAGACTGCTACCAAGGCCTGTCAGCTCTCTGTCCTGAAAGCCTTTGGGATTCACCCCGTTCCCCCCACCCAATCCCCCTCCCCATCCCTGTCAGCCTGGTGGTTGAATGTTGCAGGCGCTGCCTCCCTGGCGCCCTGCCTGCTCAGAGCAGTGGTAGCCAAGGGACATTTTTGGAGGCAGTTCTGTATGTGTCGTTCCCCTGCCGTAAAGTCCAGACTCTTCGGAGGGGATTCAAGGCCCCTCTTTTCTGGCGCCTGTCAGTCTCTCTTGGGGCCAGGCCCCCCCGCTGGAGCTCTGCCGGGCTCCTCAAACCCGCAGGCTGTCTCCTGCCCCCAGGCCTTGCACATGCTGCGCCCGCCACCTGGATGCTTTCTCCCCACAGTTGATCTCTAGTGGTGGTTGTCTGTGGAGATGTCTCTGATCCTTTCTCCCAACTCTGGTCACTTCTTCCTCTGCGATCCCATACCTCGCTGTGGTCCGTGACATAATGAGTATCGCATTCATTATCCCTCTCTGATTGCAGGGCTGTCTCCCTGTCTTGGGTTGGGTTTCCCAGAAGCACAGCTGGAAATAGGGATTCAGGAACATGAGATTTATGAAGGGAGGCCTCCCAGGAGAAATGCATATGGGAGGGAGGGAGGGAGGGAGGGAGGGAGGGAAGGAGGGAGGGAAGCAGGAGAGGGAAGGGGCAGAGCAAGAATGGGATCCCAGGTGGAGTCTAGATGTGGCCTGATTGGGGGGCAGGGGTGCTCTGGGATATAACCACACTGCTGGACTGTCCCCTTGAGGTGAGGAGGGCAGCCCGTCATATCCCTGTATCAGCCAGTCACTGGCTGTGGGATGGGAGGGTTTGGAACTTCCCAGGGGAGGCGGCTCTCATTAGCCAATAGCAATCCGCAGGAGGGGCAGCTGTGGGCATTAGGCATTAGCAGTGGGGGTGGGGGGTGGGGATTTTGAGTGCACTGGCCAGGGACAGGGGGTCTGGCAGGGTACCACCAGCATCCACCACACCCCCTGTCAAGTGGGACCTTTGACAGATTCTGAATGAACGAGGAGTATGTGTATTCTTGACCCATCCAACCCTGACCTTCCCCAAGCCCACAGCTGCGATGTTGTCCTTGGAGGTCCTGCATTTCAGTGAGTGAAAGAAGCCCAGACATCCACCACCCAGGGAAGGACTCTGAGCCCGGCCCCAGGTGTCTCTTATGTGCCTGGCTGTGCAGATGGGACCTTTAGCCAATGTTCTCAATTAGTCCTCGTAGTTGACCATTTTACAGATGAGAAGACAGAGGCTCAGAGGGGTGAAGTGCCTCCATGAAGGTCATGGGACTTGTGATTGGAGGTCTGATTGACTCCTTCCACCAGTGTGTGAAAGGCCTCAGAGCTGAGCCCCTCCTGCCCACCATAAGAGACTAGTCCCGGGTCATCTCTCAGCCCCACAGCCTGGCTCAGCTAAACCCAGGATCCCCAAGGGCCACATCTGGCATTTGCAATGGTTGGGAGGCCCACACATGTATTTTGCATATTATTTGCATAATGATCACATCTGGTTTGCATGTGTCCATGCTGAGGGCCCGTCAGCGCTGCACAATTTTTAAGTTGCTTCTAAGCAGCTCTCATAAGTCCATCACCCGGGCTTTACTGAGTCCAATTTCCCAATTTCTGGACTCTCTCTCAGGCACTCACCTTGGGGCTGCATATCTACCCACTCCAGGTCCCAGAGAGGCCATGCTTCTGCCCAGCTGGAAGGGGCCACTCCAAAACCCCTGCTCTGAAACGCATGTGGATTTGACAGTAACCTCTTTTGAAGGTGTGGGTGTAATCAAAATGCTAGCTGGGCTTTGAGCATGCTAATGTTTATGTTGAGGAGAGAGTGGGCCCTGGTAGAGCCTTGCTACACAGCACTTCCAAAGGTGCCTCACGTGCAGGAAGGCTGAGCTGCACAGGTGGCTCGGGGAAGGGGGAGGTGTGCTTCTCCCAGTGGCAGGGGCTCATCTGCGATGGGAAGGGCTTGTGCCAGAAAGTCAGCAGTTTCAGTGCTATTTCTGTCTCTTTCAGGGGAGCGACATTCCAGAAAATTTTGTGAGGCTCTCAATGATCTTATGTGGTGGGGCCTCAATGAAAAAGGAGAACACATCCTGGAGCAGGTGGATGGAGCCCGGAGAGGGGAGAGGAACCGCCTCGGATTCTGAGAAGTGCGTGGAGGCAGGCAATGGGATGCCAGGCTCCACAGGAGCTATGTGTGAACTCACCATCTGTCTCACTGCAGCTTCCTGGGATCCATTCTCTCGTCTTCTCTGCTCTTAGGACGCAGTTCTTCCTACTGCCCCTGGGAGCCGGTGGAAGAAGGAAGGAAGCTCCGGAGTCTGGCAGACGTGCCCACTTATGATCGCCCCCCTGAACCCTAAATGCAAGACTACACTCATTCCTGTCCAGGTTTATCTTGTCATCCTGATGGCATCCTCCATTTTTTCCTGAAGAGAGAGGTGGCACATCTGTCACCAGGGGCTAAGGAAAGTTGGGAAAATCTGCTTCTGCACGTGTCTGGAAGTGGACTGGGGTAGACAGGCTGCGTCTGGATATGGCTGTGCACGTCCCTGGGAACAGAAAGCCTGATCCCGTGTGTGGCCCCTCAGCCCACCTCCATCCAGGTGCGGAAACTCCAGCCCGAGTGGGGGGAGGACACGACCATCTGTCTTCCTCCCTTGCCTCTGGCCTCCCTAGGTTTCCTGTCTGGCAGATGCAAAGTGGCCTCATCATCTGCGGTGGGGGGGACCCCATCTGCTGGCTGGATACAGCCAAGACCCCGAGCATCTCCTCCACCCATGTCCTCCTCCCCTACCAGGATGTGGCCCCAGTGCTGGCTCCCGAAACTGTTCCAGTTAGAGAGGGAGCATGGTGTTTGATGTCAACCACCTGGGGAAGGGGGAAGCAGGGTCCATCTGTCCTCTCGGCCCTTTGTTATGTGGGCTTTTCCAAGTTCAGACAAGGCCCAGCCTCCTCCCTCTGAGTTGTGGGTCCCACATCTGGGTTGAGGAAGGGAGTGAAAGGAAAGGGTGGGACCCCTTGGAAAAGGATCAGAGCTCTGGGGCAGGGAGGTGGGGAGTTTTTTCCAGAGCCAGATGGGCAGTGCTGCCAGGCAGTCAGAACCCAGCCTAGGGGGAAGAGCCAGGCTCCGTTCATCTTCCACTCAGATGTCTCTCACTTTCTGAGAAGTAGAAATTCAGTGGCTACAAGATCAAGATCATGTTATGGATACTGTGTATCTTGCCCAGCGAGATGGACATCTTTGTTAAAGTCTGGAGCACATTGGGTGGATTTGTGGCGGAGGATGAAGGCTGTCTTAGGCATCATTTGCTGGGATCAGAAACCTACTGGAGCTGGCTCAAGTGAAGTGGGTTATTGGAAGCAGACAGAGGAAGCCAGTCACCAAATGGCAACTCACCGTACTTCCCCCTGAGTACACAGCCCCTCCACTCTGCCCCATTCTCCTCCTGCAAGCTCTCTTCCTCAGCTTCCCTATAACTCCCGCAGAGCTATGGCTACAGGGTGCCCTGGCCTGTCCTCTCACTACCCCTCAGGGACCCTGTAGTGGGTTGAATGGCGTTCCCGCAAAATCCATGTCCACCTAGAACCTTAGAATAGGACCTTATTTGGAAATAGGGTCTCTGAAGATGTAATTACTTAAGATGAGGTCAGACTGGATTAGACTGGGACCTAAATTCAATGACAGGTGACCTCGTAGGAGGAGAGGACCCAGAGACACAGAGAGATGAGGGCCTTGTGAAGAAGGCCATGTAGAGACAAGAGAGAAGGCCACGTGAAGACAGAAACAGACATTGGGAGATGCAGCTACAAGCCAAAGAGTGCCAAGGATGCCAGAAGCCACCAGAAGCTGCAAGAGGCCAGGAAGGAATCTTCCCTGTGGCCCTGCTGGCACCTTGATTTCAGACTTTTAGCCTCTAGGATTGTGGAAGAATAAATTTCTGTTGTTTGAAGCCACTATATTTGTAGTAATTTGTTACAGCAGCCCTAGGAAACAAATAGAGTCTCCACCTGGAAGCCGGATCACCCTCAGCCTCTGCGTTTCAATTTCAAAGCCCAGGAGAGAGAACAATTGGCCTGCTTGGCTCAGGTGTGTGCCGGCTCCACCCCTGCTCCAAGACCCGTGAGCCAGCATGGCTGGGAGAGGGCAGGGGCGCAGATGTGGGCTTCAGATCTGCCCTAGTCCAGCACCACTGATAGCATCGCTTTCCCCAAAGGGTGTGAATTCACATCTCAAAGTCCGGTTGGAGAGAGGCCTCTCCAGGTGTGCCTCAGGGTTCTGTGCCTTCTGCACACCTATCTTTACTTGGGGAAAGACACAGGTGGCTGTGATCACCTGTGTGGATGAGACCAAGCCAGGAAGAAGTGGCAGTCTGTTGGAGGACAGAAGCAGGATTCAAAAGGCTTTTTGCAGCTTAGAAAGCCAACAAGATGACATTGAATGAGGATGGCTGTTAAAGGTCAACTCTTGGGTTCCAAGAGTCAGTTTCACAAGGGAAATATGGAGGAAGCCTGACTTAACAGCAACTCCTTATGAGAAAGACCTAAAGGTTTTCTTTGACCAGACACTGAAAATGGGCCAGTGCTGCAGTCCAGCCTGCTAAGAGCTTTAGTTGCACAAAGAGAAGCAGAGCACCTTTGGCTGGGCTGGAGGGGTGACCCGCGTTCAGAACTCCGTGCAGCCAGAGACCTGAGAGAGACAGAGATAAGATGCACTCCACCAGGAAACCAGAAGGACAGCCTGGCCACCAGACTGGGTTGCGGAGGATTCGCGAGCAGAGAGGGGTTAAGATGTCCGGGGAGGGGTAGGCAGAGTTATCAGTTGTCCTGGGCACCTCGGGACAATGACGCTGCGGGGAGGCAGAGCTAGCCAACAGGGACGATCTGGGGCCTATTCCAAGGAAGTGGCTGCGAAGGTGTTGCTGGCGCGTCCCCAAACACGGTCATCTCAGCTTCAGAGCCCTGGACCGCGGTCCCCGGGCGCACACGGGTTTTTAAGAGCAGTGTGTCCCGCGGGTGGGCGCTCTTAGACGGCCCCGCGTCCAGGCCGGCCCCAGGGTTCTGGCTCTGCTTCTCGCCCGGGTGCACGCGGGAGACAGCGGCGGATGGGTGTGTTTGGGGGGCCTCCCGGGGCGCGACGGCCTGCGCCCCTGCCACCACGGGGCTGCTCTCTTCTTAACCTCTCGCTTGCGGGCGGCCCCTCGGGCGTCAGCTCGGAGCTGGGGCGGGGGGCCGGCGGCGGAGAGGGGGCCGGCGGAGGAGAGCGACGCGGCCCCAAGTTTATGCTAATCCGCGCAGAGCCCGCCTCCCGCCTCCCCTCGGCGGCCCCAGGCGCGAGCAGCGCCGGCCACTCGGCGGGACGCAGCCGCCGCGAAGCGCCAGGCGGCCGGGCCAGCGAGCTCCGGGGGCCGCGACTGGCGGCGGGACCCAGGCGGGCGAGCGGCGGGGCGGCGGGCGCACACCCGGCGGGACACACTGGCCCGCGCGGGGCCAGGTGGAGACCCGGGGGCCGCGATGGGTCGCCGCCGCCTGCCGGTCTGGCTGTGCGCCGTCGCGGCGCTGCTCTCGGGGGCGCAGGCCAAGGGCACCCCGCTCCTCGCGCGGCCCGCGCCGCCCGGTGCCTCCCGCTACAGCCTCTACACGACGGGATGGCGCCCGCGGCTGCGCCCGGGGCCGCACAAGTAAGCGCGGGCCGCGCCGCGGGCGGGAAGCGGGAGGGATGGGCCCGGGCGGCGCTCCCACCTGCCCCGGGAGCGCGCGGGGGCCCCGGGCACCCCAGGAGGAGCCCCCGCCCGGGCGGGCGCCCCACGCTCCGGGGGGCTGCGGGGCTGGTGAAGGAAAAGAAGCCGACGGGGCCTGGCGCGGCGGCTGGGGTACTGGCAGTGCCCGCGGAAACCTTTCCAGCGAAGTAACATTTTCCAGCTGCGCTGTGTGCAGACTCCGGGCGCTGTGGACCAGGTGGAGGGAGAGGAGGGAGGGCGGGCGGTCCGCGACGCGGAGCATGCGGGGCCACCCCCATCCCGTGCCAGGGCCTCTCATCTCTCCCCTGCCCCGCCAGGTAGGAGATGGAGGCCGTGCGCCCGGCGGCTCGACCCCTCCCGTGCTCAGCCTGGACCCCTGCGACCCTTTGGGAGGCCCAACGTAGCTGGGCCGGAGAGCTGGTGGGGGCTCCTGGGTCCTGGGCCCGTGTTGTGGCTCCAGAGCCCAATAGCAGTCCACAGGTGGTCGGCTTATGCCAGGCAGCAGCCTCCCTAGCCCTTGTGTCCTCCCCTGCCTCAGCTTCTGGTCTTTAGTAGCTTCAGGTGAGTTAGGGCCTCTGCCTGGGGTGCTAGCTGAATGTGAACTCTAGCTGAGTTTGAGAGGTATTATAGGAGGAGTGTACCCAGCCCATGGCTGACACTCAGTAGGCCTGGGCACATCAGAGCAGGCTTCCTGGAGGAGGTGGTACAAAAAGTGATCTGAGGGGGAGCAACCAGAAGCAAAGGCAGGGGTGGGAAAATTACAGGGTGGGATGTATTTCCCCAGGAGTCAGTCGGGAGGAAAGATGAGAAGTGTGGTCTCAAAGGCAGTATGTTGGGCTCTCAGAAGCTTCAATGCCGAGATGAGGAGTTGAGAGCCAGTGAAGGAGTTGGAGGAGGGTGGGGAGTGTGGCAAGGCTCTTGAGGGGAATCCAGGGTGGGCCTCTTCCCTAGGCAGGGAGGCAGCTTCACTGGGCTCCTGGTTCAGTACAGCACTTACTTAGCCCAGTGACCAGCCCACTGGCGAGGCTGGGATTGGAGAGACCAGCAGTGGGGCAGGACCCCAGGCCAAGGGCTCTGGATCCCGGGAACAAGAAGAAGGAGCAGAGGAGAGATGGGAGTCTGGTCTCCTTCCTAGGCCCACAGCTTGGGGAGGGGAGGAGTAGAAGCCTCAGTGGGCCTGGCACAGGCCAGATATTCCAAGGATGCCATTTCCCCCTGCAGGGCCCTCTGTGCCTACATTGTACACAGGAATGTGACCTGTGTCCTACAGGAGGGAGCGGAGAACTACATAAAGGCTGAATACCGGCAGTGTGGATGGGGGCCCAAGTGCCCCGGGACAGTCACGTGAGTGCACCCCCATCCCACCGACTCAGGATCCCTGGGCATAAGCCCCAGGCCTGCCTTCAGCTGAGGGTAGCAGCCAGCTCCACAAGGGTTATAACTCCTTGGACTCCAAAGAGCCTACCCCTGCCCCAACACAGGCCATTTGGAGGGGGCCGGGGGGCGAGCCAGGGCAGGCTCGGTTGGAGCCCCCAAGGGGACCCAGGGGAGGGCTCCCAGGGGAGAAGCAGCGCAAGGCAAGGAAGAAGCAGCAGAGGCAAGGGGGGGTGGCTGGGGGCAGGGGAGAGCAGAAGGTCACACCAGCAATGGTTGATCCCTGGGTAGACTCAGGGAGGGTTGTGGTGACCGTGGAGAAGGCAGGCCAAGGGTGAGAGGAGGGAAGCCAGATTTCTGGGGCTTCAGCCAGACAGGTGGGCTGTGAGGACGTGTTGCATGCAGGTGTGATGCACATGTCTGTACTTGGAGACGTTCAAACATGTGCTTGAAAACAGACCTGTTTATTCCCATGTGTCAGTGGGTAAACAGGTACACGGCTGAACAGGGGAGAGAGTACATGTGGTGAGCGCTGCCCTGCACCCCTGGGCCTTCCCCGCTGTGCTCAAAATCAGAGGTGCCATTCCGCCAGCTTCTAGGACCAGAGCTGAATTCCCAGAGTAGGCCAGGAAGGAGGGGAAAGAACTAAGTGGCCCCCAGGTAGGGAGTGGCCCCCAGGCAGTGTGAAGGGCTGCCTGCCCCAGCTCTAGTGCTGTACCCCTCATCCACCCAGAGGGAGGGGCAGGGGTTTTGTCAAAAGTTTTCAAGGTACCCCCAAAGCCAGAGTGGAATTTCTGATGGCAGTATGAGCCAAAGGGTGTCCAAGTGGTCTTGGGAGTCTTGAGGCTAAATTCCCATTAGCCTTTCCCCAAGCAAACAAGATGGGGCAGGGCTTCTACCTGCCCCCTCCCCTAACGCATCTCTGAGCCTCCGCAAGGCCTCCTTCCACCCCACCGCCTGTCACCTTAAGCACAGAAGAAGGAAAAATGCTGGTGGTGTAGTGAAGCTGGGAGACATCTAGACCTTCTGCCAATGTCTGGAGTGGCCCTGGACCCCAGCCAGGGGCCAAGGTCACTCGCCAGGAGGCAGGAGCCTCAGCCCACAGGTACAGAGCCCTGCCCTCTGCCCGCCCCTGGCCCAGGTACCGCACAGTGCTCAGACCCAAATACAAGGTGGGCTACAAGACAGTGACGGACCTCGCCTGGCGTTGCTGCCCCGGCCTCGCTGGAGAAGGCTGCCCCGAGCATCTCACGGACCATGTGGCCACCCCACCTCAGCCGGAGCCTGAGCCCCAGGTTCCCTCGGGGCAGGTGGGCCCAGGCCCCAGGCCCCTTCCTTCTAGCAGAGCAGCCTCGAGCCCCCACGGTGAGTCTGCCCATGGAGACCCTCGCCAAGGTGATCGGTTTCTGGGGACTGACACAAGCTGGCTGAGCCCGATCAGGGCTGGGGAGGGTGCATCTCATGCTGGACGTGAGGGTGAGCCCCCAGAGCCCCCTCCCACAGCTGGGGGAACCATACCCAGCAAGGTTGGCTCAGACCAGAAAACCTCTCAGGTGGCCCGGCAACAGGACAAGCTGAGAGAGCCAGGCCAGTGATGACCCTGGGGTTCTCTCCTCCTCTTTCCCAGGAAGGAAAGGCCCAGGGCTGTTTGGTGAACGGCTGGAACGCCTGGAGGGTGATGTCCAGCGCCTGGCACAAGCATATGGTACCCTCAGGGGCCTGGTGGCCAGCCACGAAGACCCCAACAGGATGACTGGTGGCCCCAGTGCTCCTGCTGCCCCTGTGGGCTTCGGGGTCATCCCCGAGGGGTTTGTGAACCCCAGAGACAGAGCTGGAGGACCACTCACTCCTCCTCTGGATGAGATCCTGAGCAAGGTGACAGAGGTGAGCAGCACACTCCGGACCAAGGTGCAGCTGCTGGACGAGGTGCATGGACTGGCCCTCGGCCACGAGGCTCACCTGCAGCGGCTGCGGGAGGCCCCCCCGTCTCCGCTCACCTCCCTGGCGCTGCTGGACGAGTATGTGGACCGACGGCTGCACCGACTCTGGGGGAGCCTGCTGGATGGCTTCGAGCAGAAGCTGCAGGGTGTCCAGAATGCGTGCGACCTACGGGTGCAGGAGGTGCGGCAGCAGTTGGAGGAGGGCCAGGCGGCCAGCCAGAGGCTGCACCAGAGCCTGGATGGCCGGGAGCTGGCCCTGCGCCGGGAGCTCTCACAGCTGGGTACCCAGCTGCAGGGCTTGGGCGTGGCTGGCAGGGGCAGCTGCTGTGGCCAGCTGGCCTTGATCAGTACCCGCGTGGACAGCCTCGAGAGGAAGCTGCAGGCAGTGACCGAGGCCCAGAGGGGCCACAGCCCCCCCGACGGGGATGACCTCACGCGGCTCTCTGCTGCCATGCTCGAGGGGGGCGTGGATGGGCTGCTGGAGGGCTTGGAGACCGTCAACGGCACAGAGGGTGGAGCCAGGGGCTGCTGTCTGGGGATGGAGGAGGGGAGCTGGGGTGTGCGTGGCTTCCACACCACGCTGGAAGAGCGCGTGCAGAGGCTGGAGGAACGCCTGCTGACGCTGGCTGGGGAGCCGAGCCACGATAGCGCTCCTCCAGGCAGATCGGCTCGGCCCCTCATGCAGACGGAGCTGGCCGTGCTGGAACAACGGCTGCTTTCACTGGAGGCCTCGTGTACCCCTAGGACCACCTCAGCCATCCTGGACAATCTCGTGGCCGAAGTGAAGGCCTGGCAGAGCCGGAGCGAGGCCCTCCTACGCCAGGTGGCCAGCCATGCGGCCCTGCTCCAGCAGCTCAATGGCACCGTGGCTGAGGTCCAGGGGCAGCTGGCAGAAGCAACGGGCGGCTCCCTCCAAGGCGAGATCACCCTGCTCAAGGTCAATCTGAACTCTGTGAGCAAGTCGCTCACGGGCCTCAGTGACTCTGTCAGCCAGTATTCTGATGCCCTCTTGGCCGCCAACACATCCCTGGATGAGCGGGAACGCAAGGTGGAGGCTGAGGTCCACGCCATCCAGGAGCAGGTCAGCAGCCAAGGCTCGTGGCTTCGGGCCGGCCACAGGCAGGTCCTGAGCCTGCGGGGGCAGCTGGAGCAACTCAAGGCCGGCGTGGCCAGTGTGGCTGGCGGGCTGAGCCGCTGCCAGGACACAGCCCAGGAACTGCAGCTCGCGGTGGGCCACTTCGACCAGAGGGTGGCGCAAGTGGAAGGTACCTGTGGGAGGCTGGGCCTGCTGGCTGCGGGCCTGGACAGCTTGGCGGCTGAGTCCCTTGGGCCCAGGGAGGGCCTGTGGGACCACGTGGACCAGCTGAACCGCACGCTGGCCCAGCACGCAAAGGACATTGCTCGCCTCCGGGATGACCTGCTGGACTGCCGGGCCCAGCTGGCCGAGCAGGTCCGGGCAGGGCAGGCCGACTAGGTGGGCTGGACAGGCCAACCCCCAGATCCCGCCAACCCTGGGCACCCTCCTCCAGAGCCCAGCCTTGCCTAGCAGTGCCTCCCAGCCTCCCCTGGCCAGCGCGGATGCCATTTCAGAGGGCCCTGAGGGAACAGTGTTGGTCCAGCTCCACCTGACTGTCCAGGCACCAATATCCACGCTTGGTGCTGCACCAACTGGGCAATTCAGGATCGCGGTCAAGGCCAGTACGTCGTGCCTGCAGGCCGGGGTGGCCCCAAGAGACCGCACCATCCACGGTCTGTAAATTGCTGTTCTGCAGACACACCAGTTAGCATCTGTGCAGACCTTCAGGTCCCTTCTCAGACAGCAGTCTCTCTGCATCTCCCTTTGCCCATGGACAACAGCTCCAAGCCCTTAGAGGCTTCTGGTCCCCCTGTCCCCTTGGCTTCTCAGCCACCTGGGCTTGGTTTCTTCAGGAAGGTAGTGCCCACTGGCACTGTCCTCCCACCTGGCAGCTTCAAGGATGCTGTTTCTGAACTAAGGACCAGAGGTTTCCACCACCCTACAGGTCCTTCAGGACAGAATGGAAACACAAGGACTCAGTGGAGAGTTCTCTTTATTCCTTTTGATTCCCTCCCAAGGTGAGGGCTTAGGCAGCCGTGGATTCCCAGAGGAAAGGATGGGGTCCAAGTGATCTGTTTGGACATGCCTCCCACTGTAATTTATCCTTTTCCTTCCCCTCCCCAAAGATGTTTTTGGGGTACTCTGGTCCCCACATGATCCTCTCCTTTCCACTTGGGGGAGAATCTCCCCCCACCCCACGTTAGGGCCCCTCTCCAAAGGGCGGCCCTCATGTACATCATGGCCTGAATGAGGCCAGACCCTGGGCAGGAGGCCACAGCTGGAGGGAAAGGGCTCCAGGCCTAGTTTCCAACATCCTTGGAAAACCCCAGCCCTGCCCGGATGTTCACAAAGTGGTGAGAAATTCAGGTATGAAAACATGAGGACACAAGCGTTCGTCTGGCCCGTGTACGCCCCAGAGGCCCATCCCTGCTGAGGCTCCCAGCCTCAGTTTCCCCACGGCAGCTCGGGCCCTTCCGTGCTGTTTTGCAGGCCCCTGCAGCCCCACCTTCTGGGTTCCTGACATTTGGTGTTCTGCCCTCCACTTCGGTGCTGTTGGGGGAGGGCAGGCCTGGATTAAAGCTTTTAGCCTGTCTAAAGGAACTTTCTTCCCCAAAGGCAGTAGGCGGGAAGGCTGCAGTGGGGTGTCAGCCCTGCTCCCCACAGCTTCTCGGGCAGGAGCTTACTCAGCAGCTGTGTGGGCAGTGAAATGACTGGCAAAGGCTGGGGGAGGCCAGGCACCTGTCCTGGCAGGGTTTGGGGCTGTGTCCTCAGTGGAGGTATGGGGAGGGGCAGGGATGGCAGCTGGGTGTGTACTAAGCCAAATGGGAGCCACACCCCCTCAGCCCTGGCACTGCCCTGGGATCCCCGCTTCCCAGATGTTGGAGGGGCCCTAGAGTATCTGGGATTGGGATGTGCTGAGATATCAGGGCACCAGCATGGGATAGCAGTGATGTCTGGCTCCAGAGCTATGGGAAGGGGCCAGGGCTATGTAGGGTCTAGCTTCAGAGGGTACGGTCCAGGCTCCCCGAAGTGGGCCGGGGGAAAATTTCTTCCCTGATTGATGGCTGCCCCCAACCCTTTCCTGGGCTCACAGGTCTCAAGCCTCATAGGGGCTTCCCTCTTGTCTCTGTCCTATCAGGAGTAGAGGCAGGGTCCCAGGGTGACCGGGACAGATATCAAGGGTATGGAGAACCCTGCAAGGACCCAGTCACTTAATGGCTACAGGGCAGGGCCACGCTGAGGCCTGTAGCATGGCTCAGCTGGTAAAGGCAGGGGACAGGAGAGGCCACAACTAGCCCGCAGCCCCCTCCTCCCCTTCAGTGGGTTGGCCCTGCAGCATCCAACTTCCAACCCCCATGCCCTGGGACACACAGTTCTGGGGAGCAGCCAGGGCTCGTTCAGGCCAAGGCGTCGAGGTCCACAGGGGCCAGTGGCTCCCGCCAGTAGCAGAAGTTACTGTATTCAGGGTTGGCCAAGTCTGTGCTGGGGCCACGGGCCACAGGTGGGAAGAGGAGTTCAACCACCTCGCCGAGCCGTTCGTACCTACGGGCAGGAGGTGCTGGAGTGAGCCTCAGCTCCTGCTGGGCTTCGGCCCCATCACAGCAGGTGGAGACCTTGCATCCTGCCTGGGAGCCCTGGACCGGGGAGGGGGTCCCTGGTAGGGGTGGGGTGGGGTGGCACTGGGTCCCAGGGAGAGGCTGGGGTGTGTAGGCACGTGGCAGGGTTTGGCCTCACGTGGACTTGTGATTCCTCATGAGCTCCTGGCTGAGCTCTCCCCGGGGGTTGACTGTGAAGATGCGGGATGTAGGCAGGCCGACCTGCCGGTAGGCAGTGACATCCTACAGGAGACAAGGAGGGGTCGGTGGGCTGGGAGGTGTGGAGAAGGTGGCTCAGGCTCCCCACCCCCGCCATGGAGGGGACACTCACATTGGGCCTGTTCCCAAAGGCGGCATAGAAGGGCTGTTCCTGGGGCAGAAAGAGCTGCTGGATGTCACTCAGGCAGGCAATCTTGAACACCTCCGGCTTCTTCTCAATCACCTCCCTGCGGCAGTCGGGGCCATGGGCAGGGAAGGGGTTAGCGACCAGAGGATGGCAGGGTGAGGTGACAGTGCTACAGGGTCTGACCCAGTGGACACCTGAGCGAGGCCTGATGCCGGCCCAGCCTGGGCTGGGCTGGGCTGGCAGTGGGCCTGTGCAACCCCCCACTGGGCTGTGGGCTCACATCCCGTGGGGAGGTTACCTATGCGGGGTGGTTACCTGTGCAGGGCGGTTACCTGTGCAGGGCGGAGAAGAGGCTGCTGGGAGACAGCAGGATGGGGCCCTCGGGGAGGCCACAGCCCCGCTCGTTCACCCACTGCAGGTACCCCTTGGTGAGGTCAGCCATGCCGATGGCCCGTGCCGAGCAGTACAGGAACTTGTACCCATTTCTGGGGGGTGGGACAAAGGGGTAGCACAGAGCCGTCAGAGACCAGCCATCCCCATCTCGCCTTCTGGGCTTCGGCCAGCTCAGCCCAACCCTGGTGCCTCTGCAAGGATGGGACTTAGGAGAAGAGCTGAGCCAGGCCTGAGAGGTAGAAGAAGCGTGCACAGAGTCCTGAGGCCCAGGTGGACCAGGATAGGTGAGGACTCGGGCAAGTCTGTAGGCTTTGCCTACAGCAGGAAGGCCAGCAGCTAAACTCAGAGCCCGACCACAGCCCCAAGAGACAAGTCTTTCACAGGAGAACTGAGGACCAGAAGGTCTCAGCATGCCAGGGACCTCCCCCGGTCTCCTTCCCTGTGGGTCCCCAAGCCTGGCTTCCCGGGGCTGAGGCCAGGCCATTCTAAGACATCTTGTCACTCCCTCCCTGGGGTCCCACCCCAGCCCAGTGCAGGCACTCACAGGTGGATTTTGTGGTAGAGCCTAGTGATGCCCTGATGTGTCCAGTCTTTCCCCAGCTGGGGCAGAATGTGGCCCAAGGCATCCGACCTAGACCCACAGAGTAACAGTCACGCCAAGGCAGCCCCACATGGCCCTCCTGCTCTGTGGGTGTGGCCCCGCCCCCGTCCCAGGATGGCCCACTGGGAGGGGAGGGCCTCTCTCCCTGTCCCCCCCACCCCCCAGCACAGAGGGAGGCAAGTCCCCAGGCCCTCCCTCTCCCCCTCCACGGCCGACCGGGTCTCACTTGGTGATGGTGCCATCAATGTCTGAGATGATCACCCTGTCGTCCCATTTCCACAGGTAGATGGTGGCCCTACAGCGGCAGGTGCCCTGGTACTGGGTGGTCACGCTGAAGACCACATTGTTGGCACCTTCTTGCAGGTTCAGGCGCCGCTGAGGCCAGGCAAGGGGGGAACTGTGAGCTGCCTCAGCTGGACGCTGTCCGCCCACCGCCTCCCCCCCCAGAACTGTGGCCTTCCATCTCCACGGGCCTCTCTTTCTCCTGTTCCTCCAAACTCAAGAACCTTCCTGAGTTCATCAGAGACAGCCATGTGGGCAGAAGGTGGCTGCAAGGAGGAAGTGAGGGGTGCTGGTGGGGCCTGCAAAGCTCCAGGCATAGGAGCTTTGAGATGGGGCTCACGGACCAAGCCTGGCCCATGACCCTGTCCAGGTTTCTCAGGTCAGCCTTGGGGCCAGCACTGCTCTGGGCAGAGGGACACCCCACTCCACAGAGGGGGCCCTGTGGGGATCTCCACAGGCAGCCTCCTGCCTGGGGCTAGGGTACCTGGGACATCCCCCCCAAAGAGAGACCTAGCCCTGTCCTTGGTCCAAAGATAAGGATCAGGGCAGCTCTTAGCCACAGCCTGTGACCTGGCTGACCCCAAGTTGGGTGTGAGCCCCAGGGAACCACACAGAGGGCAGCCACTCTGTATCAGGTGTGCCAGACTCTCCTGGGCACCTCTCTGACCACAGAGTTCCACTCAGGAAGAAAACATTACAGGAGCCACAGTTACTCAAAGGTGTGACTTGGGGGCCTGGGGTTGCCAGAATCTGAGAGGCTGTCATCAGCTGTTTGGTTCCTGTAGCTCCCAAAGGCAGACCAGAGCCAGCCAACCCACCGCAGGTAGGCATTTTAAGATGACATAAGAGGGGGCTTTTCTAGCGAGAACATCCAACAGAGAATGGGCTGGCACGTGAAGAAGCGGCACAGAAAGCTGTCCCCGGATGACGCAAGCAGAGGCTGGCAGGGGGCTGCCACAGAGATGGATTCTGGGCTTTGCTGAACACAAGCCGTTCCTCAGCCGGGCCCTGAGGGCCTCGGGAACACAATCATCTCAGGCCTACCACTCCCACACCTGCACACACTTACAATCTGATTGGAGGAGAGGCGGAGGGACTTCTTGTAGGCAGGAGTGTGGGCCGGAGGCGAGAGGGGTGGGGAGGGGGCATCGTCCTCACTGCTCGGGGCTTTGGTCTTCTCCCTGCGGGCAGCCCGGCTCTTGAGCCACTTCCCCCAGCCAAGGCCTTCACTCCTTGGTAGATGCCCACCCCTCACCCAGGCCGCAAGGAGTCTGCTGCTCGTCCCTGCCCCTCTAAGGACCCCTCCCTCTAGATGCCACCCATTTTGGGGGTGGCAGCAGACATCAGGATATAGGCCAGTAGTCTACACCCAGAACGGTGACTGCAGAGCTGGAGCAGAAACCCGGGGCGCCCAGCCCCCAGACTGCTCTCCATAGCCAGGATGCTGGAAGCTGCTTTGGGGATGTGTACCAGAAAAATCTAGAATTGCATCATGGCCAATCCCACCTGCTGTGGGAGGCAGTCAGCCTGTCCTTGATCACCCCCCACCCAGCCTTGGACATTCTGGGTCACTTCAGACGTGAAAAAAGGAAGCAAGGTCAGCTGGCCCCTGGTGGAGAGAGGAAGCCCTACTCCACCTTCGTATGGTAGCCCTTTGTCTGGGCCGGGAGTCTGGGTACCCATTCCAGCCCTGCCACTTCCCGGCTGTGAGAACTTCGGTGTATCTAGGTTTTCCCATCTGTGACATGGGGACATGTCCCAGGAGAAAGAAGAGGTGTAGAAGTGATTGCAGAGTGACAAAGACCCATGGCAGGGGAGGGGTTCTGGCTCCACCCCCGCTCCCACAGTGATCTTTCCCAGGCTGAGCTCCAGCTGCAGAGCCCCAGGCAGGAGATCCAGCTCACCCCAGCTGCTGCTGCCGCGCTGTGGTTTTCTCCCTCCGGGCACTGCACTGTGGGGAGAATATCCATCTAGTGAACCCCGCCTCCTGCCTGTGCCGGCCCCGCCCTGTGGACATGACCACCCACCTCCTTGGCCGGAAAGTCCCTGCATCGCCAGGAAAACCACCACCGCCCTCCCTTCCGGGGCATCTTTTCCTTCTCCAGCTTGTCCACGGTGCTCTGCGGGCAGATGAAGGCCATGGCATTTTTTCCTGTACCACACAAACCCACCTTACATTGCCCTTGGGGCCCCCATGGGCCCAGAGTCTGGGGCTGACCCTACAGCAAGGTGCTATCAACGTCTGGAGGCTAAAGAAGCATACTCACCCCCGTCTTGGGATTCTGAGCACTGATTCAAGGAGATAAGCATGGGAGAACAAGGGCCACTTCTGCCTGCCTCCACTCCACCCCAGCCCTGACCCCTCCAGCTCTAGCCCAGCCTTGGCCTGGCCTCCAGATCTTGTGGATCAGTCTCCCTACTCCAGTAGCTAAAGGCAGCGCTTTGGGAATTTCTCAAGATCTGGGTCTCCCTGCATGATGTCACCAACTGGTGGCAGGGACAGTCTCTAGTCAGTACCACCCTCAACCTCCAAGACCAACATGGGCAATTCCTAAGGTCAGTGATCTATCCCGTGAACAGCCTCCCTCTCTGCTTGTTACCGTCATTGTCTGGTGGGGACAACATGACCCTGTGAAAAATTCTGATTAGATTTGTGCTAGATAAACCCAGGGAGGGCCCAGGCCCACCTAGGAGACATATCAGCTTCCTGCAAACACAGAATGGAGAACGCGTCAGGAGGAAAACAGCCAGGGTGTCCACTGGGGCTGGGAACAGGCTGGGGGAGTTTCCCCTAGGTGGTGGGTCTGTCTGGGTAAGGTGAGGAAAGGCAAGCATGGGGGGACCCTCTCTCTTCCCACAAGCTCTGGGTCCTTGCTCAAACCCAGAGCCAGCCAGAGGACAGAGCTGGGCATCACCAAAGGGAGGCACCAGCTGTCAACATCAGGTGAGTGATGTTCTTTGGGCAAGCCAAGCCAATAATGATGGGCCAGACCAGGGTGGGGCACTGAATGGCTCCCAGAGGGGCAGAAGGGGCAGGTGCAGGCCAGCCCTGCACAGGATAGAGGTTCTGGGAGGGACTATAGAGGCTGCTCCTTCCCACCTCTGAGCATCTGCACATGCTGTTCCCCACCCCTTGCCTACTCATCCTTCAGACCTCTACCCGGTGGGCACTTGCTCAGCAAACCCCCTGTTGGAGGTTCTCAAAGCACCCCAGACCTCTCCTTCCCAGTACTCACAGTTGAATTTTATATTCATTTGGCTGAGTCTTTCATTAACTGTCTTCCTATGAGGGCATGACTGTCCCCAGTCTGGGCCTGGCACACAGTAGGTACTCAATAACTGTTTGCTGATAAAGCAAGCCCCTGCATCCCAGCCTGGAGAGGGTCTCAGAAGAAAGTGAGGGGTAGGACCTCCATGTCCCAAGACTGTCTCGCAGGTCCAAAAACCTCCTGTTGAAGGCATGTCCCTGTCGCCTCTGGTTTGTCCTGAATTCCTTTGAAGTAAAGTCTAAATCCAATCCAAATGGATTCAGCCATGCCAGGAAACCAGGGAAGCAGGGGGGTGCTTCGTCCACACAGCCTGGGGCAAGGCTTCAGAGGACCTGGGTCTCTTCTCTCAGAGTGGGTCCTGCAGCCCCAGGCCCATCTCTGCCCACCCTCCAGCTCCTTGCCAAGGGCTCCCGACCCCAAGGCTATGGCCACGTCCCCCAGGAGGCCCAGGGGTGCTATAACCATTACCTTGGGCAAGTTTCTCTGGAAGGCTTGCAGGGAGAGGATCATGGAGGCGGCTACAGCCCAGTTATAATGCCTAGAGAGACAGAAAGGGTGTTAGGGCCGTGGAGGGCGGGGCGATCCAGCCGCCCAGCCCTGGTACCCACTTCTCGTTGATCTTCACCACCAGGTTCGGGTCGTCCAGGAGGCCGGGGTTTTGGGCGAGGTCCTGGTAGGAGACGATGTGCTGGTTGAACTTCTCTGGGCACAGAGGCAGAGAGCGAGGGGTGAGGCCAGCACATCCCACGTGACCCGTTGCCCCTGCCCCTCCCAGCTGCCCCACCTCTGCTGCTCAGGCCTCCTGCAACTTGGGTCTTCGACTTAGCAGGGCTCCTTGCTACCCGGGGTTTTGGCACCTGATGGTCCCACCCCCGGCACTAGCCATCCTGGATTCACAGGATAAGTCACAGCTTAGCATGACTCAGCATTTGCTTCATGGGGTCTTGGAGATGCCCAGCGCTTGCTGGCCGAGGGTGGGCTCCACAAACCCCAGACTCATGCACACCTCTGCTACCCCCGCCCCCGCCCCGGGGTCTTCCCTCTCTTCTCCCGTCCCCTGGGCTCAGTCCTTGGAGGGGTGGGGGCAACAGTTGAGCATACCCACAGAGATGTCTCCGCTGTCAGCCAGGCCCCCAGAGAGGGACAGCACTACTGTGTCCGCTGTGTCCGGAGCGGGCTCTGGCTCCCGCTCAGGGTTGCAGCCTCCCAGAGACTTTTGGCTTCCGGTTTCACTCCACTTCCTGGCCCCCCGCCCACAGTCGCTGGGGACAAAGGGGCCAATAGCGACATGAATACAAGGAGGCTGGGAGGAGGGGCTGGAGCCCTCCCAGGCCCCTGATAGCCGATTCCTAGCCCCACAGGCCCCAATTCCAGGACACCCTGGTGTCCAGAACCCAGGTACCTCTGGGGGAAGTAAAGGGCTGCATTCTCAGAATCCAGGGAGGGCAAGTCATCCAGGTAGATTTCACTGGGGCCCAGGTGCTGGCTTCTCTTCAGGGAGCCTGAGAGCAGAGGAGGGGACATCTGTAGACCTAACCCGTGAGGACTACTGCTGTGATCAGTGTGCGTCCCCCTGCCTTTGAACGCCTTAAGGTGGCACCGTCCAGTAGAACTTCCTGCAGTGCTAGAAAAGTCCTATGTCTGCACTGTCCAGTAGGGTAGCTGCTGGCCACACAAGGCTATTGGGCATACTTAAAATGTGGTGTGATGGAAAAATAGAATTTTAAGTGTTACTTAATTCTTCTTTTTCTTTTCGCCACGCCGTGTGGCATATGGGATCTTAGTTCCCCAGCAAGGGATCGCACCCGCACCCCTTGCAGTGGAGGTACCGAGTCTTAACCACTGGACTGCCAGGGAAGTCCTCCAAGTGTTATTTAATTTTAATTCATTTAAATATAATTTTAAATAGCCACATATAGCCAGTAACTACCCATCTGGATAGCACAGGTGCCAGCTTCCCCTCCCAACCCTCTCCCTGGCCTCGCTCAAGACACACCACCTGCCTCAGTTCCTAGACATGAAACCTCTCTCCCTCCTCATGGCCTTGCTGTTCCCTCTGCCTAGAATTCTCTTCCCCTGGTCCTCACTTGGCTGGATCTTTATGGCCCACGTCTCAGCTCAGGCATCACCTGCGCAGAGAGGCCATCCCTGGCCACATGATTTAAATAGCCCCCGTCCCAACCAATGATTCTGTCCTGCGTCCCGCCCCCCCAACATCATGCTCTTCCTGTTATGTGTCTGTCATCTGTCTGCCCCTCTGGACTGTGAGTCCCATGAGGGCCGGAGCCAGAAACAGTGCTCGGAACACAGTAGGTGCTCAAACATGCTTGAAATTCCAGAGTCCACCCAGGGGATAACATGAGGCCAGGGAAGCAGTGGGAGGGGTCCAGCCATCACTCACCTTTCGTCCTGGAGATCCCCTCTGGCTGCCCTGTGCAAGCAGGGGCCTCCAAAGCAGCCCAGCTCCACGACTCAGAGGGAGGAGGGAGGCCCACATCCCCGGAACTCTGAGTCTTGGTTTCCTCCCTCTCAGGGGGTTGGAGAGGGGGACCCACCAGAGCAGGCACCTCCGTGTCAGGGTGAAGAAGGTCGGTGCCAGGCCCTGTTTGCAGGATTGGAGTTCCCGAAGGGTCCACGCCAACCACAGAGGCAGAGGGGGTGCTGGGCGCCCCCTGAGGTGGAGAGGCTGTCTTGGAGCTGCCATCAGGGACCACTGAGGACTCGGGCCACTCAGCTTTGCCCACCTTCAATCAAACAAACGGGGGAAGACAGGGGCGGTGCAGGGCCTGCCCCCCACACCCCACAAGGCCTCAGGGAGGTGGCCCAAGTCTCAAGTCACTCCAGTCCTGACCCGCAGGGGCCACGGAGCCCCTGAAAGGTAAGGATGGAGGGTTGACACAGGGGAACTCACCTTAGGCAGCCTCCCCCAGGCCCACTGCATGTGGGACTCAGCTCTCAAGGGGATGGGTTCGGGGGTCCGCAGCTCCAGCTCCGAGTCACTCTTGGGGGATGTTAGCCCACCCGTTGAGAGGCTGCAGGAAGCAAGAACTCAGAGGCCCCCAAGCCAGCCTGCCACCCCCTGCCGCCCTCCTTGGCCTGGGAAAATTTTTTCTGCAACACGTGTTTATGCCAGTGTTGGATCCAGAATGTATAAGGAACTCCTATAAATCAACAAGAAGGCAATCCAGTAGAAAAAACAAAACAAAACGAAACAATGGGCAAGGTTGTGACTTCTTAATGGGTGTAGGGTTTCCACTAAGGGTGATGAAAAAGTTGTGGAATTGGATAAGGGGTGATGGTCGTACAACATTGTGAATATACTAAATGTCACTGAATTGTGCCCTTTCAAATGGTAAATTTTATGTTATGTGTATTCTACCACAATAAAAAAAAATGGGCAAAAGACTTGAATGTCAACACTTTACTGAAAAGACATACAAATGGCTGGTAAACACAATAAATATGTTCTATGTCATTATTCATCAGAAAAATGTAAATGGAGGCCCCTCTGAGACCTCGGCTTTGAGTCTCTGCCTGCAGCCCACCTGGACTCTCACCTGGCCTGGGGGGGCCACTCTCCATCGGAGTAGGGGTAGGTGTCTTTCGGCTGCGGTGAGGACTGTCCTTCTGGCTGGACACTGCTGCGGGACCACAGGGAAATAATGGTCACGGATAGGACAGGCAACCTGGCAGGGCATGGAAGCCTGGACATCAGGGGCTTGATGAAGCAAAGCAACTAAAGGCCAGAGAGGTCAAGGACCTTGCCCAGGGTCACACAGCATCAGCAGAGGACACTGTGCTTGAACCCCAAGTGGCATTCCTACACCCTCAACCCCCTACATACCCTGGGGGCTCTGGCCTCGGCTCTTCCAGCAGGGATAGCTCACTCCCAGTGCCTGCCTCCAGCTCCTCCGAACTAGAATCGGCTGCCACCGTGTCCTCCTTCCGCCTGGGTTTCCTTCTGCGACGCTTCTTCTTCCACCCCGTGGAGGCTGTGCCCGCGATGCTGGCCTCAGGCTCGCTGGCTGTGCCCAGCTGGGAGTCCGAAGGGAACCCAGACAGGCCCCCCCAAGGGATGGGTGATGTGCACAGGTGGGGAGGCATGTCTTCCTGTGGAGCAGACCAGGGGCAGGGCTGAGGGGTCTGCAGCTTGGGGACAGGGGGCAGGAAAACAGGCCTGGAGGCTGGACAGAGCCAGCGGTAGCATGGCCTTGTAACTGTTGCTGGCCTCAAAATTCCCTAACAGAGATAAAGCGGCCCCAATCCCAGGGGTGCCTGCACCTCTGGCAGCCCACGGCAACCACACAGTCCAGACAGAAACCTGGGCATCAGCCTCTCATCTCCCCTGCCCACATCTACCACAGCAGACACCTACTTCCCCTTTTAAGACTCAGCCAGGTGTCACCTCCTCCAGGAAGCTTGCCCTGACTTTTTTCAGCCTCAGTTCCAACCCCCTTCGCTGCAATAACCAAATAGTTCTTTCATCTGTTGTTTACCTGTCTGTCTCCCAGGCTAGTCTGGGAACCTTCTTTTTTGGCAGGGGTCACCCCTCATCCAGGTCTACTGCGGTGTCTGGCATACAGTACAGTAGGGGCTCAATTAAAGTTTGTCAAAACTTTAAACACCTCTACTGGCTTCTGCTGGGCCCTGCCTCCCTTCTGCAAACACCCCTCTGCTCCTTCCCCGCTCCCACACGTCCATGTTCCAGCCGCCCCGAGCCGGCACCAGATCCACAACAAGCCATCTTATGCTTTCCAGTCCCGGCCATTGCTCGGCACCCTCCTCCTCTCCAAGTTGCCCAGGGAGGGCCTCCTTTTCCCCCTTCAGGGGCCCAGCTCAAGTGTCCTCTTCTGAGAAAACTTCCCCAAAAGAAGCGCCAGCCCTTCCTGCCCCCATCCCCCCATCCCTCCCCAGGGTCCACCAGCACATCCTGATGCCCCTGCCTCAGACCCTCGCCTATGGGGTCCTCCCCACGGTGGGGACAGTGACAAATCCCCAGGCCCCGCCTGGAGGGAGCACTAGTGAAGAGACAGGGCCAGGCAGGCCCAGAGGCACTTACCACATCGCTCTCCAGCTCCTGGATGAAGAAGGCCTCCCCGCTGTCCCCCAGCTTCATGTGCAAGTCCACTGGCTCCCCATTGATCTCGATGTCTACCTGTAATGGGGCGTGGTGGGATGGGGGTCCCCACCGTCGGATCTTACTCCCATGCTTCAGTCCACTGGACTCCCAGCTGGTCCTGGAGACACAGGCTCCCTGCTGCCCCAGCACTGCACTTTCTGGAACTCTCTCCCCCCAGACCTCAGGGAGACTCTGAGGGTCTCTGCTCACCATCTCAGTATTCTTGTTTATGCTTGGTTTCTGTGTTCCTCTCTCTCCCACAGCCCATAAGAACAAGAACACGATCCAGTCTTGTCACTGTGTGTCCCCAACCCGCAGGAGAGTGCCCGAACATTTGTGGGTAACATGAACAACAATAAGAATGACCCTTTCCTGGGCACTTTGTCCAGTGTGTTACATAGACCATCTTCACAGCAACCCCTGGCAGTACCTCCCATCATTATCCCCACTTTATAGATGAGGAAACTGAGGCTCAGAGGGGTTAAGTAATTCTCTGGGAATTACTATGAACCCAGAAGGTCTGAATCCACAACGCAAGCTCTTAACCACTTAGCTATACTGTCTCCCGCAAGGTTACACTCTCCCATTAGGATTCTGGAAGATTCACAGTCACCCCAGTGTGAAGGGGGTTTGGGCCCACCAAACCTCTATTCACACACCAGAACTCAGTGCTAACAAAAATCTGTCACGTTCACCTGAGCCCCATGAAGATAGTGCCGGTTTCCTAAGAGTGAGGAGGTAATTTTTGAGTATCACCCCCATGCCTCGCCCTGGGACAGTGTTATCATCTCTTATTTAATCACCAGGTAATGAGAGTGTATCAATTTGTTCAGGTGAAGTGACTTACCAGGAACACACAGGTAAGGTCTCAGGAAGCTGGAGCCAGGTCTGATGGCCCCAGTACAGAAGGCTGCCCCGCTGTGCTGCTTCCAGGGGAAAATAGGGGCCCTCCTGGACCAAAACCCCCAAACCAACCCAAAACCTTCCAAGAAAATACAAAGGAAGGGAAGCCTGGCCAGAGGACACATCCCTGCCCCAGGGAGGTCTGGTTCGTATCCTGGGACTGCAGTGACTACCCCGGCTTCCTGAGCGCGCCCTGCAGAGGTCCCTCTACCGCCATCACTCACCACCTTCTCCCGTGAGCGCAGGACGCCCAGCTTGCCGAAGCGCACGTGGAAGGGCGAGCACCGGAAGGAGCCGTCCGCCTGCCTCACCACCAGCACATCGATGCCCCCGGTCAGCGTGGCCGGGTTCAGGCCCTGGTACAGCCCCTTCACCGTCCCAAACACAGTCTCCGCCAGCTGCCCCACGTAGTTCATGGCTGTGCTGGTAAAGGGAGGCGGTGCTGGGACCAAGGCCTGGCCACTGCCCTCCGTACGGGGCTCTGCAGCCTGACCCCTGGGACCCCAGGCTTACAGCGTGTGGTCCTCGGGGCGCCTCTGCAGAGGGGCAGCAGTGATGGGGTGGGAGGTGCGCCTGAAGACGTGGGCTCTAATCCCCACCGGCCGTGGGGCTCTTGGACGGCTGCCTCCCTCGGACGGCTGCCTCCCTTCTCCAAGGGCTGCTGCCCACATCTGTCAAATCAGGGCACCGGGTAAGGCCATGGGGCGCTGTGAGCCTCTAAATGCCATGAGTAATGATAATGACCGCGGCTCATTTCGTCTTTACAACAACCTGCCAGGCTGGCCGAGCAGGTTTCATTATCCCTGTTTACAGACAAGCCAGAGGTGGAGTGACTTGCCCACGGCCTCACCACTAGCCAAGAGAGGAGCCAGGGTTCGCATACAGGCCTGTGTGATTGCAGAGCCCTCGGTGTGAACCACTGGGATGGCCCAACTGTGGGGACAGGCACCCCTCCCTGGGGTGCAGTGAGGGGCAGCCTCATGATAGATCAGGCCCAGGGCCCTTCTGGGTAACAGGTGACAGTCCTGAAGGCTGATCTCTTTCCAGAAGTGGGGAGGAGGGAGCCTCAGTTTTTCCATCTGAGAAATGGGTTCAGCTGTCTTGCTGCCTCCTGGTCCTAGGAGTTGGAAGGGACCTTGCTGGGCTATTGTGGCTAATTTGTGGGGGACCAGGGGTGGGGGTACCCCAGGTACCTAAGGCTCTGCCCAGCTCTCAGATGCTTGCAGTAGGGCACCCCCTATAGCTGGGCCCAAACTACAAAATTTAAGGCCCAAACTCCAAAATTCTTCCCAGTCTCCCTGGGACATGTGGGAAGCCCGTCCATGGCTACAACCTGACCCCAGTGTCTCTAGGACATAGTTCTCAGCCCCCAACCCCTACTCCTCAGACCCACATTCAGGCCTTGGGCTGGCCCCTGGCCCATCAAAGCTGTTCCTTCTTCCCCCAGCCAGACTGGTCCCTCCAGCTCTCCCACACCAGGCAGAGCTGGGTGAGCCAGAGGCAGGAGCTGTAGCAGCCGCAGAGAAGAGCCAGGGCCATAATGAGAGCCACCTCTACCCTGGCATGATGCCCGCCCCCACCAGCTTCAGCTCATCGCCCCTTCCCTGTTGGCCTCGCCAGTGGCCTATGCCCTTCTGGCTGCCAGGACCCAAAACCATCCCAGCTCCACAGGGCACTTCCCTCTGACCTTGCATCAGAACCCCTGGAGGTCTGCCTGCCACGCAAGACCACCCTTCAAAAAAGTCAAGTGACTTATCCAAACCTTACGAAGCTAATAGGCCATAGATGGGGGGAGGGAGATGACTCATATCCTGGTTTCCTGATTCCATACCATGGTTCCTTCCCCTCCATGGTCCCCAAACCACACCACCGTTGTCGGCAGAGAGGGCCGCCCAGCCCCCAGCCCACCTCTGCACAGTCCTGTAATGCCTCGACACTCAGAATGTGGTCCAGGGCCCAGCATCACCTGGGAGCTGGTTAGAAACGGAGAGCTTCACAAACATAAGGTCCTGTGAGATTTGCTAAAGTGAAAATTTGGGATAAAAAATGAAACTCTTTGGACCCCGAAAATGTCACTCAAATTGAATACATCTTTTATCTGCAAGGCACCTGCTATGTGATAGGTGAAAACTCCCACTTTGGTGTCTCTGTCCCTAACACTAAAGTCTGAATATGGGTCTGGGGAGACAGACCGACTGACAAGGAGAGACATGTGGTAGGCAGGGCTCTAGACCACTGTGCCCAGGAAAAGCAGAGAAGACTCCAGAAGCTTCCAGGAAGATAAAGAAGCATGCATGGGAGGGGCACACCGGGAGTGGGGACAAAGTTCTGCCCAGCTGGAAGCCCAAGTCTGAGCTATCTGCTCTGCTGAGAGCTAAAGTGCAGGTGGTGGGTGGGTGGATGGGGAGGCGGCAGAGGAGACAGGCTCAGATCCATCTACTACTGAGCTTCTCAGCTTCGCCACCCCTGCTGCTTGGGGCTGGATAATTCTTTGTTGCAGGGTTGGCGGGAGTGTTGTAAGACATTTAGCAGCATTCCTAGTCTACCCACTAGATGCCAGGTAGCACCCTACCTCCAGCTGTGACAACCAAATTGTCTCTAAACTTTGTCAAATGTCCCCTGCTGGACAAAATTGCCCCCAGTTGAGAGCCACTGAAATAGCAGAAAGAGCTGAATGGCAAAGGGAGTACCTGGGGGCACCTGGGTCCTACTCTGATCCACCCATGGAGTACTCTCGGGCAAGTAACTTGCTGACCTCAGTTTCCCCTTCTATGAAACGAGGCCTGGATTTCTTAGACCTTCTCAGCTCTAATGTCATGGGAGCCTAGAATTCATTCCTCTCCTTGCTCCTCCCGCCCCACGAGTGGATGCCCCCATCTCTGCCTGCTTAGCATTGTGGAGAGGGAGGGGGACTCCTGTGAGCCAAGCCCTGGGCTCCTCTCCGCTACCTGCACCCATCCCTGAAGGCATCTCCTGCCCCCAGGACCAGCTCTGCCTCCTTGGTCTGCTCCAGATGGAGGAGAGCTCCTCTTGGCTCCCCTATACCACCCTTCACCCCCAAACTAACATGTCTAAAATCAAACACTTCATCTTCCCCTGGGGAACCTGGTCAGCTGAATTCCTCTCACGACTCATGGGTACCCCTCCCTCCCAAGCCCTCTGAGTCCTATTCCCCAATTTCCTGCTCATCTGGCCCCTCCTTTCTCCTCCAGGTGCCTAGGTCAAGGCTTTATGACCAATGCCCAGATCCTGGGTGACAGCAGGCACTGTGGTTAAGGCACGAGACTGTCTGGATTCTAATCCCCTCCCTGACACTTACTAGTTGTGACCCTGTGCAAGTCACTTCACCTCTCTGAGCCTCATTTTCGGCCTCTGGAATGGGGATAACATAAGGGATGCATGAGGAATTCATGACATAATTCGTGTAAAGCAGTAGCATGCAGTAAATGCCCACCCACGCCACCTAGCAGCAGCAGCATAGTTTTTGGAACCGTGACAGCCCCACTCATCCGGGCTGGTCCTGAGGGCACGACAGGTCAGACTCCAATGCACTGCCCCTGCCCTGAGTTGAGAGTTTAGACTTCTTAACTTGGCATTCAAGGTCCTGCATGATGGTGGCCCCGCTGTTTGCTCCAGGAGGGCCTCAAGAGGTGCCCAGGCCCCAGAGCCTACTCTGAGAACATCCACATGCCTCCCAGGCCTGCACACAATCCCACCACAGGAAAGCCAGAACAAGCTGCCCTGGTTGTCAGCCCTCAGCCTTTCTGGGCTTCCAGATTCGGGGAGGGGTGGGGATGTGGCTCTCCGTGTAGGACCACAGGGAAGGGAGACAGCTCCACCCAGGATCCCCAGTAGCCTTCACGGCTACTTCATCTGACCTGCCCAGTCTCAGGGCAGGTGGGCAAGGGTCAGACCCTGTTTTGCAACTGAGGACACTCAGTACCAGAGAGGGTGGGTGTCTTCCCCAAGGTGACTCAGTTAGTCTGGAGGGAAGTTGGGGTGAAACTTTTCCCCTGAGAGGTTTTTACATCTTATTCTCTCCCGATCCCACATTCTGGATGTCCGGGGGGCCCCCGCAGCCCCTGGATCGGGGAGAGGGATGAAGTGAAGCCGGCCCCTCAGGCCCGGGAACGGGAAGGAATGAGGGTCAGATGGCAGGACAGATGGGCGGGGCAGGGTGGGGCGGGAGAGGGGTACCTCATCTCTGGCTCTAGTTGGACCCTACCTGAGGAGCTGCCCACCGGACTCCGGGCCCCGGAGCTGCCGCTTCTACCTGAGTGCACAGGATCAGCAGGTGTTTTCGGCCCCGCACTCACTAGGCACTTCCGGCTCCTCTAGGACTGGGTGAGATCCCGGTTCCGCCCCTTCCACGAGCCAAGGGCGGCCTCTGCAAGTCCCAATCCGTCTAGACTCCACCCCCAAAGAGACCCCGCCCCCGCCCAGTCCCCACGCCCAAGGGCGTCCTTTCTCCTTATAGAGTGCGGGGCGAGGCCAGGCTCCAGGCTCCGCCTACTCCGGCTCCAGCCCGTCCTGCCCCGCGCCCTAGCGTTCCTCGAAGGAACGTCTCAGTGGCCCGTCACCAGCCCTACCTCCAGGAGCGGCGGAAAAGCAGAGACTTTCCAATCGAGCCGACCTAAACCTTCCTGGCTTTGCTCCTAGCTCGCTGTGTGACTGGTAAATTCTTTCCCCAATCTGACCCCATTTTTCTACTTTGTCAAAGGGGATAGCCACCTTGCAGGATTTTCGAGATTACCTGAAATGACTTTGTGAGGCACCTGGCGCTCAAAAGTCCCCTCTCGGGGGCAGCTTTGACTCCCACCCCCACCACCACCCTGAAGGCTGGACCGGACCCTCGTATTATACACTCACAGAGCCCACAGCTGTAATTTCATATTCGCTTGAATAACTATTTGATTATTGTCAGCCTCTCTGAATTTGAATTCCGTGAGAGCAGGTCGCGTTCATCCTTACACCCCAGTGTCCAGTTCAGTCCTGACGTACATACAACAGTAGCTCAATAAATGCCCACTCTCCATTCCATCCAGTTGATGCCCTGGTGGAGCGGAAGCGGGGTCAATACCTCCACTGGCCAGCAGAGGACAGGCGATGACCAGCCTTCTCGCCCAGTTGCGCATCCTCTCCGCCGGCAGGCGCCAAGAGGGAAACAGGTAAGCCCGGGTGCGCGAAGATTTGAAGGATCGAGGCTTGGGCCAGGGAATGGTTTTATCCTTTGAATCTGTGGTTGGTGGCTTGTCCTGTACCAAAGACGTCTCCCACAGCCTGTGAGGATGGACGGCCCCTGCTAAGAAGATGCTCCGAGGAAAGTCAGGAGGTGAGGGAGTTTGCTGTAAAGAGGGCGGGAACCCAGGAAAAGCTCGGAGGGGTGGGGCACAATGGCAAAGAGTCAGGCTTAGAAAGTACTGGGCGGTAGGGAGTGAGAAGTGTCCGCTATTGTTCTGACTCAAGATGACACGACCTGTCTGGAAGTGACTGGCCTCAGTTGTCCTTGCTTTAGCAAAAGTCATTTGGTGTCAGTCCTGAAACCAGGCTGTGTCTGGCTGGTATCTCAGAAGAGCTCTGATGGGAGCAGAGCTATTTTAAGGTGGCCAGAGGGCAGAGCCATGCCACAAACATGTCTGTGGAAGCATTGTATATAGCTACTATATTCAACAGTGAAAAACTGGAAACATCAGGTATCCTTCAAGGGAGGCTGGGAGGGAAGGAAGGACAGATCAGGGGTTATGGCTACAGATGCCACAGTAATGCTACCTCTTTGAGCCTCAATTTCCTCATCTGCAAGATGGAGATAAAATCTACCTTGCAGGATTGTATTGTGAGGATTAAACAGGATGAACTAAATCAGTGGTTCTCAACCTTGGCTGCACGCTGAAGTCACTATGCCCTTGGCAAATACGGATGCCTGGGGTGTGGAAATTAAAAAAAAAAAAACAACTCTCCAGGTGATTGTAATGTGCAGCCAAGGCTGAGAACTACAGAGCTAAATAAAACGCTGAACACAGCGCAGGGCAAACACTAGGTGTTCAACAATGTTTATCACATTAAAAAAAAAAAATTGAGTACACATTGTTTTCATTGTTCCTTCTTAGAGAAAAAAAAAAAGTTGACATAAAGGTTGTTGCAGAAATTGGATTTCCGACAGGCTTGTTTCCAGAACAATGAATCATCTGGGATTTGATGCTTACGGTGGTGGGGAAGACAGGCAGCCTCTAGTATGACTTGTCCTAACACCCAACTGAAATGTACGAGGCAGGGACCACCCTGTTCTAGCCTGCGGTTTACATCACCATTTCCGAGGCGTCCTTGGAGCGTGCAAGCAGCATGAGCGCTTGTGTATGCCCATTTCTGGTGTTAGGGATAGAGGCAATTTTCTCCTCTCCCTCACCGGTTGTGGGCAGGGGGGCGGGGCTTACACCACTGTTTGTTTTTTGAGTAACCCATCAGTGTAGGGGGCACTGCCTTCTTCATAGAACTTGGTGGCCATATGTTCTTTAAGTCTCAGACCCAATGATTATTTATTGCGCCCCACTGCTTTCTTGCTGGGTGAACCTGGCATGAAGTGGGAGGACACATTCACCCAGGCCTGCAGCTGTGGCCACTTGTCATGGGCAGCAAGACTGGCTGCAGGAGTGTCTCCTCAACCACTCCTGGTGGCCCCGTTGAAGGTGGGAAGGGAGGCAGAGGAACCTGCACGGGCTCCCTGCAGGAGGCAGACTCGTAGGTTGGGCGACAGGCAGTTGATGTCTGGCCAGGATGGTCAGATTTAGCAAATAAAAATAAAGGATGCCCAGTTAACTTTGAATTTCAGATAAATAGCAAAAGATTTTTTAGTGTAAGTATGTCCCATGCAATATTTGGGACATACTTATACTAAAAAAAGTATTCATTGGCATCTGAAATTCAAATTTAATGGGATATCCTTTATTTTTACTGGTTGAATCTGGCATCCCTATGACTGGTCAAACAGCCAAGGAGTACTCAGCACATGGGGTTTGCAACGGCCTCCTGCTTAATGTTGCCACATACAGCTTCCACCTGTCACTGCCCTGCTCCAGAACTATGTGTGGCTCCCAGCTGCTTCCATAGAGCAACTAGGACTCCCTGGCTGCTATGCTGGGCCTTGCTCTTCTGCCAGGCCAGCTGCCCTGCTTGGGCCCTTTCCCACCTCTGCCCCTTCTCATGTTTTCCCTGCCTGGCGTTTCTCCTGCCCATTCCCTGTAGTAATTGCAAACACTTGTTGAGCACCTACTGGGTGCAGGCAACATGCTGAGTTTTTCATTTGCATTGTCTCATTTGGTTGTCACAAAACCTAGTACAGGAGGGACAGTAGTTATCCTATTTTACCAGTGAAGAAACTGATGCTCTAAAATGTGATTCTTTTTTTTTAAATTGAAATATAGTTGATTTACAATATTGTGTTACTTTCAAGTGTACAGCAAAGTGATTTGGTTCTATATATATATATATTCTTTTTCAGATTCTTTTCCATTACAGGTTATTACAAGATATTGAATATAGTTCCGTGTGCTATACAGTAAACCTCGTGGTTTATCTATTTTATATATAGTAGTGTGTATCTGTTAATCCTATACGCCTAATTTATCCCTCTCCCCCTTTCCCCTTTGGTAACCATAAGTTTGTTTTCTACGTCTGTGAGTCTGTTTCTGTTTTGTAAATAACTTCATTTGTATTATTTTTTAGATTCCACATATAAGTGATATATAATATTTGTCCTTCTCTGTCTGACTAACTTCACTTAGCATGATAATCTCTAGGTCCATCCATGTTGCTGCAACTGGCAATATTTCATTCTTTTTTGTGGCTGAGTATACCACATCTTTATCCATTCATCTGTTGATGGACACTTAGGTTGCTTCCATGTTTTGGCTATTGTAAATAGTGCTGCTGTGAACATTGGGGTGCATGTATCTTTTTGAATTAGAGTTTTCATCTTTTCTAGATATATGCACAGGAGTGGAATTGCAGGATCATATGGTAGCTCTATTTTTAGTTTTTTAAGGAACCTCTATACTGTTTTTCATGGTGGCTGCATGAATTTATATTCCCACCAACAGTGTAGGAGGGTTCCCTTTTCTCCAACCCTCACCAGCATTTATTTGGCCATCTGTATGATTCTTTGAAGAAATGTCTATTTAGGTCTTCGGCCCATTTTTTGATTGGGTTGTTTGTTTTTTTGATATTGAGTTGTATGAGCTGTTTCTATATTTTGGAAATTAAGCCCTGCGTCGTTTGCAAATATCTTCTCCTAGTCTGTAGGTCATAAGACATGATTCTTCTTTTTTTTTAAATAAATTTATTTATTTTATTTATTTATTTTATTTCTGGCTGTGTTGGGTCTTTGTTGTTGCACGTGGGCTTTCTCTAGTTGAGGCGAGCAGGGGCTACTCTTCGTTGCAGTGCGCAGGGTTCTCATTGTGGTGCCTTCTCTTGTTGCAGAGCATGGGCTCTAGGCACGTGGGCTCAGTAGTTGTGGTGTGCAGGCTCAGTAGTTGTGGCTCACGGGCTCTAGAGCACAGGCTCAGTAGTTGTGGCGCACAGGCTTAGTTGCTCCGCGGCATGTGGGATCTTCCCAGACCAGGGCTCGAACCTGTGACCCCTGCATTGGCAGGCAGATTCTTAACCACTGTACCACCAGGGAAGTCCCAGACATGATTCTTAAAGTGTGGTCCCTGGGCCAGCAGCTGCAACATCACCTGGGAACTTGTTAGAAATGCACACTCTCAGGCCCAACTCCAGACCTACTGAATCAGAAACTCTGAGGGTGGGGCCCAGCTCCCTTCCCCTACACCAAAGGGTTTCTAGTTTGCGACCTATTGTTCTAAGACATGAAGTAACTGCAGGAGCCTCCCATCCAGGCAGAGGTATAGAGGATATAGAGGTGTAGAGGACCGCCAGGCAGGGCATTTATGATCATTCTGAGCCCCATGCCTGGATGAGGCACTGGAGATGCTGCAGCGACGGCACAGTCTTGGTGGGAGGAGGGGAAAGGGAAAGAAGAAGAACAGACAGGCAGTCAGGCAATTGTGATGTAAGGTAGCAGGATGGGAGGGTCCAGGAAAGCTTTCCCGAGTAGATATCTATCTAAGCCTGAAAAATAAATTGGAATTAGTTAGATGAAGAAGGGTGGGAACGGTGTTACAGGTGTACTGACTAGTTTGTACAGAGGCCGGGCAGAGCTACCTGGGGATAGTTCAGTCTTTATTTATTTATTTATTGGCTGCGTTGGGTCTTCGTTGCTGCGCACAGGCTTTCTTGGGGGCTGCTCTTCGGTGCCGTGCACAGGCTTCTCATTGCGGTGGCTTCTCTTGTTGCGGAACACGGGCTCTAGGCCTGTAGGCTTCAGTAGTTGTGGCACTCGGACTCAGTAGTTGTGGCTCACGGGCTCTAGAGCGCAGGCTCAGTAGTTTTGGCGCACGGGCTTAGTTGCTCCGCAGCATGTGGGATCTTCCCGGACCAGGGACCAAACCCGTGTCCCTGCATTGGCAGGCGGATTCTTAAACACTGGACCACCAGGGAAGTCCGATAGTTCATGATGGAAGCTGTGACAGTGTGAGTAGGGGGCAGGGGGAGGAATCAGACAGTGTGTTTGTTGGGGGAGGGAGTGCAGGGTCCTCTGCCCTCAAAGCAAAGGAAGAAGCTTTAATGGGTATTGAGAAAAAGCCCTCCGGCTTCCATGTGGAGCGGGCACTAGGGAAGATAGTAGGGGAGGGGAGGGCGGCGAGGAGTGACCCATGGGGTGTCAGGCCTTCCGTCGCCCCTAGATCCAGCCTGCTTCTGACCTCCAAGGCAGCTGCAGAGACTCAGCCCCCAGTTACAGCTTTGGGCAGGTGGAGTTGCTGCGTCCAAGGCCTGCTCCTTCCGGGGCTAAGGGGTGGGGCTGGGGAAGCAGCCACCCCCGACCCCGCCCACCACTACCGGCCCGCCCCCCATGGTCCGCCCCCAACGCCGGCCTCACTCCCAGACTCAGCCCCTCCTGCAGCTGCTGGCTGGAGGAAGCCAGCTTCTGGGCTGCGATCTGGGTTGCTTTTCCCTTTCTCGTTCTCTTTCCCTGCTGATGTGGCTAAGGCTGCGGTGCTACTGGGGCCTCTTCTCCCAGGCCCTTCAGGGACAGGCTCTGGATGCGGTCAGGGATCCCTAGGCTGGAGGGCAGGAGACTTCCGTTGCTGTCCCCTACTCCTGCCAACCAAGTCGTTGGTGCCAGCCGAGGACTGGCCCGGCCTGGCCAGGTTGCCTGGCAGTGTGGGCTGCGGCTGGGCAGTTCCCCGCTCCAACTGTCCTTCCCGGAAAAACGTCAGTTTGACAGAACTCTTTTGGAATCCATTTGTGATTTCTAGCCTAGGGAAGAAAACGAAAAGATCATTAACCACTCTATGAAGTGGAGCTTTCTGTGTATTCTAAAATCCCTGCAGGACTTACCAGCTGTCTCATGGGCTGGACCTTCAGCAAGGGGACTTCTTATTTTTCCTCTTTTTATTTAGATATACTTTCTGGCCCCATTCCCCTCCATCTGGCATCCAGAATCATGTCTCAGTATGCTTTTCAATTCAAGGAGGGTCTAGCATGGATGTTCAAAAGATTTAAATTTTGTTCGTAAATAGAATGATAATAGATGTTCAAAAATATTGTTTAGAGATCAGTTGATGCTGGGCCTTGAATTATATATAGATGGAGTATGTACAGGAGGGTCAGGCGCAGTGTAAGTGGGTGGAAGTCGTGAGTGAAGCCGTGGAAGTGGTGAGTGAAACCATGAAAGTGAGCGCAAGGAGATGTCCTGTCTGACCTTGAATATGGGGCAAAACCATGGGCATTGAGGAGCCATTGATGGTTGCTGAGCAGGAGAGTGACACAGTATTGGTAGTCACTGTGCTAGATCCTTTGTGAATGTTATATGCACTGTCCTGCCCACATTGTTCTCTCTACCTGGGCAGTGGTTCCCTCTCCTGTCCATATAGTTAACTCATTTTTTAGATTCCGGCTCCATTGTTCCTTCCTCGGGAAAGCTTTCAGTGGCAGAGAGACTCTAAGGTCACCCACTGTATTCCCACCTCCTGGTGTTCATGCCTTTGTGTAATCCCTTCCTCTTGAGTGTGAGTGGGGCCTGTGACTTGCTTTTAACCAGTGGAATATAGCAAAGGTAATGGGATGTCACCTCCCATAGTACATTACATCATATAAGAGTCTTGGACTTCCCTGGTGGTACAGTGGTTAAGAATCCGCCTGCCAATGCAGGGGACATGGGTTTGAGCCCTGGTCCAGGATGATCCCACATGCCGTGGAGCAACTAAGCCCGCGTGGCACAACTACTGAAGCATGCGCGCCTAGAGCCCTTGCTCCACAGCAAGAGAAGCCACCGCAATGAGAAGCCCGTGCACAGCAACGAAGAATAGCCCCCGCTCACTGCAACTAGAGAAAGCCCACGTGCAGCAACGAAGGCCCAGTGCAGCCAAAAATAAATAAATAAATAAATTTACTAGGGGCTTCCCTGGTGGCGCAGTGGTTGAGAATCTGCCTGCCAATGCAGGGGACACGGGTTCGAGCCCTGGTCTGGGAAGATCCTACATGTCGTGGAGCAACTAGGCCCGTGAGCCACAGTTACTGAGCCTGTGCGTCTGGAGCCTGTGCTCCGCAACAAGAGAGGCCGCGATAGTGAGAGGCCTGCGCACCGCGATGAAGAGTGGCCCCCGCTTGCCACAATTAGAGAAAGCCCTCGCACAGAAACGGAGACCCAACACAGCCATAATAAATAAATAAATAAATATACTAAAAAAAAGAGTCTTGCTAGCAGACTAGCCCTGGAGACTCTCCTTGCTCACTTGATGAAGTAAACAGACATGTAGAGGAAGCAAACATGGCAAGGAGCTCTGGGTGGCCTCTAGAAGCTGACAGTCAGCGAGAAGCCAGGGTCCTCGGTTCTACAGCCACAGGGAAATGAATCCTGCCAACAACCTGAGGGGGCTTGGAGGCAATTCCTCCCCAACTGAGTCTCCAGATGAGAATGCAGCCAAGCTGTCACCCTGATTACAGCCTTGTGAGTCCCTAAGGCAGAGACTCAGCTAAGCCATGCTCAGATTCCTGACTCTCACAGAAACTGAGATAATAAATGTATGTTGTTTAAAGCCCTAAGGTGGTAGTGATTTGTTATAGCAATAGCTAACTAATACACCTTCTGGTTAGGTTAAATTTCCCTTACATAGGCTCTCATAACATCATGTGCTTTTTCATCTTAGTCTTTTACGTGAACTTTATATATACACCATTTGATGAATGCTATGTCTTCATGAGGGTACTTTCTGTTCATCACTGTACCCTAGAGCCTCACTTGGTGCCTGTCACTTAGAATAAGACCCGTAATAAGTATTAGTTGCATGTGTTAGTGAGTGAATGCTCTTATTTAATCTTTACTCAACCTAGTAAAGTGGGAAGCATTGTTACATATGAAGAAAAGGAAACCAGTTATTAATATATACTCAAAAGTATACTGAGCAAAATGTTATTATCTTATACTTAATAAAATTTTTGTTGTGCATACCACTTTACCCTAATTTTTAGTATGACTAAAGAATAGATGATTTGGGAGCAGGGTATAGATTACATGGTATGACATCCTTCATGGAGCATTGCGTTTGCTGAAAAAGCACAACTATCAAAAATTGCTTCTGGGCTCCTTTGGTTTCCCCAAAGCCTTCTCATAACCCTTAACTTATTCTTCTGAAATTCCTGCCCTGTTAACAATGACAGGCCGTCATCTTCTAACGCTTCGTATGCTTCTACCTGTATTCAACGTCACTCTCATCAACTTCATAAACTCTACACCTTCGGCAAGATTGGCACTTTCATTTTGCACTCTGCTGGCATTGGACTCTCAGCGGTCAAAGCCATCTGACAGCGGGATGTCAGTTCGGGTTAGATCTCTGCTCAGGACCCCCCAGTGGCTCCCACCCTCACACCTCCCACCTCTCTGCTGTGCCCTCCCACTACACTCCCCGCAGGCACTTACTCTGCAGCCACCAGCGTTACCACCTCATGGATGTTTAAGCACACAGGCACACTCCCCCTTGCCCTGGAGGTTTCCTCTGTTCAGAAGGCTCTTTCCCCAGACATCCACGTGACTCACTCCCTCACCCGCTTAGGAGCACTCAGATGTCACCTTTCTACCGTGACCACTCCCATGCATCTTTCCCTGTTCTGATCTTTTAAAGTAACACTAACCACCCATGCACGTGCTATATAATTGACTTATTTCTGATATTTGATGTTTATCTGTCTCCCCCTTTGAGAATGTAGGTCCTATGAAGATAAGATCTGTCTTCACTGATACATCCCAAGAATGGGGTCTGGCACATAGTAGGTATCCAATAAAGAAGCCTGGGTGAGAGTCCACATCTTCGATGGTCTTGCCTCCACCTTGGAGTCTCCATCCCTTGCTTCTGGCCTGTCTCCCTCTGGCCTCTCTCACCGTGCTCTGGACCTTGTACAGGTGACATGACTTGTTGCCAGTATCTGCCTGACACAGTAGGGCCTTCCTAGGGGGTCAGTGTTTGGATCTTGCTGTATCTCTGCCAAGTCTCCCACTGAATACTAAATTCCATATTTTTAAATTTCTTTAAGGGCAAGAGAATTCAAGAGGAAGGAGCAAGGAGAGAAGAGATGATGCAGGAAGCAGTAGGAGAGGGTGGAAGGGAGAAGACAGTCACGGATTTTCCTGGGGTCCCCACCCAGTCAGCTTTCCAAGCGGCTTGAGGAGCAGCCAGCAGTGAGTAAGGGCTGCGTGCCACATATTCTGAGCTGGGTGCCACGTGTCATGAGCTGGGGGCCACATATTGTGGGCTGGAGGGCCACGTGGCAGAAGCAGTCCCGTTAAGTCACGGGACACACAGCCACACTGCTTTGTAAAGCTTGGTGTGTGGAGTATTTTTGTTTTTTACAACCCAGCTGTCTGTGTAATGACTTCCTTCCCTCTGCCTTGTTCACCGAGGTGTCCCTGGACGACCAGCTGAGTCACCACATTCCTTGCAGCTTAAAACACTGGCCTAAGCACAGGGGCCCAGTTCCTTCATGTAGGTGGGACCTTTGAAGGCTGCCAGGGAGTGCCTTGGAAAGACAGGCTACAGAGCTCCCGTCTCTCACCTGCACCTCTCCCCCAAAACAGGATTTATAAAACAAGTGAAAATATAAATTCCATCTGTTAAACACTAGGGAATGGCCAAAGCCATGTGTCACACACTGAACAATTATTTGTCAGCAACCATGAAGTCTATACCAAATTGAGTGTGGGGAGGGGCGGGGGGCTGGGCAGCGAGAACGACATCCATGCCTTCTGTCCTGTTGCTGCATGAAGGGTCAGAAATCCAGGTGAAGAGACTGGGAACTCTCATGCTCAGCCGGCAGAAATGGAAACTTGCTCAGTCCTTCCATAAAATAAGCAAAATAAACAGGCAGTTTTCAGCAAAAGTAAGTATGCTTGGGGCGGAGAATTCAGCAATCTTACTCCTTGAAATATGTTTTAAAGAAAGTTTGCTCAGATACATAAGAAGACAAGATAGGTGAGCAAGAGGCAGAAGTGAGTTAGTAAACCATGGTGGAGGCAGACCTTGGAATTCTATACAGCACTGAGAAATGATGAGTTAGATGTACATCCAACAGCATGGATGAAACGTAAAGTGTTAAGTAGGGAAAACAGTAAAAGAGATTTAAAGTACAGTGCTTTCCCAGTTTTACTGAGATATGAGTGATATACAATAAACCCCATATATTTAAAGCGTACAATTTGAGTTTTGACATGTGTGGATACCCATGAAACCATCACCACTATCAAGCTCCTGAATATATCCATCTGCCCACAAAGTATGAAGTTCAACAGATGTTGAACACCTATTAAGTTAGAAAAAAAAAGTTCAGCAGTGTGTGTAATATAATCCCATAGTTATAATAACAAAAAAATGTTTAGGTACCCTGAAAAAATCTGGAAGAACGTATACCAAACTAAATTGCATTTGTTATTGGGAATCTTGCAAAAGCTGCATGGCCCCATTGCACCTTGCACCTCAGAAACTATCCATACCTGTTAGCCCTTATCATGGTCTCCAGGTTTCCAGTGAAGGTTTAACACACTAGGAATTTGTCATTATGGTCCCCTAACTTTGAGTGACTTTATTAAAATGTCACTGAGGCCATCACAATGGACCCTGACAGAAGGGTGCCTGACTCTATCATTCTCCACCGTGACATCAGAGAGCTGTGTCAATAATTTCCTTCAGTTCACCTCCCAGTCATTTTCTCTTATCATCCCTCCAAACAGGAGATATTCCAGCAGTGGGCTGATTGTGGCTGAGGGCAAAAGAATGATTCCTCAACTTGTTTTCAAATTCATCTTTTGTTACTGCTCTTCTCATATCTCATACGTACAGGAGTGGAGGAAGTCTGTGGGGGCAGGGGCATATTTAGTTTTGTCTGGTTATGGGTTTTATATAAAGGCCATCATTAAGTGTGTGCTCTTTTCTGTCTGGCTTCTTTCACTCCACATTATTTGTCAGAGCCTTCCATGTTGTTGTGTGCAGCTGTAGTTCATTCACTTTTAGTGCAGCACATGGCATTCCATTGGGTGAATATACCACAATTTATTTATCCTGTCAACTACTAATTGACATTTGGGTTGTTTCCAACTTGGGACTATTATAAATAATGCTGCTGTGAACATTTTGCTACGTGTCTACTGCTCTACCTGAGCATGTTTTTCTCTTAGGTATATACTTTGGAGCAGGATTGCTGGGTTATAAGTATGCCTTATGCTTAATTCTGAAAAATAATGCCAGACTGTTTTCCAAAATGATTATACACGTACACTGCGCCCCAGCAATATATACGAGCTCGCCTTGTACATTCACCAACAGTTCTCACCAGCTGTTGGTACTGTCAGAGTTTGTACTTTTAGCATCTGGTGGGTCTGTAGTAGTTGCTCACTGCGGTTCATTTTCTTGATTACTAAGGAGGCTAAACACCTTTCATGTTGTTGGCCATTTGGATTTTCTTGATGTGAAGTGAAGAGCCTATTCTAGCCTACTTTTCTATTGGGCTATCTTTTCATTATTTATTTATAGTAGGTTTTTTTTTTGTATATTCTGGATATAAACCCTTTGTCAGTTATATGCATTGCAAATCTTTCTCCTCTGTAGCTTCCCTCTTCACTCTGCTAATAATGTTTCTTGATGAACAGAAGCTCTTAACTGTAAAAAAAAAAAAAAGTCCAATTTATCAGTCTTTCCTTTGTGATTAGTGCTTTTTCTGTCTTGTTTAAGAAAACTTTTTCTACCTTGAGGTCATGAAAATATTATTGTATGTTATCTTCTAAATCTGTGTTGTTTTACCTTAGATATTTAAGTCCATAATCCAACAGAAATTGGTTTTTTGTTTATTGAATAAATGAAGTTAAATTGGAATAACGCATCCCATATATACACCCATTCATTTATTGAGTTTCTTCTGTGTGTCAGGCCATGTTTATTGTTTTACTTTTCATATTTAGGTCCATAATCCATCAGAAGTTGGCTTTTCAGTATGGTGTGAGATAGGGTTCCAATATCATTTTTCCCATATGGATATTAAATTGACTCAACACTATTTATTCAAAAGATCATTACCCCACACTGTTCTGCAGTGCTATCTTTATTATTAACCTGGGGGTTTTTTTTGGGGGTGTCTCTCTTCTGTCCATTAGTTTTCGTCTACTCTTATGCCAATACCATACTGTCGTAGTTATTAGAGCTTTATTATAAGTCTTATTAGCTGATAGAGTAAATCTTCCCACCTTGTACTTCTTCAAGAGTATCTTAGCTGTTCTTGGTTTTCTGCAGTTTCACATAAATTTTACATTAGAATCATCTTGTCGTGTTCCATATGAAAATAACTGGGATTGCTTTGACTCTGTAGACCAACTGGAGAGAATGATAGCTTTACATTATTGGGTCTTTTCATCTAATTAACATGGTATTTTTCTCCATTATTCATTTATTCTTTAATATCTATTCAAGTGTTCGTGGCTTCTGCCATAGAGGTCTTACATGTTTTTTGTAAGATCCACCTATAGGTACTTGGTTTTTTTTTTTTGGCTATTTCGAAACTATTTTGACTATTCTTTTTAAAAACTCTTTTCTGATTCTTGCTGGAGTATAGAAATAAGGTTGATTTTGGTATATTGATTTTGCAACCCAGAAGAGAGCCTTCATCAGAACCTGACCATGGTGGCACCCTGATCTCAGACTTACAGCCTCCAGAACTGTGAGAAATAAATTTCTATTGTTTACAAGCTACCGAGTGCTATTTTGTTATAGCAGCCAGACTAAGACAGTCATTTTTTAGTTCTAAAAGTTTGTTTGAGATTCCTTAGGATTTTCTAGCTACACAATCATGTCATCTTTGAATAAAGATAGTTTTATTTTATTCTTTCCTGTCTTTATGACTTTTTCTTTTTTGCCTTACTGCCCTGGCTAGGACATCTAGTAAAATGTTGATTAGAGGTGGTGTTAGCTGATATCCTTGCTCTGTTCCTGACTTTAGGGAGGAAAATGTTCAGTATTTTACCATTAAGGATGGTGTTAACTCTAGAGTTTTTACATACCCTATATCAGATTGAGAAGTTCTTTCCTATTCCTAGGTTGCTGAGAGTTTTTATTGTGAGTAGATGTTGAGTTTTATCAGATGCTTTTTCAGCACCTATTCAGATGATCAAATTATTTTTCCCTTTTATGCTGTTAATGTGGTTGGTAGTTTTTAAATGTTAAACCAATTTGCATTCCTGGGATGAAATCCACTTAGTTGTGATTTATTACCATTTTTATTTATTGCTGGATTTGATTTGGCTAACATTTTGTTAAGAGTTGTTGCATTTATGGTCATGAGAGATATTGGTCTGTGATATTTTCTTTTTGTCATGTTCATACCAGGTTTTGGTAGTAGGATTATGCTGACCTTGTAAAATAAGTTGGGAAGTGTTTCCTCTATTTTCTGAGAGAATTTGTGTAAGTATTATTTCTTATTTAAATATTAGCTAGAATATTTCCATTCTTTTATCTTTTAAACCTATATGTCCTTATAATAAAGTGTGTCTCTTATTAACATCAGATAGTTGAGTGTTGTTTTTTGTTTGTTTGTTTAAATTCAGCCTGTCAATTTTCTTCTTTTTATTTGAATATTTAGTCCACTTACATTTAACATACTTACAAGTATGGTTCCAAATCTTTTACATCTATAATCTTGTTGTTTCTCTTCTATTTGTCCTGCCTGGGTTTTGTTCCTGTTTTCCTTCTTTTGGATCAGCCAAATGTTTTTTATTATTCCATTTTATCTTCTGTATTAGATTTTTTAAATTGTGGTAAAATGTACATAGCACACAATTTACTGTTATAATCATTTATAAATGTACAGTTCACTAGTTTTAAGTACGTTCACATTTTTGTGCAACCAATCTCCAGAACCATTTTCATCTTGCAAAACTTAAATGCTATATCCATTAAACAATAACCTCCCATTCATCCCTCCCCGGAATCCATGGCAACCATCCTTCTACTTTCTATCAGTATGAATTTGACCATTCTACGTATTTCATATAAATGGAGTCATACAGTATTTGTCTTTTTGTGACTGGTTTATTTTCAATTAACATTATATCCTCAAAGTTCATCTATGTTGTAGCATTTGTCAGAATTTAATTTTCTTTCTTTTTTAAGACTGAATAATTTCTACTGTATGTATATACTACATTTTGTTTTTCCTTTCATCTGTCAATGAACATTTGGGTTCCTTCTACCTTTTGGCTATTGTATGCCTTTTGGCTAATGATGCTATGAATATGAGTGTACAAATATCTCTTTGAGACCCTGCTTTCAATTCCTTTCCCATTGGATTTTAGATAAACCATTTTTAATACATATTTTAAGTGCTTGCTTTAGAGATTATAATATACATTCTTAACTTATTGCGTAATAATTTGAATTAGTATTTTACAATATTCCACACAATGTAAGAACCTTATAACAGTGCAATTCCCTTTACTGCTCCTATCTTGTATGGTATTTTTGTCATATGTTTTACTTCTGCATGTTACAAATCCACAGTACATTGTTGTTGTTGCGTTAAATAGTAATTTATTTTAAATTTAGAGTTTTTATATTTATCCACATATATACCCTTTCCTATGATCTTCACTTTGTCTTATAGATCTATGCTTCTACCTAGAATTGTTTTTCTTTGACTTGAAAAACTTTTAGTTCTTGTAGTATAGACTTGTGGCATTGAACTCTCCAAGTTGCTTGTCTGAAAATGTCTTTATTTAATTTAATTTTTGAAAGCTATTTTCACTGAGTACAAAATTTCTTGGTTGGCAGTTTTCTTCCCCCTGTAAACTTTAAAGATATCATTTTAGTCTTCTATCTTCTTTTTGATGAGAAGCAGGTTGTCATTCTAATTGTTGTTTCTCTGAAATATGTCTTACTTTTTCTTCTGCCTACTTTTAAGTAGTTTGACTATGTTGTTGGCTTTTAGTAGTTTGACTGTGTTGTGTCTAAGATGTGGTTTTCTTTATATAGTAGTCAATGTATTATTTATTTGCTGAGCCTCTTGAACCTGTGAATATCTTTCATTAATTTTGAAACATTCTTAGCTATCATCTCTTCAAATATTTTTTTTCTTTCCACTCTCTCTTCTCCTTCTGTGACTCAAATTACTTTTGTTTCTATTTAATTGGGAGTTTATTGGCAATAACTCTAATAAACATGTATGGTTTGTGATTTTACTATGAAATATCAGTTTGATTCAAATATATTAGCAATGTTTGGCCTGTAGAGTATCTATGACATTTAAAAAACCCACAAAGTGTTAATTTTGGGCAACCACTTTAAAGAAAGAAAAAAATTTGTAAACATTCTAAAGCCATAGAAAATCAGACTGGATGTATTTTTTTTAATTAATTAATTTATTTATTTTTGGCTGTGTTGGGTCTTCGTTGCTGTGCGTGGGCTTTTCTCTAGTTGCGGTGAGTGGGGGCTACTCTTCACTGTGGTGCACTTCTCTTGTTGCGAGCATGGACTCTAGGCACGCAGGCTTCAGTAGTTGTGGCACACAGGCTCAGTAGTTGTGGCTCACGGGCTTAGTTGCTCCGTGGCATGTGGGATCTTCCCAGACCAGGGCTCGAACCCATGTTCCCTGCATTGGCAGGCGGATTCTTAACCACTGCACCACCAGGGAAGTCCTGATATGGTATGGTGTTTGCCTTTCTCTTTCTGACTTACACCACTTAGTATGATAATCTCTAGTTGCATCCGTGTTGGTGCAAATGGCTTTATTTCGTTCTTTTTTATGACTGAGTAGTATTCCATTGTATATATGTACCACATCTTCTTTATCCATTCGTGTGTCGATGGACATTTAGGTTGTTTCCATGTCTTGGCTATTGTGAATACTGCTGTTATGAAAATAGGGGTGCATGTATGTTTTTGAATTATAGTTTTGTCTGGATATATGCCTAGGAGTGGGATTGCTGGATCATATGGTAATTCTATTTTTAGTTTTCTGAGGAACCTCCATACTGTTTTCCACAGTGGCTGCACCAACTTACATTAGAGGGCAGCATGTTGAATCTTAGTCCTGTGGTCCAATGTGGGAAAAGGAGGAAGGCAGGCTGGGCCAGACTAGGGCTAGGGAAACAGAACCAGCCACAGAGATGGGCTGTCCTGACTGAGGTGGTATAAGGCACAGGGTCTAGCAGGTGGAAGAGGGGAGGGGAGAAGCCAGGACTGTAGAGAAGCTGAGAATGTGACTGGGGATGACTCTGTAGTCCAAGGCCTCTGTTCACCTGGGCCAGAAGCAAGTTCTCTTCCCTGGTCCTGGGCAGCTTGGCTGGCCAGTGTCTCCTCCAGGCCAACCAGTGCCCATCTGTATAACCTGGGCTGAATCTGGACACTCTGGACAGCTTCATTATTTTTCTCCCTGCATCCATTCTGAGCCCTCCATTCTGATCTGCACCCAGCACGTTGTCCCTACACCTTTACTGAAGGGCTCTTAGGATACAACTCAACTTATTACCACTACCTTCAAGGCCCTGCATGATCTGGCCACTGTCCACCTCTCCAGCCTGATCTCCTCCCATTATCTGCCTCGTTGTCCGTGTGCCTTCTCCCTCTTTGTTTTAATCACCATGTGCCCTTGACAGCCACAGGGCCTATGCATGTGCTGTTTTCTCTACAGGGAGCACTCTTCTTTCCCGTATTTTCCTAGTGTTATGGACTAAACATATGTGTACCCAAAAAATTCATATGTCGAAGCCCTAACTTCCAGTGTGGCTATGTTTGGAGTAAGGAAGTCATTAAAGTTAAATGAGGTCATGAGAGTGGGCCCCTGATCCCATAGGATTAGTGTCCTTATAAGAAGAGATACCAGAAAGTTCACTCTTCTTCTCTCCCCATGCACACACATGAGGACACAGCGAGAAAGCAGCCATGTGCAAGCCAAGACGAGAGTCTTCAGCAAAACTGAATTGGCTGGAAGCTTGATCTCGGACTTCCAGCCTCAAGAATTGTGAGAATATTAATTTCTGCTGTTTAAGCCACCTGGTCTATGGTATTTTGTTATGGCAGCCCAAGCACACCAATACATCCAGTTTAACCCCTATTTTCCCCTTTAGATCTCACACCAACTATTTCCCTAAACATCTTTTATCCAAAGCCTCCTATTTCTGGGTCTCATGGTACCATGCACCATGTAAGATTTATGTTTTTGATTATTTGACCAATGTCTGCCCGACATGCTAGACTGTAAATTCCATGAAGGTCTTTGGTTTTATTCAAGGCCGCATACCCAGAACCTAACACACAGCCAGGTACATAGTAGGTGCACAATACATATTTACTGGGAAAAAGAGTGGTGGGTGGGGACAGACAATGCCTTGAGCTGGGAGGCTTTTATGGACGTTCGAGTTCATCTCTGGTCTAGCAGCACCCCTCTAGCACTCTCTACTGACAAAGCCAAACATTGTGCCACTGACAAAAAAGAAATGTTGACAGAATTCAACTCCAGTATCACAAAGCAAGGCAAGGAAGGGTGGATTTAGAGCAGAGAGGCAACAAGTTGGCATAACTGGATTCAGAACTTTTCTTAAGAAGACTAATGGGACTTCCTTTTTAACTTTTGAGTTCTCATCATGCATCAGACACCGTGGTAACAGCATCATGTGGATTATCTCACTCAATTCTCACAACATTAGGGGGTTAAGTCAGTTTACTCAAGCTCACACAGCAACTAAGTGGGGAAGACAGGATTCAAACTCAGGAGTTCTGGATTTAAATCCTACTTACTTACATACTATATTAAACTAACTGCCTCCGGGACTCTTTCTAAAGGCAACATAAGGATTCATGGAGAGCGATACGACCCTCGCTCTGAAATGAACTATGTACTGTTGATTAAGCTAAGGGGTCTGTCACTATCCTGGTCCTATAGAATAGAGGTCGGGTTGTAATTCTATTGCATCAACTATACTTCTGGCAGTTTCTTTTCTGCTTGAGAAAGCTCCTCAGAATGTGAGTGAGTGCAGGTGACATTATTATACGGATCACCTCGAATTCGTTTAAAATGTTTTTTAAAGGAAAATGATTTGCCTCCCTGGATAAACATTATTTGCCACATACCTCCCAACACTGGTGTCAAGTGCATGCTGTTTCCTCTGCCTGGCGTCCTCTTCTCATCTACTCTTTAGACCCAGCCCCACTGTCACCTCCTCTGGGAAGTCTTTCCATGGTCTCCTATATAGTACGAATGATGTCCTTCTCTCTGCTTCCGAAAGCAGTTGACACATACATCTAGTGTTACATATTTTCTTCCAGAATTCTTTCTTTCCATGTCTGGCTCCTCTGAAATACTGAGTTCTTAGTGGTTGGGAGAGTGCGTTGTTTATCTCTGTATCCCACAGTGCTGGATCAGAATAGATGCTCGAAAAAGTTTGTTGAATAAATGAAATTTTAAATGGGAGTAACATATCCTATATACAGCTGTCCCTCAGTATCTGTGGGGGGTTGGTTCCAGGATCTGCTGCAGATACCAACATCCATGGATGCTCAAGCCCCATAATTGGCCCTCTGTACCCCTGTTTCCACATCCTCGGATTCAACCAACCATGGATCGTGTAGTACAGTGGTATGTCTTTTTTGTGTGTGTATGTGTGTCATGCTATGGAACTTGAACTTTATCTCATTGGTGATTTTTCAGCAGGGGAATAGCATAGGCAGAGTCAGTGGTATGTCTTTATTGAAAAAGATCCGTGACATGTGCAGTTCAAACCTGTGTTGTTCAAGGGTTAACTGTATATATACTTACTCATTCGACAAATATTTATTGAACAGCTAAGCACATCAGGCCATGTTCCAGATGCTGCAGGTGTATAACACAAAGTTCCTGCCCTCAGAACATTACAGATGCTATTGAGCTCATAAGGGCTACGAGGAAAAGTAAAGCAAGATGATGGGAATGATGGGGCTTGGGACTTGATGTTTTAGGAGAGTGTTCTGGGAATGTCTTTCTGGGAAGGTGACTTCTGAATAGAAATTTGGATTAAGGGCATATGTGTTTCTGATATCTTGGGGGAAGAAACACTCAGTACAAAGGTCCTGGGGTAGGAGTGAGCCTGCACATTCCAGGAGCAAGAAGGAGGCTAGTGTGACTGGAAAGAAGTGAGGGGGTTGAGTGGACAGAGATGCAGTTAGAGAGGTGGGGGAGTGTAAGGAGGGTGGGAGGGGGGAGATCAAATAGGATCTTGGAGGCCCTTGAAAAAAATTTTTTGGTTTTTGCTCTGACTGAGATGGGAAGCCATTGGAGGCTTTAGAGGAGGGAAATAGGTTTTGACTTAGGATTTAAAAGAATCTCTCTGGCTGCTTGAGAACAAGCTCTATGAGAGCAGAGTGGAATCAGGGAGAGCAGTTTGGAAGTTATTGCAATATTCCAGGACAGAGAAGATGAGGGCTCAATTGAGGGTATTTTAAAGGTAGAGCTGACAGACTTTGCTACTGGATTACATGTGGGATATAATAGGAAGAGAGGAGTCAAGGATGACTTCAAGGTTTGGTGGAAGCCACTGGAAGGATGGAATTGACCTTAACTGAGGTGGGGAAGACTGTGAAAGGAGCAAGCTGAGGGGCAAGTTTCACAGTTTGGCTTTGGACATGTCAAGTTGGACATATTGCTCAGCACTTATGTTTATGTTCACTGGTTTTCAGGATCTGAAGGTTATAATGCAACCTGAAGTTAAAGTCAGTGTTGTTTATTGAACACCAGGCACTGTGCAGAAAGCTGCACGTGTGCTGTTATTTAATCCTTTCAGTCATTCCTATTGGCTTCATTACTGATATTTTCATTGCTCTTTTATGGATGAGAGATTAAATAGCATGTCCAAAGTCACTCAGCCAATTATTAATCTGCTAGTATAATGCAGACCCGGGATTCCAACCTAAGTATGTCAGACTAGAGAGATTCTAAAGGTGGGGACCACTTTCTGGGCATATTTGCTACAGACACGGACTCCATAACAAAAAAGGTGCCTGGAACATGTGACAAAAACTCAGAAAAGGGTCACCCTCACCTCAGGCGTTACAGGTTCCACAACAGAAGCTGTGAAAAAAGAGCATTATTGTACCTGAGGGGGCTAACTGATGCTTGAAAGTTCTCAAGTACCTTAAGACATAATGTTAAGAAAGCAGTCATCGGAAGTCGTCGTTGTTGTTAAGAAACAGAAGAGATAAAAAATTGCGGTGCTGTGCTGGTGGGATAAAAGAAAAACCAACTCCTAGGCGATGCTCTTTGGGAAACACGGGATTGGGAGGAGAGGGGCCGGGAAAGGGCCAGGGTCCCTGCCCTGCCTGCATCTTTTTGAAAGTACAGCCTGGCGTGGCTTTCCTCAGGTGGTCCTCTAGAAGGACCAGGATACGGAGTACAAAAGCCGGGAACCTCCGGAGCCGCAGCATCCGCCCCCGGTCCCCTCCTTCTCCGCCCCCTTCAGCCTCCACGCGGGGAGAAGCGGGAGCGGCGCCCGCGCATGCGCCCGGGGTAAGGTCCGCTCTCTGCGACGTCAGGGGGCTTGCGCCCGCACGAAAGCCCCGCCCCCCGGGCGCCAGAGGCGACCTGGGCGGGGGGCCTCGGGCCACGCCCCCAGCCGAGCCGAGCGGGGCCGAGCGGAACCGAGCGTCTCCGAGTGCGGCCGAGCCGAGCCGAGCGGCCCGGAGTCGGTTGGTGCAGCTGCGTCCCCGCCGCCCAGCAGTCCGCGGCTCCGGCGTCGCCGCCGCCGCTGCCGCCGCTGCCGCCGCCGCCGCCGCCGCCGCCGCCGCCGCCGCCGCCGCCGCGAGGCCTGCGCCGGCCGGCCGGCCGCCCGCCGGGAGGGAGGCCCAGAGCGCGGGGAGAGCAGCCCGGCCGCGGGCGCCCCCGCCGCTGCCGCTGCCAGGTGAGCGCCCGCCGCGGCCCGCCGGCCCCGTGTGCCCCCGCGACTGTCAGTCCCCGTGTGTGTGTGTGTCTCCTCCTGTCAGCCCCCTGTGTCTGCGCGAGCTCCTCCCACCACACCTGGCCCCCGGCCCTGCCCGCAGTGTCCGCCACCCCCTCCCGCCGGCTGCCCCGGGTCTTTCTGTCAGCCGCCAGCACCCCCTGGCTGGGACGCTCCGCCCCTTCCCCCCGAAGCCCCTCCCTCCGCCCCATCTGTCATCAACCCCCCCCCCCCCCCGCCCCGACCTCACTGCTGGCTCGGGCACCCTGGAGGCGTGAGGGTGCCGCCGCCGCCGCTCCCGGGGGTCCGAGTAGCCCCCGCGGGCCACACGGCTGCAACGAGGGGGTTGTGGCGGGGCAGTGGGGGTGTCCGCAGATGCCCGCCGGACCATGTGAGGGTGCGTGTCCCCGTGTGCGCCGGCTGTGAGCACCGCGTGTGCGCCCGAGCGCCGGGAGGGGAGCGCGGGGGGCGGCCTGACCGCCGTGGGGCGGAGATGCCGGGCGGCCGAGAGCCACTTGCTCCAAGTCCCTCGGGCCGGCTGCGTTCTGCGGGGATGGGGGCAGCCCCAGGCTCTGGTCCGCTCGGCCAGGGAGGCAGCTGAGCCGGGACTCGAGCCACTCGGGGTGCAGTAGACTCCTCCATCCTGGGACCAGTGTTTGCCCTCGAGAAGGCAGCGAAGCTGGGCTCTGGGTCCCCGGATGCCGCAGGTGGCATGTGAGCAGAGTTTGGGGGCTTGCTAAACCTTCCCAGTTTGGGATTTCCATTCAGAGAAGCCTGTCGGAAGTGATTGAGGAGTGGGTGGGATGAGGAGCTTAGGTGGAAAGTGTTTTGAGAGCTTGAGTCATTTTGAGTTGCGTGGTTTGCATTTCTGAGCAGTGATTGCCCTGGGATTTTGCCCTGCGAGAAGATGTTATGTGGTGGGGCGGGGAGGGAGGGGGGGAGGGGGGGTGTAGAGGAGGAGGGAGGGCACACTCCTTTCCGTCTTTATCTGTGTCATGTGGACGTATAGTATGTTTATTCATGAGACCTCCACACATCCTCAGTTTTAAGAAGGATTACAGTAGTTTCCATTTATACACGCTCTTGTATGCTATTATCTTGATGTGCTTTATTTGCAGTAACTTCGTATTGCATATTTCAAAACTAAGAGAAAATGCGTCCTAAAACAATTGGTATTTTGCCGGATAATTCTCAACCACGGGGAAAGAGCCAAAAGAGCACTTCATTAGCTGGAACAACTTATTCGGGCTTAATTTGTTTCTAAGAGACATACAGTGGAAAAATCCAGAAGCGGCGTAGTAGTAGCTAAGAGTGTTAGGAAATTAATGAAAAGGGCCCTTCTATTGCTGCCTTGGAAAGATGGTATCAAAGTTGCTGTAGAGGACAGAGCTGCTATGTAATGATAAACATATTAACCAAGTTGGTTTTGTGACCTTGATACATTGCGTGGTGCTTGATTTGTACAGTGCTTCGTAACAGGAAAACATTGCATGGGAAGCAGGGTAATTTGGGGAGAAAATGGTCCCCATTTTTCTTTTTGGTCATATTTAAATAAGATTTCAGACTAGGGCAGTCTCATGTGGGAGTGGGTTTTTTTCTTTTCTAAGATAACATCAAAAATTACAAAAATAACTCATGGTTAAGGCAGAAAACTAGGAAAAAAAAAAAAACCTAAGAAAAGCATAAGAAAAAACCCACCATCCCACAAACCATAGTAAGCCATAGTTTGGTATTTATCCCGTTAGTCTTTTGTTCCCATATGTAAGTATTTTTTTTTCTTACAGAAATGCTACTGTACCATAAGATTGTTTTATTGTCTGCTTTTTTACATTTATAAATAGATTGTGAGAGGTATGTCTTGTTTTTATAAGAACTTGTTCCTTTTTTGAGCCTTTTAAAAAGATTAGGTCCTTTGCTTAGAGAGCTCCAACAACTTCGTATCTTAAAGTAAAATCTGAAGTCCTTGCCGTGGTCTACGAGGCTACCTCTCTGTCCTCACTTCCAGCCCTGCCAGACAGATCTTTTTGCTATTCCTTAAAAACTTCAAGCATGCGCCAGCCTCAGCGCCTTTGCATTTGCTATTGCTTCGGCTTGGAACTCTGTTCCCTGGATACCATGGTTCTTCCCTCAGGATCTGCTCCAATGTAACCTTTTAAGGCCTTTCCCTGACCACTCTGTGGAGGATACACCCCATTACCCTGTCCTCCTTAACCAACCTTACTTTTCTTCATGGCACTTACCACCACTTGGCAAATACCTATTTATTTGCTGGTTTATTGTCTCTTTCCCTCGATTAATCTGGAAGTGCGAGGCTTTTTTCACTGGTGTATCTTCAGGGCCCAGAACAGGACCTGACCCATTTTGGTGCTTAATCAATATTTGTTGAATGAATGAATGCTTATTACCCACCCATGCATGTAACCTTCCTGGTAGCCTCCTAGGCTTTTATTTAATTAATTAATTAATTTTTTAACATCTTTATTGGAGTATAATTGCTTTACAATGGTGTGTTAGTTTCTGCTGTATAACAAAGTGAATCAGCTATACATGTACATATATTCCCATATCCCCTCCCTCTTGCGTCTCCCTCCCACCCTCCCTATCCCACCCCTCCAGGTGGTCACAAAGCACTGAGCTGATCTCCCTGTGCTATGCGGCTGCTTCCCACTAGCTATCTATTTTACATTTGGTAGTGTGTATATGTCAATGCTACTCTCTCACTTCGTCCCAGCTTACCCTGCCCCCTCCCCGTGTCCTCAAATCCATTCTCTATGTCTGCGTCTTTATTCCTGTCCTGCCTGTAGGTTCATCAGAACCATTTATTTTTTTCCTCCTAGGCTTTTAGATTGCTATATCATGAAGTGGGATAACAATCCTTTAAAAGTCAGGATAGTCCTCTCCTTTACATATCTGAGGAGAAGAATTTTACAAAGTGAGGCTTATGATCTTAAAAAGAATTACAATCTTGATTTAACTTGAACAGTTGAGGGAAGGAACAGTTTTGGCAAATGTTACTGACTCCTTCTATGCATTATACCTTGTGTAACATTGGAAATCTTTGAAACGTATAAAGTATCTCAGTTGTGTTTACTGCTATGATTTCAGTGTGGTAGTTCTTAGTGATAGTATTAGCCTCAAGAGGATAGTGAGTTTTCTGTGTCAACAGATACCCAGAGATATAATTACAGCTTTAATGCATTTTCATTTGAGGAGTAGCTGTTATATTTACTTATTTTCCTGGCAGTTTTATCCTTTTCAATTCCCTGGTTATCAGTTTTTGGATGGCCTAGCAGGTAACTTAAGGTTTTTTTTTTTTTTAAACATTTAAAAATAAATCCGTGATCTCTTGAGCATTTTACAACTCTCACGTGACTCTTGAACTGTTTGAAAGTACCAGCTTCATCTTTCAGGATGAAATGACATCTGTAGTAGAACATATAATTGCATTTTCATTATAAGGAAGGGAAAAATTGTATATTGGGGTAGAATTTTTACAGAGAGAATATAGTGTGAGTGTAAGCTTTCTAAAAGCTTAAATTTCAAGTAGGCAATCTTTAATTTCAGTGAGTTTTTGAAAAGAATCCTTGCTTTTTGCTCTAGAGGAAAAGAATTCCTTTGAACACAATCCAAACCTTCAAAATCTTTTTTCTTATGCCTCAAACATATGAGAACTTGGGGAAAAAAAAATCCTAAATGAAAAATTTTATTCTTTTAAGGCCTAAAGGGAATGTGTTAAGAATTAATTTTTCTTTGTTCCACGGGCATTTATCAGGCACATAGTTGGGGCAGTTCTGTGTCGTTTTGTACGGGCTACATTACCACGTTTCGTTTTAGATTACCGACCTGATTTGGTATTACTTCTTCTCTTTTCTCGCTTGGCTACCTCCCTTCTCTCATCATAGTCTCTTCCTAAGTGATCTCATCCATTCCAAGGGCTTGATTATCCTCTGGATGCAGATGACTACCTCAGTAACACCTCCCGCCTGGACCTTTCTTTGGTTCTAGACTTACATTTTTACCTACCGCCCCCCTTCTCTCTCTCCTGGCAGCCTCACAGTGATCTCAAACTTCACGTGTCCAAATCGATTGCTCAATCTCCCTCTCAAACTTCCAAATTTGTATTCCTCATTCTTGACCCCTCTCCCCTCTCTCATCCAGCTTTCCCCTGCCCTGAGCCTTCCCTGTCTCAATGTCATTACTGTCCATTCATTGTTTTGCCAGAGACCTGAAAGTCGACCTGGATTTTTCCCGATCCCTCACCCTACCTCCAGTCGGTCGGCGTGGCCTGTCGGCCTAGCTTCCAGATACTTCAGATCCTCCCTTCCCTCCGTCCTCCTAATCCAGCCACTGTCTTCTCTCAGCTGGATGACTGTCCCTGCCTGTCACCTGGTCTCCCAGCATCCACTCCTGCCTTCTCTAACCCGTTCTCCTGCCAGCAGCCAGTGAGCCTACCAGCCCCTGTCACCCCGCTCACCCCCTGCCCACTTCGAGGCTTCCCACCGCCCTCAGACCCACGTGCACACTTACTCAGGTGCCGGCCTCTGTCTCCTCTCTGCTCTGCTCCTCGCTCGCTGCGCTCCTGTCAGGTGGGAGCATCATCCGTTCCTCTCAATGCCAAGTTCTTCTCCTCTTCTGTACAGCCCTTCCCTCTGCCCGGCACTGTTCCCCCGACTCTTCTCATGGAAGGTCCTTCTCCAACATCTGGGCTCAGCGAAAATGTCCCTCCTCAGAGGAGCCTCTTCCCTGATCACCCCTTTACAGTAGCTTCCTCCCCATTGTCCCCCTCTCAGTATGTGTGCATTTCCTGCTAGCACTTCACTAAAATTCCAAGTATTTCATTCATATGTTTGTTTCCTTCTTTATTGGCTACTCCAGTAGACTGCAAGACCAAGAGGGCAGGGACAGCCTTGGCCTGTTTATGGTCCAGTCTGGGCACCGTGCTCTGCCTAGACTCCACCAGCTGCAGGTCCCCAGTACCTTCTGAATGATAAGAATTATTATAACAGATAACCTTGCTTGAGACTATGTGCCAGGTCCGTGGCTAAGTGTGTTTGTGCATTATCTCTAAATCTCTGGGAGAACCTACTAAGGTGGTGATGGTTATTATATTATCATTATATTATTATATTACCATCATTATATTATTATATTACCATCATTATATTATTATATTATCATTTTGGGGGTTTTTTTGTTTTGAGAAAATTGAGCTTAGAGAATTAATTTTTAAAATACGCAGCTAAGAAAGTGGTGGAGCTAGAATTTGGATCTGTATGATCTGACTGCAGAATTCATTGCTTCCCTTTGATTCGTTGCTGCCTTCTGATATGAATGTAGGAATGAGTGAATGAATGTGGAATATGCAGTGATATTAATATTAGGTGGTTCCTCATGTTTGTGTTTCTGAGCATATACTGGAGTATAAAAAAAAATGCTTGGGTTAGGGTGGTGCATTTCCTGGGAAGTTTCTGTTGATAACCACTGTGCCAAAACACAGAGATTAGTTTGTGTTTGGGCTCTGTGTTTTACTTTTACCTTTGCCACTTTCTAGCTGCAAGCTCTTGGGCAAATTCCTTAACATGTCTAAGTCTGTTTTTTTCAGCTGGAAATGGAGAAACATAATAGTTCTTATCTCACAGGGTCATTGTGAGTAGCATAATTATACACAAAAAACAGTCAATGTTAGCTATCAATATTAATATTATAAGGAGGAAAAAAAAGTTAGGAAAAGACGTTTAGCCCCATCCACAAACTAGAGTTTGGTTAAGAGTGAAAGACAGAAACCATAACTAACAGTAGTGTTTCACTGACTCTGGTTTTGAGTTTATAAAAATTATCAGGGAATTAACTATTTGGCTTGGGATTTATAATCATTCTATTGATGTATGCAACTTTATGTTTGTATTTAAACTTGTTCAATGCTTGTAGGTAAGATAGTTTTGTTTTCTTCTTTTTCTTTTTAAACTCCTCCCAATCTTAAAAAGATTCTCAGGGTAGAGGGATCCTTTGAGAGGCTGGCTATTTTTTTTCCCCATTCACCACCGTTACAGCTTACTTCAGTTATGATTATCACCAGGGAGTTTACTTCAAATAACCAAGCAAACAGTAGGCCCAGTACAGGCATGGATGGGCTTGGCAGCCCTTACGATGGAATATCTGGGCACAGTTGCATTTTCTGGTGGGATGGCTCAAGAGCAAGTGCCAGTCTGATGACTTCCATCATCTTTGTGAAATAGAGGGTGAGGTTGTCCTCTAAGAGTAAGAGGGAAGAGGTCAGAGGAAAAACAGGGAGATTTGACATACAGTTGAGGTCAGGAAGAGGAAGAGTGAACTTGGGGCAACGTCCATGACCTCTCGGCAGTATGCAGGGCTCCGTTGAGGTAGGAGACCGTGGATTGATCAGGGCGCCAGGAGCATTCAGCTGCCTGGGTTTAGGAGCAAAGAAGACATATAGTTGGACTGAGCCAGGGTTGAGTTTTGCTGGGGGTGCGCAGCGGAAGGACAGTGGAGTAGAGGAACTGAGGGTGTTGAGCAGGGAGTGATTAACACGAGCGGTAAGGGGGTCTCTGCTGCACGTGGATGAGAAAAGGACCAGAGGTGTGGATGAAATCAAGCAATGGATGTATTGGAGCGATGGAGTAATAGGAGGATGTGGTTAGAGAGCAACATGTGAGTGGAAGATTTCAGAGTTGGAGCAATTAATTACTGGACATGACAGGCGCCTGGGTTTTGCCACAGACATAAGTGGCTGAAGTGAAGCGAACTCAGTGAAGGAGGTCAAGTAACTGAGGCTTGAGTGTTGTTTGGGTCATCCATGTGGTTATCCAAACCATCAAAAGGGTGGCTGGACATTTGGGGTGGAGAGAAGGAAGGCGTGCCAAATCTTCGGTGAATGACATCCCGGCAATGAGAAGAGGTGTGATGACCAGCCTGCAGGAGCCGCAAAAGATCAGGGCATTGGCAGAGCAGTGACCTGGAAGCTCTGTTGGTTGCAAGGTCTCTTTGGAAGAAGTTGGCCTCGGCCCAGGTTCATTGTGCTTCTAAAGGAATCCCAATTCCAGGTGGGCAGCATGGATGGCATATAGATTTGTGTTTCTAAACCTGGTCATGGAAATCATCTGAGGGTCTGTGTTAAAAACACAGATTCCAGGGCTCCACCCCAGGCCCAGTGAATTAGAATTTCTAGGAGAGGAGTCTGAGAATGTGCATTTTAACACTCCGCCCTCCACACATACACCTGGTAGTCCTTTATAAGTAGGCAAGTTTGGGAAATGTGGCTGTAGTGGGTAAGAACACGGGGTCTGGAGGCCGACTGGCTGGGTCTGAAGTGAGGCTGGTGAGAGAGAGCCTTAGCCGGTGACTCTTAATAGCTTGCCTTTCCAGGTCTAGCTGATATCAGATGCACTGAATTAAGAGACCCTCCATTAGAGGCAAACCCCCGACGAAAGCAGGAAGAGACAGCTGGTGATGACAGAGACAAAAACTCTCCACCAAATAATTCAAAGTACAGCAGTTTGGGGACATTCATAGAGGAAACAGTCTTGTTTGCCTCTGTGGTCTCCGAATACATTAATTAATCATAATTGCTCTCCTGTTCAGCAGGGATAGGTCAAATTATGGTTTGATTAGTTCAGAAAGGCTGAGAAGGAAGTAATGCGATTGAATTTAGAAAGCTTTCTGTTCTAATCTTGCATGTTTTAGTGCTTCAGTTATCAGTACAATTAACCTATGTGACGCAGTTCTGTCTCTGAAGATACTGGATTAAAAAACCCTTTACTCAATGACAAGGCAAAGACAAGAGCAGTTATTATCCCTGAGGGGCTGCGAACATGCCTAGATACTTAATATCATGATACCAGCAACCCTACCAACCCATTCTCCCTATTTTTATGAAGAAAATTCTGTTTGTTTCCATGACAAGGAAAAGGAATCCTGCAAGAGAATAGCTGCTGGGGAGGGAACTTGGAGTTCACCATCCTGGGCTGACCACTTAGAATCCCTTGTTGCTGGTGAGGAGGGTTTGAGTTGAGTGTTTGGAATATTAAACTATACTTACCACCTGTTTTGTCATGCCCAAACACTAAAGCTTTGGGAAAACAATGTTGTTACCCTGCTAGAAGTGGTTGCTTTGGACCTTGAGCCTGAAACTTGAATTGCTCGATTGCGTGCTCTGTTCCTTATTTCCAGACTGAGGAGTCTGGCTTTCAAACTGGTGAACTGGATGTCAGACATGGCATAGCATCTCGGCTATATTCCTGTCACTTACCACGTCCTTCCATGCGCTGTCTCATCTCCCTGCTGAACTGCAGACAGCCATTCGAATGCACATCTTGAGACCAGTGGAGGTTTAGCAATGCCAGCTCCACCAGAGCTTTCTGTTTGCAAGTTGAGATTAACTAATTCCCTTTTAGGAAAAAAACCCAAACAAACAGGAATTTAGAGTATTTTTATCTTGTAGAAAAACACTTTCTCTAAAGCTGAGAAATACTGACAGAGGCCAAAGAGGATTTTAATGATACTAATGTGTTCTCTAATGTCACACTTTCCTGCCCTCCAGAGCTCGGGAACCCTTGAAGGCTCTGCTGTGTTATGGTGCCCTTTACAGCGTCTGAATCACTAAGAGTATCTCAGTTTGTGAAGTGTTTGTATGCCTGCCTTGAACTAGGCACCTTGGTATTAAAAAAGAAGGTCTCTGGTCTCCAGGAACTTTTTTTTTTTTTAAGTTAGACAAGGTGCATTTAAATCTCTAACCTCAAGCAGACCATGTAGTGTGCTGCAAAGGAGGTATAATCAAAATGTGGGATCACAGCAAAAGAGAGGTTATTTCTGGTGGTGGGTAGAGGTGGCAAGAGGGGTTTGGAGGCTGCTTTCAGGGAATGTTTGTAATCAGACTGGATCTTGAAAGTTGGATAGAATTTTGAACTATTTTTTATATTCTCTGTTTACTAAGGCATCATTTATTTTAACAAGACTATAGAAATATTTCGGTGCTTAATGAATTTGCGTTCAGTTATCTAAATGACTCACTCATCCAGAATGCCTCACGCCTTAATTATTTTGGATAACTTGTCTCTGTAAGTAAAATATGAAGTATTAAGGAATGTATGATGGAGAAGGGCTTTTATGGAAGCCCTTAAAGGTAATCTTGGAATCACAGTGGATATCTCAAATCCCTGAAGAAATGGAAATACAGTGCTGTGGTGGTGACTAGACAATCAGAATGACAATGGAAGGCATATGTTTGGATGTGTGGTTTAGGAACTGGGGGAAGATGGAGCTCTAAGTGATACTGGTGAGAACTTCATAGGAAAGGAATAGTCTGCCGGGTTAGGAGGCCTCTTGAACACCATAATAAACTGAAGGCGGCCAGCTTCTTCTTGTTCTCCCTTGCTCTAGCATGGCTGAGCACACGAGGTTTTACAGGAAGGCTGTGAAGCCATGCCCAGAATTTCTCTTCCTGCCCCAAGCCTCTGTGTTCCTTGTTGTGGGGCTTGTCCTGCCTCAGACCTGCATCTTCGTGCCACAGATTCTGTCGTGTTGATGTGTGTCCTTCTGGGTGAATCCACAGTCCTTTAGCAAGCCCATTTCTTGCCATGGTAAGTTAGCGACAGCTGGACCATTGTACCAGCCTTGCAAATGGTTATATTATGCCAGAGACCTTGCAGTTTTTTCTTTCCCACGAGAAGGCTCTGTTTTCAATCTTCCACTTGCTCCATCAAGCCAACACTTAATTTTCTAGGAAGCTGAAAAACATACAACTTGCTACCTTTTGTGCTGAAATGGGGCCCTGGCTCAGAATTCTGATCCCCTTGGGAATCAACACATACAGTTTTGAAAAGATAGTATTTTTTGCTTATTCCTGATAATGCCAATAGCATTTTAAAAGCCAAGATATTTGGCAATGCTGTATGTACCAATCTACCATGCAGGTGGCTAAAGCAACTCTAAGAAAATGAATTCAGTTGCTCACCAGTAATGTACTTTTTATGTGTCTACTGTGTGTCAGGTACTGTGCTAGACACCGTGGGGAGCAAGTCAGACGTGGTCTCCCTCTGGCCTCATATCACTGACAGTCTGGCAGCTCCATGGCCAGGAAGCCACCGTAGCTTTGTAGTGTAACGGTAGGCGGAGGTGGAAAGGCCTGGTGTCTAGTCCTGCTTTTGCTTTTTATCAATTACATGACCTTAGGCGTTTGCCCCTCTTTTCTGTCAACTGGACTAAAACACCTTTTAAAAAGGTTTATAAGAGTTTTATCATACTTAAATGACTGTACATAAATAAGAGTTTTGAAAAGGTCAAGTTACTATATATGCAAATAGAGGTGGGGGTAATCAGCTTTGTTCAGTAGGAATAGCTAATGGAGAGTTTCCACTACTCCATGGCTTCAGAGAATCACCAAATATAATATTTGGACTATATATTATTAATATTTCACTAATTCTAATGTTTATTAATAATAAATAAGAAAACCAGCGATTTTTTGGTGCCTGGGGTTAATACAGACTACTTAGTCATCCCTAAAGAACTATAGATTTAATACATACTGGCAGTATTTCAGAAAGCAATATGTGCTTCTAGATATTTAGTATATAACTACAACAATGTATACATGATAATGCTAATAATCTAATATATACCATGGAATTATAGTACAGTAAGACAAAAATGTATCTGAATAATAATCATAATAAAATAAAAAGTATCCCTTGTAAGTAGTAGAAGATATTTTTAGTTTTTGCAGATTTTGATAAAGAGTTTTGAACTGCGTGGGTCCTTTTTGGTTCTGACCTTCTGTTGTTTTTATGGTCCCCTTATACCTGTCACTGAAGAACTAAGACCTTTCATTGTAGATATTTTCTGTAGCAACCTAGACATGACCCTTAGTTTTTCTGAGCCTCAAATTACTCATAAAATGTGGCCTTTTCTTGGCCACACCAACTTCACAACGTTGTCAAGACATTCAAGTTGGAACTGATGTGCTACTTTCAGTGTGAGGGTCCCCATTTGGTTGTAGGGATAGTGGTCAGGTAATTCTGGCAAGTGAATGCCCTGGAAGGGCTGTGTCTTGATTTACAGCGCAGCCCTTGTTCAAGTTTCCTGATTCTTCATCACAATTCAGTGCCTTCTACATCCTTTTGTCCCATTAGCATTTAAAAGCATTTCAGGGACTTTCCTGGTGGCGCAGTGGTTAAGAATCCACCTGCCAATGCAGGGGACATGGGTTTGAGCCCTGGTCCGGGAAGATCCCACATGCCGTGGAGCAACTAAGCCCATGTGCCACAACTGCTGAGCCTGCATGCCACAACTACTGAAGCCCACGTGCCTAGAGCCCATGCTCCGCAACAAAGAGAAGCCACCGCAATGAGAAGCCCGCGCACCGCAGTGAAGAGTAGCCCCTGCTCGCTGCAACTAGAGAAAGCCTGCACGTGGCAGTGAAGACCCAACGCAGCCAAAAATAAATAAATGAATAAAAGCATTTTGTTTTATACCCAGTTGGTCGTTAACCAACATTTATGGAGCTTCTGCTGTGTGTCAGGCATTGTGTAGGGTGCTGTGGATGTAGAGGTGAGAGGGCCGGACCCTGACTCCAGAGTGCCTGTTTAAGTCCAAGACTGCTCATCAACTCTGGCCTGCATTTCCAGCCTGCTGGTCTTCTCTTCCGATTTCAGAGTTGCCAGCCCCTACAATCATGAGAGCCAGTTCCTTAAAATAAATCTCTTAATTTGCATGTGTGTACACACACACACACACACACACACACACACACACACACACACACACACACACACACACACACACACACACACACACACACACACACACACACACACACACCCCTTCTTGGTTCTGTTTTCCTGGAGAACCAAGACTGATATGGTACTCAACAAATGCTGTCATTATCAGTGCAGAAAGATGTGCAACAAGTGTGGTAAGCAAGATGCTTAGTGGTTTGGTTTTAGCCGTGTTGAATTTGAGTTGCCCATGGAATCCATGGGGAGATACCGGCAGGCAAATGTAGCCAGGGTGTGGAGAGATCACGAGTGGTCTGGACTGAAGGGATGTAAATTTGGAAGTCACCGGTCTATAGCTATCAGTTGAAGCTATGTTTGTGGGTGATTTCAGACAGAGAGAACAGAGTTTGTAAGGTAAGGCAAGGTATCAAAATGGAACCCTAGGAAACACTAACATTTAGGGGAGAGGCAGAGGAAGAGGAGCCAGTAAAGGAAACCAAGAAGGAGCAGAGAGGAGGAAGATCAGGAGAGAGTGGATCATGGAAATCATAGCAAGGGAGAGTTTCAAGAGTGCAGCACTTTCAAGTCCCATATAAAGGTCGAGAGAAATGTTGCTGTCTGTCCATTGAACCTAGCTCTTAGGAGGTACCATTAGAGGTGACTGTTTCAGTGTCATAATTCATTACAGTGGGTGGAATAGAGGACCTGGGGTGATGAAGTGGAGATGCATGTTTGCTGCTGCTGCTTCTTAAGGAGCTCAGTTACAACGTATGAGGAGAAGAAGGGGCTGTGAACTTCCTGAGGAAGGGATGATTTTGAGATGTGAGGGGTTCTAGCATGTTCAGAGGCTGAAGAGACAGAACTAGAAGAAAGGAAGAAGGGAGAGAAAGGACAAATGATTGATCAAGGTTTCCTCCATGGATAGAGGGATGTGCACAGGGTCAATAGTTTTACCAGAGAAGGGATGCCTCTTTCACTTGGTATGGAAAGGGGAAAGGCTATTTGGGGATACAGATATGTCTATAGAAGCTAGGGGGCTGGAAGTTTTGCCCTTGTAAAAGCTTCTATTTTCTTTGTAAAGTGGACCTCTGGCAACATCTGATAGCCAAGGGGAGAGGGTGCAGTAAGGTCTTTGAAGACAGAGGTGAAGATATAAAGTTACTGCTGTGGGGCTTGAAAGTGGAGGCTGATTATTGTTACCCATTGTCTATTGAATGAAAGTTATACTCCGCAGTCTGATGTTTATAAAGTCCTCCAGTCTGCCTTTAACCAGTTCTGCCAGACTCCCTATCTTTCCTTGTTTTATTCCAGCACCCTTGTGTACTTTAGCCGAGAGTGTCTCCTGTAGCACTGGCGTGTGGCTTTGAGAGACTGGATGCTGCAGGGGAGATGCCAGTGGACTATGAGTCAGGAGTCCTGTGGTCCATCTTGGCTCCTCCATTTACTAGTGATGGCACCTTGGACACACCTTAACTTCTCTCAGTCCGTTTCTTCATTTGTAAACTGTTAATTATAACAACACCAATGATAAGTGATGATGATGATGGTTGTGTCAGATGAGAAAACGTATTTTAAAGTATTTTGAAGAGGATAAGGAGTATATAAATGGAGCTGGTGTCATCAGGCCATGAATAGTCCTAGAGCCAGGCGTTTGTATAACCTTTCTTCTTTACCACTAGAGTCCTGTCCCCTTCTCTTCAACTATCTAAATTCAGCCTGTATTACATAGAGAAATGCTAGCTCCTGTAACAGGTAAACCCTGCTTAAATCTCAGTGGCTTAAAACATTTTCATGCTCATTTCAAATCCAGTCAGCCATGGGGGTGGGGGGGGCCCAGACTGGTGGATGTTCTGCCGTCTTCAAACCATGGTTTCCATGGTTGCCCTGGGTATCGATGTCCAGGCAGCAGGGTGGGGGAAGAGGAAGTCGATGATTGGGAGGCTTTGATGCATCAGGCCTAGGATGGGAGCTGGTGACTAAGGCCAAAGGAGAGATGGTTGAGAGGAGGCATTTACTGGATGGAGATGAATTTGGGGTGTGTGGGTTTTAGTGTGCACAGAAGGGTGGAGGGGGCTGAAAAAGAGTGAGGCAGGACCTGTGGAGCCTAGGACAGAATGCAGAGGCCACTCCTCCTGCCTTGAGAGACAGAGCTGGGGAAGGGGGAAGGGCTGAGGGGCCCAGGACTGTTCCCCATGAAGGCGGGGCACCACAAAGGTAGGAGAGAGGCCCCCAGGGAGGGGGGAGACAGGTGGGCGAGAACCCGGGTGTCTACACACCTTCTGAGATGAGCTTCCTAACAGCTGGGGAGGCAGACCCTGTGAGGTGGTGCCTTGACAAGAGACACTCAATTAATAGGCCGCAGAGAAATGAGCTAGGACTTGAGGTTTTTGACATCAGAGCCCCTGGCGGTGAGAGCCAGGACATACCCCACCTGGAGAACTGGAGAACCTGGACTCTGAAGTAGGCTTGAGGGGGGAACCCCTGGGGTGGGGGAGGGGAGCACCTCTGTGGCGGCTGTTTCTTTATAGGTGATTCACCCTTTGGCTGCTTGGGTTGGAGGAGGGAGGGCAAGAGAGGAGCATTCCAGGCAGAGGGAGCAGCCTGAACAAAGATCCTAAGGCAGAAAAGTGTTTAGAGGGTTTGGGGACTGAACAGAGGCCATCCTGGTCCATGCTGAGCAGGAGGGAGCGTGCGGGAGAAGGTGCTGGGGAGGGAAGCGGGGCCCGGATCGCACAAGCGTGTACAGGCCATGGCCAGGGGGTGAGACTTTATTCTAAGGGCAGCAGGAAACCGTTGTACACTTTGCCTGGGAGCAAGATGGTCTGATTTATAGCTTAAGAAAACTGCTCTGGCTGTTGTATGGTGAATGGGTGGAAGGGAGGTCACAGGGTATATTGGATGCGGTGGGTAAGGGAAAAGGAGGAATTCAAGACGGAAGTGAGTCTGGAGCTCAGAGTAGAGGTTCAGGCTGGCAAAGAAAATTTGATGCTGTATTTCCTGTTAGCTCCCTCCCTGTTCTCAGCCAAGCTTCCTGTGAGTAGCCTTATCCACAGTCTCTACTTCCTCACCTCCTCAACTCAAGCCTCTGTGCTCTGGCCTCTGTCACTGCCACTTCCCTGAAATGTCTAGGGCGAAGGGCACTTAAGGCCCTTTATGATTAGCCAAGTCCAGGCCTTTGACCCTCTCCTGGCTTGAGCTGCATCCAGTCACACTGTGAGCCATTCCTGCCTTGAAATTCTCCTTAGCCCTCTGTGTCTCTGGCCCCTTTGTGGTCCCCAAGTCCTTAGACCAGTTCTGAAATGATAGCATTACCCAGGCTTCTGACCTTGGTCCTCCTGGATTTCCTCTGTGCCTCTTGGAAAAGAAAGAGCCCTCCCCGCTTTCATCAGGGCAATGCCTGCTTGCCTTTCAGCTTCATGTCAGGTGCCCCCCACCTTCAGGAAGCCTTCCCTGACCCCTCAGGCTGGGTTAGGTGCCGCTTCTCCTCCATTTCCACTTCTCCTGGAGCATAAAGTGGATATGGTAGCACTTAGCACCCTGCTTACTTATTAGTCTACCCAGTCTAACAGTACTGGAAGGATAGGATTACAACGAAATACCCTGTGATCTAGGACAAAGATTGCTTTCTCCAGTTCAGGTGAAAGCCACACTTTATAATGAAGGTATCTACACCTGATTGTATGTCCTTTAGTAGATCATTCATTTCTCACTGGGTCTGAGGGCTGTGAAGTCTGGTATAATGTCTTCTGTGAACAGAAGGAATTCATTTAGCTCCAAAGAATTAGTAATTGTCTCCATCTTCTGAAAGGAAGAAAAGCTGAGAATTTAAGAATATGAATTGCTTCAGAAGAGCTTCCGAAGACCGACATTGCCTGGTAACTTGGTTCTCCGCTCCCTTGCCCCCACCCCGAAACCTGTCACAGGTGCCTCACGTTTTGAGATTCCACAATTCTGGGTTTGACATTCCAGCTGCCTCTATGGTGATGAGCACTAACGTTCTCCTGGGCTCAAGTGTGATCGCCTTCAAAGGCAGCAAATGGGCTGAATGAAAGATGTGCTTCTGCCTTTATATCCTTCCCTCCTGCTAACCAGGAGTGAAAAAGAAGAGGTGGGTAGAGACAGAAAAGTATGCACGTCACACATCTGGAATTTCAGTAAGGTTCTGGGTGGTTAATGTCACTAAACTCTCATGCTTCTCTTTCAAATGTCTTTTTCTACCCTTTCTTTCTTTTTGTCGTTTCTCTCAGTTCCAAACCCACTTTATCTTTTTTGGCAGGTAGAACAAAGAAAAGAAAATGTCGAATCACTTTCTTCGCAGTGGCTGGATTTTTAGAATCTTTTAAAATTTTTTTTCCTGTGTTTAGTTTTCTGAGACTAACAGAGCAAAAAGCAGAGATGCCTTTGACTAAGTGGAACTCTTAGCTTCATTACTCAAAATAATGCTGCAGGTTGTACTTGTGTTTTTTGGAGGTAGTGTTGGGCTGATTATTTTCTAAGAAAAAACACTGTAAGATTGTTATTTATTTTAAAATTTAGACATCTCTCAAATGAAATAAGAATGCCTAAGTGTGTGTAATAAGGGACTACGTTTGAGTCCCCACATTACTCTCTCGAGGGTTTGCTGTTCTCAGGATGAGAAATGCTTGCACACACACGAACTCCACTGTTTTGATTCCCACTTATGTTTATTTCTGGTGTCCAAACAAGACATTAGGATTACAGATGCTCAGATAGGAAAGGACGCAGGGTTTTCCAGTGTGCCCACCAGTGAGATCCCTTCTTACGTGGGGGACCTCTCTGTTAGCCTGAGAACATTCTTCCTCACAGGAAACTACAGTCTTTGACCCTTTGGATTTACTTAGTGAGTCTCTTCCACCACATATAGCATGTTCAACCCTTTAAGTACTTGAAGACAGCTATCTTCCCTTTTATTGCCCAAGCCCTTCTTTATAGACTATGGATTCCTGATTTCTTCAGATGTAACCTCCTTCCTTTTTCTACGTATTGTGGTCCTAATAGAGCATCCCACGGTTTTGTTAGCTTTCTCTGGTGGCTCCATCTCTTGTTAAACTTACTCTCAGCTGAAACCCGCCCTCGTGGAACCCGCCTCTGAGTGGAGGTTCTAAAATGTCTATTTAACGGAATATTTTTTATCTGAGTGGTCTTATGTAACAGGAAAGCATTTTGTTACATTTGATAATGTTGTAATATACTTTCCCTTAAAAGAAAACAAAGGCTTTTAAGTCCTAGGGTGCAGGTAAAATACCAGTAAGGCATGGAATTTGATTTCTTGCCAGAGGAGGCTTAAGCAAGTTTAGTTGGGTCTGATAATAAAGGCTGGCATTGACTGTGCCCTCAGAGCATGCCTGCCACTGTGCCAGGGATTGTTACACATATCATTTAGTTTCATACTCACAATGACCCCAGTTAATAATGATATCATTAATAGTAGACACTGTTACTGACCTCATTTTGATGGTGAAGAAATGGAGTCTTAGAAAGGTTGGGACTTGCCCATGTTTCACATATCATAGTGTGACCCAGACCTTGAGCTCCTCCTATGCCACTATCCTCCCTCTCTGACACCTTTCTGCTGGGTAAAGCTCTGTGTACCATGCCCTTCTCTTGTGCCTCACGTTTAACTCTCTGGTCTTAATTAAAAAGTTAATTTTGAAAAGAAAGAATTGGATGGTTCTTTGCAACTCACCAGGGCCCCTAGAAGAGTGCTCTGCATATGGTGGGTGCTGACAGGAGAACTGAGGTCCTTAGCTCTGTGTCTCCGGGCCCAAGAAAAAGAGAACTTAGCCTTGGGATGACTAGGGTCACTTCAGACCCCATAAGTCCATCTTAAACCAGTAAAAGTCTAATGCTGTCATGGTGGGCTAGGACTAAACCTTTGATTTGCCTTTGGGCAGCTGGCTAGCACAGACCAAAGGGGAGACTATGGTTACTGTCGTTAAGGTTGGACCAGCAGCCAGGACTGAATACAGGGATCTGATACCCAGATCAGTCTTGGCTCTGTCTTCCACACTCACCCTCTGTGAGCCTTAGTGTCCTCCTTTCCTGGGAGTTGGAGGGAGAGAAATGTATGAGGGTAGCAGGGAGCTGTTTACTCCACGTTCTTTTCCCACTCTTTCAGAGGTTAAAATAGCCCATTTGGTGTTGGAGAGTCAGTTCTTGTGCCGTATTTCCCAACTCCACACTTGAGACAGTGGCACAGTTGGAAGGATGGGACTTTGGGAAGCTGCTGTTTCGCCTCCCCCAGTCCCTAAGAAATTGGTGAGTTGGACACCATTTTAAACTTGGGGTAAAACTGGAACTCTTTATTTTATTTATTTTTATTTTTATTTTTTTTCCCCATATCTCCTCCCTCTTGCATCTCGCTCCCACCCTCCCTGTCCCACCCCTCTAGGTGGACACAAAGCACCGAGCTGATCTCCTTGTGCTATGCGGCTGCTTCCCACTAGCTATCTGTTTTACATTTGGTCGTGTATATATATCCATGCCATGCTCTCACTTCGTCCCAGCTTACCCTTCCCCCTCCCCAAGTCCATTCTCTGTGTCTGCATCTTTATTCCTGTCCTGCCCCTAGGTTCTTCAGAACCATTTTTTTTTTAGATTCCATACATGTTAGCATGCGGTATTTGTTTTTCTCTTTCTGACTTACTTCACTCTGTATGACAGTCTCTAGGTCCATCCACCTCACTACAAATAACTCAATTATGTTTCTTTTTATGGCTGAGTAATATTCCATTGTATATATGTGCCACATTTTCTTTATCCATTCATCTGCCAGTGGACACTTAGGTTGCTTCCACGTCCTGGCTATTGTAAATAGAGCTGCAGTGAACATTGTGGTACATGACTCTTTTTGAATTATGAAAACTGGAACTCTTTAAGTGAGCCTGGACTGAGGAATTAAAATCTAGGTCTGCCCAGAATCTCACCCCCAGTTCACAGGGCCCCAAGGGTTTAGGAACTGATGTTAATTCCTCTGTGGTCTGAGGAGAGGGGCTCAGTTGTAGGACTACTTCAGGCCTAGCGGGGGAGCACAGGCTAGTCCTGCCAGTCAGGTATCTTAGAATCATCAGGTCCTGCCTGTGTGTGCCTCTCAGCCTGAGATGAACTCTGGAACTGCCCATTCTCCCTGTGATTCAAGGTATAAATGCTGGAGATGGAATGCTGTCGATAGGACTTTACTAGTCAGAGTCCCAACAGGAAAAGCTGGTATTCTCAATTTAGGGAAATTATGGGAGAGTTAAAGAGGTGTGGATAGGTGCTCGCTTCGGCAGCACATATACTAAAATTGGAACGATACAGAGAAGATTAGCATGGCCCCTGCGCAAGGATGACACGCAAATTCGTGAAGCGTTCCATATTTTTGACACAAGAGGGAAGAGATATGGGAACATATGTATATGTATAACTGATTCACTTTGTTATAAAGCAGAAACTAACACACCATTGTAAAGCAGTTATACTCCAATGAAGATGTTAAAAAAAAAGAAAAAGAAAAAAAGAGGTGTGGATAGGATGTAGAGGAAATCTCAAGGGACAGAGCAGGAACCCGGAGTTGTGGTAATGGTGGAACTAACACCACCCCTAGCTGCAGTGAGACAAGTGGATGGAGTGGCCATCAGAAGCCAGAAGAGATTGTCATTTAGAAGAGGTCACCTTGAGAGGAGCAGTGACTTCTGGTTGAGGGATACAGCCGGCAGGAGTAGAGTATTCGAATTCCTAACCTCACCCTTTCCTCGCCCTGTGCCCCCACCCCCCTGTTTCCTTCCCTGACCTCTTTCTGGGACTCAGCATTGGACAAACTCAATTAGAAGTCTAGGGCACAGGGGCTTGTTGATGGGATCCATGAAGATCAGTCTGCGGGGGCAGGAGCAAGGTAGGGAAGGGTGGAGAGTGCACCTGGAGAGCAATAGAAAGATACTAGACAGAAGGACCACGCGACTTCACGATGGACAGAACCTGTGTGTGTGTGTGTGTGTGTGTGTGTGTGTGTGTGTGTGTGTGTGTGTGTAGTGCAAGGTGGGAAAAAAGGATAAGGTAAGCATTTCTTACCATAGCCACATGCTAGGTACTTTGTCCTGATCCGATCACCTTGCGGGGTAAGTAGAAGTATTTATATGTTATAGATGTGGAAAACTTGAACCCAAATCTCTTGTCCCTAAGTGAGTTCAGTCCTGGTGATCCCAGTGGTGACAGATGGTAGCCAGATAGCTCTCACATCTGGCTTTCTCTGAGCCCATTCCAGAAAGCCACCGTTCATGGCATTGCTGGGAGAACCGGGGGGGAAATGTAAAAGAGCTGCTGTGTATTTTTTTTTTTTTTCCTTCACATCTGTGAACTTGAAGAGAAGGGGAAAGAGGAGGAAAAAAATTCAACTTGGCATGAACGATGTTAACTGAGATCAAATAAGGTGAAAAGCAAAATAGAATCCAGAAATTTAGTTTTGCTTTTACCCGAAGTTCATGCGCAGCTGCCGTACAAAGTCCTTTTTACTTTCCACAAATGTTAAGCACTGTTCATAACATGAATCTCATTTTCTTTTACTTTTAGTTGTTTATGAAAAATAGCTTTATAAAAGACAAAGAACCAATTGAACATTAAGCTCCAACTGTGGGTCACCTTTGTGATTTCATTTCTTGCTGATATACAAATTATTACACTTACAAGTTAAAATTATTTTGATTCCTAATACATTCATTGTAAAATTATTTATTGAACAGTCAACAGTGAAATTGAAATTTTAAATTAAAAAAAGAGGAATTCTAACAACCTAGAAAGTAAACTTTAAATTTTTCTTTTTTTTCCCTAGTTTTCATTACATGCATGCATAAATTTTACATGGCTAGAATTGTGCAAGTTTATGTTGTTTTCTTGTCATTAGGTGTATATTTCCATGTTGCTATATAACCTTCATGATTATTTAAAATAGTTTTTCAATTCACCTTAAACATTCTCCTACTTGTTAGATATTATTTATTTCCCTTGCTTCATGCCATAAAAAGATTGGCGGTTTTGTTGAACATTTAAGTGGTTTATTTACTATTTTTCTTTATAAACATTGTTCATTTGAATCTCCATGCATCTAGTTTCCCCATCCCCTCCCTCTTTTGTTCTTTGTGGCAGAGGGAAAGGAATTGTTATTTTTTTAGGATAATTTCTCAGCAGTGGGATGAGCAACTCTGAAGGTATATCAAGGGACATTAAATAGAGTAGTTCTAAGGGTCACTGAGAGAAGAAAGATTACAGTTAAAATGAGTCATTAAGCAGAGTTGTTGCTTAAAATGTTATTGTGGATTTTTATTAAATCCTAGGTTTAAAAAACTACTGCTAAAAGAGAAATTAGACACCATTTACATTTACATACAAAATTTAGCTGAAACCCTAAGTTGTGATTAAGTTTTAAAAAATTTGTTCTTGGCTAAATTGAATATAGTGTAATTCTGAACAAATTTTGTATTTGATTAGTGATATTGGCCCCGGTTATCCTGTATCCCTGGAATATAGCATTGGCCCGGGAGTCCCCTGGGCTACTCCCTGGGAAGCATGCATCCCCTCCCTAACCCATTCTGCTCAGCCCAGGGGGGCCTGGCCACTTTCATCTGTGCCCTCTTTACGAAGGTGGAGCCCCCTGGCCAGAGGGGCTTCCTTGTATGGTGCCCTTGCCCTTCCACTTGCCTTGCATCTGCCACAGTTCTGCTTTCTGGAACAACAGACAAGTTTCTTCCTCTAGTCGGGAAGCTTTAGAAAATCAGAGAGCAGTTCTGGTTTTCGCTCTGTCCTTAGCTCCTGACATAGTGCCTGGCACATAGCAGATGCTCAAAAACACATTTGCAGAATGAAATGTCTTGAGACAGTTCTTTAAATGTGTGAATACAACCATGATGTCCCCACCTAGTCGCCTCCTCTTTGGGTTTAATGTCCTCTAGGTCAGCCATTCCTCATAAAACACTCTCCGGATCCCTTTCCCTCCCAGTAGGGTTCTCACCATTGTCTGTGACCACAGTTTGCTCTCAGTCACACTTAGAATATGTGGCCAGATCTGCAGCCGGTTCTCCAGAAGTGGTCTGATTTGCAGTGATACAGTCAAGTGTGCACTACTTTTTTTTTTCTTTAGCAAATTGCTGGTTGCTTACATCTTTTCACGTGATCTGCTATCAAGCCTGGCCTGCTCCAGGAGGTGCTTGTGCAATTTAGTGTTTCCTTCTAGATTAGTGTCACTTGGGATTTGGTGAAGGCTCTTCAGTATCTTCATGTGAGTCATTAGTAAAAGTGAGGAAGAGGGAAGGCTCACGGAAGAGCTCTGGAAACCTCCCTCCACATTGACAGTAATCCCCTAATCCCATGCTTTTTTCAAACTGTGATGTGCATACAAATTACCTGGGGGTTTGGTTAAAATGCAGATTCTGATTCAATAGGTCTGGGTGCACCCTGAGATTTCGTCTTTCTAACAAGTTGCCAGGTGATGCTCATGCTGCAGGTCTATCAGGTCATACTTTGAGTAGCAAGGCCCAGTTTTGGGAAAGAGTTGTTCATGAGAAAAAATCCTTCCGTGTTTGGATAGCTGTGCTGTGCGCATCAGAGCCCCCAGAAGATACTCTCTGATACAGATACTTGACCCCATACTCAGAGGTTCATCTCCTACCTCACTAAGTAAATGAAGAAAACAAGAGTGATGCTATTTCGCCAGCTTCCAAGTGGTATGTACCTCTCCGTGCGTGTTTGGTTGGACCCTTTATTCCAGCCTGACTAGTCGTTATCCAACATATTTGGTATCTTTTCAAGTTTCTTGTCATCTGGACATTTGATAAAAGTGCTCATGTAAACCGAGCACTTAAAAATTTTTTTTATTGATATGGTATACCTTCATATACCAGAAAGTTACCCGAAGAGAAACTAAATGGATACTTAGTTTTTTAAACATTGGTTATAAGATACAGTGTTCCTGATAAAATTCTTTTATAAGAAATATTATGGAGCATCCAAATTTTTTTACTCTATTGGAATTTGGAGAAAATGGATGCATTGTTGAAATTACATTCCTAAGCTGAAATATCCTCATGTAGCTGGCAGCCTTTCAGTAACAGATTTAGCAAGTGAGTCTGTAGAACACAAGGCAGGGAGGTCATGAGCACCTGACCCCCCTTTTCTCCAAGCTTTCTCTCTCTTAGCTCAGGGGACAGGTACTTTTCTTTTGCCCTTTGTACAAGGCAGGTAACACTGTGGCCAAGACTTTTTTGGTCATTTCAAGGAATGATTATTATGTCAAAATGTAGAGAAAAAAAATATCGACACTTACTTATTTTGTAGAGCTTATTGTGACCTGGTCACCTTTTCCTTTTTTTTCCCCCCCAATGGAAACAGAAGGGATTTTGATTTGATTTTATTATTATTTTTTGATTGGAATATAGTTGATTTACAATGTTTCAGGTGTACGGCAAAGTGATTCAGTTATATGTGTGTGTGTGTGTATGTGTGTGTGTGTATCTATCTGTCTATCTATCTATCTATATATATATATATATATATAGTTCCCTGTGCTGTACAGTAAGTCCTTGTTGTTTATCTGTTTTATATATAGTAGTGTGAATCTGTTAATCCCAAATTCCCAATTTATCCCTCCCACCTTTTCCTTTTTTTGAAAATAGTAGGTGTGGCCACCACCATGGAAGGTATGCAGCTCACTGAATATCAAAAAACCCTCTCTCTCTGGGTTCTTAAAGCCCCTTAGCCCTGAGTTTGTCATTTGAGCTTGTGGGGGACAGGTACTGAGCGACCTGTAGTTGCTGCTGTAGTTCACCCATTAATTTCCTCCCTTTCTGTGATGGTTTTCCAAGATCGGTCAGGTGTCTCTTTGTTCTTTCAGCAGCTCACATGCAAGCACAGGTGCAGCAGCAATTATGCCTTCCCTTTAACAATTTTTTTTTTTTTTTAATATGTCAATCCGCCTCTCCCAATTCATCCCCCCCCCCCCACCTTGGCGTCCATACATTTGTTCTCTACGTCTGTGTCAGGCTGTAGGCTTTTTAAAAAAATTTATTTATTTATTTATTTATTTTATTTTTGGCTGTGTTGGGTCTTCGTTTCTGTGCGAGGGCTCTCTCTAGTTGCGGCAAGTGGGGGCCACTCTTCATCGCGGTGCGCGGGCCTCTCACTGTCGCAGCCTCTCTTGTTGCGGAGCACAGGCTCCAGACGCGCAGGCTCAGTAATTGTGGCTCACAGGCCCAGTTGCTCCGCGGCATGTGGGATCTTCCCAGACCAGGGCTCGAACCCGTGTGCCCTGCATTGGCAGGTGGATTCTCAACCATTGCACCACCAGGGAAGCCCGAAGATATATTTCTTAATCTATCTTTTATTGTTTTCACATAACCACTGCTTTCATACAATGCTTATGCTCTGTGCTTGCTAAGTTAGTAATAAAGACAAATGTAGTCATTTTTATCATAATTATTGCATCTTTGGTTAGAAGAGAGCATATTTTAAAAATTGATCCAGCCATCTTTTCCAAATCTGTACTAACTTGGTTTAGTACAATACCAATTTACAGACACTTCTATAACCCTCCTTCTGCAAAATCAATTGTATTATTCTGGATTTGCTTTTCTCTGGCAGCATTTCTCATCTACTTCCACACATTCTTAAAGTTTTATGTAAATTCTTTTCTCTTCCCTTTTTCATGTGGGTAGCCCACCTTGAGGTTATGTGACTCCCCTTTCAGTAATAGAAGGAGCACTACATGGGGGAAAAGAAGCCTGGGTTCAAATCTCAGTTCTACCACTTACTGTGTGACCCAAGGTGGTGTATTTAACCGCCGCAATTATTTGTAACATGTCTACTTCCTTTTCAGTGGCCTGCATCAAACAATACTACAAATTGTTTAAAATATCCAAAAGCTCCCCAAATTTGTAGGCAGGGAGGAAGCAAATTATCGGGTCATGGCTTGTCTTCCCAAATTACAACTTAGGGAGCATTGCCTAAGGAGCCAGGATGGGAGGCCCCTAGATTCACAAAGTGGGAGAGGGGAACCAGGAAGGGAGATGGTAAGTAGTATTTACTGAGTGCCTGTAATCTCTTTTCCATGTGCTCATTTGGACCTCATAGCTGCCCTGGTAATTTTGTGATCAGTGTAACATTGCCTCTGCCAAGGTAGCTGAGTGGTTAAAAGCCATAGTCTGGGTTGAAATTCCTGCCTTGCCACTGTGTGACATAAGACAGGTCCCTTGGCCTCTCTGTGTCTGATTCCTCATCAATAACAGGGAGATAATGAGAATCTGTTTTATAGGGTATTGGTGAGGATTAGATGAAATAAGTGTGTGAGGCGCCAAGCACAGTATCTGGTATGTAATCAGCATTCAACAAATTAAGCTGCTGTTTATCCTTTACTTCTTTTTAGACTTAACAGTCTTTCTAAAGGAAGGCTGTAGAGTTTTAGTAGCGTAATAACATTCAAAATTGTGACCACAGATTTAGCAGATTTTCCAACAACCATAACAGAACTTTGTCAAACACATGAGTGCTTTCCTTTCAAACTGGTCATCTTGAAACCCTCTTACGTATTCCAGTGTTGCCTGTGCCTCAAAACGTGTTTGGACTTCTCATTACTAATTTTTAGTCTATGGGTGTCTTTTTGCTAAAATTACGCCTAGGATAAAGGTGAATACTTACATAATTAAATTTATTTATTCAACAAATTTTTATTGACCACCTACTCTTTGTCACCTACTGCTAGACACTAGGATAGTAACAGTGAACAAGTAAGATGGGGTCATTTCCCTATGGCATTTGTAATCTAAGGGGCAAAAAGCTTTCATCAGCTTGGATTGTATAAAAAATGTGACAGCACTAATTGACATTGTTAAAACAGCTGAAAAGAAGAATGCAAATTTTGGAATATTTTGTAGATATATCCAATACCTCCATGATATGTTATCCAAAGGAAGACAGATGCCTTCTTTATGAATAAATGAGATGTACTGAGGGAGACACTGATCTGTATCTGTGCAATGATGTAACCAGCCCTTTAAATTCAAATTTGGAATAAAACAAGGAGCTCCTTTATCTCTTCTCTGCTTGACTGTGACTTTGGAGTCATTCATGAACTTGAAATTGGAAGCACAGTTACATTAAACAACACAATTGAAACTAAATTATCACTCACCAGTAGCCTGGTGATGATTGAAAATAATTCTTGGTTATGCACTCAAGAGTATTTGTCCGGCTCCAGGTCTGGATTGGAGCTGGAGAGTCCCAGGCACTCGTCTCCTCAGTGGATGCCTCTTGGCCCCACCACCGCCCTGTGCCGCGGGACAGGGAGCCCGGAGACCCAGCTGGGAACTTAGAACGGTAGAGGAAAAAGATATTTTTTCTCCCCTACAGTTTCTGGTGACTATGAAGGGATGGCTGGGACACCCCACTTGCTCTGGAAGCTGCAGATGGGATCTTGCAAAAATTGACAAAAGTCAATGAAAAATAAGAATTCTTACTAAAGTCAGCCCTCCCAGATCTCTGTCTATAGTGCTCTGTTAAGAGAGGAAGACAGTTGTGTTTTACTCCTGATTCTTCCCTGAAAGTGTTCACAGTCAGCTATAAGTAAGAATGCTCCACGATGCCATCATGTGAATAACTTTGAGACCAGGCCAATGGACTGAAAATGCCCCTAATTAAATGCAGGATTACTCACATCATACAGAGATCTAAGAAGTGGGCATTTACTCCTGTCTATACCACCACCTCCTGAAATGAGACACAACTGTTTGAAGGGACTTACTGAATTCCAGGACTGAGATTGATTCAGGTTAAGGGAGACGGAGCCTAATCCCTAAAGAATGGTATCTAAGTTTGTGAAGAACCTGCCAAGTTTGTTGTGGTGACACATGTAATGGATCTTTTGGATTTAGATACCTGCAGTGTTTTCAACATATGTTTAGTATTAAAATTATTCCTGGGTCCTTTGAAAAAAAAAAAAAAAAGACTATTTGTTAGGTTCCATTGGTTAGCATGTCTAAAAAGTGTGTTGATTTCTTAAAACTTTCCAAATATTTGTGTTTATTCAATTTTAACACCCTAATGTTAAATAATTGCAAATAAATACATAAGTAACATATATAAATAAACATAATTATGGAGTCCCGAAATTCAGAGGAGCTTTAAAGATAATTTAGGATAGTCACCCTTATAGTGCAGAAATGCCTTCAAGCCTACGTCCAGCACCTCTGGTGATGGAGAATGTTTAACTATAGACCAGGGGTCATGGGCATATAATAGAAAGGTGGGGGGACTTCCCGTTCTATTGGTGGGGGGCGCAGTGGTTAAGAATCCGCCTGCCATTGCAGGGGACATGGGTTCAAGCCCTGGTCCGGGAAGATCCCACATGCTGTGGAGCAGCTAAGTCCGCATGCCACAGCTACTGAAGTCCGCGTGCCTAAAGCCCGTGCTCTGCAACAAGAGAAGCCACCACATTGAGAAGCCCGCGCTCGGCACCGAAGAGTAGCCCCTGCTCTCTGCAACTAGAGAAAGCCCGCGCACAGCAACGAAGACCCAACGCAGCCAAAAATAAATAAAATAAATAAATTTTTTAAAAAAGAAAAGAAAAGATTAAAAAAATAAATAAAGGTGGGAATTTGTCTTTATAAGACAGGAGTGGTAGTTACCTATGGGAAGCTTTTGGGCCCTATCTAAGTACAGTTGTTTTTCCAAGTATCATCTGGCCAACTAAGACTTGTCTTCCACAGTCCAGTTTCTGCCTCTGGACCTCCAGTTTGTAGCCCTTCCAGTAAACTCTGGCACTGGCTAGAAAAACATCCTAGGATCTTTTTAGTTTTCTAAACTTGTAATTACCATTATAGCACATGGTTTTAACCATGTTTTAAATTAGCTAATATTTATTAAGTGTCTATTGTGTACCAGTCACTCTTCTAGGGGAAAGATATGATAGCACCAAGCAAAAAGCAACTACCATTATGGAGAGTTCATGATTGAGTGGCCCTAAAGTTGCAGTCGAACGTGAAATAAAGGAAATGGATCAGGTCTGAGGGAAATGATGATTCTGGCTTGGGACATGTTGAACACGGGAGGCAGTGGGCCATCTGAGAGCAGATATCTGATGCGTAGCTGGCTCTGTAGTTGAGGGAAAGCTGGCTTTGGGGATTGTTGGCATGGAAGGTGGAATTTGAAACAATTGGAGCAGAGAAGGTCAGCAAGGGAAAATGAGTGATCTGAGAGAAGAGAGTCTAGCATGGCATGATGCTTGGTGCCTTGTAAAGTACCAAGTAGATGTTTATGAATTCATTTATTTGATCTACAGCTGTGTTCCTTTTGAAGTAACTATGTAATAAACATTGGTTTGTTTTTTTTTTTTTTTTTTTTTTACATTTTTGGCTGCATTGGGTCTTTGTTGCTGCACACCGGCTTTCTCTAGTTGCGGTGAGCGGGGGCTACTCTTTGTTGCAGTGCACGGGCTTCAGTAGTTGTGACACGTGGGCTCAGTAGTTGTGGCTCCCGGGCTTAGTTGCTCCGCGGCATGTGGGATCTTCCCAGGCCAGGGATCGAATCCGTGTCCCCTGCATTGGCATACAGATTCTTAACCACTGTGCCACCAGGGCATTCCTTATTCGGTAATTGTAACATTATGAAGCAAGCACAATTTTCTTGTTACTTTGGGGAAACTTTCTTCTATTACAAAGGTTTGAGAAATGGAGGTTTTCATGTAATAACCTTTCCTTATTTTTCTCTTTAGATTTGGATAAGTAATTCACAAACTTGTAACAGCGAAAAAATACACGAGTATAGAGAACAAAATTTGTCCCTTTACCTCTCTCCTCACCCTTTTCCCACCCAAGACTTTTCAATGACTTTCCACGTACTGTTCCTAAGAGAAGCTATGTTCTGAACAGCGTCTAGGTTGGAGACTGGAGAAAACGATTCCTCTTGTGTGTCTTTGACTCACAGTGACCATAGATGAGTTATATTAATATTCATTCACTGCCTCCTCAGGAGATGTACTTGCCTTTGCCCTTAGTGGTGGGCAACCTTGCCTTTATAGGAAGTCATTCAATTGCATAGTTAGTGGATAGCTGGAGCTCCATGTTATGGACTTTCCGAAGCTCTGTTACAGCTGGACAGATGCAGGTTAGGGGAAATATCTCACTTCCAGGGTATAGAAAATCATTGGCGTGTGAACACGTGCATATGTGTGTGCACGTGCGCGCACACACACACACGGGATACCTAAAGAGTTGTGAAGTATCTTTGGTGAGGCACTGAATTGTGGGTGTTATTACTTGTACCAATCTCTAGCTGATCAAAATAATCATCTTTAGGGAACGTTAGTGAGAAGTAGTCACGAGACACTGTACATTTTATTAGGTTCCTTATTTGTCCAGTTTTACTACACGTAATGGACCTAGGTTTCTAGAGTTGATGCTTGGCCATCATTTAGAGGTGACCTCGTTAGAGGCGCCTAAATGTGTCTAATGGATCTCTGCGGCATTGCCTCCACAGTGTTTAACATGCATAAAATAGGTGCTTGAGGGAGACTGTTACTTGGCAGGGAGGATGAGAAGAGAAATGTGATTGCCCTTAGTGTCTGCAGTATTACCACAGGATCCAGAGCAAAAGCACTGAAAGGGTATTTAGTGTTTCTTCGACAACTTGCTGATCTCTGGTCTTTCCCATCTTGGTAAAATAGTACCTTCGCGGACTTGGTGGTAAAGTCAGAAACCTGGGAGTCATGCTTAACCACTCTGTCCCTCATGCCCACTCCACCAAAAGGGCTGCGGATCCCACCTCCAACACACAGAAAGCCCACCTCCCCTGCCAGCGCCCTAACGCAGGTCGCTGTCATCACCGTCTGCGACTTCTGCAGTAGCCTTCTGCCTTCCTTTTCGGCTTCCTCTCTTGTCTCGCTCCCATGCATTCTACACTTCAACCAGAGTGATCTTTTTGGAAACATAAATCAAGTGTGGATTTACTCCCCTGCTTAAAACTCTTAAGTGGCTTCCCATTGCACTTAGGATAAAATTTTTAAATCTCCAGTTTGGTCTGCAAGGCTGTGTGACAAGGCCTTGGACTCGCTAACGTTATTTTGAATCCTCTCACCTCCGTTTGGCACCATCCATCCTGTTCCTGGAGCCAGGTTATCCTTTTATTTGAACCCAACTTTCTCTGTAGGCATCAAAATTAAGTAGCATTTATGTTTCCTCCACAAATAAGAAAAGACTTTAACCTTAACCTATGTCTGCTTCTTTTTTCCTACTCCTTTGGTTCCCAGATTTTTTTTCAAAGTTTCTGATTAATTTTCTATATTATGCCCGTGCTCTTTCAAGAATTCTTATTAGCAGTTGCATTGCACTTCACATTATATTTGAGCAATCATTGTTGAGATTTAACTATAAGTTTTACTTATTTCTTTGATCAACACTGCTTCTTGTATCTCAATTTGACTTTTATTTCTTAAATTTAAATTAAATTTTGCTGAGGTACAACTTTAAGTCTTATACTTTATAAGCTTATACTTTAAGTATGTCTCTTATACTTCTTTCCCTTCCAAAATGCATGGGTGGTGAACTTCATGGAGCTCTTGCACACCCCCAAATGTCTTCATTTTGCCGTCATACTTAAATGATGGTTTTAGGGTGATCTAGGATTCTAAGTTTAAAATGATTTTTTTCCTTCAAAAGTTTGTAGAAATTGTTTCATTTGTGTTCTAGCATCTGGTGTTATAGATGAGAAGTCTGGTGCAAATCCACTTTTCCTTTTGTTATGGTTCGCACCCCCGCCATCCTTCCCCACCTTGGATTGTCAGGGTCTCTTTATTTTTGCAGTTTAAAAATTTCACCAAGTTGTGTTTAGGTGTTTCTTTTTTCAGTGTTGTTATAAACCATTGGCAGACCCTTTCAACCTCGCACTCAGGTCCTTTTTCAACTCAGAGAAATTTGGTCCTGCTCTTTCTTTGATATTTTTTTCCCCTCCATCCTCTCCCTTTTAAAAAACTAGATGTATATTAGATATACATTGGGTCATCTAGACTTATCCCCCCCCATATTTCTTATCCCTTGGTTTGGGAGAATTTATCAGTTCAGCCTTCCAGATCACTCCTTCCATCTTTGATCATGCTCATTTTTCTATACAGGGATTTGCTGTTGAGGGATTTAAAAAATGATTTTTTTTGTAGTTTTGTTTCCTTATTCTCCACTGGTAACTTTTAGTAGTGCTTTTCCCCGCCTTAGTATCTTATCTTTGAAATGGTATCTTCATAGATCTTTCAGAGAACACTAAAATTATTTTGTTTCCTTTGTTAACCCTGTTTCCTCTGGGCTTGGTTCCTCTATTCAATTTGGTGCCTCTTTTCAATCTATTGTTTTTCTTAGTGTTTTATTCTTAGTTAGTTTTCTTTCTTTCTTTTTTTTTTTTTTTTTTGGTAAATTTATTTATTTATTTTTGGCTGCGTTGGGTCTTTGTTGCTGCACGCGGGCTTTCTCTAGTTGCGGTGCGGAGGGCTACTCTTTGTTGCGGTGCGCGGGCTTCTCATTGCGGTGGCTTCTCTTGTTGCAGAGCACGGGCTCTAGGCACACAGGCTTCAGTAGTTGTGGCACACGGTCTCAGTAGTTGTGGCTCACGGGCTCTAGAGTGCAGGCTCAGTAGTTGTGGCACATGGGCTTAGTTGCTCCGAGGCATGTGGGATCTTCCCGGACCAGGGCTTGAACCCGTGTGCCCTACATTGGCAGGCGGATTCTTAACCACTGCACCACCAGGGAAGTCCCCTTAGTTAGTTTTCTGTTCACATTTCTAAATAAGGATCCAGGTCAGAAGTTTTCAGTCCTAAGGGTGCATTAAATTATCTGGAGAGCATTTAAATACAAGTGCCAGCTCCTCATTCCCTCTATAAATGCTAGTTTAATTGGATTAAGGTGGGGCCTAGGCAATTGATATTTTAATTTTTTTGAGATATAATTGACATATAACATTACGTTTCAGGAGTTTCACGTGTACAGTATAATGATTTGATATGTGTGTACATTGTGAAATGAGCACCACAATAAGCCTAGTTAATATCCATCATCATATATAGTTACAAAAGTTGTTTTTTTCTTGTGATTAGGACTTTTAAGATCTACTCTCTTAGCAAATTTCAAATGTGCAATTATTAACATAGTCACCACGATGTACTTATCTATTTTATAAGTAAATAAGTACACCCATGATTTGTTTTTTCTGTAGCTGGAAATCTGTACCTTTTGACCCCCTTCACCAGTTTCACCAACCGCCCCTCCCGCCCCCACTTGCCTCTGGCAACCACTAATCTGTCCTCTGTATCTATGAGCTTGGTGTTGTTATTGTTGTTTTAGATTCTGCATATAAGTGAGATCATATGGTATTTGTCTTTCTTTGATTTATTTCACTTAGCATAATGCCTTTAAGGTCCATCCATATGGTCACAAATGGCAAGATTTCATTCTTTTTTATGGCTGGATAATATTCCATTATATAAAGATACCACGTTTTCTTTATCCATTCATCCATCGATGGACACTTAGGTGGTTTCCTAAGTGTCCTATGTATGGGGGTGCATATATCTTTTCGAGTTATGTTTTCATTTTCTTGGGATAAGTACCCAGAGGTGTAATTGCTGGATCATATGTGTCATGGTCCGAGCGTGGTTGCAAAAGAATTTCCAGACATGAGGCAGAATGTAAGGAAGATAGAGTTTTATTAAAGAGAAGGGTCGCTGCAAGAACAGCGGGCCGACTTCCTGGTAGCCAGGGAAAGTCGACAATGAGCATGGGTTGCTTGTCTGTTTTTATAGCCAGGGAACCTGCAAGTCATCTGCTGACTGGTCAGAGTATGTATACTTTCAGTGTGCTGAGCGGGAGAAAAACAGGGCAAATGTCTTTCCTTATATGGGATGGGAAAGGGACAGGGCATGCTACTTGGGAGGCTCTGGGATAGTGCAATGGTTACATTGTGACAGAGCGATAGGAGTCCTGTAACTCTTTGTTCTGACAGTATTGGCCCTTTGAGTTTATCTTGTTCTTTGTCCTTGGAGCACACCACATTGCCCCCTCTCTTTATTTACAGGGCCAATTCTTTGGCCCTATTGGATACTCTGCTCATGTCTACCTACCTGCCTAGCTCCTTCTCAGGCGTTCGGGAACCCTTTTTTTAAGAAGGGGCGACGATCTCTCTGGCTACTTCCTTCTGGGTGGGAGTGTCGTAGGGGCCCTGGGTTCCTGATGCCTGCTCTCTGTCAGGGTATATTTATGGAGGGAGATGAGAGCCCATGGAATGATAAGACGGCTTGTTCCAATGTGGTCCATGTGCCAAATGGCTGGTACCCTTGTTGTAGCACCATCTGGAATTGAATCCTTTGAACCTGTCAGGAGATGAACTTAGATAATGTGTTAATAATGCAGGGACCAGGCTTCCCTGGTGGTGCAGTGGTTAAGAATCTGCCTGCCAATGCAAGGGAGACGGGTTCAAGCCCTGGACCGGGAAGATGCCACATGCCACGGAGCAACTAAGCCCGTGCGCCACAACTACTGAGCCTGTGCTCTAGAGCCCACGAACCACAACTACTGAGCCCATGTGCCACAACTACTGAAGCCTGCATGCCTAGAGCCCATGCTCCGCAACAAGAGAAGCCACGACAATGAGAGGCCCACACACCGCAATGAAGAGTAGCCCCTGCTCACTGCAACTAGAGAAAGCCCGTGTACAGCAATGAAGACCCAACACAGCCAAAATAAATAAATAAATAAATAAATTAATTTAAAAAAATATAATGCAGGGGCCAAACAACAAAACAAGGGATTAATGGTCCCAACAAGGACAATAGCCATGTCCATATCTGGATCCCCATAGAGGAGAGGAGGCTGGAAAGCCAGCTGGGGCCCTGTCCTGCTCTCTCTTTTAAATCTTCTATTAATTTGATGTTTTTCTTTAGAATCTGAAGGTCTTCTTCAACCTGGCCAGAGGTATTAATATAGAAGCAGCATGTTCCATTTAGTAGGGCACAGACACACCACCCCCCATCAGCTGTTACGACATTCACGGCCCTCCTATTTTGTAAAACTACCTTGGCCAGAGTGCCTAGGGCTGACTGCTGTTCCTCAGTGGCTGCTACCATAGCCTTCCAAGGTTCCTGGACCACGATGGTGAGATGGAGAGCGCTCCTCTCTAAGGGGTACGCCTGCAAACCAGGAGAGCCCTCTAAAGATGCTACGTATTATTTCGGGCCGATCAAGAACTGGGTTATAAGCATGTCCCCCGCAATCAGTGGTTCGTTTTTGTCTCTCCCAGACAGGTCTTATGGCCTCCTCGAGGAAGGACCCAAGGTTGGGAATGCCTCCTGAGGAAGCTAAATCCTTTGTAGTCATAATGGTCGCCTCTGGGACCACAGCAATAATTGTGCAGGAGCTCCTCCAAAGTGTGAGAAGATCCAGATAGACCCCGTTACCGCATAGAAATGAAAATCCGGTGCCCCTCAAAGATACCCCCACTGTGGGTCCCCAGAGCCAGGCCCTGACCTTTTGGTAGTTTTCCTCTGGGACTAGACTGGGGTCCCATGGCCTAGGATTATATTGGGAAGGCCAAACTCCAAGGAAGTAATCATCTATACATAAAGGGGAGAATCCGGGCTCTGACTGATTATGAGTGTGACTGGGGGATTAGCATAACAAATTTCTGAATGTTAGCTGAATTATGTTATATTTTGGAGGAGAATCTTGCCGGGAGGTTAAACTAAGTAAGTGTCCGGTGGTCACACCGATCCCCACATATTTAGTTCCCAGGGCCGAGCTGTTTATGGGAATATGGTCTTCATTAATACATTTCTTAGTTGCATTTTCCTTGAATTTCCCCAGCACAAAGTGAAAATACCTTCATGTACATCATATTTATTTTCCTCTGAACAGGGATTCCACTCCAGGCTAGTCCGATTAGAATTGAGGGTGTAGTTACAAAGAGAGTCATTTAGCCAGTCCAAAATGGGTCCCCATCCATTCGGGTTTTGGAAACAGAGCTTTGCCTCATCTGCCCAAGGTTGGGCTAATGCCCATATCCTGTTTTTCTCTTCATGAGTACAGCAAGCGGTCGGGACTACATGAATGTCTTGCCAGGTCAGGTCAAAGGCTATAGTGAGGGCCTGAAATTCCTTAATAAAAGTGGTGGGACCCTGACTAAAGGAACCTAACTTGTTTTGAATTTGGGAAATGTCAGACATGGGGAAGGGAACATGGACTGTCATAGTGCCCATGTCTCCATTTGCTACTTCCCTCAAGGGAAGCATATCAGAATCTGTTTCCTGGCTTTGGGCAGTTCTCGATCTTGTGTGGGGAGGGGAGAGGGGGCTTTCGCCCTGATGAGGGGGTGCCTGTCGGGGAGCTGTGGGTTGAGGTGAGGGCGCGGGGGCTGAAGCAAAGGGGGTTGATGGGGTGGGGGACAGGAAAGGTCGAGTAGAGGGTCATCTAGGAGATCTGCTGGGGAGGGAGACAGAGGGGGTCGGGGGGATAAGGCGGCAACAGAAAGACACATGCGGCATGAGTCCCTGAGATCCGGATTCTGACTAAGGGCCATAAAGGTCTTGACATAAGGAACCTCTGAGTCCTTTCCTTTTTTCTGGCAAAAGAGATCAAGTTGGAGGATCGTGTTATAATTTAGTGTGCCATTAAGGGGCCATTGTTCTTGGTCCCCCACTTTATACTGGGACCAAGCCGTGTTACAAAAGAAAGTGAGCCTCTTCTTTTTGAGATTTTTTAGGGTCAAATTTTTTCCAGTTCCTGAGGATACTGCCAAGGGGTGAGTCTGAGGGAGGCTCCCGAGACGTACCAGAACCTGTTCTTAGCCTATGTGCCGTAGAAAGGGGGTACTGAGAGTCACCGGCTGACAGAAAGGCGTCCCCTTTGTCCCAGTGATCTCTCCTTGCGACTAAGGCACAAAATGGGCCGACCGTCCCAACAATCGTGTCCGACCGTGAGAGGTGACCCCTGAGCGTGCGACTGAGGCACAAACCGTGTGACTGAGGCACCGTGCGACTCGGGCAGGGGAAGAAAGAGAAAGAGATTCCCGGGACCCACCAGGTGATTCAGCGTTTGGCGATTACCTGAAACGTGAAAAGGCACTCGTGGGATGGCTCAGAGGCAACACCTAGGCTCCTGTAAATCAATCCGGACTGAGAAAAAAGTGAAAGTAACAGAGAAGACAGGCTGAGGAGTTGGCCTCGTAGTCCTGCCAGGAAGGCGGCGGCCGGCGGCCGAGGCGAGGGATTTTTCTTGAACCCATATGTGCCTCACGGGTGCACGGAAGTTGTCTTACTGGGGGCAGATGCTTTAACAGCCTGGTCTATTCCGTGACCCCCTCATCTTTTCACGGGAGTCTTCAAGCGGCAGGCGCCCTATTGGCTTTTAAATGCCTGACCCGTGCCCGCACAATACCAATTGGCCTAGTCCTCAGCCAGAAGGAAGACAGAGGGACCCTCACCGGTTCTGGGCGGTAGTTACTGGGGCGAAGTGAGCCGTGGAGTCTTCAGAACACACCAGGGTGTGGCCCTGGCCAGAGTTCCTCTGTTGCTTCCCCAGCAACTTGCCTGTTCACAGAGGGTCCCAAGAATTGAGGAGAGGAGGTGGGGGAGGAGATCCCCCCCAAGAGATATCCCCATACGGGCCACCAAAATGTCGTGGTCTGAGCGCGGGTTGGAAAAGCATTTCCAGACACGAGGCGGAATGTAAGGAAGACAGAGTTTTATTAAAGAGAAGGGTCGCTGCAGGAACAGCGGGCCGACTTCCTGGTAGCCAGGGAAAGTCGACAATGAGCATGGGTTGCTTGTCTGTTTTTATAGCCAGGGAACCTGGAAGTCATCTGCTGAGTGGGCAGAGTATGTATACTTTCAGTGTGCTGAGTGGGAGAAAAACGGGTCAAATGTCTTTTCTTATATGGGATGGGAAAGGGACAGGGCATGATACTTGGGAGGGCTCTGGGACAGTGCAATGGTTACATTGTGACACAGTGATAGGAGTCCTGTAACTCTTTGTTCCGGCAATATTGGCCCTTTGAGTTTATCTTGTTCTTTGTCCTTGGAGCATACCACAATACGATAGTTCTATTTTTAAGGTTTTTGAGGAACCTCCTTACTATTTTCCATAGCGGGTGCACCAGTTTACATTCCACCAACAGTGCACAAGGTTTCCTTTTCTCCACACTCTCACCAAAACTTGTCATTTCTTGTCTTTTTGATAATAAACATTCTAACAGGTGTGGAGTGATATCTCATAGTGATTTTGATTTGCATTTGCCTGAGAATTGTTCTTTCAGGACTAAGTTCAGAGTACAGGTCCTGCTGAGTGGCCAGGAGATCCCTCTAGAGTCCTCGGTGGGTGTGTGCCTTGTCATCTGTGGTGCTGTTTCTTCATCCTCTTGTGCTGGCACTTACGTGGGTGGTCCCCTACTGCCGATCCCCACTTTATAGAGAGCTGCCCTCACAGCTTAGCCTTTCTGAGAACAATGGAGGATGTAGCTGTTCCATAGACCTTCAGTTATTCTCTTGACCGTCCCTGGTGCTCTTCCACTCCCACATCCAGCTTCTGCCATCTCTGGATTTAGGTTTGTTTTCCACCAAGCTTCTCTTGGGCACACACATTTTAAAAGCTTTCTTCTTTTGCTTGGTTCATGTTGGAGGTTCCTCTGCATGGCTAAGCACTGCCATCATTCAGTTCTGATGGCTTTTTTATTGCCCACAATTCCTTGCTCTTCTCCTGATGGCATTGTTCCTGTTTATCCTGTGCTGCTGTGGACTTATTCTTACTTTTATATTTTTATAATATACATTCTCACTGTTACAATAAATAACTAAATAGTCTGTTATATTTGACATTTTAAAGGAGGGGAGAAGTACTTCTAATACTCTATTATTTGTCATGAACCAGCAGTCCCCAAACACTTTTTGTTTACCTCTGAAAAGCATCAGATATCCAAGGAATTCAGCAGGCTCGTCATGGAAGAGGAACTACAGGCAGTTTAACCAAGTGAAAAATGACTTCATTCCATTAGTGAAAACTGCATTTAAAGTTGTAAGATACCATTTGCACATATCAAATTAGCAAGGTGTGTTTTTTGGGGGCATATGGTGGGAAGTATGGTAGGGAGTAATAAGGAATGGGTAGTGTGTGTATGTGAGGGACAGAGAAAGAATTTAATGCCAGCAAGGGTCTTATATACTGCTTGTGAAATGCAAATTGATATAACTCTCAATGCATTTTGGCAATATGGGCCTTTAAAAAAGTTCATACTCTTTGACCCAGGGATTAAAATACTGGCAGTCTATCCCAAGGAAATAATTATAAGTTAAGACAATATTTTATGTACAGAGATATTTATCTCCACATTGTAAAGTAAAAAAAAAAAAAAAAAAGCAAAATGTACACGTTCAAGTGCCTGACACTGAGCAATTGCTAAATTTTGGTACATCTATGCAGCTAACAAAATTCTACAAACAAAATGAAGCTAACAAAAATAAATGTTTAGAAAGACTTTAATTACATAGGGAAAATGCTTATGTAGTTTTTAATGATGCTAAGTGAAAAAAGATATACTCTAAAACGGACTTACCTAGAATATCAATTCTATAAGAAAAACATATGTGCAAAGAAAAGTAAAAATTAACAGTAACGATTGTTTTTTTTTGATTTGAATTATGTGAGTTTTCCCACCTATAGTTTTTTAATTAATTAATTAATTAATTTTTGGCTGTGTTGGGTCTTCATTGCTGCGCGCGGGCTTTTTTCTAGTTGTGGCGAGCGGGAACTACTCTTTGTTGCGGTGCGCGGGCTTCTTATTGCAGTGGCTTCTCTTGTTGCGGAGCACGGGCTGTAGGTGCGCAGGCTTCGGTAGTTGCAGCGCGCAGGCTCAGTAGTTGTGGCTTGCGGGCTCTAGAGCGCAGGCTCAGTAGTTGTGGCGCACGGGCTTAGTTGCTCTGCAGCATGTGGGATCTTCCCAGACCAGGGCTCGAACCCGTGTCCCCTGCATTGGCAGGCGGATTCTTAACCACTCTGCGCCACCAGGGAAGCCCCCACCATAGTCTTATGCTCTTTTGTATTTTCCATATTTCAGCAGTAACTATATTATAATCAGGAAAAAGAATCAGTATTATTTTTTAAATTGCCAAGCTGTCTCACAGAGAAATACGAATGGCCAATAATCACATGAAACTATTTAATTTCAGTAGTAACAAAAAATGCAAAGAATGCTCAATGACATGGAAAATGTTTGTTACATAAATTTAAGTGAAAAAATAGTAACAATATGTACACTATGATCCCAATTTGGTTAAAATTGTGTGTGTGTGTGTGTGTATCAAAATGTTGACAGTGCTTAGCTTTGGGTAGGGAATATTTTTCAGATGACTTTTAATTTTCTTCTTTATGCTTATGATTTGGATTATGTGAGTTTTCTTCCCCTATAGTCTTAATCTTCTGTATTTTCCAGTTTTCCTATACTAAATGTGTATTGCTCTTATAATCAGGGGAAATTTTTTTCACACATTATTTTTGTCTTTCTATCCTCTACACTATACTTTCTGCTCTAAAGCATTCTTAAAATATTTAACTTGGATGTTGAATAAGAGAAATTTGAGGGACTTCTTTACCTAATTCAATCTTAAGAATTAAATGAATGCATTGATATAAATTTCATGTTACTTTGAGATTTATCTTTGTTTTGTCTATAGGAACATATTTGAGTACTTTGAATATCTTGTCTCTTTCTCAGAATGTTAGCCACATAGGTGCAACATGATGGAAAACTATCTTTTTGCCATTTTTAAAAAAAAATTAATTAATTTATTTTTGGGTGTGTTGGGTCTTCGTTTCTGTGTGAGGGCTTTCTCTAGTTGTGGTGAGCGGGGGGCCACTCTTCATCGCGGTGCGCAGGCCTCTCACTGTCGCGGCCTCTCTTGTTGCGGAGCACAGGCTCCAGACGCGCAAGCTCAGTAGTTGTGGCTCACGGACCTAGTTGCTCCGCGGCATATGGGATCTTCCCAGACCAGGGCTCGAACCCGTGTCCCCTGCATTGGCAGGCAGATTCTCAACCACTGCGCCACCAGGGAAGCCCCCTTTTGCCATTTTTAATAAAGCCTTTTGAACTTTTTATTTTTAAAAATTGAGATATAATCTACATACAGCAAAATGTGCAGATTTTAACTGTATAGTTTAATAAGTTTTGGCAAATGTTTCTGCCCATGTAAATACCACCTCAACAATCTATAGAACTTTTTTGTCACTCCAGAAAAGTTCCCTCATGCTCCCTTCTTGTCAGTCTTCACATCTGAACGTTAAGCTCTGTTATAATTTTTACCACCATAAATTAATCTTGTTTCTTCTAGAGCTCCACATAAACAGAATCATATAATATATTCTCTTTCATGTCTACCTTATTTTGCTCACCATGATTTTGAGATTCTTCTGCATTGTGTGTATTGGGAACATTTTTCTTTTTAATTGCTGAGTAGTATTCCATTGTATGAATACCACAATTTGTTTATCCACTCTCATGTTGACAGACATGTAGGATGTATCTGGGTTTGGACTCTTTTAAAATCAGGGATGCTGAGTTTGTAGCTGTTCCCTAACCCCCCACTTCTCTTTTCTTGACTAGCAGTGCTTGCAAATCAGGGCTTGTTTCCAGGAGCTTGTAACTAAGACCACCACAAAGAGATCAGAGAACAAAAGTAAAGTGGGCCCGCCAAGTCCAGAGCAGACGCCCCAGGAGTTCAGCTCCTGGGCACAGAATGGCAGGCCTGCAGATTAACTGAACGCTCCTTTTACAGAAAGAAAGAAAAGAAAAAGCTAAGCAGTGAAAGAGCTCAGAGCACCCAGTTGGGGACCAAGAGAGCCATTACCACATTAGATCCAAATCACAGCAGTTGTTTGAGGTTACTCACGATGCTGAGTGTTAACTACACCGAGAGTGGGGTGGAGTGCTTCCTCAACCCAGCTGGCCCTGCAGCAGGTGTTGCCCGAGTGCCCATCTGGGCTCCCTTCTGCTGGGGTTTCTGGGGTGAGGGGAGCAGGATGACTTGAAGCACTTGCTATGTGTCTCTGACTGCTCTGCCAATAGAGCTACATAAAAAACCCCACAGCCTCTTGGGGCATGTGATTTGATAATTGGGAAAAAACTCCTCCCAGACCCAAGGGGCTATTGCACATTCAGGTATTCAGCGTTATTACAGAAGAGCAGAAATTACGAGTTCTGGGTTTGAGAGGCCCAGGATGTCTCTCTCTGGGACAGAGAAGGGCCCAGCACTCCCCTTCCCCATTTCACTCCTCGTAGAGTTCATTTCCATCTGTCCTATTCCCACCAAGGAAAATATGGCCTTTAGCCCACTTCCTCGGGCACTGCCTCTTTCTCCTGCCTTTCCCCTGAATCTTGACACAGGGTCAGATGAACTGAGTGCAGATAGAGCTGAGGAAGCATGGAGGGAGAAGTACAGTTGTTCAGTCAGTGTGTGGAAACTGCTCTTAGAGGGTGGGAAATGGTGTGATCTCTGAAGATAGGACCCCCATTAGGCAGTGGCAGGACCAAAGGAGAGGGTGCCCTCTCCACTTGCCATGTGATAAGGGCTTTCCAGTTCTAGAAGAATTTGTAGCAAAAGTCATGCCATGAGAGTGAGTCTACTGTGGATGTTATACTGACCAGCTTTGCTGATAACTGTGCTGAAAGGATCCTCTGATGTTCAGCAGTGAACTCAGCCAGCAAGCTGTCCACTCCATGTACCCCCCAGGCTAGCTGTCCCCACCCTGGACTGTTGTTTGTTACCTCAGTGTGTCAGGTTCTTACCTGCTTATCTGGCCCCCATTTCTTGCCCGGATCTATTTTTTCCCCTTGCCTCCTTATTTTTTGCCCTCTTCAACTTAAAACTGTCTGGTTAAAAACTAGACCTTCTAACTTTGCCTTAGTTAGCATTCCCTGCCAAGGCACTGACCCTGAGCACCTGCCAGAAGATATTTTTATTGCCTTTGGTTTTATTATAGATGACAAAATACATGGAATTGGATTTCTTTTTCCCAGGATTTGTTTGCTAGTTTATCTCAACACCAGATGGTTTTTTCTGATGGATTTATTATTATAGGCAGTTTGATTCTTAAAGCCTTTTTTGATCTTACTGGAGCACCTTGGACCATGAGTCCCATGTGACCCATATGTTGAGAGGAGGTATAAATGGAAGCTTCAAAAAGTTGACACCAAACATGGGAACTGAAGCAATCGTTACACCTCAGACTAATAGTCTACTGGTTTTAAGATGACTTCTACTTTGGGGAATCTATAAATTCTTTGAAATTGCTACTCTTAGAAAAAGCCACAGTTATTTTTCCTGGGCTACTATATTGTCTTCAGTTCTAATTTTGACGGTGAGTGCAAAGAACAGATTGTGTCCAGCCCAAGTTACATTTATAACTTCAAACAATTGTTCTCTCATAGTCTTTAGCAAAAATTTTTTAGAGAAAAGACTTTTAAAGACTTCCTCCCCTCCCTCCCAATTATAGCTGATACTTTAAGCTCTAACTAACCAAGGGTGTTTGAGCACAATCTTTGGCAAAGTAGCTAATGTTTCACAATCAATTTTTTTTTATTTGAACTATATGAAAGAGAGCTCATGATACCATTCTATGAAGTCTACTAAACAACTTACTCTTATCAGGGAATATACAAGATTCATGTGTGTCGATTTCTCTATTAGGAACTGAAGATGAAAATTAACTATAAATCAAGGAAATGAAAATCCTTGAGTTCTAACCTTTTGCATAGACAAAAGCAAACAGCAAGACCCTGAATAGTTGACATTCCTTCTCTGGAATATGAATACTGGGCTCTCCGTGGTAAATATAAACTTCATATTTGTGACTTATTCCAGGCTGTACTTAGTAGATTACCTAGATATCCGTAGACAGACAACTAAAGGAAGTTATGTCATTACCTTATCAAGGACATTTTAAGGTAACTTAAAATTATGTCATAGAATGGAAAGATATCCCATGTCCATGGATTGGAAGGCTTGATATAAAGATGGCAATACTACCCAAAGTGCTCTGTGGATTTAATGAAATCTGTCCCAAAATCCAGGCAGCCTTTTTTGCAGAAATGGAAAAGTTGATCCTAAAATTCATATGAAATTGCCAGGGACTCCGAATAGTCAAAACAATCTTGAAAAAGAAAGATATAGTTGAAGGACTCATGCTTCCCAATTTTAAAAAAGCTACAATAGGCCTCTCGCCTTCTGAGATGGCCCACACTCTGTCTATGGAGTATGTTTCTCCTAGGGCCATTCTCGCCTTTTGAGATGGACCGGATTCTGTCTATGGAATGTGTATCTCTCTAAATAAATCCACTTCTTACCTTAAAAAAATAATAATCAAATAATCAAAACAATGTGGTACTGGCATAAGGATGGACAACATAGATCAATGGAATGGAATTGAAAGTCCAGAGGTAAACCCATTTATCTATAGTCAATTGATTTTTGACAAGGGTACCAAGTCCATTCAGTGGGGGAAAGGACAGTCTTCAACAAATGGTGCTGGGATAACTGGATAGCCACATGCAAAAGAATGAAGTTATATTCCAGCCTCACACCATATACTAAAATTAACTCAAAATGAACCAAATACCTAATTGGAAGAGCCAAAACTCTTAGAAGGAAACATAAGGGTAAATATTCATGACCTTGAATTTGGTAATGGATTCTTAGAAATGACACTAATGGCATGAGCAACAAAAGAAAAAATTAGACACATTGGACTTCATCAAAATTTACAACTTTTGTGCATCAAATGACATTTTTTTTAAACATCTTTATTGGTGTATAATTGCTTTACAATGGTGTGTTAGTTTCTGCTTTATAACAAACTGAATCAGCTCTACATATACATATATCCCCATATCTCCTCCCTCTTGCGTCTCCCTCACACCCTCCCTATCCCACCCCTCTAGGTGGTCACAAAACACTGAGCTGATCTCCCTGTGCTATGTGGCTGCTTCCCGCTAGCTATCTGTTTTACATTTGGTAGTGTATATATGTCCATGCCACCCTCTTACTTCGTCCCAGCTTACCCTTCCCCCTTCCCGTGTCCTCAAGTCCTTTCTCTACATCTGCGTCTTTATTCCTGCCCTGCCCCTAGGTTCTTCAGAACCATTTTTTTTTTTTTTTAGATTCCATATATATGTGTTAGCATACGGTATATGTTTTTCTCTTCCTGACTTACTTCACTCTGTGTGACAGACTCTAGGTCCATCCACCTCACTACAAATAACTCAATTTCGTTTCTTTTTACGGCTGAGTAATATTCCATTGTATATATGTGCCACATCTTCTTTATCCATTCATCTGTCGATGGACACTTAGGTTGCTTCCATGTCCTGGCTATTGTAAATAGAGCTGCAGTGAACATTGCATGGTACATGACTCTTTTTGAATTATGGTTTTCTCAGGGTACATGACTCTTTTTGAATTATGGTTTTCTCAGGGTATATGCCCAGTAGTGGGATTGCTGGGTCGTATGGTAGTTCTATTTTTAGTTTTTTAAGGAACCTCCATACTGTTCTCCATAGTGGCTATAACAATTTACATTCCCACCAACAGTGCAAGAGGGTCCCCTTTTCTCCACATCCTCTCCAGCATTTATTGTTTGTAGATTTTTTGATGATGGCCATTCTGACTGGTGTTAGGTGATACCTCATTGTAGTTTTGATTTTCATTTCTCTGATGATTAGCGATGTTGAGCATCCTTTCATGTGTTTGTTGGCAATCTGTATATCTTCTTTGGAGAAATGTCTGTTTAGGTCTTCTGCCCATTTTTGGATTGGGTTGTTTGTTTTTTTGATATTGAGCTGCATGAGCTGCTTGTAAATTTTGGAGATTAATCCTTTGTCCGTTGCTTCATTTGCAAATATTTTCTCCCATTCTGAGGGTTGTCTTTTCGTCTTCTTTGTGTTTTCCTTTGCTGTGCAAAAGCTTTTAAGTTTCACTAGGTCCCATTTGTTTATTTTTGTTTTTTTTTTCCCATTTCTGTAAGAGGTGGGTCAAAAAGGATCTTCCTGTGATTTATGTCATAGAGTGTTCTGCCTATGTTTTCCTCTAAGAGTTTTATAGTGTCTGGCCTTACGTTTAGGTCTTTAAACGATTTTGAGTTTATTTTTGTGTATGGTGTTAGGGAGTGTTCTAATTTCATTCTTTTCCATGTAGCTGTCCAGTTTTCCCAGCACCACTTATTGAAAAGGCTGTCTTTTCTCCACTGTGTATTCTTGCCTCCTTTATCAAAAATAAGGTGACCATATGTGCTTGGGTTTATCTCTGGGCTTTCTGTCCTGTTCCATTGATCTATATTTCTGTTTTTGTGCCAGTACCATACTGTCTTGATTACTGTAGCTTTGTAGTATAGTCTGATGTCCAGGAGCCTGATTCCTCCAGCTCCATTTTTCTTTCTCAAGATTGCTTTGGCGATTCGGGGTCTTTTGTGTTTCCATACAAATGTGAAATTTTTTGTTCTAGTTCTGTGAAAAATGCCATTGGTAGTTTGATAGGGATTGCATTGAATCTGTAGATTGCTTTGGGTAGTATAGTCATTTTCACAATGTTGATTCTTCCAATCCAAGAACATGGTATATCTCTGTCTGTTTGTATCATCTTTAATTTCTTTCATCAGTGTCTTATAGGTTTCTGCATACAGGTCTTCTGTCTCCTTAGGTAGGTTTATTCCTTGGTAGTCTATTCTTTTTGTTGCACTGGCAAATGGGAGTGTTTCCTTAATTTCTCTTTCAGATTTTTCATCATTAATGTATAGGAATGCAAGAGATTTCTGTGCATTAATTTTGTATCCTGCTACTCTACCAAATTCACTGATTAGCTCTAGTAGTTTTCTGGCAGCATCTTTAGGATTCTCTATGTATAGTATCATGTCATCTGCAAACAGTGACAGCTTTACTTCTTCTTTTCTGATTTGGATTCCTTTTATTTCTTTTTCTTCTCTGATTGCTGTGGCTAAAATTTCCAAAACTTTGTTGAGTAATAGTGGTGCGAGTGGACAACCTTGTCTTGTTCCTGATCTTAGAGGAAATGCTTTCAGTTTTTCACCATTGAGAACGATGTTGGCTGTGGGTTTGTCATATATGGACTTTATTATGTTGAGGTAAGTTCCCTCTATGCCTACTTTCTGGAGGGTTTTTATCATAAATCGGTGTTGAATTTTGTTGAAAGCTTTTTCTGCATCTAATGAAATGATCATATGGTTTTTATCCTTCAGTTTGTTAATATGGCTTATCCCATTGATTGATTTGCATATATTGAAGAATTCTTGCATTCCTGGGTTAAACCCCACTTGATCATGGTGTATGATCCTTTTAATGTGCTGTTGGATTCTGTTTGCTAGTATTTTGTTGAGGATTTTTGCATCTATGTTCCTCAGTGATATTGGCCTGTAGTTCTCTTTCTTTGTGACATCTTTGTCTGGTTTTGGTATCCGGGTGATGGTGGCCTCGTCGAATGAGTTTGGGAGTGTTCCTCTCTCTGCTATATCTTGGAAGAGTTTGAGAAGGATAGGTGTTAGCTCTTCTCTAAATGTTTGATAGAATTCGCCCGTGAAGCCATCTGGTCCTGGGCTTTTGTTTGTTGGAAGATTTTTAATCACAGTCTCAATTTCAGTGCTTGTGATTGGTCTGTTTATATTTTCTGTTTCTTCCTGGTTCAGTCTTGGAAGGTTGTGCTTTTCTAAGAATTTGTCCATTTCTTCCAGGTTGTCCATTTTATTGGCATAGAGTTGCTTGTAGTAATCTCTCATGATCCTTTGTATTTTTGCAGTGTCAGTTGTTACTTCTCCTTTTTCATTTCTAATTCTATTGATTTGAGTCTTCTCCCTTTTTTTCTTGATGAGTCTGGCTAATGGTTTATCACTTTTATCTTCTCAAAGAACCAGCTTTTAGTTTTATTGATCTTTGCTATTGTTTCCTTTGTTTATTTTTCATTTATTTCTGATCTGATGTTTATGATTTCTTTCCTTCTGCTAACTTTGGGTTTTTTTTTTTTGTTCTTCTTTCTCTAATTGCTTTAGTTGTAAGGTTAGGTTGTTGATTTGAGACGTTTCTTGTTTCTTGAGGTAGGATTGTATTGCTGTAAACTTCCCTCTTAGAACTGCTTTTGCTGCATCCATAGGTTTTGGGTCGTCATGTTCTCATTGTCATTTGTTTCTAGGTATTTTTTGATTTCCTCTGATTTCTTCAGTGATCTCTTGGTTATTTAGTACTGTATTGTTTAGCTTCCATGTGTTTGTATTTTTGACAGATTTTTTCCTGTAATTGATATCTAGTCTCATAACGTTGTAGTCAGAAAAGATACTTGATATGATTTCAATTTTCTTAAATTTACCAAGGCTTGATTTGTGATCCAAGATATGATCTATCCTGGAGAATGTTCCATGAGCACTTGAGAAGAAAGTGTATTCTGTTGTTTTTGGATGGAATGTCCTATAAATATCAATTAAGTCCACCTGGTTTAATGTATCATTTAAAGCTTGTGTTTCCTTATTTATTTTCATTTTGGATGATCTGTCCATTGGTGAAAGTGGGGTGTTAAAGTCCCCTACTATGATTGTGTTACTGTCGATTTCCCCTTTTATGGCTGTTAACATTTGCCTTATGTATTGAGGTGCTCCTATATTGGGTGCATAAATATTTACAATTGTTACAGCTTCTTCTTGGATTGATCCCTTGATCATTATGTAGTGTCCTTCTTTGTCTCTTGTAATAGTCTTTATTTTAAAGTCTATTTTGTCTGATATGAGAATTGCTACTCCATCTTTCTTTTGATTTCCATTTGCATGGAATATCTTTTTCCATCCCCTCAGTTTCAGTCTGTATGTGTCCCTAGGTCTGAAGTGGGTCTCTTGTAGACAGCATATATACAGGCCTTGTTTTTGTATCCATTCAGCCAGTCTGTGTCTTGTGGTTGGAGCATTTAATCCATTTACATTTAAGGTAATTGTTAATATGTATGTTCCTATTACCATTTTCTTAATTGTTTTGGGTTTGTTATTGTAGGTCTTTAACTTCTCTTATGTTTCCTGCCTAGAGAAGTTCCTTTAGCATTTGTTGTAAAGCTGGTTTGGTGGTGCTGAATTCTCTTAGCTTGTGCTTATCTGTTAAGGTTTTAATTTCTCCGTGGAATCTGAATGAGATCCTTGCTGGGTAGAGTAATCTTGGTTGTAGGTTTTTCCCTTTCATCACTTTAAATACATCCTGCCACTCCCTTCTGGCTTGCAGAGTTTCTGCTGAAAGGTCAGCTGTTAACCTTATGGGGATTCCCTTGTATGTTATTTGTTGTTTTTCCCTTACTGCTTTTAATATTTTTTCTTTGTATTTAATTTTTGATAGTTTGATTAATATGTGTCTTGGCGTGTTTCTCCTTGGATTTATCCTGTATGGGACTCTCTGTGCTTCCTGGACTTGATTGACTATTTCCTCTCCCATATTAGGGAAGTTTTCAACTGTAATCTCTTCAAATATTTTCTCAGTCCCTTTCTTTTTCTCTTCTTCTTCTGGGACCCCTGTAATTCGAATGTTGGTGCATTTAATGTTGTCCCAGAGGTCTCTGAGACTGTCCTCAATTCTTTTCATTCTTTTCTGTTTATTCTGCTCTGTGGTAGTTTTTTCCACTATTTTATCTTCCAGGTCACTTATCCATTCTTCTGCCTCAGTTATTCTGCTATTGATTCCTTCTAGAGAATTTTAAATTTCATTTATTGTGTTGTTCATCATTGTTTGTTTGCTCTTTAGTTCTTCTAGGTCCTTGTTAAATGTTTCTTGTATTTTCTCCATTCTATTTCCAAGATTTTGCATCCCCTTTACTATCATTACTCTGAATTCTTTTTCAGGTAGACTGCGTATTTCCTCTTCCTTTGTTTGGTCTGGTGGGTTTTTACCTTGCTTCTTCATCTGCTGTGTGTTTCTCTGTCTACTCATTTTGCTTAACTTACTGTGTTTGGGGTTTCTTTTTCACAGGCTGTAGGTTCGTAGTTCCCGTTGTTTTTGGTGTCTGCCCCCAGTGGGTGAGGTTGGTTCAGTGGCTTGTGTAGGTTTCCTGGTGGAGGGGACTGGTGCCTGTGTTCTGGTGGATGAGGCTGGATCTTGTCTTTCTGATGGGCAGGACCATGTCCGGTGGTGTGTTTTGGGGTGTCTGTGGCCTTATTATGATTTTAGGCAGCCTCTCTGCTAATGGGTGGGGTTGTGTTCCTGTCTTGCTAGTTGTTTGGCATAGGGTGTCCAGCACTGTAGCTTGCTGGTCGTTGAGTGGAGCTGGGTCTTAGCATTGAGATGGAGATCTCTGGGAGAGCTTTTGCCGTTTTTTTTGCCGTTTGATATTACGTGGAGCCGGGAGGTCTCTGGTGGACCAATGTCCTGAACTTGGCTCTCCTACTTCAGAGGCACAGGCCTGACACCCTGCCGGAGCACCAAGACCCTGTCAGCCACACGGCTCCACACTCCGGAAACCCATACTCCAGAGGCCCTCCTTTCGATGTGCTTCCTCTATCTGCTGCACAGGTCCTAACCAAATGACATTATTAAGAAAGTGGAAAGACAATCTATATAGAATGGGAGAAAATATGCAAATCTGAGAAGGACCTAGTATCCATAATACATTAAAAAAAAAAGAAACCTCTAACAACTCAACAACAAAAAGAAAAACAACCCAATTAAAATATGGGCAAAGACTTCATTGGACATTTATCCAAAGAAGATATACAAATGGCCAACAATTATATGAAAAGATGTGCAACGTCATCGGTCATTAAGGAAATGCAAATCAGCCACAATGAAATACTGCTTCACACCCACAAGGATGGCTATAATTTAAAAACATCCCCAACGGAAAATATGAAGTGTTAGTGAGGATGTCGGACCCTTGTGCTTTGCTGGGGAGAATGTAAAATTGTGTAGTCACCGTGGAGAACAGTTTGGCAGTTCCTCAGAAAGTTAAATATAGACTTACCATATGACCCAGCAGTTCTACCTCTGGATACATACCCCAAATAATTGAAGACAGGTATTCAAACAAGTACTTGTACACAGATGTTCCTAGCAGCACTATTCACAGTAGCCAAAAGGTAGGAACAACCCAGATGTCCATCAGTGGACGAATGGGTGAACAAAATGTGATTTATCCATACAATGGAATATTTTTTAGCCATAAAAAAGAGTAAAGTACTGATGCAGCTATAATGTGGAAACACCTCAAAACATCATGCTAAGTGAAAGAAGGCAGGCACAAAAGGTCACATATTGTGTGATTACATTTATGTGAAATATCCGGAATAGATAAATTCATTGAGACAAAGAGCATATTAGTGGTTGCCAGGGGCTGGAGCAGGGAGAATGGTAGTGACTGCTTCATGAGTACAAGGTTTCATTTGGGGATGACTAAAATGTTTTGGAACTAGATACAGGTGAGGGTTGTACAGCATTGTGAATATACTAAATGCCATTGAATTGTACACATTAAAATGGTTAATTTTATGTTATGTGAATTTTCCTTCAAATTTAAAAAATTACATCATATAGTTTTTGTGATCTCATAAATAACTGTGGCTTTGCTGTCATAGTTACCTTGTGACAGTTGGAATCCATGTGCTTTGTAGCATTAGTACATTGGGAAAGTTCTTTCCAGCTGTGGGCAAGAAAACACGAAGACAGATGATCCCAAGTGGGTTTCTTCGTAGAATAACAATTAAGGAATATAGCCTTTTCTTTTTTACTTGTGGAAGCTGTTAAAACTTCTACCTTGAGTGGGCCCTTGGTTGTTTTAAAATGTGATCTGGACTGATAGGATTTGGTCTCTTCATTTAATTTGAAAAAGCATGTTTAAAATAACTTTATATTATTTGGAGATGGAGCAGCTTTTGGTTTTATGAAAATTAGGAGTAATTTTTAAAGAATGTGAGATATACATATGGAATTGCCGTAAGATTTTTCTGGTGGTTTGCTGTGTTGCACTGCCAGAGACTTCTGTGTCACTTTCGAAAGCCATTACGAGTGCTTTTTATCGTCAGTGGAATTGGTGTCAGGAATAAGAAATTTTTTTTTTCAGATCAAGCACATCTTGTGCAAAAACTAAAAACCTTAGTTTCTTATTTTAATCTTATACCTGTTTTGTTTTTTGAAGGAGGGACTTTAGGTTAGATTCTGGCAAAAAGATCTGAGCTTGAGAAGGGCGTCTCACTCAGAAAAGTAGAAGTGCTTTGCCAGTGATCATGAAGCTTTTCTTTATGTATGGAGTTGATGCTTCTGCCTCAGGGTCATGCTCCTGCCCCTGTGGTGTATGTGGACTTGTTTCTCAAGCAGATGTTATTTATGCTAGTTGTCTTGCACGCTTCCACCTGGCTCCTCTTATGACCCACAACGTGCCATCCAGGCTAAGGGTTTGCAGACTTGAAGCAAACAAAGCGAAGTGGTTTGTAGTGGATTGAACCCAAAGCTTTTGGCGTCATTAGCATCGGGTCCCAATCAACTGAACTAGAGAGCAAAGAATAAATGCCTTGCTTGAATGAGGGATTTGAAATTTTAAAGTTAGAAGGGATCTGGTAAGCATGGCAAAATATCTAGAATAAATGTAATAATCTGTAGTGGGTGAATGTAAGCAGCTGAAAATCATGATTGCTTCTGAGTTCCACAAAATTAGGAAGAGTTCCTTTCTGTGATGTTCACTGGATAATTTTTTAAATTAAGAAAAGGTCAGTTTTTTAAGTGGTGGAGAATTTAAAGTTTTTAATAAATTATTAATTAGGACAGTTTTCCAACAAGAGCTAATTTAGCTATTGAGCTACTACTATACCATAAGAGCAATAGAAGAAAGTGAAATCGGTAGATGAGACTACAGCTTCCTGCAAGATCATGTGTGCCCAGGAACCCCTGCCTGTGAATGGCAGCATATAGTGCATTTCCTTGCACAATTTTCTTAACCTTTCTGTGCTTTCGTCTCCTCCTCTGAGCAATTAGAATAATAGAATCTATCTCACAGGGTTGTTATAAAGGTTGAGTTAGTTAATGTAGTTAAAGCTGTTAGAACAGTGCCTGACACAGAGTAAAAGCTTGACAGGTGTATGCTACAGACATAAGAATGATGGGGATAGATCACTCGGAGCTGCGCTGGGTCTTTCTTGCGGCGTGCGGCTTCTCTAATTGTGACGCATGGGCTTAGTTGCCCCGCAGCATGTGGGATCTTAGTTCCCTGACCAGGGATCGAACCCACATCCCTTGCATTGGAGGGTGGATTCTTAACCACTGGACCACCAGGGAAGTCCCCAGGGTGCTTTTTTGAGGGGCAAACTTGTTTACATTCAGATACTCATAGCCCCGACTCTCTCGTGTACCCACGCACCGTTCGAAGTTCTGAGACCCTCTGGTATACTCACTTGAGGGCCATTTTACTGGGCATCTCAACCAAAGAGAATGCTTTGGGAAAGAAATAAAGAATTCAAAAGCAGTGGTTTTTCAACTGCTTCTCAAGTAATTTTAAGATCATGTGAAGCATTTCTGGTCATTTGTTGAAAACGTAGTTATTGTCTCATTCATTCACCAAGAGCTACCATGTGTCTGTCATTGGGTAGAATGGGATGACATAGGGATAGGGGTCAGAGACAAAAGATGAAGATAACATAGCTCCTTAGCCTGGAGCTCAGTCTAGACCATTTTTTTTTACCTCTAGAATCCATGTGAGGAAAACCCCAGGGCTTTGAATGGAAGAGCATCAGAAAATAGCACATCCTTAATGGTACTCACCCTTGAAGTTGTAAGGCTACGCATCAGTTAATTTTTTAAAATATTATTTAGTTATTTATTTATTTGGTTGCATCGGGTCTTAGTTGCGGCAGGCGGGCTCCTTAGTTGTGGCTCGTGGGCTCCTTAGTTGTGGCATGTGAACTCTTAGTTGTGGCATGCATGTGGGATCTAGTTCCCTGACCATGGATCGAACCTGGGCCCCCTGCATTGGGAGCGAGAAGTCTTAACCACTGTGCCACCAGGGAAGTCCCACACATCAGTTAATTTGATCATTTCTGCTAAGCCATCTCAAACTTAGCCAGGAGAGAAAGATGGAAACTCATTGGTGGAAAGAGATTTTAATGAATCATCTTGTTCTGATCTATCATCAGAGACAATCAAGTTTGCCTTTTTTCCATTGATATTTTTCAGTTACTACTAGCATTTTTAATCATTTAAAATTGCTCATTTGTATTTTAGTGACCTCTTCTTACTCTCCCCACCCCCTTGGTTTTTCTGTTTGTGTATAGTTCTGGAGAAAATGAGTTAGGAAAGGAGATTGATGAGATTGGATAGCTCAGCATCCTAAAATACACTTTATCTCTTTTCTCATGAAGTGAGGATATGTCACTTCTTTTTCAGGACTGGATACAACTGCAGAAGCAACAAGTGAACCTTTAAAGGTGCATATGGGGCTGCACAAAGAGAAGAGAGAAACTGGAGAAACCAAGGAAATGAGGAAAAAGTATGTTTCCTGGGTAAATAGTACACTTCTGAATTTAGGTTTCTTGCCATATCAATTACCATTACTTTGTCATGCCTAAGTCTTTATGGCTGTATTTAATCTTTGTATTGCTGTTAAACATTCTTTATTTTCTCCTTCCTTGATTTTATTGCTGAGCTCTTTGATCAAATGATTCTTTTAATCATTTGGATTAATCTAAAAATATCTGTATTGAATATACAATTTAGGTGACTTCTTAGATCACTTGATAGGAACCTGTTATATCTTAGGTTGACCACTGGGTATTATAAAAGTAGAGTTGTGTGTTGTGTCTCTTGTGATGTGCAGGTTTAGTTCAAGGTCAGTTTTTTAGTCTGAGTGCAAAACATACTTCTGCTTTATTAAATGACTGACTTGAAAAACACTGGTTTGAATACCAAATTATCCAAGCCATGTTCTCAGGCTATAGGATGTGTGGTACTGCTCTCTGGAATATGAAAATTAATACTACAGACAAAGCTGACTGGCCAATAATTAATGTAAATAAGCATAGCCTCCCCTTGATGAACTAGATGTGCCCTAGTAAAGTTATATACTCATATATGTATATACATATACATCTATACATATACATATATGAGTTGGGAACTCAGTTTATTCTGTTATTGAGCCACTCACAGGCTTAGATTTTGAGGGGTTTTGTTGTTAAAGTTTTTTAAATAAAGGAAATTTACTACCTTATTTATCATTATAAAATTAAGAACCTTTCTGAGTAGAACTTTTTGGAAAGAAAGGAGAGGAAATGGAGTCAGGGTCATTGCTGGTATATAATGGAAGTTCTGTGCACAGCAGCCTGACTTGGACAACTCCATGGCAACATCACTCCCTCCCCACAAGCCTGGGCCACCCAGCCCATGGGAATTTCCTCACAACTGTCACTTGTGGAACTTCCTGTCTCATGGTGGATTGTGGCAGGCGTACTGTTAGATAGAAGGTATATTCCAGTTTTCTCATTCTTTAACTTTGAGTTGGAAGGTGGAGTAAAAACTATTTAATGGCCTTTGTATATCAATCCTCTAAACTAAAAACGGCATAAGACAAGTTTATTACAAGTGCACTTGTGCACACATTTTCTAGTGCTCACCTTCACACCGACTCTGCGTCAGTCACACTGATCTCCTTACGGTTCTTCAGTCAGTCGTGGAATCTTCTCCTCCCAGGTAGCCACATGGCCCCTGGCTGCCTTCTCCTTCAGGTCTCTGCTGTGGGGGCAAAGTGAATGTGAAGGCCAAAGCCAAATTGGAATTACCAGGAATTTTCTGTGATGTCAGTCTCCCTACCTACTCCCTGGCAGCACTGAGCCACCTCGCCTAGCTCCAGCTTCCCTCCTTTCTCCCGCTCCACTCTTCCTACCTATCAAATGTGATGTTTTGTTTATTCTACACATCATGCTTTTGCTATTTCACCTTTAAGATCTTTTAAAATTAATCTTTCACTTTCAAAGGCACATACCATTTGACTCAGCAATTGCATTTCTAGGAATTGATCTCACATGTGACCTCACACAGATATGCAAGTAGTCTTGAACCTCCTCAGCCTCTGTTAAATCTTCATGCATGCTTCTGATTTCAGTAGCACTTGGACTGAGACTAATTATCTCTTGCTGCCACTGTTCCGCTGTTGCCATGGGTCATGTCCCTGTCCAATAACTTGGGCGGCTGCCTGCCTCTTTGCCTGAACTGCAGTGGACTGGAGACTCTGGCACAGGAGCTAACTATGTCCCCTTTCGGGCTTCTTCTTTTGCACTCCTGTTGCCTTACAGCAATCTTTCTCTTCCCATTTGCGAATATTACAAATGGTTTTGCGTTGCGTTTTTTAGACACTTAGATAATTACGTATAGAATAGTGGTATCTCGACTTAGCTGCACATTAGAATCAACTTAGAAGCGTTATAAATTACTAATGTCTCGTCCCACCACCAGAGATGCTGAGGCAGTTTGTCTGGGGTGAGTTGTAAGCATTGGCATTTTAAAAATCTGCCAGGGTGATTTTCACTGCGGTCAAGTTTGAGGACCAGAAATAGTGTTGATTTTTCTATACTGGTGATGACTTTGGTCACTTTAAGCTCATTGTAACCATTCAAGTGATTCCTTTGGGTTTGCAAGTTACAGTGGTATTATATATATTAAAAATTTTGCCTTTTCCTTTATTGTATTTGTATTTCTTATTCGTTTTCATGTTGCTTTGTATTGGAAGGCACTTCTGATCCTATATTAATTAACAGTGATGATAAAATGCTGCTTCACTTTGTGCCTGTTTTTAATGACTGCATGTCTCATTTCTTCCTTGAAGTATACTGTTGACATATGGTTTTAAATAGATACTCTAAAAAGGGTAAGAAAGTATACCTTTATTATCAGTTTTAGAATTTTAAAATTAAGAATATCTGTTGGAGTTTAACAAATGAATTTTTGGTATCTGATGACATGACACAATTTAAAATTTTAACCTATTCCTAGATTCTATTTACTGTTTTTTTTTTTTAATTTTTGAGCATAAATTTTAAATACGCTTCATCTGTAGTTTTCTCTCTTCATTTTCTCTGCCAGTTTTAGAATTGGGTTCATAGAATGAACTAGATAATCTATATCATGACCTTTTTTAGATATGTTTTCAATAATATGTTTTGTTTGTTTCTGGAGAGTTTGAAATGATCCACTAATAAACCATCAGGGGCGAGTTGCTTTGGGGGCGGGGGTGTAGTTATTTATTTTTTCAAAGATGTTGGTCAAGTATTTTAGAATCTCTGTTTTCTGACAATACTTAAAGCAATGCTTGTCCTCTGTTCTTTTTTTTAATAGTCTATAAATTTCTTGTGCAGTGATTTTGTTATATTTTCTAATTTCATTATTATTTCAGAGCTCTGTTATTTCAAGCAGAATGTTGTCGGATTTTGTCTTCTGTTCAACCAATCTTGAAGATTCTATAACTTATGTGTGAATTTAGCGTCTTTAATTTATGGTTGCTTTTGCATTTGTTATGTTTTCTATGTATAATTCATTTCTTAATTTTTGTATTGCTTAGTTGTCTCTTTCCTGTTACACCTTCTGTTTTATGGAGTGTCCTTTTCTTCTTTTTAACTTTAAGACAAAATTTAAACATGAACAATTCTCTTAGTGCTAAAAATAACATTTGTTCCCTAAATTTATTTACTATCATCAAAGTAAAAGCAGGAACTTTCCTTTCCTTCCATATAAGGAAACTCAGTTTCTCCCTGTTTTGGCATCCCCTCTTTGTACTTCTCATCTACCTCAGATATTTTTACCCTTCACATTTTACATTTGTTCTGTGAGGTGCACTAATTCTTCTAGGTTTCAGCCTGATACTCATAAGTATTTTGTTATTCTTGATTAAGTTAGTTAACAACCACTTAAGCCTCACTCTGAGCTGGACAGACACTGAGCTAGGTGCAGTAGATACAAAGAGAAAGGTAGCTCTGTCCTTGCCTTCAAGGTCCCTTTCTGGTTGAGGAGGTGGCATGCATGCAAACCCACAATGGCGAAAGATGTGATGTGTCAGGTGTCCTGGAGACACAGGGAGGGAGGGGATGATGTTCGGTGAGTCAGCGAAGGCATCCTGAATGCTGAGTGTTACTGTGCCAGTAGGGCTTTGTGGGATAGAGGATAAAGCGCATGGGCAAAAGCCTAAAGGTACCTAAGTGGCTGGAGATGAGACTGGACAAAGGGATGCTGGGGCCAGATTGCGAAGCACCTCGAATGCCTGGCCAGTGAGTTTCGGCTTTCCGCGGCCCCACCAGAAAGGTTTTAAAGCAGGGGAGTACTCTGTTCAAGCCTGTTTTTAGGAAGATAACTCTGGCTGTCATGTGACGCACAGACTGCAGGGAGGAAGTCAGTTGAGCAGCTGTGGCAGTCATCCAGGTAAGAGATGATGAGAACTTAAACAAGGTGGAGGCAGCGGCGATGGAGAAGATGAGGTGTTTTGAGGCGGAATCTAAAAATCCTAGTTCCTGACTCAGGTGAGATTGGGATTAGAGGATGACTTAGAGGGTTTTCTTGTTTGTTTGTTTTAGGGAAGGTAATAACAGACGGTGGAAATATCGACTACCTTATGTCACGGGGTGGATGTTGTGGAGGGGGTCGCAGAGACTACTTTGGAGAGAGACAGAGCATTTTAGGACTTCCTGAGTTTAAAAAATTGTCAACAGATCTAGGAAAACATATCTAGGAGTAATTGGAAATATGAGTTAGACACTCAGTTGAGATGTAGGAGCTGGAGATAAAGGTTGTGAGATATACTTGCTCCAAGGAGGAGGTCAAAGCCGTGGAATAGATATAAAGTTCCCCCTGTTAGAGCATGTAGGCAGAAAAAAGGGCTTAAGTTAGCCTCCTGGCCAAGACCAGTCTTTACGTGCAGGAAGTCAAAATGTACTGAGCCCTGTAATACATGTCCTGCACGGGGTGGTGAGAGCTTTTTCAGATGGCTTATTTTATCTTTTTAACAGCCCTGTGTGTAGAAATTATTACTACCCTACTTCGTGGGCCAGGAAACTAAGGCTCCAAGGCACTGTTACTAAGCTAGTAAGTGGGATTGCAAACCAGGCCTGAATGCCAAGCTGATGCTAGAGGAAGAGGTAGGGGAGAAGCAGAAAAGAGTGGTGTGGAAGAGATGGTTTCCTACGAGGGGCAGTGGCCGGCAGTGGCCATTCACCCAGAGGATCCAGTAGGATAAGGAGAAGCTCAGCCACTGGTTTTCTCAGTTAGAAAATTGATAGTGATCCCACCGTGCTCAGTCCACAGGGTACGGAGGTCAGCTCACACTGGAGTCAGACCAGCTGAGGAAATGCAGACAGCGCTGTTGACCGCAGCTCTTGGAGACATCTTGGTGGTAGAGGAATGACAAGATCATCTGGCCTAGGGGGTTGGCATCATTTTGTTTGTTTAGAGATGACAGCTTGAAGTATTCTGATTCACTCATCTCTTTTCCTTTGAGGTCTTATATTTTAGATCGCCTTGTCTCTGGGCTTCTGTTACTTAAAAAAAAAAAAAAAATCAGAAGTAACTGCTGGATTCCCTTTCACATAACCTGCTTGTTTAACTTGTCAACTTGGAGTCCTTTTCTACGCATTGTTTTCAGATGTTTCCAGGCTGTTGTCTTAGTGACCCACTTTGATTGCTAATTATGTGTGCGATCCTGAGAGCCCCTTCTTGTTTCTTCTCTCAGGTCTTTCCATTCTGGAAGTGGTTTTCGTCTGTCATGTGAATCTTTTGCTCAGTTCAGCTTCGCCCGGAACTTGAATTCATGGACTGTCTCTCTCTTCTAGATGATAGTATGTTCTTGCATTCTCTGACAATAGGAGAGCATAGTGCTAAGAGCCTGCGCTCTGGAACTAGGCTTGCCTGGGTTCATATTCTGGCTCTACCAGCTACTAGCTGAGTGACCTTGAGCAAGTTACTTTTTGTAACTTCTTTGTGCCTCATTTTCCTTATCTGTAAACTGGAGGCAATAATAATACCTCCTAGCAAGGACTGTGATGAGAGTTGAATGAACTAGTGCACGTAACGGGCTTAGAAGGCACAGCGTCCAGTGCGAGTCGTGTGTTCCACCATTGTTAGCTGTTCCTGTTGTTGTTATTGTTCTGGGGGAAAATAGTGGGAGAGGTAATAACCTTTTCCTGATTGTATTTGGGCCACGCAAATAAGTGATAAATTTACAGTCTGTTGGAGCCTCACTTGGTAAACTGGAAATAGGCAAGTCGTGGGGACCCAGTAGCAGTCCTTCCGGTCATTAAGGAATTCATCAGTGAACACTTTGAACCTTTGTCCACATGTGGCATCTGGAGTTGCAGATGTCTACTGTGTGACCTCACCTTCCCCATGGCTGTGTTCAGTTGACTTCCATTAAACACAGACCATAAAATTTTTACCTCTACCTTTCTGAATAGTTCTTCCCAAAAAATGTTATTTAATTTTGCTCATCGCATCAGCAAATAACAGATGCTGGGCAAACCAGCACACAAATTAAGTAACTTTCCTGAAGTCCATGGTGGGGCAGGGACTTAATGAATAAGCCCATGGTATCTGACTCCAGTGGTATTAAAAGAGGAAAAGAGGTTCACTGGTATCTGTATATCTGTATCTATAGCTACATTTATATAGAGAGTTGCTATTTTAGTTTAGGCTGCTGTAACAAAATAGGGGTGGCTTATAAACAAAAGACATTTTTTTTCTCACTGTCCTGGTGGCTGGGTGCCAGCATGGTCGGGTTCTGGTGAGGGCCCTCTTCCGGGTTGCAGATGGCCTTTTTCTTCTTGTAGCCTCGCATGGTGGAGAGGGGTGAGAGAGCTCTTTTGCGTCCCTTTGATAAGGGCACTAATCCCATTCATGAGGGTTCCACTGTGATGACCTAATTATCTCCCAAAGGCCCCATGTCCTCATACCATCACATTGGGGGTTAGAATTCCAACATGAATTTGGAGGGAGGGAGACACAAACGTTCAGTCCATAATAGGTACCAATCTCTAAAGCCATGTTTATGAACATGCCATATTTTCTTTGACAATGAAGATGTGCTATTTTTAAAAGTAGAAGAAAAATAAATCTCATTGAACAAACAAAAAAGTAATAACAAAGTGTTTGCATGACAAACATAATAAGGGGAAATACTATCAACTAACCTCTTGGAGTTTTTAAGGAAAGCGAGCAGGCTTGTGAATGAGGGAGCCAGTAATCCTTTAAGAAACCTTTGCCAGAAATTTGCATAGTCTCAAATCAACTCCTTCAACTTATTTATTATCTATAAAGGAAAGAAAAGGTAGTAACTTTACAGTGCAGAAAGCACCTTAGCCAAGAGATCAAGGTCAGCATCACCAGTAATAAGACAAGCAACATCAATGAACCCCATGATATGATGCACTAAGAAGAACCCAGCATCATTTCTGTGGCATTTTTGCCAGAAATGCATAACCTCAGTGTAATCATGAGAAAACATCAGGCAAACCCAAATCAAGGGACATTCAGCAAAATAACTGATTAATACTTTTGAAAAGTGTCAAGGGCATGAATAACAAGGAAGACGGAGAAGCTGTCACAGACCACAGGAGACTAAGAAATAATGATGAAATACAGTGGGGATCCTGGATAGGACCCTGGGACAGAAAAAGGACATTAGTAGAAAAAAACTGGTGCAATATGAATAAGATCTTTGGTTTAGTTAATAGTACTGTGCCAATATTAATGCCCTGGTTCTGTTCAGTTACTATGGTTATGTAAGATTTGGGGAAGCTGGGTCAGGGACATAAGGAAACTCTCTGTACTATTTTTGCAACTTTTCTGTAAGTCTAAAATTAGCTCAAAATTTAAAATTTTCTGTTTTTTCTCTATCTCATTTTTCTTTTAAGTAAAAAGCCATCATGGGATAGAGAAGCTGTTTGATTCTGGGTAGAAACTGTCTTAAGAAGAGGAAAGAAAGCTTAGAGTTATGGTCCCTTCTCCAAGTGGGTAAATGTTAATGATGACCTCTCACAGTGTTGCCTCGAGGCTCATTCCAGATATGTTGAATTTCCTAGACCTTTTTAAAGGGTACAGTAGTAAAAAGCTATGCTGATGGGAAATTTTTCTGAAAATTTTATGAAGCCAAGCAGATAGAAAATTAGACAATGCAAGATACTGCACTTAAGGAAAAAAAAAATCCAAACCAGTCTTAAACAGAGCCATGGGTGGGTATCACTTAGTACCCTGGGGTTCTCTGAAGATACTGCTCAGCATTTGCTGCTGAGCCCAAAATGGCCTGAAAATTGGTACACATCCATGCAGAGATGACCAGATCCAACTGATCCTCTGGAGGCATATGGAGATGAAAGTCCCTCTTTGGTCATTAGAGGCCAAATTAAAGCCCTGTAAACAGAAAATTCTTAAAAGCGAGGGGTTCATGACTTGTTCAAATGAAGAATGCTGCAAAGGGACACCAGATTGGGAGTCTGCATGGAGCCTGGGAAGGGTTTGGAGGGTTGGACTCCGTCAGAGTACATCTCGCTCTGTCCACAGGAGGCGAGGTGCCACAGTGGCCTGGGGCGAACATTCTGCTTGCTGCAAAGCTGGGCTTGCTACATATGTAGGTTGAAAACCTTCTTAGAAGTTCTAAATTTGTTCCTCAGGCAACCACCTGATTAGGGATTCTGTTTCCCAGGTGCCCTCATGTTAGGAAAGGACAATTCTGGGTAAATTTCAGAAGCAGTGGGGCTCCTGGAAAGCTATACCCCCTCTAAAATGGGGGGGTGGGGTGAGATCTAATGTGTCTCCATTGAGTTTGGTTGGAATTAAACCAATTCTACCCCCACTCAATTAAGAATTTAATAATCTCAGTGAACTAAAACAAATCATATTTCTGAACTTATAAAGCTGGGGACTAGATCATTTACTTATTGAGTTAACAGGTATTTTGTGAGCACCCTTTGCAGGCCAGGCACTGAATTAGGCCCTGAGAACACAGAGGAGCAAGACAGCTGAGCTCCTCACAGAGCCCGCAGGCCAGGAGACTGTGCCTCCGAGCCGGACCCAGCCAGCGCACCAGCCCACTCAAAGGTGCCTCCGCGAAAAGGACCTGGTTCACACTAAGATAAAAGTTTCCCTGTATATCATCCCATAACTTTTAAACCTCACTGTATATATTTTATGTTATTTTAATTTCCTTCCAATAGTGCTAGAAAGAAAAGGTGTTTTCATGTGTGGTTCATATATTTAAATTACATAATTTGGAAGCAGCATTTGCTGCCTTTAATCGTAAAACCTTCCCCATCCCCTGGCCGCTCCCCTCGGGCTCTGATGCTGAAGACACTTGGGTAAGGCTTAGCGGGCTTGCTCAGTGCCTACGGCCATCAGAAATGTGTTTACCAAGGCAGAGCGAGCTCTGAGAGGCGCAGCGCAGCCAGCTGGCAGCATCCAAAGGGAGCCAGCCCTTCGCTGCTGCTGCCTGGACTTTTCTCCCTTCCTGAATTTAATCTCTTGGGTCAGATTCCAAACTGAACCTCAAAGCAATGAACCAGTTAGAGTGGTGCTAACTAACTTGATTCCACAACACTGTTAGTAAGCTTTGCCCTGGCCCTCCCTCTAGAGGCTCTGGGCCTTCTTATCCAGTAGAGATGCCTTGAATTGGTAAAATAGTTATTGTAATGAATTTTTAGTTACTTTATATAAAGAGTGCAGTGGATAAATGATTAGCAGTATTTGTTATTTATCAGATAGAAAAATCAAGAATTTTTTTTTTTTTTTGGTCAACAATTAATTTTGAAGACTCACCTCTTCTAACCCATGGAATATATGAATGGATGATCATTTTTTCAAAGTACTTTTGCAGAACAAAGTCCACATTCATCAGTAGAGCTTTCTGCCATCTGATCCCAATCTCTTTCCAGCCTCAAATCTTTTAACCCGCCCCTACCTATCTTTTATTAAGTTCTAGTAGGCTCTCTGTACCATGTATTTTCACATTACCAACCTTTTTCTTCCCCTTCTCTGCCTTCAGTTTCCACATCATCCAGTGCCACTACCTTGAGGCCTTCCTTGTTCATTATCATCAGTCTGTTTTTCCGGTATCCCAAGGCCATAGTAGCACGTCCCCTATGGCACACATCACACACCACTTTGTGATGCTTCTGTTGACATGGCCTTCTCCTCTCCTGGATAATCAACTCCTTGAGGTGTCAGGGACTTATGCATTCCATTCATCTTCATATTCTCTAAATATCCAGCATAGTGAGTTTGCTCACATTGATTGAGTGCTTATACAGTTCCAGCCACTGTCTAAGCATTTTGTATATATTATCATGTTGAATTGTCTTAATAACCCCATGAAAGAGAACACTTATCCCTTTTTCACAGAATAGGAAACTGGGGCACAGAAAGGTTAAGGATTTTGCCCAAAGCTACAAAGTGGTAGAGTTGGAATTTGAACCCAAGCAGTCAGTTAGGGGTCAGGGCTTCTAGCCACTACTTGCTACTAGAATAATACACTATAATGCCCGGGCTCTTTATGTAATACTGACATAATCATAGCTAGCTTTTATTGAGCACCAGCTACAGGGCAGGTACTGAGCTTAAGCGTTACACGTTTATCATCTTAATCCTCACAGAAACCCCATAAGGCACATGTAGTTATTATTCCACAGATGAGGAAACGTATTCAGAGGGCTTGGGGTTAAGCAACTTGTACTAGGCGATTCTGTGGTGTGTGCCTAGGAAGTGTTGGCAGGTAAATGATCAAATGGATGAATGAAGATAGGGAGAGGGTTCGGGAAGAGAACTAATGTGTATTGAGTGCCTTCCATTCTTTTCCATAGCATATGTTTTCCCAACATTTTATTATGAAAAATTTCAAACATACTGCAAAGTTGAAAGGATTTTACAGTGGGCAGCCATCCACCCACCACCAGGTTTGACCATTAACATTTTACTCTGTGCTTCCTATTTCTCTGTCCAGCCGTCTGTCCATCCTGTTTTTTATGCATTCCCTCTCAGTGCTTCGGCATGCATATCACTAAGTAGAGGTCATTATTTGTTTATAGTTTGTTTTTTCTTTTGAGGTAAGATTGGTACATTTCATTGTAGTTAAATTTTAACTGTACATTTGCTGAGTTTTGACAAATGCATACACCTGTGTAACCCAAACTCCTACGAGGGTATCATTACCCAGAAAGTTGCCTCATATCCCTTCCCAGTCAGTGCCCACCCCTACTTCCCAGCAGAGTGTCTACTGTTTTTATGTTGTATTTTTATGTGCTTTTTTTTGTTCCATAAGAATTTAAGGTGACTCATTTAGGTCCATAAAAACATAAAGCATAAATCATAAACGAGAAGTAGTTGGAAAAAAAGAAACTAAGGTAGGAATGTTAAATGGATCCAAGAGAGCACCTATGATATGCTAGGCACTTTTATAAGTAATATATTACTTAATCCTCATAGGAGGTATGCATACTTATTTCCATTTTATAGATGAAGAGGCTGCAAAGTTATGTGGCTAATAAGTAATAGGGATACTCTTTGACTCCAGAGTCCATGCTTTTTCCACTCTAGCCCCCAAAAAGCAAGACAACAGGCAAATCAAAAGTTTATTTAAAAAGTTAACATGGTCACCAATACGTGCTCAAGTATTTGTAAAATTGTGTTACCTCATCATGTGCATAGTTTAGATATGGGAGATGGCAAAGGCAGAGACACTGAAATAGTCCTGCAGAGTTTGCAAAGTGCTGTAAAATCAAGGTTGGCTTTGAGTTATCCTATATGGCCACAGAGATGGGATTCCATGTCCTTAGTAAGAGAAAAAGGCAACTTTTCCAGAATTGGTCATAACAGTGGGAAGTCTTGAAATGGTCCCATTGCCTGTTAAATCAACAAGGAAGCATCTTATACATGAAGGAGGCTTGGTTTCGACTTTGACTTTAAGAGGGTTTGTTTATTCTTTGCATTAAGAAAGGGTAAAGGTAATCTTTGGTAAAAGAATTACAGATCTCTAATAGGGGATCTTAGAAATCATTATATCTGCTACCTTCTGCATTCTATGTTGAATCTACTTTATGATAATAGATTGGATATACAAATAAAGGGTAAGGAAGAATTGAAGATTACTTTGAGTTTTCTTACTTGAAATGCCAGAAAAAGGATTGGGTCTGTTATAGTAGGAAGCTTATCACTGGGCTCCTGGATAAAATTAGAGAGAGACTTTGAAAAAGGAAGGAAGACAGGGGTGTTAAATTGATACCGACTTGGCAATATCAAATAGAAGAATTTCCTCTTCTGTACTGTGGCCTCCAGCGTGGTGGGATGATCCTCGTGTTAGGCTCTGTTGGGCTGTGAGGACCAAGACATGCTTGTGTGGCCTTGGGTGATGGAGTGAAGAAACATGGGACCCAACTCGGTGGTCAGGCCTGTGGAGACTTACAGCAGTGACTCTGGAGACCACTGGACATGAGGCAGGTTTCTAACAGTCCTACTCTGCTGTCCCTATCTGTCAGTTCCCTCCCCCTTACTACCCCCATCTCCTGGATCCCATGTACAAAGCTTGCAGAGAGAACACTTTCTGAGTCTTTCAGGCCTTCTGCCGTGTACCTTTGGTCCTCTGGGGAGCAGGAAAGGGAGAGGCAGCCAACTCACCAGTAGAAAGAGCCACGTTAATGGTGGCTGCCGATGATAAATATTAGTTCTTCCTCCCCAGGCAGCAGCAGTTATCTTTTTTTTTTATTTGATAACTGTATCTTTTTTTTTTTTAACATCTTTATTGGAGTATAACTGCTTTACAATGGTGTGTTAGTTTCTGCTTTATAACAAAGTGAATCAGCTATACATATACATATATCCCCATATCTCCTCCCTCTTGCATCTCGCTCCCACCCTCCCTATCCCACCCCTCTAGGTGGTCACAAAGCACCAAGCTGATCTCCCTGTGCTATGTGGCTGCTTCCCACTAGCTACCTGTTTTACATTTGGTAGTATATATATGTCCATACCACTCTCTCACTTCTTCCCAGCTTACCCTTTCCCCTCCCCGTGTCCTCAAGTCCATTCTCTACGTCTGCGTCTTTATTCCTGTCCTGCCCCTAGGTTCTTCAGAACGCAGCAGTTATCTTTAATAGACTGCTTTAATTGAAGAGAAGTTTTAGAACATAATGTTGTTTTCTGATTATAAAAGCCATTCGTTCTATGGTAGAAATCTGAATAATATAAGAAAGCATAATGAAGATAATTGAGATTCTTGCTAGTGGTACCCTAACATGCATTCTTTTTTTTTTTTTTTTTTTTTTAATTTATTTATTTTTGGCTGCGTTGGGTCTTTGTTGCTGTGCGTGGGCTTTCTCTAGTTGCAGCGAGCGGTGGCCACTCTTCGTTGAGGTGCGCGGGCTTCTCATTATGGTGGCTTCTCGTTACGGAGCACAGGCTCTAGGCGCGTGCGTGCTTCAGTAATTGTGGCACTCAGGCTTCAGTAGTTGTGGCTCGCGGGCTGTAGAGTGCAGGCTCAGTAGTTGTGATGCATGGGCCCAGCTGCTCTGCAGCATGTGGGATCTTCCCGGACCAGGGCTCGAACCCTTGTCCCCTGCATTGGCAGGCGGACTCCCAACCAGTGCGCCACCAGGGAAGCCCCCATGCATTCTTTTGAGGCACTTATTTATAAATTGTTTACATACAGTGTGAAGTCATGCTATATATACATTTTGTGTCTTGTTTTGAAAATATTTACTTATTTAATTATCACATCTTATAAAATGTAATATTTTAAACATTTTCCTATATCATGAAAATTATTCATAAGCAGAATTTAAAAGAGCTATTGATATTCCATCTACTGTATGGACAGCACTCTGTTTTCAGCCTACTTATTGAATTTGAAGTGAGTTTCGTGTGAACAGCATATAGTTATCCATTCTGACAATTTCTACTTTTTAATTGGTGTATTTAGACCATTTACATTTAAGGTAATTATTTATATATTAGGGTTTTAATCTGCCGTTTTATTATTTGTTTTGCTTCCGGTTTCCCTTTTCTTGCCTTTCTCTGGGTGACTTGAAGGTTTTAAAGGACTTTATCTTATTTGTAATGTTTTTGAGTGTATCTCTTTGTATCATTTTCTTAGTGGTTGCTCTGAGTATTACAAGATACATATTTGACTTATAACAGTCTACTGGTATCAGCGTTTCACCACTTTGAGTGAAATGTGGAAACCTTACTTCCATCTAGGTCCCTTTAATCCCCACTTCTAAATATAATTATCTTGAACATCAGGTGGTATTATAATTTTTGTTTCAGTCATTAAATATGATATAAAACTCATGAGGAGAAGGATAGTCTAGTTGTATATACTCATTCTCTTTTTCTGTTCTTTATTCCTAACTGATATGCCAAGATTTCTTCTTTTATCATTTCCTTTCTCTCTGAAGAACTTCCTTTAGCCATTCTTTAAGAGTAGGTCCTCTAGCTACACATTCTTTTAGTTTTCCTTAGTCTGAGAATGTCTTTTCCCCTCCAATCTTGAGGTATAGTTTCCCCAGATATAGAATTCATGGTTGACAGTTCTTTTCTTTCAGCGTTGAAAATATTGTGCTGCTTCCTTCTGGCCTCTGTGGTTTCAAATGGGAAATCTGTTTCATTTGAATTGGTGTTCCCTTATAGACAATGGGTTGTTTTTCTCATTTTTCAAGGGTTTGTCTTTGTCTTTAATTATCAGAAACTTAATCATCATGTGTCTTGTCATGGATTTCTTTGAGGTTATCTATTGGAGGTTTGCCCAGCTTCTTGAAGCTGTAGGTTTATGTCTTTCACCAGGTTTTGGAAATTCTCAGCCATTATCTTTTTGAATACTCTGTCAGCCCTTCTCTTTTTATTCTTCTTCTGGGACTCTGATGATATGAACATTGGATGTTTTGTTACTGTCTCACAAGTTCTTGAAGCTCTGTTCATTTGTTTTCAGTCTGTCTTCTCTCTTTTGTTCACATTGGGTAAGCTCTACTGATCTGTCTTCAAGTTCATTGATTTTTATCCTCTGTCATCTCTGTTATTAAGCCTATCTAGCAAGTTTTTATTTCTATTATTATGTCTTTCAGTTCTATAATTTGTATTTGGTCCTTTTTATAACTTCTGTTTCTTTGATGAGATTTTCTATTTTTTCATTTATTTCTAGAGAATTTGTAATTGCTTGTTGCAGCATTTTTGTGAGGGCTGCTTTAAAATCCTTTGTAAGCTGATTCCAACATCAGATTCATCGTGGTATTGGTGTCAGTTGATCGTCTTTTCTCATTCAAGTTGTGATTTTCCTGGTTCTTGGTAGGAAGGGGATTTTCCATTCTGTTCTGGACATTTTGTCTATTATGTTAGGAAACTCTGGGTCCTGTTTAAACCTTTTGTTTTACCAGGAAGTCACTCTCTTTAGGTTTAGCACACAGGTTGGGATCTACTTTTGTGGGCTGTGATTCCAGTGATGATTTACTTTTCAGAGCCTTTGCTGTTACTGTTTTGGTCTGCTTGGTTTATCTGGTGCAGCTGGGGCTCCCACTGGGCCCTGCTGGTGCTATCTGATGGAAGGAAGAAGTTTCCCCAGGCCATGCTGCCTGGTGCCTTCAGGTGGAAGAAAGGAGTCTCCATCCTGCTGGAATAAAGAGTACTTCCTGGGGGCCCTGCAGGGAGGGAGAGTGTTTTCCCAGATTGTTTTACTATCAGTGGGCTCCTGAACTATCCTCCTTGTTGGTGCTACCAGCTGGCCTGGTGTTGTCTGCAGAACTCCCATTCTGTCATAGGGAAGGATAAGCCTTCCTGAGTTGCCTTATGTTGCTAGACTGGGGCTTGGGAAACATTTGGCTTGGGCCACCTTCTTCAGTTGGATAGGGGAGTCATAAGATGCCCTGCTGCTGTGTTGTTCCTTTAGCCCTGGGATCCCTAACCTGTTCACCTTCCTTTTCCCCCCTTTCAGACTTCTCCTTTGGTTGCCTCTTGTATTATTTCCAGGGTTTATGGTTGTACTTAGCAAAGAGGCTGGGGGAGAAATGGTTTACAGCATCTTGTCCAGGACTGTGACAGTGTTCTATTTAACCATTCATCTTTTGCATGATTAGGTTGTTTTAAATGGTGACTACTATAGACATTGTGATGGCGGGGTGGGGGGGGAGTTCCATTGGCCTTGAAATGTGAAAGGCTTCCTTACTCCGCAGACCCACAAGCCTGGGCCTGGTTGGCCGCCCAGTGCAGGCTGTTACTCATCTGTCTTCCGTTGGCTTGGCTGTGATGTCAGCTCTTCGTGTCTGCTTTAAAGGCAGGCATTTCTTGTTGTTCTTATGCTCGTTGAATAATGCAGTAGTTTGTCACACTTCTAGCATGATTAAAACAGATAAACTATGGCCTTTGTAGAGCCGTTTTCTCAGCGTCTCTTTTGGTTAATTTTCTCTTTTGGCAAAGATTTTGTATTAAATTCAGCCCTGCAGATTGTATTTAATTGTGATTTAACTGGGAGATATTTAATTTTTTATGTGAATATTTCTATTTCAGGGCTGCAAAACAGTGACCAAGTTTTTTCATAAATTAGTGTGAAAAAGTTTTTGACAGTTTTCCACTTGCAAATGAGCAATTCGAGGTCATCTCAGTTCTTCCACAGTAAATGTGTCTTAAAAAAAATCAGAGTGGGAAATCCTTTGTATTGGAAGCCATGGGTCCCTTTGTATAGTTCACAATAATAGTTTTGCACAAATAATTTCAGGTTAAAATTGCATACTATTTATTCCCACCCATTTCCTTTATTGGCTGTGACACACAGGAATTACGCCCATTGCTTGACTAACCTTTCTGACCTTTTGTTACTTGGCTATAAATTGACTTGGGTCTTTTGCAAAAACACTGTCAGGGGGGAAAAATCTTTTTGTTAGAACCCAGCCAATTCCTGCTTCAGTGCAGAACAGTTTGTTCTGAAGAAATGAGCCAGTTCAGTGAACAGAAAAACATAGCCATGAACTGGCATCGCCGAAAACTGCAAACGCGATTGCCCACGATCATTGCACAGAGCAAGGGAACTTTATGAAAGAATGAGGCTATGGGGAGAAAAATACAGTTTGGAGTTCCACTGGCTTTAGGTAAATGTAATTGACTTGTTAGAGTTGTAGCCACATAAAAAGGGTTTCTTTTTCTGAGCTCTGGCAGTCACCACCATTTTACCATTTTCAATGGGAATTTTGTTAAGTTCTCCCTCTGCCTACTCTCACAGCGGCAGGCTGCTCTGGTAGGTCGCAGCCCCTGCGTTTCAGTGGCTCTTCCCACCAGCTTGGAAGCTTTTTCGGCTCAACACTGTAAATATTTCCTGAGTGACTACTCTGTGTAAGACCAAGTCCTGGGTTCACCCCCCAAAGAAGATATTTATAGTGGTCTAGTGAATTACAAGAAAACATGAAAAATAATTACAACATGACAGGTGCAGTAACAGACAAAGGTACGAGACACAGTCAGTACTTGACAGACTGTCACAGAAGTGGGGCCATTTGAAAACTGTCTAGGACTTTGCCAAATAGATGAGAGGAGGAGGGTATTCTGGGCAAAAAGGGGAGTGTGTGTAAAGTTGAAGAGTGATGAGACAACATAGGGTTCCGGTACTGTAAGTAGAATTGCTTGGCTATAAAGTATGAGGAGGCAAAGGGGTGGTAGCCAGTGAAACTGGAGATGGGCAGGGACCAGATAACATGTCTCAGATGCCACATGAAGCAGTTTAGAGTTTATACTGTAGGCCGTGGAGGCTGTGTAAGAGCTTTGAAGCAGGGCGATGGGCAGAGTTGGAGTGGGAAGACTTGGGTTTGCAAGGGACCATGAGCTCAGAAAGGGTGGGTTGGGCCAGACTAAGAAAGGACCATGACACCAGGCTCAAGTGGGCGGACTTTATGCTGCAGGGAATCACTGAAGACAGTGATCTGTGTGTCTAAAGGCTAATAGGGGGAAGGGGGCATGTGTGTGTGCAGGCAGTGTAGGTCACTGAAGTCACCGCAGCTGTTTGCAGGCGAGAGGAGAAGGTCAGTACTCAGAAACCATGCAGAGGGGCCACCTTGGTGATGGGACAGTGCAGGGAGTGAGGAGGCAGGAAGCCTGAAACTTCTGCCTGACTGTCAACATGCCTGTCCAGGATGCTTTCCCATAGACTGTCTTGTTTACTTTTTGAAGTGAACCTTACCCTATATACACTGATACCATTCCCATTTTATAAAAGAAAACTGAGGTTTGGGAGGTTAAATACATCACCCAAGACCCAAGTGACCTGCACTAGGAAGTTGCTGAGTCAGGGTTGGGACTCAGGTTTATCTGACTCCCACTATAGTGACAGGCCACTTTGGAATAGAACCTGCTAGAACTGAGCTGCCCGCTGTCAGCAAGTCTCACAATGTCTACATACTCGCTATAGGAGCTATGCTTATAAATAATAGCTCTGCTAATACTTAGATGTTAGTATTAATGTTAATAAAATTAATATTTTAAAAGCCTGTTTTTCTTCTTAACCTGTCATCTTATGAAAACATCAGGTTCATGATTTTATTTCTTAAAAATTCACCATTTTGGAAGAATTGGTCTGGAGGAAGTCCCAACCAAATTGGTAAAAAGGTAAAGGACTGAATATACTTAAAGGAAATGTCATGTTTTAATGTTCAAGTGAGTATGTGTTATGACAGTTTGTATTAGAATAACGAACTATGGCTTTCAGTAATTAGAGAACCTTTTAGGACTAACATGAAGTTAATGTGGTGATTTTTAGTAAATATATGTTTTTAAAGGTCTCAGAAAACATTTTTCAGGTAAATCTACTACAGCTAAAGAAGGGGTTTACTTCTAAGATAAGTAAAACTTATCTTCAATTAAGTCCCAGGACAAATGAATGATTCTATGAAATATTCATTCTATAGTCATGAGGTCATGGATTCCAGGGTAAGGGCTTACGAGGCAGGTGAGAAAGAATCAGAAACAAACCTGGTCTACTCTGTATAAAAAAACGCATTCTTGGGGCCTTCCCTGGCGGTCCAGTGGTTAGGACTCCATGCTTCCACTGCTGAGGGCCCGGGTTCAGTCCCTGGTTGGGAAGCTAAGATCCCACAAGCTGCGCGGCCAGAAAAAAAGGTACTGGGGGGACATATTCTTGGTTAATGGATCAGCCCCTGTTTAGTTACCAAAGGGTAACTGTCCCATCTGGGATTGGAGCCTCGAAAAGGGAAACACTGTCCCATCTGGGATTGGAGCCTTGAGGTTCCAGCATCAAAGGCTGTAATTATGGGATGTTGCAAGCTGTCTCTTTGCCATCTCATTTTCACCCTTCCTTTGCTTCTTGAAGCGGAACCAGAAATACTGTTTTTGAGAGAGAAAAATGCTGGGAATGTGGGAAAAGTGTCTAAATCTTACGCCAAGTCTGTCTTATTATTTTGTGGCATCACTAGTCGAAGAAAATTTGCTGGATTCTTAAGAAAACATGAGTATCTCCTGTGAGTGAGCTGTGGAACTGTAGCAAGCTCCTCTGCCAAAACAGAGATTATATATAGCACAGGGGAGGCAAGAGCCCCGCTATCCTCCCGGGCCTGAGCAGAGCAGGAGAAGCACTTATGTAACGGGTGTGCTCATTGCTTCTGCCCTCAGCTCACACAGCTGGGCCTCGCGGCTCTTTGTTTGCCTCCGCATTAACTCTTGCTTGCTTCCTCCGAGGATGCAGGCCCATGCCCGGCACGTAAGGGGATGCTGGACATGCAGAACCCAAAACACAGCCCCTGACAGTCTCAGTCCAGTGGAGCAGGCAGGCAGGCAGGCCGGCAAGCAAGGGGAGCAAGAGGCTGTGGGCCCTGGAGCCGAGGGGAGGCACAGCAAAGGGGGAGGGGGACCCGCCAACCACGCCTGGGGCCTCTGGTCATTTTGGGAGGGCCCTCCGGCCGGGAACAAAGAGAAATTCCTCGCCTCTCTACACCTTACTTTCCTCTGCTCTAAAAAGATTGTAATACCCACACCGCTCATAGGTGTTGAATGATGCTGTGAAACCCGAACGTGTAACTCATGCAGTGGGCCTTGCCCAGAACTGGCACTCGGTGGACATTTTGTAAATATTAATTTCTCTGCCTCTTTCCTTTCCTCAAACCCTCAGACCCAGTTCTACTTTGTTGTTACCTCGCTGAGAAACATGGTCCCCTTTGTGAGCTCTGTCAGTATATCTCTCTTGAACCTCAAAATTCTTTCATCTTCACCCCCTTTCTCCTTTTTGCTTCCTGTCTCCCAGGATAAGTATCCCAATTCCTTTCCGCTTTTCCTGGGCGACTGTGGTCCAAGGGTGAGAGGTGCGGGAGTGGGGGATGGCTTCTGGGGGGAAGGATGGTGTTGCCGTCACAGGCAAATCGCAGCTCACTCATCCTCCTAGTCGAGGTCCCCTTAAAGCTCCCAAATAGGTTTGGGAGTTCCAGGCTCCTGTAGCTTTCCCCATGTCATCCTCTCTTGCTTCAGTTCACTGAAAGGAGAAAAGAGAGTATGGGAGTAAGGGTGCCCTTTGCAAGTTGCCTAGTCTAGAACCCTTTCTTTCCTGCAAATGTTCTCCTCCCAGCCAGGGTCCTGCTGGGCACCCTTCAAAGGGACCTCATCCTGGGATCATGTTTGGCCCCATTTGTCCTAATGTCGTCAGAGGCTGTACCTGAAGGGCTTAACGAGAGGACACTCAGGGCACACATCTGTTCCCTTCCCTGCCTGGTTCGTGGCCTCCCCTTCTTTCTCTGCTCCTCCCCAGACCCCCTGCCAGCCAGCCCTCAGTTGCTGACACATCATTGTCTAAGGCAGTGGTTCTCAACAGGGGATGTTTGGCAATGTCGGGAGACTTTTTTGATTGTCACAAGGGGCAAGATGGGAGGTGCCACAGGCGCCTAGTGGATAAAGGTCAGGGATGTTGCTAAATATCCTACAGTGCAGCCCCCAGAACAAAGAATTATCTGATCTAAAATGTTAGTACCAAGGTTGCGAAGCCCTGCTGTAAGGGGTTTCCCACACGAGTCCCTTTCTTTGTGCTTTCCTCTCCATGTCTGCGCTTTTAGGGGCTTTTGTTAACCCCCAGAGCTCCTCCTGCCCAGTGGGTGGCCTCACCTCTCTGAGGTCTTTCCATCCCAACTTCACTCAGAGCTGATTCTCACCCCAGGGTTTCCACACGGCTTGTGTCCATTCAGTGCAATACTTACTGCCCTTGGCCTTCTAATAGCCCCCTTCAACATGATTTATTCTTTCTCCTTTGAAAGCAAAGTGAGAGCTTGGCTATAATGAGGATGACCATCCAAACCCCAGTTTATATAATAATAATATCCCAAGGCCCCAAACCTTGTATAACATGGAATGAACACTGGACTTGGCATCAGGAGATTCAGTCTGGTCCCCAACTATAACACTCCAGCTCTGTGACCATAGACATAACTATTTCCCTGAGCCCTGGCGTCCACACAAGTAAGGTAGAGATAATGTCCATTTCCTAGGATTGTTTGCAGCTATGAGGAGATGTTCGCTCAGAACCTGGTACACAGTGATCAGTCCAATGTAGGTTGAAACTGGAAATGATTCCAGGGTCCCAGATGTGACCCTGAAAACAGAATTGTTTCCCATTGCCTTGATAGCAGCAATCCTAGTTCCAGATCACATCTCAGTGTTGCTCCTTACATGAGAGTGAGTAGGAGCCGTAGTACCAGCACGTCCTGTTCATTGAAGAACCGCTAGAGTGTTGATACTTTCCCCTAATCCCATGGAAGCAGAAATCCCATATGCTTCTGATTCCCTGCTGTTTTAGGAGGAGATATTTCTCCCTCACTTGGAACATCAGAGCCCTGGAACCATAGTCTGGAGGTTGGGAATTCTGCCCTGCCCTGAGGTAACCAGAAGTCGGCTGGCTGCCTGGTAAAGGGGCTGCTGAGGCATGAGAAGGGACACTGCCTGCATTCACTCTCACCACTTTCTGGTACACGGAGACCAGCACAGAGGAAGTAGTATCACATTTTGTTCAGACATTATGGTACATTTACTTTTTGCCACAGTGCCAAGAGGTTAGAGCTAGGGCTAGGGTTATACAAATCATCAGCAGTGGAAATAACATCTAGTATTTGCCTAAAGAGTTTCAAACTTAATTCCTCAATATGTGGTCTTATCTCTAGAACAGAGAGGAAATCTTTGCACATCAAGGAAGAACTGATTCCATCCTTGGAGATAGCTATGAAACATCCTAAGGCCTGCACAAATGTCGCTGGCCTTCCGTTTTTATCAATGGCTAAGAGTGAAGAAATATTACAGGAGGTGGCCATGGGTGCGAGGCCAGGGGACAGATGGTGTATTGGCAGCTGGGCATCAGCTCACATGAGTGACAGCAGCACGGGATGGCTCATCCTCATCCTCACACCACGTGCCTTCTTTGGCTTCCCCAGAATCCGGAGGCGCTCAGCTCTGCGTCCCAGCACTGAGCCCTTCACTCTAACGTACTGTCTTGTACTGTCTGTCCACTCTTACGGGATGTTTGTGCTGTGGGTTAAGAGCGTAGTTTTGCAATGAGGAAGACCTAGGTGTGAATCCCAGCTGTTGCCTGCTGCTTGTGTGAGTTGAGTCAAGTTGCTTAGCAATTTAACTTTGGTTTCCTAATTTGGAAAATCCATTGATGATACTTAGCTCATAGGATCATTGTGAGGATAAAATTAAATGAGGAAATAAATGTAAAGCAGTTAGCACAGTGCCTGACAAATAGTAATTTTACTCAGCTGGTGGTTGTACTCCTTGAGGGCAGAGATGTGGCCTTGAATCCTCCCATTTCCACCCTGTTAGCACAGAGCGGAGCACCTAGTAGCCCTCAAATATTTTATTTAAAATAAGTGACAGGTACACACATGTACATACAAACACACTCTCAGAGGATAATCTGATAATGACAATAACTTGAAAAACTCTAGGGGTCAGGTTTTTAAAGTGTTGTAGCTAATTTTTAGAAATTTGATATATAAGAAGGAGTCTAAGACAAGTCGATCTCTATTTGTAGTAAGTTAGATCATTTGAAGAGAAGCATCTGGACCATTTCATCTCAGCCCTCTGCTGAAATAACTTCAGTTGGTTTTGATTTACTGTCATGTCCTCTGCCTTCTGGAGGATCAATATAAGAATGGCCTGTTCGAGTGGGTTTCACTGCATCTTTCCAAACTTAGCCTGCTCTCCTCACCTTTACCTCTTTTCCCCTACATAGAGTTCCAAGACATATGTTTCTTGAGTTTACCTCCAAGGGAATTTGTCTCTGTGTAGGAATAAGTGTTCCTCTTTGTTAAATGATAAAGTATCACTCAAAATGCACTTTTAGGACTTCTCTCGTGGTGCAGTGGTTAAGACTCCGCGCTTCCAGCTCAAGGGACGCGGGTTCGATCCCTGGTCAGGGAACTAAGATCCCACCTGTTGTGCGCCAAAAAACAAAACAAACAAACAAACACAAAATGCACTTTCACTTTTGCCCTCAATACTGGGTATCTGAGTCAAATTCAATACCAGGTGATGTGTGAAGGACTTTATAATTGTCGCCATTCCTCCCCCATGCCTTCTACCTCCCCACTTCCTCCCATAGCAAACAACGTTTTTGTCTTCTGGTAGATAGGGATTGGTCCCGCCTCAGCTCCAGGGGTGGCCCTTGAGTGTTTAAGCCCAATCAGGTAACCCCTCGCATGTCACCACAGTGATTAACCCAGTGGCAGTCAGTCAGTGTTCTTTTTTTCTTGTGGGATCTCAGTTCCCCCACCAGGGATTGAACCTGGGCCACGGCAGTGAAAGCCGGGGATCCTAACTCCTAGGCTACCAGGGAAGTCCCTTCTCTGTTCTACCACTGATTCTTGATCAGTAATTCTCAGCCTTTTTTTTTTTTTTAAAGCAATCCACAGCAGTTTTTTGCCATAGAACCAAAATTTTGACACCCCTTCCAGTCATGCACACCTAGAGAATTTGCTGCAAGTAAAGCATTACGGTGATCATAATCGTAACTCTGTCATGGAAGAGAGGCTGCTGTTGGCCCCGCCTAGGTACAAGCAAGCTACTGAAAGTCCTCCTTTCTTTCCTACTGAAGAAAGTATGGCTGGATACAGAGGAAAGAGACTTGTCATAAGCACAACCTTGAATTGACTCCTAGTTTGTTCAAAACAAAACTTACCAACTCTGGCTATTCCACGTCAGCCGTGACAGAGGCTTGCTGAGCGCCCAGTAGTTCTAGAATGCCAGAGGGAAGGTCAGGCCGAGGCTGGCAGCTGGCCGTGGAGCCCTTATTCTAAGATGGTGCTGCCGCTTTCTTGTGACACTGGAGTCAGAGGCAAAAGGGGCTTGGCTGCCAGTAACCCAAAGGGCTATATTCAGGCAGTGACCTATTTTTACACCGTAATCGGGTTGGGTTTCTCTTTTTCCCTTGTGAGGAGGTAATCTCACGTTCTTCTGGGTGTGTGGGAAGCCACTTCCCTGTCACCTCTTTGGCTTAGTGGCTTTTCCATGTGACATAGGTCACTCTCTTTTTTAAATATTTATTTATTTATTTGGTTGTGCTGGGTCTTAGTTGCAGCTCCAGGGCTCCTTAATTGTGGCATGTGAACTCTTAGTTGCGGCAAGCATGTGGGATCTAGTTCCCTGACCAGGGATTAAACCTGGGCCCCCTGCATTGGGAGCGTGGAGTCTTACCCACTGTGACACCAGGGAAGTCTCAACATAGGTCACTCTTAACTGGGGGCACAGATATGTGCTCCTTTTCTTCAGTTGGAGGGTCAGGGTTGATTTGTGAGGATAGAATGAAAGAATAGGAAAGCCTGAACCAGGTGAGGATGGATAGCTTACGAGGAAGAACAAAACAAGGTGAACTGCATAGGGGAAGGTATTGGGGTAATAGGTCCAGGCTCTGCCCTTTTAAATCCTATCACACGTATGAGCTGATGACTTGGTGTACTCATCCAGTTTGTTTGAGCTCCATGTGTGTGGAGTGATCGAGGCATAGTGATAAAAGGATGACTGCTCTTGCCTCAGCCCATGGCCTCGTGGGGGAGGAAGCTTGTACACACAGTCACAGTGCGTTGTCGCCAGTGCTGTAAGGGAGAGGGCCGCCAAGCAAGGCTGGGACTCGCTGGGACGGAGGGGGGCGGAGGAGGGTGTCAGGGGAATTCCTGTTGGAGCTTTCCAGCCAGACGCCTTGCCTCGCAGAACTCTCCACTCGAGCCCGTTCACACCTTCATCAGACCAGTGCCTGGTCTGCATCATTTTTGTTTATTTGTTTGTTGCCACTTAGGCATGCGCTTTGTATAGTGTACAGAGGTCAGGTTGTTCAGGTGCATTTCTCCTGCCTCCTCAGGAGACCCTGGGACAGGAGGAGTAGTGTGTTACATGGCTCTGTTCTCCCCGTGGTGACATGCCTGGGGACCATTAGATCTTTACACCTAGAGGGATACCTGCTCCTGCCTCCTCTGCCTGGACAATGCCTCTCACCCTTTGAGACCTGCTCCCACAGGATGTCAGTTCTGCTCTCATGTCCTGAGGAACTCCCAGATAGTACTTCTCTGGTGTTTCCATTGCCTTTTTTCTTTGCTCTGTTAGCACTTACAGCTTTGAGCTCCAACGAGTTACACCTGTATTTATCCATCTCCCCCACTGGACTGTGGCTCTCGGACACAGGGCCTGTGATTTATTCATCGAGGACACACCAGCTGCTTTAGCAGTAGTGAGTCACATGAATGAAGTGTACGTGTCATGTAATGAGGTTCCACCCAGCACCAAGATAACTAAAGACACGGGGAGGACCTCAAAACATCCCTGACTGATTCTCAAACCTTTTGAGCTTGGAAGGTTCTGGAGCATATAGCCTAGGAAGATGTAAAAAGTGACCTGCTGGCATTCAGGAGACAAAGAGGGACTGGAAAGGAAGGGCCGTGTACACCATGGCCGAGCAGAGGGACACGTTAGAGGAGCAGCCCATTCGGGCGTTCCCTAACGCTGTATGTAATGTACTCCTGAACGGCGTACAGCATGAGATAGTCACGTGCCAGGTGATGTATCAGAGTCTGAGTTCAGCATTCTAACGTGATTGGGATGCAGCCGTGTTCAGTGTTCACAGAAGTGAGGTTGCCTGTGTAAGAGCCTTCCTGGTACCAAAGGGGAAGTGCAGAGGAGGTGCTTGATACAGATGGATGTAGGGATTAAATGAACATTAGGACCAGTCTGGTATAAGTTTCTCTGGACTCTGTCATGGTTTGTACCCTATATTTTGAGAAATACATATGTCAAGAATCTTCCTTGATTGGAGGACAGTTATGTACACCAGAGGGTGCTGTGTTTCAATTTTCGTATCTTTATTTCTTTTCTATTCCTATGGTTGTGCATTACGTGATTCGTTTGATGATTAGCCAGTTGAGGATTTGCCCTCAACAAAGGATTGTTGAAGGCCTGAACAAACTCTACCCACTTGCTGCTTTCTTAGCATAATAAAGACTATAGCACGCACTCCCTGGGTCTGCTTTGCTGTAAGCTAGTTCTTAGCCATTAAGTTCCTTCTTTAAAACTAGACAGCTTTTGTTATGCTTCAGCTTAAGTCCATTTTCAGTGTATTCTTTCTTTGGTGGAAATGGAGACCATCTGGTCACCATCATCTGTGTAGTAACAATGATTGAAGATGGTTATTAAGTCACCCTTTGGCCTTTTCTCTTGTCTGGGCAAAACTGTCTCTGTTCCTGTGGCCATTCCCCATAAATCTCATTTTCCAACCCTTTAATCATCTTGGTGGCTTTCTTTGGAAACTACATCAAAGGCTCAGTTTCAGGGCCTCTATTCTGGTAGGGTCTGGGCTGTCAGCTAATGGATATGGAATGTGGTTTTAACCATTCGGTTTCCATAGCTAGTCCCCCCAATTTCCAAGCCAATCAGAATCCACTCACCATTAGGGACTGGTTTGCCATCTCTCAATTGTGACACGCTTTATAAATGTTATTACAGTGTTGATTTGACTTAAAAAACAAATGTTAACTTGTGAATAGTTTTAACTATTGGTTGATATACTTTTGCAGCCTGGTTTGTTGCATTTAAGATACTTTCTGAGCTGTCTGATGTTTAAGTGGATATCTTGTCTCTTATTGGAGGATAATCTGAATTTTGTAGTGTTTTCTTCATTTAGTCATTCAACATCTGTGAATGCCTACTGAGTGTCAGGCTCTGTGCTAGGGATCGAGGACCCAAAGATGAACAAAACATGGTCCCTAACTTCAAGGAGCTCAAATCTAAAGGGAAAGTCAGGCACATAAAAATTTACAGTATGGGAATTCCCTGGTGGTCCAGTGGTTAGGACTCTGTGCTTTCACTGCCGAGGGCCCGGGTTCAACCCCTGGTTGGGGAACTAAGATCCCACAAGCCATGCGGCACAGCCAAAAAAAAAATTTTTACAATATAAAGTGCAAGGTGCTGTAAAAGGTGACTTAGGCGCAGTGGAAGTTTAGAAAGGCTTCACTGAACATGTCATATTTGAACTGGGTCTGAATATGAATTAGTCTTCAGGGAAAAGGATGGTAAAGTCTAGTGAGGAGACTCTAGTACATGTGAAGGGGAGGAGGCTGGCATGTCATGGGGCAGGGAACTCGGGGCAGCCAGCCGTGAACCTGAGTGGCTGGAGAGGCAGGGAGATGCCAGCCTTTGAAAAACTGCCCGTGCCAAGCCAACAAGTATCCAACAGAAATGTAATGTGAGCTGCATAAGTCATTTTAAAATTCTAGGAGCAACATTTTAAAAAATAAAGAAGACATGAGCCATCAAGCCTTGAAAAGACATGGAGGAAACTTAAATGCATATTATTAGGTGAAAGAAGCCCATCCGAAAAGGCTACATGGTATATGATTCCAACTATATGACATTCTGGAAAAAGCAAAACTGTGGAGACAGTAAAAAGATCAGTGGTTGCCAGGGGTTGGGGGGAAGGAGGGATAAATAGGTAGAGCACAGAGGATTTTTAGGGCAGTAAAACTATTCTATAGGGTCCTGTAATGGTAGATATATGTTGTTACAAATTTGTTCAGACCCATAGAATGTACAACATCAAGAGTGAACTGTGATGTAAGCTGTGGACTTTGGCTGATGATGATGTGTCCTTGTACGTTCATCAGTTGTAACAAAGGTACCATATGGTGGGGGTGTTGACGATGGGTGGGGCTGTGCATGTGTGGGAACCAGGGGTATATGGGAAGTCTCTACACCTGCCACAAGGTTTTTCTGTGAACCTAAAACTGCTCTTAAAGAACTATTAAAAATTAATGAACAAACAAGTGGAGTTTATTTTAACAATATATTTTATTTAACCCAACTATCAAAGTATTAAAATTTCAACATGTAATGAATATAAAGGTCATTAATGAGATATTTTACGTCACTTATTTTGGTGCCGAGTCTTTGAAATCTAGTCTGAATTTTACACTTCCAGTGCATCTCCGTTTGCACCAGCCACATTTCAAGTACTCAGTGGGCATATGTGGCTAGTGGCTGTTGTATTGGACAGAGCAGGTCTTGAAGACTGAAGCCTGAGCTTCCCTGATTCAAAAACCTCACTTCTCAACCACACTTCTCTCCTGCTCCCTAAGCACTGTAATGATAAACACAAAAGGAAGGGAGCTTGCAGACTGTCATTGAATCCCCCGGCATCAGCTTTTGCCTGGTGGCCTGAGTTCAGAGCATCTAGAGCAGCACTGTCTAATAGAAATATAATGCGAGCCACATGTGTGATTTAAAATGTTTTAGGAACCACATTGAAAAAGTGAAAAGAAACAGATAAAATTAATTTTAAGACTGTATTTAACCCAATATATCAAAAATATTGTTTCAACATGTACTTGGTATTAAAAACTATTAACGAAGACATACAGACCATTGGAAGAGAATAGAAAGCCCAGAAATAAACCCTCACATGAAGTCAAATGATTTTGACAAGAGTGCCAAGACCATTCAATGGGAAAAGGACAGTCTTTTCAACAAATGATGCTGGAAAAACTGGATATTCACATGTAAAAGAGTGATGTTGGACCCTTACCATTATACCATATACAAAAATTAATTAAAAATGGATCAAAGGCCTAATTTGAAGACCTAAAACTATGAGACTCTTAGAAGAAAACATAGGGGAAAAGCTTTATGACATTGGATTTAGCAGTGCTTTCTTGGACATAATACCAAAAGCATAGGCAACAAAAGAAAAAAATAGATAAATTGTACTACATCACAATTAAAAACTTCTGTGCTTCAAAGGACACATTCAACAGAGTGGGAGCCCAGCCTGTGGAATGGAAGAAAATATTTGCAAATCATATATTTAATAAGGGGTTAATATCCAGAATATATAAAGAACTCCTGCAACTCAACGACAACAAAAGCACAACCTGATTTTAAAATGGGTGGAGGACTTGAATAGACACTTTTCCAAAGAAGTTATACAAATGACTAACAAGCACCTGAAAAGGTGTTCAACATCACTAATCATTAGGGAAATGCAAATCAAAACCACAGTAAGATACCATCTCACACCTCTTAGGATGGCCACTATCAGAAAACCCAGAAAATAACAAATATTGGCATGGATGTAGAGTAATTAGAACTCTCATCACTGTGGTAGAAATACAAAATGGGGCAGCTACTATGGAAGACAATATGAAAGTTACTCAAATAGTTGAACATATAATTACCATACGATCTAGTAAGTCTACTTCTGGGTATTTACCCCCAAAATATTGAAAGCAAGGACCCAAAGAGATATTTGTACACCCATGTTCATAGCAGCATTATTTACAATAGCCAAAAGATGGAAGCAACTCAAGTGTTCATTGAAGGATGAATGGATAAATGAAATGTGTTATACACATACAAGGGAATATTATTCAGTCTTACAAAGGAAGGAAATTCTGACACATGCTACAACATGGATGAACCTTGAAGACGTCCTGCTAAGTGAAATAAGCCAGTCACAAAAGCACAAATACCATGTGATTCCACTTATATGAGGTACCCAGAGTAGTCAAATTCATAGAGATAGAAAGCAGAAGGGTGGTTTCCAGGGACTAAAGGGAGAGGGAATTAGGAGTTACTGTTTAGTGGGGACAGAGTTTCTGTTTTGCAAGATAAAAAGAATTCTGAAGCTGGATGGTGTTGATGATGGTTACACAACAGTGTGAATGTACTTAATGCCCCTGAATTGTATACTTAAAAATGGTTAAGATTTTATGTGTAACATAAATTTTGTATTATATGTAAATACGTACTTTTTTTTACATTATTTTACCACAATATTTAAAAAAAAATCCCTCTCCTCTATAAAAGATGTAATTACTTCGGAGACCATAGACATTTCAGATGGAAAAAGAGAAAAAGGAGACATGAGTAAGGGACTAAGAAAAATAAGAAACTACCAAAAAATGTAAGCATGTTGATATAAAAAGGTAATTTAAAAGGTACTGAATTGGCGTTTGTTCTGTCTCTGCTTTAAATGAAGAACTCTGTTCTACTAAAGAAAATTATTAGTGAGTTATTTTACATTCCTTTTCATACTAAATCTTCAAATCCAGTGTGTATTTTACCCTTATAGTACATCTCAGTTTGGACACACCACGATTGAAGTGCTGAATAGCCACATGTGGTTGGTGGCTAAAGTATCGAACGACATACGTGTGGAATCTTCTGATTGGAAGTAAGAAACCTACAGAAATTCTTGAAACCAAGGAGTGACATGAACAGATTTGTGTTTTCAGATGTTGAGCCTGGTGGCAATGTTAGAAGTGGACTGAAGGGGGAAAGAACTAAGGGCTGGGAACCTGAAGGGTTGTTCTAGGACTCCAGGCCAGAGCAGACGAGGGACTGAATTAGGGTAGAAGACACGAGGATGATGCCAGTAGCCATCGTTTATGGTGCACTTGCTAGGTGTCACGCATGGTGTTGCACCCGTTATACCCAGATCTTCATTTTTGTAACAACTCTGAAAGATTGAGACTGTTATTTCCACTTGCAGAGGAGGAGTGGAGACAGAGGAGGCATGAGCACCTTGTCCAGGGTACCCAAGCTCACAGGAGGCAGAATCAGGACATAAACCAGGACATAAACGCACGTAACCACTGGGCTGTGTCTTGGAGGAATGGAGACAGGTCGGATTTGAAACATTCTTCCATGTATAAGATTTGATGGCAGCCGGATAAGGGGAAGGTGGGAGAGGGCTGCATAAAGGATACAGGAGTGATTTGGAGATCAGATCTCGTGCTTGGGAATCTGGATGGTTGATGAGATGTGAGATAAAGATCTAGGCAGTAGAACATGGTGACTGAATTTTTTTGTTTTGCTTGTTTTGTTCTGTTTTGAGGGGTGAATGCCAAGATAAGGGGAGGTAGAAGCTGTGTCTAGTTTTAAAAGACCTGCAAGAACCAATAGCAGTTGGAAGTGATAGATTTGGAGCTTGACAAGTACTTTATGGCTGGCAAGGGCAATTTGGAAGTCAATTGGGTACAGGAGATTGCAAAGCCCTAGGCAGGGGTGAGTTTGCTCCCTTGTGGAGAGCTTCTCGAGGTGTGGGTGTTAACCTCCTTTAGGTCCTGAATGACTTTGAGACTCGCCGCCCTGGAGTCAGAAAGAGCCACTTGACTGGTGACCTTAGTGCAAGTAGTTTGGGCAGAATAGGAGGGAATGGAGCCTGCAGTGTGCCAAGGACTGACTGAGCAAGGAAATTGAGTAAGTGTGAGAGTGGGAGCTGGCTGTACGGGGGAGGCGTGGGCGAGGGCCAATTAAGGGGATGATCTCTGTTCTTATGAGAGTTAAGTCATATTTTAAGTAAAGTCAGATGAACTTTTGTTGTCCAGGATTATCATAGAAATACCACCACCGTGTAATATTTTTTTTTTTTTTAGAGATTTTTATTATTATTTATTTATTTATTTATTTAATTTTTGACTGTGTTGGGTCTTCGTTTCTGTGCGAGGGCTTTCTCTAGTTGCGGCAAGCGGGGGCCACTCTTCATCGCAGTGCGCGGGCCTCTCACTATCGCGGCCTCTCTTGTTGCGGAGCACAGGCTCCAGACGCGCAGGCTCAGTAGTTGTGGCTCACAGGCCCAGTTGCTCCGCGGCATGTGGGACCTTCCCAGACCAGGGCTCGAACCCGTGTCCCCTGCATTGGCAGGCAGATTCTCAACCACTGCGCCACCAGGGAAGCCCCCGTGTAATATTAAAGCAGCCTTTAATTTAAAAACAGATAAGCAAATAGATGATGGCAGGCACATCACAGCAGTTCTCATATATACCATCAAGAGGAGTTCTTAGAAACTTTTGATTTAGTCTCCTGAAATCTCATGGCAAGAAAATAAATATGTTTACTAGTTTGCAGCAGAAGTCACACCTCCTCAAACACTCTCCTGAGTGTAGCAGTGGTGGGTGTGTGTGTGCGCGCACCGACGCACGTTCCGTAGGAGGAGGGCTGAGGTGGGAGTGGGGGGGTGTGTGTACTTTATTCCTGGTTTGACGATGTTTGTGAGTAAATAGTTGTGGGAATTTTATATTTTGCACAATCATAGCCCTCTTATTACTGCTTTATAGACTAGAGAAGGCGTGAGTGCTGAGGCCTATTGCTCCTCCTTACCCCTGGGCGACCTTGGCACCCTACGGTTCCTCAAAACAGAGCCACGTGCCCCCAGAAGGCCCCTAATGTGTCTTCCATCTGGCTCTCAACACCTCTGTTCTGTTGCTCCTCAGGACAGTAATGTGAAAGTGATCCTGAAGAGTTAGAAAACGTGGAACTTTGTTGATCACATCCAGTTGGGCCCTTTGGTTGGACATCATAAGATTGGAAGTGGGTTTGCATACAAATACCCTGGCTCTGTCACAAGGCTGTTAAACCCAGTGAATGTTACTTAATCTTACCTGTCAAGGGAAACGAATAACTTCCTGATGAGATACTAGCAGCATTCAAAACACTACTCATCGAGAATTCCCTGGCAGTTCAGTGGTTAGGGCTCGGTGCTTTCACTGCCGGTGTCCAGGTTCGATCCCTGGTTGGGGAACTAAGATCCCGCATGGCGCAGGGGAGAAAAATTACTCATAAACTGAACATTATTAAAACTGTACTGGACCAACTGAGGTTATGCCACAGCCCTGCACTGTTCCAGGGGCCTGGGCCCTGGCTTCTTGCAGCTCCGTCCTGCTTAGGCCTGGGGCAGGGCCCTACTCCAGAGGAGGGACCTGGAGATTTTCCAACAGAGGGGAGAAGGAGAGGCTTAATAGCTTCCCTCTCTTCTTGACAAAGATATAAATTCAAATTTTGACCTATGGAATTCACTTAAAAATAGAGGAACCTGGAGGACATCAGAAAGGACTAGGGAGTGAGCTTGGGACAGAGATAACTTGGTGACAGGAGCAGAAAGGTGAAGGCCGATATGACCTCTGTGACTATTGCTGCTCCACTGGCATGATTGGTTTGTGGGGAGTTTAAAAAAAAAAAAAAAAAAAAGCGATCTCTATCCAAAAGTATCGAAAGCAGCATCTCAGAGATCTGCACACACTTGTTTATATGAAGCAACATTTTCACACTAGCCGAAGGTGGAAGCAACCCAAATGTCTGTCAACAGATAAATGGATAAAAACATGGTCTACACATACAATGAAATATTCGGCCTTAAAAAGGGAAGGGCATCCTGTCACATAGTACAACCTGGGTGAACCTTGAGGCCATAATGCTAAGTGAAATAAGCCAGGCACAGAAACACAAATACTGCACAGCTCCACATCTCAAGTAGACAGACTCTTAGCAAATAGAATGGTGGCTGCCAGGGGCTTGGGGGAGGGGAAAGGGGACCCATTGTTGTTCACTGGATATAGAGTTTCAGTTTTGCAAGATGAAAAGAGTGCTGGAGATGTGTTGTTCAACAGTGTGGGTCTAGTTAATCCTACTGTACACTTAAAAGTATTAAGCTGGTGTATTTTGTGTTATGTGTCTTTTTAACACAACTTTTAAAAAAAGCAAACAGGATAAAAGAGCGGATGTACCTTTTGCTATTCCAGTTAATTGTCATCCTCCAGTGGCCAGCCTCTGAGTGGAAGGTGGTGGAATTAGGGCAGCCGCAATTGCTGCAGTAACTGTGATTTATTGAGTGCTTACTGTGAACGAGGCGACACGCTAAATGCTTATGTGAGCTCATCAATTCACTGAATATCATGTCAGCTCTGTGAGGTAGGCGTTATTGTCTCCATTTTACCAGTGAGGAATTGAGTCATTTGCCCAGGAATACGCAGTTCACAGTGGCAGGGCTCTGGGACACAAACCCAGCTCTGTCTGGTATTAGAGTTGTTAACCCCATTCTCAGCTCCCATTTATTCATCCATTCACTCACTGAAAATCATTATTGTGTGCCAGGCACTGAGCTGGATGCTGAGGACACTGGGGGTTTAGGCCCCGACTTTATCGAGCTTACAGCCAACTGTGAGAGACAGTAAGCAGGAAAAGATGTGAATAAGGAGCCAATGACAAATTTTGGTAAGTGTTATGAGAGAGACAGGGCGCTGTGCTAGAAGACTGTTCAGGGTGGAGGTTGGGCTGACTTAGATGTTTAAAGAGGGTTTTCAGAGAAGATCTCGCAAGGGCTGTTATCCCTGGGGAGAGAGGTGTTAGCGGCATGGAGGGGCCCCAGATGCCATCCCCACCCAGGCCCTCTGGAGGCCACAGGAGCCTCGTTGGCCACAGAGCTGTGATCCATGTGGCATGGCTGTAACGAAGACAAGAAACCGAAACATTCCCTCCTTAAGACAAGAAGGTGGGTATGTGAGGGGAGGGGGAATAGGATGAAGGCAGTCAAAAGGGACAGACTTCCAGTTAGGAGATAAATAAGTACTAGGGATGTCATGTACAACACGATAAATACAATGAACACTGCTGTATGTTATATAGGGAATCTGTTAAGAGAGTAAATCCTAAGAGTTCTCATCATAAGGCAAAAAAATTTTTTTTAATTTCTTTTTCTTTAATGTTGTATCTGTCTGAGATGATGGATGCTCACTGAACTTACTGTGGTCACCACTTTGTGCTGCAGGGACGTCAGATCGTTAGGCTGTACGCCGTAAACTTAGGAAGTGCTGTAGTCAGTCACATCTCAGTAAAACTGTAAGGAAAAAAAAAGAAGACGAGAAGGTAGAATTCAAAGGGGAAGAAAGCAGAGCACTAACTGCTCTATCAGAATTGTAAAATGTGTACTCCAATGGCCTCGTGATGAAAGAATCCCAGTCCCACCAAATTCCAACGGTGTTCCCTTGTCCCACTGGGTCACCTCACCTCTCTGGGCCTCAAATCCCTCATTTGTGTGGGCAGAAAAAGAAAATAGAACTTCTCCCTGGATAGATTTCTGGTAGTATTAGCAGTGGTAGTAGAATGATTAAAACACTGCCTGGTTTAATTCTCTTCTGTTTGGGCTAAATCTTGAATGCTTGTTTGGTTCTAATTGCCACATTTTGAGAGAGACATAGAGAAAATAGAGAGTATTCAAAAAGCAGGTCACTAGAGAGAGAGTGGGTTGAATTCGGGATGCTTACACTGCAGAGGTGAATACTAAAGGATGAAATGACGACCTTCAAGTGCGTGAAAGGCTGATGTATAGAGAGAGTTGACTGCTCACATAGTGAAGAGCGTTGACTTGTTCTGGGCCTGTTCAAAAGACAAATCTAAAACCTGGGAATCAGGTCCAACTAAGAAAAGAGCTTTTAATGAATTGTTGTAAGTGATAATGAGCTCTCAGACCATGGAGGTACTCAAATGGAGACTGGATAACAGGTTGCTGTAGGATTTTTTGATTGGGAAAGAGGTTGCTCTGCATGTACTGTCCCATTCCTCCATCTTGGATGCTTCGAAGTCACTTTACAACCATGGCTTTAGGCTGGAGGCAGGCGGAGTATATTTAGCTGCAGGTATTCTGTTTAGCTGTAAGTGATGCGCCCTTGCGCACCACTACAGAAGTTAAACACAAGCCCATCTGTATTGATTAGAAGTTTGAACTATGGAGGAGCTCTACATGGTGTTGGGCCCCAGTCACGTATTCTTCAAGGCCCTCTGCCCAGCCCCAGCAGCCACTCACTGCTTCACTTGTTGCTGTTTGTAACAACTCACATACTTTAGGAAAGGGGCTAACATTTTTCCATGTATATATTTATTCACATTTTAATCTTTTGTTTTGAATATCTAGCACCTTCACATTGTTCGGCATTTAAAACGGTTCACAGGCAAAAGCTTCCCTGTCACCCCGTCCCCCTCCCCAGAGGCAGCCGCTGTTACTAGTTTCTCACGTCCTGGTCTGGGGAGATTTGAAGTGCGTGTATACATAAGCACGTGTATGTTTTTTCTTCCGCACTGTGCTTTTTAAAAGACAGCATATGTCAGGACATCTTCACACTACTATGTATAAAATAGATAACTAATACGAATAATAAGAACCTGCTGTAAAGCACAGGGAACTCTACTCAATACTCTGTAATGGCCTAAATGGGAAGAGAATCTAAAAAAAAAAAAAGAAAAAGAGTGGATATATACGTATGTATAACTGATTCACTTTGCTGTATACCTGAAACTAACAGAACATTGTAAATCAACTATACCCCAATAAAAATTAAAAAAAAAAAGACATCTTGAAGCTTAATCCACAGCAGTGTAAAAAGTGTGCCCCACTCTTTTTCACGGGTACATGTTATTCCCCTTCCCCTATTTGTGGGGCAGTTAGGTTATTTCCAGCTCTTTGTTACTGCAGGGTTGGCAGTGGACACCTTATACCTGCAACACTGCGCTCACGGACAAGCACATCTGCAGGCTCCGTTCCTAGAAGCAGACTTGCTGAATCGAAGCGAGTGAGCGTTTGTAATTTTGTTAGCTATTGTTAAATATTCTCGGTAGAGATTTTACCAGTTCTCACTCCCACAAGCCGTGTGTGAGAGTGCCTAACTTCCTCACTCCCCTGCCAACTCAGTACATTGTCACATGTTTCCAGCTTTTCCACAGTAAGTGAAAGAAGGAGAATCAGAGTGGTTTTAATGAGTATTTCTCGTACTCTGAGTGCAATGGAGCATCCTTTCTCGTGTGTGAGCTTTTGCTGGGCTTTGTAGTGGGGCCACTGAAGAAAGTCCACGGTGCAGGCTGAGCCTGGGAGGCGAGAGGAGAACAGGGCCCCCAGGGGGGAGAGCCAGAGAGTTCGCTTTAGATGAATGTTCCTGAGAGGCTCAGGCGTGCCCACTGGCCTGCAAGCTATCTAGCCTGTAAAGTCTCTGACCCACGCTGGAAAAGTTCAGTTAAAACAAAACCAATGCAATTCAGAAGTAAAACCATATCCAGAACAAACCATTTCCTATTTTGCTCTCTTGAATTTTTAGTTTTAAATTTAATAAAGTAATTTACTTTTGTACTTGGAACAGCATTGGGGATTCAAGTACATTTCCCTGTAACATGATTAACTTTGAAATGTGCCGGTTCTGACTAGTTGGCTTTCAAAGTAGCCTTGGTTTGTCCCCAGCTTCCCCCTGTCCCCACCTCCTCATCCTCCAGCCCCCACCCTGCTTCCCATAGTTTCTCTGTGGGTTCGAGCAGGTTTCGGCAGACACCAGAGTTTTCACTGGGACACTGGCCTTGCACAGCCTCCCTGCTCATTAGCAGCCTGACCCATCAGTTCTCTGAAATTCTTATGTCCAAAGCAGCCCAGTCCAGTGTTCCACCTAGAAAGGGACCTTCCAGTCTCAGTACGCATTTGCTTTGGCTTTTGATAGTAAGCTTCCCAGGTTCAAACCTATCTTGGTTGATGGCAGCACCACCCTTCCAGTTGCTTAGGTCAAAAACCTCAGAGTCATCCTTGATTCCTGTGGATGCGATGTTCACATGCTCCATCCTTAGGGAATCTTGTCAGCTCTACTTTCAGAATGTGTCCAGAATCCAGACATCTCTCTTTACCTCCATCTGTACTATCCTGGTCCAGGCTGTTGTCATCTCCTGCCTGGATTGCTGCCATACTCTCCTGACAGGTTTCTGCTTCTCCTCTTGCTTTTCCTGCAGTCTGTTCTCAACACGGCCAGCAGATGCGTCCGGTGGGACACAAGTCAGATCACATCAGCCCTCTGCTCCAAGCCCCCCCAGGGCACTGCCCGTCTCAGAGAAACCCAAGTCGTCACAATGGCCCTGCACAGTCTGCCTCCTCACCTCTTTGACCCTGTCTTCTCCTGCTCTCTCTTGACTACTCCCACTCAGCTGTACTGGCCTCCTTGCTGTTCTTTGAACAAACCAGACACATTCCCACCTCAAGGTCCTTGCACCAGCTTGTGCCTGTGCCTGGGACACTCTTCAACTCCAGAGGGCTCACTTCCTCACCTCTGAGTCCCTGCTCCAATGTCATGTTCTCAGCAAAGCCATTCCAGCCACCATATTTAACATGGCCACCTCATCGCCTCCCCACCTAGCACATTCCTTGTCCCCCTTCCCTGCTTTATTTTTCTCCATTGTACTTACTCCTCTTTAACACACAATTTCACTTATCTATTTGGTTTATTGTCTGTCCCCTAAACTAGAATGTAAACTCCAGGACGGCAGAGAATTTTATATCTCTTTTTTGTCTTACCCATATTCTAGCATCTAGGACAGTGCCTGGCATGGGGTAGGTGCTTAGTAAACATTTGTTAAATGAATTAACTTTCTTTCTTTTCTCTATCAAACTTGTTCTTCACAGTCTGCCAAACCTAAAGGGAAACAATCAAGTGCTGTATTTTGGTACTGGTATTGGGGGTGAATTAAATCCAAGAGCAATGCTTATATTTTTCTGGGGAATTTCACAGTGTAAATAATCTGGCATCACTGGGTAACAACTTTTATGGAAGGATTAAGTATGATGCATGAAACTCCATTAAGAAAAGTGATAAATGCATTCAGACTCCATCTGGAGAATTCGATTTGGATTCAGGTGCCACTCTTAAGAGGGCTCTAGGCAAATAGGAGCACCTTCAGAGAAGAGCAATTGAGATGACACCAGACATTCCAACCCATGACCCCAAGTGCAGGAATGAGAATGACTGGCTTGGGGGGTAAAAGACTCTTAGGGAACATGATTCCTTTTTTCAAATGTTGAAAAAGGTGTCATGTGGAAGATTAATAGGTCTTCAGATCTTCTCTGTAGACCTGTTGTCATCTCCTACTCCCCATCAGAAGCAGACCCAGCTTTGGTGGAACCTGAACATTAGGAGGGCAGGTCTCCTGAAGGGGGGAAAAGTGTCTAGAATATAAGCATAAACTTATAAAAATATAGATACATTCCTTGGAAAGTGCCCATCAAGTGAGGGTCCCTGAAGCTTCAGCTTCTTTAGCTTCATGGGAAATCCACCACATTCAGACTCATATGCCAGCAAAACCGAACTCCTCGGTAGCTCTCCAACCATGTCCCCTCTTTCCTCTGTGGCTTTGCATAAAGAGTTCCTCTGTCTAGAACACCTTTTTCTCAACATGTCTGCTTGGCAGTATCTACTCATCCTCCAATGTCTATTTCAAAGTCTGCCCCTTCTGTGAAGCCTTACCCAACTCCTCCGGAAAACTTAGGTGGTGGTGAATCTTTTCCTACACCCTCACTGAATCTTGCGATGCCTCCATTGCAACACTTGGCTTGTCATTTGATTTTTGTTGATTTATTTGTCTGGCTTCCCTTATACTGTGTATCCGTCAGGATGGGTTGGATTATGCTGTAGTAACAAGCAACTCCAAAAACTACAGTGGCTTAAAACAACAAAGGTTATTTCTTGCCCACGTTATGTGTACATTGCAGGTCAGCTTTTGTTCTCCCTAACCCAGGCTAACAGTAACCATGATCTGAAACATTGCCAGTTGCCTGCCGGGCCAGAGAGTAAACAGTGAAGCAAAGCATGTACTTTCTCTTAATGCTTTCCCCTAGAGATGACACATTTGCTTACATTTCACTGTTTACACCCAACTGCAGGTGGGCAGGGAAATCCACTGTGTGCAGAAGGAAAGTAAGCCCCAGATTACAGATGAATAGCCTAATAACTACAATAAGTGATAAGCTTCTTCAGCACAGGGGTGGCATCTTTTAAAAAATCCTTGCATACCCAGTGCCTAGCACATAGTAAGTCCTCAAATATTTTTGAGTGAAAAATTAAATTTAGTGAGTAAAACACACAGGAAAGTAATTGGGGGGGTGCTGACTACAAGGAGCCATTTCCAACACGTTTTCAAGCCCAGTAGGTGCTGCCCTCCCCGCCTCTGGAGATAGTCAAGCGTAGGCCAGCCTGACCACCTTGAAGGACTCATGCTCACCACGGTAGTGATACTTTCAGGATGATTCGTGCAAAGAAGAGCGATTGAAATATGTGGTCTCTAAAGTCCCTTTAATTCTGAGGACACTGTATTTTTTATCATCATCGCCTCTCTGAGCTTGAGAAAGAGTGAATTACTGTTCACTATAGAGGTGATAACATCTGACGGGAGCAAGCTATTTCTGTTGGTGACTTGACAGAAACAAGAATTGTTTGAGGGGGACAAATAAGTAGAGAGCTCTGGCCCTGAGCCCTCCGCTGGATGGTGATTACTAAATGCAGGAAGTATTGTGACCCGTAAGTATCCAGAGAGCAAAATGAGGCCAGCTCTGGGCTTGACGTGGCTTTGACACTGGAGGCCTTGGGCTCAGAGACAGACTTCAGTTCTTTGTAACTCCTTTCTTTGTTTCAGCAGAAATCTGACAATTCCAGCCAGCAGATCTGCTGGGCTGCCAAGGTCCTGCCCATACACATTCCTGAGGATGGATGGTCTCCCTTGTGTTCTTTTTGTTGTAGGTTCCTGCTGACTAACCTCGGTCTAATCACTTAGCCCCACTGTAACAGAGTTCTCTAGTCATACTCGAGAGTAAGTAATCCCTCCCCTCTTCTGTCAGTCTAAAAATGTTATACATATTAAGGATCATGATAGCCCTGTCAAGTCATTTTAATCTTTAAAAATAACAACACTGGACAAACTCAGCTTGTAAAAATCTTTGAGCGCTCTGTAAGAAGGCCCAAAATTATGCAATTAATAATGTAACTAATGTAAAAAATAATTAAAGGTAGTGGGTTTATTATTCAGTTGGTATTCAGAGTGAATGTGGCCTAAAAAAGAACATAGGAGTTAGAACATCAGGCTCACATACGAATCTGCGTGTGACTTCGGTCCTGTCACCTCCCCTTTCTGCTCAATAGCTCCTCAGTGCTATGGGCACAGGGGCAATAATAACCAACTCAGGAGGCTACTGGGATGAATTGAGAGAGATGAAAGCACTTTGCAGGCTATGAAGCACTTTGAGAGAGAGAATTGAAGTAAATCCAGTTTCCTGGTTGGCATGGAAATTTCTCAGACTTTCTAGCATAGCGGTGGCGCCATTAGTGCAAATTGATCCACTTTTGTGTGGTATTATCTTATACTTCAGAAGTCTCTGGAGATGGAACCCATTGATTTAATTCAGAGTTTATGGCAGTGGTTCACAGTACCAGCCACTGCTGCTACTGGGATCACTTGATTCATGCCAAGCAGCGACTCTAAAAGGTATTTATACGTTCTGTCGCTTATAGCCCAGACTGAATTCACACGAGAACCTTCTGGGTGTTTTGTTTCATTTTTCTTGCACATCTGGCCCCCATACAACTTTTTGACACTTCCAGTGTGTAGGGTTCACTAAATTTTTCGGCTATTATGTGTGACTTCACACAGATATGTAATTTTTAGGATGTTTGTAACTCGGGCTATTTTCAAGGGTAAAAACTGCACTTCCAAGGATTCTGCCTAATCAAATTGTGCCCGTATGGATTTCAGGATGGCAAGGGTTCAACAAAATGGTCAAATCCACTGATGACTTGAAAATGATACTTGAAAACAGTGAGTGGTCCGATTCCCTCCACCTCTCTGGTACAGGGAAATCCATGGCAGTTATCATTTATTGTTCCAGTTGAATGACTTCAGCAAGGCAAGTTTGCTAAGTAAATGATAAGATAGTGGCACAAAATAGGGCTCCGTTTTGACAAGGCCTTGGGGTATCAGGACGCCGCTCGCATTCCCCCTCTTGGACCTCTTGTGCACAGAATGGTTCACGTCACCCTGAAACCTCCCAGCTGTAAATGAGCAATTCACAACCATTCTGTATGCTGGCTACCCTATTTGCAGGGTGTACTGCTCACTGGCACTATTCATTCTATTTATTTTAATCCTTACTGCTATTTTAAAAATTAAAAGCAACACGTGATTGTAACAAATGCAAACAATATAGAAGGCATAAAGTTAAAAAAAAAAAAGTAAATGCTCTTCTCCTTCCTGATAAAGTCATTATTGTTTAATGGATCAGTATTTATCCTTTGTTCTTCTAAATTCTGTTCATATTCAAACAAATACAAGTCTAGATAGATTGTTCATTATACGATGAAATCATGTATTTTATTATGCAGTATATTTACATATTTTATTGTTTAAATATGTCTTGGAGATATGTTTACATCAGTACACATAGGTCTTAATACTTTTCAGTGGCTGCATTTCATTTCCTAGTACATATGTTCTGTTTTTTGTTTTGTCACTACTTTACTAATGGACATTTTTAATGCTAAGAAATGATGCAATGAATGACCTTATTGATATCGTTGTGATCATGTGCCTGTATTTTAGTACTTCATCAGACTATGTGGGTTCTTAGAAGTGAAATGGCTAGATAAAAGGATATGCCTTTTAAAAATTTGATGGCTGTTACTAGATTGACCTTAATAAAAATTTCACCAATTTATGCTCTCACCAATGGTGCATGAATACTGTCTGGTCTGTCTTTCCAATTTTTGCCAATCTGTGAAGAATGGGGAAAAAAAATCTCATTTTTTATTTAATTTCAATTTCCTTAATTACTAGTGAGGTTGAGCATCTTTCCTAGTTTATAGCTTGTGTATTTTGCTTGTTCATTTTCTTTGCCGCTTTTTCTATATTTTTGTCTTATACATTGTAAATATTAATTGTTTATAATGTGCTTTATAAAATTTATCCCACTATGTCACTTGTGTTTAACCCTTATTAATGGCTTCCTTTACTATTCAAAAGTTTTTAGTATTTATGTAGTCAAATCAATCAACCTTTTCTTTTGTGGTTTCTAGGTTTTGAGTCTTGCATAGGAAGAACTTTAAAATGTTCAGCACAACTAAAAACTTCTCTTTTTTTTTTCTAGTATGTTTGTAATTTTGCTTGTTATATTTCTGTTAAATTCACTTGAAAAATATTGTTCTTTATAATGTGTTGAACTCAGTTGTCCTAATACTTACTCATTTGCCTCTCTTTCCCAACTGATTTAAAAATAGCACTGCTTTCATGGCCTGAAAATCCCATGTATTCAGAGTGTATGTAAATGATCCATTCATCCATTTATCAATTCTTATGCTGATCATACATTATTTTAAGCATTCTAGCCTTAAAATATGTTTTGATGTAAAGTAACTTCCTCTAAATAGTTCTGTCTCAAAACTTTTAAAGCTATTTTGTACTTTTTTCCTTCCAGAGGAATTTCAGATTCAGCTTGTCAAATTCCATGAAAAATCGTGATGCATTTCTCCCAACATATTTTAAATAAAAAGTTTCAAACATACAGAAAAACTGAAAGAATTTTATAATGAACATCCATATACTCACCACCTAGATTTTACCATTAACATTTTACAATACTTGCTTTACCTGATAGAATTTTGATTGTGATTATAATTCTTCTGAATTTAGAGATTAATCTAGAGAGAACTGACATCTATATAAATCCAAATCTTTATCTCTAGGAATATGCTATGACTCTCTACTTATTTAAGTCTTTTTTGTTCTTATTAAAGTTTTATAGTTATTGTCATATAGATTTTGCACATATCTTATCAGGTTTATTTAAAAAATTTTTTAAATTGAGTATAGTTGATTTATAATACTATATTAGTTTCAGGTATACAACGTAGTGATTCAGTATTTTTATAGATTATACTTTTAAAGTTATTGCAAAATAATGACTATATTTCCCTGTGCTGTACAATATATCCTTGTTGTTTATTTTATACATAGTAGTTTGTATCTGTTAATCCCATACCCCTATCTTACCTACCCCTTCCCTCTCCCTACAGGTAACCACTAGTTTGTTCTCTATATCTGTAAGTCTGCTTCTGTTTTGTTATATACAGTTGATTGTTTTACCTTTTAGATTCCACATACAAGTGACAACATAGAGTATTTGTCGTTCTCTGTCTGACTTATTTCACTAAGCATAATATTGTCTAGGTCTATCCACGTTGTTGCACATGGCAGAATTTCATTCTTTTTTATGGCTGAGTAATATTCTATCACATATATATGTGTGTGTGTGTGTGTGTATACACACACACACACATATATACATGCACATACACACACACATACACGCACTACATCTTCTTTATTCATTCATCTGTTCATGGACACTTAGGTAGCTTCCATATCTTGGCTATTGTACATAGTGCTGCTGTGAACATTGGGGTGATGTATCTTTTCAAATTTGAGTTTTCATCTTTTCCAGATATATGCCCAGGTGTGAGATTGCTGGATCATATGGTAGTTCTATTTTTAGTTTTTTGAGGAACCTCCATACTGTTTTCCATAGTGACTGCACCAATTTACATTCCCACCAACAGTGTACCAAGATCCCTTTTCTCCACATTCTCACCAACATTTGCTATTTGTAGACTTTTGGATGATAGCCATTTTGACAGGTGTGAGGTGATATAAGGTTTATTCTGAAGTCTTTTCCACATTTGCTTGTTAATGTGAATGGACTCATTCTCTCCCCACCTCCATTTCCTTCTCTAATTGATTACTTTTGGCATATGGGATACTTAATGATATGTGTGTGTTGCAGATATTTCTCATCATCCTGTCAGTTCTCTTATTAGTTATAATAAATTTTCAGGGGGTTTTCTTACTAGACAGTCCCCTCATATGCAAGTAACACTGCTTTGTCTCAACAGTTTTTACCATCTAGCATCCTATTACTGTGTCAAATGATAATAGTGGGAATCCTTATCTTGTTCCTGACTTGAATGTTTGCTGTGGTTTCTGGGAGAAATCCTTCATCTAAGGACATGTCCTTCTTTTTTCCTTTATTTCCTTCATTTCCTAAATCTTTTCAAGAATGGTCATTTAGACTTGAATAACACTAAAGAACAATTGCACCTAATGGACATATATAGAACACTCCACCCAGCAACAGCAGAATATACACCC